>NC_042623.1:9935270-11135270 GCF_901001135.1 Rhinatrema bivittatum | reverse complement strand
CCCTGCAAATGGATGCAAAACTCCTCCTGAGATTTAAATTTATCATCTTCAGTCAAATCCACAACTCTAGGCACTCCCTTATGGAAGCCAATTAAAGGAACCGGGCACCTCCAGACCTGGTGTAAACAGCTCTTAATGGCATAATACCCAGTTGGAGTTGTGTTGATGCACGTTCTCTGACTGAGTCAGTTCACAGGAGAGGCCCTCTCTTTCTTCATTCCGCTCGCTCGTTCTTTTTGATCCACCTGAAATGAAACTTGCTCCCATCCCTCACTCTTATTATGACCTTCATGGCATCTCAGACAATCTGACTGGAGGACTTCCCCAGTGTCATCAATCCCCAAGTATTCCAGTCTAGGCTTTTCCATTTCTCTGCAGAAAGCCTCAGGCAATTATTGGGGAAAAAACAGAGCAAGGTCTTAATTTAGGCCTAGAAACCGATGCTTTAAGGAGGTGAATGTGACTAGGGGCTTGATCTGACCACACCACGGGATCAGTTGTACACGCCACAGCTGTCCAACGCAAAAACCTATTAGTCACAAAGAAATCAATCTGAGTAAGAATGATGTAGCCGTGAAAAGCAGCATTCTGGATAGAGTTCCTGCCAAATACCTACCAGAGAATAATCACCCGCAGCATCCACAGGACCCCCCAGTCCACATCCACTTCTCACAAACTCAAATAAGGGGTCAACCCCCCCAGCCAGCAAAGCAGCATCCGAAAAATCCCCCGGTGTTTGCCAGCGCTTCAGAGACATTTGTTAGGGACGTGAATATTTGCACTGCCGATCCTACATTCCCTGCAATTCTATTCCTGTGGCCGCTGAGCGAGGAGGCGAAATCCTCCAGTCCTCAGCCCTGACAGGATATGCGGGCCTGTTCCGTTCGGTGTCTGCTCGTCTTCGCTCGAGTTGCATGCTGATGATGAATGTAGTTTTACATTTCAGAAATAAATGGATTCCCTGCCCTCACTTCAGTTTCCATTTCATTCCTCTGTTACTTTTCTGAAGTAATGAGAACCTATCAATTGTGCCCATGAGAGGAAGCAGCAAGGCGTGGTGGGCCCGGTGCACTTCAGGCATCACAGCAAGCGATCAGAGTTCCTCTTTTGGCTGTAGCCCTAAAAACACATGAAGCAAAGGTTATGTAAAGTAATGGGCAAGTGAACATATGAACATTTTTGTTGTGCTATGAGCAGGGAAGGGTGTGATAGATCGAGCTAGGAGGGGGTATATGACCATGGGAGTGTCTCATCTCTCTGTTTTTATTCAGTGAGTTCACTTTCTTTGTGTGCAATATCTGCTCCAAATGCTGTGCTGGCAGGTGACGTAAGGGCTGCTGTTACTCACTTACAGTCACTCGATGTTTTTTTTTTAAGCAGTCTGCAGCCCCATAATTTTTGGTTCAGTTTATTTTTTTCATTTCTAACGGGTGAGGGATTCGTTTTTATTCAGTTTGTTTAATTTTATTTTTGGTTCAGTTTATTTGCCAACCCGCCCCCCCCCCCCCAAAAAAAAAAGAAAAAAAAAAAACTAAACAAGATAAAAACAGCAAAATTTAAAAAAAACCCCAAAACGATTTAAAAAAAAAAAAAAAAAAAAAAAGCCACCAGCAGCCCTGGCTGGGCCTTCCTGGGCCAAAAAAATTGCCCAGGCCTGGCGCTGAGGCCAAGACCCAGGCCAGGCTCAGTGCCAGGGCTCTCCCCCTCTGTAAAATCGCAGGAAGCAGGGAGCTCCCACTTGCCCCCTTCCCAAATACTCTGTAAATGGGCTAGTCGTTCCTACCCGAGCCCTGACGCTTTATAAAAGGTGGCCCTTCCTCCAGTGCGGCAGACGCCATGTAGATGACTGCCATTTTGACATAGGCTTCGGCGCCTGGGCCTTGTGCATTTTTGCAGGAAGCCGTGTTGCCTAAGCCTCAGGAATGTTCGTAGGAGGCTGTTTTCGATGGATTGAACCAAAAATGGCCTCATTCGTTCCATTTTTGGCGTTCTAATGCACATCTCTAGTTTTTTGTCTGCCTCAGAAGGCTAAAGTTTACCTTTAACAGAAGGCTTGGGGGTAGCCTGTATGGGGTGGCACTCGCTACTGCCAATATTCCCTCAAATTTCTGTACAACCTTTTATAAGCCAACTTCAGATATGTGCACTAAGAGCCAGTATAATGCAAAGAATTTTTAGATTTCTTGTGTGCGCTGTGTTTTGCTGCGTGCGCGGGGCTCATGACCTGTGTATGCGCATATGCGCGCAGCTTAGAGGGAACAGTGGCTACTACACTTAAAAATTAAAATTAAATTAAATAAAAAAACAAACAAACTCCAAACTTGCTGGCCTGAGTAGACCTTTTTGGTCTTTATCTGCTGTCATGCACTATGTTACTATGTTAAATCTCAAAGGCCCAGGCAAGGTAAGTGAAGATGTCACATGGTGCTAGCCAAGCCTTCAGGGACATTAAAGAGTGGGACCTGTGTCTGGGAAGGTCTTCATTTTCATGGTAGGGGCTGGAACACCTTCAGCATCCTAGAGGAATGGGTAGCCATTTTACGCCTGCTTTTCAAAGGAACATGCCTTTGTAGCACCATTAAGAGGCAAACTCTGATGAGTACGGTGGCTTACGATGGCAGGTTGGCACTGCTGTTTTTCCAGATCTTTCTGAAATGGGCTGAGTAATATTTTGTTTACAAGAAACATAGAAACATGATAGCAGAAAAGATTGTATGGCCCATCCAGTCTGTCCACCCGTCCATTTAATTTAGCATTATAATTCTCATCCCTTCCTTAGCTGAACACCCTACACTCCATACAGACTGCTGCCTTACCAGTCCCGAGACAGCAGGAGAAGCAAGCCCAACTTAGGGGCCACCAGAAAGGGCAGCGTAAGCAGAAGCAGCCACAGGGGCACAGCCAAAAGCCACAGTAGAATTTTTGAACATAGTCCAGCCACAGCTATCCTCAAATGTGGAGGGTAGGTTATCCCATTTCTACAGTGGCTGGGATTCCATCACATCGAACCATTCGGTATTGAATCTGGTTCGCAAGGGGTACAGAACAAACTTCAGAAGAAACCCTTCACTTCCCCACCTCATCCCATCATTTCGGGATCGTGCTCAGAATTTGCTTCTACAACAGGAGGTACATTTGCTGCTTCACCAACAAGCAATTCAGGTCTACTTCCACACCAGTGCAACAAAGGATTTTATTCCCAATACTTTATCCTGAAGAAGAGTGGAAGTCTCCGTCCCATACTGGACCTCCGTGCCCTCAACAAGTGCATTCAGAAGGAGAAATTCAAAATGACATCTCTCAAAACCATTCTTCCATTCCTCTAACCCAACAAATAAATGTGCTCCTTGGTTCTTAAAAATGCTTATTCTCACATCCCAATGCACAAATCTTCTAGGTGCTACCTGTGTTTTCACATTAATGCTGAACACTACCAATACAAGGTCCTCCCTTTTGGCCTTTCATCAGTCCCAGGAATGTTCACAAAATGCCTAGTAGTAGCTGTGGCCCACCTAAGAAGGAACGGTATAAAGGTCTTCCTGTATCTGGATGATTGGCTTCTCATTTCCTCCAAATCTAAAATTCTGCAGTCACATGTACTCCAGACAATAAACTGTCTGGAAAGCCTGGGGTTCATAATAAATACGAGGAATCCAACCTCCAGCTGACACAAGTGCTTCAGTTCATAGGAGCAAAGATAAATACAATACTCTGCAGAGCTTTCCTTCCCACCAAGAGGATCCAAACATTTTGCACGCTATCTCTCCAGTTATCGCAACGTCGTTCCGCACACTTGCCTTCATATGCTTCATCTGCAGTGGAGGCTCAAAGTCCAATGGTCCCAGTGCAGCCAATCAATGTCTGTAAAGATAACAATGAGTCAATCCATGAGGGTAGACATAAAATAGTGGCTGTCCCCATCGGTTTTAGAAATGGGACCATTTCGCACCCCAGTTCATCAACTCATTCTAACTGCAGATGTATCCAGAAGAGGGTAGGGAACTCATCTGTTAGATCTGAAAATGCAGGGCCTATGGTCTTCAATAGAGAGGACCTTCCAGATCAACCTTCTCGAGTTAACAGCAACAAAGAATGCAATTTACACCGTTTTTGCCTCCGCTTCAAGAAAAAAAAGAGTGACGATACACAAGGACAACCAAATAGCCATGTTTTATATAAACAAGGAAGGAGAGTCTGGTTCCAGGATACTGTGCAAAGAAGCGGTGCAGATTCTGGAGTGGGCAGAAAACATACTTTACACAGCTACGAGCAACTTACCTTCCTGCAGTAGTGAACACGGAAGCCGACAGACTCAGCAGGATTCTTCATGCTCATGAGTGGTCTCTTCATCAGGAGGTGGCGAACAATCTTTTCAGGACATGGGGCACTCCTTGCATGGACCTGTTTGCTTCAGAAAGCCACACAAAGCTGCCAAAGCTGTGCTCCGTGTACCTGAGTCCACACAGATTCTCACAGGATGCGTTCCTCGTTCCCTGGGTGGAAAACCTCTTTTATACGTGTCCCCCTATACCACTGATATGTCGAGCAATCCAGAAATGTATCACAGAAGAAGCAGATCTCATCTTCATAGCTCCAGCTTGGGCCAGGCAACCGTTGTACACCTATCTAGCCCAACTTTCTGTTCAACCAATTTCTCTGTGCAACGGTGCAGACCTACTGCCTCAGAAGGAGGGTCCTCTGCTACACCCCATGCAGTCCTCCCTACATCTGACAGCTTGGAGATTGAGAGGGACGTATTATACCTCTTCCCTTTCTCATCAGGTATACGGGACATTCTAGTGTCCACCGAGAAATCGTCCACAAGGAAGAGTTATACTTTCAAATGGCAATGATACCTTCATTGGTGCCAGTCATGGGAGATAGACCTGTCTCCTGTCCCCCTGAAATGCTATTAAAGTATCTACATTTGCTCTTTACAAAGGGACTGGCAATGTCATTTATCAGAGTAGACCTCAGCGTTATAGCTGCATATCATTTATCAAGGGATGGACTGTCCATTTCAAACCATCCGTTGATGTTACATTTCATGAAGGGAGTACTAAAACTTTGCCCACCAGACTCAAAACCTTCTATCCGTTGGGATATCATCTTGGTGTTGGAAATACTCATGCTTCCTGCCTTTTTAACCCTTAGAGACTGACTTTATGAAGTTTCTAACATGGAAAGTTCTATTCCTGGTTGCAATAACCTCGGCAAGACGAATCAGTGAACTCCAAGCACTAGTTCATTAGCCTCCTTATTTGCAATTTTACCATGACAAAGTCACCTTATGGACACATCCATCTTTCTTACCAAAAATCGTTTCACCCTTTCACCTGAACCAAACGATTACCTATGTTTTACCCACGATCTCATGAAAATGACAGGGAAAGATTACTTCATACATTAGATTGTAAAAGAGCTTGCAATATTACAAGAAAACCCAAATAAATAACAGGGCCTCCCAGCTTTTTGTTTCTTTCAATCCAAATATGCCAGGGGTACCGGTAGCAAAAAGAACATTAGCTAACTGGATAACTCAATGCATTCACTTCTGCTACTCATCCCGATCTTCGAGACTCTGATCCAGAGTCAACACTCGTCAGCTTCTATTGCACATCTTGGACATTTGCAAATGTCCTCTCTCCATATCTTCACATCTCATTATTGTCTAGACCAGCAAGTGGCTTCCGATGCCTCAGTGGGATCAGCAGTGTTGCATTATGCCACTAGGGCTGTTCACGGGATCTGTGGCTTGTGCACACAGAACATAAGAACTAACCACATCAAATGTTTGTGTCATTCCTCCAAATACTGAATCAGAGGTTTATGCATGATAACAACCCTAAGCTGGGGACTCCTAGACAGCATGACTAATTCAGCCTGCTTATCCATGGGGAAAAAAAACAAGTTTGCTAACCTTAAACTGTGTTTTCCTTAGAGATACCAGGGTAAATTAGCTATGCGATCCCACCCTCCTCCCTGGACAGCCTTTGTCTTTGCTGTACTTCGCTGACTATCTTATCAACTAAGGAGATGGAGCAATCATGCGGGAAGGGCCGTGGTGTATCTGCACAGAGCAAAACTCTACATTCCTTGAGAGAAGCTCCAGGCAGGTCCTCCCAGACAGCATGGCTAATTCATCCTGCTATCTACAGAAAACACCGTTTACAGTAAGCAAACTTACTTTTTCGGCTCCTGTTCAGTTCAAAATCTTGCTTTTTGAGAAAACATTACACTTCTCACCCACTGCCCATTTCCAAACATTCTGACAGTTTGTCAAATTATCTTTGCCTGGGACTGAAGTGTCTTCAGCTGTGCTTATTAAGTAGCAATGAAAGGAAATGAAGTGTCTGTCTTTTGTAATTCCATATCTATGTAAAGATTTTGGAGTCTGCTCATTCTGGCTGCCATCTCCTTCCTTTTCTGCTGGTTTTTTTCACACCCTCTGGGGCACAACAGCCCAAGTCTGTCTCAGCCTGTCCCATTTGACCTGTCCCTGTGT
The DNA here is from genome assembly GCF_901001135.1 of Rhinatrema bivittatum. Classification (NCBI taxonomy): domain Eukaryota; kingdom Metazoa; phylum Chordata; class Amphibia; order Gymnophiona; family Rhinatrematidae; genus Rhinatrema; species Rhinatrema bivittatum. Next base: position 11,128,765 of record NC_042623.1, on the reverse strand, counting down.
GGTCATTCTAATCTGGGGACAAAATATACAAAAGAGCACAAAATAAGATCCCTTGAAGAACCTGGTGCTGTTTGATGGTTTGACTGCTCTGAGTACAATGCTGCATGTCTACACAAGGGTGGCCCCAGTTTATAGCAAACAAGCTGAGAGCCAAACAAGCTCTATTAATACATAAGATTGGTCATGGCAGAATCTGTCTGCATGAGGTTTGCTTTGTGAGACCAGACTTTGGTGCATATCAGTTAGAGCTTCTTAGGGTAGGCCAGCTCTAAATATCCTGATGTCTTGTTTTCTAGGTTTGCTTGCCCACAGTGGCGCTTTATAGTGTGACCCACCAGCAAGTGCTATAGGACCAAGTAGTATGGTTGTTGGAGAGCCAGGGGTCTGCAGCAGAGACTGCAGACACTAAAGCAGTTGGTGGTCATCCTGGTAAGAGCCAGAAGCTGGGTCCACAGTTTAAGGTTAGTTCACTTAGAGCAGGGGTCAGGAACCTATGGTTCGGGAGCCAGATATGGCTCTTTTGATGGTTGCATCTGGCTCGCAGACAAATCTTTAATAAAAAAGTAAAAATCTAACAAAATCCCCCACCCTCCTGAGCCCCCCAAGACCTGCCAAAAGTTCCTGGTGGTCCAGCGGGGGTCCGGGAGCGATCTCCTGGACTTGGGCTGTCGGCTGCCAGTAGTCAAAATGGCGCCGACGGCCCTTTGCCCTCGCTATGTCACTGGGGTCGACCAATGGCGGCGGTAGCCCCTGTGACATAGTAAGGGCAAAGGGCCGTCGGCTGCCAGTAATCAAAATGGCGTCAACGGCGCTTTGCCCTTACTATGTCACAGGGGCTACCGCCGCCATTGGTCGACCCCAGTGACATAGCGAGGGCAAAGGGCCGTCGGCGCCATTTTGACTACTGGCAGCCGACAGCCCAAGTCCAGGAAATCGCTCCCGGACCCCTGCTGGACCACCAGGGACTTTTGGCAGGTCTTGGGGGGGGTCAGGAGGGTGGGGGTTGTTGAAAATTAATTTTGGAGGTCTTGGGGGGCGTCAGGAGGGTGGGGGGTTGTAGTAAATTAATTTTGGAGGTCTGGGGGGGGGGGCGTCAGGAGGGTGGGGGGTTTTGTTAGATTTTTACTTTTTATTAAAGATTTGTCTGTGAGCCCTGGACCCCCGCTGGATCACCAGGGACTTTTGGCAGGTCTTGGGGGGGGGGTTTAGGAGGATGGGGGGGTTTGTAGTAAATTAATTTGGCAGGTCTTGGGGATGTCAGAGTAGGGGGGTTGTAGTAAATTAATTTGGTAGGTCTTGGGGGGCGTCAGGAGGGTGGGGGTTGTAGTTAGTATGGCTCTCACGGAATTACATTTTAAAATATGTGGCGTTCATGGCTCTCTCAGCCAAAAAGGTTCCCGACCCCTGACTTAGAGAATAGCCACTGCCATTAGCAATGGTAACATGGAATAGACTTAGTTTTTGGGTACTTGCCAGGTTCTTATGGCCTGGATTGGCCACTGTTGGAAACAGGATGCTGGGCTTGATGGACCCTTGGTCTGACCCAGTATGGCATTTTCTTATGTGGCATTTGGAGCTTGGAGAGCAGTGTTCAGGTAGTCAAGCTCATGCAGCAGGTATCTGGGAGACGTCCTTGACTATGGCAGTGTAGGCAGGGGCAATGGGGCAGGCTGGCTGGGTCAGATGGGCCTTATTTGATGACATCTACTAGGTTACTAGATTACTATACAATGTTTTTCATGCTTACTGGTCTGAATTTCAGAACCATGGAGCAAACTTAGTGTCGGGGAAGTAAACCCTGCAGAACTACGTACAATCTGTTTCCTCCTGCTCCTCTGTGCTACTCCCAACTTTCTTTCATCCACTCACTGGAGCCATGCAGCACAGCAGGTGCTGTCATAACTGGGAGACCTGGCAGAATCACAGGTGCTCGCATAGCCGGGTTTGTCCGGTAGGCTACGCAGGGGACTTGGCAGGTCAGATGTTTGGGAGATAGCCACAGTGGTCTTGCTGGCTACTTAGATTATTACCTAGCCCTGTGCGAAGTCTGGGGGGAACTAAGCGGGGATCTTGTGTGTACATCTTCTCAACATGAGGGAGAATCAAGGTAGAAGACCAAAGGAAGATGTATCCTTAGCAGTGTGGACAGGATAAACGGGCAGACTGGATGGCTTGGATGGTCTTTATTTGCTGTGCGTTGGAGCCGTGCAGTCTCATGGTCCGTAAATGTGGCCAGTAGGTGTTGCCGTTGCACGATGACTGTCTCCCTCCTTTCCAGGGGGGGCCATAAACACTGCCTGTGCAGCATTACCTCCCCTGTCCGATGTGGGGAGTGGAAACCCCAAATCAGGAATCGAACCCAGGTCCCTCCACATGGCTTGTGCACTGCATGGCCACTGAGCCAGCCCAGTGGCATGTAAATTGACAATTTACCGCGGCATACTGCACAGCAGTCTGTGGTGTGCTATGTTAAACTGCATTAGCCAGGAGTTATCGCTCCTATATGGTTCAATAGTATCTGGTTGTGTTACATCCTGCTTTATAAATAGCATCCTACCATGGCAACCCTGACACAAAAATATCATGACAAGTTTGCCTGTAACTTGTTGCTATCTGTGTGTCTCTAAATCTTCTCTTCTCCCTGCGACCCCTTTCTTGCATCCCTCATCTCTTTCCGAGTCAGATTCAAGCTCCTCATGCTGCAGGTCAATGCCCTGAGCTCCACCGCCCTCCCACCCCCTCTGCGGCCTCCTGTTCCCTGTGCTCTGCCCACCCCTCAGGCCCTTCCTTGCTTCTCCGCCTCTGTTCCATCTCCGCTGCTGCACCTTAGCCCTGCAAGTGATGAGTCCTTTACCAATCCCACGTGTGTGTTTTATGTGCCACCGCTGTCGTTCCTTTAATCGGGGGGGGGGGGGGGGGGGGGGGGGCGGCCAATCGGACATTTGTCTTACAGGATCCAGAGGGAATATTCCGGAGATATATCTGCTTATGTTTGGGAGCCTGTGCACTGAAGCTTAGCACGCACACTAAGCCTGTTTAGCAGCCACGTTTAGTGTGTTTTAAACTCTAGCTCTAGTGTGCTTGCTAAATTGGTCTCATATGATGATAGCATGAATGCACTAAAATTAGCAAGTGTGCGCATGTAAATGAAGGAACATCTGATGCAAGTTAGGTTTTAGTGAGCTAAAGCCTAAAATGTAACACCCACTGCGGAGCAGGGGTTCACCTTTTAGCTCAGGCTCAGCTAACAGCATGCATAGTGGGTTACAGGTGTGGAGGCGATGGGGGCTGCTGGAGGAGAGTGGGCTGGGAAGAGGTGGAGAAGAAGGAGGAGAGAGATAGAGGAAGAGACCCGAGAGGGCTCCTGGACAAGAAGGCAAACAGGAAAAGCTAAGGAGAGAATAGGCAGCTGCAGCCTTACGTCTTTTCATCCAGTCTAGGGACGAGCTTCCGTTTTCACATGAGATGGCAACACCAGTGACACAACCTGTTTTGTTTTGCGTCATTTGAAAATGACATAAAAAGAGATGTTAAAACGAAATTAAAACTAAATGTCATTGTTTTCGTTTTTAATGCATGCACTAAATCCTAAACAAAACAAAATAAAAAAGAGAAGAAACCAAATTTTGGGGGCTGCACGCTCCTTCCCAGGATCCCCCTATAGGGTCTGACAGAAGAAGACATCCTCCCTATGTCCCCAGAACACTTCCTTACTGCTTCCTTCAACTCCACTCACAGATGAGAGATAGGACTCCCCTACTTTTACCCAAGAAAATACAGGCTGAGTGAAACTGAGGACAGGCGTTTACAGGCATCTGTGCGAAACGCCTCACTGGCTCGGGCATATGGCATGTCAGGGGACTGGAGCCAAGTGAAAAATGTACACTGCTTTTTTCTCTCTCTTTTCTTGAAACCTTTTTTGTGTGGCAGAGATCCCAGTTCAAAGCTCTCCTCATTAGGTTTCCCACTCTGTGCTGGAAGTTGCCGCACTCCTTCTTTGACAGGTGGACCCCATTTCTGCTCACCAATCCTAGAAGCATCATCATCCCATGGTACAGGAAGCTGAAACGCTCTTGTCGTCACATTCACTCATCTCCAGAATGTGAGCTTCCCTGCCTGGACCTTCATCCTTGACTTGCCCTGTTCACCTTATCTACTTTACTCCTCCACCCACAGCCATGAAGTTACTTTTGATATGAGTTTTAGTACCTAACAGTATTATTTGTGGCAACATGTATGAGCAGCATCAGATAGCAGTCGATATGCTTCAGGATTTTCAGCAATCTCTCTCTGTAATGTCTTGGATTTTGGCACCTGGCTGACAACACATTTCCCGGGACATCATGTCTGGCCACAGACGGATGCTTCCGGGCTCCTCATAAGCGAGTCACCAACCACCACTACCCTTTCACCTCCTAGTGCACTAGGTGCAGTGGTTATCCCCCCCCCCCAAATCCTGGGATGGTTTCTTTTCCTCCGCGTCCAGGGTTGCGTACTGGTTCTTCAGCTCCAGGGAAATTGGAGTCCTGGTGTAGGCTCTAGTAGCTTTAGTAATCTGGGTACACTTGTCATCTATTGGTCCAGTTTCACCTGCACCTCTGCTTGAGTTTTCCATCTTTTGACGCCTCGATAAGCATTTCATCAATATATAGTACTCATTCGCCTGGATGCTTCTCAGGCTCACCATCTTCTTTCTGAGCCATCCGCAGACATCTTTCACACTCGGCCAGTTCCTTACTGTGGATCAGGATATCTGTTTGGACAGAAGTGGTAACAGCGAGGGCAGCTGTGATGATACGATCTTTCTTGGCCATCCTTCAGCTGTAGCAAGCTTTTGGTACCCGTTGAAAGAAATGAGAGAGGCCCTCCGAAGTCCCTGCCATTTCCTCAGCTGTCCTGCAAGTAAAGTTAGCTAACTTCTGCTTCCCTGCTTGTGGTCCTGCTTGGAAGTATGAAGTATCAAATCTTATTCTTTCAAACTACAAAATATACTTATATGTCTATGAGGTATGTAGTTTTGTGTTACTCCCTTTGTAGACTCTTGTTGTTGAGGGAAAAAAAAGTAAACCGCAGCAAATATAATTACCATCGCGAAGACTAAATAGGATGCTATCAATCAAGTTCAAAAGAAATTTACTTAAATTGTTCTATTTGCAGAAGACACGAAATGACCTAAATCACTTGCTTTCCCTCCCTTTCCTGGTACAAAGCAGTACTGAGGACTAGTAATTTATCCTAATCTATGAGCTTAATCTGTTTACCTGATCCCTGAAATACCTACTATTTCCTATAATTTTGATTAGGGTTAATTTTCCACTTATTTATAAGGTCAGTAATAGGTACAGTTATTCACAATTTTCCAAAACCCTCTTTTAGTTTATAAACTATATTTTTGTATCTATTAATTGTGTATTCTGTACAGTCTCCGTTACCTGAGCTACTAAAGATCAGACCACCTGATTTTCAGAAGGATTTACCATGGGATTACTCCCCCTGAACTTTATGCGTTCTGATTTTGCATATGACTAATAAATTATTTCCTTGTGTTTCTAGTTATTCTGTTTAGTCCAACCCTCTAATTAGTGGGTTAGAAGGGAAGGTAGGAGTGGCTGGGAGGACAGAGGGAATCTTTTACTTTCTGAACCTAAGCAGTAATAATACCCAGAAACAAAAACGAAGCAAAATATCTCTCTTTTTCAAAAATAAAAGGAACAAATTCAATTAAGAACAAAATATCCCCTTTCAAAAGAAGATATCAGCAGTTGAATTAAAGCCAGAAAAATTACCTCTGTAAAATACGGGGGTTATGCGTGTGGCCAGGCCTTGTGCACGCTGTGCGCATTTTAGAAGGGGCCCGGCCACGCACGTAAGTAACCCTTGTTACGCGCGCAAGAGTTGGGCCGAAGAAAAGGGGCGGGGTGGGGGGGGGCAGGGCTGGAGGCACCAGTACAGTGACCAATTGCTGTTGTGCCGGGGAAGCGCGTACATGGACGTGCGCGCGTACGTTTAAAAATCCACCCCTATTTGCGTACATGGTCTTTGAAGATTGGCTTGTTAAATGGCTAAAAGTACACGCATATATTTAAGTGGTGTTTAAAAATGCCATAAAAGGCTCACTTTAGTGGCACACCTACTAAGCATGTACATTTGTTTTCAAATGAAATATATGCATCTAGTTTCCGACTACATCCCCCGAAACGCCTGGATGCCTTTGTCAGTATTGTGGTACCCCTGCAGTGTAATTCAGCAGGTCTGCTTGACATGACTAGGCCCAGTGCTTTTCTGGATAATATTGTATCACACTCATTATTATGAATATTTATTATTTCAGCCCTTGTTTCTGTGTGCTCTGGCAGTGTACCTGCGCTGTTAGGCTTCAGCCTTTCAGCCCGCTCAGCACTTCCCTCAGATGCCCAAATTGAGGGGGATATTCATCCAGAAACCTCAGGTTTTATCTGAAGATTTTCTAAAGTTTAGGACCCTAAAATTTAGGCCTGAAATATCTTTGCTTAGCTTTAGCCTCCTTAGTTAGATGCCTACTGCAGAAAACTAATACTTAAGTGTAACCCAGTGGTTCTCAACCCTATCCTGGGGACCCCCCCCCCCCCCCAGCCAGTCGGGTTTTCATGATACCCACAATGAATATGCATGAGAGAAAATTTGCATGTTATGGAGGCAGTGTATGCAAATTTTCTCTCATGCATATTCATTGTGGGTATCATGAAAACCCGACTGGCTGGGGGGGGGTCCCCAGGACAGGGTTGAGAACCACTGGTGTAACCGTTTCCCCCTTCCTGACCACCCCCAAAACCACCCACGTTTTAGGGCCTAAATTTGCCCCTGTAAGTTTTAAAAGGGGTTGATTTAAGTGCCTAACTCCTTACGTTAGTTAGACGCCTAAACCCTTTGAAACTTTGCATCGTAACTCAGAGGTGGTCAGCTCCAGTCCTCAAGAGGCAAAAAAAACCCAGGCCTGGTTTTCAGGATATCCACAATGCATATGCATGAGATAGACGCGAATGCTCTGCCTCCATTATATGCAGATCTGTCTCATGCATATGCATTGTGGATATCCTGAAAACCTAGTCGGTTTGTGGCTCCTGGGGGCTGGAGTTGGCCACCCCTGATATATTACGCACATATAGGTCCCTCCTAGAACTTTGAAAATGTATCACCTTTGCTCAACAAAACTTTGATTCTTGGATGAATGAAACCTCATCAGCATGGGATGAGCAGTGCTACTGGTTTAGTGCAGTGGTGAGGAAGCTCTGCTCCTCGTGGGCCGCAACCAGCTTTTCTGGATATCCCTAACGAGTAATCCCTACTTAATATGAATGAGATAGATCTGCATGCAGGTGGCCTCAACTGTACAGAAATCTATCTCATGCATATTAAACACTAGCCTAAACTTGCAATTTTTAAATTCTGCAGACTTCACTATGGATTTCTTTAAGGACGGTCTCTGGCATGTATATAAATGTCTTGTTTTGGGTTTGTTTTTTTTTGTTATATTTTACATTTTGTAGGCACAAGCATTTTAATGAGACTTAACTTGGTGGGCAAGCAGCAGAGCAAACCTGGTTTGTTTTTTTTTTAATCTTTCAGAAAAAAGTGTAATTTGCCAGGAGCTGGTAAACCGACAGATTATTTATTTCAGTCAAGCTTTCAGCCTGATTACGCTGCAGTGGGATGTGCATCATCATCATTTTACCATAAATGTTTAAAGCAGAATTATATTACTCTGAACACACTTCAGAAAAAACGTCCACAAAGACCTTGAGAATTGTTATTTCGTTACACCCCATAATAAAGCAAGGCGTGCTTATCTGCACACATGCAGCCCTGCTGCAACAATACATTTAGAGAATTCTGTTTCAAGACATTTATGTTTCACAGATCCCTAACCCGCGAGGTACACCTTGGGGGTCTCCTTAAACTTGATTTAGGGACCTCTTTGCAATAGATACGTACCTGTTTTTACCCCCAGGGACTGTCAGCAATGATGAAATTAAGGAGGGCATTTTTCCCCACAGTTATTTAGGACTCTCTGGCTGGATGTATATCTGGAGAACACCACTCACATTTCCTTTAGAGGAAACAAGTTAATTAGGTTCTCCCTAACTGGATTTCCAAAATGACAAATGCTTTCAAGAGCTAAAGTGAGAAAATTGAAGATGATTAACTTATGAAACAGTTTTTGCAAGATAAATGTTGTTTTTAAATACGACAAGGGGGTAAGAAAGTGCAGCTGGAAAACCAATGTGATTCATTACCGAACGGGTGGCCTGCAGACTCTGCCTGAATCAATCAGAGCTCAGCAGGGACCCAATGCATCTATTTGTCTCCGTCAGGGGAGGTAATTGCACAGAAATGCAGCAGCAGCGTTTCTGTAAAAGATTACAAAAAAGTGAGATGTTTGCTTGTAGCCAGAATTATGCCACTGCTTGTCAGCACCGTGAACCGAATGAGGGCAAAAGGTGCGAGATGTGGAAGACGAGGGCACTGACACCGCACAGATCCAGAGGAGTGGCAGAAAACTGAAAGGAGTAACTAGGGGGAGATGGAACCGCATAGACCCGAGCTGGCCCAAGTGACTCTTGTGCAGCATGGGGAGGAGCGTAGGGATGTGGGGGTCATTTCTAAAACATCATGAAAGCATCCCTGATATTTGGTTTACCGTTTTCGGTTTCCCATCCAAACCGACAGAAAAATAAAATAAATGAAATATCGTTTTCTGTTTTAGGTACAGCCTTGCAATGAGTACGCTAAAAAGCATTCCAGCGTGCCCTGTACACAAAACTAAGGAAGAACGCGCGTTTCAAAACTGAAACGAATGCTACGAAAACGCAAACGACACAAATACGAAAACAAAAACGAGATCAACAATGTGGAAACCGAAACAAAATGACATATTGACACAAAACAATATGTTTTCTCTTGCACACCCCCACGAAACAGTAAAACGGGAGAAATATATGCAGATCACCGACTGTTTGTGAAGCTCCAGTGTTTCGCAGGTCCCAGAGAGAAACCCATTAAGTATTGCACCTGAAATTCAGCTTATGGCTGCAATTTGTACAGCTCTCTTCTATTTTGGTGCTCACCTCCCGAACAGGGAGGGTGGCCCATAGGTACTTTTGTTGCTTTCACTCCCCCATCTCCTGTAAGAGGCTGTTGCAGGGTAGAAGAGGGCTGGGCTGTGCTGAATGAGATTCATACATTTTAGCCAATCTGCCGCCCTAGGCACAGACGTAATGGGTGCTTATTGACAAATCCAGGGCTACCCCGAACTAGAACCATTCCCAGAGAATCCACCACATAGATGCTTGTGGAGTTGTCATCATATTAATCAGGATTTAGGTGACATCTTTCAGGTTAACGTTTGGGCCACGGTAATCCACCGGCTCCGGTAAGCAGCCACTCCCTCACAGTGCCACTCCCTCTATCCTGAGGAGCAGGGCCGGCGCGTCCATTAGGCAAACTAGGCAGTCGCCTATGGCACCAACCCTTAAGAGGCACTGAAGAGCAGCCTTGTAGTGCCACGAGCGGAGCCTATCCTGCTCGCAGCAAAGAGGAGCAGAGATTTGTCGGGCTGCGAGCAGCAGCCCTGCTGAGGTGATGTTCCCCTCTCCTGACGTTACCCGGGGCCCAGCCTCCTGAGGATGCTGGAACAGAATAAGTGTGGCTTTTTTTTTTTTTCTTTTCACTTTTTCTAAACTTTCCAGAATTCGGAGACAGCGCTAATGATAACAAGCGAGCTGCAGCCTGCTGCCCACATGCACGCACAAACACACACACACACCCTTGGCCTATTCTTACCACAGTACAGGAGTGTCTGCCCCGTCCTCATCCATGTACCTCTAGCGCTGCACAGTTAAATCTATTCCTTCTCTGTCTCTTTGGTATCACATTCTCAGATCACCCGAGCCATTGCAGAATTTTCCCTTTGGCATGGCATGGAAATTAGTTAAACCTTGCTTACTAGCTTACTTTCCTTTCGGCTCTTACTGTACTGACAGATCCACACTACCTAAACCCTTTATTGTGTATAATCTTATACTCCAGGCATTGAGAAGGGAGTATCGGGGGACTCACATAATGGTGTCATGAGCCCGACACGCTAGGGCACACAGCAAATAAACTTCCTTTAAGGTCCAAAGCTTGCGGTATTTACACCTGTATGGTTTTATTTTTCTTGAGACTGTGATAAGATGTGATGTGATGTGGAGAGAGTACTGATGATGGATTCTGGGCAATTAGTTTAGTTTAATAAGATTGATATAGCGCTTTTCAAATATATCAGTTACAACATATAAAGATTAATAATAAACATATCACAAAATTGCAGCATGTGAAGATAAGAAAACATGAAATCAAATAATACATAATCAATTATAATTAAAAACAAGCAGCATAACTAAATCATGTAAAAATCAGCAGTGAGCAACCCCAGAGGAGTGAAAAGCCTGTTTAAAAAGCCACGCTTTTGTGATCATATGAAATGTAGGATAGTTAGTTTCTATCTGGCCTTTGGAATTGTTTAAATCATTTGTTTTATTGCTGTGTTATTGTAATTGCTGTTTTTTTTATGTTCATATGATTGCAATCTGCGCTGACCGGAATCGTTTTGGAAGAGGCAGAATCTAAAGCTCTGAAAATAAGTAATATATATATAAATAACGAATTCCACAATGAATGGTGCTGGATAGGGAAAACGCTGACCATCTTGTTGATTCCAATCTAATCTGAAATGGAATCGCCAGTAAATCCTGTTGAGATGAGGCAGCGAATGAACGAGTGGATGCAAAATATGGAGACTGCTCTCTGGGAAGAGGTTTTGAAACCATACGGAGCTGGACTGCACTATGAAGCTGTCCTCTGTCTATGAGCTCGGTATTTCTGTTTCTGTTTTTCCTTTGGCTTTATTCCTCTCGAAGAAGCCATCAGCTGAGACAAGGCCGTGTTTGTTAATTGACGCCTTCAATATACTGGGATTTCGTGGCTTTTATTTGTGGATTGCATTTGAAATAAGTCTGAAGCACCAGTTTCTGAATGAAAGAACTCTTGAGATTCAAAATATATATATATTTTTTTTGGGGGGGGGGGGGGGCCGTCCTTTTCCCACGCTCTGCGTCTCTGGATTTTGACTGTGTAGGTCCAAGCATGACTCTGTTGACCTGTACGCTTGCTGGCACGTGCTCCGAATGCGGGGAAAGGATCCCTGGCTGTAATCTGGGGTGGAGAGAATAACATCCACCAGCAGAGTCGGCCCGGGATTTAGGGGTGGAAGGCTGGGATTACCTCTTCCGCCTGCTAACTAGGAACGCAAGTACAAGGTTACCGAGCCCTGAGTAGAGTGAATGTAACTTACCACTCCCCGTTTCAGAACCAAGTTAGATTAAGGGGGCAGAAGAGAGCAAGGTCAGAGAGCACGCTAGTGGTGGTACTGGTGCGGCCCCATCACGGTCTTCCGAGCCTGCTTAAGTGTATAAATTTGGGCTGACGGTGTGGTTCACGTGAAACGAGACGGGGGCCGTGCACCTCGCTACCGACTTGTGACGGGGAAGGGAGAGGTCGGATTCTGCAACCACCCCCCGCGAGGAGCCCCCACTCTGAGACCCACCGGGATGCCAAGGATGTCGCGATCATAGCAAGACACACCCTACAGGATCCCACTGCGGCGTGCTTTGAGCGTCATAAATCAACGAGGAGAGGCTCTCCAGGAACTCAGAAGGGCTTTGTTTTGGCAGAAGTTGTTTTCTCGCACGTTTTCACTAATGGTGCGGCGTGGCCAGGCTCGAAGGTGGCAGAGCTGACTGGGCTGCCTTTTCCAGAAAGCCTCTCCTCCAGCTGCGCTCTGTTCGGTCCCACTTCAGGGCGGCTTGTGCCTGCCTTGGTGTAACCGTGGAAGATTATAAAAAGGAACCAGCTAACACAGGGCCGCCAGGCCGCAGATTACCGCGTTTCCTGATGCATCGATGCTCTAGGCCGGTCGAGTGACACGGTTACAGGCTAAACATAGAAAGTGATTAGTGTTGCTAAAGCATAGTTTGGACATTTAGAGGGTGTTCTTTGTGGGGTTGTTTTTTTTTTATTTTTTAAGTGACTCATTTTTGGATTTGGCAGATCTCTCTCAATGCCTCTGGCCTGTCTAATATAAAACCAGGGCAGACGAACAAGAGAAGAGCTTTAATTAGCAGCAGATGTGAAACAGCAGGGCAGAGAGGGGAGAGACAGTGTAGGAGGCCTGTACTACTGGAGAGTGGTCATAGATGGGGGGCAGGAGTGGGATGCCAGTTGGTAGCTCCTCTCCCGGGGTGGGGGGGGCCGTGATCGGGGTGAAAGTGCAAAAACCGGATGCAGCCGTGTGAGTGCAAGGGGTGAGCAGAGTGCGCGTGGGCTGAAACAGGAGAGGACACGCAGCTGTATGAACTCGACCAGACTGGGCAGAGTGGAAGAGGGAGGGGTGTCAGTAATACTGCTATAGAAAGGAGTGCTGTGATCAATGGAAAATGCATCTGCTGTTAGAGCCGTGGATTAGAGTCAAAGAGCCAAGAAATGAGAACAAGGAGGGTAAAGGAGAGGAGAAGCTGTGTCTGTGTCTGCCAGGTCGAGGCCCTGGTGAGCAGAGTTCCACTCCTGCCTCTGCTGTAGCCTTGGGAAAAGCGCGTTTCCCTCCTTTGAGCCTCAGGGCTCTGTTTAGATCCGAGGTGCATATAACCCTGGTCCCGAGGACCCTTTGGTGTTGTGGGTGGCCATCCTGTGCAAATGAACCTGGCTCTCAGACTGAATGTTTACAAATGCGCCCTGATCAAACAGAGACACCAGATCTGATGTTAGATAAAGAGCCCGCAAGACACACCTAGTCCTGTCCCACTGTAATACTGCACGGGCAGCCCAACCGGATACTCATTGTGCAGGTAACTAACATGCACTTACGGATCCATAGGAACTTAGTAATATTGTAAATGATGGCAGAAAAAGACACGCATAGCCCATCCAACCTGCCCAGTAAGGATTTCTAGAGTTGTAACTGCTGTTCCGAACGTTACCCCAAATCTTTCTTACCATTCTAGGGATCCTTTCTGCTTATCTCATGCCTTTTCTCCATCACCTTCGCTAGGGAGGCATTCTCAGGGAACCACCACCCTTTCAGAGGAACGTTGGTCCTGAGTCTATTCCCGTTGGAGCTTCGTATCATGTTCCCTAGGTCCAGAACTCACTTTCCATTGATATGACCTACAGATAATTGGAGATAACTATACAGTATAGATACCGCAGTCAGGTACATTAGGTATAGTAATGCATATATATATGCAGCCGGCCCCAGTCTTGTGCTGCGAACACCATTCAGGGGTGCTATGGGTCTGGGTCCGAATCTGGATGGGGAGGCAGAGAATTTTAACTTCTAGGCGCAGTCACTAAAATAAAGCGAGAACGCCAAAAGTGGTGTTCAAAATGAAAACGTTACTACAACTTCTAAAAACAGCATCCAGTCCAATATCCCCCCCCCCCCCAAAAAAAAACCCCCTCAAAATCAGCATCAACCCATAGTTACACTGAAAAAATGGCTTCATTGTCCATGTTCCTTGCACCATTATCCAGAGCAAAAATCCCAACCTGTGGGTCAAAAACTTTAATTTGTAATTTGTTCAAATGTCTCCAATACAAGAATCCAAAATACAAATCTCTTGACCCTTGCTTTTCTGGTCACTAGGGCAAAAGGACACCTGATCCAGGCCTTTGGGATACCCCGGGAGATGCCCTTCCCTCTGGATTGATCAATCTTTGTAAAAATCTTCTTCAAATCTCTGAGTCCTGCTCCCATGACCCCAAAAACCTCAAAATCCTCTCAAAGTCCAAAAACTCCCCAAATGAATGGTTTTAAGATCCTGAGGGGATCTCCAGCGCCTCTCCTCCAACTCTACTTCTCCAACCTTCTTGCTTGAGATGCTGAGGACTCTCTGTCTCCAACCCTCTGCAGGACTCTCCTTCCATCTGGCTCTTACAGCCACGCCTAAACCTCTAGAGAACTGAGCACGCTCCAAGGGATTATATACCTCCAGAAGACTATTCCCTAATGCCTAATGATAGAAAATTACCAGGGATAGTATTAGTGACAAGCAAAGCCCCTGACATATATAAAGGGATAAGAAGTATGGTAAGAAAAAATCCAGTAGTGGGTGAACCTTGGGGATCTCATGGTAGGTGGTGAAGCGACGAGTCTCTGCTGTGGAGTCTAGGGGAAGGCCGCCTAAACAGCTAAGCTTCAAAGTTTTTCTAAGAGATGAGTTAACAAATCTCCAGGTGTAGCACTTAGAGGTATTTTGTTCCTTATTCTAAGGGCAGAGGAGCTGAATGTGTGAAGCCTTGTGCATGTTATTCAGGCTGACACCAGTGGAGGGAAAGCTGTTGGGAAGATTGAAGTTCCCTCATGGGAATGTAGGAGAACAGCAGTTTGGGAAGGATATTCGGGGACAGCTGATTGCTTTATCTTTAAATAAATGAAAGTGTTTTAAATTTTACCCTGCTTTCACCCAGGATCTAGTGTGGCTCATGTAAAATTGGCTTCACATGGTCAGTTCTTTGCAGAAGCTGGAGGCACTTGAGATTCTGTTGTGAGATGCCGTGCAATCGGACGTTACAGTAGTGCATGCAGCTGGTGATCAGTGGGTGCATGATGGAGGCTAGGCCACACTTTTTCGAAGGAGTTGTGCAGTTGACAAATCTGGCACAGGTGGATAAGGAAGTCTTTACCATGGCTGAGATGTGGTTTTCTATTGTGAGAATGTGGTTGACTTGCGCCCCCAGGCTGTGTACGGAGTCTTTAGGATGTGGTGCGGTTCCTGACAAGTTGGTAAAGTAGATAGAGGACACTCTTGTCGGTTTAACCAAAGAGGTTCAGGCTTGCATTTGTGTTGATTAAGCCACTGCTGAGAGAAAAAGGTTGAAATTAGCAATGGCTGCGGCCTGGACTGACCCTGTTTTGACACAGAGATGGCTGGCGGCAAATAGGTGACATTTGATGTTCAAAATGAGGCCACAGATGGAACAGATATAGATGTGATTGAAGCTGGGGAAGGCCCAGATCCCTGGGGCACTCGACAGGTGAGATTCCTAGATGATTCGTTGGCCCATGAGACTGTGACTGGTTGGGCAGGAATGGTTTGACCCATTTGAGCACTGAGCCCTCCATATCGATGTCTCCCAAGCATTGTAGCAGGAGCAGGTGGTCAACAGTATCAAAAGACATGGCCAGATCTAGTAGGACCAGAAGGGAATCACCGCTGTGGTGGTCATGACGTTGTGTGTGCATCTTTCTAAGTTTCATACGTGCAAAATACTTCTCCATTATGTAACACGGGTTCTCTCAGTGACGTAAAACATAAATCCAACATGTTTTTCCTGCTGCTTGCTCTGCCACACCCCAGCTGCATTCTTCAGATTTGGTATCTGACGTTAAAGGAAACCACTTCATTTTTTACACTCCTTACTGAAGATGAAAACATCAGGTACTCAACTCGTCCACCCGAGCGACCATTATTTGAAATCCATGAAAAAAAAACATCTGTAACTGTTTGACCTGATAAATCTCTTATGTGCACGCTCAAGAAGCTTTGCAAATTGCGCCCTGCTTAAACATCCCAAACGGAGCTCTTTCTGTCTGTGATCCACTGGCCTAAGCTCAGAGGTGTAACAGAATGTTAAAACCTGTCCCGTAGGTAGTTTTCCCTTTACAATCATGCAGAACGTGGCTTCAGCTTGTCCGAATGCCCTCGGTATGACAGAGGTCTCACCAGACCCCCCTGCCCTTTGTGTGGTAAGAAGGAGCACCACTCCATGTTGGGAGGAGGAGTAGTGCTAGAAACCCCCCTGCTCCCACGTGAGTAGGGAGAGATTTAGAGGATATTATGCTAATTAATTAGCAATAGTAATTTGTGATTTATCTAATGTTTGGGTACTTGCCAGGTTCTTGTGGCCTGGTTTGGCCTCTGTTGCAGATAGGATGCTGGGCTTGATGGACCCTTGGTCTGACCCAGAATGGCAATTTCTTATGTTCTAGCCCTGGTGTCCTACAGCCCTCTCCCACTGAGAGGGTACTGAGAGGTTTAAGAGCAGAAGAAGACTTCCAGGAAGGGCGTGCCTGGAGAGAAAGAGAAAGAAGAAGGTCTTGCAGAGTTTGGGGGGCCAGTCTGTTGGCTTGGGAAGAGCCCCTCCCGCCTGGAGAAGTCACCAGAGTTAAAGACGAATCCATCCGTCATCAGTCTGAGACTCCCAAGTTGAGAGAGAAAGAGGAAAGGAATTTGGAATAAGGATTACAGTTATCAAACAGCTGTTGGGGAGGGTCTGGGAAGGAAGAGGGTGCCTCCCCTGAAGAGCTGACCTGTTTGAGGGAGAGTTGGAAAGAGATCATGTTTTTTGGGAGGGGAGGTTGTATTTTTTGGACTTTGTTATGGTACTGGTGCACTGCTCCAGTGCACTGGTTTTGGGTTCTGTGTTTTGCCGTCAGTTTTTCAGTAAAGACTTTATTTTGAATAGCACATTGAGAGAGAAGAGTGATTTTTTTTTTTTCCCCAGCCGTAAAAAGATTGACTGTTGTGCAGAGGAGACCCCGAGAATGAGTAAAAACCCTAAGGGCCTGGAAAACTTGAGTTTACCCCCCCCCCCCCCCCTTGTGCAGGAACCCCAAAACTGCCATGGGGCCATGCGTGATTCGTGCCCCCCCCCCCATCATGTACCCCCCTGCATTTTAGCCATAAAAATCCAGGCATGCACCGGAGTAAACTCTGATGAGACTGATGCGTGCGTGGCTCGTCGGCTTGGCAGACTCCCGTGGGCACCAGAGGGGCATTCCTTCGTGTTCCGGACACTCCCAGTCCTCGGGGATCTCGTCTCTCGCGCTCTCGCTTCTGCGCTCCCAACAATTTGCTGATCGCATCGACAGTCAGCTGTGTGTTTGAGTCTCTCCCCCAGCTTCTTGCCTTGTTGAAGGTTGCGTACAGGCTGGGAACTGTCAGGACATTTCTGGTGCCCTTGGTGGGTGTGGGTGTGTGTGTGTGCAATTAGTTAATGGCTGACCCAGCCCTGTGCTGGTGAAGTCTCTTGCTTACGGTGCCTCTCCTGACAGCGAGAGAGAATTTATTTGGCACGGGCTGTGCCAGCTCCATCTTCTTCTCAAGGTCAGGCTTGGTCTGCATTACACAGCACAGTTCTGAGCGTAGACTGGTAACCACCGGGCCTGCCGCTGCTGGTTTCTTCACCTAACTCTCCAAGCAGCTGGGACACGAGCCACCGAAGGCAGCAGAGTGTTGTTTTTACTGCATATGGAGTGTCACGCTGTAGCTCATTTACGTGGAGAACTTAGAAGCTGAGTTCAGGCCACGTTCTTTCCCCAGGCTTTATTGTAAGTGACAGTAAATCAGCAGTGTACACAACTCGGGCCTGGTTTTATGTTTTCTTTTGAAAAATCACATTATTATAGCAGGTGGTTTGCGCTTGAAAGAGTTTTTTGTCACGGCATATCATTCCTGCGACGCAGCGCAAGTTGTTGCATGCACCTGGCCAGCGTGCAGAACTGGTCTGTGACTTAACAATAATTGTCGTCGTGTATCAGATCCCATCAGTCTGGGCAGTGCAGAATCATTCATGCGGCTACAGCAAATGCCCGGCCAAAGATTTTACATGTTCAGAAACGCAGGGTGTGTGTGTGTGTGAATAACTTAGCCAGGGGTCGCCCGGCAGCGGTTGACGGGAAAAGGAATGTTGAAACAGGGCTGTCTGGTGTCCAGGCTGTGCGTCCCGTCCACTGCACAGCGCTGCCATGTGCGGCGTCGTCCCTCCTGTTTGCTGCTTCTGAGTAGTCTCTGCTTTAATCACCTGCCAGTGCAGGGAGTGTGATTATTTGCTGTTCAGCAGAGAAGGCGAGTTATCAGAGCTCTGCAGAGCTTTGAGACAAAGGGGGGACCCTGAGATAAGGGAGATGAAATACAGCCCTCCCTGTATTCTAGACCATACAGGATGACCTATTGATTTCTTCTTTTTTTTTCTTTTTAATATGTTTCTGAAAACTAATTTATTCCGGCCACCAGGTTTCTGAGCCTTCTTTGCTTTAAGGAGAGCCAGGCCTTAAAAATCGTGGCATGGTGATGGGGGAGGCCATTCCTCCTCTCTTTCCTGGACATAAGATGCACCGAGTGTGGGAACCGGGAAGCTCTCCTGCTTCCTCCTGACTGGATCAGGAGGCTTCTTCTGCCGCCGCGCTCTGGACCTGAAGGTCATCGGTGCCAAGACTCTCCCCTCCCCCCCTCCGTCCTATGCGCTTTTACACACTCGGCCTTTTTCCAGCGCTCGCTCTGCATTGTGCAGATCACCAGGATCCCACTCAATCCGCTGGGGGCAATTATCAGTAACCTGCAAAGAACGTGAGGACTTTTGCACCCGCAGACAGCCTTCCTCGCAGCTGATTTTCAGAAGGAGATAGCGCGAGCGACTTCCCTTTCAAAATTGCTACAAGGCAGGCAGGCACATTACTTTCCACTTGCTTTATCCGTGGGCAGCAGAGTCAGGGCAAAACATCGTGCGTGCAATGTTGGTTAGCCCCCACCAAATGAACACGCCCCAGGGAGTGTGGAGTGTGTGCAGTTTTAGCTGCTGTGATGGACACTTTTCAACCAGGGGAAATTAGTTGGGTAACGACGTAAGCACCTAAATTTGTCTGAAATTAGGGAGCTACCTTAGATATCTAAATTTAGGTGCTCAGCTTTTTTTGAATTTCAGTCTCTTGGTTACCTGGCTACGTCCCATTAAAAATTCTCCTCCTTTTATATAAACATGCAACCCGATGAGGTCCTGTTCCCAGGCACATAAACTCATGCGTTAACTGGCTTGGTATTGCAACACTATGGGGATAATTTTCAAAAGGATTTGCATGTGGAAATGT
The DNA here is from genome assembly GCF_901001135.1 of Rhinatrema bivittatum. NCBI lineage: Eukaryota > Metazoa > Chordata > Amphibia > Gymnophiona > Rhinatrematidae > Rhinatrema > Rhinatrema bivittatum. Next base: position 11,109,825 of record NC_042623.1, on the reverse strand, counting down.
AACTACTATTGTAGCAATTTTCAAAAGCCATTTATGCTCGGAAAGTGCTTTTGAAAATCAGAATAATCTAATTGTATCTTTTTTTGTTTATTTGGATTTCTGTCTATTGCGTGTTATGCTTATTTTATTATGCCTGGTTTAATGTTAGTACATTTTATGTGTTGCAGTGATTTTTTTTGGTACTGTTTTCCGCTTTGGGCGAAAAGCAGAGTGGATTATCTTGCAAGCCACGGCATCAGCAGAGCCGCCAAGTGATCGGGTCTTTGCTGGGAAACTGGGGGGTCAGCCCTGGCTTTTTTTAAACCTCCCCCTCCCGATGCACTGTGGTGCCTGCGGTGCGGGATGGGACCTGGAGAACGGGCAAGAAACTCTCTCCTTCTCAGAGCTGGGCCGCTTGGTAACTTAGCTTTAAGGAGGGGACTAAGAACTTTGTTAATCCTGGTGCTGTTTTCGAAGCCTTCTTTTCTCGGCTCCTTAGGGCCCATTCCTCGGTGTGTAGCAGGTGTCAAGCGTCATAAGGTAAGAAAGGGAGGCAGGGTAATTATCTTTCCATTCTGAACAATAAATATTCTTATAAGCAGATTTAAAAGGTGTGGCTTCTGTACGTGCGCGACGCAGTTTCGTTTTCACGAGTTATGTGTTCCATCTCTTTTACCATTCTTTAATTCTTTTTGATTTCTAAAAACTGGAAAGTAAACGGTGATGTTATATCCAGAAACACGCTGAGCATCGTGGTGCAACAGGAGGGTGTTTTTAACGTGGTTAGTGGCAAAGTGGAACCCAGCTGAATGTATCCATTGCTACCCTCAGACTGGAGAACGGATCAGAGACGGACCCTCTCTGCGGCGTGCACCCTCATCTGATTAATGTGCGGTGGCTGCGACCAGTGCCGAAACCGTTAAACCAGAGAGATTAGAGTTCAACCTGTCCTATGGAATATTTATTTTTTATTTAAAACACTTGTTCCTTGTGAGGGACATATGTAAAACAAATAATATATACAGTACATGCACAGACACAGGTCATAACATACATAAAAGTATAGCAAATCCATAAAAATAAGAAGGAAGTAAAAGTCCTCGTTTCAGCATTTATTCAGATCCAAAAGCCTGAGGCAAAAAGAAAGCTTTTACCTTCTTTTTTAAAAGTTAAATAATCCTCCTTTCACAGCAGGGCATGGGGAAGTGAATTCCAATAAGTAGGACCCTAGTTCTACTCAATTGGGTGTAACTAACTGACGGTATTTGAAGCTTCGTCTGATTCTCGGGACGAAGGCTTCTGGAGGGAACAGAAATACGAATTAAACAGCCCCCAGTTTTGCACTGCATGAAAAACGTCGCATCACCAGTTTGAATGTGGCTCTCCTTAGAACAGAATAATCCAGGATTCGTGGCCGGGTGGTGCGTTGGGGGCTCCCTGGCTCTGCACCACAGGAAGGCTATGGAAGTCCATCCTTTATTTGCAGAGTTTTTTCCTCCCCGTGGCCCTTTCATATTGCATGTTGAGTGGCAGAATTTAAGCACATTGGGGAATAGACCCACAGGGGCCGATATAATAAGATGCGCTGAAGCTGCCGCGGGTCTGTGCACGCTGCACACTTGTACTCGCGCTTTCCCGTGCAAAGCCCTATACGGGGATGTAATAAGGGTTTTGTGCGCGTGAAAAAAAGCGAGTACGAGCGCACTTAGCCGACCCGTGGTTTTTTTTTTCTGCGTGAATGCATGCTAATAATATGCAAAGGAGGCGATGACCTAATCATGGGCAATGCAGGGAGCCACGCTAATGCCAGAGTGGGTTTTTTTTACCGCCACGGTCAGGATATGGGTTACATGGCAGCGCCGACTCGGGGGGGCCGTTTTATTCCATTGCTTGCATTGGTGCGGTGTGTTTGTGTGTCCGTGCAGCTCTGCTGTGATTTATGATGGAGGTTTCTGATTGTGTCCGGCTGTTCCTGATGATGTGGTGTATCCTGCGGCTTCAGAAGTGTTGGCCGGTGACAGAGGTCGTGGCATGTGGTTGTGATTATCACCCATGAATATATTTGTCATGTTTTCTGCAGCACAGTGTTATTCGAAATATTAAAAATACATTTCCGGGCCATACTTTCACTGAACAGGGAGACCCCTTTGCTCACTCACTTTTATACGCGGATTATCGGTGCGGCTTTTTGGTGCGGGTGCGGACGCTTATGACATAGAGCCTTACCGCGCTTAGGCGCGCCCGTTTCATCATGCGTGCACGGATTTCTACATGTAAATAATTTGCATGATTTTTTTTTTTTTTTTACACCCCGTGGAAGCACCGGCCTTAGCCGGGCGCAGCGATCAAAACCCAGGCTCATAACTAGCGCCTGTTTTGCTACAGGTCTTGTTACATCATTCCCCCCCCCCCCCCCCCCCGTAAGATACTTGGGTCACAGAGGGAGGGAGACCCTTGAGAGGGCAGCAGATAGGCACAGAAGGGCAGATCAGGCGGCCTTTGGTGAGCAGCTTTACTTTTGAATGCACCGTATCTTTAGCAGCTGGGCAGGAGCCGAGGGGTTAAAGCTTGTTGATTAATGGTGTTGTGCACTGCTGTGGGATATTGTTTAATTAGTAAGGAGAATGACAGGGCTGGTAAAAGTACTACACATTGCTTCATTCACTTAATTCCCCTGTTTTAATTGTGTTTGATTTTGTGAATGTTAAATTACTGTGCGGCAGCGGAGCAGCTGCATGGACAAAGCAGAGAGCGGCTCGGACATGGGCATGGGGGCCAGGAATTCTGCACGCACTATTCTGACCGGTCAGTAGCCTGCCTGGCTTTTTTTTTTTCTCTCTCTCCTGGTGGACTGGAAAGTAGGAATCTTGGGATGCAACCATTCATTTATTTACTGTTAGTTTTTTCTCTTTTCTGTGCCCAGAACCCAAGGGCTCAACCTGTGTGGGGGGAGGGGGCTGGCCGGGCAGCAGACGGACCCAGCCCCTGCCCCTGCCCCGTGGTCCTCCCCTGCTGCTGAGAGGGTATTTCCTGACCCCCACCCCTCGTGACAACAGGAAAACTCCTCTTTTCTCATACCTTTATATACAGCCATGAGAATAAATGTGCATTTTATAACAAAGCTATTTTTTCCCCCAGAATTAACACAGTGAAACTTTTATTTTATATTCATTTTATTTTTAATGAACTCTGCTTTATTAGAGGACTAAAATCCAGTTAAATGAATAATCCTTTTTATTTTTGTTTTGGGTTTTTTTGCAAGGCAAATAGCAGCAACCTCGCAGTTCATCCCAGGGCTCTGTGTCACGCCAAAGGCACCCGTTGATCATGTGTAGGTGGTTTGCTGCGAATAGCAGGGGAGTGGACAGAAGGTACACTTTGTTGATGGAAGCAGGCTTCTAAACGTTAGAGTTGTCATTTCGCTCTGTACCGCGACAGCTGCGTCTGAACAGTGAAGGAAAAAGAGTAGAGGGGAGGACGGCATGGTGCCCTATTTAAACCTTTCGGGTTGTCAAGTATCCCATGAGCAGCGGGGATTTATGTGCCGGATAAGGCAAAATTAGCGAGTCCGCCAATCTGAGTGATGGAGCACCGCTGACCCAAGACAGGAGACTATAAATTGAGCATTTTAAAAAGAGTAAGTAGAGGTTGTCAATGGTACCCAGGGCTTCGTCATTGGCTTCCTACTGACCATCTGGATAGGCAAAGAATAAGGGGGCAGAGCCAACGTGGAGTTAGCAAAGGGAAGTCTTGCCTTACAAATCTGTTAAGAGTCTTTTGAAGGGCTTAACAAATACGTTGAGGACAAGGGTGAATCAGTTGATATCTGGATTTAACAAAATCCCCTAGGAGAGACTCAACAAGAAATTAAAAACGTCTTGGGACAGGAGGTAATGTCCTGTTGCGGATTGATAACTGGCTAAAGGATAGGAAACAGAGTAGGACTGAATGGTCAGAGGAAAGTCAATAGCCTGGACCGGGTGCTTCTTTAGTCAGGAAAGTGGGATAGAAAGCGGTAATTATTATAATTATCATATAGCCACAGTTACGCCGGTTCTGTACAGGTGATTGTGCTGCACAGCAGGCAGGGAGGAAGAGAGCGATTCAATGCTCTGGTGCTGCTAAACCCTGCACCGGGGAACGTTAACCCTTGCTGTCTGTCTGGACCATAACCTTCTGCTGTCGGTCCTCCAACAGACAAGTGCCAAGAGATGCAAACAGGGAAGAATAATCCAAACATATGGTGCAGGACGCTGGTTTCCGTGTTAGGCACCACCACTCGGGAACAGGGGCTTGGAATCATCGTGGACAATGCTTTGAAATCCTTGGCCCAGTGCGTGGTGGTGGTAGTTAAAAAAAAAAAAAAAAAAAAAAGCAAATAGGCATTATTAGGAAAAGAACGGAGAATAAAACAGAGAATATCACAATGCCTCTGTATCACTCCATGGTGCAACCTCATCTTGAGTATTGTGTGCAGTTCTGGTCACCACATCTCAAGAAAGATATAGCAGAATTAGGAAAGGTACAGAAAAGGGCGACCAAGATGATAAAGGGGATGGAACAATTCCCCTATGAAGAAAGGCTAAAGAGGTTAGGACTCTTCAGCCTGGAGCAAGGATATGATACACAATGATGTCTTCAAAACCTTGAGTGGTGTCCAATGGGCAAACAGGGAACACTTACTTACCCTTTCAAATAGGACTAGGGGACGTGCCAGGAATTAGAGACGGGTGTTCTTTCACTCAGGACACAGTTTTAGTCTGTTGACTTTGTTGCCAGAGGGTGTGGTGTGAGTGGAGCAGTAGCCTGGTGCCAGAGCAGCAGGCGGCAAACCAAGGAAGCCTGGGATCAAATTCCCCCCCCCCCCCCCCCCCCACTACTGCCGCTCCTTGTGACCTTGGGCAAAGTCACTTCACTCTCCATCGCCCTCAGGTACAAACTTAGGGGGTGGATCATGAAAGATTTTCTCCCATTTCTGTCTACGGAAAAATGCTTGGTAAAAGAGAGCCTTTAAATTGCAAACACCTACAGTATCTCAGCCTGGACTACTGATGAGGAGGCGTGAGCTAAGCCTAAAAGATAAATAAATTCATTAGGATTCTGGCCAGGGTGTGCAGTTTATGACTGAAGAATACAGGAGCAGTGACCCGGGAACTTCCAGCGCACTGAGTGCATTCACCTCCTCGATGCAGGGGACGTGTGCCAGGTGAATGCGAGGAATCGGGCAGGCTTGGACCGGCCTCCGTTTGTTGGTCCCTGCTTACATTGGCCCTTTGCCTTCCTGTGCCCGGTTGAGTAGGGGCATTGTTTCCGGAGGGCAGAAGGCAGTGGGAAGAATGGGATGTGCCAGGAAACCTGGACCTGTTAGTGAGATCGTCCGCACCAGCAACCACTGCGTGTGTGCTTTGGAAGTGGTGATAGTGGAAAATGGAGGTCTCCGTGCCAGTCCTAGAGGAGCCTCAGCCAGTCTGTTTTTCAGGATTTCAACACTGAATATGCATGGGATAGCTAAGTTATTGGTACTATTTGTGGTGCTCTCCAAAACTAATTTTTGTCACTTCGTAAGAGTAGATATGCCAGGAATCTGGCTTCGTGGCAGTCCATTTGAACTCAGTCTGTGTGCTATAAACAGCTTTTTGGCCTGGATGCAGTAATTCCATCGTTTAAGTCGGTGGTTCCTAGACTCCACTCCTTGTATCCTTAATTAGATCTGGTTTTCAGAGTTACCAAAATGTGTAAATGACCCTAGTTCTCAGACCACATGTTTGCAAATATGTCTGATGAATATTCATTTCAGGTAATTTGAACATAAGAAGTTGCCATACTGGGTCAAACTGAGGGTCCATCAAGCCCAGCATCCTGTTTCCAACAATGGACAGTCCAGGTTACAAGTACCTGGCAAGTACCCAAACATTAAATAGATCCCATGCTACTGATGCTGATAATAAGCAGTGGCTATTCCCTGAGTCAACTTGATTAATAGCAGTTTATGGACTTCTCCTCCAGGAACTTATCCAAACCTTTCTTAATCCCATCTACACTGATTGCCTTAAGCACATCCTTTGGCAATGAATTCCAGAGCTTAATTGTACATTGAGTGAAAAATAATCTCCGATTTGTTTTAATTGTGCTACCTGCTAACCTCATGGAGTGCCCCCTATTCATTGTATTATCTGAAAGAGTAAATAACAGATTCACATTCATTTATTTATTTAAAACACTTTTATTCTGCCTATAGTGGCAGTGCCATACTAAGCAGATTACAGAAAACACATACAGCATTATTATAAAATAAACAAACAATTAACAATAAAAATTACATAAAAACCTCTCTGAATAAAATTCTCTTAACAGTTTTACGAAATAGTTTGAAATCCGTGAGCTCCCTTAACTCCAAGGTAAATTATTCCACAAAACAGCACTCCCAAAAGAGCGAGCCTGTGACCTTGTGTCATGTAAACGAACATCCTTAGCTGAAGGCAAATCTAAAAGTTTCTTATCCGCTGAATGCAGTGTTCTTTTTGGAACATTGTCCTTAAACAGATTTACTAAAATAGTTGGCGCCATATTGTGACTTGATTTAAACATAAGGTTTAATATCTTAAACTCGACCCGTTGTTCAACTGGCAACCAATGAAGTTAACGTAAGAATGGTGTCGCATGGACATATCTGGAGACATCTACCCGTTCTAGACCTCTCATGATCTTAAAGACCTCTATCATATCCCCCCTCAGCCGTCTCTTCTCCAAGCTGGAAAAGTCCTAACCTCTTTAGTCTTTCCTCATAGGGGAGCTGTTCCATTCCCCTTATCATTTTGGTAGCCCTTCTCTGTACCTTCTCCATCGCAATTATATCTTTTTTGAGATGCGGCGACCAGAATTGTACACAGTATTCAAGGTGTGGTCTCACCATGGAGTGATACAGAGGCATTAATTATGACATTTTCCGTTTTATTCACCATTCCCTTTCTAATAATTCCCAACATTCTGTTTGCTTTTTTGACTGCTGCAGCACACTGAGCCGACAATTTCAATGTGTTATCCACTGTGACACCTAGATCTCTTTCTTGGTTAGTAGTACCTAATATGGAACCTAACATTGAGTAACTATGGCATGGGTTATTTTTCCCTATATGCAACACCTTGCACTTATCCACATTAAATTTCATCTACCATTTGAAACCCACGCCTGGTTAGGATTCTCAAGGTCAGAGTCAGGGAAACACTGTTTGAAGCACATTTTTGCGCTGGCTGTTCTCTTCCCATGCTTCCTGAGTAATGCACTCCAGAGCAGACCTCCCCGCAGCAGGATACCACATGCATGGTAAGAGGAGAATCACTGCCACTTGCCTGCTTTAGAGTGCAGAATTACAGTGAGACTCCTCGCCTGTTGCTTTACTGGGGTGGGGGTGGGGGGTAGCGGGACCCAGAGTAAGCACCTCCAGCAGACTTTCTAAAAAGGGCTGGTTTATCAGAAAGGCCAGTCTCCAGTGCCAAAGGCAGACGCCGAACTGTTTGTGTTTAATCCATTCAGATCTGCACATTTAATGATTCCCCCTTGCAGTCACTCTTGGAAGAATTATGTTTTGGGTTTTAAGAGAAAGGAATATCTCCTCTGGCTCTTTTGGCTGAGCTTCATTTTTCTTCCGTGGCTCTGGACGAAGGCCACCCCCATCGAAGCTGTGCCATGCAAGCCCCGGGATGCAGCTACCATTTCCCATCACATACCTGTAACCAGTTAGATATCAGAGCTGTTTTCATTTGCCTGGGGGGCACCGTGCGCAAGAACACCTCGCACTTGTAGAAGGAAGCTTAATGCAGCATGGCAATCCATTAGTAGAAATTTCCTGTAGCACGTCACTTCTGCTCCTTCTCCTTAGCTTTTATTGTCTTGCTCCTTCATTTTTAGATTCTTTTTTCCCCCCCTGGCCAGGCAGAGCCTGCCAAAAACTCTTAACAGGAGACAACTCGCTGGTCCAAAATAGCAATGGAACTACAACCATGTAAGAACAATAAGCAGGATGTTCTGTAACTGGGAACACCGCAAAATAACAGAGGCAGACCTGCCAGTACTGCAAAATACTGAAAATCGCCGTGTGGCCCACCTCTCAGAACAAAGAGAGAATAACAAGAGTCCTTTCACGTCAGAACTCCATAAAAATCAGTAATTGTTGTCAAAAGTTACAATCCGTCAGCGACTGGAGATAGGACACTCTTACCGCTGCAGTGGCGGCTCTATAACGAGGCAGGGAGAGGCAGCTGCTTCAGGCGGCAGAATTATGGGACGGCAAAAAAAAAAACCGGTTACCAGCGCAGACATCCACATATTTAAGGGCCTATGTAATAAGCTGCATAAAGCCTGTCAGATTTTTCTGTGGGTAATTATGTTTGGTTTTCCACGCTAATTGTACACGTGTAAGGTAATAACACGTTTAGAGTGGAAAAACCCTATGCACATACCCGCACGAAAACCCGCATGTAAATAGCATATAAAAGAGGTAATTATCTATTCACGGGCTATGCAGGGAGCCGCCCTAGCAGGGAGATTAGTTAGTGCAGAGTTTTATTTTTTAAGTGGGGTTTTTTAGCACCTGGGTCAGGGCAGGGGTTAAGTGAAGGCGCTGCAACGCCATAAACACATCAGAAGTTGCCATATTGGGTCAGACCGAGGGTCATCAAGCCCAGCATCCTGTTTCCAACAATGGCCAAAACAGGTTACAAGTACCTGGCAAGTACCCAAACACCAAGAAGATCCCATGCTACTGATGCCAGTAATAGCAGCAGCTATTCTTTAAGTCAACTTAATTAATTGCAGTTTATGGACTTCTCCTTCAAGAACTTATCCAAACCTTTTTTGAACCCAGCTACGCTAACTGCACTAACCACATCCTCTGGCAACAAATTCCAGAGTTTAATTGTGCGTTGAGTGAAAAAGAACTTTCCAAGATTAGTCTTAAATGTGCTACTTGCTAACTTCATGGAATGCCCCCTAGTCCTTCTATTATTCGAAAGTGTAAATAACCGATTCACATCTACTCGCTCAAGACCTCTCATGATCTTAAACACCTCTATCATATCCCCCCTCAGCCGTCTCTTCTCCAAGCTGAACAGCCCTAACCTATTCAGCCTTTCCTCATAGGGGAGCTGTTCCATCCCCTTTATCATTTTGGTTGCCCTTCTCTATACCTTCACCATCGCAACTATATCTTTCTTGAGATGCGGCGACCAGAATTGTACATAGTATTCAAGGTGCGGTGTCACCATGGAGCGATACAGAGGCATTATGACATTTTCCGTTCTATTAACCATTCCCTTTCTAATAATTCCTTCCATTCTGTTTGCTTTTTTGACTGCTGCAGCACACTGAGCCAATGATTTTAAAGTATTATCCATTATGATGCCTAGATCTTTTTCCTGGGTGGTAGCTCCTAATATGGAACCTAACATCGTATAACTATGGCAAAGGTTATTTTTCCCTATATGCATCACCTTGCACTTGTCCACATTAAATTTCATCTCCCATTTGGATGCCCAATCTTCCAGTCTTGCAAGGTCCTCCTGTAATGTATCACAATCCGCTTGTGATTTAACTACTCTGAATAATTTTGTATCATCCGCAAATTTGATAACCTCACTCGTCGTATTCCTTTCCAGATCATTTATAAATATATTGAAAAGCACCGGTCCAAGTACAGACCCCTGAGGTACTCCACTGTTTACCCTTTTCCACTGAGAAAATTGACCATTTAATCCTACTCTCTGTTTCTTGTCTTTTAACCAGTTTGTAATCCATGAAAGGACATCGCCTCCTATCCCATTACCTTTTAGTTTCTTTAGAATCCTCTCATGAGGGACTTTGTCAAACACCTTCTGACAATCCAAATACACTATGGGATAGATTTTAAAAGGAGCACGCGTGGCATACATGTGTGCGTGCTACCCAGTACGCGCACATATACGCCCGATTTTATAACTTGCGTGAGCAAATTATAAAATCCAGGATTGGCGCGCAGTTGTTATTCCACAGTTAATGGCCGCTTTGTCAGAGGCCTCTGGCCCCGCCCTGCCCCTGGACAGCCCACACCCTGCCCCCCTCCCTACGCCTTTTTGCTAGCCCCAGGACTTACACATGTCCTAGGGCTTTTTGCGCGTCACCGGGCCCTTTTAAAATAGGCCCGGCGCACGTAACCTTTTGAAAATTCGGCCCTATATCTATCGGCTCACCTTTATCCACATGTTTATTAACCACTTCAAAAAAATGAAGCAGATTTGTTAGGCAAGACTTCCCTTGGGTAAATCCATGTTGACTGTGTTCCATTAAACCATGTCTTTCTATATGCTCTGTGATTTTGATCTTTAGCATAGTTTCTACTATTTTTCCCGGCACTGAAGTCAGGCTCACTGGTCTATAGTTTCCTGGATCACTCCTGGAGCCTTTTATAAATATTGGGATTACATTGGCCACTCTCCAGTCTTCAGGTACAATGGATGATTTTAATGATAGGTTACAAATTTTAACTGTTATGGTTTTGAGGTGTTGGAGTGGATTCTTGGGTACTGCTGAGATGTCCACTCCCACAGGGAGGAGCCCTGTGAGGAACCGCAGTACTAGGCAAGACTCTATACACGAAGACACAGAGAATTTGTATTTATTATACAGCTTGATGGTACTGTCCGGGGAGCGGACAGCAATGAGGTAACCCAGTAGAAGTAGTCCAGGGGTCCTCCGCAGAGATCAGTCCCACACTCGAGTAGATGATAGGCAACGCAGTGTAGCCGAGGAAGGTCCCGGATGAAGACTCCCAGTGCTGAAGGTAAGACAGACTGACAGGGTTAGTACTCACTGAAGTAGATAGCTGTGTTGATGGAGATCCTGGAAGGCAGAAGTAGTTCAGTAGTAGGCACCAGAGTAGGGAGAGCAGGCCCTCGAGGAGCGAGTACCCGATATCCCAGATACGTACCTGAAAGAGAGCATAAGGGCCCCGGAGGAGCAGGTACCCAGGTTAGCGATGAATTACCCCGCAGGGCAGAGAGAGAGAGCTTCCTGTGGTAGCTAAGAAGCGGCAGAGGAGCTTAGACCGGAGGCGAATCCAGTCCTTGCTAACTCAGTTTGTTAGCAAACGAAGGGCAGCTAAATACCAGGATGTGATGTTGTCACTCGGAGGGGATGCCCCTGAGGTTCCCGCCATGACGTGGATAAAGACGTGGGGGGCGTGTGTGCACGCACCCTAGGAGGCCCTCAGGAAAATCATGGCGAACACCGTCTCCCTTGCCGTTCCGGGGATGCCAGAGAGAAGCGGCATGAAGACGCGGCAGCAGCCATTTTCCCAAGGCTTGAGGAGAGAGAGGGAAGAAAGGTGAGGCACAGAGGTCAAAGCCATCTGAGACTGATGGACACAACATTAACGAATAAATCTGAAATTTAATTTTGAGTTCCTTCAGAACCCTGGAGTGCATACCTTCCCATCTAGGTGAATTGCTACTCTTTAGTTTGTCAATCTGGCCTTCTAAATCTTCCACGTTCTCAGTAATTTGGTTCAGTTTATCTGACTCATCACCCTTGAAAACCATTTCTGGAACCGGTATCTCCCCAACATCCTTATTAGTAAACACAGAAGCAAAGAATCAATTTAGTCTTTCTGCAATGATTTTATCTTCCCTGAGAGTCCCTTTAATCCCTCGGTCATCTAATGGTCCAACTGACTCTCTTACAGGATTCCTGCTTCGGATATATTTTAAAAAGTTGTTATTACGAGTTTTTGCCTCTATGGCCAACTTCATTTCAAATTCTCTCTTAGCCTGCCTTATCAGTGCTTTACACTTGACAATGCTTATGCTTTTTCCTGTTTTCTTCAGATGGATCCTTCTTCCAATTTTTGAAGGACCTTTTTTTGGCTAAATAGCCTCTTTCACCTCTCCTTTTAACCATGCCAGTAATCGTTTTGCCTTCCTCCCACCTTTCTTTATGCATGGAATACATTTGGACTGCGCTTCTAAGATGGTATTTTTAAACAATGTCCACACCTATTGTATACTTTTAACCTTTGCAGTTGCACCTTTCAGCTTCTTTCTAACTATTGGGTACTTGCCAGGTACTTGCAGCCTGGATTGGCCTCTGTTGGAAACAGGATGCTGGGCTTGATGGACCCTTGGTCTGACCCAGTATGGCATGTTGTTATGTTCTTATGTTCTCATTTTATCAAAGTTACCCTTTTGAAAATTTAGTATTAGAGCTGTAGATTTACATATTGTCCCCCTTCCAGCTCAAATTTGATCATGTGATCACTATAGCCAAGTGGCCCCACCACCGTTACCTCTACACTAAATCCTGCATTTCACTAAGAATTCAATCTAAAATAGCTCCCTCTCTCGTCTGTTCCATAAAGTTCCGTAAAGCTGTCATTTATTCCATCCAGGATCTTTACATCTCTAGCATGTCCTGATATTACATTTACCCAGTCAATATTGGGTGGTGTTAGCGCTTATCTGTAGCTCCCAGAGATTGCTGGTCCGTCCATCTCTGCTCCTGCTCTCTTTAGAATTATGGATTTATATTTCTTCAGGAATGTATAACTAGAAATGTGCAGATAAAAACTGAACTGGAAACAGCAAGAAGCCAAACTCTGTATGCAGTGCAACAATGGAAAAACAAAAACATTAACTTGAGGGTCACTTTATTCTGTATTTGGTGAGAGTCTGTCTGTTTTCTGCGTGTGTGACCCAGGTAAGGGTGTTCTGCAAGCTTGTAGTTTCTGTGTGGGGATCTAGAGCAGCTTGGCTTGTTCTGTTTTCTAATAGGAGGTGTATTGGTGTTTAGGGCCTGGTGTAACATTTGTAGTGTTGCCTTTTCATAGTTAGGGTTGTTACTATTTGAGTTTGTTCCATAATGCAGGTGTAACTTTTACGGATTAGTTTTTGTGCATTATTACAGATCCTGGGACTGTTAGGTGCTAAATTTCTCTTCCCATTTCTCCCGGTTCGCACTGCATGCAGAGTGGCTTTTTTTGGGTTTCCATTCCAATTTCTGTCTCCATATTTATAATTTGTAGTTTTTCTGTACTTGGTGAAGGTCAGTTCTGGGTGTGTGACCGAGGTGAGGTATTTAACTAGCATGCAGGCATTTGTATCAATCTTATCTGTTGTGCTTTCTCAGTAGGACATGCATTGGTGGTGAACTGCTGTCTTTTCATAAGGAGGGCTATTGTGCCTGGTAGTAAAGGGAGTTTGTTTTGCTTTTACTGGGATGTCATCAGAACCAGAATATCTTTTTTGTATGGCGAGTTGTGCAGGGTAATGCCCTAGATCTGCTCTGCACTCATTTCTGGGAGTTGAGGGGATTCCCGTGGATGCAGAGTGCATGTTTACATTTAGCCCCGTGACAGTCACGTGTTCAGTGTGTCACGCAGTGTGTCACGCAGTGTGTCGGGACACACCTGACAGTCTGTCAGGTGTGTCCCGACAGAAAAAAGGTAGAGAAGCACTGGACTAGGGAAAGCCATTACTATCTCTGGGGGCGAGAAACAAGAAATGGATCTACTTTTGGGGGTCTGCTGGGTACTTGTGACCCAGACTGGCCACTGTCGGAGACATTGCTGGGCTCAGTGCTGTGGCCCTTTTGTTCTGAGCCAGCCTGGCACATTTTATGTTCTTATCTGTAGCGTGACAGTGTTCAGAAACAGAGCATGCAGAAAGCTTTTACTGATTATGAGCTGAGCTATTTGTGTTTTCTCTGGTCTTAAGAAGTAAAGACAAGTGCTTATGGAAATCACTTCCTTTGTGTGGAAACAGGTGGAAAAGCCATGTATATTGAATCCCATTGTTTATTCTGTTCAGACCATGCCTGAATTGTATTTTGTTTAAAAAGATGTCGGAGGGACATTGGAGCTGCTGCAGGCTGTTCTAATCTGTGTGTGATTGTCAAAGTCCCTCTATGGTGTCATCGATTACGGTGACATCAGTCGTGTCGGATTGCCCAGAGACGTTGCGTCGCTGTATTCCAGTTCTGGAATTCTAAAAGTTGTACATATGGGCTCTGGAAGATTGATTTAAGGTTTTTATGATTAAGCGTGGACATATTTGATACAATGCAGTGATCTTATTAATTCAAAACCTTAAAAATGATGTATTATCACTCAGAATTCGGTGGGAATGTGTTTTTTTACTTCTTATGCCTTATTGGAAGATGTGCTATCGTTTAAAATAATATGCAGACCTGAGAGAGAGTTTCTGGAAGACTTAAAACAACCAGAAGCAGCTGCACAGAAAACCGCCTGACAACTAATTAGGAGAACCTAGCAACCAGGGGTCGGTAAGGAGAACACAAGATGGGAACCACACAAAGAGCCAGCAAGCTTATTAAAATCGGAGATTCTGTTTAACCTGTGAGAAGACAAGGCCAAATCCAGAAGTCTCTATGCCGCCTTGACTATAGTGGCTCAAAAGAAAACTAGCTTCGTAAGGATGTGTATTGACTATCTGACTCTAAACCAGAAGACTATGGTGAACCAGGATATTTTGTCTCGGACAAATGTTGCCTTCAACAGTTAGACTGAGAGCAAGCAGTTTTCTGTGTTTGTAAAGGGAAAAAAAGAGCCAGACCTGGCCTTGAACCAGCATCTGCTGGTTAAAGGATTTGTGCTCTTCCCAAGAGCCACAGGGTAGGTCTGGATACATGCAGCCCAGTAAGCTGAGAAGGCCTGCATGCCTGCTTTCAGCCCAGCCCTACAACCCTGCCTCTGACGACTTGGATTGGTTCTTGAAGGGCTCATACGATAACTTGAGGGCTATGAGCTGTGTTGTGGATCCAGAATGAGGAAGGTAGTTAATCATGAGTATCTGTGAATGAACCTTGAAGAACCTTGATGGAACAGCTCCCCTATGAGGAAAGGCTGAAGAGGTTAGGGCTGTTCAGCTTGGAGAAGAGACGGCTGAGGGGGGATATGATAGAGGTCTTTAAAATCATGAGAGGTCTAGAATGGGTAAATGTGAATCCGTTATTTACTCTTTCAGATAATAAAAGGACTAGGGGGCACTCCATGAAGTCAGCATGTAGCACATTTAAAACTAATTGGAGAAAGTTCTTTTTCACTCAACGCACAATTAAACTCTGGAATTTGTTGCCAGAGGATGTGGTTAGTGCAGTCAAGTCCAATTAAATCTAATGAAGAACCACTGCCACCAGTAATGCTGCATCTCATAATATTCTCATTTTGGCAGTCTTCCCCCTTTACAAACATGTGTTGTAAACACATGTTTGTAAAGGGGGAAGACACATGTCTTAACAAAAACGTGTTGTCAGAAAGTAAAGGGTTTGTAGCCACTGTCGTGAAGACCCAAATAGGATAGGGTGATGGATGGGGGCTGGGGGCTAACACAATGCCTCCCCCCCCCCCCCCCCCCCCCCCCCCCCCCCCCCCCCGACATTAACCTTGGGCTCCTCCATAACTCAGTTCTGTCTACACCCCTGGTGACAGGGAGTGCCACCTTAAATGTCCTGCTAAATATTCAGGTTGTATACTCTTAATTGCCTTAAATCCAAGGAGGAGGGCTTTAAAGACCAGCCACAATCTCACTGGAACCAGTGCAGTGCAAACAGCAAGGGAGTTTGCTGTGTCCCATCTATGGCAACCAAGACCCATCTCCCTGCTGCATTTTTTGTGATCCGGAGCCTCTGTAATGATCTCTTTGGGAGTCCAAGATAAACAACTGACTGCAACAGGGTTCTCGGCTTGTAAAAACAGGATGGCAGAAGATCCAACCACACCAACTAATTCAGTTTTACAGTCCCTACCAATCCCTCAGGGATCCCCTGTGCTTGTCCTGTACTTTTTAAAATTCAGATACTGTCCTTGTCTCAACCACCTTCATAAGGCAGCTATGCCATGCATTCACTACCCTCTTTGTAAAGAAATATTTCCTAAGATTACTCCTATCATATCTCCCTTTCCTCTAGGGTGTACATTAACTCGCCATTCTGAAGACAAGGTCCGAGTTATTTGCCCGTTTTTACATTAAGAAAAGCCTTTCTAGTAGCACCCGAACTCTGCGCTCCTGGGGGAAGTGAAGGGTCTAGAATAACTCCCAGACTTTTAACCTGCTGCACTGGCACTAGAGAGGCTCCTGCCACTTACCTACCACTGTTGCATAGATGTCAAATGTGGGCATAGCCAAAATTACCCACCCAAATCCAACCCCCTGTTACCTAATTTTAACTTTGCATTTTTCTGTACAATCAACATCGGAAAAGCACCTTTCGTCATTGTGAATAAGCCTCAACCATAGACGGTCCCGTTGGAAGCAGGACCTGAGTTAATCCCAATGAAGTCTTCATCTGACCTTCAAAATCTTGAATCATCTAATTATGCTCCTTAATAAAGACATCTTGTTCCACGACCTTGCTTTCCAAGCGTTGCAGGGAAGCTTGAGCACCTTCCAATTTCAGGACTGTTCTATGGATTCCCAAGGATAGATTTTCGTGGCAAAGATCCCCGAGCAGTGGTGTCGTGACAGATAGTCTCCACATTATTTATTTTATTTATTTATTTATTTATTTAATTTTATATACCGGCAACCGTTTGCACATCGTGCCGGTTTACAGATAACTTACAACAATGGATATATAGGCAAAGCCTTTACAAGGAACAGTGTCTAACATGCGCTCAGAAACAGAGCAAGTAACTAGCAAACTTGTGGAGGGAGGGGTAGGGGTGGTCGAGACGGGGGAGGGGGGCGGGGGGAGGGTGAGCACAAGTACAAAAGGAGTAATATGTACAAGGGTCGAGAGATTATTGATATATACATAGGTTATATTATTGACAAATACATAGGTTATATACAAAATTGTATAAGCATGTAGTAAATCAGTATTTGAGGTGAGAAGATGGGTACGGTAGAGCTATGTGTCGTATGTTATGTGCTAGAGGTTAGGTGTGGGGTTTGTAAGTCCTTATAGGGTGTGGGAGTAGGTCCAGTGGAGGGGGTGTTAGTACGGGAAGGTGGTAGGGTTAAGGTGTTAGTAGGTAAAGATGATGATTGGGGTAAGCATTAAAGAACAGCCCAGCCCTAGCTCGCTCACACTGAAAAATACTGTGGATGGACTCTTGCGATCCACAACCAATGCTGCTCCCGTGCTGCGGTCTCTCTGGGTCCAGCAGCTGTTGATTGCAGCTCCAGGAAGCCTGCTGGCAGTTGGGGCAAGGTCAGAGCATACAAAGGTCCTTCCGACCACTCTAGAACAAGGGTTTGCAACTCTGGTCCTTGATGGTTACCAATCAGTTGGATAACTCTAACGAAAATGCATGAAATATATTTACAAACAGCTGAGGCAGTGTGCATACAAATCTATCTCATACATATTCATTAGGGATATTCTGAAAACTTGACCAGATGGTGGCTGTCAAGGTCTGAGGTTACCCCCACCGTGCTCTAGAATCATGAGAAACTGTTGTCATCGTGGCATAGCTCTCTACAAGGGAGTCTAGTGTTGGCATCGCTGCCTTCACCATTGGAACCACAAATCTATCTGCAGGCCTAACTGGATCAGTGACCATAGGAACCAGTACAGCATGAACACTCTCTCTTTGTGCTTGGGCACTGAACGATATAACAAAGTCAGTTTTCACAAAAAATTAACAAGGGTGCCTCCTGATTGTGACTGCCATCTCGATGCCATCTTGCCTTGGTTGTCTTTGATGGCACGACTGGCTGCTTCTAATGAGCTAGCAGGCACAGGGGGACCACGTGTAGCTTGTTATCAGCTCCTCTCTTCCCCCTCCGGTTTCCGTGTGCTCTTGTGATGTGCCTATGACAGATCCCTGACTCGGTGAACTGCTTATCTTATGTGTTTCCAAATGAAGGGTTGCCGCACTGTAAGGAATGACATCCTGTATACATGATTAAGCAAAGAAAAAGTGCTTTTTATGCATTAAAAAATGTGGGATAGCTTTGGTTTGGCTGCTAAGTACAGCAGTGGTCATAAGTACAAGGCCAGGGGGTTACTGAACGCTGCAGGTAAGGTAAGAGCACCATCCCCTTCTGCATGGCACAGCCACTGAGAATTTGGAAGGAGCTCCGAGCTCAGGCAGCTGAGAACTTCCTGTGCCTATTCTCTCAGTCTCAGCTCAAAATATATTTATTTAAATAAATAAGATCAGCGTGCCTTTCAGATAATTGGCTTTGCTTCCTCTGGTTCGCAGTGACCGTAGCCTGAGCTCGTCACAGGGGCAGTCAGTACCAGAGCGGGCCATGACGTCATCAACAGGACTGCAGCACCACCAGTGGTGCCATCTAAAGGGTCTCACAAAAAAAAACGGTGGGACGCAGGCACGTGTGGTGTAGCAGACTCATAGGAGCTTGAACTGCACGAAGTGGAGGGAGAGCAAAGGGTGTGACTTGAGAAGAAGGGTTACCTCAGAGATCCCCCAACTATGGTCCTCTGAGCACCCCCAGGCTGCCACACAGGATGCACTGTGGAAGTGGTTGCTTCATCAGCCCGGGCTGGCAAAGGAGGAGGAGGAGAGCAGGACAGTGAGATCGTCCGGGAGAGAGAGAGAGGGGAGAGGCTGGAAGGACGTGGGGAAGGAGATGCTCCTGTGCAGTCTCTCTCATCAGCCAGGCCGTCCATCTCATTGGAGGATCCCCCTGCCCATCCCAGGCTCTTGCAACATCGGAGGTGCAGGCCGGAGACATCACTGTAGGAGGAAGGAGACAGGAGGGTAGTAAAGGTAATGTGATGGGGATCCGGCCGCAGAGACCCCCTACCCCCACTCAACAAACTCCAAGGGGGACCCGTCCTCCTCTCTGGGCATCCGGATGATATAAAATGCTCAGGCAAGCCCGGGGTCTCCTGAGTTAGTTACAAGGCTGTAGGAATCGCAGAGCTGAACTTTGACCAGACTGTAATGGAGATAATTTGGTTGGAGATTGTGGACATTCAACAGAATGGAGACGATGTATTTCTAAGAAGAATGAGGAGGGGTGCCCGTACCAATAATATCCTCCTCCTCCTCCCAACAAACCAGTAGTACAATCCTTTTACTGTTTGTGCAAACGCAGAACCTGCACGGGTTTCACCAAGATAACGAGTCTAGCACATAATAGCAGGCTTGACAGTCGGTATTATGCTGACTTTTGTGCCTGATTTTTTTTTTTCTCTGCTTCAGGGAAGAGCACACAGCTGACAGAAGACTCCAGAATAGCGTGTGCCGCGCAGTAATACCCTTAATGCAACATTTAAATCAGCCGAGGAAATGCCCGGCCATTTGTGTCACAAACTCGCAGCACTTGACACATCAGACATTTCCCCTCAGCTCCGGTTGCTTACTTATAATTTTAGATTTTTTTAAAAAGCATCCCGAGGGTATCCATGATATTTAACAAATCTGATCTGAGACTGATTCATTCATCGGAGGTGTTGGGTTTCCAACAAGCCTGGAATAGGCCAATCCCCCTCCAGACTCCTGGGGAGCAAGTAATACTGTGTGACTTCCCCTGGGAAAATAAATTGCAGGTATATATATATTTTTTTTGGTCTGTCTTTCCTGAGCCGCACAGTTGTTTCCATGGTGTTTCTAGCGAAGCGGTTGCTTAGATAGGAGGTCGTTACTGACAGTCTGTCTTGAGGAAGTTCTAGCTTTCTAACTCTCATGGAGCAATTAATCGAGTGCCTCTTGCAGTCCAGGCTTCTTTTATTGTATTTTGAAAGAAAGTTTATTGAAATTTAAATCAATAAAATAACCATGAAACATTTCAGCAAAACAATCGAGCAATAGATCAAAACATGACATAATAATGACCTTAACGCCTGCTTCCCACCTTCCCCAGCAGCATGCCGGAAGAAAAGTTGATTGATCTTCCGGAGCCGGTTAACATTGCTGGACTGTAACCAGGCCTTGATAAGTAGGGCTTGCTCTGCTGAGGAGTAGCTGCCGCCGCACTACATCAGCGTCGGGATCTGAAAGGCGCCGCACTGCTGCTCCTGATGGTAACGCAGATGGCACGTAGACAGAAAGTTCAGCCGCCTTCAGCTTTACTGCCCGGAAGGTCCTGGTGGGAAAATCACCTGCCTGACCCTATGATCTCCATATTAATTCCATGTTTTGCTTGACCTCCCTCATGGCATCCACTGTCTTGGATTTTGTCCCCAAAATCGCACCATCTCGATTTATTCATAGCGCTCTGAATGCATGAAGCACTGTACACGATAATTCACATGGTTACAGAGTGCGTCTGCCGATGAGCATATAATCACAATAATTTGATTATTTATATTCCGTCTTTTGTGGCCTTTCAGAGCAGATTACATTCAGATGCTGCAGGTTTTTCCCTGTCTCCAGAGGGATGAGTTTATAACCTGAGTTTGAGCATACGGAGATCAAACCTTGTTTCTTCCACTGCTGCTCCTTCTGATCTTGGGCAAGTCACTTCACCCTCAGGTACGGGTTTAGATTGTAAGCCCTCTGGGGAAGGAACCTACCTACTGGGCCTGACTGTAACTCGCCTTAAGCTTAAGATTTTTGGAAAGGTGGGCAATCCAGTTTGAGATCCAGATCCAAATGATTTTGCCCATGTTGAAAGGGGAGCGTACCGGGCCAGCAGAACTAGAGCGCTGCCGTCATGTTTGCAGTTCTTCTGAACTCCATCCACTATTGCACGCAGTCACCCTATGCAAAAGAGACAATTTTTAAACTTCCTATCTAGGTATAAAAATGCCTGTAGACCTTGCCCCGTATTTTCAAAGGGAAGGCACCTGTGTACTTTAGCTCTTAAAATTGCTGTGTGTATATAGTGCTGGAGGACTTTAAATCTACTTTCTTTGAGAGTAAAATTTCAGTGGAAAATGCCTCGTGAAGATTTGAAAATAAATCCATGGGTGTTGCTCCCCTGCCCCCCCCCCCCCCCAAGGGGGAATTCCTCTCCTGATTGTGGCTGCTTGTGGAGGGGCAGGTGTCAGAGGCTCACTTTACCTGGGTAAATCGATGTTTACCAGTGCACGGAGACATCCTCAAAACGCCTACAGAATGCGAGGAAAGCCCCAGAGCATTAACACATGGGATCGGCAGTGGGATTCAGTGAAATTCTCCAGCATCGCTCGATGCTGGGAGCTACGAGTTGGGTTAGTCTGACCCCCTGTGGTGGGTAAACTAGATTTATAAATAAATTGTGTGCTCTTGGTATGGATCCTAAAGTGACTGAGAGGGAGGTGACAAAGGGTCGTGGTAAACGGAGTTTTCTCTGACAAGGGGGGTGGCCAGGCCTGGGACTGGTTCTTTTCGACATCTGTGTGAGCGACATTGTCGGGAAAGGTTTATCTTTTTGCCGATGATACCAAAATCTACAACAGGGTAGACAGCCAGGAAGGTGTGGAAAACATGAGAATGATCCTGGTGAAGTCAGAGGAATAGTTTAGGGTCTCTGGCAGCTAAGATTTAATGCTAAAAAGTGCAGAGTACCGGCATTTCGGCTTCAGAGGTGCAGTATTGGAGGAGGAATTCTTCTAAGCACGAAAGAAGAGCAGGATCTGGGGGTGATTTGTATCTGATGATTTTAAGGTGGATAAGCATCGGCGTAAGCCAGAAAGATGTGATACGGGAATACGCCAGTCACTAACATTATCCCTATGTGACTTTCTATCTAGGGGCAGCGGGAGGGCTTTTGATATTTTTTATTCCTCCCATTGCATAACCCCACCTTTTGGGGGGACAGGTTTTTGGGGATATAAAGACCGATGGAGCATGCCCAGTTCTTCAGTAGGCAGAGGGCGATGAGCAAGGTCGGTGAGAGGAAGCGTGAGGAGCTGAAATCCTCCCCTTGGTTTCAAGAGAGAGAAACGGAGAGCTAGAGATTGTCACAAGATCTCAAGGCAAGGTGGTGGAGAGCTGGAGATTGTCACAAGATCTCAAAGCAAGGTGGTGGAGAGCTGGAGATTGTCACAAGATCTCAAAGGCAAGGTGGTGGAGAGATGGAGATTGTCACAAGCTCTCAAAGCAAGGTGGTGGAGAGCTGGAGATTGTCACAAGATCTCAAGGCAAGGTGGTGGAGAGCTGGAGATTGTCACAAGCTCTCAAAGCAAGGTGGTGGAGAGCTGGAGATTGTCACAAGATCTCAAGACAAGGTGGTGGAGAGCTGGAGATTGTCACAAGATCTCAAAGGCAAGGTGGTGGAGAGCTGGAGATTGTCACAAGATCTCAAAGGCAAGGTGGTGGAGAGATGGAGATTGTCACAAGCTCTCAAAGCAAGGTGGTGGAGAGCTGGAGATTGTCACAAGATCTCAAGGCAAGGTGGTGGAGAGCTGGAGATTGTCACAAGCTCTCAAAGCAAGGTGGTGGAGAGCTGGAGATTGTCACAAGATCTCAAGACAAGGTGGTGGAGAGCTGGAGATTGTCACAAGATCTCAAAGGCAAGGTGGTGGAGAGCTGGAGATTGTCACAAGATCTCAAGGCAAGGTGGTGGAGAGCTGGAGATTGTCACAAGATCTCAAAGGCAAGGTGGTGGAGAGCTGGAGATTGTCACAAGATCTCAAGGCAAGGCGGTGGAGAGCTGGAGATTGCCCTGTATCTCACGGAAGGCAATTCAAGCACTTGGCAAAGAGGTTTTCAGGACAAGATTTTTTGAGAAGACTTTTTGTGGGTTTGGATTGATGAGTGCCTGAAGGAAGGGCAAACCCCTGGTATCCCTAAGGGCTGGGACAGTGATCTTTTGATCCATTCGACCAGTTAACAGACTGGGTGAAGAGGAGGATGTCAACCTTTGGGTCACTAACTCAAAGGATTTGTATTTGATAGCTGAATTACAGCTGAAGAGTCTGACTTTTTTTGAAGCTGTTTTCTTGGATATTTCACTTGGGGATAATTTTTCCAGCCGAGTTCCTGCCAGAACTGGAACTGCACTCGAATTATCCCACTCTCAATCAGGATGAAGTTGCAAGAGTAGGAAGGGAAGCGACCAGAAAGATGGACAGAGAAGCCATTTGTTTTTTTATTGATCATTGGATGAATGCTGATTCTTATCTTTGTAGTCCTGACTTGGATCCTTTTCTTAAGATTACAGTAAAGACAATCTTTTATCTGAACACCAACTAAGGACCGCATGGTTTTCTTTGAGGGCTCCCTGTGTGGACTTACTAGGGGGATGGGTGGGCCCTTTTGTGATTCCTGATTTCTCCCTGTTTTGCCTCTTTTGGCTTCCCTGCTCTTATTTTTTCACTAATTTGGCACCTCCTGGAATAATTTGATGGAGAAGTGTGAAGTGGTCACGGAGATAGTGATCGACAGCGGCTCCAAAAGAGAAATCTTCTTCTCCATCCGGACCTGAACCCAGACCTACAGCGCCCCCAATTGGGAATAAAATACCAAAACTGGGGATCTGCTACAGATTTTATTTATTTATTTATTTATTTAAGGCTTTTATATACCGAGTTTCTTGATACAGATCAAATCAACTCGGTTTACATCGAACGAAGCAGAAACAATAACCAACCATATAACAAGACAATTTGAAGGAGCATAAAAGTTACATTCTAACAAGGTTGCCTTAACTGGGAGAAGGAAAAAAAGAAGGGGAGAACGAAGATAAATTACTATATACAATAAATTACTATTTACAATGGAGAATGGGAGGGAGGCATGATAATTTTAAATCAGACTGTTGAGCTATTAGTAGGGAAGGCTTGGCAGAATAGCCATGTCTTCAGTTTCTTTTTAAAAGTTAGTAGACAGGTTTTCTGTCTGAGGTCCGGGGGTATAGCGTTCCAGATGGAGGGTCCTGCGGTAGAAAATGTCCTGTCTCTGATGTTAGCGTGTTGTACAAATTTGAGTGGAGGAACATGTAATGATCCCTTGTAGGCATCTCTTAAGGGTCTGGTCCTTAAGAGATGCCTACTAGGCTGCATAGGGAGAGGAATGGGAGGTGATCCTGCCCCGGCATAGGTCCCTGGTGAGACCTCACTTGGATACTGTGTCCAGTTCTGGAGATTGCACCTTCATAAGGATGCAAACAGGATGTAGAACAAGGGCTCATGAGATGAGGGTGAAAGGGGGAGCACTCAGGAGTAATCTTAGGAAATATTTCTGTACAGAGCAGGTGGTGGATGCAGTGGAGGAGGTGGTGGCCGTGGCGACAAGGATAGGATCTGAATTCAAGAAAGCCTGGGATGAATACGGGGGATCTTGGAGGGAGTGGTAGGGACTGTAAAGCTGACTAGTTGACGTGGATGGGGTGGCTAGATAGGCCCTACTGGTCTTTTTCTGTGTTTAGTGATACATTGTTTAAGTATTATTTCTGTCTTTTTATCACAGAAAATACACTGTAAGTTCTTGGAAAGCCTATGTATTTATAGAAGGAATGTACGCTGCCTACTCCCCCTCACAAAAAATTTAAACAGTTCAACCATTCTCTTCTCGTTTTCCTGCCTGTCTGGCACATTTCTTTCAATCGCGTTATATGTGACAGGTAGCATTAGTCAGACAGATGGTTCCTGTTACTTCTCTGGCACTTAGTACCGCACCAAATTGGTGTAAATTTCACTTATTTTTGATGTTGCAAATTTTCTCTAAAGCTCATCTTCCGTGTAGGTCACTCTGGCCCTGGAGAGCCAGAAGCGGGCCAGGTTTTCGGGATATCCGCGATGAATATGCATGAGAGAGATTTGCATGCAGCAACACCTGGTGCTAGCCTGGAGAATTCTGGTTCTGTTTCGGATTTGCCTGCCCTTGCCATAGGTGTTAGAGAAACGGGCACTATCACAGCTTGAGCGGTGCTTGACAAAGGGCAATTTACTTGGAGCAGGGCAGTTAGGCTGAAGGTTTATTGGTTTTACTATTTGAGCGAGTTTTGCTCAGTCTGGACAAGGGTCTTTCGCTTTCGCTGGTTCTGTTAGACGTAGCCGCAGCTTTTGATTCAGCTGATCATCCAGTGTTGTTGAATCAGCTGCGTGCTATAGGTCTAAAAGATACGTTTTTTTTCCCTGGTTTGCCTTTTTCGTTGTCAGAACGGACTCAGCAGTTTGTAATGGATCGGAATTGCCCCTCCTGGCCAGTGGTCACGTCAGGAGCTGTCGAGCATGCTTTTCAATGTTTGTTTACAACCGATTGGGGCATTATTTCGTTCTCTAGTCTAGGGGTATCATATTGCATCTATGCAGATGATTTGCAATTCATTTTACCGTACTCTTCGGACCATGCATTAAAGCAATTTAGCTATAGTTGAATCAGCATAGATTAGTGTTAAATGTGAAAGGGACTTCAGTTTTTCACATTAGTTGCAAACATGTGGGTGAGTTCCATGAGATAAAATTTGGTGATATAATGATACCAATTGTCTCAGAGGCAAGACATTTGGGAATCCTTTATATTCGCATATGACCTTAAAACCGCACGTCAAGTCTGCTGCAAGGGCCGCATTTGCTAAATTGCAAATGATTCGCCCTTTGAGATACTTGTCATCATCTTTGGATTTCCACTCTGTGGTTCATGCCCTGGTGCTCTCAAAGACAGATTATTGGTCTGCCATAAAACTCTTCTGCAAAGTGGGGCAGCCCAGGGTTGTTTCAGGCGCCAGATATAATGATCATATTTCACCTGTACTGGGCGCATCAGAATTCAAGTTGTTAACGCTGGTCTTGAAGGCCCTTCACCAGGTTAACTTTCCAATCGCAGACTCCATTGAATGGTAGGTCCCAGCTAGTTCTCTGAGCTCTGATGGACTAAATTTAATTAATGTACCTCCTCTTAACGAGCTGCAAATTACAACAAACCAGGCTGAGCGCTTTCTCCCAAATAGGGCCTGTGCATTGGTAAAAATTACCTCCAACAGTTAGAGCTTTTGAGGATTATACATTTTTAGAAAGCTGCTTTTGTAAAAGTGTCTATGATACCGATTGTTGATTTTACGTTATGTTAAGAAGTGTGATAATTCTGCTTTGTTTTATTTATGACTGTTCACTTTATTATCCACATTGATCAAAATGTTATTGGGATTTGCAGAATATGAGTACTTTAAATAAATAAATAGAAATGTAATGGAAGCAGTACATGCAAATCTATCAAATGTGTATACATTGTGGATAACCTGAAAACCTGGCCTATTTGTGACTCTCAAGGACTGGAGTTGGCCACCCCTGGTAGTTATGCACAAAGGCTCATAGTGCTGCAGGAAGCAGAGATGACCACCTCCAGTCTTCCAGAGCCACAAACAGGCCTGCTTTTTCAGGATATTCACAATGAATATGCATGAGATCGATTTGCATGCACCGCCTCCTTAAATCTAGGAGCAGAGTTTTGGATTTACTCTCTCAATGTAAAATGTTTTTGCCTTTACTGGTTTCTGCTCTAGAGAGCAAAAAAAAAAAAAAAAAAGACAGAAAAGGTCAGGAGAACAGGCACAAGCAGGAAAGCATTCACTCCCTACAATTCTCACCCTTTGTACCACTGGATGTCACTGTTGACACCATCAAGACTTAAAGGTAAACCTTTATATATACACTCTACTGTTTAAGAACATAAGAACATAAGAAAATGCCATACTGGGTCAGTCCATCAAGCCCAGCATCCTGTTTCCAACAGTGGCCAATCCAGGCCATAAGAACCTGGCAAGTACCCAAAAACTAAGTCTATTCCATGTAACCATTGCTAATGGCAGTGGCTATTCTCTAAGTGAACTTAATAGCAGGTAATGGACTTCTCCTCCAAGAACTTATCCAATCCTTTTTTAAACACAGCTATACTAACTGCACGAACCACATTCTCTGGCAACAAATTCCAGAGTTTAATTGTGCGTTGAGTAAAAAAGAACTTTCTCCGATTAGTTTTAAATGTGCCCCATGCTAACTTCATGGAGTGTCCCCTAGTCCTTCTACTATCCGAAAGAATAAATAACCGATTCACATCTACCCGTTCTAGACCTCTCATGATTTTAAACACCTCTATCATATCCCCCCTCAGTCGTCTCTTCTCCAAGCTGAAAAGTCCTAACCTCTTTAGTCTTTCCTCATAGGGGAGTTGTTCCATTCCCCTTATCATTTTGGTAGCCCTTCTCTGTACCTTCTCCATCGCAATTATATCTTTTTTGAGATGCGGCGACCAGAATTGTACACAGTATTCAAGGTG
This sequence comes from Rhinatrema bivittatum, assembly GCF_901001135.1. Lineage (NCBI taxonomy): Eukaryota > Metazoa > Chordata > Amphibia > Gymnophiona > Rhinatrematidae > Rhinatrema > Rhinatrema bivittatum. The sequence goes on along the minus strand of NC_042623.1, from coordinate 11,082,745 downwards.
CGGTCTCACCATGGAGCGATACAGAGGCATTATGACATTTTCCGTTTTATTCATCATTCCTTTTCTAATAATTCCCAACATTCTGTTTGCTTTTTTTGACTGCCGCAGCACACTGAACCGACGATTTCAATGTGTTATCCACTATGACACCTAGATCTCTTTCTTGGGTTGTAGCACCTAATATGGAACCCAACATCGTGTAATTATAGCATGGGTTATTTTTCCCTATATGCATCACCTTGCACTTATCCACATTAAATTTCATCTGCCATTTGGATGCCCAATTTTCCAGTCTCACAAGGTCTTCCTGCAATTTATCACAATCTGCTTGTGATTTAACTACTCTGCACAATTTTGTGTCATCTGCAAATTTGATTATCTCACTCGTCGTATTTCTTTCCAGATCATTTATAAATATATTGAACAGTAAGGGTCCCAACACAGAACCCTGAGGTACTCCACTGTCCACTCCCTTCCACTGAGAAAATTGCCCATTTAATCCTACTCTCTGTTTCCTGTCTTTTAGCCAGTTTGCAATCCACGAAAGGACATCGCCACCTATCCCATGACTTTTTACTTTTCCTAGAAGCCTCTCATGAGGAACTTTGTCAAACGCCTTCTGAAAATCCAAGTATACTATATCTACCGGTTCACCTTTATCCACATGTTTATTAACTCCTTCAAAAAAGTGAAGCAGATTTGTGAGGCAAGACTTGCCCTGGGTAAAGCCATGCTGACTTTGTTCCATTAAACCATGTCTTTCTATACAGAACAAAGAATCTTCACGAATGGACGCATCCATAGGTGTCCCCCAGGGCTCCTCACTGTCACCTACACTCTTTAACATTTATCTTTTACCTATCTGCCAACTCCTCTCCAACCTTAACCTCAAACATTTCCTCTACGCCGACGACATCCAGATCGTGATACCCATTAAAGAATCTTACACAAAAACATTGGTTCACTGGGAAAACTGTCTCTTCGAAATTAAACATCTCCTGGCTAACCTAAACCTAGTTTTAAACTCCTCTAAAACAGAACTGCTTCTCATCTCCCCAGATAATAATGCCATCTCTAATCCTCCAACTATCCCAACTACTACACAGGTGAGAGATCTAGGAGTATTAATTGATAACCGGATGAACCTTAAAGCTTACATCAACAGAACCACCAAGGACTGTTTCCACAAACTCCAAGTTCTGAAAAGAATTAGACCACTCTTCCACACCCAGGACTTCAGAACCATTCTACAAGCTATCATTTTTTCTAAGATCGATTACTGTAACTCTATCCTTCTGGGCCTACCTTCCTCCTATACTAGACCCCTCCAGATGTTACAAAACGCTGCGGCAAGATTACTGACAAACTCCAGGAGGAGGGACCATATATCTCCAATCCTAAAAGATCTCCACTGGTTGCCTGTTCACTTTAGAATCCTCTACAAATCTCTTTCCATAATATACAAAACCATCCATCAACACACCCCACTCGACTTACAAGTCCCATTCCAAATTTATAACTCATCCAGACCAACAAGAGACACACTCAGAGGATCTCTTCAAGTGCCCCCAGCCAAAACTACCAAACACATTACCTTGAGAGATCGGGCCTTTTCAACAGCCGGCCCCCTTCTATGGAACTCCATCCCACCGGACCTTAGACAGGAGCCCAGCCTCCCAACCTTCAGGAAGAGACTTAAGACCTGGCTGTTTAAAAAAGCTTTCCCGGACACCGATTAATTCTATTCAGCCAGATTCTACCACTTCCACATGTAAAAATGTTATTACTAATGTAAATACCTATACCTAATGTTATTCTCTTTCTTTTCTTCTCTCCTCCCAGTTCTATTACCTTGTTATTTGTAACTGCTTCCTTCTACACAAATAGGTTATTGAATTGTTTACTGTACACCCCTGTTATATGTAAACCGGCATGATGTGTTTGCAACATGAATGCCGGTATATAAAAATTTTAAATAAATAAAATAAATAAATATATGTTCTGTGATTTTGATGTTTAGAACACTTTCCACTATTTTTCCTGGCACTGAAGTCAGGCTAACCGGTCTGTAGTTTCCCGGATCGCCCCTGGAGCCCTTTTTAAATATTGGGGTTACATTTGCTACCCTCCAGTCTTCAGGTACAATGGATGATTTTAATGATAAGTTACAAATTTTTACTAATAGGTCTGAAATTTCATTTTTTAGTTCCTTCAGAACTCTGGGGTTTATACCATCCGGTCCAGGTGATTTACTACTCTTCAGTTTGTCAATCAGGCCTACCACATCTTCTAGGTTCACCGTGATTTGATTCAGTCCATCTGAATCATTACTCATGAAAACCTTCTCCATTACGGGTACCTCCCCAACATCCTCTTCAGTAAACACCGAAGCAAAGAAATCATTTAATCTTTCCGCGATGGCCTTATCTTCTCTAAGTGCCCCTTTAACCCCTCGATCATCTAACGGTCCAACTGACTCCCTCACAGGCTTTCTGCTTCGGATATATTTAAAAAAGTTTTTACTGTGAGTTTTTGCCTCTACAGCCAACTTCTTTTCAAATTCTCTCTTAGCCTGTCTTATCAATGTCTTACATTTAACTTGCCAATGTTTATGCTTTATCCTATTTTCTTCTGTTGGATCCTTCTTCCAATTTTTGAATGAAGATCTTTTGGCTAAAATAGCTTCTTTCACCTCCCCTTTTAACCATGCCGGTAATCGTTTTGCCTTCTTTCCACCTTTCTTAATGTGTGGAATACATCTGGACTGTGCTTCTAGAATGGTATTTTTTAACAATGACCACGCCTCTTGGACATTTTTTACTTTTGTAGCTGCTCCTTTCAGTTTTTTTCTAACAATTTTTCTCATTTTATCAAAGTTTCCCTTTTGAAAGTTTAGCACGAGAGCCTTGGATTTGCACACTGTTCCTTTTCCAGTCATTAAATCAAATTTGATCATATTATGATCACTATTGCCAAGTGGCCCCACCACCGTTAGCTCTCTCACCAAGTCCTGTGCTCCACTGAGAATTAGATCTAAAATTGCTCCCTCTCTCGTCGGTTCCTGAACCAATTGCTCCATAAAGCTATCATTTATTCCATCCAGGAACGTTATCTCTCTAGCGTGACCCGATGATACATTTACCCAGTCTATATTGGGGTAATTGAAGTCTCCCATTATTACTGCACTACCAATTTGGTTAGCTTCCCTAATTTCTCTTAGCATTTCACTGTCCATCTCACCATCTTGACCAGGTGGACGGTAGTATACCCCTATCACTGTAGTCTTCCCTGATACACAAGGGATTTCTACCCATAAAGATTCAATTTTGTATTTAGTCTCATGCAGGATGTTTATCCTGTTGGACTCTATGCCATCCCGGACATAAAGCGCCACACCTCCTTCTACCCATAGAGTCCGTTGTTCTCTATGGGTAGAAGCTAAGGAGAGGTGAAGTGATTCAAATAAAATTGGAAGATGGGGGGATGCCACCTTCCTTACTCCAAGCTGTTCAGCTTGGAGAAGAGACGGCTGAGGGGGGATATGATAGAGGTGTTTAAAATCATGAGAGGTCTAGAACGGGTAGATGTGAATCGGTTATTTACTCTTTCGGATAATAGAAAGACTAGGGGGCACTCCATGAAGTTAGCATGGGGCACATTTAAAACTAATCGGAGAAAGTTCTTTTTTACTAAATGCACAATTAAACTCTGGAATTTGTTGCCAGAGGATGTGGTTAGTGCAGTTAGTGTAGCTGGGTTCAAAAAAGGTTTGGATAAGTTCTTGGAGGAGAACTTATCCAAACCTTATGTTCTTATCCCTTCCTGGGACATAAGAGCATGCCATGCTGGGTCAGACCAAGGGTCTATCAAGCCCAGCATCCTGTTTCCAACAGTGGCCAATCCAGGCCACAAGAACCTGGCAATTACCCAAACACTAAGAAGATCCCATGCTACTGATGCCAGCAGTGGCTATTCCTAAGTAAACTTGATTAATACCAGTTAATGGACTTCTCTTCCAAGAACTTATCCAAACCTTTTTTAAACCCAGCTACACTAACTGCACTAACCACATCCTCTGGCAACAAATTCCAGAGTTTAATTGTGCGTTGAGTGAAAAAGAATTTTCTCCGATTAGTTTTAAATGTGCCCCATGCTAACTTCATGGAGTGCCCCCTAGTCTTTCTACTATCCGAAAGAGTAAATAACTGATTCACATCTACCCGTTCTAGACCTCTCATGATTTTAAACACCTCTATCATATCCCCCCTCAGCCGTCTCTTCTCCAAGCTGAACAGCCCTAACCTCTTCAGCCTTTCCTCATAGGGGAGCTGTTCCATCCTCTTTATCATTTTGGTTGCCCTTCTCTGTACCTTTTCCATCGCAACTATATTTTTTTTGAGATGCGGCGACCAGAATTGTACACAGTATTCCAAGATGCAGACTCACCATGGAGCGATACAGAGGCATTATGACATTTTCCGTTTTATTAACCATTCCCTTCCTAATAGTTCCTAACATTCTGTTTGCTTTTTTGACTTCTGCACACACTGAACCGACGATTTCAATGTGTTATCCCACTATGACACCTAGATCTCTTTCTTGGGTTGTAGCACCTAATATGGAACCCAACATTGTGTAACTACAGCAAGGGTTATTTTTCCCTATATGCATCACCTTGCACTTATCCACATTAAATTTCCTCTGCCATTTGGATGCCCAATTTTGCAGTCTCATAAGGTCCTCCTGCAATTTATCACAATCCGCTTGTGTTTTAACTACTCTGAATAATTTTGTATCATCCACAAATTTGATTATCTCACTCGTCGTAATTCTTTCCAGATCATTTATAAATATATTGAACAGTAAGGGTCCCAATACGGATCCCTGAGGCACTCCACTGCCCACCCCCCTCCACTGAGAAAATTGCCCATTTAATCCTACTCTCTGTTTCCTGTCTTTTAGCCAGTTTGCAATCCACGAAAGGACATCGCCACCTATCCCATGACTTTTTACTTTTCCTAGAAGCCTCTCATGAGGAACTTTGTCAAACGCCTTCTGAAAATCCAAGTACACTACATCTACCGGTTCACCTTTATCCACATGTTTATTAACTCCTTCAAAAAAGTGAAGCAGATTTGTGAGGCAAGACTTGCCTTGGGTAAAGCCATGCTGACTTTGTTCCATTAAACCATGTCTTTCTATATGTTCTGTGATTTTGATGTTTAGAACACTTTCCACTATTTTTCCCGGCACTGAAGTCAGGCTCACAGGTCTGTAGGTTCCCAGATTGCCCCTGGAGCCCTTTTTCAATATTGGGGTTACATTAGCCACCCTCCAGTCTTCAGGCTTCAAGGGGATCTGAGCCGCGGGCAGTTTGGAGGACACCTGTGCCCGATCTGTAGGACCTGGGACCTTTAAATTGAGACGTGTAGTGGTGCACCTAAGCCATGCCATAAGGGGCTGTGCCCCTTATGCTGTTTTTTTTTCCCAGCTAATAACACTATGGGGGAAAAAAGGAAAGGAAAGACATTGGCGATTGTTCCTCCTCCCACCTTAATCCATGCGTGTCAATAAAGCTAATTCACTACTGCAAGATCTGAGTACTGAATTAGCAGGGTTCCCTTGACCTCCTCCATCTGAACCCCAGGCTTCATCAGCTGTGTGGCTGGTTTGAACACTTCCCCTTAGGCCTCAGAGTGGTTTGGTTCCTCAGGATGTTCGGGGGGACTCGAGGGTGAGGGCTAATCCTGGTACTATACAAACTGTGAGGACTGGATATTTGGCTACATTAGGAGCTGAGCTTACGGGCTCTACGGTTAGTGGGAGCCATCCTATTCCGGATCCTCTTCAGTTCATTCTGCTTAAGGAGGGATCCATGTTAAGCACTCGGGATGAGCCAGCAGAGATGTCTCTCAGAGACGTGTGGATAATGGTATCTAGAACTGATAACTCTTTGTCACATAAACTTTGTCTTTAGACTGAAGGAGCAACCCTGAAGTTTACAGAACTGGAAAGGAGATCTTCTAGATTGCAATCCGATGTTAAGTTGCAGGCTGGAGTTATTGCTAACTTGCAATCTACTTCTATTGTAGGCATTAACGATAACTTAATTATTCATCAGAAATGGAAGATTATGGAGAACAGATTGCACTAAAAAAATGTACGTGTACTGAATTTTACTATAACTCGTCTCGTTTCGGGGGTCGAGTTATTTAAGAAATATGTAAATGAGGTTCTTCAATTTTCTGTCCATAAGAAACTTTTGTTATCTAATTCTTGCTATCTGCCTGCTAAGAAAAGGGGTGGAACTATGGAAGAAGAGTCAGTATCCGGTCCTAATGTATCATCTTTGCTTCAATCAGATGATATAAATACAAGAAGCTACTTTTGTAGTTACATTTGTACTAGATTCAGATAAAGATATTTTCTTCCCTCAGTATTTTAAGTATAAGGAGAGTTTTTTTTTTGTGGTCAAAAGATCCAGATTTTTCCAGATGAATCTAAGGAAACTCAGTTAAGAAGAAAGCAATTTTTACAATGAAACCTCAATATCAACCTTAGCAGCATCATTTTACCTAAAGTTCCCCTGCAAGTGAATTTATTTCCTTCCAGCAAGTTCATTTTCCTAGATCCTGCACATTCGGAAACTTTCCTAACTGATAAGACTTAAATTTAAATGTAAGTTAAAGAATGGGTATGGGTAATCCCAGGCTGGAATTTTATTTTAAATATAAATGCCTTTATAATGCATCCCCTCCTATAATGTAGGCTTGTTCATGAATATTTCTTCACTATTATATGGGTGATATTTAGTCGATGATTATGATTTTCTTGTTTTATATCATCTTATGTTATAAAATTTAATGAAATGTTTATAAAAAAAAAATTGGAAGATGGATCATTTGGGATCAGTGTCATATTTGGGGTCATTATCTCCTCAAATGCAAAATTTGTCTACCCAATTACCAATCTCAGTGGGATAGTTATCCATTTTGGAAATGAACATGGATGGTAATCAGAAGTGGCTTGCTGTGGAGGATACCAAGATTAATAAAATGGACGAGAGACAGGATTTTCTAATCATTAAGATAATTTCGGTCTCCGCAGTAAAACAGCGTGCCTGAAAGATGTTCTTAGATGCCACACAGTAAGGTTTATTCATTTTCACAAGTTGTCTCCAGCTATGCTGATTGGTTTATTTCAGAAATACTGTACCCCTGTGAGGTGTCATCCGTCGTTCCCCCCCCCCCCCCCCCCCGTCTCCAGATCTTATCTCTTTCCTCACATTAATAAACAATGAGGAGCACAGGTCCAGCGTCAGGGACCCCAGTTTTCCTTTGATTTTCTAAATTTGACTCAGGATTTGGAGGAAGAAGACAAGAGCCCCGTTCCTTCTTGATTCATTTTTAATTTCATCTTTGATCCAGAGTCGGACTACATTCTCCAACATTTTTTTTTAACTATCATGGGACCCAGTTTCTGAACTGTAAATCAGGCCTTTCCTGATGGAGCTAGGACTTCTCAAAAGTGTAAATAACTTTTGTTGTTAAGGTCTAGAGTCTTCCAAATTGGGGGCCTTCTTTGGCTTAATTTCTTCTGCACGTGCCTTATAATCAGTCGATTACATATTTTGTGAGCCTTCTTATTCGGCTTCCTTCATGAGGACTTGTGAGGCCCTGCTGGGCAGTTCTTGCCTCCCGCCAGCAGAGGGCCTCAGTGGACCTCTTGGACGATCTCTTGTCCCTCCAGCTCTGTGGCCCACACTTTTTTTTGCTGGCAGCCATCTTGTTTCGGTTTGCACACAGGTGTATTCCAGGCTTACAGTCTGTGCTTTGTCAGAGCTTGGACTTATGTTTGATCTTAGACCTGGTTCTGCGTTCTACATTCCCGTGTTTTCCTAGATTGCTTCATTTATCCTGCGCTCCTGATTGGTCCTAGTTGATTCATGTGTCCAGTCCTCCTGCAGAGGCCCTGCCCTGCTTCTGTGGACCCTTTTGATTTGGGTTCTTCCTTGCTTAGTGTGTGCCTTTTGTTCCTGTTCAAGTCCTGCCAGCTGTCAGCACCTGATGGATCAACCGGGAGGGAAGGTGGCTGTCGCAGGTAGCCCCTGCCCCATCTGTGCGCATTACCCACGCTTGGCTTTGAGATCACACTTCCACCAGATTGCACCATCACAGTCCCAAGACTGTATAGGGGTCAGTTGCTACTTCATCACCTGCTATGCCCTCTTCCCCCTCTATATGGTGGACTGATATGCATTGAGTAGTTTTACATTATTTTTTTATTTTATGTACTTCAGTGCTGTTACGCACAAGATGTATTTCTTGGTTGTAAATACTTTTAAAATACAGTAAATATCTCTGCATTTTGACTCCAGTTAGATTATAAATCATAGAGCATGCTTATGTAGTAATGCTTGTAAGTTAATGTCTTAATCTAAAAATTGTTTCCTTTTTCTTAGATCGCTCCATAGACATAGTCAGTTTTACTAGTTAATATTTCAGATAATTATTATTATTGCTTTATACCAGGATATTATCTTTTCAAGTATATCTCGGTGTATTTGCAAATATTCAACTCAAACTCAAATGCACAAAAAATACAATAAATAAAAATAAAAAAAAAATAATTAAACATGTGAATTTTCAGAAGATTGCATGAGAGCTGCCTGTCAGTTCTCCTTCCCTCTAGCTGTTGAAATGCACAAAGCTTGTCTTCCTTTTGTGTTTATAATGGCTGTGTACTCTCGTTAGCAGTTTCAAATATCATATCTCATTGCTGTTAATAAATAAAAAAGCAATAACAGATGCACGGGGCTGCTAAATTTATCATGAAGCAATTAGAAAGCTGGAAACAGAGACTCTGACGGCAGATAAGGACCCTGGGGTCCATCTAGTCTGCCCAAATCACTTCCTGTTGCATGTCATAGACCCTTTTATTGTTCTTTGTGCTTGTGAATCCCTGGGTCATAGTGAGAGTTGGCTCCACCCACAGGGAGGAGCCCTGTGGGGACTCACTACGATAGGCTCTAGCCTCAATAGACAGACAACAGTAATAGATTTTATTAAGCAGGAATGTTGGTATCCCACTGGTGGTCATATACTCAGCCTGGAGTGAAGTGGTGCGAAGCTGGTCCTCTTGGTAATGGTCCGCAGAGCGGGGTATGCCAGGGCAGCTCCTCTGGAGTGGAGATGTTTCTAGATGTGATCCGGTAGTGGCCCGCAGCGTGGGTTATGCTGTGAATCAGTTGGAGAAGAGAGAGAAGCACTCATAGCAGAGGAGCAGAGAAGAAAGACGAGGGCACTCAATTGGTAGAGATGAGGCAGGCAACAGAGAGCGCTCAGTAGTGGCCTGAGGAACAGGGTACACCGGAGGTCTTGTCACCAAGGTAGTAGATGAATGTACTCGCAGACAGAAGTAGTAGATACCTGCAGACTAGATGGCCTTCCGAGGAGCGGATAGCCAGCGCACAATAGGCCCCCTTAAGTCCAATATCAGTAGACAGAAATGAGTACTGTGAAGCGCAGAGAAGATCTCCATAGGAGTGGAATCAGGCAAGATGGAAGTCCTTGCTAACTTGCTGGATGTCTTGGCGGGTGACGTCACAGCTGGGAATGCCCCAGAGGTTCCCATCTTGATGGGAACAAGAAGCAGGCTGATACACGCGCCCTAGGTAACTCCATCATCAAGATGGTGTCCGGGATCACCGGGGAGAGCGGCGTTTGCAGGCTAAGGCCGAAAGACTCTTTGAAATCACTGGAGCAGACAAAAGAGAAGTGAGCAACAGAGGTCGCAGCCGTCTGCGACCGGGCGTAACAGACCCTTGTTGATTTTGGACTTTTCCTTCTCTTGTTCCCGGCCAATGATTAGATCGATTTTCAGAGAGGAAACTAAATGGCTGGTCCCAGGGCTTTGCCTGTGCAAGCTTGTGCTCTACTGCTCCAGGCCAGTGGAATTCATCGTGTTATTGGTTGGGTACCCTCTGTTCCTGAAGGGAAGGCTGGGGCATCCAAAATCTGCTAATATACTAGCCTCTAGCACCTCCTCCAGTAGGCCATTTTCCACTAGGATTCTTAGAAGACTGACATCGAATCCAACATACAGGGCCCCTTCTATGTCTTAGTACCACGTTTTTCTAAAACTTCACACAAATAACAAAGCCATCAAAGGCAATGTGAAAAACATCTGGCCTGCCCATGCTCATTGAGGTTTGGGTTTTTGTCTTAGTCACTCCATGCAGGTTGTCCCATTTCCTCCTTGGGAGCCTACAGCAGCCATAGCACTGCCGTTAGGGTCATAACCTCTGCTTCGTGCTTCATGCAGGTGACCCCCCCTAGGCTAGCCCCATGGCCAATGGTCGTGCTTCTGCTCTCTCTTCACTTTCTTTTTTAAGTGAGGATCCTCTGGGTGGGTTTCATCCCCATAACCTTTTGAAGTCCATCACTGCTGTAGCTTCCATCACCGGTGCTAGGAGAGTATTCCCTATATCCACCACTCTTTTCATGAAAAAATATTTCCTGATACTGTTCCTGAGTTTACCCCCTTAGAGCTTCATATAAGTTCAACAATAGATATTAGACAACATGCCAAGTACCTTTATACAGTACGGTAAGATCCTTCAGGTATTAAGTTCACTTTTTACTATTTCACGTCGGGTCATGCATGCCAGAGGAAAGTTTTACTGTGCTCTCCTTAGTTTATCCCTTCAATCCTTTATAAATTGTTTTTTTCCAGGAGAGTAATAATAGCGTCGTGTTTGCAGGGACTTCCTCGTGGACAGGAAATGGGGGTCTGAGGAGGTGAAAGGAAGGTGCTTTTACAGATTTTGGCACAACGGCGTTTTTTATTATCCAGGTTAGGGTTTTGTGCCAGGAATGCTTTTAATAAGAAAGTCACAGCTGAAAGTGAAGGAAAGTTAAATCCTGGTAAGTACAAATTTTGAAAGGTGCTGGACTTTGTCTGTGTTTTCGTGTGAACTCTACAAAGAAATGATGACATTACTCTTGAGGATGTACAGCACGGAAGCAGCATTGACTTACTGGGAAATGTTATTTCTGAGGATGGACCCAAAAAACAAAGCGGAAGCCGATACAGTTGGCTGTATTACAGTGAAGACAATGAGAATCGGACGGTCAAAAGAAGCCCTTTATTAAAATGCCCGACTCTGGCCGAGTTTCGCTCTTTACATAGAGCTGCCTCAGGGGCAACTAGAAATAAATAAATATATAAACATAAAAATTTGACACAACACGATTAAATAATTAAAAACAATGAAATTTATAAATTACATGTATAGGTGTACAAACTCAAGACTTATAATAAAATCAAACATATAAATGTGTTTAGACATCAAAAATGGTGTATGACACTATTATGCAAATAAAATAAAACGAACAGCATACATGTATGAGAATGCCTTTCACATTTCACATTTTTATGTATGCTGTTCGTTTTATTTTATTTGCATAATAGTGCCATTTGCATAATAGTGTCATTATTTAATTGTGTTGTGCCAAATTTTTATGTTTATATATTTATTGATTTCTGAGGATGTATAGCACGGAAGCAGCATTTACCTCCTGGGAAATGTTATTTCTGAGGATGTACAGCACGGAAGCAGCATTTACTTACTGGGAAATGTTATTTCTGAGGATGTACAGCACGGAAGCAGCATTTACTTACTGGGAAATGTTATTTCTGAGGATGTACAGCACGGAAGTAGCATTTACTTACTGGGAAATGTTATTTCTGAGGATGTACAGCACGGAAGCAGCATTTACCTCCTGGGAAATGTTATTTCTGAGGATGTACAGCACGGAAGCAGCATTTACCTCCTGGGAAATGTTATTTCTGAGGATGTACAGCACGGAAGCAGCATTTACCTCCTGGGAAATGTTATTTCTGAGGATGTACAGCACGGAAGCAACATTTACTTACTGGGAAATGTAATTTCTGAGGATGTACAGCACGGAAGCAGCATTTACTTACTGGGAAATGTAATTTCTGAGGATGTACAGCACGGAAGCAGCATTTACTTACTGGGAAATGTTATTTCTTTTCTTTGTTGACCAGCAGCTTCCTTCTGCTCCCTTTGAGTTTCCAGCCCAGCTGTAAGTGGCTTTAGCTGGGGCTCTGATGATTGTCCTTATCTTTAATCCTTTGCCCCAGGGCCAGTGCAAGGGCAGTTGGTGCCCTAAGCAACCTTTTGGGCTTGCACGTCCCCAGACTTAGCTGCTGGTGGCAGCCCTACATCCTTTGGATGCCGCCGGCAGCCAGGGGGCCTCTTCTGTCTCTTCTGCCGTCAGCAGGATTGGCTTCATCCAGCATTGGCAGGATTTTACCAGCCTCCTCCATTCTTGCACTCTAGGTAGACCCCTAATTTATCTAATGTAAGTGCCAGCCGTGTTTGGCCTTCCTTTTTAGCTCAGCCATTACAGTGACAGTCGTCTGGCTGAGAGGCCCAGACCCCAGTTCCCTCCCAGATGTGGTACAAATGCAGTCTTGGGCTCCCTAGTAGGCGTCACTGTTCTGCAATAGCGGCCTGGCTCCCCGAGGCTGTGAACACGGCTTCAGTGGCATCCCCAGCCCCCTGCTGGGCCGATGAGCACAAAGCGAGGCTCAGGAACTGGATCTGGGTCTCCTGTATTGCTGCTCAGGCATCGGATCACCGTTAAAGTAGGAAAATATGTGCTGTTTTCAGCTTTAGTGTTGTGAGAGAGCGAGATGCTGAGATGAAGGGGCGGCTTTGATTACTCTCCGAATTGGGACTAAGTCCACAGGTACTTTATAACGCACAAAGTTTGCACCAACCTTCATGGTGAAAGTACTTGCGTACACTTTAATCTTGAAACTGGCGCCTGCGGACATTGGCAGCTGCCTTATTCTGTGGGTGCTTTTTTTTTTCATGGAAAATAGCGCATGTAAATCTACGCAGGTAATTTCACTCCCCCGACCTAACTGCGCTGCTGAGAGTGCCTCCTCTCGGCACGGCTGGAGGAACGTGTGGTCTCTTATGCGCAGAGAAGGAGGGTCGTTTTCAGAAGTCCGATTAAGCCAAACCTTGTACATTTTTTGCCTGCTGCAGATGGGTGAGAGGGAAAACCTGCTTTGATTCCTGACTCGGGCATATGGTCGCCGGGAGTCACTTAGGACTGGGCACACGAAGGTGCCAGGAGCTCCAAATGCCCGTTGGTTAGCAAAGCAGCAGCACTGGCTGTGGCTCCAGAGAATTGGGGTAACGGGGAGCTGGAGGAATGCAGGTACGCACAGGAAGAGGCATAACCAGAAGAAAACGGGGAGGTAATGAGGCTGTACAGGTCAGCTGGGGACACCTCGCCTGGAGGCTGTACCTCCAAAAGGACAGAGGGGGAGAGCAGAGGTGCTCCAGAGAAGGGCTACAGTAATGGGGTAAGGTTCTGTGAGATGAGCCTTAATGATCTAACTATATCCTGATTATTTTTAAATCTATTCTGCTCTGTGTGACTGGTCAGCCACTTCAAAGCATTCATCTACTGTAGACATTTCTTTTTGCCTGCAGACAGTCTAAGGTCCCCGTTTTCCCATAGGCAAAATGTGGGAGAAGGCCTCTGAGTTTGTACCGGAGGCATTGCAGGGTGAAGTGACTTGCACAAGGTCACAAGGACTGTCGGCAAGGTTCAAACCCTGGTTGCCCTCATGCATTGACCACAAGGCAGCTCCTCCTCTCCTAGAGGCAAGGCAGAACAGGACTATTTATGTATTTATTTAGTACGGTTTCTCTACCGTCATTTGGAGCAATGCCTTCACAACGGTTCACAGGAGGCACATAATATAAAATAATAAAATGCAGTGCGGTGGGTGCTCGCACGAGGACTAATGAGGAGTGGTGCTAATTATCCCAAGTTTAATGACTGTGATATTTGCTCTTTGTCAGGGGTCTGATGTAAACAGCACAGGAACGACTTGCGCACTGGAAGGAAAACTTAAAAAGTGTTTGAGAGACAGAGAGCCGAAGTCCTGGCTGTTCATTCTCAGTAATTATGTTAAAAAGCTGTAATGTAATTACTGATTCTCTTTAATCAGATAAAACCAGAAGTCATTATTGGAACCCGGCTGTGATTCCCCCATAATATGGATCAAAGTAAATTGCAAGATTACCAGAGCTGTTGTTAATTAGTTATTGGTTGTTTTTTCTCTGGAAGGGCTACTCAGTGCCGCAATAATGAACTTGATACACTCAGGCATTGGCTGAATAACGGGTTGGCTCAGATCCCACCTGTAGCTCCATTATCGCTGTTAATATCACTTTTTTACAGCAGTGGCTAAATCCTGTTTGGCAAAACCCAGGTGCACGTGTTTGACATTTTGGCCCTGTGGTTGATTACCTCCTTCAGACAGAGCACTAACGCACTCCTCGCATCGAAGGCTAGCTTTCAGGGTTGCCAGATTTTCTGGTCCTGTGTTTAAAACAGTTGCACTAGTTAGCAATTTTATAGTGTACTACCAGACTCATGCAGCACGATGCAGTGATGCTAAGTCCCTACCCCAATGAGCTTACAATCTAAGGGAGTACTTGGGGCAATGGGGAGGGCGTGCCCAAAGACACAAGCAGCAGCCGTGGGACTGAACCCAGGTTTTTCTGGTTCCTAGCCAGCCCCTGGGCTGTAATCGCTAGGCCACGCCTTCTGCTTAATGCGTTGTGGGTCCTGCGGGCTAAAAGCGACACCTACATCCAAATGGTTTCCAGCCCTGTGAGCTCTCACAAACCGATTAGTGCAGTTCGTTATATTCAGGACTCCCTGAACCTCTTCTGAACAACTGGGATGGGACTGGACAATTTCCGCTTTCTAGTCTTCGATGGTTGCGATCTGCCGGCGAATCAGATTTAAGCAATCTCGTGTTGGTTTTTAGATGCCAGCACCAAACCGTCCCTCGTCGGTTTATATGCCAGCAGGAGCCCTGGGATCTGGAGGGGGGCCACCCGACCGCTCTCCGCGGCCCCCTCCCCGTGGGCAGTTGCTTGCTAGGCCCATACCTAAAGTTTAGGAAGGAAGCTGAAGCTTCTGTGTCCGAACGAGCTTTCCCCGTGGTCGTTGCTCAGTTCTGTCTCTCATTAGGAGCTCTGGTTTTCAAGTTTTGGATGTTTATGCTGGTACGGTCTTTTTTTTTTTTTCTTCTATCCGTGCTATCTGTTAGGCTCGCTCTCAGTGGGGCGCAGCCTTTCGGACCCCCCCACACCGTTCCCTGCTGCTGGAGTCGGGCGAGTAAGTCTCAAGGTGACGTCCATTGGAAACCTCGCTTGCATTTAGTGCATTTCTAAAATCTTGCAATCTATAAAAAGACCTTTTTGTGAGATGCTTTAAAGACGGCGACCTTTTATTTCTCTTAAAGCAATCGTAGTAGCTCCTACGCCCCCCCCCCCCCAGCTGTATTAACAAGTTTTGGAGAGTTTTTATCGGTTTCATTCTGCTCGCTGGAATAGTTCGGCTAAAATGAAGCTCTGGTTAACAATGGCCGTGCCTGATCAAAGCTCAGATTTTGAAGTCAGAATATGAAAAAGGAGAACGGCAGCTAGTTAAACGGGTGCGAACAGAATGCTGCCCAAAGCCAAATTAATATTTTCCAGCCGTGCCAAAATAAGAGAGGTGAACATTTCTCAACACGCCTGCTTGGATGGAAGTCAATTTGTAATTTCAGGGCACCCAGAACAAATCCATTAATTATTTTCTTGCATTACGGCTGTTGCACAGCTTAGCCTGGCAGTGCTGTTTTACTGTCTGAGGACTTTTTCTGCCTGTATAGATCAGAGCCAGTGATCTGTAGCTTTTTCTCCTGTAGAGCTGGCCAGAAGTGAAGGGCTCAGTTCATAAGAAGAGGTACTCTCTGCCTCAGCTAATCCTTCTGACGTACTTTACCCTTGGGATACATCAGCCTTAACTTCACCCTCCTACCCCTGCCAACTTTTCTATCCTTAAGATATGTCAGCCTTGACTTCATCTCTATCCCTGCCAGCTTCTCCACCCCTGGGATACATCAGCCTTGACTTCATCCACTGTGTACCCCTGCCAACTTCTCTATCCTTGGGATATGTCAGCCTCGACTTCATCTACTCTTAACCCCAGCTAACTTCCGCATCCTTGGGATACATCAGCCTTGACTTCACCTTCCTACCCTGCCAGCTTCTCTACCCTTGGGATATGTCTGCCTTGACTTCACCCACTCTCTATCCCTGCCAGCTTCTCCACCCCTGGGATACATCGGCCTTGACTTCATCCACTATGTACCCCAGCCAATTTCTCTATCCTTAGGATATGTCAGACTTAATTTCATCTACTCTTAACCCCAGCTAACTTCCACATCCTTGAGATACATCAGCCTTGACTTCACCCTCCTACCCCTGCCAGCTTCTCCACACCTTGGGATACATCAGCCTTGACAGTGGTGGCTCATGAGGCAAAAAACAGGTGGTACAACAAGCACTGTTGTCATTGTCCCCCCCCCCCCCCCCACCTTCCCCGTCATCTGGCTTGTCAACCCCCCTCTATCCACCCCCATCACCCAGAGCTGCTCTCCGCCCTTCCTCCTTCATAACCTCTCCTATAGATCCGGACCATGGCAAACAAGCTGCCACTGTATCCTACTCTCTTCTTCCTCCTTGGCTAAAAGTCTCAGTGTCCTTGTTAATCCCTCTTTATCTCTCATGTCACATGTATCTGCTCTCTGCTCATCCCTCAGCTTCCAGCTACTTAATATCAGGCAAATGGGCCCTTATCGCTCCTTTTGACTCTTATCATCTTCTCATGCGCACATTCCTTCTGCTGCTCCTCAGTTATCGCAGGGCACAGCTGGCTCTTCTCCAACATTTCTTCACCCCCCCTTTGTTTGCATTTCTCATGCTCCTGCTCCTCCCTGGATCCCTAGCAAGCGCCGCAGGTATCGATGGGCTATAACCCCCCCCTCTTATCCATCGTCCCTCATCCCACGCTACCTCCCTTCTCACTCGCTCTGCACCGTCCTCACCCCAGGAGGGCTCCTTCCCACTCCTCCCCCACCACGCCCAGGGTCCTTCCCATTCTCTCCACCAGTGGCTGAACCGCGGGGGAGACGGGGATGTCAGGGCAGTGTGGGGGAAAATAAAGCGCGCAGAGGTGAGACTGCGGCCTCCGCACGTGACTTTCCAGTCCTCCCAAAACGCCCCTCTGGGAACGTGCATTGTGCACCACCACACGTATTGTTAACCATGGGGAGGGAGGGCAGTTTTCTGATAGGGGTCTGCGTCTCTGTTCACCCACCTGCGTGGCTTTGGGAGTTGTTCTCAGAGAGTGCAGCGCTAGGCTATGTTTTGTCTAGTGCTCTCCATGCCCAGGCTCTGCTGATCTTTACAGCCGGCCAAACCGAAGACAGAGTACAAGCACTAAGTTATGACAGGGGGGCAATAACCGAAGCCACACCCACATAAATCGCAGGCTGATTGCCCTCCCCCTCATTACCCTCTGGGGTCATAGCGTTTGTACTTTTTCCGACGGGCGGAGGTCGGGGAAGGAAATTACGGGCAGAGATGACCTAATGAAGCGCCGTGGATGCTTTCTGCTTCCATAAATAATTAATAAACACTTCTGCTCATTATCAGCAGGATGTGTGCCTGCTCCTGCAGCAGTGCCGCCCTTGAGTGGCCTTGCAAAGCAAGAGCAGTGAGGTCTGTGGTCTCCTCTAGGTGCTCCAGGGCAGCTTTCTGCCTTTCAGCACTGCCTGTTTCATGGTATTTTGGTTCGAGTGCTGCCCTGCAGAAGGCTCCTGAAATTACTGTAAATGAATGCCTGACTAGGGAGCAAACAGGGGAAACCTTCCTTAAGGCCTGATGTAATGAGCTGTGCTCAGCAGAGTGCACGTTTGAACCCGCAGTTATGTGCACTATTTCTGTGTGCAGCCTTTACTGCCAATGCAACACGGAGTTTTGTGCACAATTGTGCATACAGCAGTGTGCGTACAGGTCAAGCCCTTGCCTGGAAACCCCCTTTCTAATGATGGATTAGCTATTACCTCCCCGTGCAGAGAGCTGCGCTGGCCTCATGTGTTCATAGCACAGGAAATGTAACTCCTCGTCTGGGATGCAGTAACGTTTCCAGAGCTTAACATTAGTCTACGGGCAGAAGCTGGGATTTTAGCAGGAACTTATGCACAGAAAACATGCCCTGAAGGCATCCTTTTAGTGTGCGGGAATCATATTGTATGTGCAGAAAGCATGCTTGGTGAGCCCAAATGTTTTCTGCGCATAAAAGACTCTTATTTGCACAAAAGTGCTTGTTTTCTGCACACATAAATCATGAACCCGAGAGACTCCTTTTCCCACCAGAGTTAAAGTATGCGTTCGGCCTATGCAAAACTCCGACCACACGTTTTTAACTCGTCTGCGTGCTTTTTGACTCCCAATGTATTAGCGAACCATTGGCTTACTGCTCTGGGAGGTTTTTTGGGTTTTTTTTTTTACCATGCGGGTTAAAAATCTGATTGCCCAATTTTACCACACTCCTCCTTTCACCAGGCCTGGGTGAATTTTAAATCTTTCTCTGCGTTAATAAGAGGGCGCCAGACAAAAGGAGCTGAAAACATTTGATTGGCTGATGCCCATAAAGAGAAATGCACTCGTGGTCTGCATCTTGGCAAAACACAGAAAAATGTTTGGAGCAAAAGATGCATTCCTTTCCTGTTGCTTTCGGTGTGGTGCAGGCTTCTGCGTGTGGCACTACTGGGGATCGTGCCCTTTTCTTGGACTGGGGATAATGCTGATTTGATTGCACTTTAAAAAAAAAAAATTATAGATACAAATGATGAGATGAGATGAGATTGAAGGACCTAAATATGTATTCCCTAGAGGAGAGGAGAGCCACGGTGTGGGGATCTGATACAGACAGGCCTTTAAATACCTGCACAAGGATCAAACCTTTTCCAATGGAAAGGAAGCTGTACAGCTAGGGTCATAATATGAAGCCTCAGCAAAGCATACTCGGGAACGACGCCAGGAAATACACTTTCACAGGGAAGGTGGGGGGATGCTTGGAAACGCCCTCCCGGAGGAGGAGGTGCAGATGGAAACAGAATTCAGAAGGGCATGGGACAAGGACGGAGGTTCTTTAGTGGCTGCAGCATGCAAATGAAAAAAAACTGGGGGAAACCTGCAAGGGGCGGCAGGTCCAACCCTGAGAACTGTGCCGGGCAGACCGGAGGGAGCTTTCTGGTCTCTACTTTCTGCTCAAACCTTGATCGAATGTGACCAGTACCTGGGCCAGATGTGCTGGCCCCATTTTGTCCATGTGCCTCTGGCCCTGTGTTTGGGGAAAGGCGCCCTTTTGTTTCTCAGTCTGATATCTGGTCGGGCTCCCCGCTGCCTCCCTGCTTTCCGAGCTGGCGGACCCAGTCCTGGCTCTAACCTGGCTGCGTGCACACTGGCGCAAAAGCGTCGGGACCAGCCGGGCGACGGGCTGGGTGGGGGCGCCGAGAGTCCCCTGTGGAGCTTCAAGCTGGGTACAATGAACTGGAGAAGGCGGTGAGGTCCGGCCTGCAGTTCTTGCCTGTGGTTTTTAGTTGTGAAAACTTAACTGAGCTCCTTATGATAATCAAGTACTGAAGCCAAAATATTAGAGGTGATTAAAGGGGGCAATCGTCAGAGCAAAGCTTTGTAAAATGTGGAAGAAAGAGATGTTCCCTGTTTGCCTGCCTCGACAAAGAGACTCCATTAATCTTTAACGCGGCGTGTTTGCTGAGCGTTTGATGGAAGCCCGACTCCCAGCATCAGAGAACAGGCAGATGAAAGGCAGGAGATTGTTCAGGCAGCCTGAAGTTATTGACCTTGATGGCGGGCGGTTTGGTATCCAGCGGGCGGCCCTGCAGAGGCTTCTGTGCCTCCGTCAGCAGCAGGAGATCCTGGCAGTGACGATCAGGGCCGTTTCAAGAGGCCCCTTCTGGACCAGATAAATCGCCCCCTGCGCCTCTGGAATGCTCTCACCCTGCGCTGGGTCTGATTGCAACCTCTGTCGGCAGAGGGAGCCCGTTCCTCGGAGATCTCCTGTCCAAACAGGGGGGGCACCCGTGCCAGACTTAACCCAGCGACTCCATCCGAGCCAGGGTCGCCTGCCCCTGGTCCTTAAGCGTTTCTCTAGCAGCACTGGTGCCGCGTTAGTCCAGCTGAAAACTGGACTTTTCCCGGGTGGAGGTGATTCCTTTTCACTGGGCCAGCTTGAGATGAATCCGAGGGTAAAGATGCGTGGGAACTCTGCAGGCCGTTCTCGGCCCATCTCCAGGTGCCAGTGTCGAAGAGATAACAGGTGCAGTGGGAAGAGCAGAATTAGCATCTGCCATGTTTATGAGAGGGGAGGGTTCTTGTATTATCTTTTTATCTCACTTTCAGCGTGCTTTCTTCTCCGCTCCCTCTCTGCCCTGCCATCCCGGCGGCCGGAAGGTTCAGTTCATTCCTCTCTGGGCCTGTGCTTTGTACCGGTGCAGAGAGGGCTGCAGATGGGAGCTCTGCAGTCCATGTAAGGGCAGTTATTCCTGTCCACACTGCTAAGGATGTATCCCAGCTGCCAGCCACAGTGCCACCATCTGCAAAATCCCCCTTATCCAGGGAGCATCTGCTAACTTGGATGGAAAAGCAACCGAGACCCCCAGTTCCTTGCCTCCAGCACCCACATTTCCCAGGCCAGGCCTCAAAGTGCTGTAGTAACCTTAAAGCAGCCACCAGGATCAGCGCAATCCTTAAGTGAACTACTGGACTCTGAGGCTGCCGGGCTGCTCTGCCAGACGGAGCTAGCTATCGGGCCAATACAGTAAAGTGTGCTCCAGTGGAGCGCACTGTTAGCCCGCGTTTGGCTGCGCGTTTTCAACTTGCTATTTTTACCCCTTATACAGTAAGGGGTAATAGCGCGTCGAAAACACGCGGCCAACCCCCCTGAAACTAATAGCGCCCGCAACATGCAAATGCATGTTGCGGGCGCTATTAGTTATTCCCGCGCGATTCAGTAAGTAAAATGTGCAGCCAAGCCGCACATTTTACTTTCAGAAATTAACGCCTGCCCAAAGGTAGGCGTTAATTTCTGCCGGCGCCGGGGAAGTGCACAGAAAAGCAGAAAAAACTGCTTTTCTCTACATCCTCTGACTTAATATCATGGTGATATTAAGTCAGAGGTCCCAAAAGTAAAAAAAAAATTAAAAATAAAAACTGCCCGCAGCCCACGGGTTGGAAGGCAGACGCTCAATTTTGCCGGCGTCCGTTTTCCGAACCCATGGCTGTCGATGGGTTCGAGAACCGACTCCAGTAAAATTAAGCATCGGATGTCAAACCCGCTGACAGCCGCCGCTTCTGTCAAAAAGGAGGCGCTAGGGACGCGCTATTCAGCTTGGAGAAGAGACGGCTGAGGGGGAATATGATAGAGGTCTTTAAGATCATGAGAGGTCTAGAATGGGTAGATGGGAATCGGTTATTTACTCTTTCGGATAGTAGAAAGACTAGGGGGCACTCCATGAAGTTAGCATGGGGAACATTTAAAACTAATTGGAGAAAGTTCTTTTTCACTTCACGCACAATTAAACTCTGGAATTTGTTGCCAGAGAATGTGGTTAGTGCAGTTAGTATAGCTGTGTTTAAAAAAGGATTGGATAAGTTCTTGGAGGAGAAGTCCATTACCTGCTATTAAGTTCACTTAGAGAATAGCCACTGCCATTAGCAATGGTAACATGGAGTAGACTTAGTTTTTGGGTACTTGCCAGGTTCTTATGGCCTGGATTGGCCTCTGTTGGAAACAGGATGCTGGGCTTGATGGACCCTTGGTCTGACCCAGTATGGCATTTTCTTATGTTCTTATGGACTTTCCTTCAGGAACTTGTCCGATCCTCTTGAATCCCAGTATGTTAGTGGCCTTGACCCCCATCCTCTGGCAACAGATTCCATAGCTCAATTGCGCATGGAGTGAAAAAATGACTTCTTATGATTTATTTTACATCTGCCGGTTGTTAGTTTCCCGGGGTGTCCCCTGGTCCTGGTGGTGTTTGAAAGGGTACATAACCGTTCTCTATTTACCCATTCCAGCCCACACATGATTCCGTAATTTTCAATCATCTTGGTCCTCTCTTTTCCAAGCTAAAGAGCCTTAATCTGTTTATCCTTTCTCCCTAGGGGAGTTCTTCCATCCCCTTCGTCATTTCTGTCACTCTTTTATGTCCATTTTTCTTGAGATGGGGAGACCAGAACTGCACACAGTGCTCCAGGTGAGGTCACACCATGCATCTAGACACGGGCACTATGGGATTCTCTGTTTGTCCTCTGTTCCTTCCCAAATAATTCCTGACATTGTATTTGCCTTTCTTTCAAGGTATTATCCACAAGGACTCGGAGGTCCTTTTCCTGGGTGGGGGCTCCTGACATGGAGCCCTGCATTGTGCACCTGTAATTGGGATTGTCGTTCCCTCCCTGCGTTACTCCGCAGTTGTCCACATTAAATCGCATCTGCCATTTAGAAGCCCGGTCTCCTAATCTCACAAACTCCTTCTGTGGTTCCTCGCAATCCACTGCTGATTTAATGACTCAAATCAATTCTGTGCGTCTGCAAATCTGCTCAACTCACTCGTCACTCCTTTCTCCAGATCATTTATGAATATGCTAAATAGCACAGGTCCCATCTAGTGCACTGCACCAACAACCTTTCTACCTTTGGAAAACTGCCCATTGAGTCCTACCCTCTGTGTCCTGTTTTTATCCAGTTACCAATCCACAATGGGACTGGGACACTGCCTCGGATCCCACGACTCTGTGATTCCCTGAGCAGTCTCTCGTGAGCGACTTTGTCACACGTCTTCTGAAAATCCAAATACAATATGTTCCCTGGCTCCCCTTTGCTGGCGTGTCCTCTACTAAACAGCTAAGGCAGGACTTCCCTTTGAGAAACTCAGGTCAGCTCCTCCCATTAAAGCAGGTCTATTGATGTGGGCAGCAATTTTGGTTTTAAGAAGAGCTTTGACCATTTTACAAGACATCAACTCACCAGTCTGTAGCTTCCTCGGATTGCCCTGCGAGCCACGCGCTGCTGAGCGACTGTCGGCTTTCCCCCATGTTCCAGTTTAAAATCTGCTCTGTCTCCTTTTTAAAGGTTAGCGCCAGCAGCGGTGTGGTTTGATATCGCAAATAGGATACAGAGAAGTTACACGAAGGCCTAGGTTTTGAATTTTAAAAATGTGGGCTTTTGTCGAAATGGGGACGTACCTGGAGGTAGAACTGGAAGACTGGGAGAGAATGGGAGAGGTGGAACAAGAGTGGGCCAAGTTAAAAGGAGCAATAACAAAGGCAACAAATCTGTGTGTTAGGAAAGTAAACAAAAGCAAGAGAAATAAAGAAGAGAGTACATGAGGGTAACTGGAGGTAACTTGCTGGAGTTGCAGTTGCGACCCATAATAAATACGCCTTGATACTGTTAATGCAGCACCATCATTGCTCTCTGCTTCAATGGCAGGGGGAAAAGGAGAAATGGATTCATTCAGCAACCAGCAAGGGCCCCGAATTTTATGGTTTGGGGAACAAATAAACACGGGGGTAACTTGCTGGGGCGGCTTTTACTACCCTTAATCACTAAGCCTGATACTTTTGATGCGGCTCCATCGTTGCTCTCTGCTTCCACGGCGGGGGTTGGGGAGGGTTGGATTCGGACAGCGTTCGAGGGCCCTGAGTCTTGTGGTCCGGGAGACTGGTGGGCATGGGGGTGGCCTGCGCAGTGCAGCGGATGCTGGCGTGGGCTTGCTGGGCAGACTGGGTGGATCATTTGGTCCTTTCCTGCCCTCATTTCTATGTTTCTGTGGTTCCACCCAGATTAAATTGGAGCCCAACCTGTCAAAACAGGCTCCCTCCTTCCCCATAATGTTCCCCGATTCTTCATAAACCTGAAACCCTCTTCCCTGCACCGTCGTCCCATCCACGCATTGAGACTCCGGAGCTCGGCCTGCTTTGCCGCTGGCGTCCTGCGCATGGAATGGGAAGCATTTCTGAGAATGCAGCCCTGCAGGTTCTGGATTTCAGTTTCCTATCAAAGAGCCTTAAACGTATCCTCCAGAACCTCCCTCCTGCACCTTCCAGTGTCACTGGTACCCACACATACAATGACAGCACCTTCTAAAATCTTATCTAGGTAGCGCGTGAGGTCCACCACCTTCGCACCAGGCAGGCAGGTTACCAAGCGGTCCTCACGTCCACCAGCCTCCCTGCTATTTCTAATAATTGAATCACCCACCACAACAGCCGTCCTAACCCTTCCTTCCTGTGCCACGGACCCCCTGGAGACCCATTCTTGGTGCGAGAGGAGAAAGCATCACCTGAAGGGCAGGTGACCTTGCCCCTGCAAAGCAATAATTGCACCCCACAGCTGTGCGCCTTTATAACTTATCTTCCTGTTATTGCAGCATAAAGCTTGTAGAATAAAAAAAACCTCCTAAATAATGCAGGGATTTTATTCCCATACAAGCTTTCATAAATATGGTAATATTGGATATCTGTGGCAGAGCGAAAAGAAAATGTTGGGCTGTATTCAGAAAGTACTTGTTGTGGAAGTCTCTGTTTAGTGGACCCTTGGGCCGACCTGCTGGAGACTGGGAAGGATGGTCAATGTCTTTAATGAAAAGCAGGCCGGGAGGCAGATGTTCAGGCAGGACGTAGATGCTCTTCACCCTGGAAGCTGGTACTCCCCCGGGAGGAGCCCGTAGGAGCCCAACCGCTGGGACTTAGGCGAGTAGTGGATCAGGACAGGTAACTGGAACCAGACTAGAACAGTAGAGACACTGTAACTGGGTTCGGGTTCTGGAACCAGGCAGGAACTGTAGCAAGAGTCGGGTACTGCAGGCAGGAACTGTAGCAGGACTCGGGTACTGGAACCAGGCAGGAACTGTAGCAGGACTCGGGTACTGGGACCAGGCGGGAACTGTAGCAGGACTCGGGTACTGGGACCAGGCGGGAACTGTAGCAGGACTCGGGTACTGGAACCAGGCAGGAACTGTAGCAGGACTCGGGTACTGGGACCAGGCAGGAACTGTAGCAGGACTCGGGTACTGGGACCAGGCGGGAACTGTAGCAGGCAGGCAAGAACGGAGCGATGAAACAGGGCGAGTCGCTCCGGGGCACAACGCAACAGGGAACCAGGAGGCTAACCCATGCAAGGCAAAGGCTGGATGGCCGCAGCCGGCTTATCAAGGCCGCGGCGTCTGACGTCAGGATTTGGGCAGAGTCAGCTCTGGCGGGAAACGGCCTAGAAAAGCGCCCAAGTGGCACACGCCTAGGAGCAGGGCGTCCATGGGAGAGCTTGCGGCGGCGCAGGCCCAGCGGGGATGCCGCCACACAGGCCGCAAACTAGCCCTCTGGAAGCGGGAGCCTGTGGAAGCGGGAGCAGGACCGGGAGCCTGTGGGAAAAGGTCTTTGTTGGGAAAAGGCTCCCGGAGAATGAACGTGCGTGCGTGGACCTTCAGACGGCCTGAAACGCTGCTGGAGGAATTTGATGTCTGTTGGTTGGTGTGAATGATCCCCGTGCTCTTTCCTTCTTTTTCTGTTTTCTTTCTTTCTTTTCTTTTGCTCGGTTTCAGATTCTCTCAGTGATCACACCGTGCAAAAAGTTATGCTCAGGATATTTTCATGCTAAAAAAAAATAAAAATGTCTGCAGTTTACTACTTTGTTTCATTGCAAAGAAACGCCAAGAAAGGAGAACCCGGACGCCTAGCCAAGTAACGCAGGTGTTCTCCCCTCCGGTTTTTTTTTTTGTAGCTGTAGTTGCGCTGTTTTGTTTTTTTTCAAACCCTTTGGGTCTTACCCGGGGTGCCAGTTGGGCAGCGCCCGTCCCGCCCCCTCGCAGGGCTGCATTCTGACGCCGCTGTGTTCTGCTTTCCGCAGGGGCGCCTTTTCAGAGGTGGTTCTGGCAGAGCAGAAGTCCAGCGGGAAACTCTTTGCGGTGAAGTGCGTCCCGAAGAAGGCGCTGAAGGGGAAGGAGAGCAGCATTGAAAACGAAATCGCCGTTCTGAGGAGGTGAGTGCTCGCTGCCGGGATGGCGGGGGAAAACCCCGTCTCCTGTTATCAGGGCGCGTCCGCATTGCCAAGGGGGGAAAGTGTATTTAATGAACTCGGAAGCCAGTGCTAGTCTTTGCTAAACAAACCTCGAGATGTTTATCCGGCTAAAAAGTTAAGCCGGCGAGCTTGGAGGCGGGGCGGGAGCACGCCGAGGCAGAGCCGGATAAACACGGAAGAGTCGCCGGATACTTTATCTGGATAACTTGGCCAGCCGTCACTAAACTTTACGCTTCCTGTTGAACTGACCCTTTGCGCACCTTGGCGGCAGGGAGCCTTTTAAGAAAGTGCTCCACGGTGGTAATCCTGAAATTTAGCTGGAAATTGCCCTGTGGAGCAGGGCCGCTGGGGTTCGGTTGCTGTTCGCCGTCGTCTCGTTTTCCTCTGGCACCGCAGGAAGCGGGCCGGCTGTAACCGTGACCGGCAAACAGGCAACCTACCCCGCAGCTGCACAATAACAATAAGGATTTCAGATCAGGTTTCCACCTTTCTTTATGCGATTGCTCAGTAATAACAATTTCTAAAAGGTTTGCTAAGATGCTCTTTGTTGTTGAGGTGGGGCATGGATACTGCCAGTATAAATGACTCTGGACCTTCTGCAGGTCACTTACACTCTGAAATAAAGTTATAAAATCAGCATTTCTTAAAGCACATAAGGCTGAGCTCTATATTTTCATATCCTTGGGCCTCATGGTATGAACCAGAGAACCCCTGTATGTCAAACCCAAAGTGGTAGTGGCCCAAGGAGGTTTCTGAGCATGCGCTAGAGCAGGGGTGGGGAAACTATGGCCTGCGGGCCAAATCAGGACCGACGTTCACTTTAATCCGGCCCGCCAAACATTTTAAAATTATTATTAGTTGCGGCCCATGATGTTTGCCAAGTCCCGATATCATCAGCAAAGGCTCATGCAGGCCCTTTGAATGACGTCCTGAATTGCGCGACGCCGGGTCCTGGCCATTGCTGATGACGTCGGCAACCAGAGGAGGGGGAGGAGGGAACCACGCGGCCAAACACTTTTCTCTCCATGAGGTTGGGTGCTTTAAGACTTACAGAAAGCCAGTCGTATCTTTATTCAGGATTCCTCATGGCGCAGGCGCTCACCTGCCTACCTACCTTCAATGGCAGGGGGGATGAAGAAAAGTGGATTTATATTCAGGCAACAATCAACAAGGATCTATATTCAGGCAACAATCAACAAGTCTGGATAAACAGATAAGCATGGGTGTAGCTTGCTTATTGCAGTGGTTAATACCCCTAACTAATTAAGCAATTTCACTTGGATGCAGTTCCAACACTGCTCTCTACATTAATGGCGGGGATGGAAGGGAAATAGAATAAAAAAGGTTACTAAGAGCCAAGAGTAACAGATAAGTTTGTGAGAGCAAAAAAAAAAAATGCGAAAGCTTGCTGGGCAGACTGGATGGGCCGTTTGGTTGTCTTCTGCCATCATTTCTATGTTTCTGTGTTTCTATATGTTTACCTTTTCCCCATGTAAGGGTTAGAATTGGCTCTTACATTTGCTAGAAGAGGCAATGGCAATACTTATAGGGGGAAAGGACAGGAGAGACCTGGTGCGTTGGCGGGGTTTCCACCACCCCCCGCCCCCCCCCCCCCTCGCCAGTGAGAGAGGCCCCGTTGTGGTGAGTAATAGGGCATTGAGGGAAGGAAAGAAAAGTGGTGAGGATGGTGGTGTGGCACTTTATGTCCGGGAGGGTATAGAGTCTAACAGGATAAAGATCATACAAGAGACTAAATGCTCAGTAGAATCTATATGGGTAGAAATCCCATGTGTGTTGGGTAAGAGTATAGTGATAGGAGTATACTACCGTCCGCCTGGACAAAATGGTCAGACAGATGATGAAATGCTAAGAGAAATCAGGGAAGCAAACCAATTTGGCAGTGCAGTACTAATAGGAGATTTCAATTACCCCAATATTGACTGGGTAAATGTAACATCAGGACTTGCTAGAGACATAAAGTTCCTGGATGTAATAAATGATTGCTTCATAGAGCAATTGGTTCAGGAACCAACAAAAGAGGGAGCTATTTTAGATTTAATTCTTAGTGGAACGCAGGATTTGGTGAGAGAGGTAACTGTGGTGGGGCCACTTGGCAACAGTGATCATAACATGATCAAATTTAAACTAATAACTGGAAGGGGGACAATAAGTAAATCTGCAGCTCTAACACTAAATTTTAAAAAGGGAAACTTTGATAAAATGAGGAAAATAGTTGGAAAAAAACTGAAAGGTGCAGCTGCAAAGGTTAAAAGTGTTCAACAGGCTTGGACATTGTTTAAAAATACAATCCTAGAAGCGCAGTCCAAATGTATTCCACACATTAAGAAAGGTGGAAAGAAGGCAAAACAATTACCGTCATGATTAAAAGGTGAGGTGAAAGAGGCTATTTTAGCCAAAAAAACATCCTTCAAAAATTGGAAGAAGGATCCATCTGAAGAAAATAGGATAAAATATAAGCATTGTCAAGTTAAGTGTAAAACATTGATAAGACAGGCGAAGAGAGAATTTGAAATGAAGTTGGCCATAGAGGCAAACATTCATAATAAAAACTTTTTAAAATATATCCGAAGAAAAAACCTGTGAGGGAGTCTGTTGGACCATTAGATGACCGAGGGGTTAAAGGGGCTCTTAGGGAAGATAAGGCCATTTCAGAAAGACTAAATGAATTCTTTGCTTCCGTGTTTACTAATGAGGATGTTGGGGAGATACCAGTTCCGGAGATGGTTTTCAGGGGTGATGAGTCAGAGGAACTGAACCAAATCACTGTGAACCTGGAAGATGTAGTAGGCCAGATTGACAAACTAAAGAGTAGCAAATTACCTGGACCGGATGAAATGCATCCTAGGGTACTGAAGGAACTAAAAAAATGAAATTTCTGATCTATTAGTTAAAATTTGTAACCTATCATTAAAATCATCCATTGTACCTGTAGACTGGAGGGTGGCCAATGTAACCCCAATATTTAAAAAAGGCTCCAGGGGCGATCCGGGTAACTATAGACCAGTGAGCCTGACTTCAGTGCCGGGAAAAATAGTGGAAACTATTCTCAAGATCAAAATCGTAGAGTATATAGAAAGACATGGTTTAATGGGACACAGTCAACATGGATTTACCCAAGGGAAGTCTTGCTTAACAAATCTGCTTCATTTTTTTGAAGGGGTTAATAAACGTGGATAAAGGTGAACCGGTAGATGTAGTGTATTTGGATTTTCAGAAAGCGTTTGACAAAGTCCCTCATGAGAGGCTTCTAAGAAAACTAAAAGTCATGGGATTGAAGGCACTGTCCTTTCGTGGATTACAAACTGGTTAAAAGACAGGAAATAGAGAGTAGGATTAAATGGTCAATTTTCAATATTTATAAATGATCTGGAAAGGAATACGACGAGTGAGGTTATCAAATCTGTAGATGATACAAAATTATTCAGAGTAGTTAAATCACAAGTGGATTGTGATAAATTGCAGGAGGACCTTGTGAGACTGGAAGATTGGGCATCCATAGGGCAAATGAAATATAATGTGGATAAGTGCCAAGGTGCCTGGTACTTGTAGCCTGGGTTGGCCACTGTTGGAAACAGGATGCTGGGCATGATGGACCCTTGGTCTGACCCAGCATGGCAAGTTCTTATGTTCTTATGGTGAGTGAGTGAAAAGGAAGGGGCATGAATGAGTGGAAAGAGGAGGTGAGTGACTGAGAGGAAGGTGGTGAGTGTCAGGGAAGGGGAATGAGTGATTGGGTGGGAGAGAGGGGCTAGTGACTGAGTGAGAAGAGGGTGAGATTGAGAAATACAAGAGTAGGAGTGGGGGTGAGTGACTGGGAGGGAGTGATTGCATAGGAGGGTGAGTGACAGAGAGGAATGAATGGGAGTGAGTGAATGGGAGGGAGTGACTGAGGGGTGAGTGGGAATGAGAGGTCAGTGACAGAGGGAAGGGTAATGAAGCAAGGGGGGAAGGTGTGAATAGAACTAAGTGGGAGGGTGAGTGTCAGAGGGAAGGGAAGAGGGCGAGAAGTACAGTGACTAAGAGAGAAGGAGGGTGAATGACTGAAGGGGAGTGAGAGGGAAAGGAAAGGGAGGGAGGAAGTAGAGGAGGGGAGTGAGAAGAGAGGGTAGAAGGGTGTGTGAGTGTGCGTGACTGAACGTGTCCCCTCCTCTCCTTCCCCCTACAATCTCAGGGTGACTGGAAATGGAGGGGGGGGGGGTTATTTTATGCTTATTAGTTTTAATTAGCGGCTGTTTGATATCTCTGCTGTTTTTAAATGTTTGTTTGATTTTGGGGAAATGTATAAAGGGCTTTTTATCTTTATTCTTAATTATTAGGTGGAGATCTATGTGTCCTCTGTTCTGAAATATCTTTGTGTCAGTCTGCTTTCCTCACTGTTAGGACTGATTTATATTTCTGGGTTTTATGAGGAAGGGGGATATTTCTGTTTTTGCATTATTGCTCTGCATATGACTCGGGCTTTTAGGGGTTTGCACTCCACTTTTGTGCCTGCACCTGACTATTTATACTTTATGGGCTGCAGGTGAGGTCTGCTAGCTGGGAAGACGCCTCTTACCTGTAGGGTTGGAGGTTTCTCTGATTTTGGTAGATTGAAGGGGCTCCTTGGGTGCTACAAATGATGGTGCTTAGGCCCTACCGGATACTGAAAAGCCTGCAGCTAGTGTTGGGGCTTAGATTGCTGTGTCGAGGCCCCACTCCGCCCTTCAGCCCTCGTTGCGCTGGATAACTTGTAATGTGCTCCCCACTCCTGCGCTAGAGAGAGAGGCGCTGGGTGTCGGTGCATCAGTAGCTGCAGAGAGGAGAGGTGAGAGCCAGAGAGACGGGTGGGAGGAGGAAACGCCAGCCTCCTGGAGAGGAGGAGCAGGAATCTCCCCCCCCCCCCCCCCATCCGCGAGGAGCGGTCACAGAGAGGATCCTCCCCTAGTGCCCACCAGAGGGAAGGATCCTAGGGTGCAGGTCGGAGGAGGCCTGCCTTTTACATTCCCTGGTGTCCTTTGCCCGAGAAGAAATATGGTGACGGATGAAGCAAAGCCTGGGATCTCTGCTGAACAGGCTGGAGCCGGGGAAGCCAGGGCTCAAATCCACGCACGCTCCTTGTGGCCTTGGGCAGGTCACTCCGTTGCCCCAGGCACAAACTTGGGGGGCCATTTACAAAGCTGCGATATTTTCTCCAGAGAGGAAAACACCACCAGGGTTGACTAAACTGCAGTATTTGTCACTGCCGCCAAAAAAAAAAAAATGGCAGCTTTGCTGACCCCAAAATAATATGAGATACCGACCCTTTTGTCCCGGGCCACCATCATGCTAAAGGGCCCGAGTATCCCGGAAGAAGCCCCCCCCAACATGTGCAAGCCCCCACAGAGATCTTGTGAGACCCCCCCTCATCCCAACCCACCCTCCACCTTTAGAGGCAGCCGCGAGGTATAAAGAAAAGTCAAAGCCACATAATGATGGCCGCTTCCTTCCCTACCCTACCCTACCCGTTTAAAAAATGACACCTCCCTGGCCCCCAAAACCCTTCTGGCCTCCAGAACGCCTGTGACCCATACCTGGCAATCCATGGTGGCCAGTGGGGCTCGGGGCACCTCTAGGCTCCGAGCCATTGGTCGTCTGAAGCAAAATGGCGCCTGCTGGCCACTTATCTACTTGTGGCCCAAACCTCTACAGATGCTCCAGAACGCAGCGGCTAGAATCTTAACCAACACCAACCGGGGAGCTCACATCGCTCCCGTCCTCCGGAACCTGCAATGGCTGCCAATAAAATACAGAATCTTGCACAAGTCCCTCACCACAATCCACAAAATCAGCTACAACTAGACCTTGAAATCCCACTCAAACTATACTCCTCCTCATGACCCATCAGAGAAGCGTATGAGGGAACCCTTCAAGTCCCCCCCAACTAAAGCCACGCGTCTATCAGCTACCAAAGAACGAGCATTCTCCACAGCGGGTCCGGCCATTTGGAATAACCTGCCCACGGACCTCAGACTGGAACCCTGCCCTCTAACCTTTCGAAAAAAAACGTAAGACTTGGCTTTTCCTTCAAGCCTTCCCTTAACCGTCAATATACTACCTATTCGGACTCCGCTTACCTGACTAGAATCCCCGCCTAATTTCGGCGCTGTGTTTCTTATTTAGTTCCGCTGTCCTTTGTTTCTGGCTACCCTAGCCCCCAAGTTCTATTTCCTTGTTCTTTGTAACTTTGCCTCCTTGTTAAATGGTTTATTAAGTTAATCCCCACGTTCCATGTAAACCGATCTGATATGAATCTATTCATGAAGGTCGGGATAGAAAAGTATTAAATAAATAAATCTTGAGATATTTTGGCGCCCTTCTACCTGAACTATAACCGGCTGTAATGAGGGCTTATTCCCCCCAATTATATAACCAGGAACAATGCAAGAATGCCAGCAGTCGTAGGGAGCTTTATCCATCTTATTTTACAGAAGCATCATTCTAGGAGTCCTCTCAGTCCCTGTCAGCTGTAATAGTGGGGTGCAGTAAATTTAGGGGGTCACACAGCTCCCCAGGCATCACAGGAGCCACCAGAGACCCCGGGGGGGGGGGGCCCCCTGGTTCAGTCACGGACACGCACCCCGCTCTTCCTGGTCTCACCGGTCAGTGGGATCCTCCGTGGAGTCCGAGAATGGTGGTCAAAGAAAAAAAATGTAATTAAAAGTTTAAAAATTAGAAACCAGACCAGTGTGGAAAAGATTAAAAATATCATCAGAAAAATCATGATAAAAAAATCCATCGTCTCTGTGTCCATCTCCTATTGTTCTTCTCCCAACTAAACCAGTGTCCAACTCTAGAATTCCTTCCCCTTAGAGGGTGGGATAAACCTCTCCAGTTCCAGCATGAAACAAGGGCTGGAAAGTGCGGCTGCCGTGCTTATCCACATAACAAATAAAAACAAAAGCTACCTATCAGGTGATCTCCTTTCATTGGACTAACTTCATACATTTCTTGAACGTAAACGCTCTTTGCAATTTCTGAACTAGTCAAGAAATGAATGAAGTTAATCCAACCAAAAGCTGTCAACTGATTATATATACATTTTTGTTTTTGCTCACCTTTATTTCTGTGCAGAGTAGAACCTGATTTTTTTTTTTTACATTTAGAGAGAGAGAATTAAAGCTTTCTTTTGTCCTTTGAACTACATTTTGTCATCTAGAATGTGCTTTATCGCATTATGTGTGGCTGACTGACCTTGTTTTGCTGTAGGGTCTGTGTTTCACATCGTCATGTTTTATGGTCTCATCTCGATTTGTTTTGTAGTTGACGGAACCGCAGCATTTTAACTACATGAAGGGGCCATCACAGGCTGATGCAATATCAGCGCGTGGAAAACGGGTGCTTATCATGAATGGCCCGCTCTCCTAACGCGCGACGATGCCCCCCCGATTTAATACTTAAATGGGCTGCCGCGGTAAAAAAGGAGGCGCTAGGGGAAATTGTGCACTCCTAGAGCCTCTTCGGCAGCGGCGCCCGAGAGAGGTGGCTGTCAGCGCGGGTTAGGAAAACGGGTGCTCGTTAATTGAGCGTCCCTTTACCTAACCTGAGCACGGCACACTTTTTTTTTTTTTTTTTTTTTAAGCTTTTTCCTTTTTCGGTTCCTCCGTCTTAATCTCGCCATGATATTAAGTCGAAGGAACCACAGAAAAACAGCACTTTCTGCTTTTCTGTAAACTTTTTTTTGGGCTCGTCAAGAATTATCACCTGCTCCGGTAACTTTCAGTTACTGAGCACCCCCCCCCCGGACCTGCGATCTGGGCAAACTCTCTCACGGGTCTCCACTTCCGAGTGGGCGCTCGCCCTTCACGCGTCGCAGCAGCTGGAGGGGGCCACGCGCTGAGCGATGGTGGGAGGGGCGCAGGCTCGGTGAGCCCCCAGGCCGTGAGCCGCGGGAGCCCCATCCAGTGCTGCGGTGAGAGGCGCACGTTAGCGTGGCAGAGCCCGGCAGCCTGCCGCCTCCGGTGAAGTTACGGCGCCAGGTCTGCCCGCTCCCCGCCCCGCGCGCCTCCTGCGGCCGGCCTCTCCGTACTTCCATCCCACACGTTCCCCTTCTTCACGGTATTTCACCGGCAGGGCCCGGGGGCCACGGTCACACCCCTTTCCTCCATACGGCGGGGGAGGGGGTCATGCCGTCCCCCGACTCCGCCAGCAAAGCCCTCGGCTCAGAAGCCCATTTCTGCTTCCCCTTGCCGTGACGCCGTTTTGCTTTTTTTGTGTCCTGCCTCTTGGGTTGCGTCTCTCGGTTGGGTGACAGCCTCGTCTAGAAACGCAGGTTAACAATAACATGGTGACAGCCGGGAAACGCGGAAACCCGGCAGAGTGGCCTCTGAGCCGTTCAACCAGAAATACAAACACTGAGGTTGCACAGAGCAAGAAATATGCTCCTTGGTTGGGCCCATCAGGCATTATTATCACTAAATGATGTTTACCCTGTAGACAAAAGCGGCTTTTTTGACGTCTGAGTAATAGTACCTACGCATGATAATTTAGCAATTGATAGAAAGTGCCATCTGCTGCAGGTTAGCCTGTTACGTAATTGCATGCACAGAAACCTTTTGATGTGGCTTTACCTGCTGGAAAGCTCCTTCTGTTTTCATGCATTGACAGACCAGCCTTCCTCCGTTTCCCTAGGTCCAGTCCTGGCCAGCTGTGGGCCTCCTTTCCATTCTTGCACAAGTGACCTCTTCCCGGTCTCCAGGGTAAATTAATTTTACTCATACTGCTTGGGAAAATCTACGGCCAAAAGATATTTGTCTGGCTTGTCCCATAAAAATAATTGTAATCTTCTGTTTA
The DNA here is from genome assembly GCF_901001135.1 of Rhinatrema bivittatum. NCBI lineage: Eukaryota > Metazoa > Chordata > Amphibia > Gymnophiona > Rhinatrematidae > Rhinatrema > Rhinatrema bivittatum. Next base: position 11,047,853 of record NC_042623.1, on the reverse strand, counting down.
AAAAAGAAAAAAAGTGTCCATGTCAAACGCTGCCGCATTAACCTGCTGCGAGGCATAGTTAGCAGACTATAATAAACATCGCTTTGCCCCCTGGTGAAGCGCTTTATGTCTGCCGCTGGATTTTGGCAGCCCTCGCATTTTAAATAATTAAAATACCAAATGTTTCTGAAAGCCAGGCACACCTCTGTCTCTGTCTGTGCTTGCTACTGAGGGCAGGCAGGGTGAACGCGATGTCTCGGGCAGGTGCTTTACATGTTTTTCTGTCAACGCTGCCAGGCCTCGTACTGGTTACTGGTGCCACCCACTGCTCATGGACGCACGGAGAGCCAGTCACAGCTCCCGCGGCAGTGCTTAGTCTTGGATTCCTGCCCGGTTTCTTGTACAGCAGCATTTCCTGACCTGTGGGCCGGTACGTGAGAGGGCGTCACATTGTGTTCCTAGGTGGAGATCTATTTTGAAAAACGGGGAGGATGGCTTCCGAGCCTGCGTGCACGCCCACACACACGATATGCGCAGGTTATAATATGCGGGCGCACACAGGCGCGCGCGTGTACAAAACGCTCGCTGCACAAGTTCAGAGATTACCGGATAAGCAGTGGCACTTCTCTGGATTAAGTTCCAATTTATCTGGCAAAGCCCCTAAAAAGTGCTACTTACAGGGACGAGTCAGAACGTGTACGGATAAGTGCTGCTACTTATCGGGAGAAGTCGGAATTTGTCCATGTAAATAGTGGCAAAGACGCTACTTATCCGGATAAGTTGGAATTTAGCCGGATAAGTGTCTGCAAATGATAGACAAGAGAGATGTGAGTAGATTTTACATACGTTAGTTAGACGCGTTTAGCCCCGTAAGTCGGCTTTAACACGTGCAAGTCGAGCGATTTTATAACCTGCGTGCAGCAATGAACTAGCCAGTTTTACCAATTAGTCTACCAGTTCGCCCAGTCCATCTGCAGCTCCTGGAGACCCTCCTGGCTCTTCAGCCTCAAGTCCCTCCATTTCACCCAGACTCCTCACCCTGTCATTTTTTCACTTTTAAGATGTTAACGATCACGTGCGCCTGATATCGAGCAGGAATAAATATATGCAAGTAAGGTGCCACATTTGCAAGCGTAAACTCATAAAATAGCAACTTCCTCACGTAAACGTTGGCCCCTCCCCAGAACGCCCCTGGCCCGTCGCTTTTTCAGTCGCGGAACCTGATTTACGTGCGTGTTTTCGAAGTTTCTAAAGTAGCACGTACTTGCATATTTGCTATATTTTACCCGCGACGCTTTTGAAAATTCACTTTCAGTATAAAAGTAGAGAGTTGAAGGTGTTTTACACCCATTGGAGTATAACAGATGTAAAAATCATAGCTTTGTGGTGTGGAGCTATCTGACGTCCCACAAGTCTTTGACTGGATTCCAGGAGCTGATCGCTTTTTCTGAGTGGGTTTCAAGCAGGAGAGGTTTGCTAGCCGCTGTTAAACTCGGTAACATAAATCAAAGGTGGCAGACAGCGAGCAAAGTGATCCATCCAGTCTGCTCAGAAGAGAGTCATCTAATTTATGTGTTTATTCATACAGTGTGCACATGCTGTCAGATCATCCTGGCAAGAAACTTAAAACCTGGCTTTTTCCAACAGCTTCTTCTGAAGATTGACTAATTTAATGGCAGCCATTAACTTAATGAGCTTTTGTTCTCTCTTCCAACGAGGTAGCAAAGATCTGTGACGGGAGTTTTTAAAATGTGGATGTATATTTTATACTTGATGTATTTGCTTATTATTCGCGTTGGTTGGAATGGGATTGTGATGCGCTGTGCGCTGGGGTGGTAGGCGTATGATAAAATGACTCTGAATATGTAAATAAACTATTAGGCAGGTGTCACTGGTATCTAAACCTCCTTCCTGTGGAGCTGAATGGGCACCCCTGAGCTGCCTTGATGCTGTTAGAAACCATCCGGGGATCCCCAAGGAAGAGATTTAGGGTTGTGTGGCTTACCTTCAGATCCTGAAAAGACTCGCATAAAGGGTGCCCCCATCAAAGCAACGCACCCCCTGGCAGAACGGGTGCAGCACATGGGGGAGCCCCCTGAGCCGACGGCACCGGCAGCAGCAGGGCCTGGGTGGGCCGCCTGCACGATAGGAGCCTGCAGGCCTGTCCCACCCAGGGCCGACATGAGTTGCTGGAGCCCTTGCGTCCGGTCACCCCATGGCTCAGATGAGCAGAAGCACATCCAAACGGCCCTAAACTCTGCTAACAGGAAGAAACACGGGAGCTTGTAGAAGAATTAGTGCCTTTAAGTGGGACTGTTTTACATGCACATTTCAAGTTAAGAACATAGGAAGCGCCGTAAGATGCTGGGTCAGACCAGAGGCCCATCGAGCCCAGCTTCCTGTCTCCAGCGGTGTCCAGGCCGGGTCGCAAGTATCCAGAAGATCCCAAAGAGAAGGTCACTCCCAGGGATGTGCAGTGGGTCCACATCACTTAATGGGAATCGGTAGAGTTTTCATCCAGGACCTTGCCCAAGCCCCTTCTAAAATCCAGCTGTGCTAGATACCTTGAGCACATCCCCTCCGGCAATAAACTCCACAGCTTGATTGCGTCTTGAGTGAAAAAATACTTTCTCTGATTTGCTTTAGATGTGCCTCCCCCTAATCGAAGCACTATGGGAACAGCTAAATAACCAGCCCCCTGTTTACCGGTTCCAGCCCCCTCTCTCCTACCCCCTCTCCGTCTTCTGCCCTCCAAGCTGTGTGACCTTTCTGTGTAAGGGGAGGCCGTTCCGTTCTCATCGTCATGTTTGTGGCCCCTCTCTGCACCTTTGCGAGCTCCACGTTTATCTTTTTTTGAAATGGGACAGTGCTGAAGGTGCGATCGCACCCTGGGGTGACACAGAGGCGTTATGATAGTCTCTGCTTTATTTCCCACTCCTTTACTGATCATTCCCAGCATTCTCTGTTATTGTTTTATGTCTGGTGCTTGTGGTGAATTTCGGTTGTGAATGTTCGCGTGGGATCTGCTCCAAACGACTGGTGCAATAAACAGAGAAATACAATATTGGCTTTTTTTGACCGTCGTCACACACTGAACCAAGGATCTTGATGCATTGTCCTAGAAAAACTTTCCTCAGTGGTGACAACGAATTCAGAACCCAGCATTGCGTCCCTCGTATTTGGGATTAATTTTCCATGTGCTCATCACTTTGCACTTGTCCACATTTAATTTTCATCTTCCACTTAGCTGCCCAGTTCCCCAGTCTCACAAGGTCCTCCTGCAGTTCTTCACAGTCCGCTTGGAAACAGGATGCTGGGCTTGATGGACCCTTGGTCTGACCCAGTATGGCTTGTTCTTATGTTCTTAAGTAACAACTCTGAATAACTTTGTGTGATCTGCGTATTTGATCTCTTCACTTTTCAGATCATTTATGTTAAAGAGCACTGCTTCCCGGTACAGATCCCACTATTTATTTTTCTCTATGTGGAAAACTATTTATTCTACTCTCTGTTTCCTGTCTTTTAACTAGTTACTATTCCATAACAGGAAAATGTCTCCTATCTCATGAGGGGTCTCTCATGTGAAAATCACCCTTATTTATAACACTTTGATACGGTATATGGAGAGGCTAGAGGTGATCCCGAGAAAGCCCTGTGATATGAGACTGAAGGAACTTGATCTGTGTACCCTAGAAGAGAGGGATAAGATGCAGACATTTAAACACCTGACAGGCATTAATGCTCAGGAATCCAGGCTTTTTCAGTGGAAAGGAAGCTGTAGAACTAGGGTGACGCACTATGAAGCTCCAAGGAGGTGCAGTCAGGAACAGTGTCTTCCTAGAGGGGGTGATGGGTGCCTGGAACGTCTCCTAGAGGAGGTGGTGGTGGTAAACAAAGACAGTGACGGACTTTGACAGGTATCACAGCTGTGCTAAGGTATCTGTTTAAAATCTTTTCTATTCTGCTCATATTGAAAAATTCAAGCTGAGCAGATTACAGAAATAAAAACACACGGAATTAAAATCCTAAATAATAAAGCTAAATATAAAACACACACAAGCTCTCTTTAAAAACAGCAAAACATATCAAATAGCAAATTATGCAGGCTGACATAGGCCCAAAGTTTACTGACTCACGAGGAAGCGCTGCTTGTGGGGAAAAATACCAGATCATTAGAGGTCCTTAAGAAATCGGGCAATGCCTTCCACCAATCGGGGCCCTTAGGAAAAAACGCTCCATTTCTTGTGACCATAAGTTTGGAAGAATTAGCGGATGGGATTTTTAAAACCTTCTTAGCTTGGGAGCGCAATGTGCACCTGGCATTGTGCAATGTTATCAGGCCCGCAAAATGAGAAGGCCCATTCATACATAAAACTTTAAAAACCAACACTTACATTTTAAATGTCACTCTCTGCTTTACTGGTAACCAATGACGCTCATGCAGTAACGGAGCTACATGGTCACATCTACGTCCGTCCACGACAAGGCGGGCTGCTGAGTTTAATAAAATCTGTGAAGCCCTGGATGAAGTGCAGGAGAAGGGTCTCTTTCGGAGACGGACAACAGAGGGACAATTAGCAGGCACAGCTGAGGGAGAGGGAAACAGAAGCAGATAGTCCCCGGAGCCATGCCCAGCCGGCCAGCTTCTCAGGAGATCCTCAATGAATATGCACGGGATCCATCTGCATGCCTACCTATTGCGGGCAACCCGAAAGCCTGACCAGGTCAGTGAGCCTGTGCCTACTGGGGGTAAACTTGATGGAGACGTTCCCTTAAAAAAAAAGTCTGAAGTCCAAGCAAGAGCCATCAACGGCAGCTTTTCTTGCATGACGAGCAGAATGCATGAGGGAGAGCGTATGCTGGCGTTATTAAGGGGCGCACATAATCGTTGGCTCTCTGCTGCTGACTCGGCATGCGATGACTCGTTCTTGGAATTGTTTGTGTAAGGAAATCGTTGCGGAGCTGTGACTTTTCCAGGGCATCCAGGTGGAAGCCTGCCACCCAAGGAAGCCGCCCCGAATGCTTTCCTCACAGCTTTGCTTCCCAGAATTATAGTTCATGGACGCGGACCTCTTGGTTTTCCTCCTTCTGCTTCTAGTCTTCCTGATGTGTTTCACGTGAACTTGGTAGACTTTCTGTTGCATCTCTTGCCTCTCGGGGTCCCAGCTGAGAGCCACCTGCTCGTTCATCACGGGCCTGTTTTCTAACGTTGTCTATATAATTAATAATTATGTTTTCCCGAGTGCTGTCTAGATGGCTTGTAATTTGTAATTTATGACTTGATGCACAGAATTTGGCCATGCCAACTGTTGGCAAGAAACGTTGCAGGGGATTGCCTTGTACTGCAGTTGTGAAAGTTACTAGACAATTTTGGCAGGGGAGCTTATCATTTTAATGCCAGTTAATTGCCTTCAGGATTACACTTCTAATGATTTTAAAACAACATAGCCGTAATCTCTAAATAAAACTCAGAAGACGGCGTATTGGAATGTGTTAGGTCTCACCAGCTGAACCCTCTGGAAATCTACCTCCCCCAAAACATACATGGGCTGACCAGTGAAAAACTGTGCTCTTTAAGCAGCCCATGACAACAGTTTTAATTATATTTCTTGTCACATTAAGTTGGTTCCGGGACAGTTTTTGGTGCTACAATTAGAACGAACCCTAGGGAAACAAAAGTCATCCTCAAATGTGCTAAAAGGTCAGTTCAGTGACACACACACACACACACACACATATATATACACACACACACACACATATATACACACCCACAAACACATACATATATATATATATATATATATATATATACACACACAATATATATATATATATATATACACACACACACATATATATACATACACACATACATTTATTTATTTATTTATTTATTTATTTTGAATTCTTATATACCGACATTCCTGTAAAGTATACAGATCATACCGGTTTACAGTGTAACATAACTGTTGCGAGTGGTGATTACATAGAACATAAAGCGTTAGAACAACGAACATTTTTTACATAAAATATTAGAGCATCAGAACAAAGGGAATATTGGGAGAATGCAAGGAACAGATGGAAACCATATAAACTGAATGCGAGGTAACTATAAGATGTTAATGCCGTAATATTGTACAAGACTTAGGCCTTGAGGCTAGGATTCAGGGGAGTAAGGGGGGAGTAAAAGGGAGGTAGAATTGAAGGGCGGGGTAGGTCGGGCGGAAAGGATCAAAAAGGTGGGATTGAGTGGGAGTAAGAAACAGAGGAAAAAGGGGCTCCCCGATGAGGCCTCGGGGGCTGTGTCATGGAGTGTGAACAGTTTATCCTCATGCCTTAGTCCATGTCCTTCGAGAAGTGTCGGAGTGAGCTTGAGTTTCTGGGAAGGCTTGCATGAAGAGCCACGTCTTTAGATCTTTCTTGAAGGTTTGGTGACTAGGTTCTTGTCTGGTGGAAGAGTATTCCATAGAGTAGGCCCTGCTGTAGAACATGCTCGTTTTCTTAGCAAAGATTTGGCCGGGGGGGGGGGGGGGGGGGGGGGGGGCATGCATACAGGGAGCCTTTATATGCTCTCCTGACTGGTCTGTCTGACGTGTGTGGACGGAATTGAATACTGAGCTTGAGAGGGGCGATGTTGTGGATGTCCTTGTGGATCTTCATGAGGACTTTGAAGGAAATCCTAAATTTGACGGGTAGCCAGTGAAGTGACTGAAGTATGGGAGAGAGATGGTCTCTTTTATTTGAGTTTGTGAGTATCCTGGCAGCTGCATTTTGGACCATCTGTAGGGGTTTGATAGTTATTGCAGGGAGACCTAGCAAGAGGGAATTGCAGTAGTCTAATTTAGAAAGGATAATAGATTGAAGCACTAGACGGAAGTCTCGAAAATGCAGGAGAAGTTTTAGTTTTTTGAGAACTTGTAATTTAAAAAAGCATTCTTTGGTGGTATTATGGACAAAAGATTTAAAATTGAATTTGTTGTCGAGCCGAACCCCTAAATCTCTGACAGAAGGGGAGAGGTTGATAGCTGTTTTAGCGAATTGAGAAGCGCTTGGGGAGTTGAGGAGAACTTGGTTTTCATCTGGTGAAATGATGAGTAACTTGGTCTTGTTTGTATTGAGGATCAGGTTGAGGCTAGCAAGGAGATTAAGGATCGATTGCAAACAGCTATTCCAGTAAGACCAAGTTTTTTGCAGGGAGTCTGTGATTGGGAGAAGAATTTGGACGTCCTCAGCATTTAGGTAATACGTTAATTTTAGATTGGAAAGTAGTTGGCAGAGTGGGAGCATGTAAATATTAAAGAGGGTGGGAGAAAGAGATGATCCTTGTGGGACTCCCAGGTTTGATTTGATGGGGTGTGATTCCTTGTTGTTGATCTTGACCTTGTAGAATCTATTGTCTAGGAACGATTTAAACCAGCTGAATGCCACTCCTTGAATACCAATGTCTGATAGACACTCTAGAAGAATGGAATGATTCACGGTGTCAAACGCCGCGGATAGGTCGAGTAGTGCAAGGAGGTAAGACTGTTTGGTTTTCTTTCCAAGTTTAGGAGGATGGAGTCCGATAGCGAGGTTAGAAGGGCTTCAGTACTTTGATTTTTTCGGAATCCAAATTGATATGGGGAAAGAATATTGTTCTCCTTCAGGTATTCTGAAAGTTGTTTGTTTATATACACACACACACATATACACATATACACATACACACATATATACACATACACACATATATACATATAAGTCCATTAATTCCCTATTACTAGGACTCCCCGCCACCACCATCAAACCCCTCCAAATTCTACAAAACTCCATGGCTAGAATCATAACAGGCACACAAAAAAGGGAACACATCACCCCCATACTAAAAGACCTACATTGGTTACCCATCTCCTTCCGCTCACAATACAAAACCCTCACCATCCTTCACAATTCCCTACACAAACATAATCACACCTGGCTAGACGAAATGCCTCGGTACCGTTCCTCCGACCGACCCACAAGAACAACCCATGCAGGTACTCTGCACACCCCATCTCTAAAGACAGCACATTCCACGCACACCAGAGAGAGAGCCTTCTCCGTCGCTGGCCCCACCCTCTGGAACTCCCTCCCCACCCTCCCCACCCTCCTACGCCAAGAGACATCCCTGCAAATTTTCAAGAAAGGAGTCAAAACATGGCTATTCCGACAGGCCTATCCCGACACAAACCAAATTTAATTTCTCCCCAGCCCCCTCTGTTCGAACTCTCCACCCCTTCCTTTGTTTCCCTCGCTTCCCCCCGCACCACCCATGGATACCCTAGAAGAAACAATATCCCCCCCTACTGCTTAATTTATCCCTTTTTGATCATGATCGGTTAATGTGTCCTTTTGTAAGAAATAGTATTTGGTTCTAAGGTTACATTGTTATGGTTTTACTTTTATTTTATTCTTTGTACATTGTTTTACTGTTTTATTGTATCGCCCACCTGAGTTATTTGTAAACCGGCATGATGTGCTGCACGAATGTCGGTAAATAAAAGTTAATAAATAAATAAATAAATAAATACACATACACACATACATATATATACACATACACACAATTCTACAGAGAGAGATTCCAAGATAAAGCTTAGCTAGCATGTTAGCAAGGGAACGAGGCACCGTGAGGACAGCTTCAGTGCACCTTTCACTTCACTTCCTGTCTGCTGTTTCAGTGTGGCCCTCAGAACATTCAAGCCAGACTAAAGCGGGGCCCTCTCTCGGTAACAAGGGAGAAAAGGATCTAAATTTCTCTAAATCATGAGAAAACGAATATTATGGCAGGGTATGATAGAGAGGCTCAACTGTGTTCTACTGATTTTTTACCTTTTTAATATTAGGGCTGTTCAGCTTGGAGAAGAGACGGCTGAGGAGGGATATGATAGAGGTCTTTAAGATCATGAGAGGTCTTGAACGAGTAGATGTGACTCGGTTATTTACACTTTCGAATAATAGAAGGACTAGGGGGCATTCTATGAAGATAACAAGTAGCACATTTAAGACTAATCGGAGAAAATTCTTTTTCACTCAACGCACAATAAAGCTCTGGAATTTGTTGCCAGAGGATGTGGTTAGTGCAGTTAGTGTAGCTGGGTTCAAAAAAGGTTTGGATAAGTTCTTGAAGGAGAAGTCCATTAACTGCTATTAATCAAGTTTACTTAGGGAATGGCCACTGCTATTAATTGCATCAGTAGCATGGGATCTTCTTAGTGTTTGGGTAATTGCCAGGTTCTTATGGCCTGGATTGGCCACTGTTGGAAGCAGGATGCTGGGCTTGATGGACCCTTGGTCTGACCCAGCATGGCAATTTCTTATGTTCTTAATACAATAATACAAATTTTACTTGATTTGTAGATTTTCTCTCACTGCCCCCTCAGCTAAATCCTCTGTGCTTATCCCAGGCTTTACCCCTCACTCTCCCACAGCTAAGGATCCTCTGTGCTTAACCCAGGCTTTACCCCTCACTCTCCCACAGCTAAGGATCCTCTGTGCTTATCCCAGGCTTTACCCCTCACTCCCCCACAGCTAAGGATCCTCTGTGCTTATCCCAGGCTTTACCCCTCACTCCCTCACAGCTAAGGATCCTCTGTGCTTATCTCAGGCTTTACCCCTCACTCCCTCACAGCTAAGGATCCCCTGTGCTTATCCCAGGCTTTACCCCTCACTCCCCCACAGCTAAGGATCCTCTGTGCTTATCTCAGGCTTTACCCCTCACTCCCTCACAGCTAAGGATCCTCTGTGCTTATCCCAGGCTTTACCCCTCACTCCCCCACAGCTAAGGATCCTCTGTGCTTATCTCAGGCTTTACCCCTCACTCCCTCACAGCTAAGGATCCTCTGTGCTTATCCCAGGCCTTACCTCTCACTCCCTCACAGCTAAGGATCCTCTGTGCTTATCCCAGGCTTTACCCCACACTCCCTCACAGCTAAGGATCCTCTGTGCTTATCCCAAGCTTTACCTCTCACTCCCTCACAGCTAAGGATCCTCTGTGCTTATCCCAGGCTTTACCTCTCATTCCCCCACAGCTAAGGATCCTCTGTGCATATCCCAAGCTTTATCCCTCACAGCTAAGGATCCTCTGTGCTTATCCCAGGCTTTACCTCTCACTCCCCCACAGCTAAGGATCCTCTGTGCTTATCCCAGGCTTTACCTCTCATTCCCCCTCAGCTAAGGATCCTATGTGCTTATCCCAGGCCTTACCTCTCACTCCCTCACAGCTAAGGATCCTCTGTGCTTATCCCAGGCTTTACCTCTCATTCCCCCACAGCTAAGGATCCTCTGTGCTTATCCCAGGCCTTACCTCTCACAACCTCACAGCTAAGGATCCTCTGTACTTATCCCAGGCTTTATCCCTCACTCTCCCACAGCTAAGGATCCTCAGTGCTTATCCCAGGCTTTACCCCTCACTCCCCTACAGCTAAGGATCCTCTGTGCTTATCCCATGCTTTACCCCTCACTCCCTCACAGCTAAGGATCCTCTGTGCTTATCCCAGGCTTTACCTCTCACTCCCTCACAGCTAAGGATCCTCTGTGCTTATCCCAGGCTTTACCCCTCACTCCCCCACAGCTAAGGATACTCTGTGCTTATCCCAGGCTTTACCCCTCACTCCCCCACAGCTAAGGATCCTCTGTGCTTATCCCAGGCTTTACCTCTCACTCCCCCACAGCTAAGGATCCTCTGTGCTTATCCCAGGCTTTACCCCTCACTCCCCCACAGCTAAGGATCCTCTGTGCTTATCCCAGGCTTTACCCCTCACTCCCTCACAGCTAAGGATCCTCTGTGCTTATCCCAGGCTTTACCCCTCACTCCCCCACAGCTAAGGATTCTCTGTGCTTATCCCAGGCTTTACCCCTCACTCCCCCACAGCTAAGGATCCTCTGTGCGTATTTCAGGCTTTACCCCTCACTCCCCCACAGCTAAGGATCCTCTGTGCTTATCCCAGGCTTTACCCCTCACTCCCTCACAGCTAAGGATCCTCTGTGCTTATCCCAGGCTTTACCTCTCACTCCCTCACAGCTAAGGATCCTCTGTGCTTATCCCAGGCTTTACCCCTCACTCCCTCACAGCTAAGGATCCTCTGTGCTTATCCCAGGCTTTACCCCTCACTCCCTCACAGCTAAGGATCCTCTGTGCTTATCCCAGGCTTTCCCCCTCACTCCCCCACAGCTAAGGATCCTCTGTGCTTATCCCAGGCTTTACCTCTCACTCCCCCACAGCTAAGGATCCTCTGTGCTTATCCCAGGCTTTACCCCTCACTCCCCCACAGCTAAGGATCCTCTGTGCTTATCCCAGGCTTTACCTCTCACTCCCCCACAGCTAAGGATCCTCTGTGCTTATCCCAGGCTTTCCCCCTCACTCCCCCACAGCTAAGGATTCTCTGTGCTTATCCCAGGCTTTACCCCTCACTCCCCCACAGCTAAGGATCCTCTGTGCGTATCTCAGGCTTTTTTTAATTCGGTTTTGGGTTTTGTCTCCACAGTCTTTTTCATGCACTCACCACTTTTTTATAGGGAAAAAAAATCTTGCTTGTGAAATCTATGCTGCTGTGAGTGTAGTGTGTGCACAGTTTCATGTCACCTCTGTCTTACTCTTTTGGGATCCAGCTGTGAGCTAAATTCATTATACATTTGTAATTAAGGTGATAATGCAGCATAAATGAATTTGTTCCTGCAAGAGAAATTTCACTCTATAGGCTGTTGGGTTTGACACTGAAATGTACTGGTCGGGAACTGGATAAGGAGAAACGGACTGGTCCGTGGATGTTTTGGGGCAGTAACAGAAGGTTTTATAACTCCAGGCTCCAGGGCCAAGGTTGTGTTCAGGTGCTGGTAGGAGGCCGTCTGACATCTTGAAGGCTTCTGTCCCCTCCAAGTGTGATGGGATAAAGTGGAGGATACTGGTGCTGGTACAGAAGGGACCGGCTGCTTGAGACCCCGTCCGTGGTTCATGTTGCAGATGGAAAGAAAAACTCGCCCATCACTTTGAGCTCGGAGGATTTCCAATGTCCTTAAAATCTAAAATAATCCATTACAACTCCCCCTGCCCAGAAAAGAAGCCGTGCATGACTACACAGGAAAGAACAGTTCCAGATTTGGCTTGGCGGCCGCAGGATCCCTCTGTTTGTAGCTCAGAATCTGTTCTTTTCGGCTTATTATTTTTGAGCTGTTTTGGCAGCTCCCGGGCAGCAGACGGGCTGCAGCAGGAGGTCCGATTTATTGACGTCATCCCCATGATGTGTTCCGCAGGAAGGCATCCCTTGAGGAATTACATTGTCAACGTATCAAGGCTGACGCTGGATCCGATTGGTCGGCGAGGGAGCTCGCGGTCTGCTTTGTCCGTGGCGCCGTCTGCAGACTGCTTAGGCCCAGTGTGTGAGATGGCAACTGGGACTTTTTTTTTTTTTTGCAAAACTCTTCGACCCCCCCCCCCCCTCCCCGCCGCTGGGAACCTGCAGGGGAATCACTTATTGAGTTAGAGAAAGCAATATTAAATTGTTTGTAGCCTGCAGGATGGATCTGTGAATTGCCTGGGTTATGAGTCGGGTGGTAGCAGAAAGCTTTGTCAGTAGGCACGCGAGCACGAGCCCTCCTGTTCCTCACAACAGGACCTGCTGGCGCTTACCCACTCCCAGGGATATTAGCTTGGAAAGTACACGTGAGATAAGTTTCCACTTGCTTGGCTCCATTGTTTATGGAACTCATTATCGCTTTAGTGCGACTGGAGAAAGATTATCAAAAATTTAGAAAAGCATTAAAGGCTCATCTTGTCCTGAAAGCTTATGATTAATTGTCTCTGCTCTTCTTACTGGCACCGGTTATACAGTTTTATTAATAATATGGATGGATATTGTTTTGTTTTATTGCCTTATTTATCTTCTTTTATTACTGGCTTTTATTGCTGTTCTTTTTTTTTTTGTTCTAATGTTTCATTTTGATTAGAATAACTCTGTTAGTTTTAAAAGTTTTATTGTACATCACTCCAATTTACTCGAGTAATAAGTTGCGACTAATCAAGAGAGAAACTAAACTAGTTATAGTTGAGGGTGACGTGGCCTGTCTGTGGTCTCAGACACATACACAGACTGTGGCGCCGGGCGCCAGGCCCAGCTGGTTTCTTGACCCTCGTAGCCTGGCTCAGACTTGCTAGCTTCCACCTCCTCTCCTCCCAGATTCGTTGTTTTCAGTGAGAGCTGAGCAGAGTTTATTTCTCCATGTGAGGATGCTTTGGGATCGATACCGCTTGGCTCTAGTTCTTACCCTTGTTTCCATGGGATAGGGGAGGTAGCAGTAGGGAAAGGGGAGGCACCGTTCTGAACAGCTCCTCCCTAGAGGTTGCAGGAATGGACGGCCCCTAGAATAATAATGTCACGTTTGGTGGTTCGTGGGACAGCCCTGCGAGCCACTGCACCCTCCCCCCCCCCCTCCGACACTGAGAAACTTTGCAGCAGGACACTGCCGAGCCGCGTGGCAGGACAACGCCATCACCCGCCACTCCCGGCTGTTCTCCTGTGTGCGTGACGCCTACACTTTTAAAGGGCCCACAGCAGGAAGAGCTGCTGCGCCCACTGATGACCTCAGCTAGCCTCAGCCCTATTTAAGGCTCCTGGGACATTTCCACCTTGTCTCAGCAACAGGTTCCCTGGTGTGCCATTGAGTTCCAGTGCGTATTGCTATTTGTGTGATGTATTTTGCACGTTTCCGTGCCTCCATTGCGTCCTGTCTTGTCTTGTCTGTTTGGTTCTCTGTTCCCTTGGCTTAACTTCCTGGATTCTGAGCCTGGCCTGGGCCCAGACCTCCCTTGATTGTTGCCTGGACCTGACCCCTTGCTTTGGATCTGACCTTGCTCGGTCTGCTGTCTGCCCCAACCTCTGGCCTGCTCTCCGTTACTGCTGTCCGCTGCCTGCCCTGACCTCTGGCCTTTTCTCCGTTACTGCTGTCTGCCGCCTGCCCCAGCCTACGCTCAGCCTTGTTCTTTCGCTTTTGGACTGCCCTAAGGACCCACCTAAGACCTGCCGGCCGCCAGAACCCAAGGGCTCGACCCGTGGGGAAGGTGTCTGGTATAGACAAAGCTCCAATCAGTCCCGTCAAAGGGCACCTCTGCCGGCTGTCAGTGTGGGCCTAGTGGGCTTGCTCACTAGGCAGCACCAACCGCACCATAGCATTCAGGGTCCATTCTTGCAACGAGCGACACAGATTAAAAGCAGGTTACGGCACCATAAGTGTGGGCAGTGTAGCTTTGCATCTGAAGTTAGTGGAAGCAGGAATTCTTTTTTCCTTGGTTGTTTTTGGGCCGATTTGGGGACCAGGCATCTCAGTCTGGAATTCCTGAAGGGGTTGGAGAGCTTTCACCTTTCCATTCACTCCCTGTCTGGCCTGGTTTGGCCTCTGTTGGACACAGGATGCTGGGCTTGATGGACCCTTGGTCTGACCCAGCATGGCAATTTCTTATGTTCTTAAAGTATTTAAGGTTTTGGAGGTTTTTGTGAGATCCCTGATTTTGGGTCTGAGAGAAGATTAAGGGGAAGTCTTTTTCCTGGGGGGGGAGGGGGGAGGGAAGGATAGGGAAGGCTCTGCCCCTCCCTCCATTCCTCAGATTTGAGGGTGGTGACCCGCTGCAATCAATTCCTGGGTTTGGACGCAGTGAAAGCAGAGTTTGGTTTTGAGAGGATCTGGGAGGAAGGTTTTTGCTGCCACCCTTCCTGCCCCCAAGGTGGGGACGTCTGGAGAGTTGTGGGGTTCCACGCTGCCCTTCTCCTAATGAAAATCCTGTTGATACGTTTGAAGAGGAGAACGGTGAGTAAGATCTGATGACACATTCTGAGGGACCCCCATCTTGGGATTGTTGGGACACTGTGCAAAGACTTTTGAGTTTCACATTTTTTCCAGCAACATTTGGAAAGGGTTTTTCTGCCTAAACAGGGATCCTTACTCTTCCAAGGGCTGGAAGATGAGCGTTTCCATTGCCCCTGTCAGTGAGAGACCCTTGCACAGACAGAGAAAAGAGCGAGACCTGTGAATTCCCTCTCCTGCTAAGGACTGCCCTGAGGAGCACCAGCTACCCATGCAGTACCTTGGACGGTAAAGATGACTTTTTCACTCTCGGTTTGAGCCTCCAGAGTTGTTCGTTGGTACTCGCATCCCTGGACAGACGGCTCTGCCGGGTCTGAGATACAGGTTTCACCCCAGGGCCTCGGAGGAGAGATTCCTCCCCTCCCCCCCCCCCCCCCCCCATCCCGGAAAAGAACCCTGCCCTGGGGTCCAGGAGAGCTGCCTGAGAGTTTGTGGCTCCCAGGACCCCCTCGTGCCCCTGCCCTCGCGCCAGCCGCAAGCAAGGGGGTTAGTTACACCCATCGTTGATCACTGATAAAAGAAAAAAGTTCTGCTCGTGTCCTGTTAATCTTGAAGGGGTCCCAAAATAAGATTCTTCTCCCTGTGTGACTTGGATCACACGTGCGGTGCGATGCCGGGCATCCGTGTGTTACGTGAAAAGGCAAAGCCTTCTGGGGAAAGTTATTTACTGTTTGGAAATGATCAATCGGTGTCTCTGCCACTGCGTGGCTTTCCCTGCAAGTTCATCATTCCCAGCTAGAGGTTATAATTCTGGGTTTAAAGAGAAGGCGATCACCTTATCGTTTTTCCAAACCGTGCGTCGGAACACGAGAGCCTTGGCGTAGGCGAGACGACGGCCCGTGTTTACTCTCTAGGGTTATCAGATTTTTCCCTTTCAAGTTGGATTATTTAAGAAATTGCAGACCTTCTTCACCTTGCGGTTGTCCTAGCTGCAAGGAGGCGGACGAGGCTCATTTGTCATCTTCCCAGACCCTGCCGTTCTGGTTTTTTTTAATTAGAAACTTTTGCTGCTGAAATGAGAAATGCTTGATGGTGTTGTCAATAAAAAAAAAAAAAAGCTGTTAGATGTGACTATGGATGCAGCTCTCAGGCCTGCTGGGTTGTTGGGTCGGATTTTCAAGGTGGGTCAGAGCCGCTGAGAGGCTTGGCAGGGTCCCTGATATATTTTCAGAGACAGACGTTGTGAGACAGAGAACATCGCCTGTGCTAGGCAGGTTCATCTGGAAGCGTTGCAGTGAAGCTTTTGAGAGCCTTTTGCTCATTCTGCTTTTGGCCTTCAGAGCTTAAGGTTTCTGTCTGAGGCATCTTTAGTGGCTTTGGGCCAGCAAATCCTTCCACTCCAGCCAGGGAAATAGCAGCAGGATTGGTGCTATTGGGTTCCCCCCTCCAGCTCTCGCTGCCTGAACGCTCACTCTTTGTTACGTGTAGCAGGTTCCCCGTTTTGGTGCTTTATCCTCGACATAGGGGGTACTCTGGGCCCAGGTCCAAGTCTAGACAGGGAGGAAAAAAAAAAATCTTTCCAGGACCCTGGCGCTTAAAATCTCAGCCTCCGCTACAACTCACACGCTTGGTAAAATAAAAAATCTCCAGGAGGTGCCAAACTATCCAGAGAAGGAGCAAGGAATCCAAAACCAACAAGAGGGGTGAATGGGTAATCACTCAAACCACTGTCCACCCGTTCAGTCTTTGCACTGGGATCAGTAGGAAAAAGACAATTAAAAGTCCAGAAGTGGTATTCAAACCAAAGTCTTTACTGCAACTTAAAGAAAAGTATCCAGGCCAAAATTACAGATGGTTTCCTCGACCATTGTAGATGTTCTCACTGCTTGCATCTTCATCCCATGGAAAATATATCAGCACCAGTGAGGGTGGCATAACTAAACTGTAGTTCCAGTTCAGGCCTAAACTGGGCAGATTTATTTCTTTAAAATATTTGTTACCCACCTTCCTTTGTTCAGAGCAGGGTTCAAGGAAAACGTTCATCGTGTCAGGGCATGCACATCACTAAAACATTCCCGTTCTCAACGCAGATGAACAGGACAATGTAAAAAGAGCAGTGCAGCTCATAAAGCCTTTAAACAAAGTCCGGAAAAGCGAGATGCGTAGGCTCTTTGATGGAACACAGCTCCGCAGGCAGAGAGTTCCACAGGTGAGAAAGTCCTCTCACGTATCTCGTCGAGGCGGGCGTGTTTATAAGATGGGATGTCGATGACCGGAGAGATCTGGTAGGTGCATAAAGTTTTATGGTGCCAGTAATCCAGGGGGAGGCTGTGTTGTTAAGAGGTTATGGATGCCGGTGGCTGATTGGAAGCCAATGAAGAGAGAATAGTCCAGGCGTGATAGGTTCACAGATGGGAGTGTTAAGTGAGTAGGCATGCTGCCGAATTCTGGATTATCTGGAGTGGATGTATAACGGAAAAAGTATCCCCATGCACAAGAGTACCCCCCACCCGTCTGAAAATGTGCTTACCACGTACACAGGCTGCTGATGCACGTATGTGCCGATGCTATATGCACGACCCCCATGAAACTCTTTGACATTTCACTCCTTCACGTGCAAACTGAGTGGTCTTCAGCCACCACTGAAAGCGTTTAAGACTGGTTTTGAAACCACTTCCGAAGTGCTATGGGAATGCTAAACGAGGGCTGTACTGTAATTCGGTTGGCAGAATATTCCAAAGCCTTCTCATCCAGCCTCTAATCATAATGGTTCCCCTGATTTCAAAGATCACGTCATGAATAATTTCATCTTCCACCATTGCCCTTTGGTTCTTTCTGATCCAGTTACTTGTGTAGTCCCTAACACGAGTATCTGTGAGGCCTTATTAAATGCCGAATGTATGAAGTGAGTTTTATAATTTGTGTGTGTGTGTTGGCTGTAAGTACACCGTTTTGGATGATCTATTTGACTGAGAAATCAATAACGAAGAATTTAAAATAAAATAAATAAAATGCCTAACTCTCCCCCTTAACCTTCTCACTCCCATCCACTTACGGCTTCCCTAACCCATATCATTTGCAAGAATAAGGAGCTCTGAATTTAAAACCACGGTGCCTCTCAAAATGGTTGCTTAATTCACATTGCAGCGACTGCTCTTCACCAGCGTCTCACATTTTGACAGTCTTGATAGATCAGCAGATCGCTTTTGGTAGTTTCTGATTTTCTTGTCTTGCTTCCAATCTAGATCTCATTTAGGAAGCCACCGTGCCCAAACGCCAGTGTTTTCCTTCCATTAGGTGCTACCTCGCCGGGCCATTTCAAATCCTGGCAGGAGCACTGCAGGGCTCTGCTCTTCAATTCGGGCCTTCGTTTGGTCGCTTCATTTAAGGTGTCGAAATTCGAGGGCGTGGTGGTACATGATGGGGGGTGAGATACTGATATGCGCTGACCAGGAGAGACACCTTGGGGCAATTGTGTCTGAGGGTCTCGAGGCAGCGAAACAGTGTGATAAGGTGATGGCCAGATCCAGAGCCAGAGAGATGCTGGGGTGCATGGGGAGGAGCATTAAAACGGAAGTGAGAATGCCTCTTTTCAGGTTGCTGCGAGACTTCATCTAGAATGTCCCAGTCTGGAGACCCTACCTTTTAGATGGATACGGAAAGGATAAATGCGGTCCAGAGAAAGGTGACGTGTCCACACCAAACGCCCTGTGAAACGAGACCTACGGAGCTAAACACGTGTACCCCAGAGGAAAGGAGATTCAGGAAGGATTTAATGCAGACATTGAAATACCCCAGAGGCATAAGTGAGGCACAAGAGGTCGCAGTATGAAGCCCCAAGAGGGTAGAATCAGGAGCAACGTCAGAAAATGTTTCTTCATGGATGGGGGGTGGTGGATGACTGGAACGGGCTTTCCAGTGGATGTGGTGGAGACAAAACCCATAATGGAATTCAAGCAAGCCTGGGATAAGCACAAGTGTGAAGACGTAGTGGAAAGCCAGAGATGAATGGGAGCCTATGGCTTTGCACCCAGAAGGAAATCTGAGAGTGGATGGTCCTTACGGTCTTTATCTTTTGCTATGGACCATGTTTCTCTAACACTCCCAGCTCCGATGGTTTGTGGAACAAGCACCTGTGCCAGGAATCAAGCCCAAATTTTGCACATGGCAGAGCAGAGCAGGACTGGCCTCGCCCGTAGCATTTTGATGCATTTGGTGTCACATTACCAGAGTTATATATCTTCTTGCGTTTCTGTTGTGCACGGCTGTGTTTAAATATGAGCGGCACTGTCCAAGTCTTCTTGCTTTCATGCTTCCTTACCCTTCCCCCACCACCGCTTCAGAAAACAGATATTAATTTTGCAATTGGCCTGTGGGACTCCTTCTGTGGATTTAACCCTCGGCTTCCAGACGTCAGCCAGTGCCCAGAGAAAGAAAGCATAAAATCATCTAGGAAAAATATTTCTTTTGTTTTTATTTTGTAAATCTCCTTTCATCCAGCAGAAAAGATGAAATAGGTAATGATATAGATTGTAAACAGGAAGTAGTAAGGATTTTACTGTCAAGGTAATAGGGCTGTCTGCAGTGTCTGAGGTGACAAGAGGGTTTCCTGTTATAAACTCTTTGCTACGGTCGCTGACAGCATTCATCAAATTGGACTGAAGGGCCCAGAAGCGCACTTAGCCTGCCCTTGCTTCCTGGTTGCGGCTGTAACGCTGTTCGGTCTTGGTCTAGGTTGACGGGCTGAGCACTTAGGCTGACGGGCCTGTGACTTCTCGCCTTGGGGTTTATCTCAAGAGAGAGTGGCGTGGGCTCGCTCTGTAATCTCAGCGGCTGTGAAACCCGTTAGCAACGCACTTGCCCAATCAGACTAAACATTTGCCGATTTCATGACTGAATGCAGCACATTAATAACGCACAGTCCAGCTGAAGCGGATCTGCTGTAAAACCCAGTCCCTGAGGGCAGGTAAGGGCCCACTGGCCCATCCAGTCTTCTTCTCTGCTTTCCTACCAGTTTTAGATAGGTGAGATTATAGGGCCAGCTAATGAGGTATAAGAAACATCTCCTAGTCAGGGATGCCGCTGAAGATCGCCTAACAAGTTTTAACCCCATCACCCCCAAAACGACTGGAAGTTGTGAGAGCTGCGAACTTTTTACACTCCTGCACCCCAAGCTTTGACGGTAGCCATGGAAGAGTGCTGCGAGCCCCTCAGAAATCCGTGGTAGGAGCGTGTGTGCGTGTGTGCGTGTGTGTGAGAGACATGAAGAGAATAAATAGCAGCGGGAGAACGTCCCCCCTCTCCCTCAGGGTCTCCTACACTCGTTGGCAGAGTGGAAACGTCGGTGGCGGCCTCACATGCTGCTGGAGAAGGCTGTGCATGGCTCAGGTTACTGGCACCCGTAAGCCACACTGGCAGATGTGGTATTTATACGCTCAGCTGGGCCGCTGTTTTCATGAAAGTGATTTGCAGATAAATCCACGTTTCATCCTTGCTTCATAGCTGTTGTAATTTTCGTTATTTATAAATTGTATTGAGATGTACTGTTATTGTATATGTTCAGATTGCAGTACGGGCTGAATTCTGAGCTGTTGAAAGCTGCTGTGGGTATTCATTTTGACTAGAAAGGCCGGGTGGATTGATAGATGCTGTTGTTTTTTTAATCAGAAAAAAAGGCCATTGGCAAGCAAAAAACGATGGGGCTGTGTCAGCTGCTGAAGCCCCCTCTCTCCGTGATCTGGCTCGCGAGCTGGAGCATCCGCAGCGACGCACAGGCAGATGCAAGACGAGGACAGAGGAAAGAGAGAGAGAGCCACTCGACAAAGCTCACAGCTTTGAGCAGGATGCATCCGTGCAGGGCCAGGCGCCCTAGGCGAATCTTCAGTCTTGCACCCTGGCTCTCACGCAGCAGCTCTGGCACGGCATCACTCTCTCTCTCTCTCACCTCACTCAGCATCCGCCTCTCCTCCCTTTGCCCCCCTGTTCACAGTGCCCAGCATCAGTACGCTCTGTCCCCCTGTCCTCTACACCCCTTACCATCCTCCCCTTCACTCCCCGCTCAGCAGCAACATCCCAATCTCTTTGCCCCCCCTCTCCTCTCTACCCCTTCTTCTATCCAACACCCTCTCACTCTCTCCGTCTGCTCAGCATCCACTCTCCACAGCTCCCCACCCACCCAGCTTCCTCTCTTTCTCTCTCCACCTCGCATATCTACCCAGCATTCATGACCTTCCCTCTGGTGGATATAGGCGGCGCCGGGAGGTTCCTGGGATTTTTGGCTCCCTAGATGACTGTCTCGTTTGTCTAATAGAAGAACTGGCCCTGCATCCATGCGCCCTCTCGCCTGCTTCCCTTCCCGCTTCCTGGTGGCAGCTTCTGACCCCATCACTTCACGCTCCAGCATCCCACCCTGTTGATGGCCACTGCTCATTTTGCTGCTGTGGCTTGTCCGTGGCACATACTGGGCTTCTCTGCTCTGCTGTACTCGTGCTCCTTCCCCTGCCTTCCCTCCTGTGACCCTGATGCACGTGTCGCCTTGTTGCCGTGGCCCAGCTGTGCACGCCTCTGCTTGTTGCCAGGACTCGATCGTATCTGTGGCTCCGTGCCTCCTGCTTGTTGCCGTCTCCTGAGCGGGCTCACCTCTCCTTGTTTTTGCAGTTGTGGTCCGGTGGCACGCAGCGCTCGCCGTGTTTCTGTGGTCTTGGCACAGTTGTTGGAAGCCAAGTCCCTCACTTGCTCCACTGCAGAAAAGCAGAAGCTCGGTGCCCTCTGCAGGAGATTCCCGAGAGAGATGGGGGATGTGCCATTTTTAGTTCTAAAATACTCCTCTTCCTCAAATTGTCTTAATTTCAGCACTCGCTGTGCCCATTATTTTAAAATCTGTAAATATTAAACCGGCACCATAAATTAGGAGACGCTTTCGGAGAGCAAGAAGTAGAGAGATAGTGGATGCCCTTGGAGGGGCTCTGCTCACACATATGGTAACAGAACCCACGAGGGAGGGTGAAATACCCTACCTAGTGATCACTAATGGGGATAATGTCTCTAATGTTCGAGTGGGTGCCCATCTGAGCACCAGTGAGCATCAGACGGTAGGGTTTGATATCACAAATAAGATTCAGAGAAGTTTATTTATTTATTTATTAGCTTTTATATATCGACATTCGTGGGTACATCATGCCGGTTTACAATATAACTGAAAGGAGGAAAATACAAAAAACCAGGGTGGGGGGAGGAGAGCAGCTAGGAAGAGAGAAGGGGTGAGAGAAGAGTGGGAAAAAAGAGGAAGAGGAGAATAGGAACAGTACTTGATGGAAAAACAGCCAAAGAACATAATATGTAACATTGCAAATTATACACTCAAAAAGGGACTGTGGATAACCTTATACACTGTGGATAACCTTATACACTCCAAAAAGGGACTGTGGATAACCTTATACACTATATATAAATTATACACTCCAAAAAGCACTATATACAACAATATACATTATCTTTAACTAGTACATACAGAAGACACTATATATGACATTACAAATCATACGTTCAGAAAGGCAACTATATATAGTCTAACAGGATTGCTATAGGGAAAGGTAGGGTTTAAGGACAGGGGAAGGGGGGTATAAAAGGGGGTATATAAGGAGATAAGAGAGACAAATCAGAGTACAATTAAAGGAATAAAGGAGAAGGCAATAAGTAGGGCAATGACAGGGCTCTTTCTCTGAAGGAGTAGAGGGAGCAGGGAGACTACGTAGGATCCGGATCAGGGGAGGCCATTTTAAAGAGCCATGTTTTAACCCCTGTTTTGAATTTCCGAATGCATGTTCTAATCGGAGCTCAAGTGGCAGAGGGAGGGGCCTGCAATGGATAGGGCTCTTCCTCTGGTGGAAGTGTGGTGAGCACATTTAAGGGAAGGGGGGTGGAGGGTTCCTGAGAGAGCGGTTCTAGTAGGGCAACTGGAGGAGCGGAAGTTGATCAAATGCCCCAGTTTTGAATTTCACAAATACGGACTTTGTCAAAATGAGGATGTTCGTGGAGGAAGACCTGTAAGCCTGGGAGAAAACGGTGAGGTGGAACAACAGTGGCCAAACTAAAGGAAGACATTACAAAGCCAAGAAATCTAAAGTAAGAGGAATAAGAAACCGAT
Organism: Rhinatrema bivittatum; assembly: GCF_901001135.1. Taxonomy (NCBI): domain Eukaryota; kingdom Metazoa; phylum Chordata; class Amphibia; order Gymnophiona; family Rhinatrematidae; genus Rhinatrema; species Rhinatrema bivittatum. The sequence goes on along the minus strand of NC_042623.1, from coordinate 11,024,911 downwards.
CTGGTTCTCAAAGGAGGTGACTGAAAAAATAAAGGCAAAAAGAACAGCGTTCAGGAAGTATAAAGATCCCCAAAAAAGGAAGAATATCTGGTGAAACCGAGGGAGATGAAGAAAGAAATCAGGAAAGTAAAACATCAAGTGGAAGAAAGGACGGCCAAAGAGGTAAAGTGAGGAGACAAAACCTTTTTCAGATACATCAGAGAAAGAAGTGAGGCCCGAAGTGGTAAAGGGAAATTGAAAGGTGTTGGAGAGCAATGTGTGGGGAAAGATGACAAAATAGCAGAAATAGTAAACAAACACTTCAGTTCAATATTCACCAAAGAAGACCCTGCAGAAGGATTGTTCTTAATTAGCAAGATCATGGATGGAAGTGGAGTAGGTGCAAGCTTGTTTACAGAAGAGAATGTATGGGAAGAGACAAAGCCATGGGGCCTGATGAGGTTCATCCCAGGATACTGAGGGAGCTCAGAGATGTGCTGGCAGGTCCACTGTGTGACCTGTTCAATAGATCCCTAGAAAAAGGAGTGGTGCCGAGTGATTGGAGAAGAGCGGTGGTGGTCCCGCTTCACAAGAGTGGGAGCAGAGAGGAGGCTGGAAACTACAGGCAGGTTAGCCTCACCTCGGTGGTGGGAAAAGTAATGGAGACTCTGCTGAAGGAAAGGAGAGGGAACTATCTACAGTCAGGAGGATTGCTGGACCCCAGGCAGCATGGATTCACCAGGGGAAGATCCTGTCAGATAAATCTGATTGACTTTTTTGATTGGGTGACTAGAAAACTGGATTGAGGAAGAGCACTCGATGTGATTTACTTGGATTTCAGCAAAGCTTTTGATACGGGCCCGCATAGGAGGCTCAAGAATAACATGAGAAGCTTCAGAATGGGCGCCAAACTGGTGGAGTGGATTACTAACTGTTTGACTGATAGGAGCCAGTGTATAAAGGTAAATGGAACCTGATCTGATGAGAGAACATTGCTAAGTAGAATACCACAAGGATCGGTTTTGGGCGACATTGCAGAGGAGTTAGAAGGTAAGGTTTGCCTTTTTGCGGATGATGCTAAGATCTGCAACAGAATGGACAAGCCAGAAGGAGTAGAGGAAATCAAAATTGATTTAAGAAAACTTGAAGAGTGGTCAAAGATTTGGCAGCTGGGATTCAAAGCTAAGAAGTGAAGAGTCATGGCAGTAGAGGAGGACCGGAAGGCTCATCTGCATACTGCTCCCAGCATCCCCCGGGAGAGGAGTCCAGAAGTCACCGCAAGTGATCCAGGGATTGGCGTCCATAGCCCAGCTTCCAGAGGCCCAGCATTCCTTTGCAGTAGAGAAGGACCGGAAGGCTCATCTGCATACTGCTCCCAGCATCCCCCGGGAGAGGAGTCCAGAAGTCACCGCAAGTGATCCAGGGATTGGTGTCCATAGCCCAGCTTCCAGAGGCCCAGCATTCCTTTGCAGTAGAGGAGGACCGGAAGGCTCATCTGCATACTGCTCCCAGCATCCCCCGGGAGAGGAGTCCAGAAGTCACCGCAAGTGATCCAGGGATTGGCGTCCATAGCCCAGCTTCCAGAGGCCCAGCATTCCTTTGCAGTAGAGGAGGACCGGAAGGCTCATCTGCATACTGCTCCCAGCATCCCCCGGGAGAGGAGTCCAGAAGTCACCGCAAGTGATCCAGGGATTGGCGTCCATAGCCCAGCTTCCAGAGGCCCAGCATTCCTTTGCAGTAGAGGAGGACCGGAAGCGCGCATTAACTGAGTGAAGATTAACTGTGGTTAAAGAGGATTGGTGAGTATAGCTTTCAGAAATTTTTGGGCTTATAAAAGTTGGTGAAAGGTGAAATTAAGGGATATATTCTTTAGAGTTTGTGTGTGTCTGAGGTAATAAGCAAGCCAGAGATAGTTAATTCCAGTATCTGTCTTTCCCACCCACTCAACCCTTGATTTTTAGGCACGAGACAGTTTTTCATCAAAAATCAATCAGGGTCTTATCTAGATCATACTATTGTACCAGCCCTTACTGAAAGTTTAATCATCCCCTTGTAGGAAACTAGCTGATTAATTAGTAAATTCACCTGTAAATTTAAACTACTCTCATTCCAACTCCCTTAGTATCTTAAACTTAACTAGGAACTCAATAAAACTAAGATGAAGGCAGCAGTCCAGCAACAAGAGGGAGGCTTTCCAGTCTTTTGCATTGAGTGTCACATGTATGATTTTTTACCTGCCGGTGAGAGATTGTATGTGTGCACCCGGTGCAAAGAGCTCCTGGCTCTCAGGGAACGAGTCCGATCTCTGGAGGCTAGAGTAGCAGACTTGGAGGAGCTGAGGGAGACAGAGAGGTACATTGACGAGACCTTCAGGGACATAGAGGTCAAGTCCCAAATCCAGTCTGGCAGCCCTAGTGCTGCCTTGGATCAGAAAGGTCTCCCAGTAGGAGAACATCACCCTGGTGTAGCAGGAAGTGATCCTGTAGCAAGGACCTGCTCTCCAGGTGATGTATTGTCCTCTCGCACCGAGGACAAGTCTCCCAGGGCTACTGCCCAGGAGGGAAGGGTTAGGCCTGCCATCATAGTTGGCGATTCAATTATTAGAAATGTAGATAGCAGGGTGGCTGGTGGACGTGAGGACCGCCTGGTAACTTGCCTGCCTGGTGCGAAGGTGGCAGACCTCACGCGCTACCTAGATAGGATTATAGACAGTGCTGGGGAGGAGCCGGCTGTCGTGGTACATGTGGGCACCAACGACATAGGAAAGTGTGGGAGAGAGGTTCTGGAAGCCAAATTTAGGATATTAGGTAGGAAGCTAAAATCCAGAACCTCCAGGGTGGCATTCTCTGAAATGCTTCCTGTTCCACGTGCAGGACCCCAGAGGCAGGCAGAGCTCCAGAGTTTCAATGCGTGGATGAGACGATGGTGTAGGGAAGAGGGATTCAGCTTTGTAAGGAACTGGGGAAACTTTTGGGGAAAGGGGAGACTTTTCCAAAAGGATGGGCTCCACCTTAACCAGAGTGGAACCAAGCTGCTGGCACTAACTTTCAAAAAGGAGATAGAGCAGCTTTTAAACTAGAACAAAGGGGAAAGCCGACAGTCACTCAGCAGTGCATGGTTCGGAGAAATGTATCCTTGAAGGATACTAATGAAACAGGAGAGTTAGGGCATCCCAACAGAGAGGTTCCATTAAAAGCAAATATAGTCCATATGCCTATATGTAAAAAATCACCAAAACTAATGATTTCCGAATTATCCCAAACAACTGAAAAGCAGGTTGTTAAAACAAAAAAAAAACACACTTTGAAATGTCTATATGCCAATGCCAGAAGTCTAAGAAGTAAGATGGGAGAGTTAGAGTGTATAGCAGCAAATGATGAGATTGACATAATTGGCATCACAGAAACTTGGTGGAAGGAGGATAACCAATGGGACAGTGCTATATCAGGGTACAAATTATATCGCAATGATAGGGAGGATCAACTTGGTGGGGGTGTGGCACTTTATGTCCGGGAGGGTATAGAGTCCAACAGGCTAAAGATCATACAAGAGACTAAATGCTCAGTAGAATCTATATGGGTAGAAATCCCATGTGTGTTGGGTAAGAGTATAGTGATAGGAGTATACTACCGTCCACCTGGACAAAATGGTCAGACAGATGATGAAATGCTAAGAGAAATCAGGGAAGCAAACCAATTTGGCAGTGCAATAATAATGGGAGATTTCAATTACCCCAATATTGACTGGGTAAATGTAACATCAGGACTTGCTAGAGATATAAAGTTCCTGGATGTAATAGATGATTGTTTCATGGAGCAATTGGTTCAGGAACCAACAAGAGAGGGAGCTATTTTAGATTTAATTCTTAGTGGAACACAGGATTTGGTGAGAGAGGTAACGGTGGTGGGGCCACTTGGCAACAGTGATCATAACATGATCAAATTTAAACTAATAACTGGTAGGGGGACAATAAGTAAATCTGCAGCTCTAACACTAAACTTTCAAAAGGGAAACTTTGATAAAATGAGGAAAATAGTCAGAAAAAAACTGAAAGGTGCAGCTGCAAAGGTTAAAAGTGTTCAACAGGCTTGGACATTGTTTAAAAATACAATCCTAGAGGCGCAGTCCATATGTATTCCACGCATTAAGAAAGGTGGAAGGAAGGCAAAACGATTACCGTCATGGTTAAAAGGTGAGGTGAAAGAGGCTATTTTAGCCAAAAAATCATCCTTCAAAAATTGGAAGAAAGATCCATCTGAAGAAAATAGGATAAAACATAAGCATTGTCAAGTTAAGTGTAAAACATTGATAAAACAAGCGAAGAGAGAATTTGAAATGAAGTTGGCCATAGAGGCAAAAACTCATAATAAAAACTTTTTTAAATATATCCAAAGCAAGAAACCTGTGAGGGAGTCGGTTGGACCATTAGATGACCGAGGGGTTAAAGGGGCTCTTAGGGAAGATAAGGCCATTGCAGAAAGACTAAATGAATTCTTTGCTTCCGTGTTTACTAGTGAGGATGTTGGGGAGATACCAGTTCCGGAGTTGGTTTTCAGGGGTGATGAGTCAGTCGAACTGAACGAAATCACTGTCAACCTGGAAGATGTAGTAGGCCAGATTGACAAACTAAAGAGTAGCAAGTCACCTGGACCGGATGGTATGCATCCCAGGGTACTAAAGGAACTCAAAAATGAAATTTCTGACCTATTAGTTAAAATTTGTAACCTATCATTAAAATCATCCATTGTACCTGAAGACTGGAGGGTGGCCAATGTAACCCCAATATTTAAAAAAGGCTCCAGGGGTGATCCGGGTAACTATAGACCAGTGAGCCTAACTTCAGTGCCGGGAAAAATAGTGGAAACTATCCTCAAGATCAAAATTGTAGAGCATATAGAAAGACATGATTTAATGGGACACAGTCAACATGGATTTACCCAAGGGAAGTCTTGCCTAACAAACCTGCTTCATTTTTTTGAAGGGGTTAATAAACATGTGGATAAAGGTGAACCGGTAGATGTAGTGTATTTGGATTTTCAGAAGGCGTTTGACAAAGTCCCTCATGAGAGGCTTCTACGAAAACTAAAAAGTCATGGGATAGGAGGCGATGTCCTTTCGTGGATTACAAACTGGTTAAAAGACAGGAAACAGAGAGTAGGACTAAATGGTCAATTTTCTCAGTGGAAAAGGGTAAACAGTGGAGTGCCTCAGGGATCTGTACTTGGACCGGTGCTTTTCAATATATATATCAATGATCTGGAAAGGAATACGATGAGTGACGTTATCAAATTTGCAGATGATACAAAATTATTCAGAGTAGTTAAATCACAAGCAGACTGTGATACATTACAGGAGGACCTTGCAAGACTGGAAGATTGGGCATCCAAATGGCAGATGAAATTTAATGTGGACAAGTGCAAGGTGTTGCATATAGGGAAAAATAACCCTAGCTGTAGTTACACGATGTTAGGTTCCATATTAGGAGCTACCACCCAAGAAAGAGATCTAGGCGTCATAGTAGATAATACATTGAAATCGTCAGCTCAGTGTGCTGCAGCAGTCAAAAAAGCAAATAAAATGTTAGGAATTATTAGGAAGGGAATGGTTAATAAAACGGAAAATGTCATAATGCCTCTATATCGCTCCATGGTGAGACCACACCTTGAATACTGTGTACAATTCTGGTCGCCGTATCTCAAAAAAGATATAGTTGCAATGGAGAAGGTACAGAGAAGGGCAACCAAAATGATAAAGGGGATGGAACAGCTCCCCTATGAGGAAAGGCTGAAGAGGTTAGGGCTGTTCAGCTTGGAGAAGAGACGGCTGAGGGGGGATATCATAGAGGTCTTTAAGATCATGAGAGGTCTTGAACGAGTAGATGTGACTCGGTTATTTACACTTTCGAATAATAGAAGGACTAGGGGGCATTCCATGAAGTTAGCAAGTAGCACATTTAAGACTAATCGGAGAAAATTCTTTTTCACTCAACGCACAATAAATCTCTGGAATTTGTTGCCAGAGGATGTGGTTAGTGCAGTTAGTGTAGCTGGGTTCAAAAAAGGTTTGGATAAGTTCTTGGAAGAGAAGTCCATTAACTGCTATTAATCAAGTTTACTTAGGGAATAGTCACTGCTATTAATTGCATCAGTAGCATGGGATCTTCTAGGTGTTTGGGTAATTGCCAGGTTCTTGTGGCCTGGTTTGGCCTCTGTTGGAAACAGGATGCTGGGCTTGATGGACCCTTGGTCTGACCCAGCATGGCAATTTCTTATGTTCTTATGTTCTTATGTTCTTATGCATTTGGGGTGCAGTAATCTAAAAGAGCTTTATGTGATGGGTGGTGAAAGACTAAATCACATGGACTGGGAGAGGGACCTTGGAGTGAAAGTGTCTGATGATCTGAAGGCGGTGAAGCAATGTGACAAGGCGATAGCTAAAGCCACAAAAATGCTGGGCTGCATAAGGCATGGGGTAACCTGCACTGAGCGGCAGTTACTACCCTTAACAGTAACATGGGAGTAACCTGCACTGAACGGCAGTTACTACCCTTAACAGAAGGCATGGGGGTAACCTGCACTGAGCGGCAGTTACTACCCTTAACAGAAGGCATGGGGGTAACCTGCACAGAGCGGTAGTTACTACCCTTAACAGAAGGCATGGGGGTAACCTGTACTGAGCGGCAGTTACTACCCTTAACAGAAGGCATGGGGGTAACCTGCATGGAGCGGCAGTTACTACCCTTAACAGAAACATGGGGGTAACCTGCATGGAGCGGCAGTTACTACCCTTAACAGAAGGCATGGGGGTAACTTGCACGGAGCGGCAGTTACTACCCTTAACAGAAACATGGGGGTAACCTGCATGGAGTGGCAGTTACTATTAACAGAACACATGGGGTAACCGGCAGGGAGTGGCAGTTATTACCCTTAACAGAAACATGGGAGTAACAGGCAGGGAGCAGCAGTTACTATCATAAGCAAATTGCTGAGCAGATTAGATGGACCATCTGGCCTTTATCTGCCATCATTACTATGTTACTATGTTAAGGACATATTTCTAGTTTCTCTTGAAATTAAGTAGATAGGATTAATAAATCTGTAAAGGCTTTGCTCTAATTAGGCTATTCCAGAAAAAAAAAAACTGCAATAGGCAGCAAGACCCATTAGTGGTGTGTAAGAATCAGAGATTGCGTGAGTCATGCATGACACGTGGTTAGGCAGCTGTCAGGTCACACAGGCTGTCAGTGGTGCAGGAGCCTGAAACCTGGGGGTTCTGGAAACATCCATCCTCTGGCCTCCGTGTCCAACACTGATTAACCAGGACTGATTGGGTCACGCAAACAAATATTTGGACAAGCTGCTGGGTTTAAAGGTCTCCCTGTGCCCGGGCAATCTTTGGCTGTGCTGCTGACACTGTCAGCCATGGTGACAATTAGTGGCCAGTCGTGGCGGTGTTTCTGATGGGAGTCCAGGGAGGGACAGCTTGCTTTTACCGTATCACATCGGGGTTCGGGGGGTGGAGTGGGAGGGAGGGAGGGAGTGCTGCTGGTATCAGATTAATATTCAGGAGGTGGAAGGGAGAGGAGTCCAGTTTCCAAGGGTGGGGGGTGGGATGGGTTGCTGCTTGTGGCCTGTACTAGACCATTGCAGACAGCAAGCCACAGGGCTTCTTTCCGTGCAACACCAGGGCCTTCCAGACAGCACCGCCAGGCATCTCGTGCACTGATGACTGACACCTTATGCGGCAACAAACACCTTTTCTACTATATCTTGTCCAGCTGCAGCCTTATTAAGCCTGCTTACACAGATAGTCCCCAGGCACATCGCAGCCCTCGGCTAATCTTGCACCTGCACAATCAGGCCACTGCTTCTCCTGGCCCTCTACCAGCTTGACAGACTTTGCCTGCCTGTGACCTGTGCAAGAGAGAAATTATTCTCTCTAAGGAGCTCCTTGATCAGCCTCTCTTATATTCCACTGTCAGTGTCCTCTGTGCTGAGCATCTCCCTGCTGATTGGCTTCCTGGAACTACAATTCCCAGAATGCTGGTTCTTAAAGTAACCTCGCTTTACACTGTCCTCTGTATCTGCAGTGAGCTACTCCCTGCACAGCTCTGAACTCCCCCTGCATGTTTCAGATACCATCATTATGGGAGAGGGGGAAGGACAAGCGTAGCCATGCACCCCCTTGATGCGTGATCAAGAGGCCAATATTTAGCTGGGCCCGGATCAACGTATGCTGCTGCAGGTGCACCACTGAATTTACCCAGCTGTGGCTAACCTCAGGACTGTTTCCACGAGACCCTCTGAACACTGCCGGATCATCCCGCTAATTACATAAATGGATAAACCGGAGATGTTCAGCACGTGGGAACTTTCTAATGCCGTCCTTTGATTGGCTAAGTCCTGAACTTATTGATTATTGGCGTCCCAATTGATGAGCCTGGTTTCCCCCCGGACCTGTTCCCCCACGCCTTCCCCATCAGAACGGCCACCCAGCAGGGGAATCGTGTTCTCCTCCTCAGCTAGCTGGCCGCATACCTTGCAAAGGTGTCCTGCTCTTCACGATACGCAAGGGCAATGCGCTTTTCCCCCCTCTTTACGTGGGATGAGCGCAATGGTCCTGGGATTCCCCTCAGGGAGAGCGGCGCTCACGGCGGGCAGAGCAGATAGAGTCTGAACGTTTTACCTGCGCTTGGAGCTGGCCATTTCCAAAAGCACTGACCCGGCTGGATTGGCCTGATTGGCCGTTCTCCTTTTCCGGTGTGGCTGAATGGATGCGCATATTGCAAAGTGCGCACAGCTTTTGGGCTTGTTCGGGTCGGAATGGGGGGAAACCACCACCGCGCAGTTTTGGCCTTCTCGGCCGCTTGCATAAAAGAGAAGGGGGAAACGCCTTGCGTGGTTTAACGTGTGGAATTCAAGCCAGTGTTCAAAGGCAGTGTCCACGTGGTTTTTGTTGAAAGTTTGGGGTAAAGTGCATGCATTAAACCGCTGATCCACTTTGCAGCTACGCAGTCTGTTTGGTGCTGGACCCCTCATTGTCCTCCTGTAGTGAGGAGTCTGCGGCTTGCTTTCTTCACCCTTCCTTGCGCTTACCTGCAATCTGGAAAAACGGGAATGCAGGGAAGCCGTTGTCATAAGCACGCTTGGAAAGAGCAATGGCCATGCTCTCTGCAGAAGGTGGGGATGACTGACTGCCTCCTCCTCATCTTGCATCAGCTCTGTCCAGATAATGGCGCGCTGCCCTGTGGCTTGCTCAGACGTGTCCCGGCCTGAGGTCCCGGCTGCAGTGAATCTCCAGGTCCCTGCCTGTGGAGCCAGAGCGGCCTTGTAGGAAACTGTGTTTATGGCAGGGGACTGAACGCACTGTAGGCATTCGACTCGCCGGCAGTCTTTTGCCCTTACTCCTTCCCTGCCCTCAGGGAAAGGATTCTATCTACTGTGGCAGGGCTTCCCAAACCTGTCCCGCAGCCAGTCGGGTTTTCAGGACATCCAGGATGAATACACATGAGATACATTTGCGTATACCGAGCCGCCAAAGCATGCAAATGTATCGCCTGTGTGTTCATTGTGGATACTCTAAAAATCTGACTGGTGCAAGCCCTGGTCGGTGGCAGCTTTGCAGTTGTACAAGGCTCTCTCACAGTCAAATAGATGTCCCCAGGCAAAAACAGTGAAATTCGCTGTCGTGGATGGGGTTAGATGCAGGAATAGGGATCTGAGAAGGGGGATTACATCCGATCCCTTGACTGCATTGTAGCTGGGTTAAAAAAAAAGTTTGGATAAGTTCTTGGAGGAGAAGTCCGTTAACGGCTATTAATCAAGTTTACTTAGGGAATAGCCACTGCTATTAATTGCATCAGTAGCATGGGATCTTCTTGGTGTTTGGGTACTTGCCAGGTTCTTATGGCCTGGATTGGCCTCTGTTGGAAACAGGATGCTGGGCTTGATGGACCCTTGGTCTGACCCAGCATGGCAATTTCTTATGTTCTTTTGTCCGTTTGTTTTTCCTGCAGCAGAGTGGACTGACCTCCGCTAACTTTCACCAGCACTGATAAATGCCGATGGAAAGGGAAATAAAACTCAGAATGACCGGAATAAATTTGGCTTCCTGGAATAAGGCCAGCCTGGCTGTTCTGGTGTGTTTGGGAGCAGATAAAGATAGCTGTGGGTAACTGCATGGTTTGAGTTAAGCGGCTGGGAGAAGGGTGGAAGGTGGATGTTGTACTTGGTGGGAGACTGATAAATTCATTTTGGGAATAAGAGAGCTTATTATCGCCGTGCTGCTGGTGACACAGCTGGTGTTTAATGTTTGCTATCTCCGGTACACACACTCATGTCTAGCAGATTGCCTCCTTCCTGCGTTATACAATTCTTTATAAATATTGAAAAATTTCAGAAGAAGGCAATACTAAAGGGCTTCAGTTTTGAAGAACAGCTAGCTAAAATTCGACATCTGCGACAGAAGGAGATACTGCAAGACTCGTGTCACAGGGCGCATCTATTGCAGAGCAGAACTCAGGATTGCTTTAACTGCATGATGGCAATCCTTGTGCTCTTTAGGACCTGTGACCTTACGATTCTGGCATCTCCTGTCATTGAACTGATCAGCAAACAGATTCGTTTCAATGCCTTCTACGAATGCAGTGTATAACAGTGAGATCCTGCAAGTGAATTCTTACATGAAGTTGTACTGCCCTGTGTCTCCTCTAAGATGCATTCAAATATCGAAGAAAAACTAGTGCTAAACTCTCCAAAAAGCCAGACAAAGCTTGCAAAACACATGCAAATCTCAATCACGCCTGATCGTCTGGAAGGTGTGCGTGAAAGTGTTAGAAACTGACAACATAGATTTTAAGTGGAATTGCATGAGATATCTAAGACTTGATTTGACCTAGATACATAAACTGTATTAACATATGTTTGCTTGTACATGGTACAGGGAAGTACAGGAACAGGGATTGAGTTTTGTAAGGAATTGGGGAGCCTTTTGGGGAAGGGGGAGTCTCTTCCGAAGGGATGGGCTCCACCTTAACCAGGGTGGAACCAGACTGCTGGCGCTAACCTTTAAAAAGGAGATAGAGCAGCTTTTAAACTAGAACAAAGGGGAAAGCCGACAGTCGCTCAGCAGCGCATGGTTCGGAGAGAGGTATCTTCAAAGGATACTAATGATGCATTAGAATTAGGGCATCCCGACAGTGAGGGTCCAATAATTAGAAAAGTAGTCCAAGTACCTGTAACTAAAAACTCAGCTGAGCTAAAAGATTCCAATTTATCCCTGTCAACGGAAAAGCAGGCTGTTAATACAAATAAAAACCATATTTTGAAATGTCTGTATGCCAATGCCAGAAGTTTAAGGAGTAATAGGAGAGAGACTGTACAGCAGGTAGATATAATTGGCATCTCAGAGACATGTTGGAAGGAGGATAACCAATGGGACAGTGCTATACCGGGGTACAAATTATATCGCAATGATAGGGAGGATCAACTTGGTGGTGGGGTAGCGCTTTATCTCCGGGATGGCAGAGCTTTTAGCATGCTTATGGCCAATATGGCCTAGACCATAGGCACAGCTGCCTGAAAGGCGCCATAGTGCTGTTGGTGATGTCACCCTAAGGAGGAGCAACACTGCAGCCCTGCCTGAATCGCCGACGGGGCCTGGGGAAGAGGAGCAATGCCGTGGCCCTGCCGGAATCACTGGTGGGGCCTTAGGAGGAGGAGGATTGGCACGACCCACTCTGCAGGAAGGAGCTCAAAACAGAGCTGGGTTGACCCCCAAGAAGAAGTCCTGCTGGCTGCAAGGAATGAAGAAGTAGACTGCTGCTGCTATTTCAGTAGGGGTAGGGGGGAAGTTAAGAGTGTATGTGTGTGTGTGAGAGAGAGCATGTGTGTGCATGTCTGACAGTGTAGGAGAATGAGAGCATGTGTGTGCGTGCGTATGTGTGAAAGAGTGTGAGTGAGAGAGAGCATATGTGTGTGAGAGAACAGAAAACTTGTGTGCGACAAACCTCCTGCTAAGCCATGACAATCTCAGGGCATCTGGAAATCAAAGGTTCCCAGGTATGGAAAGCAGGGGATTTTTAAAAATCCTTATGTGTTTTAATTATTGGGTGTTATTTGATGTATCTGTTTTGAAATATTTTATTGGTGTTCGGAAAATTATATGAGTTTTTAATTATTGGTTGTTACTCTATTTGTTAGCTGTTTTGAATTATACTCTTTATTCATGTGGTTTTACTATTATTGATGAAATTTATATTTCTTGATTTTATTGTTTTATGAGGAATGTTTTGTTTTGTTTTCCAGTGTTGCACTGCATACAGAGTCTAGCTTCTTGCGATTTCCAGTTCAGTTTTTGTCTGCACGTTTGCATTTATATTTTATGGTCTCTTTATTCTGTATTTGGAGAAGGTTTGCCTGTGTTCTGCATGTGCGACCGAGGTGATGATTTCTGCTAGTGTATAGTTTCTGTGTAGAGATCTGTAGCAGCTTGGCTTGTTATGTTTTCTTAATAGGAGGTGTATTGGTGTTTTAGGGCCTATTGTGATGTCTGCATTATTACCTTTTCATAGGTAGGGTTGTTGCTGTTTGAGGGCTAGCAGTTAGTGCTGTTTTGATATATATAAATTTTATTGTATTGTAATTCTGTTTTCTTGTGACTTTCAGAGGGCCAATCCCATGCCCATGGTGTGTTACAGGTGACCTAATACCATATGGATTCCAAGTGTCTGTTTTGCTTTTTTGCAGGGTTTTCTGGTTGGCACTACAGCAGTGCATGTAAATATAATATACATATTATAAGTGATTTTTTAACTCAGAAGACTGTACTTTAAATCTCCTTTTTCATGTAAAATATTTTATTATAAATGTACAATTTTTAATTGTGTGAGGGAGGATATGACAAGGTAGTATGGGGGTGCAAGGCTGTTTGCCTAGGATGCCTAACTCCTTTGTACCATCCTTGGGCATTGCTGTACAAACGTTTGACAGAGTCTCCTAATTCATAGTGTCATGTTTTGTGTAATGGGTGAGGGTGCAGCTTTTTACTTGGCCATAGGTGCCAAATTTCTTGGCTACGGCTCTGTGGGAGCCCAAGAGGATAAAGGATCCTGCAAGAGACTAAATGCAAAGAAGAATCTTTGTGGGTAGAAATCCCTTGTGTGTTGTGGAAGAGTATAGTGATGGGAGTATACTACCGTCCACCTGGCCATGATGGTGAGATGGACAGTTAAATGCTAAGAGAAATTAGGGAAGCTATCCAAACTGGAAGTGCAGTAATAATGGGAGATTTCAACTACCACAATACACTGGTGCAGGATAAGTATTTAACCACCATTAAATTCTGTGGTGTGTTTTAATTGAAGTTTCAAACGTCAAGAATATCAGTATTCATACAGGCAACTCCATGGATTCAGAAGCAGAATTTTAAACCGGTCCCCCGACACGGTCCCGTGTTTCGCTAGGCTGCGTCGGGGGGGACCATGGGTACATTTAAATCTAAGGTGTAAAGACAAATAGAAGGTAAATCAGTAAAATGGTGAAATAGGCTACAATAGTAACATCCATTTAACAACTGTACATACCTCTGAAATAATACCCGGAGCGCGCAGGCCCTCACAGGTGTAAGCCATTTAAACATAGGAAAAGGCGCGAACGTGGCAACTCTCGCGAGAGCTGTCAAAACCAGCAGGTCTCGATGGATCCATCCCTAATAAAACAAGTGCCACTCAATTTCTCTGTTGAGGCCCTGAGGGACAACTGTATTAAGCGTAAAGATCCATCTCTGCTCCCTCCGACCCAGAATCTCGGGGAAGTCACCACCCCGAAGGGGGCGACGTACCACCTCGATAACTGTGAAGGAGAGATCAGAGACGGTGTGACCACATTCAATCCAGTGCGAAACCAAAGGCTCATCTACTCTATGGAGGCGAATATTCGAACAGTGTTCAATCATACGAGTCTTCAGCATGCGCGTCGTTTTGCCCACATAGAGTAGAGAGCAAGGGCATTTTACAATGTATATTACACCTCTAGTGAGGCAGTCTGATGCCGAGCGGAATTTAAAGACACGCCCAGTACTGGGATGTGCAAACACAGAGGTTGATGTCGTGTGGCTGCACATGGTGCAGTGACCACACGGACCATGTATTCCAAAACTGTCAGGCATGTCATCAGAGGAGGCTGTGTGAACCAGACGATCCCGCAAATTTGTACCGCGCCTAAAAGTGAAGCGTAGCGAGCTGTCTAAGAGGTCAGTGAGGGCCAATGCTGACCAGTGTCGCCTAATCATCATGGCAATGGCTCTCCCCTTGATAGAAAACGGTAAAATGCAATTGTTAGTCTCATCTTCTGTACGGGTGGCCTGTAGAAACAACCAGTCCCGGTTGGAGTATAGAGCCCTTTTAAAAGCTTTTTTATTTATTATTTATTTATTTATTTAAGGGTTTTTATATACCACAGTACGTAAAGAAATACATCACCGCGGTTTACATTTAACAATAACTTAGCAACAAGCTTTACAATTGACATTATTAATAGGTATTAAATAAAATAACATAAATTCCATATAACAGTATTGACGGAAAACAGGCTGTACAGACTGTTTTGACAACTCTCTGGGGATAGCCCCGCTCCAAAAACCGATCAATCATCATATGTGCTTGTGCTAGAAATTCTGAACGGGTGGAGCAAAGGCGGCGTAGGCGTAAAAACTGTCCAGAAGGGATATTGTCACGTAAAGCACGGGGATGGCAGCTCTGATACTGTAACAGGGTATTACGATCAGTCTCTTTACGGTATAAGGTGGTGTCAAACCCATCTGCCCCCGCTGTAATGGTGATGTCCAGAAACGCTATTGCCGGGGATGAATACAAAAATTAAATTGAATGTGTAAACTGACAGAATTAAGCCAATCCAAAAAGCAGTAAAATTGAATATCCGTACCCGTCCAAATAAGCAGAACATCGTCTATGTAGCGACGCCAAACATAAATGAACTGAGACCATTCTGAAGGGTAAACAAACTGACACTCGAAATGGTCCATAAACAAACAGGCCAGACTGGGGGCCATGGTGGCCCCCATAGCTGTGCCCTTAATTTTCTGAAAATAAACATTCTGAAACTGAAAAAAATTGTTTGTAAGTGCTATTTCTGCCAACTGAGTCAAAAATGTGGTAGTCACGCGATGAGGACGGGGTCGTTTATCTAAAGTGTGTGAGATAACCTGTAAAGCCTCATTTTGGGGTATATTGGAGTACAGGGAGACCACATCCAGCATGACAAGAAAAAATGAATCAGAAGGAAAAATCAACTCAGACAGAAAAGAAATCAAATGTGTGGAGTCCCTCACATAGGATTGAATCTGTGGCACAAAAGGCTTCAAAAAACAATCCACAAACTGGGACAGCGGTTCTAGGAGAGAGCCAATGCCCGAGACGATGGGGCGACCTGGAGGATGTATGAGAGTTTTATGTATTTTGGGTAATGTATAAAACTGTGGCATAACGGGAGAGGGTGTGGTCAAAAACTTTTGCTCCTTAGTCGTAATCATATGGCGATCAGCTGCGTCCTGAACAATTTGTTTAATATTATTCTTCAATGTCTCTGTAGGGTCAGTCAGTAGCGGTTTATAGAAAGTTTGGTCACTCAGTTGCCGAAGTGCCTCATAATCGTAGTCAGTACGGTCTTGAACAACAATTCCGCCCCCTTTGTCCGCGGGTTTAATCGTGATGGAACGGTCCCTCGATAGAGTCGCTAGTGCGAGTGACTCAGCTCTAGTCAAGTTGAAGCGGACAAATTGTGTATGTGAAAAGATGTTATGCACATCCATACTAACTAAGCGTTCAAATGCCCCCAGCGTGACATCAATGGGGCCAGGGGGGATCCATCGAGACCTGGGCCGAACCACTGACATATCTGCGGAAGGGGCAGTGTCCTTAAAGAATAGTTTAAGCCTCAATAAACGAAAAAAGCGATGAAGGTGTATGAACACATCAGAAATATCACCCTTAATCGTGGGGACAAAAGAGAGCCCCTTCCGTAAAACACTCAATTCGCTATCAGAAAGTACTCGGGAAGATAGGTTGAAGACCGTTTCTTCAGTCACTGCCACGGATCCGCTTGCGCACGCGTTGTACGTGCCGGTCTCTGTATGCGCTGCGTTGACCCGGTGCCCCTCTGCCGCGTGCTGCGGGTGTTCCGCTGATTGTGGCCTGAATCTAAAAAAGATGCAGCGATTGACGAATAACGAGAAGAAGCAAATTGTCCAGAAGAAGATGTATCCACAGCTGACGCCACTGCTTGTTCCTGGGCGGGAAAAATAGGTGCAAGGGTACCTTCTTGAGGTGGTGGTCCCCGATTCCGACGGGGGCCACCCCGATGCCGTTGTGCCATGGAATCCTCTGCTGAGGAATCGCCAGAGGAGGAAGAGTCTTCGGCGAAAGTAACCTTCTTGGATGGTTTTTGATTCATCCATTTATAGACATAGCCTGTCTGATAGTCGTGTCTCTCTGAAATTTGCCGAATTTCACCGCCTTTAAATCTGTGCGAAACTTTGACAGATTGTCTTGAAACTCGGTCAGTTGCTGCTCAAATGATTCCACTGCAGTAGAGGTTTTAATAGTGTCCAGTTTCTGTGTTACCTCTGTCTTAAGTTGGTCAATAAGCTCTTTATTGGTTTCGATAATCAGAACCATCAAATCCAAAGAGCATTTGTTTAGTATTTTGTTCCAGTAAAATAAATTTAAAGGAACCGGCTCAGGAATCGGTAATATAGCACTTGGTAAAAGAGACACATCTTCAGAAAATGATTTATCCATCTCTACTGCTCTCCCATTCATTATTTATTTATTTATTTTATTTATTTGAGGTTCTTTATATACCGACATTCGTTTAGTAACATCATGTCGGTGTACATTCAACAAAACTTTAGCAGCAGCGCTGGAACAGATAGAAAATAGCGGCAGTGCTTTACAATTAATATTCAACTTAGAAAGGACATTAGGAGATTATAACAAGGAAAGATTGGATCAGGGAATGCAAACAGGGAAGGGGAGGGAGAGGGAAAATAAAGGAAGAATTAAGAAGAATATATTAACGTTAATACATATGATAAATACATTAAATACATTAGTTATAATAGATTACTAGGCATCAACTTTATAGAGATATTAGAGAGGAGTAAATTATGTAACTCGAAGGATAATGCATAATTACAAATTTACATAAGTTTGGTCTCAGGGAGAAGCAAGGGGGGAGTAGCTGGAAGTGAAGGTGGTTGCTTTATGTGAAGGCTTTTAAGAATAACCATGTTTTAAGTTTCTGCTTGAATTTTTTTTGGGCATAGTTCCTGACGAAGGTCAGGTGGCAAACTGTTCCAGCAGGAGGGGCCAGCTAAGGCAAAGGCACGTTTTCTGGTTGTGTCGAGTCTGGTAGTTTTGTGAGGGGGTAATTGGAGTGTAGCTGCGTGTTGCGGTCTGGGGGTTCTGGAGTGTTTACGGAACTGTATTGCGTTATTGAGCCAGTTCATGTTCTCAGTGTATAGGGTCTTATGTATTAGAGATAGGACTTTGAAGGTGATTCTTTGAGCAACTGGTAGCCAATGCAATTCCTTAAGTATGGGAGTGATATGATCTGACCTTCTAGTATTGGTGAGGATACGGGCCGCAGCATTTTGTAACATTTGCAGCGGTAGGATGGTGGAATTGGGGAGGCCTAACAGAAGGGCGTTACAGTAGTCGAGTTTAGCAAATAGAAGGGATTGCAGCACTGTGCGGAAATCACATTGGTATAGGAGGGGTTTAAGTTTCTTAAGGGTATGCAGTTTGAAGTATCCATCTTTTATAGTATTATTGATATGTTTTTTAAAATTAAGATGGCTGTCAATAGTGACGCCTAGGTTTTTGACATGTTCAGTAGAGATGGCTAAAGGGAGAGGTGAGAGTGTGGAGGATTCTTTGTTGTTGCCTTTGTTGGGGGAGATTATCATGAGTTCGGTTTTGTCAGGATTGATGGCTAAGTTGATGCTGGTGAGGAGTGCGCTTATATCTGATAGGGCAGTTTCCCATTTTCTGAGGGCATTGGTCAGGGAGTCAGTAATTGGGATGACAATTTGTACATCATCAGCATAGATGAAGTACAAGAGCCCAAGTTCAGAAAGGAGGTGACAGAGGGGGAGGATGTATATATTAAAAAGGGTAGAAGATAGGGTAGAACCCTGGGGTACTCCATGGTTTATGTTGTATAGTTGAGATTCTTTGTCCCCGAAGAAGACTTTGTATTGTCTATCTTGAAGGTAGGATTCAAACCAGCGCAGTGGGGTGTTAGCTATACCTATTTCACTGAGACGGGAAATGAGGATATTGTGGTTTATGGTGTCAAATGCTGCCGATATGTCAAGCATGGCTATGAGGTAGGAGTGCCCTTTGTCAAGCCCAGTGAGGATGGCGTTGGTGAGTGAGATAAGAAGGGTTTCGGTGCTAAGATGCTTACGAAAGCCAAATTGAGTGGGAGCGAGAAAATTATGCTTTTCCAGGTAATCTGTGAGTTGTGTGTTTACAATTTTTTCAAGGATTTTTGCTAGGAAGGGTAGATTGGAAATGGGCCGGTAATTAGAGAGGTCAGAGGGCTCAGCTTTGGGTTTCTTTAGTATGGGTTTAATGATGGCTTGTTTCATTGGTGTGGGAACTTCTCCATGGGTAAGGGAGCAATTGATAATATTAGCAATGTGTGGAGCAATTATTTCAGGGATAGATATGAGGAGCTTTGTAGGAATAGTGTCACTAGGATGTGTGGCTGGCTTCATTTTTTTTATGGTGTTTTCAATTTCTAATGAGCCGGTGAGATCAAAGGAATTGAAAGTGGCATGCCGTATATTGGGGATGGGTTTGGCAGGAAGATTGTTGTTAGGAAATCGGGTCATGATTTTCGCGATTTTCTCATGAAAGAATTTGGCAAGTTCTTCACTTCTCTTTTCAGCGTCTTTGTCTATGTGGTGTGTAGTATTGGGTTTTGTCAATTGGGCTACATATGTAAATAGCGCATTTGCGTTAAATTGCAAATCATGAATTCTTTTGGCATAGTATTCCTTTTTTGCATTGTGAGTTTGTTCACGGTATTTGTTTAAGATTGTTTTGTAAGCATTACGTCGTGAGAGAGAGGGGTCATTACGCCAATCTCTTTCTAGTTTCCTAAGGGTGCATTATATATATTCCTAAGGGTGCATTATATCACAAGGGGCCGGATTTTTAAACTTACACGCGCAGGGTACATTTGTGAGTGCTACCCGGCGCGCACAAATGTGCGCCCGATTTTATAACATACGCGCGCAGCCGCACACATGTTATAAAATCCGGGGTCGGCGCACACAAAGGGGGTGCACACTAGTGCACCTTGCGCGCGCCAAGCCCTAGGGGAGCCCCGATGGCTTTCCCCGTTCCCTCCAGCCCCCCCTCAACTTCCCATCGCTTCCCATAAGTATCCCGCCCCCCAGTCCTACCTAAATCCCCCCTACCTTTATTTTGTAAGTTACACCTGCCTCTGGCAGGCTAAATTGCGTGCGCCAGCTCGCTGCCGGTGCGCGATCCCCCAGCACAGCCACTGTACCAGAGGCCACGTTCCCACCCCCGCTCCGCCCCCTTCCCGCCCCTTTCACAAAGCCCCAGGACATATGTGCGTCCCGGGGCTTTGCGCGCATCGCCGAGCTTATGCAAAATAGGCTCGGCACACGTAACCCTTTTAAAATCCGCCCAAAGGTGTAGATCTAGAGTCCAAGTCCCCTTGAGCTTCCAAAGTGGTCATATTATTAAAATGCGAAGAAAAATTTAAAGAAATATTGAGATTTGTAACATACCAGGTGAGGATTGGGGTTTAGGAGGAGGAGAACGCGCTTCTGAGGATAAAGATATCCCTGCTAATTCAGTACTCGAGGCCTGCAGTGGTGAATTAGCCTTAATTATGTGCTCATCCATTGGCCCATGGAGCAAAACAGGGGTAGAAACTGATGTTGAAGTTTTCCTTTTCCTTTTTCTTCTCATAACTAGTTCAAAGGTTAGGGAGAAAAAACAGCATAAGGGGCGCATGCCTTTGGCGTGTGGCTTCAGCACGCCGAGATTTCGAGTCCTCGGGGGTCCTCAGTCGGGCAAGGTGTCCAAGAGAATGCCCACAGATGGTATCGGAAGCCTCCAGTCCCAGCAGGGACGGCAGGAAGGCAAGGTCCCCCATGGAAACTATTCTAAAGAACAAATTCATGGAACATATAGAAAGACATGGTTTAATGGGACACAGCCAACATGGATTTACCCAAGGAAAGTCTTGCCTTACAAATCTGCTACATTTTTTTGAAGGGTGTTAATAACTTTGTGGATAAAGGTGAATCGGTAGATGTGGTGTATTTGGATTTTCAGAAGGCGTTCAACAAAGTCCTGCAGGAGAGGCTTCTAAGAAAGCTAAAAAGTCATGTGAGAGGAAGCTATGACCTTTTGTGGATTACAAACTGGTTAAACGACAGGAAACAGAGAGTGAAATTAAATGGACAATTTTCTCAGTGGAAAAGGGTAAACAGTGGAGTGCCTCAGGGATCTGTACTTGGACCGGTGCTTTTCAATATATTTATAAATGATCTGGAAAGAAATATGACGAGTGAGGTTATCAAATTTGCAGATGACACAAAATTATTCAGAGTAGTTAAATCACAAGCGAATTGTGATAAATTGCAGGAGGACCTTGTGAGACTGGAAGATTGGGCATCCAAATGGCAGATACAATTTAACATGGACAAGTGCAAGGTAATGTATATAGGGAAAAATAACCCTTGCTGTAGTTACACAATGTTAGATTCCATGTTTGGAGCTATCACCCAGAAAAAAGATCTAGGCATCAAGGTGGATAACACATTGAAATCGTTGGCTCAGTGTGCTGCAGCAGTCAAAAAAGCAAACAGAATGTTGAGAATTATTAGAAAGGGACTGGTGAATAAAACAGAAAATGTCATAATGCCTCTGTATCGCTCCATGGTGAGACCGCACCTTGAATACTGTGTACAATTCTGATTGCCGCATCTCAAAAAAGATATAATTGCGATGGAAAAGGTACAGAGAAGGGCGACCAAAATGATAAAGAGGATGGAACAGCTCCCCTATGAGGAAAGACTAAAGAGGTTAGGACTCTTCAGCCTGGAGAAGAGACGACTGAGGGGGGATATGATAGAGGTGTTTAAAATCATGAGAGGACTAGAACAGGTAAATGTGAATCAGATGAGTGAATCACAAGAGTGGGAACAGAGAGGAGGCTGGTAACTACAGACTGGTTAGCCTCACTTCGGTGGTGGGAAAAGTAATGGAGTCACTGTTGAAAGAGAGAATAGTGAACTATCTACAGTCGGGAGAATTGCTGGACCAGAGGCAGCATGGATTCACCAGGGGAAGATCCTGTCAGACAAATCTGTTTGACATTTTTGACTGGGTAACCAAGGAATTGGATCAAGGAAGAGCGCTCGATGTCATCTACTTGGATTTCAGCAAAGCTTTTGATACGGTCCCACACAGGAGACTGGTGAATAAAATGAGAAGCTTAGGAGTGAGTGCCGAGGTGGTGACCTGGATTGCAAACTGGTTGACAGACAGAAGACAATGTGTGATGGTAAATGGAGCTCTCTCTGAAGAGAGGGAGGTTTTAAGTGGTGTACCACAAGGATCGGTGTTGGGACCGGTCCTGTTCAATATATTTGTGAGCGACATTGCGGACGGGATAGAAGGTAAGGTTTGTCTTTTTGCAACAGAGTGGACACGCCGGAAGGAGTGGAGAGAATGAGACGGGATTTAAGGAAGCTGGAAGAGTGGTCGAAGATATGGCAGCTGAGATTCAATGCCAAGAAGTGCAGAGTCATGCATATGGGGAGTGGAAATCCGAATGAACTGTATTCGATGGGGGAGAAGGGCTGATGTGCACGGAGCAGGAGAGAGACCTTGGGGTGATAGTGTCTAACGATATGAAGTCTGCGAAACAATGCAACAAGGCGATAGCAAAAGCCAGAAGAATGCTGGGCTGCATAGAGAGAGGAATATCGAGTAAGAAAAGGGAAGTGATTATCCCCTTGTACAGGTCCTTGGTGAGGCCTCACCTGGAGTACTGTATTCAGTTCTGGAAACCGTATCTACAAAGAGACAAGGACAAGATGGAGGCGGTACAGAGAAGGGCGACCAGGAAGGTGGAGGGTCTTCATCGGATGACATACGAGGAGAGATTGAACAATCTAAATATGTACTCCCTGGAGGAAAGGAGGAGCAGGGGTGATATGATTCAGACTTTCAGATACTTGAAAAACTTTAATGATCCAAAGACAACGACAAACCTTTTCCGTCAGAAAAAAATCAGCAGGACCAGAGGTCACGAGCTGAGGCTCCAGGGAGGAAGACTAAGAACCAATGTCGGGAAGTATTTCTTCACGGAAAGGGTGGTGGATACCTGGAATGCCCTTCCGGAGGAAGTGGTAAAGTCTAAAACTGTGAACGACTTCAAAGGGGCGTGGGATAAACACTGTGGATCCATCTAGTCTAGAGGGCGTGAATAAAGAGGAGGCATTCAAACACTGCACGGAGCGGCAGTAGCCACAGAGGCTTTCAAACACTGCACGGAGCGGCAGTAGCCACAGAGGCATTCACGGAGCGGGATGCCAGTGGCCAGTAGTTGGTGTTCCACCTTCACGGAGCGGAAGGATGGAGGGCTGCTATCTCCAAAAAAAACCCAAAAAACAAAAAAAACAAACAAAAAAATAAAAACAGGGGTGGGTAAGAGTATGGGGTAAGGGGGTGGCCTGCTTGTTACAGCAGTTGCTACCCCTAATTGAACTGGACGTCCCCTAATTGAGCTGGACGTTCACTTGGATGCAGATACGGCGCTGCTCTCTAAATTGGTGGTGGGGTGGAGGGGAATTAGGGCTGGAGGGTACTGGAAGCCAATAGTAACAGGTGGGAGAGAAGAAAAGGGGAAAAAATGGATAAAGTGCGTAGCTTGCTGGGCAAACTAGATGGGCCGTTTGGTCTTCTTCTGCCGTCATTTCTATGTTTCTATGTTTTACTCTTTCAGATAATAGAAGGACTAGGGGACACTCCATGACGTTAGCGTGTGGCACATTTAAAACAAACTGTAGAAAATTCTTTTTCACACAACGCACAATTAAGTCCTGGAATTCTTTGCCAGAGGATGTGGTTATGGCAGTTAGTATCTGGGTTTAAAAAAGGTTTGGACAAGTTCCAGGAGGAGAATACCATACATTGCTATTAGTCAAGCGGACTTAGGGAATAGCCACTGCTTGTTGCTGGCATTATGGGATCTATTTAATTTTTGGGTACTTGCCAGGTACTTGTAACCTGTTGGAAACAGGCTGCTGGGCTTGATGGACCTTCTGTCTGATCCAGTATGGCAGCTTCTTATGTTCTTATATACTATGCTAGACCTTAGCTATGGAAACGGTCTCTGTTAGGCTTGCAATCTAATTACCAGGCAGAGAGAATGCTAATGTAGGAATTAATGAAAATGCTAGGAGTGTGGCCAGATGTCCGGATGCTTCCTCAGAATTATGGCTTGCAGATTCTTTTATTTTGTGTCCGCCCGAAGCTTATTCTTGTAGCAGCAGATCTGGCAAACATTGTATTCAGCAACTGAAAGGGTTGAATTCAGAAATAGATCCATGGAGAGAGAGAAGTAGGCTAATGTGTCTGTAACTACCGTTGATGCATGGCACTGCCAAGCAGTGTGCTCCTGATTACCCTGGGCCCAGACTGTGATTTCAGCATTTACCCTTCCCTTCCAGTGAAAAGACTTCTTGTTGACAGTAAGCTAGTGGGCTTACTCGCACTGGTAGAGTTTAATTGCCCTGGCAGCAAAAACCCTTGGAATATTTACTAAACCTGTTTCCATTAACATTGATTTATTGCATTTTACCTTGCACAATCATGTTTACTGTACAGTGACTTACCGTGTGCCAAGCGCAGTCACAACGCCAGTTTGCGGTGATATTTGATTGGAAAACTTGTGAAAATGTTCTTGTGGTATTTTCGGTAGCCTAGAAACTTGAATCATTCCTGGTGCAGTGCCAGAGACCCCGGCTGATCTCTGGGTTTTCCTTCACTTCTTGGTGCCTAAGGATCCTCTGCACTTATCCCAGGCGTCCCTCAGTTCCAGGGATGTGCTGGAATTTGTTTTCATTTTGGTTAACTGTTTTCATATATTTATTTATTTCATTGCTTTTTTTTTTTTTCTTTGTTATTTTGTTTTTATTAATTTCAGAAAAATGCACCTGGAAAATCGTTTTAATCAGGCCGGTGGCACCCAGTGCTGTTGGGTCTGTCCCTGTAGTTTTCTGCCACATTTTCGTGGTCTCTGATTGCATCATTTGGTACCTGAGGTTCTTCTCCGCGCAGGAGTCGCTTGGTACCCACCCTTGCACTTTTCCGCTTTACCACGATATCCGGTTTTCCTGCATCAGGTTTCCTTGTCTGAGCTCGCTGCAGTGATTCTGCCGTGGCCACCAGACGTTAAAAAGAAGAGCGCAGGAATATTACTGAGAGCCACCCAGGTACCCCAGTGATCTTCATCAGCAAGCAAAGAGGGGGGGGGGCCAGAGGGAAGATAAAAACATTTGACTTTGGTGCTGATAATATGGGAATAAGGAAAAATCAGAATCTGGAAAGTGAATAACACGCCCCAAAATATCTCAGAGCAGACAGAGGCTGCAGGAGGGAGAGAAACTATTTGATCTTTGTTTTATCAACCCCAGAATGGGTTGCAGACAAAGGAGTAGATTTTCAAAGGGTTGCACGCGTAAGATACGCGCGCAACCCCCGAAAACCTACCCCTGCCTCTCACTGCGCGCGCCGAGCCTATCTTGCATAGGCTCGGCAGCACGCGCAAGCCCCGGGACGTGCGTAAGTCCCGGGGCTTGAAAAAAATGGACGTTCCGGGGGCGGGACTGAGGCCTCCGGAACAGCCACCGGGCCGGGGGATGGAGAGTCGGCGCGCGCAAGTTACATCTGCTCGGAGGCAGGCGTAACTTCATCGATAAAGGTTAGGAGGGGGATTTAGGTAGGGCTGGGGGGGTGGGTTAGATAGGGGAAGGTGGGGTGAGGCGGAGGGAACTGAGGCAAGCTGCTCGGCGCGCGCAGGCACAATTGTGCATCCCCCTGTGTGCGCCGACCCTGGATTTTATAACATTCGCACGCGGAAGCGCGCGCGAATGTTATAAAATTGGGCATAGATTTGTTTGCGCCGGGTTGCGCGCACAAATCTGCGCCCACGCGTACCTTTAAAGATTTGCCCCTGAGGTTATAGCGTGCTCCCAAGGCGCGTCCACCTAGCCGGTTCACCTGTCCTGGCGCACGTTTTCACTCTTTTGCCCAGCGAACACTAATCTGACTGTGCCGTTGTGTTTCTGAGCCCAGCTGTGGAAGATGTGCTGAATCTGATCTCAGTATTAAAGGGCGCCATGTAAGAGAAGCCAGAGGTAACCGTGTTCACGGTGCTTGGGTGGATTACGGCTTTGCGCTGGGCCTCTTCCATCAGCGTGGCAGAGCGTGGGCAGGTTGGACTGGAAACTCAAGGAAGGATGATGCCATTAATCGCTGTAACTTTACAGCGCAGCACGTGATGTAAGCCGTCCCTTCATGGCTGATGATGGGGTGCCGTCACCAGGCTTGATTTTCCTCCATGTTTTGAGAGCAGCGTGCTAGGACAGGCCCCCGCCCAGGCTGAGAGGCAGTATTTGCTCAGGTTGTGCTCACAGGCAGTAGAAGCCTCTCTCTCTCCCGCAGGGTCAGCGTTTTCCACTGGGCATCGGCACTCCCTGTCTGCCATGGGTAGGTTCACTGTAAACCGAGGTGATGTTTGAAACGTGCCGCGGTATATAAAAAACCTTTAAATAAATAAATAAATAAATAAATATCCCTGGCAGTTCCGTAAGAGGCATTCAGACTGCGAGCTGTGTGAAATAAGTGTTACAGAGAGAGATCTGCTCTAGGCTGATAACCTTCACGGCATGTTTCAGGCTGACTTCTTGAGAGAGAGGTTTGCTATCCTGTTTCAAGCCATTTACATTTCATAACACTGACCTTTAAAAAAAAAATAAAATTGTATTACATTTACAAAAGCAAAGCTAATCCCAGCCAGCACGGCATTTGCAGATTCTGTGAATCCTGGAGATTCTGTCATCAAGACTTCCCCATTCTTGATCTGTTGGAAAAATTAAAAGGACTATCATATGATTCCAGTTATTCACTGGTTTTCTGCTGCATTCAGACACATGAAGTCGGATTTTTACTTTTGCTACTGAAAATGAAGTGAGAACAGATTACAAAATTCTTTTGTTAAATGAAAAAAAAAATCTGTCTTGTCAATGAAAGCTTCAGGAACCTTTTACGATGCTATCTGGAAGCGTTCTTGTGATCTGGATCACTACAGCACCTTCTCTGTCGGTTCTGTAAAACATAGGTTTCTATATTTCTCTGTTTCTTTGTCAGTTCTGTTCATTCCAGGTCCAGCATGGCTCCTGGAACTCATCCCTAATGATGGTTTAAGTAATTGTAATATGGTTCCGTGATTTCATTGTTCGAAAAGCACCCTCGAGTAGGTTTTATCGATGCCGGCTTCAGCTGCTCAGATTTCTCTTACTCTGTAGCTAAATATCAGATGTTTTCCAAGATGTTTCTTTTATATTCCAGTACCTGTTTGGCAAATGAGTGAGGCAAAAGCAACCCACCTCTTTGCATATTATGCATATATTTAGCGTGTTTGCATGACAGAATGCTATGTGTCTGTCTGTTGAGACAGGGCTTTAATGCAAACATATACAGAGACCACGTTTAAAGGCATAGTCCCCTTTCAGGTCCTCTTTATTCTGCCAAATAGGCTCTCAGTCAAGTACTAAGTGGTCCCATCTGGGCTTTCTGCCGGCACTTAAGCTTTTGCTCATGTGCCACAAGCCTTAGGTTCTCATGGCCTCAAGGGCGTCATCGTCATGAGAAGACGCCACCAATGGCGATCTACCTGATAAGGACAATGGTGCCCCGCAAGGCTTGAGGCCTCTGAGTTTCCTCCTTCAGACAGCACAGATCTGCTGGTGGGTCACTCACTGGGTCAGCACCAGTGCTTCAGGGCTTCATGCAAATTCATTGTTTGTTGCAGTAATTATTTAGCATTGCTGAAGCAATAATTACAAAGAAAGCATTTATTATGAGCAGTTAATTAGCTTGCTGTTTAATGAGATGGATCTCCTCTTCAAAATTAACACTTTAACAAACATGACGCCTCAGCCCTCAATAGCTATGGAAACGGTCTCTGTTAGGCTTGTAATCTAATTACCAGGCAGAGAGAATGCAAATGTAGGAATTAATGGAAATGCTAGGAGTGTGGCCAGATGTCCGGATGCTTCCTCAGAATTATGGCTTGCAGATTCTTTTATTTTGTGTCCGCCCGAAGCTTACTCTTGTAGCAGCAGATCTGGCAAACATTGTATTCAGCAACTGAAAGGGTTCTTAATTAAAAAAGCTTTTTCAATCACAGTTTAGTGGAAATAAATCCATCCTTATTTAAATTAGCACGCAAGGTCTTCACCCCTCTGCAGAGTGATTTTCCAAAGCTTTTAGAAATAATTTGCACATTTCGAGCTGTGCAGACATAAAAGATGGGTTTCATGGTTACAGGCATTTTTGCTCCCATCGCGTGGATTCGTCAGCGTACCTTACCCTTCAGACTGAGTCTGGAAGGCACTCAAACCATAAGCTGGTCTAACCGCCTTGACCAATTTGTTAATTAAAACTAAAAAAAAAAACCAGGTTATTTAAGGTGCAAAAGAAAAGTTTTGACTCGCTGCAAAAGCCTGGAGTTTGAAGCAGGTTTCGGTTCTGAATGCCTTCTTATTATTGCATTCATTGTTTACCCAGTGGTTTAATCAGACATGCGGCAAGCCCGGACTTGGTGCAGTGTGAAAATATCACAAACAGAAGCTCGGATCAGAGGGACCCAGACACCTCCAGAAGGGCCAGAAGCTGTGACTTCACCCAAATAAAATGCGGGGAACCCCCTCCCCCTGTTGTTTTATTTCTCTATTCCCACATCTCATTTTTAGGTGGAACTGTGGTCATTTGGACCAATAGGAATTTTCTTCCCCAGATGCAGAAACCAGAAGGGGTACGGGTGCCAAATCTAGCTGAGACCATGGGTGCTTAAAAGATTTCTAGGCATTTGCCAATAAGTTGTCTCAACCGATTGGAAAGCTCTTTCTGTCTTGTCCTTTTATAATTTCTAATGAATATTGCAGGCTGACAGTTCTGACAGGTTACTAACGCCTCTAGCTGCACGACTTCCCGGTCAGGATCTCATTTGGCTGTCGGTTATGGTCAAACATTCAGGAGTGCTCTGACCGTTCTCCTGCTCAAGCATAGGAGGAAGACAGAGTAAGCCTTAAAGGGATGAAAATACAAACTCAACCAGCATTAACGCTGTCTGGGAGATGACAAGTAGGAGTGGAGGATTGTCAATAAAAGAAAAGGGATGCGAGCGGGAGATGGCCTGGATGTATCTTAGAAAGCTCAAAGTCTCCGGCGCGGAGGCCACCATACCAGTGGTTGCACTCACAGTCTAGATGGAACGGACCAGAATGTACTTTTTGGCAGTGACCCACAGGGTTAAAAGGTCTGAACAGGACCCTCCATCGCCACAGAAAAGAAACTGAACTGAAACCTTCCTTGGAGGAGCTGAAATCCCCAAAGGCATTAATGAGAGAGGATCAAGATGCGTCTAAAGATCTGAAACTGGAGGTGGCTTCCCTTAGAGCACAATTCTCTTCATTTCTAGGGAGAGTACAGGAAATGGAAGAGAGAACTTCCCTGCAGAAAGAAACCCTAACACTGCTCCAGGACAAAATCAAAATTATCGCTGAAACCAAGAGGGACTTTGAAGATGCACAGAACAGCAATGGGAGAAACAATCTGAGAATTTGGGGGATTTCAGAGACAATGGAAGCTGAAATATTCGGAGGCAGTTTTTTTTCCAAAGCAGTCTCTGAGATCATGGAGTGCCTTCCCAAAGCACAGGTATCAAAAAATACTTGAGATCAACTGTGGTAATTTGTAGCTCCGGATACCCTAACAGTCAAAGTAAAGGCATGAAAAATGTGATTCCCTTGGGTCTAAAAGTCCTCGCACAGACCAGGAAGAAGTTGCTGGTGGTGTGAGAGCAAAGCCCAGGTAGTTCCAATCAGCGAGGATGAAAGTCACTGTGAATAAGACCAAATATTGGAGGATCCTAAAGGATTGCAACGTTATATTGATTCTTTTTCAGTAAATGAAATGGAGACTCAGTCAGGCCGATGCAATCCCAAACACGCGATTGGATGCGTGTTTCGGACAGGGGTCCATAACCCCCGATGCAAAACGGGGATTAGCACGTCCAAAACGTGTATCCAACCAAGCTAATAGCGCTCATCACCTGTAAATTCATGCTGATGAGCGCTATAGCTATTTCCGCCTGATGGCAAAAAAAAAAAAAAAAGTGCGCCTGACACACACATTTTTACCCTCAACAATTAATGCCTGCACCGGAGGAGCCCAGTCTACAGAAAAGCAGAAAATACCGCTTTTCTGTAGTTCCTCCGACTTAATATATTAAGTCGGAGGAACCAAAAAAGGAGAACCCTTAAAAACGACTCACTAAATAAAAAAAAAGCGTGCTGGTGGTCAGGATAGGAAAATGGACGTTTAATTAACGAGCGTTCATTTTCCTAACCCACTGACAGCCACCTCTCCTGGGCGCCCGCTGCGGAGGAGGCAGTGCTAGGGGCACACAATGTCCCCCCTATGCATCCTATTTACCGCGGCAGCCCATTTTAATATCGGGTGCCCGGGAGAGGTGCGTCGGTGCGCGTTAGGAGAGCGGGCGCGGCCTGAGGGACTTGTAGGTGAGACAGTAAATTTTACGCACTGTGCTCCTGGCTAGGAGACCGCGTGCTGATTTTTTTTTGATGTGTACGATTCTGGCAGCGAAGAACTGAGAGATTTAGGCAGAGTCACTATGAGCTGGCTCGTGTTAAGTTTGTAAAATTGGAGAATTTCAGGACTGCACTGCAGCAGTGGCACCCGGGACCCCCATTACAGCCCTTCTCCTTGTCCCACAGCTTTGACTTCTCTTCCCCACTTTGCTTGCCCCCCCCCCCGGCACCTTCAGACTGGAGAAAGGCCCTGGCTTAGCTCTCGCCACTGGCTCGGCTCTTCCTCTTTCCCCCTCCAGGACCACACGATACTCGCCGCAGTGGTGGTCTCTGCTGCTAATCACGACTCTGATTTAGGCCAGGTTTGCCGGCTCTTCAGTCCCTGCAGAGGGCCAGTCCGTATCTTTCTCCTTTGATGCAGCTCCGTGGCAGGTGTAGCCACGGATCCAGGGAAGGCGTTCTGATTTCTCCGTTACCTCCTCCTCTGTAACCACAGGCCAGATCCACAACGCTGGGCCAGTTCCCTCCCCCTTTCAGTCCTGGCACCGCTAAATCTCCTTCCAAGTGTTAGTTTTTCCCCTATGAATTGTGAATAAACTGTAGGATTATTGAAGGCGGCTGACGAGCTGAAATGCTAACATGCAGGTCAAAGGTCGCATGATTTACAAGCACCCTAGCTTCATTAGAATATGCATGAGAGAGAATTATAATGCTGTCCTATTAAGCGAATGTTGTGTTAATGCTACCGGTTGGGAAACTGTTGTGACAGCAAATAAACGTTGTCCTTGGTTTAGAAATTAGAGGTGTGAACCCTTTACAATGTCTGGTATTATTACGTCACCTCTGAGAGAACTGTATGGGAACTTGTTCTCTCCATAAGATATATCTTATTATATTACAGGTTTGTGGTCAATAAAAGGACTTTTCTCCTCATGCTGCTGGCCTTAAGTGTTTATTAAATCACGACACAAGCTCAACAGCTTGTTTTTGAGAGTATATGCCATCTTCACTCCAGAAATGCTCACTCGTGCGCTTAGCATCAACCCGAGGTGCTACAGGTCTGGTTCCGGGTCCAATTCCAGATAGGGGGAAGATATCATCCTGGGCCGCTAGCATGCTCAGTCACTACGATAGTCAAAGGCTCACACGCCAGGTCAGTGATCGCCACCACATGCAAGAGTCTCCAAATTAAGAACAAGGAAGCCAAAATTAGTAGAATGGGTAAAAAGAAAAACATCACACCCATGGCCATCCATTCAACCAGTGCTCTGGCAAAAGAAAAGGAAAACTCAACAGAATCCAAAGTGGCATTCAAGGAATCCAGTTCACTCCGACTTAAATAGAAGTATCCAGGCCAAAATCACAAAGAAATAAAACAACAGTAAAAAAAATATTAGTACAATGAAAACAACGGTCATGTCCATCTTAGATCTCCTCACCACTCTCTCCCTTCTCTTGCACCTTCATCCATAGCAAAAATACCCTCCCTGATGAAGGTAGGATAGCAAGAGCGCAGCTCCAGCATACGCTGGTCAAGTGGAGAAAAGCATAAAAGTTCTCAACAGGGTTTCAGCAAGTCAAAGACGTCAACTGTAATCCAAAAGCCTCAGAAGTCTCCTCAAGTCTCTTGATTCTCTTCTTAAACCAAATTTTCATCTCACCCAGGTGGTCAACAGTGTTGCGGTCTCGGTCGCCACGGTGGCGCCCGAGCCCTTACCTCCTCTCCGGGTCCCGGGGCCTTGCCGCGATCCGCGGACTTGGGACCCCGGGCGCAGCTCCCTCCTTGTGCTCCGACCCCGCGCGGGCCTGCAGGGCCTTCAGGCGCCGGCTCTCTCTTCGCCGCCGGCGTCCTCCCGCGGCTAGCCCCGCCCCCTAGGCACGCGCGCGCGGCTGAGCCCTGTTCTTAAAGGGCCCAGCGCGGGAAAGCACGGCTCCTCCTTTCCTGACGTCAGACGCTGCAGGGCTATTTAAGCCCTGCAGTTACTAGCCTTCCTTGCCTTGCAACGAGGTTCCTTCACCCGAAGAGCTAGTTGCCGTCGTTCCTGTTCCTCCTGTTTGTCTTCAGCCTGCCTTGACTCCGGTCCGTGACTTCGACTCCTGTTTGTCTTCAGCCTGCCTTGACTCCGGTCCGTGACTTCGACTCCTGTTTGTCTTCAGCCTGCCTTGACTCCGGTCCGTGACTTCGACTCCTGTTTGTCTTCAGCCTGCCTTGACTCCGGTCCGTGACTCCAACGCCTGCTTGCCTTCAGCCTGCCTCGACTCCGGTTCGTGACCCCGACTCCTGCTTGCTCGCCGCCTGCCAAGACTCCGGGTCGTATTCCACTCCTTCGGTTTCTTCGTCCTCGCCTAAGTCCCAGCGGTCGGGGTCCCTATGGGCTCCTCCTGGGGGGACCTCGGACTTCCAGGGCGAAGACTCCTAAGTCCTAGCGACCCGGGCTCCTACAGCTCCTCTGGAGGAGTCACGGGTTTCCAGGTGAAGCTCCAATTGCCCAGTGGGAGTTCTGCCTACCGACTGTTCCCTTGGGTCGGTCGGCCTAAGGATCCACTTCCGGATTTCCTCCATCACAACAAACAGGTAGCCTTTGGCGCAGCCTTTTGGGATACTGGGGGGTACCTTTCCCTCTGGACTGCTTTTCTGTACACCCTCCGACTTAATATTTTTTTAAAGTGCTGGCAGGTCAGGGTAGGAAAATGGACACTCGGTTTTATGAGCGGTCGTTTTCCTAACCCATGGCTGACGGTGGTTTGGAAAACGGACACTCGTAAAATTGAGTGTCGGTTTGCCGAACCCACTGACAGCCAACGTCTCCTGGGCTTCTGCTGCTAAGGAGGAGCCAGGGATGCGCTCGAGTCCCTAGTGTCTCCCTTTTAGTGCAACCCCTCATTTAAATGCAGGATCGCGCGCCCAGGAGCGGTGTCTGGGCATGCGTTGGGAGAGCGGACGCTCAACATGGGGGCTGGCTTTTCCTGAAGCAGAAAGGCACCGAGGGAGCACGGGTTCATCCCCTCGAATGCTTGTCGAGCTGCCGAGACTTGTAGCTAGCATCAAGCATCTGCTACGTGCACCTGCTTCCAGATGCAAATCACCGATTTCCCCACTACATGTAGAAACTTAGTCAGTAAAACTTTGTTGGCATTTTGTGTAACACCTTTTAGTGCCAAAATGAAATGGCAAACTGCTGCTACTTTTAAATTGTGGACCCTATCTCTTGTAAAGCCGCAGGTGAGCCGTTTGCTCCTCTGCTGCTATCCTAATGTACTGTAAACCGCCTTGAGTGAATTTCATAGTAAAATAAGGCAGGTAATAAAGGACTGGATATTCCTCCCCTGGGCTTTCGTAGCAGGCTGAATCCGTGGGAGCTGGAAAAGAGGCGGCTGGCGCGTTCGCTCACGATACCAGGGTCTTCCCACTTCCCGTGCCAGGGGCCCCCCAGGAGTGCAGAGCAAGGTTTGGATTGCAGAGGAGCACCAGCGCTGCATGGAGAAACGGGGTGCAGTCGTTCGGGGGGCAGAGGCTTGGGAAACGGACAGTTTCATGGGTACAGCGTGCTGGTTAAAATGAGAGAATGGGATACACTGAAGGATGGATGTTTACCTGGAGGAGCAGGAACAGTGTGCAAATAGCTGACACAGGGGAGGTGATGAACGGGAAGCAGTAGTGGCAGAGGATTCCATTCAATAATCGGCGGTAGATCACTGCTTTTTCGCCTGTGGGACCTGATGTTCCAAAGGGAAAAAGCTTCGCACAAAGGCCTTAACGCCAGGAGGAAGCAGGACCTTGCATGAGACATGCAGGACATGGGAAGAAAAGATTGGCCTTCTGAATGCCATCCCTGGGGCCAAATGTTAATTCCAGGGTCATTTTACAGACTTTAGCTTGTTCGGGAAAGGATCAGCTGACGAACTTGCAAAGGATTAGCTGTGTTGGTCGTTGATACAAAAGCAGTGTTGAATGGACTTTCTTCTCAATCATTTGGGCTAAAATCTGATTTAAATATGGGTGCATGGACATCAAGATCTTTGAGGTCGATATTCAAAAGCTTTTGTGCGCATAGCTTTGTAGTTACGCGCACAAAAGCTGATTTTTGAATATTCCTCCTCGCCAGCTGCATTATAAAGTTACACACGTAGGTCTGGCTGAAAATACAGCAGTCCTAAATTTACCTGGATAAAGTTAGGCGTATAATTTTTATCTGAGTCTGTTCAGCAGAATTCTCCATGTAAGGGTCCTGCTGAAGGTCCCAGACAAGCTTAATGCTTCCAGCGCTGTCTGCCCGCTGTGATGCTGAGCATTGATCTTTGGACATCTGTGGGACAGTGACGCCTGTGTCTGAATGTCAACGGGATTCAGGAAGATTTTGAATTGTGTTAAGAAGAAGAAGCCTGGTGTTGTGGTATTCTCTCTTAGAAGGAATCTGAAAGTTGAGGGCTGGATGGGGGGGCATATGCCTCGTCTCCGGCAGTGGGGAATAACAATGGAGTTTTGTACAAAAAAAAAGTCCTCGGCCCTTACACTGATTTCTCAAACCGCAGGTACTGAAGGGAAGGGAGATCACAGGCATCACATCTCTGGATGCAGAAAAAAAATACTTGTTCTAGTTACATACACTTTGTTAATGGATTCCCCGGGTTTCTTTCAAGTTTTGCAAATCCTATATCCTTATTAGGGGATGTATTTATTATTACGGGAGGGTCTTCAACTCATCACCACATCTGGTATTAGATTGGCAGTGTTAATGTAAAGGAGATGAACTCAGTGCTGAGAGAGGGCTTTTAGACTCATGGAGAATCTTGCATCCTATAGACAGAGACTGCAGGGTTTCCGGGGGGATATTTATTCACGTTTTTCTCCTTTCTTTATCAAAGATATGCTAGAATGAACTTTTTCCTGATATCCAGATTGCTTGTGCCGTCAGTAGTTCAGGCAGAAGTGTATAATCCAAGATCTGATCATGCTGGGATCTCTTCAACTTTAAACTGGGAGGATAGTTCCTTCCCAGAAACACAGATTCGGTTACAAACACGAAGCCACTGCGGCTGAAAAGTATAATAGAGATGATTTCAGAAGCTCTTGATACTTGCACATCATTACATATCTCAGGTGCTAAATTGCAGTCTTTTGTTGTATCCTGTAGATAGAATAGGTTGTGCAACACAGTAACAGTAACCTCCCAGGTGAACAAATGTTTTATGGAAATAGTATAAAAAATTCTTATGAATTCAGTAAAAATATTTGGAGAGCTGAAAAGGAAGTGCCACCTATCACCAAACACAATGCTGACTAAATTTGTTTAATTTGTACTGAGGCGACCCACTCTGGAACAAATCGCGTTTTTCTGTTCGTAAAAGCCATTCGTTGCAGTTAACCATTTTTATTTTTGTGTTTTTCATTTTTTAGGATCAAACACGAAAACATCGTGGCCCTGGAAGATATCTACGAGAGTCCCAACCATCTGTATCTCGTCATGCAGCTGTGAGTAGTTCATTCTGCGCATTGTAAACTTGTAATAAGCGGTGACTTGACCGCCAGAATGTGATCCAGCTGATACCAGACTTTTTTGTCCTGTGGGCTATGTTTCCGGTGGGGAAGTTGTGAAAAACCTGTCTTAGTGCATGGTGTAGACTTGATATCCATTGCTTCATTGAGTATAAAATGGTAGATATTTTAATATGAAGCAATCCACCTTAACTTGCTTCCTGCTGTACAGTCATTTTAACAAGAATAAATCATTGCCTGGCAGCTCTGTATACGTAGCGGCAAAGTTCGTAAGAAAGTCCACGCTGCGATTTATTTATTTATTTGTTTGACGAGTTTTATACACCATCATTCAGTTTCGCCATCACAACGGTTTTACAAAGTTTCGATGATTAACAGAGTTTTCAAAAGGTACATATGGTTGCTAGTATAAAAAGATATCAATTTATAAACTCTTTACACATTTCAGTTCATTGTTATAATATCATCTTGTGTTGAGTTCACTAGGTTTTTAGCGTAGGAGTTCATCGAGTCATTGGGTGATTTAGTAGCTTTGGTAAACATCCATGTTTTTAGCTCTTTTTCAAAAAGTTTTTAAGTTTTCTTGTGTTCTGAGTTCGATTGGGAGGGTGTTCCAGAGTTTAGGGCTTCCTAGAGAAATTGCTCTATTTTGCGTTGAAGTGAGTTGTTTATAGCGAGTAGGTGGAATCTTTATAAGACCTTTATTTGCTGATCTGAGGTTTCTGTTTGGAGTACGCAGTTTTGATGAACTGGGGCTTCGGTTAGTGAGGGCTCATCTTGGTTTACTGCCAGCTTAGTGGCCGTTAATTGGACAAAGGATCAGCTCCTGCTTAGCGAATCAGCTGAATCCAGAACAGTACGTAAGGCATCTTCCTGGTGCCACGGAGCAGCATCCATTCCTATGCGAGGCGGTCCGAAGGAACGAGAGGGCACCGGGGAGAAAGAGTGGCACAAGGAGCTCTGCTCCCTTCACCCTTGGGAAGGGGCGTCCATTCCATGGCTTCATTGCGCAGCGGGCCTGCACGTTACAAACAGTACAGGAGACCAGTACAGCAAATAACCCTGTCCCGGGGCCTATTTCAGGTAGGCAGCACTGCAGCAGGTAACCCAGCAGTGAGACAATAGGTTGTGCTATCCTACAAATACCGATGCAGATAAACATCTGGGGATGGAAGAAAGGGGGAAGTGACAGGAGGTATACAAAAACACCCCCGAGGGAGATTGAACCTTCTCCTCTCTCATGCGCTACTATAAATCTCATGGTCCCAACCCTTCCCAGCATCTTGTTGATAAAAGAATAGAATATCAAAAGGCGTTTAATCTGACATTCTGCTCAGCTGCACAGATTTCACGGCACGAATGATCAGTTTAATGACTGCATCTCCAGAAATGCCTGGGATTTTGTTGTTTAGCATTGGAGTAATGAGCTGAATTGATGGGATAACTTTTAAATGCAGATTTTTGAAGCTTTCAGAACTATTGAAGTGTGCAGTGATTGTGTTTAATTACTCTCTGTTCTTTAGATTACATAATGAGGGTTATGTAACACTGGGCACTGTTCTAAACTCTGCTTTAACAAAGGCCCTTATCTACAAGGCAGGATTTCAAGTTTAAATTGATAAACTTTCGTGAATCATCCATAATAAGTCAGAATACCAGAAACAAAATATATTTTAAAACATAAACCTAAGATGCTACCTTTGCTCCTTTTTCTGTTTTCTGGATCATTTTTTCAATTCTGGAGTTTTTGATATAATTTTGTTTGCTAATGCAGATGTAATAAGTTATGAATCTGTAGTAAAATACCTAGAAAGATACCCGTGTTTATACTGGACTCATGGAGGTACTGCCACTGGAACTAAGGCGTTAGCTGCCTCAGTCCGTCAGCATGAATATTTCCTCCCACACAACTGCTAACTGTAGTCACCTAGTGAAGCCAGGCAGCTATAACTAGCCCCTCAAAAAGTGGGCCCGGCCGCGTGGCAGGCCCACGGCCGGGCCCACTTACCCCCGATTGCTAGCTCCAGCTCCCAGTTCCTCCTCCCTCGCGGCTGTGGGCAGCCCACCTGTGCACCTGAGCCACCTCCATTGTCCCCGGCTCTTCTGAGGACTCTTCAGCTCGGCGGCGGGTCTCCCCCCTCATGACGCCGCCGCTGCTCCGGAAACGCCTCCCGAAACCAAGGCCCTCCGCTCTCTCAAGCAAGTCACCGACGGTACAGGATGGAAACGCGCTGCAGGGCAATTTAGCACTGATTTCACTAACATCATTGCAATTTTGTGCCTTGTGCAGAACCCTGTGGAATACAAATGATCTGCTTTTTTTTTTTTTTTTAACTAAGAAACCCACTGCTGAATTTCCAGTGTTGGCGTCATCGCATTAGACCACAAAGCTCTTGGTAACGAGCGGGCTGCGGAGCGGGAAGCCAACACGAAACGCAGGCATTTCATCTTTCTTTTAACTGAATCCTTTTTTTGGGCGGGAATGCGGCATTGAATTTCAGAGAAGGAACGCGTTGGTGTACCTTGAGAAAAGTAGCTTCAGTGTTATTTCTTCTTTTCCTCGAGAAACCTTGCTATCCGTATGCATGCGGGCAGGCACATTAAGGATTCAGACCACTTTTACAAGGGAAACTTTGCAAGGTATTTATTTATATGGCTCATTTAGAAGGAGACGTCCAGCATAGAGCTTTTATTATGCTACTAATAATAAATACCTAATTAGCAACTGTTTATAGCGCGCTGGCCATCGTTCAACAATTTATTTATTTAAAAATTCTAATCGACTGAAAGCGGCTTACAAAATCAGTTCAAATCACACATAATTACAACATAAAAATGCAGGCATAGTATAAAAAAATAATGACAAAAATAACATACACAAAAACAGAAACATTGACAGCAAACAGGAGCCGGGTCTTCGGGACAGCGAACAATGGTTGAAAATAGGCTCGGCGCGCGCACAGGGTCCCGGCCGTGCGTGAAAAAGGCCGGATTTTACACGCGCAGCCTTTTTAAAATCTACCCTTAAGTTAAAAACGTAACTAAATTCTCATGAAGCCTCTCATCAGATCATAATTGCTCCAGTCGAAGTGGAACCGAAATACAAGCCTTCAGATTGAAAAAGTGAGCCGTAACCTGTAATCCCGTAGGTTCCTCACCCGAGGCAGCAAAGCATTCCACAGAGTTGGTCCCATCACAGAAGAATACGATCGTGAGTTTCTTGTAACTGGACCAATTTAAAGGCAGATGTCCTGTCTCCACAGGTGATTTTCTATTTCTTCACTGTTGCCCTGCTTTCACAGTGACCTTTTTCTACAGCAGCCTTTTTTGTTTCTGTTTATTAATCCCGAGTTGGTGCTTTTTGTTCTGCGAAGTTTCCCTGTTCGCTGTTATGCTGCCAGCTGGTGCTGAGCCTGCATGTCGATCACCATTTCAGCTATGTTCAGTGCAGCGGGTTCTAAAGGGTTAACCTCTGACCTGGCAGCAGGGGTTTCTGCGTGTTTTATTTTCCCTCCTGTTTTTCAGTCACCTTTTTGTCAGTTCCGGTCGGCACCTGTCCGATTCAGCTGGGGATCTAGCCAGCCCTGCAAAATTATCTTCTTTTTACCTGTCTTTTATTTCTGTGGCCCAGACTACGCTGGTCGCGCGTTATCTCCAGTTTACGCACAATAAGACTCTGTTTTG
This sequence comes from Rhinatrema bivittatum, assembly GCF_901001135.1. NCBI lineage: Eukaryota > Metazoa > Chordata > Amphibia > Gymnophiona > Rhinatrematidae > Rhinatrema > Rhinatrema bivittatum. The sequence goes on along the minus strand of NC_042623.1, from coordinate 10,985,775 downwards.
CCTGTTATTAAAGTTTTGGAGTAGAAGAAGCAGCCTCCGCGTAAAGCTAACTGTTTAAGCTGGGCGTAGGAAATGGATAGCAGAGTCAGAATACAAGGAACAAGAAGGAAAATAACTTATCACCTGAACAGAGACATCTAGCAGGAGAATGCCGATGCAAAAGATTAGCCAACTACCCGGGTTCACCATTGTGAGCAGCCTTTAACTACGATTGTTACAATCTTAAATTGAATTCTCCGAGCAGCAGGCAGCCAATGCAGTTTTTTGAGAAGAGGAGTAATAAGATCACAGACTTGATTTGCAAGACCACCGAAAACGTACAGTCAGTAAACGTCCCTAAATCTTGTACTGTTTCAAGAACAGGGCAGATCCGGCCATCAGTTCCAACTGATGTAGAACTGGGAGAAAACCAGCCCGCGATTAAACCAACAAACCTGAGTCTTGTTGAGGTTTGACTGCATCCATACACACGAGGTTAACCTAGCAGCTGCTCTCTGGGCTGTCCCAGTCCCCCAGGGCACTCCACCCTCCAGCCAGCCTGGTAGGGTGGCCCTCGCTGGCAGCCCGCTCCTTGCTATGTCTGGGGGAGTGTCAGAGGCCTGAGCCGGAAGCCACCTGCAGGCCACTAGCGAAACACAGAGGCCAGTGACCCCAATCAAAAGGAAAGAGCAGGAGACAAATATGAGAAAGGTATAATGAACACTACTGTAAAAGAAATTAGCATCAATAAACCAAAATAAGTCTCCATCAAACGAAATAAATAGAAAGATGCCTGAAGAGCCGAGGAAGCTCCTTTGAAATTTCCACTTGGTGCCCTCTTACTGAAAGAGATTTGCCTGTTGGGGCCCTCGTCCTTTCAGCTAGCAGAGGGGTCGCGCAGCTTTTCACCCCTGTGCCCGAGGCTGAATACTGACATCCCCTTACTGCAGGCGTGGTCAGAGCAGGATCACGTCAGGATTTTTATTTGTAAGGTTTATTGACTGTTGTATTTATTGCTACGCATTTATTTAATGCATATAATTTTATTAACATTTATTTTACTACATGTTAACGTTGTATTTATTAAATTTTATGGATGGTTATTTTAGTTTATTGGTGCCCATTTCTTTTACAGTAGTGTTCATTATTCCTTTTTTGTATTTGTCTCTGTAGTGTGCCACTCTCCTGCTCTTTTTCTGCCCTCGCCTGCTACGTTGCTGGGCCCAGCAGGAGGAGGGCAGAACTGGGACGCTCTGCGATTTATTGGTTTCATTTTCACAGTCCAAACACACAAAGGCTCATGCAGGCTTTAGAAGTGGGGAGGGTTTGTTCTGAAAGGGCCTCCGGCGGGGAAAGCAGTGCGTTACCCATAGAAAGTAGGGTGACAGATTTGTGTGTAAAATTACGCGCCCACGTCTTGTATGCGCATAGGAGAGCCGTGTTCCTGGGGATGGAGTCTGGGTGCAGACTTTTCGTGTCAAATTTTTTTAATTTTAAAAAGTGTGCATGTAAGTTTCCCAAAACCTTGGTGTGGACGTTTTAGCAGGGGAGACTTCTGCCAGAGTCGTTTTCAAAGTGGATTTGTGTGCGCGAGTCTGCTTTGCAAATTGATGTTTAACAGGTGCAATGTTACAAAATGACCCCCCTAGGACACACAGCTGATGTGGGAAGCTCAGGGAAGTTCCATGGCTCTGGGTCTGATTTTATTTCTGATAGCATGTCCGTCCTTTCTCAATGCGTTTGCATCCTTTTATTTATTTAAGTATTCCCCTGCTATCACATGACACATCATGTGTAGTTCCTATGGAGTATTTCTGTACACATGCATTAACCACGAAGAAGCCTGGAGCGGCCCCGCACTTCTGTCGCGGGGCAGTGTCTCCAAACGGGTTTCCTTTGTGCATGCCCATCCGTAAGTCAGGGTGTGCTGGGAACGATCCGCCTCTCAGATTTACTGCTGGGGCTCACCTAAATACTTACACTGTGCCAAAGAGAGCCTCCTTCTACAGTTCACTCAATGCACAGTTAAACTCTGGAATTCATTGCTGGAGGATGTGGTGAAGGCAGTTAGCATAGCTGACTTTAGAGAGGTTTGGACAAGTTCCTGGAGGAGAAGTCCATAAACAGTTATTAACCAAGTTAGGCTTGGGGAAAGCCACTGCTTGTCCCTGGGTGTTAGCAGCATGGGATCTATTTACTATGGGATTCTACGAGGTACTTGTGGCTTGCATTGGCCACTGTTTGAAACAGGTTGCGGTACTTGATGGACCCTTAGTCTGACCCGGTATGGAAGTTCTTAATGTTCGTATGTTTAGAGAGTGTAATATGTACAGGCAACACATCAAGGTATGCATGGAAGTTCTTTTTATTCAGGACAATGCAGTTAGGACTATTTCTGTATCTTTCAGCCACGTTTATTCATAGAAACATAGAAATGACGGCAAAAGAAGACCAACGGCCCATCCAGTCTGCCCAGCAAGCTTTCGCACTTTTTTTTCCCTCATACTTATCTGTTACTCTTGGCCCTTAATAACCTTTTGGTTCTGTTTCCGTTCCACCCCCACCATTAATGTAGAGAGCAGTGTTGGAACTGCATCTAAGTGAAATATCTAGCTTAATTAGGTAGGGATAGTAACCGCTGCTATAAGCAAGCTACACCCATGCTTGTTGGTTGTTGTCTGTATATAGATCCACTTTTCTTCATCCCCCCTGCCATAGAAGCAAAGAGCTATGCTGGATATGCATTGAAAGTGAAGTATATGGTAAAGGTTACTGAATGATCAGGCAGAAGTTTGGAGAAGCATATCAAAGCAAGACATTTCAAGTGACCTTCTTACCCTGAGCGAGCCCATGGCACAGATGGTTATCAGCAGCCTAGCAGGAGCCATCTTATTCTGCTGAGTATCATCTATATATGACACACCATGAGTGAGTCAAGGATTTTAAAGAGAGGGTGCAGATGGTGTGGCGATTTATTTATTTATTTGCATTTCTGATATACTGTCAAATTCCAGAAATAAATCATTGCAATTTGCAAAATAACATTCATAAACAAAACTAGATAACATTGATAAAACAAACATACACCACATAATAAAATCAATAAAGTAAAATAAAACAAAATCAGTTAAAGATTCCCTTCCTATTCCTTCTCCCTCTCATCTTCAAGGATAGACGACCTCCAGTGCCTGTGGACACCAAGTCTCTTGGGTTTTCAGGAGACCTCTAATGAATATGCATAAGATAAATCTGAATATAATTGAAGGGGGGGGTGCATGCAAAGCTACAGGCCCTGGAGTTTGCCTGCTCATTTTCCCTTCTGCTCTTTGTCTCTCCCTTCTCCTCTGTCCAATTTCCTCTCCACCTACTCTCTCTCATGTCTCTTTATCTGGCCCATGTTCTTCTTCATCTTTCTGTCTTATCTCCTAGCCCCTTATATTCATCTCTTATCTCTCCTCTTAAATTCCTTTATATCTGCTCCTCCTTTCCCTCCCCCCACCAAGCTTCCTCTTCAGCCATATGCACAGGTTCCTCTCCATCTCTTCCTCCTTCACCAGAGTCCTCTTCATCTCCCACTGCCCGTGGATTCCTCTCTCTCCTTTCTCCTCTCCACCTTTGCCTGCCTTTTTCTTCATCACTCCCCGCCTCTCACTTTCTTGCGGTGGTAGATCAGCAGGGCGGGGACACGGTAAGTGCGTATGCCCTCTCCTCTCGGAGTTCCCTTTAGCCGTGGCGCGTGCTCCCTTCGTATTCAGGTAAGCGTGGGAGGGCGGAGGGGGGAGGGAGCAGACACAGCGACTGGCAGTGCGCGCTGTGTCCCCCAGTCCCGCCCTCACTGATGCTGATCTTGACTGCCTGGTAAACCTGCTAACGTTTTGGTATGGCCTTTACCGTGGCTTGTCCTGCTCTGCAGGGATGCGTCGGTGACCATCCTGGTCGATGCGTGAGCTGCACACAGGGAAAAGATGAGAGCTGCTGTTTTATCACGCGCGCTCTCTCACAACACAGGTGGGATGGGGGGGGGTCTTATCTTGTGTGCCTATGGGAGGAGCCCAGTGATTCACCAGTCCCGCTAACACAACCACTCGAAACATTTTTGCTTTTACAAATTCAGAACTAAAACTTTTGGGTTTTTTTTTTGCTCTGCTTGCTTACATAACAAATAGAGACAAAAGGCGCTGTTAGCAGAAGGCGAAATGAGATGGAATGGTTATGGAATAAAATCTTAATTGACATCCAGACTGAAAAGGCTCCCGGTGCGTCTTTACAGCTAAAATGGCAAAACTTCCCTGGTGTGAGCGTGACAGACTGCTTAAGATGTGAAATCCAAAACAATGTCTTTCCTTCTTTCTGCAGTATTGAGCGGCTGGCACCTAAATCAGTGGTTGTCACTTCTGGCTCTCTGGATCACATGCCGTGCTGCATATGTTGTACTTTCCCTGGCGCGCTCTCTCGAAATCAGGCTGACAGAATCCTCAAACTGTTCCTGGCCAAAGCAGTGACACAAGCTTGTATCAGGCGTCCGACTGATTTCCAGCCCCTTAAACAATGGCTTTAATCCGGACTCGAAGGCGACGTCCGCAGTTCTGTGCGGGGCAGCGCACAGGGGAGTTGGGATTTCTTTTAAAGCAAGCACCGAAACTGAAGGTCAGCACGTGAAGGTGAAAGTCTCTTATTGCACTAACCCAGGACATTCACGGCCGGCTTTCAAGAGTTATCCTCCCTTCCTCAGGTTTTCCATTTCACCGAAGACGGTGTCCCGTGAAGACCACTGTGAGAATACAGCAATCCATGCTATTTCAGAAAGCTGAAAATAAAAACAAAACGAAGGAAATCTTTACAGAGAAAAATCTGTTTCTTGCAAATACATCCTCCCTATGTATAGCGCTATTTTTCATGGCTCTCCAGGTGGGAAATAGATAATCAGATGACTTACTCTGGTCTTGTATATGAATTATGAAGACTCTAGGGCAAGGTTATTTCACAAAAAATCTTTTTATTAGAGGACTTGGGTTTCTGTCAAGTGACTTGAGGATTTCCATTCAGGGAGGACAAGGATAGGGTCAGGAGGAGTGCACTTGATGGTCCAACAAATACTTGCAGGTGAAGGCAGGTCAGGACTTCTGGCCTAGGCACGGATCAGGAGTCAAGGCTAGTCAAGCAGCATTTCCACAGGCAAGGCCTCAAAAGACTGCACCAGCAAGGGTGCACTAAGCAAGGTCTCCTTCGATACAGCTTCCAGTCTGGGGACACACCCAAAGATGGTCCAATCGAGAGCTTCCAGGGGCATGGACCACCCCTGCCACGTAGAGCAGGTAAATACTACCAAGGTGTTCTTGTGCCTAATCCTGAAGACCTGTGTCCGAAGCGCTAAGGACTGCTGATATGATATGAGACGTACCATTCTTTTGGTGATATTTCTGGGCTATTCTGAGTTGGCATGCAAGGTTGATTTAGAGTGACAGCAATATATTGTCCTCATATGTTCAATTATAACTACAATTAGTCTCAAATTTCAACATAAGAACATAAGAAATTGCCATGCTGGGTCAGCCCAAGGGTCCATCAAGCCCAGCATCCTGTTTCCAAAAGAGGCCAAACCAAGCCACAAGAACCTGGAAATTACCCAAATACTAAGAAGATCCCATGCTAGTGATGTAATTAATAATTAACAATCCACCATTAAGGGAACTCCTTGATGTGTGATGATGTGTGGTGGCTACATTTCACTTGAATCGTTTGAACCTACTATCGCCTGGAGATTCAAATTCTAATAAAGAAAATGAAACCCTCTACCCATCCCTACGACCAAATCCCAACAAAACTACTCCTACTGGTACCTGACACCATCTCCAAACCTCTGGCCGATATCATAAACTGCTCTCTTATCACAAGGAATCTTCCCAGACACCTTAAAACTCGCCTCTCTTAAACCTCTACTCAAAATACCAAACTTAGATCCAAAGGAACCCAACAATTTCCGCCCTATCTCCAACCTACCTTTTGTAGCCAAGATCATGGAAAAATTAGTCAACTCTCAACTTTTAGATTATCTAGAAGAACACAAAATACTGCACCCTTCCCAATACGGATTCCGTAAGGCACTAAGCACAGAAACCCTCCTCATCTCTCTAACAGACCACATCATCATGGGATTGGACAAAGGACAATCCTTCTTACTAATTCTTCTTGACCTCTCGGCGGCTTTCGACACCGTAAACCATTCCATCCTCCTCGACAGACTATCTGACATCAGAATAACAGGAACTGCCTTCAGATGGTTCAAATCATTCCTCAGCAACAGAGGCTATAAAGTCAGAATCAACAATAAAGAGTCCCATCGCATCAATTCCTCACTAGGAGTTCCTCGGGGTTCCTCCTTGTCCCCCACTCTCTTCAATATATACCTCCTTCCCCTGTGCCAGCTGCTAACTAACCTAAAATTAAAACACTTCCTTTACGCCGACGATGTGCAAATCCTGATCCCCATAACAGAATCTATCACAAAAACACTCAAGTACTGGGAAAATTGCCTCCGAGAGATCAACCTCGTACTTACTAACCTAAACTTGATACTCAATTCAGCTGAGACTGAACTCATTTCCCCGGACGACAGCAATACCCTTCAAAGGTCACTCACTAACACCTTTGTCACCCAAGCTAGAGACCTGGGAGTATTAATCAACAACCGTCTGAATTTAAAAACATTCATCAACCACACAACCAAGGACTGTTTCTATAAATTACAGGTACTAAAAAGAATTAAACCACTTCTACACTTTCAAGATTTCCAAGCCATTTATTCTCCAAGATAGACTATTGCAATTCCATTTTGCTAGGTCTCCCCGCCTCTTCCATCAAACCTCTTCAGATGCTTCAAAATGCGGCGGCCAGAATCCTAACACACGCTTGCAGAAGAGACCACATCACACCCATCCTCAGAAATCTACACTGGCTACCAATAAGCTTCCGAATTCTACACAAGTCCCTCACCATCATCCACAACCAAGCCCCTCTTAACCTTCAATTCCCACTCAGACTACACACCTCATCTAGACCTATCAGAGAAGCCTACAGAGGATCCCTGCACGCCCCATCAACCAAATCCACCCATCATCTAACCACCAGAGAACGGGCTTTCTCTACAGCCAGACCAACCATATGGAATGCTATTCCCCCCTGAACTCAGACAAGAACCTTGCCTGCTGACATTTAGAAAAAGGCTTAAAGACTTGGTTATTTAAACAAGCCTTTCCCTAAATTCACCGATCAGCCATAGCTATCATTACTGAACATTCAGTGCACTGTAAATAATTATGGTCATTGAGTTACCTTCTGCTTTGTCTTCTTCTTCCACCAGTTCCATTACCCCTGTTTCAATGTAACTATTATTTTGCTTCGCTATGTTAATGTTTAAGGTTGTTATAGCCTGGTTCCCTGTAAACCGGCATATGATATGATTGTATCATGAATGCCGGTATAAAAAAAATCACTAAATAAATACATTTAAAAAATACATTTAAGGCAACCACTTTGTAATTGTCTCAATAGGTAGCTCCCGTGTTTATTCTTCACTTTATTAATGCAAATTTTTTAACTTTTTTTCTATTTTCTTGCTTGTGCTTAGTGAATATCCTCACCCTGGCGGATAACCCGACCCTCTCTAAGCTTTGTCGCTTTTTTGTGGGTACTTAATCGGTTTCCTTTGCTCCAAACGGGTTCCTGCCGCTTCTGTGGGGTCAGGCGGCTCTGAAAATCCAAATACACATCTACCTGTTCAGTAAAATCTAGGGTATAGCTAAGGAAAATGAGCTAGGTTTTTCATTGTGAAATTAATAGTATCTGTTCAAAGTATTACAGGTACAAGGCTGAAAAGCTGATGAAAAGAACATTCTGCATCCTCTTCTGCGGCAGAATGACAATTTTGCAGATCTTTTTACACCTTTTAAAGGTTTTCTGAATAGCAGCAAAGGCAAATAATCAGGCAGACGAGGTGTATTTGTTAAATATGAGGCCATGGAGAGGGCAGCTGAGTTTAGAATCTAGGCAGAGCTGAAACTGAGGTAGATCCAAGCAGACTGAAGGGAAAATAAGTGATCGTGCTGGGTGGAAAATCTCCAGCGCCGGGTGGCTGGACAGCTCGCTGTGCAGGTCCTTCGGCTGCCCGAGTCGAAGATCCTCGTCCAACTTTTTTTTCCAAGTAATGACTGCAAGGTTCCTTAAAACAGGTTTATCTGAGCATGCCTGGTGGATGGGCTGCATATTTCCTGTTGGTTCCCACAGGCTGTCTCATGCGCAGCAAACGCATATTTTGCCCAGCAGAAAGTGTTGCTTCAGATCTGAGCCCAGCACTGGGAGCCCTCTTGGTAAGATGGCCTGACAGAAGGCCAAGAAGCTTCCAGTAAGTTAGTTTGTTTTAACTGCAATTCCAGTTCCTTCCAGTCCGTTGGCGGGAGGGGAGTTCTGAGATGCATTGTTCATAACTATGCCAAGCGTTTATGGTCTGTAAACCCTTGCATTGGAAAACAAGCGCTTTCCAGGAAATAGCAGTATTCCTTAAAATCTCCCAATCGCCAGCAGTTCCTTGTATCAAAATGTCATAATTATGTTTGGGCAGGGAGCGTTTTCAGGAGTTTCTAAGCACAGGAATGAGGTGGATTCTGATATTCGTGCTGTTTGGCAAGATTTTACCAGCTGCAGTACTGGTGGCGCCTGTGTATGACGGGCAGAAGGCTCCCGCCGGGGAGTCAAACTCTGCCATTCAGAGGACGGGAGATCCTCTCAGTCACAGGGGAGGAAAGAGAGAGGTTCAGTAGGAAAGACAAGACCAGGAACAGGCTAAGATGTAATCTGAAGGCAGGACAAAGCAGGGACCTGAGCATGTTGGCTGGGCGAGGTTAACATCAGCTCCGAGCCAAGCCCCGTGGAGCTCCTTATCCTTCGATGCTTCTCGGTCGAAAGCTTCGGTACTGGCATCAGGAAGCTCCCCTGAAGAATTTCCTAACTGCGGAAAACGGTGGACCCGTGCCGAAGAACCAGAGGCCACGCAGGAGGACGTGCGGAGGCGGGACGCAATGCGATTTTGCCATCAAAAGCTTGGTTTCTAGCTGGGGAGTTCATCAAACTAAGACAGGAATGTGAGCTTCCTCTTCTAGATGTACCGTTTCATAGTGATGTACTGCCACAGTTACTCACATATTTTATTTACTCACTCTGCTACTCTATTACATTACATTAATAGGCTGAAATGTAAATATTGCTCTATTCAATCTCTCCCTTCTTCCAGCTCCAAGTTATTTTCCCTGTTTTATTGTAACTTTCTCACATCCTTTATCTGATTCACTGTATCTAAAGTTCAAGGTTCTTGTTGAGAACATTGTTTACGTTACGTTATGCTTTACACACTCTGTTAATTGTAAACCGGGTTGATGTGATGCATGTCATGAAACTCGGTATAACAAAAACAATAAATAAATAAATAAATAAAATAAATAGATCCGTTTGCTGTAAGACGCTCCCCCAGAGAATGCTGGGCTTAATGAACCTGACACTAACGAGCACGTGGCACTTACACTGCATCTGTATCCGGGGTGCCTGATAAATATCTCAGTATTAGCAAAGGTTAGCGAAGCAATTTAATGGGTTCTGGCTATGTGTTTGGGAAATTCTGCTCTATTTGTACTGGAACCTATTATTAATAAGCTTGTTTTGGAAAATGATTACTATTTCTTTTATACTCTGTTACGGACGGATTTTGTGCAGACCTCAAGAATCACTTAACTCCTGTAATGTCCTTAGGTGAGGGCCAGTATCAGCGGTGACATCATTATGAAGTAAAACAGCTCGTCGCCAACATTCGAGCAGCTTGGCAATGCCAGGAAGGTGCCGCCCTGACCTCCTCCCACCAGGGGGCGTATTTTCCAGTGGAGTGCAGAAAACCTGGCCCCGGGCAAGTCTGTCCTGCTCAGCCCTGGCGCGCCAGTGGGGAAAATGGCGGCAGCACATTCCGTCCACGCACCTGCTCCTTAAAAGTTAAAAAGTAGCCTCCAGAAAAGTAACATCCATCTTCCTCCACAAATATTCAGAAAGCATCCCCGAGTCTCACCGAGCACAGCTTCTCCACAACAGCGTCAACTAGTGCGGGAACTGGAAACCTTCACTAACCAAAGCTTTCATCAGCAAAACACATCTCCCCCCCCCCCCCCCCCGCTCCCGTATATATATCTAAAATGCCTTTTAAATACTGCACCTTTGGTCACAGCGCCTTTCTATGCAGAATTTTATTTTCTTGGCGTCCTGCCTAATTGAGTTTTTTTTCATTAGGTGTTAACACATGCTCCCTTGTTAATGTAATTAAAAATTCAGAGCGCAAGTCGGCATTGCATTGGCTTAATTACAGCCTGAATTTGCTCCAGTGAACTGCAACAAAACAAGCCACTGCACTGGAATGCATGCAACATGCCTGCCACTCATGTACGCGGCCTGCGGATGAGGTTTGGGCTACAGGGTTCACAGCAGAAGTCCCTGGGGCCGCTGTCGTCCGGATCACTCTTCTCCTTCGCTCGCACCATCCGCAGCACTGCGGTAAAGCCACCAAGGGGGATAAAGTTCAGCCGGTGGGGAGGAGGACAAGCCTCTGGGGGCCCTAAGCTCTTGGGGATAGGTACCTTCTACAGTCTCTTACAGCCAAACAGTCTCTCTCCCGCGATCTCTTCAGCTCAGCAGGAAAAAAGTAGTTAAGGACCTGGAGTGCTGTTCAAGAAAAAAAATAGTTTACTGCAACTTATAACCAGGTGAAATCATGAGCAGGAAACCTCCAGGTTGGTAGCCGCAAGCACTGCAGTCCCTCCCCACAGGCTCAGCCTCAGTGTCCACGGCTCCGAAGCTCTCCTCTCACAGTTAGAGGCAGAGAGATGGTGGCAGAAAAACAAACGCCCTCTTTCAAACAAGAAGACACGAAACTCAGTTCTTACTTCTTCTCCGTCGAGGTCACCACGGCTCCCCCACTCTTACTGGATGGAGAGCAAAGTAGCAGCCCAGGCAACTGCAGACCCCACCTGGACTGGCAGCAGGGCAAACCGCGCCCGATCCTTTACCCTCAGGCATGGGGGGGGGGGGTCAGAAACGAACCAGCTCTCTCTCAAGTCAAAAACTCCTCTCCTTGTTTACCCCACTGGTGCAGGCAGGGGGGGGCCTTATCCATTTCCAAACTCCCCCGTGCTCAACCCCTGACGCAGAGGGAGGATCCAAAAACGCAAAAAACTCTCCCAGCAGATGGAAAAAGGCAGAAATATTTAGTAAGGAGCGAAGCCTTCCTTACAGCAGGATAGTCCTCAGCCTCTTCCAGGATCTATGAAATGAATTTGCCAAAATGAAATAAACATTAAATTAGAAAAACCAAAACACCTCCTAACCAGCGAAAGTGGCTTCCACTCACTGGGTCATTTTCAAAAGCGGCTCCAGTCAAACTTGTTTTATCGCTGCGTTGCTTTACAACTATCAAAAAGAGAAAACCTCAAATGTGGAAAATAAGAAATATCAATGAAAAGAATCCCACAAAACTGTGATCACTAAAAGGCAGAAATGTATCTCTGTAATGACCCTCATATCCCGGCTAACCTTTCAGTCACCTTTATAGCCAGCAGTTAGGTATAATCATTGGTCAATATGGACGATTACTTGTTGTTTTTTTACGCCATACTGGGTCAGACCAAGGGTCCATCAAGCCCAGCATCCTGTTTCCAGCAGTGGCCAATCCAAGTCACAAGTATCTGGCAAGTACCAAACATTAGATAGATCACAAGCTCCTATTGCTTATTAATTACCGTCACAGCAATTTATGGATTTTTCCTCTAAGAACTTATCTCCAAACCTTTTTTAAACCCAATTACACTAACTGCTGAAACCACATCTTCTGGCAATGAATTCCAGAGCTTAACTATGAGCTGAATGAAAAAGAATTTTCTCCGATTTGTTTTAAATGAGCTACTTGCTAACTTCATGGAGTGCCCCCCCCCCCCCCCCCGGGTCCTTCTGTTATCTGAGACAGTACATTTACATCAACCTGCTCAAGTCCTTTCATGATTTTCTAGGCCTCTAGTTTGCAGACCTTTTAGTTTTACATTTGCAAATAAAAGTCTCAATTTTTGAAAGATACATCATAAAAAAAAACATTTCAATAAGAATACAAACCCCCGACACTTTCAGGGTTTCAAAATCTACTCCAGGATCTGCATCAGAGGCTGTGGGATAATGTAGACGTAGCGTTTCATTTCAGAAGCGCTGAACGCATGCAGTTCCTCAGGATCAGTGCAGGAGCAGAGTGCTGTACTGCTTGGGCTAGGAACAACTGGGGGAGCTGCAGAAGGGGGAAGGGCTTAGCAGAGAGGGAATGGGTTTTGTTGCATGCTGTTTGCTGCAACAAAATATTCCAAATTTTTGTTGTGGTTTTTTTTTTGTTTGGATTAGAAATTTGTTTTAAACAAATGCACAACCCTAGCTGTGAGCATGAATGAAAATCCTTCTGCTGTAAGGTAACTCTGGAAGTAAACAGATTAACTGGGCAGTACCTGATAAGAGGGGGAAGTATGTAACAGAAATGAAAGAACAGGATCCATTCCTTGGGAAAAGCCACAAGCTTTAGAATCGTCGTCTGCCTGGCGTATCTGAGGTGTGAGTAAGATGTACAGGTGATTTTTCTGTTGGATTGAGAGCTCTGATCCCAAAGCTCTCCGATTTCAGAAAGGCTGGGAGAAGCAGCCTGCTTTAAAACCCTTCATGAGAGAGCTTATCCTTATGCGAATTGTGAAATGCAATCCACCGGTTCAGCACAGAGAAGTAGGAACTGTGCCTGTCGAGCAATTTGTAAATAAGTTCTCTCGTGAATGACGACCAGGTTGCTTGCAGTCATTTCATCTCTGGACTAATACAAATCAGAGCTGTCACAGGGAGGGCTTTATTTATTTAGACATTTTCTATACCGTCGTTCCATGTATAGATCGCAGCGGTTTACAAGGTGACGTTCATAGTTATACATTCAGCAGACAAACAAAAACAAAGCTGTTGGTTACAGTGTTGGTGTACATATGTAGGTATTAGTTTCCATCTATCTAATGATGATTTCAGTGCCATAGGGGACTAAGCTAGTACATAATATGGCCAGGAGAATGGGTAATTACAAATAATATGATAGTTTTACATCTTAGTCTGTGGGCTCTTTGAGAATCCTTCATGGTACAGGTGTTACTTTTGGCCTCCTTGTCTCCGTACATTCTTGAGTTTTTAAGTTAAATGATATGCGTTAAGGAACAGCTCGCTCACTCTTGCTTCTGGATGCTTTCACGCGGGATCCAATACTCTTTTCCGATTGACGTCTTACTTAAAGCACCCCTAACACCATTCAGGACTTTCCCCCTGATCTCCAGCTGCATAACTTCACGGTGCAGTCCTGGGGCCCTTTTGGAATTCAGAGGACCTGACTACAGAAGAGGAAGATTTCGTGGTACAACAGAAGCCATCTAGAGTGGGCTGAACAAGGGCTAATAAAATCACACAACCTTGTGACTACAAGCTAAACAAAGACAAGACCTGGAGCTGTGTGCTCAGGCTGAATCTTGAATTATTGGCTTGTTATCTTATTCCCAGGGGTGACGGGGCTTCAGGTCTTGCACACTAGTTAGGGTTTGCTATGGAAACCTATCATGGAAGCAAGTTGTAATTGCGCTTTTTCAGGTACAAGGCTTAGGGCTGTGTTACTGAGATTAAACCCAATGTTTGGGACCGCACAATAATATCTTAGGCCTCTTCCACTGTATCTTTCAAAAAAATCACGTCAAAATTGAGGTGTGGGGAGAGTGCATGCATGCGTGTGTATGTGCCGGGGTGAGGAGGAAAGATAACATAAGAACATGCCATACTGGTCAGACCAAGGGTCCATCAAGCCCAGTATCCTGTTTCCAACAGTAGCCAATCCAGATCACAAGTACCTGGCAGGATCCCAAGGGATAGATATATTCTAAGCTGCTTATCCCAAGAATAAGCAGGGGATTTCTGCAATTCTACCTTAATAATTGTTAATGGACCTTTCCTCCCGAAACTTGTCAAACATTTTTAAACACAGCTATACTGATAGCTTTCACCACATCCTCTGGAACTTCTCCTGCCCAGCTATAGATCCTTCTCTGAAGCAATCCATGTCCAATGGCTTCACTCCTAAAATGTTTCTTAACCCTCTGTTGCTGTCCTTGGTCATTTTGTCTGAGCTCAAGTCTTTTGCAGAATATGGGAGGATGCAAACGGGCAGACTGAGTGTGAGTGTCCGAGTATAGCGGTATGGATTCAACATGATTATCCCTAAGCCCAGTGGTACCCTCTGAGCGTGACCATCTCTGCTCATTTGAATTTTGACCTGAAGAAGAGAATATTAGCTCCTGAAAGCTACTCAAGAAATGGATTAAGTTAGTCCAGTAAAAAGGGTTCACTTTATAGTTATGTTTTTTTTGTTTTATTTATGAAACCTGTTATTTCTGTGCATTCCTGAGTATAGCAGTATCCTTTGAGCTCAAGTATCCCTGACTATAGCAGCATTCTTTCAGTCAGGTATCCCTGCATATTGAGCTTGATTATCCTTGAGTATAGTAGTATCCTTTGAGGTCGGGTATCCCTGAGTATAGCAGTATCCATTGAGCTCAAGCATCTCTGATTATAGCAGTATCCTCTGAGCTTGAGTATCCTTGGGTATAGCAGTATCCTTTGAAATCGAGTATCCTTGGGTATAGCAGTGTCCTTTGAGCTCAAGCATCCCTGAGTATAGCAGTATCCTTTGAGTCTGAGTATCCTGCTTATAGCAGTCTCTTTGCATGTGTGTCATCCCTGAGTATAGCAGTATCCTTTGAAATCAAGTATCCCTGAGTATAGCAGAATCCTTTGAGTCTGAGTATCCTGCGTATAGCAGTCTCCTTGCATGTGTGTCATCCGTGAGAATAGCAGTATCCTTTGAAATCGAGTATCCTTGGGTATAGCAGTATCCTTTGAGCTCAAGCATCCCTGAGTATAGCAGTATCCTTTGAGTCTGAGTATCCTGCGTATAGCAGTCTCCTTGCATGTGTGTCATCCCTGAGTATAGCAGTATCCTTTGAAATCAAGTATCCCTGAGTATAGCAGTATCCTTTGAGTCTGAGTATCCTGCGTATAGCAGTCTCCTTGCATGTGTGTCATCCCTGAGAATAGCAGTATGCTTTGAAATCAAGTATCCCTGAGTATAGCAGTATCCTTTGAGCCTGAGTATCCTGCGTATAGCAGTCTCCTTGCATGTGTGTCATCCCTGAGTATAGCAGTATCCTTTGAAATCAAGTATCCCTGAGTATAGCAGTATCCTTTGAGTCTGAGTATCCTGCGTATAGCAGTCTCCTTGCATGTGTGTCATCCCTGAGTATAGCAGTATCCTTTGAAATCAAGTATCCCTGAGTATAGCAGTATCCTTTGAGTCTGAGTATCCTGCGTATAGCACTATCCTTTGAGCTTGAGTATCCTGAGTATAGCAGTCTCCTTGCATGTGTGTCATCCCTGAGTATAGCAGTATCCTTTGAAATCAAGTATCCCTGAGTATAGCAGTATCCTTTGAGTCTGAGTATCCTGCGTATAGCAGTCTCCTTGCATGTGTGTCATCCCTGAGTATAGCAGTATCCTTTGAAATCAAGTATCCCTGAGTATAGCAGTATCCTTTGAGTCTGAGTATCCTGCGTATAGCAGTCTCCTTGCATGTGTGTCATCCCTGAGAATAGCAGTATGCTTTGAAATCAAGTATCCCTGAGTATAGCAGTATCCTTTGAGCCTGAGTATCCTGAGTATAGCAGTCTCCTTGCATGTGTGTCATCCCTGAGTATAGCAGTATGCTTTGAAATCAAGTATCCCTGAGTATAGCAGTATCCTTTGAGCCTGAGTATCCTGAGTATAGCAGTCTCCTTGCATGTGTGTCATCCCTGAGTATAGCAGTATGCTTTGAAATCAAGTATCCCTGAGTATAGCAGTATCCTTTGAGCCTGAGTATCCTGCGTATAGCACTATCCTTTGAGCTTGAGTATCCTGAGTATAGCAGTCTCCTTGCATGTGTGTCATCCCTGAGTATAGCAATATTCTTTGAAATCAAGTATCCTTGGGTATAGCAGTATCCTTTGAGCCTGAGTATACCTGAGTATAGCAGTCTCCTTGCACATAAGGACAGTGTCATCCCTGAGAGCAGCAGTCTGCTAAGCAAACACACTTGACATGTGGTAGGGTGGAGAGATGAACTTGACAAAGTAAGAAACTGGAGCCTGGATGCTCCGTAGCATGATCTCCGTCATCTTTATTCTTTCTCAGATCTTCCATAGGATGCCATGCCTCGTAGCCGGGCATGGTTGCACGTGTTGTACCGTCGCTTGATACACCAGGGGATGACTAGCAGCAGTTCCCATTGTGGCTAACATTTGTGTTTGAGCCTGAAAGAAAGGGGGTGAACTGTAAATAATGTGATCAGAATGTGGACGTAAATCAGTTGTGATAGATTGAGATTTGTTTTTTTTCATTTTGTTAATGTGCGTATGAATGACTCGTCTTTCATGCATAACAGCTGAGTTTTTGGGAAGTGACCCCAAAGAATTCTGGAGGCTGCGAGAGGGCTTCAATGTGGCTGAAAATATCTTAGGGAGCCCGGAACGCCACTGCTTTAAAATTCCCAGGTCGCACCCACTCGGCATTTTTAGTTGGAATCCTTTTTTTTTTGCTTCCATCGCAGCGGCCGTTCCTGGGAGATGGATTTGAATGCTCGGGCAGTGTTCTCCTCGGACAGCGCCCTCAGCAGGGAGAGGCGGTACGTTTTATCTATTTATTTACTCAAAAGCTGACCTTTGCACCTCGGCGGGTAACGATGCAACATTCACAATTTGAAATCATAAGACAACAAAGTGAAAACAAAAAGTCAGACAACAAACGTAGAAATGTTCAGCATGGACTCCACACCCGTACTGCCCTGTCAAGTTCCTCGGGTTATTGGAACAATACTTCCGCTCTCGCTCAGTGACCTGTGTGCGGCGGGAAACAAATCGCTCTTCCGAGTTTCCCTTGTTTTTTAGAAATTCTGGAAGTTTGTTCCAAAGAGCAGGACCGATGACCCCGGAACCTCCGTCCCCATGAATGCTTCCGACGGAAGGGTCTGTGCGAAGGCACAGGAAGAAGATGTCTGGCGGAGGATCGTACAGAACGAGCCGGGTGATCTCCAGTTGGTTCAGGGAGGCTTTGAGGCAGCTTTAAAGTCCAGTGGAATGATTTTAAATTTAATACGCCAGCAGACCGGGAGCCAGTGGAGCATCTTCAATGCTGGTGTAATATGAAAATGTAAAAAATATCCTGTATTCAGCTATAGGGCCTTTAAGGTTGATTTAGACAAACCCACGTACAGTGAATTACATGCGTCTAGTGATGCAAGGATTAAAGCTTGCACATCTACCCGTAAATCCAGAGTACTTAGCAAAGACTGGATTTGAGTCTATCTGGATTTCCCCCCCCATCTGGGCCTGCTGCCTCTCATCTGCAGAGAGCATGGCATGATGCAACTGACGAGCACAGGGACAGGAAGCACCTGCAGTAGCTGGGGCTCTCTCCTGGGCAGAGTTTTGGGAGGTTGCATGTACCCAGGGTGGGTAGCCAGCATGAACGTCTGCTTGGCCTGGGAAACGCCTCGGTTTGGATGGATTCTGAGCAGGTGGAGATGGTATCGGAGAACTGCGTGTCTAGTGCGTGGCTGACACGTGGTTCCATGCCCAGTAAACGTGGCTCCACAACTGCTTATTATATTGAGTCTTTTTTTCTCTTTCTTCTTAATTAACTTCAGATCTAAATCTGTGCCAACATTCAAGTGTATTTAACGCTTTTTTTTTTTTTTTTGCGAGCGATGTGAAATTGATATTCCCTTATTTTTACAGCACTTCTCTTTACAAAACTGAGAAGACTATGAAAACCTCTGTACATTAATTAACGCAGCGTGGCTTTTTTTTTAATCTCTTCTAGGTGGTTTCTCGACCAACCTGGGAAGCATGCGTTGTGCTGTGCTGTCCTGGGGTGGGGGGTGGTGACAGGAGAAAAATCACTTGGGGGTGTTTTTTTTTTTTAGTGATATTATCCCGGTGCCTGCGCTGAACAGGTGAGATCGCCATTCGCCGCTGGCCATAAACGTTACAGCTTCAGGGAGTTTCTCACTAGTCTTTCGGAAAGCTTTTGGGTTCTAAAAGAGGACTGCATGAAGATTCGCTCTCTCCCCCCCCCCCCCCTCAAAGAGTTTGATTGAAGATTCGCCGCTCCCTGCCAGATTACTCCACCTGAGGATCGACCACCCCGATGCTAACTGCGGGGTGCGCACAGTCTTCATGTGATCCCTAAGACATGCCCCAAAGCCCAGAGAGGCCTCATTTACCTGTGCATGCTAGTTTATAAATATTGAAATTATGCGCATATTTTCGGTTTCATGTGCGTATTTATCTGCACAGAAAAGGGATGGCATAGGGCAGGGGTCGGGAACTTTTTTGGCTGAGAGAGCCATGAACGCCACATATTTTAAAATGTAATTCCGTGAGAGCCATACTAACTACAACCCCCACCCTCCTGACTCCCCTAAGACCTACCAAATTAATTTACTACAACCCCCTACTCTCCTGATGCCCCCCAAGACCTGCCAAATTAATTTACTACAACCCCCCAAGACCTGCCAAAAGTCCCTGGTGGTCCAGCGGGGGTCCAGGGCTCGCAGACAAATCTTTAATAAAAAAGTAAAAATCTAACAAAACCCCCACCCTCCTGACGCCCCCAAGACCTCCAAAATTAATTTACTACAACCCCCCACCCTCCTGACCCCCCAAGACCTGCAAAATGTCCCTGGTGGTCCAACGGGGGTCCAGGAGCGATCTCCTGGACTTGGGCTGTCGGCTGCCAGTAGTCAAAATGGCGCCGACAGCCCTTTGCCCTCACTATGTCACTGGGGTCGACCAATGGCGGCGGTAGCCCCTGTGACATAGTAAGGGCAAAGGGCCTTCGGCTGCCAGTAATCAAAATGGTGTCGACGGCCCTTTGCCCTTACTATGTCACAGGGGCTACCGCCGCCATTGGTCGACCCCAGTGACATAGTGAGGGCAAAGGGCTGTCGGCGCCATTTTGACTACTGGCAGCCGACAGCCCAAGTCCAGGAGATCGCTCCCGGACCGCTCCTAGACCTCCGCTGGACCACCAGGGACTTTTGGCAGGTCTTGGGTGGGGGGGGGGGTGTTTGTAGTAAATTAATTTTGGAGGTCTTGGGGGGCGTCAGGAGGGTGGGTGGTTTTGTTAGATTTTTACTGTTTTATTAAAGATTTGTCTGCGAGCCAGATGCAGCCATCAAAAGAGCCACAGGTTCCTGACCCCTGGTCTAGGGGCATTCTGGGCTGGCGACAAGAGTTACACATGGAACTTGCTCTTTTATAAGAGATATTCGCATCTCGGTTACCTAATGTATGGCACAGTTTTATACTGTGCCATACGTTAGGTAACCATACGTTATACAGTTCAACTGCGCTAGTTAATGAGCAGGTATAAAACCTGCTCATTAACTAGCGCAGTTGAGATGAAGACTTCTCTATGTCTGCAGTTTTTGAGTGAGAGGTCAGTGGTGGGGGTGCTAGAGGACCTAGGTGAACTGGAGATGGACTGGGGGTGACTTCAGAATCGCACGCGTGCGTTGTAAAGTACCCGGTTCTACTCGCACGTGTTCTATTGTTTTACACGCCTGAAACGTACGGGATATATAGAATAGGAAGAATAAGTGATTTCATTGCAGTGTAACTATGTGCACGCTCTGAAACATACAGCGTATTTTAAAAACTGCGCACCTCCCGCTACGCTAGGATAAATCTCCACACGTCCACTTACGGGCGCAATATGCAGTTAACGAGAATAAGATGGAAAGTTATCCTCCCCGTGCAGTGATTTGCCCAGCTCTGGGAAATGTGAGAGGAGAACGTGCATAGCATCTGAGGACGTCTCTGAGAATAACAGGAGCCGACTGGTCATAGATATATCTGAGCGTAGCATAGTCCAATGAGCGTGAGTATCCCCGAGTACGGCAGCATCCCTGAGAGAAGGGGTACCCTGTGAACAGATCTCTGGGTAACAGTATCACTGTATCTCAGAATAGCATTAGCCACTGAATGTGAGGAACACCACCGTTTGGCATTTATCTAGCATCTTAAACCAGGGCACCGTACAACAAATTGCGCACAGATTTAAGTGCCAGCCCTAGAAGACCTTGCAATAGTGAGTGTGTACCCGAGGCAACGGGAACTGAAACAACCTACCCAAATTCACAAGGAATGTAAGTGCAAGAAGCAGGGATCTCTGGGGGTTTTAAAGTACTTCTCTAACCTCCTAGACCCCGTCCCTCTCAGAGTAGCAGGGTCTGTAAAGGAGAAGAGTATTTATTAGCAGTCAGTAGGGCAGTGTTTTTCAAAATATTTAAATTCTAGCTGTTATGGGAAATTCATAAGGAATGCAAAAGGAGGATATTAAGTGTAAATAGAAATGTATTATCCATCGGCTGAGCAGTGTTTCTCTCAGAGTAGCAGCTTACAGTATGGAAGAAGAGTATTTATTACTCACCGGGTGGGGCAGTAATTCTTATAGGAGAAGAGTATTTATTACCTATCAGGTGGGGCAGTGTTTTCTCTCAGGCTTGCATGGCACTGTACCGGAAAAAAGTATTACGCATTGGGTGAGCAGTGTTTGTCTCAGAGTAGGAGGGTATTGTATGGGAGAAGAGTATTTCTTACCCATCGGCTGGGCAGTGTTTCTCTGAGTAGGAAGGTATTGTATGGGAGAAGAGTATTTCTTACCCATCGGCTGGGCAGTGTTTCTCTCAGAGTAAGAAGTTATTGTATGGGAGAAGAGTATTTCTTACCCATTGGATGGGCAGTCTTTCTCTCAGAGTAGGAGGGTATTGTATGGGAGAAGAGTATTTCTTACCCATTGGGTGGGCAGTCTTTCTCTCAGAGTAGGAGGGTATTGTATGGGAGAAGAATATTTCTTACCCATCGGCTGGGCAGTGTTTCTCTCAGAGTAAGAAGTTATTGTATGGGAGAAGAGTATTTCTTACCCATCGGCTGGGCAGTCTTTCTCTCAGAGTAGGAGGATATTGTATGGGAGAAGAGTATTTCTTACCCATTGGGTGGGCAGTGTTTCTTTCAGAGTATGAGGGTATTGTATGGGAGAAGAGTATTTCTTACCCATTGGGTGGGCAGTGTTTCTCTCACAGTAGGAGGGTACTGCATGGGAGAAGAGTATTTCTTACCCATTGGGTGGGCAGTGTTTCTCTCAGAGTAGGAGGGTATTGCATGGGAGAAGAGTATTTCTTACCCATCGGCTGGGCAGTGTTTCTCTCAGAGTAGGAGGGTATTGCATGGGAGAAGAGTATTTCTTACCCATTGGATGGGCAGTCTTTCTCTCAGAGTAGGAGGGTATTGTATGGGAGAAGAGTATTTCTTACCCATTGGGTGGGCAGTCTTTCTCTCAGAGTAGGAGGGTATTGCATGGGAGAAGAGTATTTCTTACCCATCGGCTGGGCAGTGTTTCTCTCAGAGTAGGAGGGTATTGCATGGGAGAAGAGTATTTCTTACCCATTGGATGGGCAGTCTTTCTCTCAGAGTAGGAGGGTATTGTATGGGAGAAGAGTATTTCTTACCCATCGGCTGGGCAGTCTTTCTCTCAGAGTAGGAGGGTATTGTATGGGAGAAGAGTATTTCTTACCCATTGGTGGGCAGTGTTTCTCTTAGGGTAGCAGGTTATTGCACGGGAGAAGAGTATTTATTACTCTTTGGTGGGCAGTGTTTCTCTCAGGGTGGCAGGTTATTGCACAGGAGAAGAGTATTTATTCCTCTTTGGTGGGTAGTTTCAGGTTAGCAGTACACACTGTGGTGCTTTCCCTACTGCATATTATGCACCAGACCCAAGTCTCTTGTTGGAGATTGTTTCTGTGAAAAGCCGCTATTAGACCTGATGTGATGTATGCGTTTCTTTAAGTAATTGGGCACATAAATGGCTGGGCACACAATTGTCATTTTCTGCAGGATTGTACAATGAGGTACAATTTCTTAAACAGTTCCACATTGCTTGTGTATAGTTATGTACTTAATTACCCGTGACTGCAAGCAATGAGACTCATTCTGCGCTCATGTGTTTCTCATAATGTCATATCCTCTTGCAGGTCAGATGCTACGTGACTTGCATCCCTAACCTCTGAGAAATCCTGGTGAATTGGGTCGTTGAAGATGAAGGTGTTTTAGTGATGTAGGGGACCCTCCACACCGTCTTTTGTTTAATGTTGCTTGCTGAATCTGCTTAGCAGTAGTCTTGAAACGATAAAAGTAAAACTGCTGATTGCCCTCATTCTGAGGAAGAGGCATGCTTATCCCTTGCATTAGCTGGTTTTGGACTGAACCAGCACCTTCCTGAGGAGTTCCCTTGCCCTGCAGCCTGAGGCTGTGGATGGTCTCGAGGTTCGTCGCTGTCCTGATTGGATAGTTTGGCCCTGCAGTGCTTGCTGCTGACTCTGGGTCTAGCTGCAGGTTTTGGTCATTTCACATCCTTATCCCCATCTCAAGGTCCTATGCTGCTTGAGGTGGCAGAATTTAGCAGTTTTCTAGATCATTCTGTTGGCAGTCGAAAGAAAATTATCAAGATTGAAGAAAAAGGCAAAGTGGAAATCTGCAGTTTCCTAATGCACGTGCCCAAACATTTCTACCTCCCGATGCAGTAATTTTAGGGCATACTAATTCATCAGGAGTTAAAAATGCGCACAAACCAAAAGCATGCGTAGAGGAAGCACTTAGTGCGCATAAAAACAGGATTTACTGTATGAACATAAATCCCCAGTACCAGAGCTCCTGTTTCTGGCTGTAGCGCTGGAGATGTTACTGCACCTCGGACCAGGTTCTCAGAAAACCCCAGGTAAACCAGCGCACCTGTCTCCATTGGGAGGAGATTAGCTAATTCCTTCCTCAACATTAAATTTACATTTGAGGGTGCTAACCCATGCACACATTGCTGCTATTTTATGCATAAAACTCCTTGCTTCATTGGGAGTGAAGTTTGTGCATTTATCTACGGGTTAAACTGTGCACTCCGCCTGGACCATGTGGTTACAGCAGCCTCCAAATCAGTGAAGAGTTGTAACTTGCACTCGGCTGCAGCTGGACCCACTGCAGACTGGTGCAAAGGCTCCCCCTATTGGTATTAAACAGAACTGCGGCTGTTTAACATCTGAAAATTAAATGCACGGAGGCATTGGTTAGAGCCAACCACTGATTTATCAGCCTGGCTAGGACTCCCAGCTAGTTCCAGGCTATCAGGGGCAGGTTGAGCTGCTCCTGCTTTCACAGTTTCTCTCAGGCTTGGCGCAGCACATCCTGCGTGAAATGGGGAGCCATACCAGTGTGGCGTCCTTCCTCTGAAGATGGGGGAGGGGGGGGATTCTCTTCCTGACCTGCGTTCACCGCCCTCGCTGGGTGTCCAGGCCTCGATTTGAACCTTTTCCCAAGCTGCACACTTCTGGCACTGTGTGGAGCTCCCGTGCATGCAGAAGAGCCAGAATCCAGCCCAGGCCGAGCTCTGTGATCCTCGGCAGCCCCCCCCTCCCCCCCTCTCATACTTGACCCGGGGATAGAGACGTAGAATCTGACAAGGGGTAGGGACCGTAAGAGCCAGGACAGGGCTCTGCCTGATTCCTTCCTGCTGAGCTACCACAGACCTCAGTTGCTTTCTGACTTTTCCTTGGCTTCTTTGCACCTCTAGGGATCTTCTGTGCTTAGCCCAGGCTCTCTTACTGGTTTTTCTCCCCACAACCACCACCACATTTCCTTCTGTTACGCCTGAGCCTATCCACTTTTGAATTGAAGTATTTGTAGTTAGGTTGCGTTTCCTCTGAATGCCACAGCAATGTCCAGCAGCAGATGGCAGATCAGCTTCTCATCCCTTGAGACAATCCTACTATTACTACTACTTAACATTTCTATAGCGCTACAGGACATGCGCAAGGCCGTGCAAACACTCAGAAAAGGCAGTCCCTGCGCCATAGAGCTTACAGTCTAATAAGACAAACATACAGGACGAGAGACTTGGTTAAAAGAAAGTTAGTCAAGACTAAAAGCAGACAATCGGGCCTAAGATTTAAAAGGCGGGTCTTCAGATGGGATTTAAACATGGTGAGGGAGGGGGCAGGACGCACCAGCTCAGGAAGACTCTTCCCAAGCACACGACGCAGCCAGGAGGAAAGCACGGAGGCGGGAGCCTGAAGTCCCCTCCCCAGTCTCCGGCCCATTCCCCTGATCCCGGTACTGGAACCGCTTCACCGGCATCATGATCAGGGGCGGTTCCAATGGAGATTTCGGATCCTGATGGATTTCGGCAGCGTGCACCCGGGTGCTTCTGGGTGCACGCTGCCAGCACCTGCAGCCAGCACCTGCAGCATTGGGAAAAAGAAGACCACCACGTACTTGCAGTTGGTTGAAATTACAACCTCTCCTTCGTGGTTATCGTGGCAATTTCCATGCTCGCTCCTGCTTTGCTGGAAGATTATAAAAATGACACCGGGCAGAGAGACAAATTTGCTAACTATAGCTTTGCAAAAATCAAAGGGTAAAAGAAAATGTCATTACAGCAGCAAAAAAAAAATAAAATTGGGAAGCCTGTTCTGCAGCCAAGACAGAGAGCAGAGCTGGGGGTGTCTCACTTTTAGAAGGTTTTGCTTTGCATTAAAAACGGAGAACTCTTGTGAGGTCAGGTCTCAGCCTCTCCCCAGCGCTCGGACAGAAGCGTTTCCCCTCTGCTCCCAGAATAAAGCCCTGCAGTGTGGTGCGTCCAGCAGGGCCAAGGGAAAATCACCATCCATAGTTATTGAACTTCTGAAATCCGCAGGAAAACATCGTTGCCAAGTCACGTTTTGGGTTTTTTTTCCCATTCATTAAGAAGCTGCCTGGTATAGAACCGAGTGCGGTCTGATCGATCACTAGTGCAGGTTAAACCCTGGCGCCAGCACGGCAGATAGAGCGCTATGGGGGCGGGGCCGACCAAGAAGGCCGTCCCCTCGAGCACCAACCATTGGGGGGCGCCAAAGAGCAGCCACGTGGATGCCCCACCTTGACCCCCTGCAAAGGTGCCCTCCGGCCCTCACCGAGAGTCTCGACACGCACCGGGCCAGCTCACGCTCCGTGGGCTCTCCGCCACGGACGCCCCTGCACTGAAGGACAACGAGAGCCGTGCACGCCCTTCTCCCCCCCCCGCAAGCACTGACAGCTCGCCAGCCATGCGGTAACCTGGTTCCTCACCTGCGGTGGCTTCCTCAGGCCGGCTCGCGGCTTTCTCTGCGCGGGGGGGAGCGCGCGAGCCCGTCTCGTGGGAGGCATAGGAGGCGCCGTGTGCGGTCCCAGGACCCTACGTCATGCCCCCGAGACCGGGGAACAGCGGAGCGAGGGGGGAGGGGGCTGGCGCAAGGCAGACCTTTCACCCAGGGCGCCGAATCCCCTTGCCGCCAGCCCCGCATGGGGGTCTGTGTTGAGCGGACAAGTCCACGTTGTCCAAACTCTCGCCTAGGACGGTGAAGGGAGCCCTCTCGTGCGTGCTTACGTTCTGGCAGTGGGAGTGCATCGTGGCCTAGGAAAGCCGGTTACCTGCCGGTCTGGCGCTCGCTCCCTCACTTTACTCGGGGTCCTGGCTTCTCGGACCCGTGCCGGATGCATGGGACGGCCTCGCGGGGCACGTGCTGCGGTAAGCACGGAGGATGCCCCGGCTGCACCAGAAATGGAGCTGGGCAGAACTGGACGGGCCTCACGGGCCGTATCCACCCGCATGGTTTGTGTGGCTATGTTAGGGTGCACGGGCTTCCGAGGCCACCTGCAGACGGGACACAAGTGGCATCAGATGCTGGGATCTGCGCGGTCTCTCCAGTAAGCGGTATCGCAGGCCACGCAGCGCTCGTTTTCTCTAGAGACTCGGAGGAGGCAGATTTAGGAACCAGGGCGCTCCCCCTGAGCTGGCAGGAGCGGGCGTGGGACACAGAAACCAGTTCATCCAGTCACTCCTGACCGGCCCAAAGCCGGTGAGGAAAGCCTTGGAAATAATTATCCACCCCTGCCTCCTGCAGAATGAGAGACGGTGGTGGTCGTGAAATACTTGGCCCTGTCCTGAGCACTTTCTATCCCTTTGCTCGTGAATTCCACCCTTTCCTTCGCTGTTCTGCGTTGTTTGCCCTTCCCCGCGACCTCCCATGCAGTCCCTGGTGGCGCCGCACAGCCCTGCAGCCCAGCGCATGCAGTAAGACTCGGGCACCCTGCAGGCGGATATTAATCACAAGACGATCGAGCCACCAGATGGCTCTCCGGTGTTTTAGAAACCTCCGCTTGGGGGAAATGGATTGGTTTTCCTTGAACAGTTATGTTCCCTGAAGCTGAGCCCCTTCTGCTGAAGGCCAAGCAAAATCTGTGGATTCTGAGGTGTAAGTGGAAGGTCTAATTGTATCTGCCCGGAGCAGGCACTTATTTGGGTAAATTGCTAGATAGAATCTTGCACTCTGCTTCTTTATCTGGGTTGTAGTATTTTCAGTATTTGCTGCTGCTTTCAGCCAGGCAGGCAACCACTGATCTCCTTGACAGTCCCAGAGCAATTGCAGGGAAACTTATCAGCTAGGGCCACCCTTGGGTGCTCCCCTGATCATGACATCAATCTATGAAACCAGATGTCTGGGTGTCAGGGGTTGCACTTGTGGATTTCTCTTCTGGGGACACACTGGGAGGTACTTCTGCGGATACCATGTCAGTCACAGATCAACTTGGGATTTGGATTGTAGCAAAATGACCAGATATATTCACAGGAAAGGTAAAACTCTAGTTTACTGAGAAACCATTGCAAACTCACAGAGGGAAATAAACTGTATACTACAGTCACTGATTGCAAATAAATATCTTCATTATTCATTGTGGATATCTCGATGATCAGACCTGTTTCCATTCTTTCTGCACCACCTTCTTGGCAGGAATGTACCTGAAGCGTCATCTAAGCCAAAGCCTTGAATAGAAGGAGAGAGGTTGAAGGAGCTGGTAAATACCATGCAGAGAGGGGAGAATTCCTAAAATCAGGAACAGACAATCCGCAGGAGATTCCATAGAGATCATTCTGGATCCAGTGCCAGATTTAGGAATACATTTTCCTAAACTATATCCACACAGCCTCAGATTATGAAGAGCCTGTAAAATACAAAAAAAAAAAAAAAGACTACATTTCAAGGTTTACAGTTTTTAGGTTCTGCTATAGGGCTTCTCGTGATTAGCTTGGGGGTCTCGATCCAACCCTGCCTGGATCCAGAGCTTTTGAACACCGGTAGCAAGTTTAGGACAACAGACTAGAGAAGGCAGACAGAAAATCTGCAGATGATGGCAAGTCGGGAGGACTTTCAAGCTCCTTGGAGGAGAGGATGAAAATTCAAAATGATCTTGACATCTTTTTTGTTTCTTTAAACTTTGTTCAGAGAATTGAGAGGTAACCCAGACGTTACACGGAGGATGGAAAGAGCTAGAAAACGCGTATAGGAAACTCAATCCGGCAGCAAAAGTAACCCCAGCAAAATGGAACATATTTCACACATTTTTATCTGTACCTTTGAAATGGGGACCTAAGCTATTTCGGGTATCAAAAAGCTTTTTAGCGGTGGCGTTTATGAGTTCTCTGAATTGCAGAACTTGCTGGCAACTTTGAAATCTGAAGAAAGGAAGGTCACGGGGATGCAGCTCCTTCTCACAGTCGCTAATTACCTGCCGGAAGGAAACATTTAATTCATAGGTGTCAGAGTGGGGTGGGCCACGGGAGCCACGTCCCAACCAAAATCTGGCCCTGCCCGTAGAATCGCTCTGGGCCGCACCGGCAGCGTCCTTTACCTCCGCAGCTCTGGGCTTGACTCGCAGAGGACTCTGCACAGCCCCGGGATTCAAAGCAGCAGTCAGTCCAGGGCAGCAGAGGAGGAGGAGGAGGATGCAGCCCCAGGCACCACTCTCCTCTTCCTGCCACTGATCAGCACGAGAGGGGGGGCATAGGACAGGCGAGGAGGGAGGGCGAGAGAGGCCTTCTGTCAATCGGCAGTAATTTCTCAGACATGAAGTACAGCTGCATTGTCCTATACTAAAACCCAGTTTTCGTCTGTCACGCTCCCAGAAATGGAGCATAGTGCCCCCACCCCTCGAGTCACTGCTCGGTGGCGTGGTTTGTTAGCGTCGACCGCAGACAGCCCCTGAGAAACATGATGGAGGTGGCCCGAGGAGCCTGGCGGCAGATCCTCTTCAGTCCTCTCGCCTGCTGTCTCCCTCTGCCAGGATGGGGGGATACTGAAGACACCAGTCGCTCGGTGATGGCAGCAGGAGGTTGCAGGGGGGGGAGTGAGCAGCCCAGAGGCAGCGTCAGCCCCCCCGAGGCTGTCAAGGTGTGTTTGAACTCTTCAGTCCGGTCGGTCGTTGTTGGTAGGTGAGAAGAATTTTTCTTGCTGGCCCGGAGTGACGAGGTGAACCTTTTACCTTTCCTGTCCTCACCGTGTGTGCTATGCCTGCCAAAGAACTACCCTGGAGCCACTGACCGAGTGTCCAGAAATTAAAGTCTTTACTGAAGGTCAGGCAGGTGCAATAGGGCACCATAAACCCAACCCACTTTAATTACACTGCACGGGTCTCTGGTACCAGGGACACGGAAACATCCACCCTCCAGAATTTGGCTAAGAGCAGGTCCCAGGTGGGCAAGGTGTCCTTGGTTGGGCAGGAAAACCCCTTCCAAAATTGGGAAAAGTCCTCAAAAAAAAAAAAAAAGGGGGTGGCCATTCCAGCAGCCTCTTAAAGGGGCCGATGCAATACAGTGCGCTCAGCCGAGAGCACCGTATAACCCACGCTCAGACGTGGGTTAAATAGGCACTGATCCACCCCCTAATGCAATAGGGGGATCAGCACCTATTTAACTCGCACCCGACGCTATTATAACTCGTTCACTCCGCATTCCAAAAAAAAAATGCATCTGATACGCACATTTAGCTCTCGGTTATTAACGCCTGCCTGGAGCGCTAATAGCTGAGCGCATGTAAAAGAAGTACAGAAAATACAGAAGTACAGAAAAGTACAGAAAATTGTAAAATTTAAAAAAAAAAAAAAAAGACCTCGGCAGAGGTTACCGGCGTCGGTTCTCCGTAACCGGCAGCCGCCACGGGTTCATGTTAGCGAGGAGGCGCTGGGGGGCGTGCAAGCGACCCTAGCGCCTCCTTGCTAATGCGACCCCCTAATTACAATATAGGATGGCGCCCCCCCCCCCGCGGACGCCATGCGCACGTTAAGAAAGCGGGCGCTGACTTTTCGGCGCCCGCTTTCCGTGCTTTTTTTTTTTTTGCATCGGCCCCCAAGGAAGGTCTGAACAGAATGGAGCCGCCCCCTCCTTACTAACCCATATCTCGCTAAAGCAAGGGGTAAGCAGGGCCACACACTGGCAGTGAGCCCGGGGCGGCCATCCCATAATCATTTTATATTGACGTTATGCATAGAATTACGGCAGTGGTCTTCCTCGGACAGGGGAGGGAAGATCCTACTTTTGAGTGTAATGTTCTGAGGTTTATTCATCCCATTGTGGTGTTGGGTACTTGTAATAGTCCCAGTTCGGCAGATCCCTGGGCCACACACACAGATGATTGTTTGGAAATAGTCAGGCCGGTCTTCTTTTTTTAATGTTCAAACTTTAGAGAAAAAGATTTTCAGGCTGGCTCGGGGGATTTTCACAGCCTCCATCCTGAAGAAGTTTAGTTCTGTGCAGGATTTTTTTTTTTTTTTTTTTGCACCCTTCCAAATTTCACAAAATTGAGGCCTGTACAAATTAGGAAACAAAAGCAGTAAGGTCTGTACATTGCGTGACTCGGAGCTGGACCTGAGACATGAAGCAGGCCGTTGCGGAGCCTGGGGGATTACATGAAGCTGTGATCTGGGGGGTACGCTGGAAATGCCAGGCTCTCTTTGGTATCCTATGCGTTGTTTCGCTGAGTTAAGCTGCAGGGAGCCAGCTGTTCAGCCCCTAACCTCAGTGCTATGACTCCTCTGTGCTTCCAGGAATGCACTCCCTGGAGTGGCGGTAACAAACCTAAGCAGAGGTGGTAGCCCTGCCTTGAGGTGCTGGCTTGGGCTGAAGGTGGAGGGGCCTGAAATGGCCCCCTTACTGAGAAACGTTGGCAGGTTCTGGGCATGCTGGGCACGCTGGTGGGAGAAGGTTTGAGAGATGGGTAGATAACTTCGGTGGGGGGGGGGGGGGAGTTGGAATTGCGTTGCATAAGGGATTTTGTGTGTGCATTTGCCTAAACTGAGTGAGAATCTCTGCTGGGCAGACCGGCTGGGTCATCATTTACCGTTTCCTGTGCTCCTGCGTCGTTTCCGCTGCTGTGCGGGTCTGAGTGGGAAGGAGCAGATGGAGCTGTAACTTTTGCTTGGAAAATAAACGGCAGGAGCCAGGCTGGTCCTAGAGAAAACTGCATACTGAGCGGGCTGAGATACCCTTTATCGGACCAGTCTGTGTGTGAGCTTTCAGGACCACCTGGGGTCCCATCTTCTGATGCAGTAAACAAACCCTTACAGTAAATTTGTTAATATTATTCTGTTTTCACTCCTGCGGGTCCTCTATTTTCACCTTTCAATGTATTTCATCTTGGTGTAGAGGGCTTTCCGTGGAAACAGTTTAACCACGCACCGTGTCAGTCATGTGACAGCGTCTGAGCCAATCTTTTTCAGCGGTGCGCCTAACCGTGAATTCCTGCACAAGACGTCTGATTTTTCACCCACGAGGCGCCCATGCAAACTGTGTTTGTATATCGGGTTGTTATATGATTAAATCAGTTTACCTTTTCCAAAACCGTGGCACAAAATTCTGCGCGTAGCATTTGAAAATTAAAGTCAGGAGCGTGCGTAGCGGAACGCTTCCTTTTTTTATTTTTATGCGCTGTGTCTTCCAGCACTGCACATCCTCTTCCGGGCACTCAGCCTCGCTGCGCACCCAGGTCCCAGCTGAGCTTTTGAACATTTATCCCGGCGCGCGTAGAAAACCTTTTTTTTTTTTTTTTTTAATCAGAAGGTCTGTGTTGGAGATAATGAAAAACTAATAACAGCTGAGCCTGGAAAAGATGTAATCCACTGAAGAATGAAAGTTCCCACCTGCACCCGGCAGCCGAGGTGCAGGGAGCGGAAGGTGTTCCCGCCGCATTACCAAGACGAGTCCGTGAAATCTGCTTTCTGAGACGTGGGCGCGCATGTTATCATTCACACCTGTTCTGCTGTGCGTGGAAGAGGGTGATGAAATGAAACGCTCAGACTGGGTGCGTATGCTGGTGTGTTTCGTCAGATGGCGGCACGTGCGCAATAGTAAACCATGCGTTAGCGAGTGCAGCCTCTGCCCGGTTGTGGCGGGCTCAGCCAGCTAATTCTTGTTTCACAACGCAACACTTTAATCTGCTAATGCACAGCACCACCAACCGTGCTGTCGAGGATCAATATTTTCCTCCTCGAGACGGAAGACTGTTAAGAGTCTGAAAGGTCATTGGGTAGTGATGGGAGTAGGTGTTTAGAAGCCAAGCATTTCCCTGCTTATTTTTTTATGCACTTTAGAATATTTGGTAGATATTTCCCTTCCATTATCACCCCCCCACCTCTCTCTCATATCCATGTCCATTACGTCCTCTTCCCCTCTTCTCCTGTGCTCCCCTGCCAGGGTAGAGGAGGAAAGCAGAGCAGGAAATCCAGGGCAGGCACAGGGAGTCGGGTGAATGCTGGGGGCAGCGGTGTTTTTCTGATATTTATCCAATAAATACTATGCTTTTATTTTTTTGGCCATGGCAGTGTTTTATCGGTATTTTTTAAAATCTAAGGACAGAAGTCCTAGATAATGAGCTAGTGACTCAGGTCCTTGCTTCGGGAACCCTATAATAATCATTCCTCTTGACACTAGTTGCCAGTCTCTGGAAAGTGGATGAATTTTATGAGGAAGGAAACTAAAATTATCCCCTAGAGCTGGTTTCACTATAGTATGGGGTGTCAAAGATTTCCTTTTCTAAGCTTTGTCAACTGAAACTTTAAGATAGAAAAGAATCTGTAGGCTTTGTTTATTGAAGAACGAATGATGCAGTTACGGAAAGGCATTACTGGAAGACTGTATAGTAAATCTAAATATATAAAGAAATAAATGTAGGGTCTTCCTTATTTGGGGGTTCAGTGATATGGAGGCTGATATTCAACACTAATTAACCGGATAAGAAGGGACTTATCCACCTAAGTGGCAGCGGCTGAAAATCAGGTCCCTTTCAGTGGCCGCCACTTAGCCAGATAAGTACTTATCTGGTTATCTGGTTAACATAGCCGGATAAGTACTGATATTCAGACTTATCTAGTTGTGTTAGCCAGATAAGTTAGACCTGCTCAATAGGACATCTAAAGTTAGCAGGACAAGACTTATCCAGCAAACTAGCGATTTCATCGGGTATATTCAGACATATAGCCATTCTGCTGAATATGGTTTGTAATTTAGTTGGGTAAGCCTTATCTGGCTAACTCTGAGCCCATGAGTGTTAAAGATGCATAATACTGTACTAAAGAGAATTATACAAATCGTTCATTGGATTCACTAATGTGAAGCACAAAATGGGAGAACCCTTCATGGGGCCCACACCATATGGCACCACTAGGACTCCAAATCCTGACTCACCTTTACAAAGTTTGAGTTTGGGGTGTGGACTGGACTTGCTGCTCTAATTCATCTCATCATAGTAACATAGTAGGTGATGATAGTTAAGGACCAGTTGACCCATCCAGTCTGCCCAGTTGCTACCCTTCTGCTTTTCTACCATTTTGGACAGACGAACACATAAATTCTCAAACTTAAACTAACATCAATTCCTCCCCCCGATATGCCTGCTACCCAAACCTCTCAACCCTGCTTCTACCAACGGCCTCTATATCCATCCCTCGCATTTTAAATTCTGTTACCGTGATGGCCTCCTCCACCTCTACTGGTTGACTGCTGGTAAGAGATGTTACCATTGGTTACTTCAGGTTGAGTTTGGGTTGAGGTACTGATCTCAAGGCTACCTCTGACAGTGTGACTGAATCAAGCAAACAGCATTGGTTGTTGGGTTTGGGCACACTAAATTGAGGCCTGGGGAACTTTTATAGGGTCCCTTGTGGTTTTTATAGCATAGTTGTAGGTTTTGTGCTTCAGGAGTTACAGGGGTTGCTGGGTTTAAAGGTGGGTGGGGATTAAAGGTTTTTAATGATGATCATCCGTAGGGTTGGAGCGGCTGGTTGGTTTGGGAGCTGGGGGGGGGTTTATGATTGTGCTGATTTTTTTATGTTTGATGTTATGAAAGGCAGAGTATTAAATAGCAAAATGCTTAAATAATGACCAGGACTGTATAATTGCATTTTTCTCATGCGGTTTATCGTAAAGATTATGGTACATGTGTTTTCATTTGTCTAATTAACTTCCTGGAAATTGCCTTCATGGTGAAGCAATGGTTTCCTCTACAGACTTCTTAGGGGCTCTGATTCAGCTCAGCTGGTACTAGGTCAATCACTAAAGACACACAAGATATGTCTTTTGAAAGTTTTTCCTCTGTGGTGCATGGCTAGCCCTTGGTTACAGGCATGTTTTGATTAAGAGCTGCACAGCTCTTTACAGAGCATTATTCATAATGAATGAACAAAGCATGTATGGATAGTACGGTAACTCCTTTTGAAATGAATGAAGAATTACTTGCTTTCACCCTGTGTGGAGGGTACTAAATCAGGTGGATAGGGCCTGATGACAGATTGTACGCACAAGGCCAGGAGCACTGCTGCCCAACGTCCGTGCTCCAGACCCTCAACCAGGCCTGTGTGTCAAGGGGGACCAAATTATGCAAAGTAACCCTGCTCACCATGGACCAAATTCGTGCAGATGAAGCTGGCCAATATTCACTGCAGATAGTCTGAAAATCAGAGGGGTTAGTGGCTCTCGCAGATCGGGGTAGTGACTTCCTGCATTAAAAATGCCTCAGTGGGCTGAGAATGCTAAAGGTTTAAAAATATAAGCAAGAACCTGCCAGATGGAAATCACTGCCAGCGTTACATCATATTGCTCAAATTAATATCGAGCTGGCTCTGTCCATCGATAATGTGATTAAAATCTGCAGTGTTACGCCAGAACGTAGGGAAGATGTCGCGAGGGCTGATGTACTAAGGCTTTTTCCTGCATTCTGTTTGTGTAGTAAATCAGTCCCTCTATCTGAGAGAAAAATGGGTGCTTAGAATAGCTATCACTTGACTGGGGAGCCAACGAGACGCACCGCTGCCTTTACGCCTGTCGTACGGCTCCTGCATGTGCTGCACAGTCGCTGCTCCGTACAGTCCTTGCGCTGGCTGACGGAGGGCGGCTTTCGTTTTTTCCTATAGGGGAAAGCCAAGCTTGAACGCGCGTGTGTCTAAAGTGATAAATGGTATCTAGGAGATCTCGAATGGTCGCTGTCTGCAGCGTCTCTGAAAGTAAAAGGTCATTTTTGCAGACTTTAATCCAAC
Organism: Rhinatrema bivittatum; assembly: GCF_901001135.1. NCBI lineage: Eukaryota > Metazoa > Chordata > Amphibia > Gymnophiona > Rhinatrematidae > Rhinatrema > Rhinatrema bivittatum. Next base: position 10,951,147 of record NC_042623.1, on the reverse strand, counting down.
TGAGAGCACCTAGAACCTGCTGTTGGGTGGGTTACAGGTTAAACTTTTTTCCTTGCTTGGGTCTCGCCCTCCACTGGCCTTTTACGTAGAGAGCTCATATGGGTGCCACTTAAATATCACGTTTTGTTATGGTAGCAGCAGTACTATTATTGCTAGTCGGAGAAGTGTAACTCAGTCTAATACTTGTATACTTACCATTTTTATGGCACCGTTGGCGTATGCAGCACAATACAGAGCTGATACATATTCGGAAATGATAAATCCTTGCCAGAGGTGAAGCCAGAACTGAATTCTTTATTTTTTTTTGAGTGGGGAAGCACTGGAGAGGCACTGTGGGCAGTCCCCCATGCCACTCCTCCCCCCCCAAATTATGCATGTGCAGAGGGGAAGCACGCAGTCAACAAACGCAAACAATCCAATCAAAATGGCTTTTATATAGAAAGAGAAGACAAGACTATTATGGATTTTTTTCATTAGATAGAAATGGCCTACTTTGGAGGCTGTGACAATTTTTATTGGGCCAACGACAAAAAAAAAAATGTTCCCAGACATTTTTGTACAGGAATGGATCCGTTCCTCATGTATCTCACTGGGCTTGAAGAAGAAACCCCGGTCTCTGAAATCTCATATAAAACATCTGTGTGCACCATTTTTGTCTTTCCAGCAGATGAGACTGCAACCTATGAAATGTCCACCAGTGCGTCGGCAAACGTTCCTCAGCGCTGCATACGACGTGTGGTGCTATAGAAATGTTAAGTAGTAGTCATCTCATTACGATGACATAATACTGTCCTGTAATTTCTGAATTCCACATTCCTGAGAGGGTTACATATAGCAGCAATGAAGCATGGATTGGCTTAGCCACTGACTAATAATTACTCAGAATATGGCAAAACCAAAGGAAGGATCACCGATTTCCCACTCGGCTCTTCGTCTTCTCGCAAGAAACGGGAAGATCAAAGATGACGTTCTTATCGTTGTTCACCAGTTTGTAGGACTTCAGTAATAAACCCACATGCGACATGGCCGGCATGAAACTGAAGCACCCAGGGCTCCTTCTTTTTCTTAACCTCGGCGAGTCACCGCCATGTAAGTCCATGGCTAACCAGCCACGCCAGCGAACATAATATCTAAGCGCTGTGCATAAATGTGAAAATAGAAGTGTTCAAACTCTCTCACTGGGATTTTACACTCACAAGCTTGGCACCAGTCTTCAAAGCACTGAGAGGAGAGGATCATCTTGCTGGTGGCTGAAAAGGATCAGTAAGTACTGCTTGGGGAGATTTTCAAAACGTTAAAGTATTGGGGAGAAGTAAACTATTAGGGTATATTATATAGTGTGTTAGTGTGTCTGTACTGAATAGCTAGTCAGAGGGCAGGCTAAAAACAGAAGTTTGAGTGTTTGTATAAATTGGTAGTCAGAAAGGCAGGCAAAAAACCAGGAGTTTGTGTGTTTGTATTTTTTAACCCTCCCACCCACCTCTAGCTCATCCTTTAATTTATAGGCAGGTGACACTTTCATACTAAAAAATAAATAAATAAAAAGTATTCAGCCTTTTAACTTAGATTCTGAAATTCCCCACACCTTATCAAAAGTTTAAACATTCTCTTGTAGGTTACTACCAGATATATAGTGAATACGCTAATACATTTAAAGGACACTAATTGTACACTCCTATAACAACTTAAAATTTAAATAGGACGTGAACAAATTTAAGATGAAGGGAGCAGTCCAGCAGCAAGAATGGGGGCCTCCTAATCTTTTGCATTGAGTGTCACATGTATGATTTTTTACATGATGTTCATGCGATGCAAAGAGCTCCTGTCTCTCAGAGAACGAGTCTGATCTCTGGAGGCTAGAGTGGCAGACCTGGAGGAGCTGAGGCAGACAGAGAGGTATATAGATGAGACCTTCAGGGACATAGTAGTCCAGTCCCAACTTCAGACTGGCAGCCCTGGTGCTGCCTTGGAGGAAGAAGGTCTCATGATGGGAGAGCACCAACTTCGTGCAGCAGGAAATGATCTTGTAGCAAGGACCTGCTCTCCAGGTGATGCATTGTCCTCTCACACTGAGGATATCTCCCCAAGGCCTACTGCCCAGGAGGGAAGGGTTAGGTCGGCCGTCATAGTTGGTGATTCGATTATTAGGAATGTAGACTTCTGGGTGGCTGGTGGGAGTGAGGATCGCCTGGTAACATGCCTACCTGGTGCGAAGATGGCGGACCTCATGCGTCACCTAGATAGGGTTTTAGACAGTGCTGGGGAGGAGCCGGCTGTCGTGGTACATGTGGGCACCAATGACAGGAAAATGTGGGCAAGAGGTTCTGGAAGCCAAATTTAGGCTTTTAGGTGGAAAACTTTAAATCCAGAACCTCCAGGGTGGCATTCTCTGAAATGCTCCCTGTTCCACGCGCAGGTCCCCAGAGGCAGGCAGAGCTCCGGAGTCTCAGTGCGTGGATGAGACGATGGTGCAAGGAAGAGGGATTCAGTTTTGTTGGGAAGGGGGGAGTCTCTTCGGAAGGGATGGACTCCTCCTTAACCAGGGTAGAACCAGACTGCTGGCGCTAACCTTTAAAAAGGAGAGAGAGCAGCTTTTAAACTAGAACAAAGGGGAAAGCCGACAGTCACTCAGCAGCACATGGTTCGGAGGGAGGTATCTTTAAAGGATACTAATGATGCATTAGAATTAGGGCATCCCGACAGTGAGGTTCCAGTAATAATAAAAGTAGTCCAAGTGCCTGTAACTAAAAACTCACCTGAGCTAAAAGATTCCAGTTTATCCCTGTCAACTGAAAAGCAGGCTGTTAATACAAACAAAAACACACTTTGAAATGTCTGTATGCCAATGCCAGAAGTCTAAGAAGTAAGATGGGAGAATTAGAATGTATAACAGTGAATGATGACATAGACTTAATTGGCATCTCAGAGACATGGTGGAAGGAGGATAACCAATGGGATAGTGCTATACCAGGGTACAAATTATATCGCAATGACAGAGGGTGGCGCTTTATGTCAGGGATGGCATAGAGTCCAACAGGATAAACATCCTGCATGAGCCTAAATGCACAATCGAATCTTTAGGGGTAGAAATCCCATGTGTGTTGGGTAAGAGTGTAACAATGGGAGTATACTATCGCCCACCTAGCCAAAATGATGAGACAGACAGTGAAATGCTAAGAGAAATTAGGGAAGCTAACCAAATTGGTAGTGCAGTAATAATGGGAGATTTCAATTACCTCATTAATACAAAAGGGCAAGTATATAATCAATTTCAAACAAAACCAAATACGTACATTCAGAAGAATTTTTTAATTTGAACAACTTAGAAATGATTTTATTTGAACATCTAATTTTATGCTAACAATCAAAAGACAAAAATATATTTTTTATGAATACAGAATTCTTATAACAAAATGTAAAAAATACCACACAGATATAAACATACAAAATAGAACATAAAGATAGAGAATATTCTACCATATCACACATCCACATCCATACAAAAATAATAAAATCAAAGAATAAAATCTGAATAAGTACAATTCTATATTAGTCACTAAAGTATCTTAAGTTCATGAACCCTTCTCAAAAACAGCAATCGGGACTTCAATCAAACTTCTTAATGCATAAGGCAATCAGGTCTTTGATCCAAACCATAGAACTTTATACAGGAAATAAACCCCAAATTTCTGTTCTAAGCATAGATCTTCAGAGAATAATTACCTCAATATTGGCTGGGTAAATGTAACATCAGGACATGCTAGAGAGAGATAAAGTTCCTGGATGTAATAAATGACAGTTTTATGGAGCAATTGGTTCAGAAACTGACAAGAGAGGGAGCAATTTTAGATCTAATTCTCAGCGGAGTGCAGAATTTGGTGAGAGAGGTAATGGTGGTGAGACTGCTTATCAATAGTGATCATAATATGATCAAATTTGAAATAATGACTGGCAGGAGGAAAGTAAATCCATGGCTCTAGCACTAAATTTTCAAAAGGGAAACTTTGATAAAATGAGAAAAATAGAAAAAATACCTGAAAGATGCAACAACAAAGGTAAAAAATGTGCAACAGATGTGGACATTGTTAAAAAGGTGGAAGGAAGGTCAACGATTGCCAGCATGGCTAAAAAGTGAGGTGAAAGAGGCTATTTTAGCTAAAAGATCTTCATTCAAAAATTGGAAGAAGGATCCGTCAGAAGAAAATAGGATAAAGCATAAGCATTGGCAAATTAAATGTAAGACATTGATAAGACAGGCTAAGCGAGAATTTGAAAAGAAGTTGACTATAGAGGCAAAAACTCACAATAAAAACTTTAAAAAATGTATCCGAAGCAGAAAGCCTGCGAGGGAATCAGTTGGACCATTAGATGATCAAGGGATTAAAGGGGCACTTAGGGAAGATAAGGCCACGCGGCGTTTACTGACAAGGATGTTGGGGAGAAACCTGTTCTGGAGACAGTTTTCAAGGGTAATGTTTCAGATGAACTGAACCAAATCAAGGTGAACCTGGAAGATGTGGTAGGCCAGATTGACAAACTGAAGAGTAGTAAATTACCTGGACCTGATGGTATACACCGTAGGGTTCTGAAAGAACTAAAAAATGAAATTTCAGACCTATTTCAATTAATTTGTATCCTATCATTAAAATCATCCGTTGTACCCGAAGATTGGAAGATGGCCAATGTAACTGCAATTTTTAAAAAGGCTCCAGGGGTGATCCGGGAAACTATAGACCAGTGAGCTTTACTTCAGTGCTGGGAAAAATCATGGAAACTATTATAATAAAATCACAAAACATTTAGATAGACATGGTTTAATGGGACACAGCCAGCACAGATTTACCCAAGGGAAGTCTTGCCTCAAAAATCTACATTTTTTTTTGAAGGGGTGAATAAACATGTGGACAAAGGTGAACTGGTAGATATGGTGTATTTGGATTTTCAGAAGGTGTTCAACAAAGTCGCGCATGAGAGACTTCTAAGAAAACTAAAAAGTCATGGGATAGGAGACGATGTCCTTTTGTGGTTAAAAGACAGGAAACAGAGAGTAGGATTCAATGGTCAGTTTTCACAGTGGAAAAAGGTAAACAGTGGAGTGCCTCAGGGATCTGTACTTGGACTGGTGCTTTTTAATATATTTATAAATGATCTGGAAAGGAATACAATGAGTGAGGTGATCAAATTTGTGGATGACACAAAATTATGCAGACTAGTTAAATCTCAAGCAGATTGTGATAAATTGCAGGAGGACCTTGCAAGACTGGAAGATTGGGCATCCAAATGGCAGATGAAATTTAATGTGGACAAGTGCATATAGGGAAAAATAATCCTTGCTGTAGTTACACGATGTTAGGTTCCATATTAGGTGCTACCACCCAAGAAAAAGATCTAGGCATCATAGTGGATAACACATTGAAATCGTCTATTCAGTGTGCTGTGGCAGTCAAAAAAGCAATGTCGTAATGCCTCTGATCGCTCCGTGGTGAGACCGCATCCTAGAGGAAAAATTCATAAACTGCTATGATGGTAATTAATGAGCAATAGTAGCTTGTGATCTATCTAATGTTTGGGTACTTGCCAGGTACTTGTGACTTGGCTTGGTCACTGTTGGCTTGATGGACCCTTGGTCTGACCCAGTATGGCATATCTTATGTTCTTAAATGTCGGCGTCCAGAATAAACTCGGTCGCTTGTTCCAGCTTTTTCTGTGGGTAGACTTTTGCTGGAAACGTATTCACAGAGAGTGGGAAATGCAACATGCGTTAGGGAATCTCTGAATGTGGCAGATGCACCGAGCGTGAGCAGTTTTCAGATGGCCGATTTTACCCACCTAAATTGCCTTGAAAGTTGCCCTGAAAAGAGGGGGCTAAGCTTACTCTGCTCATCCTCAGCGCACAGCGTCGAGGCGCACTCCTGTGTCAGTTAGCTCCACAATTCTTCAATGTCCTTTTTGTTGTAAGAGTATAAGGGGCACCAAAGGTCCATCGAACCCAGCATCCTGTCTCTGATCATGGCCAGTCCGGGTCACAAGTACCCAGCAACTCCCGAGGAAGAGATCGATTTCTTGCTGCTCATTCCCTAGGGATAAGCGCCAGCTTCCCCAAGTCTACCTGGCTAATGACTGTTTATGGACTTTTCCTTCACAAACCTGTCCAGTCCTCTTTTGAACCCCACTGTTGTTAGCTGCCTTGACTATGTCTTGATTGTGCATTGAGCAGAAAAATACTTTCTCTGATTTGTTTAAAATGTGCTGCCTGCTAGCTTCACTGTCTACCCCATAGTCTTGGTACTATTTGAAAAGATAATAGTTCCCTATTTACCTTTCCACTCCATCCATGATTTTATAGACCTCTGTCATGTTCCCTCTCACTTGTCTCTTCTCAAGCAGAAGAGTCCTAACCTGTTTAGCCTTGCCATTAAATTGCATTTCAGAAAGCCGAATTTTGCTTTGCTCTACAAGCTGCAGGTGGCATTCATCTGCGTGTACTGCAAAGCCCCTTGTCATGCATGGATTTGGCAGATGAGGCAGGGCCGTTCCACACTTTGTTAGCTGATCAACAGCTGGGAGGACTGAAATATGGATGAGTGTGATATCATAAAAGGGTTACAAAGCTTCTGCTCCGATGCGTCATATGTAACAGTAATCCTGAGAAAACAAATGGTCGTCCCATTAGTGCCCCTGACTGGTTCTAAGCGTTTGTCAGATTGGTCTATAATTCATTGTACTGGGTGATGATGCAATAAGATGCAAATAAAATTTCAATTTAAAGATAAAGCTTATACATTTTTTAATACAGTTAACCAGTTCTCGAGTGGCCAAGATAGATAGGTCATGGATGTCAGTTTTGCCTCCATCTGGATCAGTTTATAACATGAAAAGAGCCAAGCAGGGGAGACCCTTTGCACACGCATAGCTCTCAGCATGCATAGGTTATAAAGTAAAGATCTTCGGCCATCCTGTTGCTGCCAGTCTGTTCTTTAATTGTCTCCGTAGTCTTGTTTTTAGTTAAGAAAAAAAGCCAACTTTGTGTATCACCTTGGAATGCCATGGGATGAGATTTAAACACCCCCCCCCCCCCCCCCCCCCCGGTTTGGGTTCAGGTCTTTACTCATTAACTGGATGGCTATGTAGTTCTGGTAGCTGTAGGGCTCCTGATGAAGGCTCACGTACTGAACGGTTTTGATTCGTAAAGGCACAAATAAAATGATCATAAGCCTACCGAGATTTCAGCCTTTGATAAATTGGATAATTTGTGAGCCAGGAATATTATCCAGACTGGTTTCATTCTGTGCACTGGAACAGTTCTTTCCTCTGCCGTTCCCATGAAAAGAATGTGCCATGGAATGTTTAGACAGATGGCAGAGGAGAACGTGGGCCCAACATGCTGCCCCTCTCCTCGTCCTCTTCCTGCCACCATCTTGTTCTTTACTTAAGATTCCGCTGTTCAGGCACTTCAAAGCGGATTACATTCAGGTACTTAGCGCAGAAGGAGGGGAGGAATTGGTTGGGAGAGGGTGAGAGAGATTTACTGCCGCTGGTCAGCCTCAGTATCCACAATCCCCGCTCGGCCTCCCTGGTCTCCGGCGATTTGATGGGCACCAGGCTGGTTTTCACGGCCCTTTCTGCGGTCGCGTTATTGGGGGAGACCAGGGGCCCTGTCTGTTGGCGACATTAGTCACAGGAGGGTGTGTTTCAGAAAACCGCTAATACCTTGGATGTTGAAGCATGAGATACAGTCGTTTATTAATAGACAGCAGTACATTATACTGTAAAACAAACTGCATTCATAAGAGAGCAAAGAAATAACTCACATATCTGTTGAGTGATTGAGCTTTTCCCCTGCATATATCCCATCCAGCCGAACGATATGAACCTTTTTAGAAGAGAAGAGCTGGAATGATGTTTGATTTGTAGTATATCTCATATCCCAAAGGACACCCAACCAGCAGTGAGAAAATGAGAAGTAAGGATCCAGAGCAGAAGGCTGATGCTACACCAAGAGAGAAATGAGCAAAAGCAATGAAGAATCTGCTCCAAGGTCAAGCCTCTGGTTTGGAGACTGCAAGTCTAAGCGCCAGCAATGCTCAGGACTCCAGAACAGTGCTCCAACAGCAATCTTGACTGAATCATGGCTTCCTCGGTAATTGTGTGGCTCCGTGGTACATCCTTATCTTGTCCCATTTCATTTCACGGTCCCTCTAATTCTTCCCTGGGAACCCCTTTTTCTTCCCTGCGGGACCTTTAAGGCTGATTCTGGTTACTGGACTTAGGTTCTTCCTAATCTTCTGCTTGATCTTGGTGTTTCCTCCGCTCTCCTCTCAGGTTAGTACCGCCACTCTTGTCTCTTCCCCTTCAGTTATCCATCCCAGTACGGTACTGGATGGGGATCCATTTCTTCTTCCAGAGTTGTACGTGTTGGGCTACTGAGTGTTTCTGCCCGAGTGAGACAGGGGTGATTGTCAAGGCTCCAAAACCTCAGAAACCTCCAGTTACAACAATAAAACTCCTGACTTCCAAAAATAAAATACTGCCATTTACATTTATTAAAATTTGTTACTCACTTAACACTAGGAAGGGCTAAGTGATATATCATAAAACAAGCATACTTAAAATATTCAAGGCTAAAATTACGTAATTAAAATGCATAAAATAACGATTCAACTCTTAATATAAAACAAATGTTCTGGTGCAAGAAACTCCTGGATTATAAGACACCTATGGATGTGGATCGTTTCTAGATGAAGAACATAATAAAAGGTATTACACATAGGCCAGCTTAAATAAGAAGGTTTTTAATAATCCTCTGAATGTTTTCAGACAGTCTCGTACGAGAAAGCGTTCCAGAGAGCCGGGGCTGCAATGGAGAAAGCGCGCTCTCGGGTCACATGAAGACCTGCTGATATCTAAAAGACCTCTCCGTGAGGATCGCAGATGTCTGGGAGGTTGGCACATCTGGGTCTGTCTCGCAAGGGGCAAGGCCCTAGAGGAACTGATATTAGATGCTCTCTCTCCCGATGAGAAGAGTGGAGCAAAACTTCCCTCCGCCAACCAAAAATCACAACAAGAGAAAATATACTTCCCCAGCCACAGTGGGTGAACTGGTAGCAATTATTTCAGCCAAGGCTTTGGCTCCTCATCAAGGCTCTAGGCCTGCAGATTGTCTGCGGTGGGCATAGGAGGTAAAAGACTCCTGCACTCTCAGTCCACACAGACACTAGAGGCCGCTCTGTGATATAGAAATAGGAATAAACCATTGCAACAGCCTTTACCAGTATCTGACATATTCCGCTCGACATTAGTATCGTATACCTACTGATTGTACATCATTTTAAGGCGATTATTGTAATATCCCTTAACACCCCCTATGTATTTACAGCTTATCCCCCCTCCATCCTCTCATAGTTTCGACCTTTCCCTCTCCCTTCATACTCCCCCTTTATCTCCCCCTTCCTACCTCATAACTTCTTTCATTTAGTATCTCCCCTCCCCGGTTCAAAATCAATTTTATTGTAAAGCCTTTATGCTGCATTTTTGTTCTATGGAAACCCATGCGATGTTGTTAACATATGTCGGTATAAAAAAAATGTTAAATAAAATAAAAATTGATGGGTGTGCTGTAGCAAAGATAGTACATTCAATCTACACTACACTATGGGGCCCTGCTCGCGTAAATCCGCCCAAAACCGGGCGGATTTACGCGAGCAGGGCCCTGCGCGCCGGGAAGCCTATTTTACATAGGCCTCCCGGCGCGCGCAGAGCCCCGGGACTCGCGTAAGTCCCGGGGTTCTCGGAGGGGGGCGTGTCGGGGGGCGGGCCCGGTCGTCGCGGCGTTCCGGGGGCGTGTCGGCAGCGTTTTGGGGGCGGGTACGGGGGCGTGGCGACGGCCCGGGGGCGTGGCCGCGCCCTCCGTACCCGCCCCCAGGTCGCGGCCCGGCGCGCAGGAGTCCCGCTCGCGCGCGGGGATTTACGCCTCCCGAAGGGAGGCGTAAATCCCCCGACAAAGGTAGGATGGGGGTTTAGACAGGGCCGGGCGGGTGGGTTAGGTAGGGGAAGGGAGGGGAAGGTGAGGGGAGGGCAAAGGAAAGTTCCCTTCTAGGCCGCTCCGATTTCGGAGCGGCCTAGGAGGGAACGGGGGTAGGCTGCGCGGCTCGGCGCGCGCAGGCTATACGAAATCGATAGCCTTGCGCGCGCCGATCCAGGATTTTAGCCGATACGCGCGACTACGCGCGTATCTACTAAAATCCAGCGTACTTTTGTTTGCGCCTGGAGCGCAAACAAAAGTAGGCTATTCGCGCTCGTCTGAAAATCTACCCCTACGTGACTCTGCTACTAGGCTACACTCCTCAGTAAGATATCCCCTTATGTCCGGGAGGGTATAGAGTCCAACAAGATAAAGATCATACAAGAGACTAAATGCTCAGTGTGTGTTGGGTAAGAGTATAGTGATAGGAGTATACTACCGTCCACCTGGACAAAATGGTCAGACAGATGATGAAATGCTAAGAGGAATCAGGGAAGCAAACCAATTTGGCAGTGCAATAATAATGGGAGATTTCAGTTACCCCAATATTGAATGGATAAATGTAACATCAGGACTTATTTATTTATTTATTTATTTTATTTGCTAGAGATATAAAGTTCCTGGATGTAATAAATGACTGTTTCATGGAGCAATTGGTTCAGGAACCAACAAGAGAGGGAGCTATTATAGATTTAATTCTTGGTGGGACGCAGGATTTGGTGAGAGAGGTAATGGTGGTGGGGCCACTTGGCAACAGTGATCATAACATGATCAAATTTAAACTAATAACTGGAAGGGGGACAATAAGTAAATCTACAGCTCTAACACTAAACTTTCAAAAGAGAAACTTTGATAAAATGAGGAAAATAGTTAGAAAAAAACTGAAAGGTGCAGCTGCAAAGGTTAAAAGGCCAAATTTTTATTCCCCCACACGCGTAAAATACGGGGGTTATGCGCGTGGCTGGGTCTGGTGCGTGCAGCGCACATTTTAGACAAGACCCAGTCGCGCGCTAAACCCCTGTTACGCGCACAAGAGCAGCCGTTGAACCTCCGCGCGTTCCTGCGCGGCCCAGCCTCTGCCAAGCGCTGCCCGCTCCCCCCGCTCTGCCCTCTGTGAATCCAGGTGCAGGATCAATTGCTTCTGCCTGGACTGGACGCTGCCGCTCTCCTTCCAGGTTCCGGCTGAGGCAGGCACCAATTCTGCGCGCGGGGGGGGGGGGGTAGGTGGAGGAATTCCCCAGGACTATCCATCGGAGGCCCGCGGGTCCTTTGTCGTTTTGGCGGCAGGGTGAGGCGGCTGCTAGAGGAGTTTGGGGGGGGGGGGGGGCAGTTTTTGCTGCTTCCAAATTTTGCCGCCTGAAGCCTCACCCTGCCTCGTTATAGAAGCTCCCCTGGCTTCCTCCTGCAGCTCGGTGCATACAGCACAGGCCATTCCCCTTCATTCGCCCCTGCATTTTAATAACACAACCATTTTAATAATATAAAGTTCGTATGCTGTGGAGTATCTCCCTTTTACATGGGTAACAATGGAATTACTTGCCTAAGTCAGTCATATCCGGGTGAGGGGATTTCGACTTTTGGCCACATGGAAAAGAGGTGAGTAGTGGAAGGCATTGTGGATGCAAGTTTGAAACTGCACAGGTACCAAGGGCTGCATTAACTTCCAGGTGCATCCTTCCCACTACTCCTTGCTCATTCACTGGAATGGGTTAAGTCCCCTTTGGCAGGGTCAGTACATGCCAGGATCCAAAAGGTTCAACGGCGCTAGTGTTAGACTCCGGGATTTCAGGAATGGGCCAAACAGAGATAGGTTCCCCTTCAACAGATTCTCCGCTACTCGCCACAGGGTATAGAGCCTCAGTGTCCACAAGAGATCGCAGGCTTCCATGGCAGTAACAGAGACCTCAGTCTGATACAAAAGGCCTTTACAAGCTGCACTGCAGCAGATGACAATGCGGGCAAAGTCTTCTAACCTTGCAGTATGGTACAAGTTTGATGAAACTTGGAGCAGTAAGGGCATCAGGGGTTAGTAGAGTGCTCCACCTGTTTCCTGCCCTCCAGCATAAATCACTGCAGTAGTGCAGTGAAAGAGCACTTGGTTTTAACCAGGCCTTTGCTCATTTTATTCTGGCAAACTCCAATCACGCTCTTGACCGGCCTGCATGAGTTTTTCATGTTCAGCGGTGACATCATGACGAAAGCTGATGCATGATCACGATGGCTCCAGTTTGCACCCCCTCGCACCAGGTGCCTCTCCGGCAGGAAAGTTTCACGGGTTTCACTTCTGCTTGGAGAAGACGGCTCTTGAACTCTACGGTTGCAATTTTCAGTCAACGAACATGTTGACATGCACTCCAAAACACCTTCAGGCCCCACATTGGGTACCATTTTAGTGTAAGCCCTGTTCCGCCAGCTGGTGGGGCGTAGGGGCTCAATTGGGACTGTTGGCGCCAAGTTGTGACCCATTGCTTCTTGGTTCTTTCCTGACGGAGGGGATGTTAAGAACATAAGAAATTGCCATGCTGGGTCAGACCAGCTGATGCAATTAATAGCAGTGGCTATTCCCTAAGTAAACTTGATTAATAGCAGTTAATGGACTTCTCCTCCAAGAACTTATCCAATCCTTTTTTGAACCCAGCTACACTAATTGCACTAAACACATCCAGAGCTTTATTGTGCGTTGAGTGAAAAAGAATTTTCTCCGATTAGTCTTAAATGTGCTACTTGCTAACTTCATGGAGTGCCCCCTAGTCCTTCTATTATTCGAAAGTGAAAATAACCGATTCACATCTACTCGTTCCAGACCTCTCATGATCTTAAAGACCTCTATCATATCCCCCCTCAGCCGTCTCTTCTCCAAGCTGAACAGCCCTAACCTCTTCAGCCTTTCCTCATAGGGAAACTGTTCCATCCCCTTTATCATTTTGGTTACCCTTCTCTGTACCTTCTCCATCGCAACTATATCTTTTTTATTCAAATGTGACACGCGTTCTTGTCTTTCCTTTTTTCGCTGCTGTAAACCAACCATGAATTTCTTGCCCAAATTTTCAGCAATGAGGACGATTAGCTCACTGCTCTGTTATGCCCGAATGCGTGTCACAAGACGATAAGATAAGTAAAGTTTATCCAAGATATTATGGAATTATAAAGAAAATATAAAGAAAATTATAAAGCAATGGTGAGAGATGCACATAATAATTGAAAAATTTGAATAATGGACTGACCAATGATTAAACATAAGGCAGAGTGATAATGGCTGTATAACACCACACAATGATGCCTAGTATGATGGTCAAACAGCTAATAACAGCAGCATCTTAAAAAAAAAGGTGTTAAACAGGAATTGGGGTCACAATTAAGTTATTGTATATGGTTTGACCTGACCATTCTAATTTGGTCGCTCTAAGTTTAGATATAGTGACCTGTAGAGCGCTGCCATTTCAGGCACTTGTGACCCCAGCTGAAGGTTTTGTCACCCCCATTTGGGTTCCCAACAGTAAGCTGGGGAAGTCTTTAAGATTTCCTGGAGGTCTTCTGCATTAGTCCTATAAAAAAAGGAAAAACCAGACAGGTGCACCACTGTTGAAAAATTAAATCTTTTTACTGAAAACTTGATTGCAGATGTAAAATGACAATGTAGTGCACATCAATACAGACAGGCCCGGCGCAACTGGGTGTGCAATTGCACAGGGCGGCACACCCGGGGGTGCAGCATCAGGAGCAAGGAGAGGCCCTTGCTATCGCCAGTGGACCCAAACCCACCGCAATGCACAAAATGAGATTACAGGAAGTTCTAGCACCGTGAATGTGTTGAATTACCACGGGGCCAGTATGCAGGAGGAGGTGCAGAATGTCTGCTCTCCACAACGAAGAAGATTCAAGCTAGCAGCAGTAGCAGAGGAGGAAGAATGACCTGTGGACCATGCCTGCCTGGTCTGCATATGTGTGTTGAGTGAATGGGAGGCTGCCTGAGATGGGTGTGTGTGTGTGTGTGAATGGGAGCTTGCCTGGGGTGTGTGGATGTGAATGAGAGCTTGTCTGGGTTGTGTGTGTGTGTGAGTGAATGGGAGGCTGCCTGGGATGTGTGTGAGTGTCTATGTGTATGAATGGGAAGCTGCCTGGGATGAGTGGGTGTGTATGAATGGGAGGCTGCCTGGCATGGGTGTGTGTGTGTGAATGAGAGGCTGCCTGTATGTGTGTGTGTGTGTGTGTGCGCATGCATGCATGAGAGCTTTCCTAGAATAGGCAGGGTATGTGTGTGTGAGAATAAGAGCCTGCCTGGGATGTGTATATGTGTGTGTGCGTGCATGCATGCATGGGAGCTTTCCTGGGATAGGCAGGGTATGTGTGTGTGAGAATGAGAGCCTGCCTGGGATGTGTATATGTGTGTGTGCACATGCATGCATGGGAGCTTTCCTGGGATAGGCAGGGCATGTGTGTGTGAGAATGAGAGCCTGCCTGGGATGTGTATATGTGTGTGTGTGCGCATGCATGCATGGGAGCTTTCCTAGAGTAGGCAGGGTATGTGTGTGTGAGAATGAGAGCCTGCCTGGGATGTGTATATGTGTGTGTGCACATGCATGCATGGGAGCTTTCCTGGGATAGGCAGGGCATGTGTGTGTGAGAATGAGAGCCTGCCTGGGATGTGTATATGTGTGTGTGCGCGCATGCATGCATGAGAGCTTTCCTAGAATAGGCAGGGCATGTGTGTGTGAGAATAAGAGCCTGCCTGGGATGTGTATATGTGTGTGTGCGCATGCATGCATGAGAGCTTTCCTGGGATAGGCAGGGTATGTGTGTGTGAGAATGAGAGCCTGCCTGGGATGTGTATATGTGTGTGTGCACATGCATGCATGGGAGCTTTCCTGGGATAGGCAGGGCATGTGTGTGTGAGAATGAGAGCCTGCCTGGGATGTGTATATGTGTGTGTGTGCGCATGCATGCATGAGAGCTTTCCTAGAATAGGCAGGGCATGTGTGTGTGAGAATAAGAGCCTGCCTGGGATGTGTATATGTGTGTGTGCGCATGCATGCATGAGAGCTTTCCTGGGATAGGCAGGGTATGTGTGTGTGAGAATGAGAGCCTGCCTGGGATGTGTATATGTGTGTGTGCACATGCATGCATGGGAGCTTTCCTGGGATAGGCAGGGCATGTGTGTGTGAGAATGAGAGCCTGCCTGGGATGTGTATATGTGTGTGTGTGCGCATGCATGCATGAGAGCTTTCCTAGAATAGGCAGGGTATGTGTGTGTGAGAATAAGAGCCTGCCTGGGATGTGTATATGTGTGTGTGCGCATGCATGCATGGGAGCTTTCCTGGGATAGGCAGGGCATGTGTGTGTGAGAATGAGAGCCTGCCTGGGATGTGTATATGTGTGTGTGCGCATGCATGCATGGGAGCTTTCCTGGGATAGGCAGGGTATGTGTGTGTGAGAATGAGAGCCTGCCTGGGATGTGTATGTATGTGTATGTGCGCATGCATGCATGGGAGCTTTCCTGGGATAGGCAGGGTATGTGTGTGTGAGAATGAGAGCCTGCCTGGGATGTGTATATGTGTGTGTGCGCATGCATGCATGAGAGCTTTCCTAGAATAGGCAGGGTATGTGTGTGTGAGAATAAGAGCCTGCCTGGGATGTGTATATGTGTGTGTGCGCATGCATGCATGAGAGCTTTCCTGGGATAGGCAGGGTATGTGTGTGTGAGAATGGGAGCCTGCCTGGTATTTAGGTGGATATGAATGGGAGCTTGCCTGGGGTGTGTGGATATGAATGGGAGATTGTCTGAGTTGGGAGTGTGAGAAAGAATGGGGGCTGCTGGCAGATCCCAACCAAAGAAGAGCTGGAGATGCCTGTGGTTTTGTCTAAGAGGAAGTGTGTGTGTGTGTGTGTGTGTGTAGGTAAAAATATAAGAAAGGGAGGAGAAAGTTTGTGCACCCCATTCCCACTACTCCATCACAATCCCAGGGTGACTGGAAATCAAAAGTTCCCAGGTATGGAGAGCATGAATTTTTAAAATCCTTTTTATTTTTCAGGTGTTATTTGCTGGGTCTGCTGTTTTGAAATATTTTATTGGTGTTTGGGGCATTTAAAAAAAATTCTATGTGAGTTTTTAATTTGGATGTTTGGTCATCTGTTTGGATTATTATTATTAGCATGTCTTTACTATTTTGATTATGTATTTATTTTGATTTTTAATTTTATTGTTTGATGTTTGAGGAATGGTGATGGTTCTGGTTTTTATTGTTCCACTGCACAGAGTGTCTGGCTTCTTGCGGTTTCCATTTCAGGTTTTGTCACGTTTGTATTTCTGCTTTATGATTGCTCTATTCTGCGTTTGGTGACAGTAGGTTTATGTCCTGCATGTGTGACTGAGGTGAGATATTCTCCTAATAGGAAGTGTATTAATGTTTTAGACCCAACACATGATGCAATAAGCCTAAAGCAATACGGGTTCCAAGTGTCCTTTTTGCAGGGATTTCTGGTTGGCTCACAGCAGTGCATGTAAATATAATGTAAATGGCACTTTTACCTCAGAATATGGTACTTTGATATTTTTCATGTACAATTTTATTTTAAATGCATAACTCTTATCTGTGTGTGTGGGACGGGCCGAAGGGGGGCTTCATGGATGACTATAAGGTTCACCGGGGGAGGGGGCGGTGGTGTCGGCCCTGAATACGGAAAATAAATCAAAGAAACAGTCATGGGAAGCTCCTCGTCACAGGGGGCCCCCCTGGGCACCACACCTGTGCATCCCCCGGTGCCACCTGCAGACTGGACGCGACCCCTCAGCAGGACACTGGCATCAGGCCTGACGCCTTCTTCTAGGCAGCCGCTCACTGGGGCCTTCTCCCTCAGGGCAGACTCCCCTCTCACTCCCCACAAAGAAAATCCTCTTTCTCCAAAACACCGAATAAATCCCTTTCAGACACACGAGCAGTACAAGACTGGGACACCCCCTCCCCCGGATCCTCTCAGGAGAGGAGACAGCAGGGCAGCCCAAGAGCCCACACGAAACATTTTTATCTCTGTAACCACAACACAGTGACACAGTAATGAGGGCATAAAAAGAACAAATAGTTCATTAATTCTGCCCAGCAAGTTCCTCGTGGTAGTAACTGCCGC
Source organism: Rhinatrema bivittatum (assembly GCF_901001135.1). Classification (NCBI taxonomy): domain Eukaryota; kingdom Metazoa; phylum Chordata; class Amphibia; order Gymnophiona; family Rhinatrematidae; genus Rhinatrema; species Rhinatrema bivittatum. Next base: position 10,934,004 of record NC_042623.1, on the reverse strand, counting down.
TCCATGCAGGTTATCCCCATGTTTCGGTTAAGGGTAGTAACTGCCGCTCCGTGCAGGTTACCCCCATGTTTCGGTTAAGGGTAGTAACTGCTGCTCCATGCAGGTTATCCCCATGTTTCTGTTAAGGGTAGTAACTGCCACTCTGTGCAGGTTACCCCCATGTTTCTGTTAAGGGTAGTAACTGCCGCTCCGTGCAGGTTACCCCCCTGTTTCTGTTAAGGGTAGTAACTGCCGCTCCGTGCAGCTTACCCCCATGTTTCGGTTAAGGGTAGTAACTGCTGCTCCATGCAGGTTATCCCCATGTTTCTGTTAAGGGTAGTAACTGCCACTCTGTGCAGGTTACCCCCATGTTTCTGTTAAGGGTAGTAACTGCCGCTCCGTGCAGGTTACCCCCATGTTTCTTTTAAGGGTAGTAACTGCCACTCTGTGCAGGTTACCCCCATGTTTCTGTTAAGGGTAGTAACTACTACTCTGTGCAGGTTACCCCCATGTTTCTGTTAAGGGTAGTAACTGCTGCTCCGTGCAGGTTACCCCCATGTTTCTGTTAAGGGTAGTAACTACTACTCTGTGCAGGTTACCCCCATGTTTCTGTTAAGGGTAGTAACTACTACTCTGTGCAGGTTGCCCCCATGTTTCTGTTAAGGGTAGTAACTGCTGCTCCGTGCAGGTTACCCCCATGTTTCTGTTAAGGGTAGTAACTGCTGCTCCGTGCAGGTTACCCCCATGTTTCTGTTAAGGGTAGTTTTTGTCTTATCTCCTCTGGAAGGTTATTCCAGGCATCCACCACGCTCTCCGTGAAGAAATATTTCCTGACGTTGGTTCTGAGTCATTCCCCCATGGAGTTTCATTTCGTAACCCCTAGTTCTACTTATTTCATTCCAATGGAAAAGGTTTAAATTTTCTGCATCATTAAAACCTTTCCATTATCTGAAGGTCTGAATCACATCTCCTGTGCACCTCCTCTCCTCCAGGCTATGCATATTCAGATCCTTCAGCCTCTTCTCTTAGGACTTCCGATACAGACCCCCACCACCACCACCACCTTTTTGGTCGCCCTTCTCTGGACCGCCTCCATCTTGCCTCTGTCTTTTTTGAGATTCGGTCTCCAGAACTGAACGCAGTACTCCAGGTGAGGCCTCATCAAGGACCTGTACAAGGGCATTATCACCTCCTTTTTCTTCCTGGTTATTCCTCTCTCTATGCAGCCCAGCATTCGTCTGGCTTTAGCTATCACCTTCACCATCTTCAGATCCCCAGACACTCTCACCCCAAGGTCCCTCTCCCAGTCCATGCACAACAGCCTTTCACCCTCATCACATGCAGCTCTTTTGCATTACTACACCCCAGATCCTGACTCTGCACTTCTTGGCATTGAATCCCAGCTGCCAAGTGTTCAGCCACTCTTCAAGCTTTCTTAAATCTCTTTTCATTCTCTCTACTCCTTCAGGCGTGTCCACTCTGTTGCAGATCTTAGTATCATCTGCAAATAGACGAACTTTACCTTCTATCCCTTCCGCCAGGTCGCTCACATAGATATTGAACAGAACCGGTCCCAAAACCGATCCCTGTAGCTCTCCACTTAACACCATTTTCTTCAGAGCAGGCTCCATTTACCATCACACACCATCTTCTATCCATCAACCAGGCCATCACCTTGGCACTCACTCCCAAGCTTCTCATTTTATTCTCAAGTCTCCTATGTGGGACCGTATCAAAAGCTTTGCTGAAATCCAAGTAAATCACATCGAGTGCTCTTCCTTGATCCAATTCTCTAATCACCCAATCAAAAAAAGTCAATCAGATTTGTCTGACAGGACCGTCCCCTGGTGAATCCATGCTGCCTGGGGTCCAGCAATCCTCCTGACTGTAGAGTCTCCATTACTTTTCCTTCAGCAGAGTCTCCATTACTTTTCCCACCACCGAGGTGAGGCTAACCTGCCTGTAGTTTCCAGCCTCCTCTCTGCTCCCACTCTTGTGAAGCGGGACCACCACCGCTCTTCTCCAATCACTCGGCACCGCTCCCATTTCCAGGGATATATTGAACCCACCAGCACATCTCTGAGCTCCCTCAGTATCCTGGGATGTACCTCATCCGGCCCCATGGTCTTCTCCACTTTCAGTTTTCCTAGCTCTTCCCATACATCCTGTTTTGTAAACAGAGTTTCTTCTACCCCATTCCCATCTACAATCTTGGCAAGCAGCAACGCTCCTGCTGTGCTTTTTAATTTAAAAAACAAAAAAGTTAAGGGCTGATATCGCCTGGGTCTGGTGACTCACAGGTGCCTCTTCAGTGGCACATACACTTCTCCTGGGCCTTGTGGCCAAATAAGTTGAATTTTATTTTAAGTTAGCTATAATATAGATTTATGCTTCTGCATTATCCGTGTTCTGCATGGTTTGAAATCTCTCTATTTTAGAATCCAAACTAGTCTGTATTTAAGTGACTGTGTTTGTTAAATAAAGAAGGGCTGGTATCTCAAATCAGTCATCTGAAAGAAAAGCAGAAAGAGCAGCCCAGCAATGGAGAAAAGGTGGAAAGCTCTGACCACAAATGCTTGCAGCCTGGGCAACAAAATCCCGGAGCTAACAGTGGAAGCGGACGGTGAACATCGTCTGCAATAAAAAAGTTTACCAAGGACACAGAGGACAACATAGACAGTGTATTTCTTATGAATAATAGCCTTTATTTCTTACTTCTTATTTATTATATATATATATCTCTTATGCATAAGGAAGTCGGGTCTCGTAGGCCTGATAGCGTCGCTGTCACAGAGACCTGGTTCACCGACTCTCAGGATCGGGGTTACGGCCATCCCGGGCCACGACTTGTCCAGGAAGGACAGAGAGAACAGGAAACGGGGAAGGAGGTGCTCTTTATGTCAAAAGCAAAATCCAAGCAACTGAAATGCAAGGGACATGGGGTAGGGAGGAAGCATTATGGGCCGTCCTAAAAAAAAAAAAGAAGATGGTGCTTCCATTTACATGGGTGTGATGTACAGGCCTCCGGCTCAGGAGCTGCACAGAGGTCTAGTCGAAGACATCCAAAAAGGTGGGAAAGAAGGGAGACGCGTTGCTGGTCGGAGATTTTAATCTGCCGGTTGTGGCTTGAAGGACCCCCTGCAAGACGTAGAGAGAGAGAGTGGGTGCCTTCAAGGGCTGCTGTAGTATTGTACGATTTGTCTCGTTTCTATCTGTGCTTTTATGTACGTTTCGATGTTACCCACTCAGAATTGTGGATGGAGCAAAATATACATATTTCAAATAAACAAATAACGGCGTCCATCTGACCAGCAGGCTAATCATTTCTCCTGTACAACTGACAATTGTTTTTTCACTTCTGCTGCAATGGGTAATGTTTTCCTTCTGCCGTCTCTTTCAGAGTATCCGGAGGAGAACTTTTCGACCGGATAGTTGAGAAGGGATTTTACACAGAGAAGGATGCCAGCACACTGATCCGGCAGGTCTTGGATGCTGTGTACTACTTGCACAAGATGGGTATTGTGCACAGAGATTTGAAGGTGAGCTCCTCGCAGCCAATCTTGTGGTATCCAACTGCTCCTTTCTGAAAAACACACTACCAAGGACATTAAAAAGTTCAACAAAAGCAGGAGGATGTTATTCCCATCTCTCATCGGGTTCTCTAATATAATAATTGCTCACAAGGCCAATGCTGGAGAGAGCGGTTGTGAAGATTCCCTACTGATATACTGTTTCAATATCTTCCTGGCAAACTAATGTACACTATAAATTGTGTGACTTGATTATAGTCCCTGAGGAACTTGGCAATTTATTCTTTTCAGCTACTTCATCCTGGCTGCAATATAGAGTGACTGAGTCCCATAGCAGAGCCTCTTAATTCAGATAATAAAATAACAGCATTCTTTATAGATACAAGAAAGGGCTTGAATTAGCACAAGTCTGAAACTTGTGAGCAGTAGCGCCAATAGTCAAAGCTTCATCCCTGGCTGCTGTCCATCCGCGCATCTTTCGTATACATTCCTAATTCATCCTTGGCTGCTGTCCATCCGCGCATCTTTCGTATACATTCCTAATTCATCCCTGGCTGCTGTCCATCCGCGCATCTTTCGTATACATTCCTAATTCATCCCTGGCTGCTGTCCATCCGCGCATCTTTCGTATACATTCCTAATTCATCCCTGGCTGCTGTCCATCCGCGCATCTTTCGCATACATTCCTAATTCATCCCTGCTGCTGTCCATCCGCGCATCTTTCGTATACATTCCTAATTCATCCCTGGCTGCTGTCCATTCGCGCATCTTTCGTATACATTCCTAATTCATCCCTGGCTGCTGTCCATCCGCGCATCTTTCGCATACATTCCTAATTCATCCCTGGCTGCTGTCCATCCGCGCATCTTTCGCATACATTCCTAATTCATCCCTGGCTGCTGTCCATTCGCGCATCTTTCGTATACATTCCTAATTCATCCCTGGCTGCTGTCCATTCGCGCATCTTTCGTATACATTCCTAATTCATCCCTGGCTGCTGTCCATCCGCGCATCTTTCGTATACATTCCTAATTCATCCCTGGCTGCTGTCCATCCGCGCATCTTTCGTATACATTCCTAATTCATCCCTGGCTGCTGTCCATTTGCGCATCTTTCGTATACATTCCTAATTCATCCCTGGCTGCTGTCCATTTGCGCATCTTTCGTATACATTCCTAATTCAGTCATCTTAAAAACATCTCTCTCAAGTGGAGAGTATATCTCACATTTACATAGCTCATGCTTGGATCAGAAGGAGCTGGGAATTCGAGTTTCAAACTGATTTTATTTGTGAAATGTAAATATCCGTGAGGGGAACAAGTTTGTAGGTGTACATGATTTGCCAGAGAAGGGGAGGGAGGGGGGTGGGAGAGAGGAACAATTTTGTTAACAAATAGTTGGGATGCTGTTCTTAAGAGTTTGCAGTGTTAGTGCCCATCCATTTCTTCATTTCCGTTTAAGACTGATCTTTCTAAAAGAATCGTTTACATATCATAAATGTTTCACTCTTACTGGATGTCTTGTCCTCCCATGTGAAATAACATCTCTTGCTGATGTTTTTTTTTCTTTCCAGCCTGAGAATCTGTTGTATTACAGCCAGGAGGAAGAATCGAAAATAATGATTAGTGACTTTGGATTATCGAAAATGGAAGGGAAAGGGGATGTGATGTCCACGGCGTGTGGAACCCCAGGATATGTGGGTGAGTGGTTTGGAGCCACAGAGAACGTCCTGCAGAAGTTCCAGCCTGCAGGCATATCCATTCTTCTTTTTCTCTCTCTCTTAACTTGCATGTTATGTTTCCTGAGCTGTGGTATTCGCAAGCAGGCCCGAGCACCTCACAGTTCAGAAGGTTACCCATGTTGCAGAGAAGTGTGCATGAAGCGCCACCAATAGACCCAGGACTTGGTGTGCTTGCATTTCATTAGGTTACCCTCCCAGTGTAGAACAGCGAACACTGTAGCATGGACAGCCTCACACAGAAACGTCTTCCTATGCCAGCTGAGCACTCTGAAAATAAAGATTATCTGACATTTCCCTCTAGCTCTGGCCGGGCGCAGGATACCCCTTTGGTAGTCTTTGATCATCTGTCTTCTTTCTTGTCTTCTGACAATTGCTCTTTGTTTAGCTGGCAAGTTGTATCCTCTGTAGGAACGGGAAGGAGAGTTTACTGCACAACACCCTAATGCTCATGACTCTTCGTAGCACTGGGACGTAGCGCACAGACGTGGGGGTGCACCTACCTTTGTATGCTGTTTCCTTTCTTTTCTTACTGCCCTTATTGTATTTTCCTCATGGTTCCATCTGCAAAATCTCGTAGAAGTCTGGTGCAAGCTTAACTTGTTGTTATCAAGGCCTTCAACAGCATGGCATGACGGTCTCTCCTGGTAGAAGGGGGGGCACAGAGCATGAAAAAAATCCAATTCTGCCATCCTAGTTATGCTTTTGCAATGCAAAACTAATAACATCCACTTTTGAAGGCTGTAATAACCCACCAGCGCTCATTGTGAGAAAGAGTTTGAAGCCAGGATTCAGGAGGTGGCTTGCAGTGTTGGCAGTGAGATTCATCTTGTCTTCAAGCCACTGCTAAAACTTGGAAATTTGCAAGGAAGGATATCATTGCAGCAAATGAAACGTCAGGGGACAGCAGTTAGAAAGGGTCACACTGGGGGGGTCACACATGGGGGTCGTGACCCTTGGGTAAAATTAAAGTTGTTTGAAAGTGGAAATAACTGAATCGTATTAGAAAATGACATCAGATAAAGACCAGATTGGCCGATCCAGTCTGCTCTTGGATAGATGAACATAAAAATCCCCTTATGCAACCCAGCACCAGTTCCCCACCCCCCCACTGTCTTTTTCCTGACCTCTTAACCCCTTTCCTGTCACTGCCCTCCGGGTCTGTCCCGAGCGTGCCTGGAACCTGTTTAAAGGTGCAGGCCTTCACCGTCTCTGCATGGCGATGTATTCCTGTCACTGCCCTCCGGGTCTGTCCCGAGCGTGCCTGGAACCTGTTTAAAGGTGCAGGCCTTCACCGTCTCTGCATGGCGATGTATTCCTGGCACTGCCCTCCGGGTCTGTCCCGAGCGTGCCTGGAACCTGTTTAAAGGTGCAGGCCTTCACCGTCTCTGCATGGCGATGTATTCCTGTCACTGCCCTCTGGGTCTGTCCCGAGCGTGCCTGGAACCTGTTTAAAGGTGCAGGCCTTCACCGTCTCTGCATGGCGATGTATTCCTGTCACTGCCCTCCGGGTCTGTCCCGAGCGTGCCCGGAACCTGTTTAAAGGTGCAGGCCTTCACTGTCTCTGCATGGCGATGTATTCCTGGCACTGCCCTCCGGGTCTGTCCCGAGCGTGCCTGGAACCTGTTTAAAGGTGCAGGCCTTCACTGTCTCTGCATGGCGATGTATTCCTGGCACTTCCCTCTCCTCTCCTCTCCTCTCCTGTTTCCCAGCAGCCACGTCCTTTCCATTGGGCCAGGCTGTATTTCCAGCAAAAGTCTGATATGGCTTGCAGGATTGGGAGTTGATTGTTGCTCTGTTTATTCATTTGTTTGTTTAGACATTTCATATACCGTGGTTCCATGTATAGATCACAGCGGTTTGCAAAGTGGGCATTCATAGTTATAACAATTATTGGTTAGAGATGTAGTATTCCTATACAGGCATTAATATCGCTCTAGAGAGTTTTCTATTACATATCAATAACTGGCCTAGTACGTAAGGCAAGGAGTGCGGGGATTTCAAATGATAAGATCATTTTCCACTTCATTTATTTGTCCCCCCCCTCCCTCCTGTCAAAATGCTGATCATGATAACATTAACTGCAGTCCATGGGGGGAGACTGAAGTGATGAACGAGTGCCCGGGGTTAATTGGAAGCGACTAAGGGACCCTTCTCCTGTTTAATAGGTAACCTGAGTATTATTGCTGTGAGTGGCCTTGTTTGACTCCCTGGGCATTCAAGCGCATCAAATTCTAATCTGATCCAAAATCTATTAGTTTCAGTCAGCCCGGCGCCGGCCTGTATGCGTTTCTTCCAGCCTGGTTCACTGACAGTGATAGCTGTGCTACTTTTCAGGAAGAAAGATGAAATCACATCGGTATGGTGCAGTAATTCAGGAATTGATAATATAATATGATCATGCTTTGATTGAAGTCGATGGTATTAAAGAGAATAGGGAAAGCACTACCTGGGAACGAGGTCCGCACTAGGGTTTCAGTTAGAATTTAACCACTGGAGGTTAAATTCTAATTGAAGAACAGAGGGCAGTAACGATTGACCCAACAATTCTAATGATGACCAAGAAAATGTCGAGCTGTCAATATCACAGATCTTACATACCGTATTTTTTGCTCTATATGACGCACCTGACCATAAGACGCACCTAGGATTCAGAGGGGGAAAATAAAAAAAAAAAAAATTTGTGCTAAACCGGCTCTGCGTCTGGGCGTCTTATGGAGCAAATTAGGGGAGTGCATAGCTTTTTTTTTTTCTCCCCATTTTGTTTTCGGGTCTGGGAAGGGCCATTTCGGTCCACTCCCCAGATCAGAAAACTTTTCTTTCTCTGGGAACCCCTCCCCCCCCAAAAAAAACCCCCATCCCAACCCTTTAAATTAACAACCCCCACCTTCCTGACCCACCTCCAAAACCTGCCGACTTAATTTACTACAACCCCCCACCCTCCTGACCCCCCCCAAGACCTGCCGACTTAATTTACTACAACCCCCCCACCCTCCTGACCCCCCCCAAGACCTGCCAAATGTCCCTGGTGGTCCAGCGGGGGTCCAGGAGCGGTCCGGGAACGATCTCCTCGGCTTCGGCTGTCAGCTGCCAGTAAACAAAATGGCGCCGACGGCCCTTTGCCCTCTCCATGTCACTGAGACCGACCAATAGCAGCGGTCGGTCCCAGTGACATAGTGAGGGCAAAGGGCCGTCGGCGCCATTTTGATTACTGGCAGCCAACGGCCCTTTGCCCTTACTATCTCACAGGGACTACCGCTGCCATTGGTCGGTCCCAGTGACATAGTGAGGGCAAAGGACCATCGGTGCCATTTTGATTACTGACAGCCGAAGCCGAGGAGATTGCTCCCGGACCGCTCCTGGACCCCCGCTGGACCACCAGGGACGTTTGTCAGGTCTTGGGGGAGTCAGGAGGGGGGGGGGGGTTGTTAGATTTTTAGTTTTTTTTTTTTATTCGCTCCATAAGACGCACATACATTTTCCCCCCCACTTTTGGGGGAAAAAAAGTGCGTCTTATGGAGCGAAAAATATGGTATGTAGAAACATCTGTGCTTAAGGAGGGCCATTTCCAAACTGTGCACAGAAGTGCAAAATCCATGGGCACATTTTCTTTGGAAATTGCCTAAGAACGAATATGCCCACAAACATGCAGCGGCCATTCGTGCAAGTTGTTTTTTCTGGGTCAATTCGTATGTAACTGCCATTCGTGCAGGTACTGTTTTTGGGTCAATTCGAGTGCATATATTTGCAAATACAAACTCCTCCCCCCACTCCAAATGCCTCCCCTCTCCACCCGCAGGTAAAATGACATGTGTAGTGGCACAAGACGTGTAACCTTAACCCACTTATAGGATGGATACATTTCAGAGGCCCCCGTTTACACGCAGAAATGGTTTCTGAAAAAAAAACAAACCCTGAGTGATACATGACTGGAAGTTGTTCCTTCTTAAATGGGATCTTGAATTCTAATTCGGTGATGGAACAGGGCTTCTTGGTGGCTATAAAACCCCCCCCCACAAAAACCAAACCTGAAAGTAGATGTACCCAGTCACAAACCTTCTCCACTACTCTATAAAAACACAGCTCTTTTGGGCCACCAGCTTTGCCTTATCCCTTCGCGAAGTCGGAGGCCCTGATGAATGCTCCCGTTGGACCTTTAGTCTGAGGAAGGCATAACGAGCGACAGTAATGCGTCCATCCATACTCCTGTCCTGGGAGATGTTCGTCTCCAAAGCCTCATCCAGGCCAGTGATTACACTTAATGTGTTTAGGGTGATGGAGCTGCTGCTGCGGCTTCGTCCTCGAACGTGCAGTGGAGAATACGAGTTTCTGTGGGGATCTGCAATTATAATTTTGCCGACGCTTCAATATTTGTTGCTCCCAAGAGAAGGCTGTAGAGAGTTCAACGTGGAGTAGATTAAAAAAAAAAAAAATGTTGCTCCGAGTCATGAGCACAGCTAAATAAATTGTTTGTTTTAAAATTCATACAGAGAATGAAGTCTCCCCTGAATGCTTATTATGAAAGGAAACGCATTTGCTCTTCCCTCAGGAAATACATAATCCGGTTTTAGAAATGCTGGGAAGATAGCGTTAATATCCATATGCTAGGTTACTGTGCGGTAATAACAGGATACATTACTGTACAGGAGGGCCTCACAACCTTCAAATGTTCAAACCTTTCTGCTTACCTTCAATTATTTACCTTCATAACTGAACCATCATCTGCTTTCCAAAACAGCAGCGCAGCAGAAAAAAAAAAAAAAAAAAAGCCCAGGGAATATTAGTGAGCGATCCATCCAGTTTAATGTTGTACATTGACTGTCAACCAGAATCCTTCTATTGGATTAAACTCAGAGAGGTCAATATTTAAAGCCATTTAGCAGGATAACTCATAGGTTATCCTGCTGTGAAGGAGTATACAGGAGAAAACCCCAAAACACCTTAAAGGACCAGATCCAGATCCTTAAGCCTAAGACAGCAGGGAAGGAGTATAGCCAGCTAGGCCCAGGCGGGAACAGGAGGCCCAGAGGAAGCCTGGAGAAAGAAAGCACAGCTGACCTGTAAGCTGTAATACTATCTTTGTGTTGTTGGATTGCGAAGAATAGCAGAGATGCTTTTGTTTGTTTTCTTGTCGCTATTAAAGAAGCTTATTCAAGATTTCCGCCAGAGTCCAGCCTGAATCTGTCCTCTTGTTACTCTAAGTCCACTCACGGTGCCACGTATGGGGTCAGTTGGGAGTTTTCTGCCCTAAAGCCTTGCACACGCAGAGAAACTTTGCAGATAAAAAGGGAATTTTTTTTTCCCTCCCAGTCAAACAAAAGTTTAAAATGAAGACCTGGATGTGTTCTTGAGGAATTTTGAAAGAACTGACTGTTAGTGTTCGTGGTAGTTGTGGGTGGATCCTTGGGCCGGTGGCAGATGACCACGCCCCCAGGGGAAGATCCCGAGAGGGACCACCGGTCAGGCTCAGAGTATGGAGACAGACACACACTAGTTCTTTTATTAAACAGTATCCTGAACCACCAGAGGTGGCAGTAGTGAGCTGGAAGTGCCCGGCTGGGCTCTAGTCCCTCAGATACTGGAACAGCGATCCCTGGAGGCAGAGCTGTAGAGAAACTGAATAGAGTGAGTAGGCAGGGTATGCAGAGTTCATGTACCGAACCTGATGGTAACACTCACACAATAGTCTCTTAGAAGCTGCCCAGGAGCTGGAATGAAGTAGGCCCTCGAGGAGCGAGTACCTGGTTCCAGGGAACGCTCTGAGAGAGAGATGGTAACTCACTGGTGTTGTAGGCAGCGATAACTTCCTGGCAGAAGTGGTATTCAGTAGCAAGTCAGGGAACGTGGGCCCTCGAGGAACGAGTACCGGTTCCAGACTGCGATCTGAAAAGCTAAGAGAAAGCAAGGCCCCCAAGGAGCGGGTACCCCTGGTAAGTCCGAGGAGGCAGAGTAGCAAGGTGTGCGGAGAGCAAATCCCATCTGCTGATTCCTGGAGGAAAGCTCTTGCTAACTCGATTCGTTAGCGATTTCAGAGACCTTAAATATCCGGTGAGGATGATGTCACCTCAGGGGGACGCCCCTGAGGTTCGCGCCACTTCTGGTACTTGAGTCGGGGCCACGCCGCACGCGCGCCCTTAGGCTGCTGGCAAACATTGCAGAATGCAGCATCCAGCCGGTCCGGGGATGCCGGAGGGGAACAGCAAGATGACGCCGCGACAGCCAAACTTCCAACAGGCAAAGAGGGAGTTGCCAAAGAGGTAAGGTGGGCGTATTGGAGATGTCGGGCAGTGATGGTCGCAACAGAGCCCCCCTCCAAAGGGCGATTTCCTCTTCGGGTACCAGGCTTGAGTTTTGAGGGATGCGCGAGGTGGAACTGACGAAGCATCTCCTTGTCCAGAATATTGGTCTGAGGCTCCCAAGAGTATTCTTCGGGGCCGAAACCTTCCCACTTTAGAAGGTATTCAAAAGTATTGCCTCTTTTACGAACATCCAGGACCTCTTCGACTTTGAATTCTAAGTCGCCTTCTGCATTGATGACAGGTGGATCTTGAGGTTTGGAAGAAAATTCACTGAGTATGAGTGGTTTCAGAAGTGAAACGTGGAAAGCGTTATGAATATCAGCAGCAGTGGATTGAGCTGCTGGGACGTCACTGAGCTTCAGTGGAAGTGGCGGTGTTGGATAGCCCACTTCAAATGATGACACAGTAGTGGATCTTTCAGCTTGATGAGGGGACTCCTCCAGTCTTCCACTAGACGTCTGAGAATGAAATTGCCTCCTGCCCCTGAGTCCACCAGGGCAAGAGTCTGAACTGTGACCGGTCCGTAGGTCAAGGAGACTGGAAGAGAAGGTGGAGGAGAGGGCGCAGTATGGCCTAAGGACAGTCCTCCTGCAGGACTTAGGCCCGTCCGTTTTCCGGACGAATGGAGCATGTAGAGACATTATGGCCAGGCTGACCATAGTACATGCAAAGGCCATGCTTTTTCAGAGGTCTTCTTTCTTTGGAAGTTAAACGTCCATGACCAAGTTGCATCGGTTCATCTTTATCAGCAGCAGTGATTACTGGAACCAAACGAGGTGCAGATGCAGTACTAGCCTGTTTCAACCCAGGTAACGCCCTAGGCCGGAGTTCCTTCACCTTGTCCCGGAGTCGTTGATCAATCCGGGTAGCTAAGACTAATAATTCGTCCAGCGAGTCAGGTGTTTGGCGAGCGGCCAGCTCGTCCTTCAAATGGTTATCCAGGCCTCTGCAGAAGAGGGTCTTGAGACATCTGGGGTCCCAGTGGAGTTCTGCCGCAAGAGTTATGAACTCGATGGCAAATTCAGCCAATGATCCGTTGCCTTATTTCAATTCCACCAAAGCAGAACCAGCTACAGCAGTTCAAGCAGGGTCAGTGAAAACGGATTTAAACAAGTCCATAAATCCTTCTATGTCCTGCAAAATGGAGTCCTTGTGCTCCTTGTGGCCCTACCATCCAGGTATGAAAGGATGTAGGTAGTCTTGGAAAGAGCTGTAGGAAATAAAGATGGCTGTAAGGCAAATTGCATGCAGCACTGGTTTAAGAAGCCCCGGGTCTTCTGAATTTCACCGGAAAAGCGGATAGGAGCCGCCAGTGATACAGCAGTTTTTAAAGTTACCTCCTGTAACTGACCTTCATGTTTGGAAGCTGTGCCTTGAACCTTCTGTGTGTGTGTAGCTGATGAAACGCTGAAGTAAGTTTCTCCAAGGTGTCTTGCTGCTCCAAAATGCGCTGGGTCAGGCCCGGTATGGCCTGCAAGGCATTGAGTTGTGCTGGATCCATGGAGTTACCAATCTGTTAGTGTTCATGGTAGTTGTGGGTGGGCCGGTGGGCAGAGAACCACGCCCCGGGGAAAGATCCCGAGAGGGACCACTGGTCAGGCTCAGAGTATTTTATTTATTTATTTATTTTTAATTTTTATATACCGGAATTCCTGTATACAATACAAATCAGTCCGGTTTACATGGAACGAAAAGATAGCCCTGGTCTGGGAAGTCAGATCAGGGTTTTTTTTTACAAAGAACAAAGAACATTGAACAATAACATATAATACATTCATAATACAAAGAACATTGAACAATAACAATAAATCCTTAAATATTTTTGTAATTTAATTAAAATTAGGCCAATGGCATGTTGAACTTAAATTAAATGTAAGGTAAATTGAAATTTAATTTTGCATAAAATTGCATATTATTAACTGTAACACAGAATATTCCCAAGTTCAATCAGGATGCGGCGCTTAGTTACATTCTGGAGATTGGAACGCTTGCCTGAAGAGCCAGGTTTTTAACTTTTTTTTGAACTCTGGTAGACTGGGTTCGAGGCGTAGGTCAGGGGGGGAGAGCGTTCCAATGGTGTGGTCCTGCAGTTGAGAGTGCTCTTTTTCTTAGTAATGATGTTGCTGGAGGGGCGAATAATGTGCCTCTGTAAGCGCTTCTGATGGGTCTGGAGGATAGGTGTGGACGAAGTTGAGTTTGGAGTGATATAGGTGCGATGTTGTGTATTGATTTATGAATAATGGTGAGGGTTTTAAAAAGGATTCTCTGTTTGATGGGTAGCCAGTGGAGGTTGCTCAGAATGGGGGAAATATGTTCTCTTTTATTGGTGTTTGTTAGGATTCTGGCAGCGGCGTTTTGTACCATCTGTAGAGGCTTGATACTGTTAGCGGGGAGACCAAGTAGAATTGCGTTACAGTAGTCGAGTTTTGAAAAAATAATGAATTGAAGGACGAGGCGAAAGTCATTGAAGTGAAGGAGTGGTTTTAACTTTTTGAGGACTTGTAGTTTATAGAAACAGTCCTTGGTGGTGGTGTTTATAAAATTTTTTAAGTTAAGTTGATTGTCAAGCCATGCTCCTAGATCCCTGACTTTTGAGGAGAGATAAATGTTTAATGAGGAGGGTTGCGAAAGGCTGGGTGAGTAGATACGTGGGTCTTGTGAGATAAGTATCATCTCTGTTTTGCTGGAGTTTAAAATCAAGTTTAGGTTGGAGAGGAGTTGTTTAATTGGTTGTAAACAATCCTCCCAGAAGGAGAAGGTTTTTTGAATAGATTCTGTGATGGGTATGAGGATCTGGATATCGTCTGCATAGAGGTAGTGCGTAAGCTTGAGATTTGATAGCAAATGGCAGAGGGGGAGGAGGTAAATGTTGAACAGGGTGGGTGAGAGAGATGAACCTTGTGGTACACCTTGGTCTGATAGGATGGGTTCAGATTCCTTATTGTTTATTCTGACCTTGTAGAACCTGTTTGATAGAAACGATTTAAACCAACTGTGGGCAGTGCCTTTAATTCCTATGTTTGATAGTTGGTCTAAGAGTTGTGAGTGGTTACCGTGTCGAAAGCTGAGGATAAATCTAGAAGAACCAGTAGGTATGATTGTTTTTTCTCCAGATTCAGAAGTAAGGTATCCGTGAGAGAAAGCAGTAGGGATTCTGTGCTTAATGATTTCCGAAAACCATATTGTGCAGGAGAGAGAATGTTGTGCTCCTCGAGATATTCGGAAAGTTGTTTATTGACTGCTTTTTCCATCAGTTTGGAAATCAATGGTAAGTTCGCAATGGGTCTGAAGTTTGCTGGGTCAGTGGGAGATGCGTTAGGTTTTTTTCAGTAGTGGTTTAAGAATTGCTAGTTTTAACTGATTGGGTACCGTACCTTGGGCTAAGGAGGTATTAATAATTTCAGCAATGGGTTTTGCTACGGTGTTTGGGATGGAGGTGAGCATGTTGGTAGGTAGAGGGTCTGAGGGATGTGCAGCTGGTTTGATTTTTTTGAGTATGTTTTCGATCTCCGTGGCGGATGTAGGTTCGAATGCCTCTAGACTGGCATTCTGAGAGATTTGGTATGTACTCAGAGGTGTTAGTGGAGCATTGTGGGTTGTAAGAGGTAGAGTTAGGTTGGAGATTTTTGTCTTAAAATAGGTGGCCAATTCATTGGCCTTGTTGAGTGCTTGTTGGTCTGGAATGGAAGGGGGGGTTGGTTTGGTAAGAGATGAGACGTAAGAAAATAGAGCTTTTGAGTCGAAGATGAAATTGTGAATTCTTTTTGCGTAGAAGTCCTTCTTTGTTTTGTGTATGGCATTTCTGTAGGTGTTGAGGGTGTTTTTGTAGTCCAGTCTTGCTGTATGTGAGGGGTTGTTTCTCCAGCTTTGTTCTTTATTTCGTAGTTTTTGTTTCAGGGATTTGAGTTCCGGAGTGAACCACGGTTTTCTGTTGTCTCGTGCTGGTTGTATTATTTTGGAGGAGATTGGACAGAGTTGATCTGCTATTTTGTTCGTGAGTTTGATCCATGAGGTAGTGGCTGTGTTGGCGTCTGAGAGGTCTAGTTGGCTGAGTTCTTTGGAGCATTGTTCGTTAAGTAGTTCAAGTGAGCATGGTTTCCTAAACTGTATAGTGGTATTGTTGATGTTTGGAGGTGGTGTGTTTTTCATTTTGAGGGTTTGTGTTGATGATCTGGTGATCTGACCAGGGGACTGGTGTACAGGAGGGATTAGAATAGGTGGATAAGCTGTCGTTGATAAAGATGAGGTCTAATGTGTGACTTGCCTTGTGTGTGGGACCGCTGATTATTTGTGTGAATCCTAGGTGACTGAGGGAGGTTAGAAATGTTTCGCAGTTTGAGGATTATGGGGTGGAGTCAACGTGTAAGTTGAAGTCTCCTAGGATGATGGTCGGTTTGTCTGAGTTGAGGTGTTTGGCTATCAGCTCTATTAGAGGAGAGGATGGAGACAGACACACACTAGTTCTGTTATTAGACAGTATATGGAACCACCAGAGGTGGCAGTAGTGAGCTGGAAGTGCCCGGCTGGGCTGTAGTCCCTCAGATACTGGAACAGCGATCCTGGATAACTGAGCTGTAGAGAAACTGAAGATAGTGAGTAGGCAGGGTATGCAGAGTTCAGGAACAGAACCTTGATGGTAACTCTCACACAATAGTCTCTTGAGGCAGCCCAGGAGCTGGAATGAAGTAGGCCCTGGAGGAGCAAGTACCTGGTTCCAGGGAAAGCTCTGAGAGAGAGATGGTAACTCACTGGTGTTGTAGGCAGCGATGATTTCCTGGCAGAAGTTATATTCAGTAGCAAGTCAGGGAACGTGGGCCCTCGAGGAGCGAGTACCGGTTCCAGACTGCGATCTGAAAAGCAAAAGAGAAAGCGAGACCCCCGAGGAGCAGGTACCCCTGGTAAGTCCGAGGAGGCAGAGTAGCAAGGTATGCGGAGAGCGAATCCCATCTGCTGATTCCTGGAGGAAAGCCTTTGCTAACTTGATTCGTTAGCAATTTCAGAGACCTTAAATATCAAGTGAGGATGACGTCACCTCAGGGGGACGCCCCTGAGGTTTGCGCCACTGCTGGTACTTGAGTCGGAGCCACGCCATGTGCGCCCTTAGGCTGCTGGGAAACATGGCAGAGTGCAGCGTCCAGCCGGTCCTGGGACGCTGGAGGGGAACGGCACGATGACGCCGCAGCAGCCAAACTTCCAACAGGCAAAGAGGGAGTCGCCAAAGAGGTAAGGAGGGCGTAGTGGAGACGTCGGGCAGCGACGGTCGCAACACTGACCACCTGGTGCTTGGCCAGAAGTGAGCTGGACCGTGTACCTAGCAAATCTACTCGCTAGCTGGAATCAAGCGGCCAATTCCGATGGGAGAGTCAACTATTCCACAGTCAAATCCGCAATCCTGGAAAGAATGGGTTATACAGGAGACCAAGTGGCAGCAGTTCAGTAGTGGTAATTTGCAGCCTGGAGTAACCCCCAATTAGCCTCTTTCACCATCTAAATGATGCTGGATGGAAATGGTTACAACCAGAGGTTAAGACAGGCCTCGAGGTAGGCAATCAGGTCCTTCTGGAGCTGCTCTTGGATGGACTAGACCAACCTATGTGGAACTGGGTGTGTCGACACCCAGGGTTCACCATGGAAAAAGCCTGAGAAGTAGCAGACACCTTCCATCAGGCTCAGCTGAGGCCAGACCTTGTGCGGAGCCTGGAAAGACAAACCCGCACAGCTTTCCTATCACGGCGCAAACAAGTAGCGAGACTATGGATGTCTTCCCTTTCTGCTGGCTTTGTGCCCGAATGGTAAGGAGGAGAACTAGGAACCCTTTGTAGGAAGCGAGGAAGTAAAAGGAGAACGGAGCCTACAGGCTTCCTCCTACTGTAAGACAGAAGACCCTGCTGGCCAGGACTGTCTATGGCCGGAGGACATAGAATGGGAGCACAAGGAAGAGTGCCGTCAACTGAAGGAGACGAGGGACTGTTGGTCTCGAAGCAGAGCATTGGTGTTCCTATGGTAGAGGGATACAGTGCCCTGGGATTGCAATGCTGCCGTTCCCGTAGCGGAGGGATGCAGCTCTCTTGCAGGCAGTGTTAATGTTCCCCTGCTGTAGTGGAGGGATGCAGCTCTCTGGCAGGCAGTGTTAATGTTCCCCTGCTGCAGTGGAGGGATGCAGCTCTCTGGCAGGCAGTGTTAATGTTCCCCTGCTGCAGTGGAGGGATGCAGCTCTCTGGCAGGCAGTGTTAATGTTCCCCTGCTGCAGTGGAGGGATGCAGCTCTCTGGCAGGCAGTGTTAATGTTCCCCTGGCTGTAGCGGAGGGATGCAGCTCTCTTGCAGGCAGTGTTAATGTTCCCCTGCTGTAGTGGAGGGATGCAGCTCTCTGGCAGGCAGTGTTAATGTTCCCCTGCTGTAGTGGAGGGATGCAGCTCTCTGGCAGGCAGTGTTAATGTTCCCCTGCTGCAGTGGAGGGATGCAGCTCTCTGGCAGGCAGTGTTAATGTTCCCCTGCTGCAGTGGAGGGATGCAGCTCTCTGGCAGGCAGTGTTAATGTTCCCTGCTGCAGTGGAGGGATGCAGCTCTCTGGCAGGCAGTATGTTCCCCTGCTGCAGTGGAGGGATGCAGCTCTCTGGCAGGCAGTGTTAATGTTCCCCTGCTGTAGTGGAGGGATGCAGCTCTCTGGCAGGCAGTGTTAATGTTCCCCTGGCTGTAGCGGAGGGATGCAGCTCTCTTGCAGGCAGTGTTAATGTTCCCCTGGCTGTAGCGGAGGGATGCAGCTCTCTGGCAGGCAGTGTTAATGTTCCCCTGCTGTAGTGGAGGGACGCAGCTCTCTGGCAGGCAGTGTTAATGTTCCCCTGGCTGTAGTGGAGGGATGCAGCTCTCTGGCAGGCAGTGTTAATGTTCCCCTGCTGCAGTGGAGGGATGCAGCTCTGTGACACTGCAGCGCTGGCATTCCCAGGCTGGGGGGGGATTCTGTTTCTTCACGTTGCAGCACCAGTTTTCTCCAAGTGGAGCTGGTCCAGGACTGGGAATTCTGGGGAAGCAGCACTCACAGCCTTTGATTCTGGGAACTGGGTTGCCAGTTAGTGCCAGTTGTGGTGGGCACTTGGAACTGAGCTGGCATGACCAGTGTTTTCCATGTGGACCAGTGGACGGTAATGTCGTTTAATCTAACTTGTGTGGAGAGATTTGTAGAGATCCTGTTCCTGTGCTGAGCCCATGAGCCGTCCTCTCTCTCACCTTCATGCTCAGGAAAGTATACCTCACTATTCATCCCTAAAGGTAGTTTGGCAAATTCCCCCCACAGGGGAGAAGGGAAGTTAATTTTTTTGTTATCATTCAACAGCAAACACACCCTTTATTTCCTTATTATTTTGTGAAATATGAGGCAGCATTTGCAGGATTACGTTTTGAACCCTAATTGATTTAATCAAGCTGTCTTGCAGACCTGGTTTCCAAACTGGAAAGCTCAGTAGAGAAATCGAATAAGAGCTAAGATAACAGATTTGATCATTTCCCATGATGTCTGCTGGCCTGCCTTAATTAAATTATTTTACTGAGTTCATCCTGGGTCAGTAACCCCAAACAATCATTCTTGGAGCAGTGCTAATCTTCCAGCTGTGTTATTGCAGCAGGACAGAAGATTAGAAAGTCTGTGTCCTGTTTGGCAGGGAATCTCATGTTACCCTCTCAGAGAAAGGGGTGTGTGTGTGTGTGTGTGTAAGGGTAACAGTGCATCTGCAAGCTAAGCAGACAGCAGGGAACGCAGCAGGGAGGTGAGTGCCGGCTCCGCACCTGGGAGAGGTAGTGATAGCCTTGATACCTGGCGCTGGTCCGCTCGCAGTCACAGCCCATCTCATTTCTATCCCAAGCCCTGGTGGCGAGTAAATGCGAGCCCAAGCTCCATTCGTTTGAAACTCAGATTAAAAAGGGCACCGCCGTGGGCCAGTGCAGTGGCTCAGAGGCTGTGGCTTTCTTTCCCAGCTCAGGTTTTCCGATTCCCGGATTGGCATGGTCTGGGGGGTGCAGTGGAGGAGGCATTCACAAACTCTGAGGGGGGTGGCTGGATTTAGGGCTGAGGACTGTTGATTCGGTGACAGAACTAATGCAAATTAGGAGGGCAATAGAACTGGGGAAGTAATCCCTGGGTGGTTACGAATGAAGGCTCAAGGCGCCAGATCCACCGCCCCACAACATATTCTAGTGGCTCAAATGCACCAGCATGCGAAATTTGGTAAACGCCACTTCCTCAGGAGAAAAATCTAGTTTCAACTCAATCGGTTATGAGAAATTTTTCATAGAATTGCCAAGCTGCTTTTCTGATTTACTTTTTCTTAATGAAGAGGTTTGAGCCTTGGAGCTAAGAGGAGGGAATACTCCAGGGACTTGTCCTACAGCCTTGAGCGAGTTATTCATCTCTCAGTGTCTAAAGTTATCCAAATCCAGAACAAAGAATCTTCACGCCATGGCTCAACCGTAGGAGTCCCACAAGGCTCCTCTCTATCCCCGACACTCTTTAACATCTACCTTCTACCACTTTGCCAACTCCTCACCAACCTCAACCTAAAACACTTTCTCTACACAGACGATATCCAGATCCTGATCCCCATCAAAGGCTCATACTCGAAAATCCCCATCAAAGGCTCATACTCGAAAACCCTTGACTACTGGGAATCCTGCCACCAAGAAATCAAACGTCTCCTCAATAGCTTAAATCTAGTACTAAACTCCTCCAAGACCGAAATACTACTCATTTCTCCAGAGAACAGCAATCTCACCGCTTCTCATCCAACCAACCCACCAACCACTCAAGTGAGAGATTTAGGAGTGATAATTGACAACAGGCTGAACTTCAAAGCCTCCATCAACAGAACGACCAAAGACTGTTTCCACAAACTCCAAGTTTTAAAAAGGATAAGACCTCTCTTCCATGCCCAAGATTTCAGAACGATCCTCCAAGCAATTATTTTCTCAAAGTTAGATTACTGTAACGCTATCCTACTTGGTCTCCCTTCCTCCTACACCAAACCGCTCCAAATGGTACAAAACACAGCAGCCCGTTTACTAACAAACACCAGGAAAAGAGACCATATCTCCCCAACTCTAAAAGACCTTCATTGGTTACCAATTCACTTCAGAATCATCTACAAATCCATCTCCTTGATATACAAAATCATCCATCAACACACCACAATTGACCTACAATTTCCTCTCCGCTTACACAACTCCACAAGACCTACCAGAGATGCATACAGAGGATCCCTCCATGTACCCCCTACTAAAACCACTCGTCACATTACCTTAAGAGATCGAGCCCTCTCCACAGCTGGCCCACCGTTATGGAACTCCATCCCTCCCGATCTCAGACAGGAGCCTTGCCTCCTAACCTTTAGAAAAAGACTCAAGACTTGGCTGTTTATGCAAGCTTTCCCGGACTTAAATTAATGCATCTCGCCATCAACATATTCAACAAAGCAGCTGTACCTCATCTCCTTGTATATAATTTAGTCTCTGCTAAACTATCTTTATTTCCTCTGATCCCAGTTCAATAGTCCTTGTTAATTGTAACTGCTTTCTTCGACACGTTATTTCTGTTTTGATGTATTTATTGCACCCCTTTTTATTTGTAAACCAGCATGATGTGATCGCTTCATGAATGCCGGTATATAAAAACCTTAAATAAATAAATAAATAAATAAAATAAACTAGACCCACTCACAGTTTCCTTTCTACCTGAAACTTAAAAAAAAAATTTTCTTCATTGCAGCTTCTGAGTCACACCCTTTCACAAGCTACCATGCTCTGTGCACCCCTACACTCTATACTTTGTTTTAGAGCCATAAGCCCCCTATGTTCTATACTACATTTAGAACCAAGGGCCTCTTCACAAATCTTTGTACTCCACACAGACACTTGTGTCTCTCTTCTGCAAATGATTAGCTTCTAAATTGCTTCTGGCAGGCCACACATACACCAAACCTTTCCTTGGAGGCTATGTTTTCCTCTTTACTAGGTTTAAAGAATAAATCCCACTTCTACCACCATATTTGGGAACGAGCAGTGATTCCCACATGCCTGGAGACAAACTAGCCTGATTTCAGCCTTGCTTAAAACAGTATATCTTTATAACAGCTTCACACCTGCACAACAGTAGACTGTCTCCCTTCAGAACAGTGTACTCTCTTTATTTATAGTTCAGTATTGCTTCCTTCAGTACTCATAGTTCAGCTTCATCTCAGCTCATTGTTTGGATAGTGTTACATTACAAGAGCTGCCTTCCTCCTGGAGACCTGAGCCTGGTCTGGTTATCCCCACCTGGATCCAAGCACTTATTCCCCTATCCCCTTAGTCCCCTTATGCCCTCTGAGCCCCATCTGCCCCGCAGGATGCCACCCATAGAGCAAACTCTCCTTAAGGGATTTAAGATGGACCAGGCATTTAGTCTGGTCCTGCACAGGTATAGATAGGGGATTACTGGGGCATTGCCTCATACACCCTTGGTAAGTTTCAAAGAAAAAGAAAGTGTCTACTTCTTGCTTTCAAAACAGGGGCAAAGTCTGTGGGTAAAATGTTCCCACGGATTTTATCCCAAAATGCACAGTTTGAAAATTGCCCCACGAGAGACCAGTTATGAAACTCTCTGCAGTGTCTCCATGTTTGCAGAGCTTCCCTTTGAAAATCTGGTAGCGGACTGGCTCAAGGGGTGAAGCAGGGGATGCATTTCAAAATGAAACCTCTGAACTTACTTTGCCCTTCTCCCATGCCCTGGCACCAATCCTTTTCTCCATGAACTATTTTCAAATGGGTTTTCCCTGTAGATAAACATCAGTTTACTCATGGAGATTCCCTTTGAAAATTCCTCGTTTAGGAATAATCTTTCACTTTAAAAATCATCCCAGCAAAATTGCACAGATACAATTGAATCTGCAAACATATCTTTCAAATATAAAGAGAATAAGGTGGTTACTGTAAACTGGCTATGTATAAACAAAAATGCTCATAGAGACCTGTAGACACCTGTTTTAGTCCACTGTTTGGTCTGTCTCAGGGGAAACTTATCAACCAGCAGATACAGACAAATGAGAAACCCTTAGTCATGAATAACTGCAGTCCCCTGTATCTTCCTGTTAAGAGCTGCAGGTGTTGATCATATAGTGGCAGGCCTCATCAGTCTTCCTTCTTAGTAAATCTTGAAGTGTAAGATTTTGCCAAGCAAACTTGATTAATTTCTTTGGTGAGGTGATCAGGGCATGCAGTTTATTCTGTCTGCCTGCATTTTAGTAAAATTTCTGACACTGTTCCACATAGAAGACTGGTGAGCAAGCTACCCAGTCTGGGTGATGGAAGAAAAAGAATAAACTAGGAAAGAAGCTAGTTGAGCAACAAGACTCGTAGAATGGGTAGTCAATAAGGTCTACTCTGCTGAAGGGCAAGTGACCAGTGGAGTGCCACAGAGATCGGTGATAGGCCCAGTGCTCTTCACTGTCTTTATAAGTGACATTCTGGAAGTGTGCCTGTTTGCAGATGATATGAAAATCTGCAACAGAGTAGACATGCTGAGGAGAAGGGGAATAGATAAGATGAAAGATGTCTTTAAAAACTTGGAACAATAGTCAAGGATTTGGCAATTATGCTTTAATTTAACAAAAAGCAAAATCATGCATTCGGGATACAGAAATCCAAGAGTCAAAATACATTGTGGAGGTGAAGAAAAAGCACTCGTAAAACAGGAAAAGTCCTGGGAGTCATCATCTCTGATGATCTCAATGTAGCCAGTCAGTGTGACAAAGCAGTTGGGAGAACTAATAGTATATGTGGATGCTCTCTCGGCTGAAAGGTCCTCTAGTGATAGCTCACCTTGAGCACTGAAGGACACATCTACGAAAGGACATTGATAAGGTGGAGGCAGTTCTAAGGAAGGCCAGCATATAGAGAGACCAAAGGAGCTACAGATGTACTCTAGAAGAAAGAAGGAACATTCAGATGTCTATCATGCTTCAGTAGAGAACCAGTAGTTAGCATTTTGCACAGAACAAAAAATTCAAGGATTAGGGGTCATCAGATAAAACCGAAAGGAGGAAGGCTCAGAAGAAATGTGTGAAAATAGGTTTCAGTTGAGAAGGGTGGTGGACACTTGGAACTCCCAAGCAGAGGCGGTGGGAGCAAACACAATTCAAGCACATAGGAGGCACAGAAAAAGGGATCTTAGTGGTAGGGGAAGGGAGAGAGCGCGAGAGAAGAGCCATAGATTAAGACCTGTGGGAGCACAGTAGACGGGTACAAATAAGTAAGTGGTTCTTATCTTCTGACCAAGGCCGGTGGAAGCACTAGGCCTGGGCCTAGGGCGCCGAGCATTAGGGGGTGCCGAGCAGTGGTATACCGAGGGGAGGTCAGGGGGAGCCAATGTGGCCGCCGGTGGAACTCATCCCACTGGCAGCTGAGCAGTGAACTACCACTGTGCTGTGCTGTGCTGTGTGCCGGACACACACAGCAGGAAGATCGGCAGGGCCGTGGTGGAGCTCATGTCACCACAGCCCGAAGAAAAAGGTCGCGTCCAAACCTGCAGGTGCTCTTCCTCCTTCCTGCCCGCGCAGCCACGGAAGAAAGGTTGCCGGAGCCGTGCGGGCAGGAAGGAGGAGGAGCATCAGCTGCGTGCAGAAGAGGAGCAGCATTTATAGTCATTCGTGAATCTCAAGTCACAGCGGGCTGAGAAAAGGAGGAGGCCCGGTAGCAGGACCGCCGCCGCGGATCCCACATTGCAGGCGGCCCGAGAAGATTAGGGCCACTGCAGAGCCCATCCTGTGGCGACCCGTGAAGAGGAGGCCCAGAGGCAAGAGAGAGGCTGAGGGCCTGTAGATTGTGTGTATGAGATGAGTTGAGAGATTGTGTGTGTGTATGAGATTAGTTGAGAGATTGTGTGTGGGAGTAAGGACCTGAATGTTTGCAGAGACAGCATGTGAGAGCCTCTGTGTGTGAGAGAGAGACAGCATGTGACAGTGAGAGCCTGTGCTTGAGCAAGACAGCATGTGGGAGTGAGAGAGAGCCTGTGTGTGTGTGAGATTCAGACAGCATGTGCCAGTGAGAGACTGTGTGTATGAGAGAGAGCATGTGAGAGTGAGAGCCTGTGTGTGTGTGTGTGAGAGAGAGAAAGCATGTGAGAATGAGAACCTGACTTTGTGTTTGAGGGAAGAAGATAGATGGAGAGAAAAGAAATAGAAAAAAAAGACAATATAAAAGGAATTGGCAAAAAAAATAAGAAAGGGAAGGTGGAAAAAAAAAAAAGCTGCAACTAACCAATTAGAAAACTAAGATCAGACAGCAAAGGTAAAAAAACAAAATAATAATTTTTACTGATTGGCACATGTAATCTTTGGGAATGTGCAAGAATAGCACTTTCTCTATGTGGATCTCACAATGTACGAGATCAGCATAGAGGAACTGGAAGCCCACGGGGCCTGCACAGAGGAGGCAGCAGAATGGGCTTCAGTGTCAGTAGCAGCAATCAGCGCTTCCCCAATAGCCATGCGGCAGCAGTGACAGTGGCAGCAGAGGAATGAGAGAGGCTCTGAGGTTGCTGGCAAAAGAAAGAGGGGGTCTCTGCCTTTAGTGTGTGCATGTGTATGAATGGGAGTCTGCCTGGGGGTGTATGTGTGTGAATGCGTGGGGTGCCTGCCTGAGGGTGTGTCTGTGTATGAGAATGAATGGGTGTCTTCCTGGGGTTTGTATGTGTGAGAATAGGTGCCTGCCTGTGTGTGTGAATGAATTGGTGCCTGCCTGGGGGTCTGTGTGTGTGAGAATGAATGTGTGCATGCCTGGGGTATGGGGAGGGAGTGGTGTGAAAATGCATATGAGCCTGCCTGGGGATCAGTGTGTGTGTGTGTGAGAGAATGACTGGGAGCTTGCCTGGGTGTGTGTGTTTGTGTGAGAATGATTGAAAGCTTGCCTGGGTGTGTGTGTTTGTGTATATGTGAGGGAGCCAGTGAGAGTGAGAGCATGAGTGTGTATGAGAAAATCCAGGGGAGTAAGAGTTTGTGTGTGGAGGGGATAGAGAGTGTCTTAGAGCCTGAGAGTGAGTCAGTGTCAGTGAGAGCGAGAGGTTATGGTGGGTATAAGAGCATGAATGTATATGTATGTGACAGTGTATGTGTGAGAGAGAGAGGATAATCTCCTAATCCTCGACAATATTTATTTATTTATTTAACATTTTTTATATACCGAGGTTCTAGAGATAAAATCACTAAGCACTTCGGTTTACAGACAACAGATGAAATGACTGAAGAGAGTCTTACAAAGAACAGGAGATAAGAACTGGGATATAAATAATAAATTCGTAATGACTTAAAATCCTTGAGTAACAGAGTTAGTATAAATTGGTAGTCAATACATGTAACAGGCGATTAAATGAGACAAGAATATTATGAGTTTAAGTCTATGGTTGTGCAACAGGTATGTAGGAATGATTACGTCTGTATTAGGCATAGGCTAGGGTGAAGAGCCAAGTCTTGAGTCTTTTTTTGAAAGTAATTGGACAATGCTCAAGTCTAAGTTCTGAAGGGAGAGAGTTCCAATGATTCGGGCCGACTGTGGAGAAGGCTCTTTTATTTGAGAATGCTTTGATTGGAGGTGTTTTAAGAGAGCCTTTTTGGGCAGCTCTCATTGGACGGGAAGATGAAAATAATTGTAAAGGGAATCTGAGGTCGAGGGGGGAGGATTTATAGATGGATTTGTGTATGATAGAACAAGATTTATAGAGAATTATATATTTTATAGGGAGCCAGTGGAGATACTTTAAAATTGGCGTGATGTGGTCCCTTTTTTTTGCTTTTGTAAGAATCCTGGCTGTGGCATTTTGTAGAATTTGTAGAGGTTTAAGGGAAATCGATGGGAGACCAATTAAAAGGGCATTGCAATAGTCAATTTTAGAAAATATGATCGCTTGCAGAACTGATCTGAAATCATGGGGGTGAAGAAGGGGTCTGAGACGTTTTAAAACTTGAAGTTTGAAAAAGCAATCCTTCACTGTGTTATTGATGAAGTTTTTGAAATTGAGTTGGTTATCCATGATCACTCCTAAGTTTCTAACCATGGGAGAAAATGTAGGTGATTGAATTGGGTGAGATATAGAATGTTGATAGTTGCCATCTTAGGTGATGAGTAGAAATTCTGTTTTGTTGGAATTGAGAATTAGGCAGAGGTCCTTAAGGAGATTGGAGATGGAAGTAAAACATGTATTCCAAAAATGAAGAGTTTCTTGCAGGGATTTGGTAATTGGAATGAGTATTTGGACATCATCCGCGTAAAGGTAGTAGGTTAGCTTCAGATTAGATAATAAGTGACAAAGGGGGAGCAGGTAAATGTTAAATAAGGTTGGCGATAAGGAGGATCCTTGAGGGACTCCTAGAGTGGAGCGGATGGGCTGTGATTCATTATTGTTAATTTTGACTTTATAAAACCTGTCTTGGAGGAAGGATTTAAACCAATTCAAAGCGGTGTGTTTGATTCCAATCTCTGTTAGTCGGTCGAGGAGAATTTCATGGTTTAAAGTGTCGAATGCAGCTGATAAATCAAGGAGGATAAGAAGGCATGGATGTCTTTTTTCCCTATTAAAAAGAATGTTATCAGTTAAGGAGATTAATAATGATTCAGTGCTTCGGTTTTTACGGAATCCAAATTGTGAAGGGGCGAGGATGTTGTTGTCATTTAAGAATTCAGAAAGTTGAAAATTTACAATTCTTTCCAGGATTTTGGCAATAAAAGGGAGATTTGCTATTGGACGGAAGTTTGCTAAATTTTCTGGAGATAAATTTGGTTTTTTTAAGAGAGGTTTCAGAATGGCGAGTTTGAGTGGGGTAGGCACTAGACCCTGCATTAAGGAGGTGTTGATGATTTGAGCTATTGGTTTAGCGATAACTTTGGAGCATGCTATGAGAAGGTTAACAGGTATTGAGACAATATCAGGGTGACTGGAAATCAAGAGCTCCCACAGAAGGAGACAGCAGGGGCTTTTTAAAATCCTTATTAGTTTTAATTATTGGGTGTTATTTGATATATGTGCTGTTTTGAAATATTTTATTGGTGTTTGGGAAATTGTAAAAGTATATGATTTTAATTAATAGAAATTCTATTTATCAGTAGTTTTAAAATATTCTTTTATTAGTATGGTTTTACTATTATAACTGATGCTTTATGTTTCTTGATTTTATTTGTTTTATGAGGAATGGTGGTTCTGTTTTTCCATTGTTAATACACAGAGTCTGGCTTCTTGGGGTTTCCATTTCAGTTTTTTCTAATTTGTGCTCCTTTATTCTGTATTTGGTGAGGGTCTGTCTCTGCTCTGTGTGTGTGACCATGATGAGAAATTCGCTAGCATAGGGATCTATAGCAATCGGGTTTGTTTTGTTTCCTCAGTAGGTGGTGTATTGGTATTCTAGGACCCAGTATAATATTTACCCTTGCTTTTTCACAGGTAGGGTTATTGTTGTTTGAGTCCTTGGTGTTATTACTGTTATGTTATGATGGGATTGCAGTATAGATTTTGAGTGGTTTTTTTTTGCGGGGTTTTGTGTTAGTTCACAATGTGCCTGGCAGTGGAAGGTGTTTGTGCTGCTGTTACTGTGAGGTGACACCAGAATTTGAAAATATCTTTTAGTATGATGAGCTGTAAGGGAAACATCCAAGCTCCATTGTTTGGGGGAATTTCAGTGGATGCACAGAGTTACAGAACTGGAGGTGCAGGATTTATGTTGACATTCTGTCCCTTCCTATAAATTCCAGACTTCACTCTCATAGCCATATAGAATTAGTTGAATGAGGCTATCAAATAATTATATAGTGTGAAACTGGCCAGCTTTTTAAAATTACGCAGAAGACCCTTTGGACTTTTTTATTAACACTTTTTTTTATAACCAATTTTAAAGCAGGATCCAAGCTATAGAGGTGGGTGAGATGAAGAAATGTCATTTTGGATCCCCCCCCCCCCCAAAAAAAAAAATTCTTCTGTCTAGAGACGCCACTGATTTTCTGTGACCTTAAGCAATAGTACAAGAAGGATTACGGGGGGATGCTGGAGAGGTACACACATGCATTGGCCCCCAGGCGCCGGAGACCCTTGGTGCTCCACTGGGCGCAAGCGGTGGCAAAGAGGAGTGGAGATTTGGCAGGCCGCGAGCAGTGCCCAACCTGCTCGCGACCCAAAAAACAACACAGTTGGCGGGCGTGATCGAGAATGAGGTAGGGGTCAGGGCCGAGACCGGGGGGGGGGGGGTGAGAGGTGCAAGGGAGAAGGCTCGCCTAGGGCGCCAAATCCCCTTGCACCGGCCCTGCTTCTGTGTTGCTGTGTACGCACACATCCTCCGCAGGACGGGGCAGAGGGGATCCACAGAAGCAGCTCCTAAATCTTTCTGAGCTTCCAAGGTCACACAAGAGGCAGATCAGAGCCCGGATTATTTTACACTGACAAACCAGTTGACCTGTAGGTGGTCTTCTTTCCTGCTCCCTCGTGCTGTCCTTCTGTTCTTTTTATTCCCTTTTGATTGTGTTTTATGCAGAAGATGAGTCAGAGGGAA
This sequence comes from Rhinatrema bivittatum, assembly GCF_901001135.1. NCBI lineage: Eukaryota > Metazoa > Chordata > Amphibia > Gymnophiona > Rhinatrematidae > Rhinatrema > Rhinatrema bivittatum. The sequence goes on along the minus strand of NC_042623.1, from coordinate 10,904,909 downwards.
AACAACTGAGGCTCCTTATATATTATATATAGCCTCATAATTTGGAACTCGACTCTTGCATATATTCACATCCTTTGACCATAACTAACCCAACTCGTGGCACAAATGTAAAGTCAGAGACAGTGCAGGAAGCAGAGCCCTCAAACAAATCCATTATAAGTAGCACAGCATGCAGAAAGCAAGGAAAAGCCCTGAAAAAAAATCTGACTAGAGTGTGTTTTTCCAGATGTGACCGTTAATCTGATCATTTGAACGTACACGGTCGGAGTCTGCCGAAGCTCACAGAGGGTTGGTCAGCTGCTTTTCCTTGTGCACTCTGAAAACATTTGTGGCATAACTATTAGAGCCCTCTCCTTATACTAAGGAGATATTCAATGTAAATTGTAAATTGTTAATTATTATTCTCTTGTTATGACTTACTTGTTCTCTATCCTTCTTACTGCTTATTGGTTACCCCCTCGCCCAGTTACTCTCCCTGTTGAAATGTACTTTCCAAGCTTGCAGTTATTATGTGAACCGGTATGATATCCCCACAAATACCGGTTTATAAAAGTTTCTAAATAATAATAATAATTAGAGCATAAATCAGCGTGCCCATTAGCAGTGCCGGCAGCTGAGAGACTTCCCAGTCCCTGCTGCCCGTGGTTCGTCTCCTGCTGAGGCCTTCTCTTTGCAAGCATCCAGCTGCCACGTTGGCACGACCCCGTTACACATAGGTGGTCATGTGGTCATGCAGTCGTGCAGTAAAGGTCAGGCACCTCGTTTTATTTCAAGGGTGCCAAACGTTGCCTGGCTTGACAGAGTTTGTTGTGTTTATTGCATGGATGTCACCTCTTCTGGCACACGAAACTCAGTCAGTCCTTCGTGATACCGAGTCCCTTGCTGTTCGAACCGGGCAGCTGTGTCTCGGTGGTCTTCTTTACCACGTGTTAATCAATACAAGATACTCTCACAAGAGCGTTTTGTTGTGGTTGAACCTGCTCTTCCTGGCGTGGTTAAAGAGTTTCATGTGTCCGGGAAACCAATATAATTTCTGGTCTTATCACGGAGTTACAATATCTCATTTTTTTGCTTTTACAGCTCCTGAAGTGCTGGCTCAGAAGCCCTACAGCAAAGCTGTGGACTGCTGGTCCATAGGTGTCATCGCATACATTTTGTAAGTATTTTTTTCTAATGATGGACCTTTCTCCACAGTCAAAGATGTGATATAAAGTGCAAACAAATCCAGGCTTCATAGTTAATGTGACTTAATACCTTCCTGTAGCATTGATTATCCACTGTGCAAATGATGCATTACATTCCCTGTGTTATTAATGTTGTTTCATTTGTGTAAAATGCTCAGAGGATGGCAGAATTAATAGAAGAGAGCACACTTGCATTCAAGCTTAAACATTTACATTAACAGTACAGGAGGACACCACCCCAGTGGAAGACAAGCTTATGGCGGATCCCCCGTGCACATGAAAAGGGGAAGGTGCAGGGCCAGCTCTAGGATCTACCCACCTCCTCCAACTGCTCCCCACCCCTGGTCCTTGGTGTGGATTTGGAAGAGGAGGTGGATGCAAGTTCTCTCTACAAGTGCATGGTGGGGACAGGGATCCCCTGTCCTCCAGCATCTTCTCTCCTGCCTCTTAACCCCCTCCATCCCAAGCATCCACTCCCCTGACTTTTAACCACCCCCAACCCCAGCCACCTCTCTCCCTCCTCCCAGCCCCCCCCGCTAGCATTTTCCTCTCATCTCCCACCACTGCTGCCTCTGCCCCCATCTCCCCTGTTCCCCTTGCCTCCTCCTGTTTAGCAGCTTCCACCGCTGCTCTCCATCACTGCCAGCCCCTCTTGCACGCCAATCTCGTGCATCTTGAGATCGGCGTAGAGAAAGGCCTAGTCAGCGAGCGCTGAACATGCTCGCAGGACTAGCAGTGACGGGGAGGAGCGGCATGGGCTGCTGCTGCTCCTCCCAGCTGGGGATGGCCCTGGGTCTCGGTGACTTAGGTGCGCCATGCATCTGCTTCAGGAACCCTCCTCAGCTGCACCCGTGTGCCGATTCTGTGCCCCAGCCGACCGCCCTGCTTCACCCTACCCTAAAGCCAGCTCTGGCAGGGTGCCATGTAATTAAAAAGGCGTGCGTAGATCAGAAACGGATCCATAAGTTATGACTGTAATGCCAAACCCAGTTATACTGCATGTCGCACGACTGAAAGTAACCTTGACGCCACCCTCAGGAAGTAGAAACGGCAAACAGCATGTGCATATACCCACATTTGTTTAAGGCTTTATATGTGAAGGCCGTGTTAAGTAGGACATGCACTCTTACGCAGAGAGACTTCCTTATCTATTACCAGGGCTACGCAGGCCAATTGGCCAACCCTTAGAAAATGCCAGAAGGTTACTGAAGTGGTGCACAACTCTTTTCTGAAGAGATGGTGCCGTCATTAAGCGGCACAGTTGATCTGTGCAAATCCATCTACAGATCTACCCAAATTCTGTGCCAGATCGGTGAATCTATTGCAGATCTCTGTGGGCTTTTCTGACATCAAACATTTCTGACAGAGGAAATCTGTGGATTTCCTCACACTTGAGCCAAGTTCGGTTTCAGATCGATCTGCGTTGTGCATCCCGACCAGTAACGCATCATGAAATGACACCCAGAGGAAGCAAACAGAAAACATGCATGACGGGTAATATTTAGCTGGCAATCCTTTCAGTGGTTTGGAACATTATTACAGTAGCAGTCAAGAATATTTCACAAGGAAAACAGTTTAACTAAATACTTCTAACACTTGCCAAGTGTCTGGTTTTGGATTTCTGTGGGATGTGAAAGTCGTTTAGAAGTACGTTCTGTCAAAAATCCATGGATTTTCCTTAAAATCTGAAAAAGATTCCCAGAACTGGCATCAGGTATGCTGAGGACACCTTCCACCAATTACCTCCCCCTTATATATAAAGGAGAACAGCAGCTTCGAGCACTCTTATTGGTGAGAGGTTGTGGAAGGGAGCACAGGTAGCTTGGAGCACTTTTATTGGTCAGAGGTTGTGGAAGGGAGCACAGGTAGCTTGGAGCACTTTTATTGGTCAGAGGTTGTGGAAGGGAGCACAGGTAGCTTAGAGCACTTTTATTGGTCAGAGGTTGTGGAAGGGAGCACAGGTAACCTGGAGCACTTTTATTGGTCAGAGGTTGTGGAAGGGAGCACAGGTAGCTTGTAGCACTTTTATTGGTGAGAGGTTGTGGAAGGGAGCACAGGGAGCTTGTAGCACTTTTATTGGTCAGAGGTTGTGGAAGGGAGCACAGGTAGCTTGGAGCACTTTTATGGTCAGAGGTTGTGGAAGGGAGCACAGGTAGCTTGGAGCACTTTTATTGGTCAGAGGTTGTGGAAGGGAGCACAGGTAACCTGGAGCACTTTTATTGGTCAGAGGTTGTGGAAGGGAGCACAGGTAACCTAGAGCACTTTTATTGGTCAGAGGTTGTGGAAGGGAGCACAGGGAGCTTGGATCACTTTTATTGGTCAGAGGTTGTGGAAGGGAGCACAGACAGCTGGGAATGTTCTATTGCTCAGAAGTTATAAAAGAGAATGTAGGAAGTTTGGAGAGTTATTTTTATTGGACAGAGGTTATGGGATGGAAAGATCTGGAACTTTAGAGTCTGTGTAAGAGGAGCATTGATAGCATGAAGAATTTTTTTTTGTATTGTCTGGATTTGTGGAAGGGAGAATAAGTAGATGAGAGGGCTTTTCTGTTGGTCAGAGGAAGGGAGGATAGGTAGATGTGAGGGTCTTCTGTTCGTCAGAGGAAGGGAGGATAGGTAGGTGAGAGGGTCTACTGTTGGTCAGAGGAAGGGAGGATAGGTAGATGAGAGGGTCTACTGTTGGTCAGAGGAAGGGAGGATAGGTAGATGAGAGGGTCTTCTGTTGGTCAGAGGAAGGGAGGATAGGTAGATGAGAGGGTCTTTTGTTGGTCAGAGGTTGTGGAAGGGAGCACAGACAGTTTTGTTTAGCTTATTTTCTTAATCATTTTTCTGGCATAGCCCTTCTCAAGACAAACTGAAAATGGGAGGGGGTCGTATAAGGTGGGTGATAAATTTGAAAAGCTAATCTCATCTCCTTTGGGATGGGCAATCTTTGCAGCTCCTCTCTTGAGGAGTGCAAGGTATGCAAAAGTAGATTAGACAAATAGAGGAAATACTCCAGTGTAATGCTTTAAAGATTAAACATAAAATCTTGAAGCGAATCTGACAAATGATTGGTGACCATTGTGAAGATCTTGTAATAATGGGGTCACATTGTCAAACTTCCTCTTACCAAAGAGAAGTTTTGCCGCCATTATTGTGTACCATTTGGATTTTTCTAATGAGATATGTATGTTATCCTTGGTATAATACATTACAGTAATCGAGCTGACTCAAAACGAGTTAGTTAGTCTTGCTTTTTAAGTCATGCAAATCTAAGAAAGGCCAAAGATGCCGAATAAAACACAAGAAGAAATAAGAGCGTTGTACTAGGTTGGAGATTCGCTGGGAAAGATTTGGTTCTGAATCAATCATTATTCCGGGGATCAGTACTATGTCTTGAAGCCAGTTGTAGAAGGAGGAGAGAGACTGGGGTTATCACTCTTCCGAGTAACCCACATTGCTTTAGATTTTGTTTTGGGTTTAGCTTGGAATGGAGAAGGCAGATGGCCACTTCTGTTAGGCAGTCATTGAGTTTTCTAGTTGTTCTGGACACTCTGAGTCTAGGTGTCTAGGTAAGCAAAGATTATCATTGGCATAGAAATAACAACTAAAATCTAGACTTTGCATTAGGGTAGGTAAAGGTAGCAAGTCCAAGTTAGTAGGGGATAATCTTGCTCGTATATGTGAGAGAATGGATCCCCAGCTTCTGTTACTAAGGATAGAATCCAGGCAGCTGGCAGCTCTTGCAATGAATGAACACATTTCTGCTTTCCCAGTCACCATCTACAGAGGAAACAGAACTCAAACACCAGATTTTCCTTTTTGGATCTGACTCTTTCCTCCTGCTCCTTTGGGATTCCAGCTCGATCAGAACCAGGCTGGGATTTGGTGCCGGGAGCCTTCATTCACATCTGCCTGGGATTTTTTTCTTCTCTCTCATATCTCTTCCCAGTCACTGCACTGACGGTCCTTGTCCAGAGGCCATGCACCGGGTGTCCTCCTAGACCCGGGACCCTAAATCAGGCCACTAGGTGTCGCCATTGTATGATGATGGGGCCTCCCTCCTGGCTGACCCAGTTAGTAAACACAGCCAGAGCCAGGAATTGGATCCAAGTACCCAAAATACTGTTGCGTATCCCCGCTGCAGTAGGTCCACGACCGGCTCAACTCACCCCCAATGCCCGGGTCCCGGACCTGGCCCTTCCTCTCTTGCATCGGTAGCCAGTCGCCTACGCACTCGCACTCCTGCTACGCTCCCAGGTTCTGTGGCCTCTTCAGGTCCCACGTACGTCGAGGGGAGAAGCCTCCACCACGTAGTTCCAGTTTGTCTTTGTCTGCCTTAGGCGCATACGCGTGCGCCTTCCCTGACTTTAAAGGGGCCGCGGTGGGAAACCTTCCCGCGACCCCGGATGATGACGTCTCCAGGCCCTGCTACTTAAGGCAGGCTCCGCCATCTGGTCTTTGCTTTGGCAACAGGTCTCCACGCTTCCTGTTGTGTGCTTAGTTGTTGCTCGTTCCTGTTCCTGTTCCTGACCTCATTTCAGTCCTGCGTTCCTGTTCCAGTCTTTGTACTTCAGTTCCATCTTCCCGTTTCCTGATTACCCTTTGGACGGATTCTCTGGCTTTGACCCTTGCTTATTCCTGACCATGCCATGTCCTGGCTCTGACTTCAGCTCGTACCTGACCTTGTCTCCAGCCGCCTGCCCTGACTCCAGCTTGAACCTGACTTTGCCTCCAGCTGACTACTTGGACTTGGCCTTTATTAGGCTTTCGCCTACTTACAAGCCCAGACTTAACGTGTTCCTGACTCCTAGCCTGCTTCAGCCTGTCCAGGCTTCTGGATCCAGGCCCTGTCTTGATCCCAGCTCCATTGGACCCTATGTCCCCGCTGCTTCCTGGCTCCCTGCCTTGAGCACCCTCCACGGGATCAGCCACACTGAGGCCTGCCTAAGACCAGCCGGCCCCAGTACCCAAGGGCTCAACCTGCGGGGAATGAGGGCTGGGATTGGCGAAGCTCCAGTTGTCCTCCGCTTCCTGTTCGGCTCCGCCTCCCGATGGTGGGGACCTGTGGGGGCTCCCCCACGGGTAGCGTCAACTCCACCTCAGGCTAAGGGTCCACCTCCGCAATGAGTTCTGTTTAGCCAAAATGTGAACCCCTCAGAGTTTAAATGGGCTCTAAAAATACCAAAAGAAAATTCATCCAGGCCTTACAATATTGTAGACAATTTACATCAAGAAATGCTGCGGCAGCTTTCATAGCATTGAAAATAATCTCTGCTAGTCTTTCCCCTCTCCCCAAGTGACTGCAGAGGGGCTACAGACACAACAGCTGTTGTGCTCTTGTTTTATGAGTGGCTGCCTTTGCTGGGACCTCTGGCAGATTTATCTTTCAGTTGTCAGTTTCCACTGACTAGCACAGTCCTCCTAATGCGACCTCTGCAGTATTTATTGCCGCGTACGGTAAATACTCAGAAGGCCTCGATGGCCTTAATCTACTCTGAGCACGAGGCAGTGTGCCGCGGTCTTAAACTGAAGCAGAACACTCATCTCTTAATTAATAATTAATTAATTAATAATTAATTAATTAATCTCTTAATTAATAGCCTGTTGCTATTAATTGTTTTACTGTTTATTTTATACTGTTACATGTAAAGCCTGTTGCTAAATTAATGTTTCACTGTAAACCGAGGTGATGTATTGCTATACGTACCGCGGTATAGAAGAACCTATAAATAAACAAATAAATAAATAAATCTCCTCTTGCGTTTCGGGCAGCTCCCATTATGAAGACACCTGGTTTATAGGCGTGTGCTGTATGTTCTGCCAAAGCTCTCCTGGGACTTATAAATGGATTTCTGGGTTAATAGATTTCTATGCCTTGGTGAACAGACGCCGGCTGCTCTGGGTTCTGGCTTGATGAGCGTTCCCTGCTTTTTTTTTTTTTTTACCGTGCTGAATACGTTTCATTGCATTGACAGTGACCTTTAGGATAGGAGGGTCATGGGCTGGTGCATTAGAACGGGTTTCTCTTCAGATTCCTAAGCCCAGTGCTGATTTTGCCGCCTCGGCATTATTGCACCCTGTATGTCATTGGCCCATCTTGTGTGACCGTGAAGACCAGCTGCTGGCCTTTTTGACCTTGTGATCCGCTCCCGTCCTGCAGGAGTGGAGTGACTTTGTTCTTGGATCCCTTCCCATCTTTGCTCAGGGTTGCTGTAAGCTGGCCCCTTGCCAGTAGGCTGCGGTTTCACACATCTGCACTGATATTTTCAAATGTCCCTTGTCGTATAATTATCCTGCGTGCCGCTGTGCCACTTTCGATTTTGCCTGCGGGACAATACCATGTGTGGGACCCGCTTCCAGTGCAGAGTTGCTCCTCCCCTCTCCCCCTTTCTGCTTTATTTCAATGCCTTAATTCAGGCAGTGCTCAGGACTTGTGCCACCAGCAAAGAGGTCGGCCTTTTAGTTCACAGAGTACAAACCTTTCCAGCTCGTTTGGGCCTAATTCAGCATGTGCTTAGTTGTGAAACTGAGATTATCCCCCACGTGCCGAGGTCCTCAGAACAGTGCAGGAAATGGACGTGGACATTAACCTCTTTGAATTCCTTACACTAGCACGGCCAGTAGGTGTCGCTGGTGCAGGATGGCTGAGACTCCCTCTTTCCCGGAGGGTTGTGAACGCATCCCTGGCTCCAGCCAGCCTGAGCAGCGGATGCTGATCTCAGAAAGCAAGTCTGTGCCTCCTGCTAGCACCGCACTTCGTGACTGGATTAAGGGTGATATTTTAGTCATAGGACTAGCGTTTCCCCTGACCTGCGTTCTGAGTCACTGCTGGTTTGAAGAAGGCACCCTCTCATCTCTGTCCTCTTGCTGTGCTCTTCAAACATCTGCAGATTCCTGACTCTGAAGCAGCCTGGGGGGGGGGGGGGGGAGGGAGATTTTAAAAGCAGGAATCACATTATACACGGAAGGCATCATACAGGAAGCAGAGCCTGAAAGCTGTGCATAAGATTGTTAGTGATTCAAGGGCCGTACTCTGATATTTTCTTACAGAAACTAGCTTTGCAGAATACAAGTGTATTGCATGCATGCACAGGGATTTCACTGTTTATTTATTTTCAAATACTTGTAACGTGCACATCCAAGAATCTTGCTGTCAGCGGGGTACAACACACAAATGATACAAAAATCAATTCCTAATAAATAATACATAAAATATACAACTTTCAGTAATCCAAGCCACCTGTCAGATTGAAGCTGTAAGAGATTCTGTCTGTATAAACCTGTTCAAACGCAGTCGTTTTTATTTCTTTGGAAAAGTCGGGGAGCAGTCTAAAAGGCGGACGTCCGCAGGAAGAGTGCCCCACAAATCGGGTGCAGCTGCCGAAACAATCCTCAGCTGGGTCTCCATTAACAGCTGGAGTCCCCACTATTCCGGTCCCCTGGGGAGGGCAGAATAGATGGGTAGAGGGGGCAGAGTTAGGGGAAAACTTCAAAGCCCAGCCTCAGATCTCACCGGAGGAATGGGGGCTTGCGGTAATAACCTGGGCTGCTGCGTCCTGCGCCGGGTGCAGGACAATCTGTACGTCTTTAGGGAGGCAAAACCAGAGAGAAGTGCAGAAGTCCAGTAGGGCTATCACACACCTGAAATCGGAGGCATGCTGCATTGGTTGAAGCGCTGTTAAGTTTTCTAACTTAAAAAAATGCAATCTTGATAGAAGCTTTCCTTTGTGCCTTCACAAACAGATGAGCAGCCTTTTTTCTTTAAAGATACTCTAATTTCCCTGACCAGTTCTCACCTTTCCTAGACATCCCCTTAACAATAGGTCGCCTTAGAAATCAACCTCATCTGCATTCGAGAACAAACCTACAGCCCCCCTGCACTGCATGATTTCTCAAGTATAGGAAGACATCCCCTTCTACTGTGTTCTGAGTGCCACGGGAGCCAGAGTGCCCACAAAGTACAGAGACGAAGAATGCACCAAGAAAACTGACTCAATATTAAACATTGAATATAATAAGGGACCAACACCACAAGACGAGACCATTCTACCAGCTTTACCCCTCCCTGTCCCACAGCTAAGTATCCTCTGTGCTTATCCCAGGCTTTACCCCTCACTTCTCCACAGCTAAGGATCCTCTGTGCTTATCCCAGGCTTTACCTCTCACTCCCTCACAGCTAAGGATCCTCTGTGCTTATCCCAGGCTTTTACCCCTCACTTCTCCACAGCTAAGGATCCTCTGTGCTTATCCCAGGCTTTACCTCTCACTCCCTCACAGCTAAGGTTCCTCTGTGCTTATCCCAGGCTTTACCCCTCACTCCCCCACAGCTAAGGATCCTCTGTGCTTATCCCAGGCTTTACCCCTCACTCCCCCACAGCTAAGGATCCTCTGTGCTTATCCCAGGCTTTACCCCTCACTCCCTCACAGCTAAGGATCCTCTGTGCTTATCCCAGGCTTTACCTCTCACTCCCCTCACAGATAAGGATCCTCTGTGCTTATCCCAGGCTTTACCCCTCACTCCCCTCACAGCTAAGGATCCTCTGTGCTTATCCCAGGCTTTACCCCTCACTCCCCTCACAGCTAAGGATCCTCTGTGCTTATCCCAGGCTTTATCCCTCACTCCCTCACAGATAAGGATCCTCTGTGTTATCCCAGGCTTTACCCCTCACTCCCTCCCACAGCTAAGGATCCTCTGTGTTTATCCCAGGCTTTACCCCTCACTCCCTCACAGCTAAGGATCCTCTGTGCTTATCCCAGGCTTTACCTCTCACTCCCTCACAGCTAAGGATCCTCTGTGCTTATCCCAGGCTTTTACCCCTCACTTCTCCACAGCTAAGGATCCTCTGTGCTTATCCCAGGCTTTACCTCTCACTCCCTCACAGCTAAGGTTCCTCTGTGCTTATCCCAGGCTTTACCCCTCACTCCCCCACAGCTAAGGATCCTCTGTGCTTATCCCAGGCTTTACCCCTCACTCCCCCACAGCTAAGGATCCCCTGTGCTTATCCCAGGCTTTCCCCCCTCACTCCCTCACAGCTAAGGATCCTCTGTGCTTATCCCAGGCTTTACCTCTCACTCCCCTCACAGATAAGGATCCTCTGTGCTTATCCCAGGCTTTACCCCTCACTCCCCTCACAGCTAAGGATCCTCTGTGCTTATCCCAGGCTTTACCCCTCACTCCCCTCACAGCTAAGGATCCTCTGTGCTTATCCCAGGCTTTATCCCTCACTCCCTCACAGATAAGGATCCTCTGTGTTATCCCAGGCTTTACCCCTCACTCCCTCCCACAGCTAAGGATCCTCTGTGTTTATCCCAGGCTTTACCCCTCACTCCCCCACAGCTAAGGATCCTCTGTGCTTATCCCAGGCTTTACCCCTCACTCCCCCACAGCTAAGGATCCTCTGTGCTTATCCCAGGCTTTACCCCTCACTCCCTCCCACAGCTAAGGATCCTCTGTGCTTATCCCAGGGCTTTACCCCTCACTCCCCCACAGCTAAGGATCCTCTGTGCTTATCCCAGGCTTTACCTCTCACTCCCCCACAGCTAAGGATCCTCTGTGCTTATCCAGGCTTTATGCCTCACTCTCCCATAGCTAAGGATCCTCTGCGCTTATCCCAGGCTTTACCCCTCACTCCCCCACAGCTAAGGATCCTCTGTGCTTATCCCAGGCTTTACCCCTCACTCCCTCCCACAGCTAAGGATCCTCTGTGCTTATCCCAGGCTTTACCCCTCACTCCCCCACAGCTAAGGATCCTCTGTGCTTATCCCAGGCTTTACCTCTCACTCCCTCACAGCTAAGGATCCTCTGTGCTTATCCCAGGCTTTACCTCTCACTCCCTCACAGCTAAGGATCCTCTGTGCTTATCCCAGGCTTTACCCCTCACTCCCCCACAGCTAAGGATCCTCTGTGCTTATCCCAGGCTTTACCTTTCACTCCCTCACAGCTAAGGATCTTCAGTGTCTGTCCCAGGCTTTCTTGAACTCTGTTACTGTTTTTGTCTCAACCACCTCCCCTGGTTTACTGTTCCACGAATCCATCATCCTTTCTGTAAACCCAAACCCCCAGGTATAATTTGGATAATTCAAATCTGCTCATGATGAATATTCTAATTATTGAAAAACCTTCGTAATTATTTTTAGCTGTTTACATAATTATGGTGTGATGATTCCATTGTTTTATTTTAAATCTGTTCCATGCTCCTTGCTGTCCCTTGGGATCCACTTGAAAACAAGACATTTACTTTAATTTGACTTCCCCACTCTAGTAATTAAAATGCATTTAACTAACCAACAAAATAAATAAATAAATATCCATGCTTCCCGTCTAGTGTGGCTTAGGGAATTGCAATCCAAGAATAAAGTAATTAAGGGCGCGATACGATCTTGAAAAGAAAGCCGAGTACAGTGCGGGGCTTCATGTGTGTTGTATTAAAAGAGAGAGCTGATCAGTCGGACCACAAGTCTCTGCTAGCGCGGGCCTGCTGTGTAAGGTGCGGACACGAACAGCTTGGAGGTCCTTTAGAGGAACCTGCGTAAGGGCAAGGTCCTGGAAACATGGCTGTTCACCAAAGCCTACCAAGACACCCTAGGTAGGGAATAGCCACTGCTATTAATTGCATCAGTAGCATGGGATCTTCTTGGTGATTGGGTAATTGCCAGGTTCTTGTGGCCTGGTTTGGCCTCTGTTGGAAACAGGATCCTGGGCTTGATGGACCCTTGGTCTGACCCAGCATGGCAATTTCTTATGTCCTTTTTGTCTCTTTGGGATCCGTACATGGAACGTGGTCTATATGAGTAGAGTGGCTGCTTTACGCAAAGGCTCACTCGCCTCCTTGTTGTCTCTTTGGGATCCGTACATGGAACGTGGTCTATATGAGTAGAGTGGCTGCTTTACGCAAAGCCTCACTAGCCTCCTTGTTGTCTCTTTGGGATCCGTACATGGAACGTGGTCTATATGAGTAGAGTGGCTGCTTTACGCAAAGCCTCACTATCCTCCTTGTTGTCTCTTTGGGATCCGTACATGGAACGTGGTCTATATGAGTAGAGTGGCTGCTTTATGCAAAAGTTCACTAGCTTCCTTTTTGTCTCTTTGGGAGCCGTACATGGAACGTGGTCTATATGAGTAGAGTGGCTGCTTTACGCAAAGCCTCACTATCCTCCTTGTTGTCTCTTTGGGATCCGTACATGGAACGTGGTCTATATGAGTAGAGTGGCTGCTTTACGCAAAGCCTCACTAGCTTCCTTTTTGTCTCTTTGGGATCCTTACATGGAACGTGGTCTCTATGAGTAGAGTGGCGCTTTATGCCGTACATTGAATGTCGTCTATATGAGTAGAGTGGCTGCTTTACGCAAAGCCTCACTAGCTTCCTTTTTGTCTCTTTGGGAGCCATACATGGAACATGGTCTATATGAGTAGAGTGGCTGCTTTATGCAAAGGCTCACTAGCTTCTTTTTTGTCTCTTTGGGAGCTGTACATGGAACTTGGTCTATATGAGTAGAGTGGCTGCTTTATGCAAAGGCTCACTAGCTTCCTTTTTGTCTCTTTGGGAGCCGTAAATGGAACGTGGTCTATATGAGTAGAGTGGCTGCTTTACGCAAAGCCTCACTAGCTTCCTTTTTGTCTCTTTGGGAGCCATACATGGATTGATATAGAAATACTAATTGAATATTGTGCTCTGTGCATTGACTTTTTGGTCTCCAAACTGCATAATGTTGCGTTCCTAATCATAAGGGGAAGGCTTGGGTGGTGTGGAGGGGATGGGCGGGGGTGGAGGGGTGAGATGTTGTGGGAGAAAAAGGAAAGCCGGTGAGCTGTACTTTGTGCTGTACTTGACTCTGTATTGCTGAGGATGTTAACAGTGGGTTCAATAAAATGTAACTTGAAGAAGACGTCTTGGAGAATACGGAAGCTGAGCATCGTTTTACTCACTTCCAGATCAAAAGCACAAAAGGTTTAATGTTATCTGTTGTGGATCGTTTGTGTTGTGACAGAAAACAAAGAGGTAGGCGATCTATAATGGCTGTTAGGTAAACAAAAAAAAATAGATGCCTTGATCTTTTCCAAATTTTTATTAAAGTAGAGACGTGTTCAAAAGAATGTCCGACTCAGGCCGAGTTTCGCAGCTCAACAGCCGCTGCCTCAGGGGCTTAGACAATCAAAATCTCAGCTGAATTATAGTGGTGACTGTAAACCACCGCTGCAAGATAACTTACACACCGCTGTCATGTGTTCAGTCTCCACTCGGCCTGAGTCGGGCATTCTTTTGAACACGTCTCTACTTTAATAAATATTTGGAAAAGATCAAGACATCTATTTTTTTTTGTTTACCTCATTTGTGTTGATACAGATAACTCCCCCCCCCCCCCTCGGTGTCCCCCTCTTTCTCCTCTTCCCCACTCTCCCACTTTCTTTCCTTTTCCTCTTCCTCTCTCTTGCTCTTTCCCTCTTTCTCTGTTTTCTTTTTCATTCTTATTCTTCTTCCTTTCTCTCCTTTTCCTCTTTCTTTCTGTTCTCTCTTCTTTCACCTGCTCTTTCAGTCTTTTCCTTTTCTTTCTCTATTTCTTACTCCTCTTCCTCTCTTTACTACTCTATCACTCTTTCCTTTTCCTCTTCCTATTTCTCTCACTCTTTCCTTTTCTTTTTCCTTTTCCCCTCTCTCCTTCTGCTCTCTATTTGTTTCCTTTTCCTCTTCCTCTCTCTTTCCTTTCCCTCTCTCCTGCTCTCTCCTTCTGTCTCTCTCTTTGCTTTCCTTTCCTTTCCCCCCTCTCTCTATCTCCTTCTGTCTCTCTTTGTTTCCCTTTCCTTTTCCTCTCTCTCTTTTCCCTCTTGCCCCTCTCTCTCTCTCTCTCCTTTTCCTCTCTCTCTTTCCTTTCCCTCTCTCCTGCTCTCTCCTTCCTTTCCTCTCCCTCTCTCTTCCCAGTACATTTTCTTTCCTTGTCCAATTATGGTATTCAGAAAGTTTCTGCCAGATTCCAGTCGCATTGTCTTGAGACCCACATGGACGAGTTCATGAGTTCCAGGTGGCTAAGCTTCTAATGCCTGAGATTCCTATATAAGGAGAGAATTAGGTTAGTGAAAGCCAATTACATTGTTGAATTGGACGAGAGCCCCGGACTATGGCATGTTACTCTGGTGGGAGTGATGTCACTTGGAATGGTCTTTGCTAGAGTTTTACAACACATTGCCCAAAAATTTGCTTTCTTTTCTAACTGTTGCCTGGTTAGCACCATCTTTTGTTTCTGATGGGGAGTGCAACAAAAAATCGGCGTCAACACATTGCCTTTCACCGAGGCATCTGCTCAGGCAGGGCAGCATGGCAGAAGAGTGACCAGACAACTTGTACTTTCTCAAGAAAAGTAGGGCTACAAGTTTGGGGCCAGAGCTGTACCAGCTCAGCCAGTCCCCGATAACCTGGAGCTCGCTGGTAACTCAGGAAGGCCCAGAGGAGGACTGCTGCCCATGGGCACTCACCGACAGTCTCCCGAAGAGGCAGAGAATGACGTAAACGTTGCTCCCTAAAGAAGACACTTTCCAAAACCTTTGCACTGGGACAAAGTCCCCGGGCACTATTAATCCACGGGATTTGCATTGTTTTTCCAAGAGAAGGTTTGCTCGCATGTTATCCCTTAAAAACACGCCACAGGTGAAAAGTGTCCAGGAAAATTCGTGATTGTTCAGCCTACAGGTGCATTTTTTTTCACGGAAAATAAGACATGCAATCCATGTGCGATATTTTCCTCCCACTATCCTAGATGTGCTCCCCCCCCCCCCCCCCAGGAACACATCCGCTCAACGGCAGTACTAAAAAAAAGTCTGCCCTTTGTGGAAGAACAAAGATTTCCAGACACGTGGTGGGAAGCCGCTTATCTCAGCTAAAATACTTTTCACTCACATAAATCACTTTGAATGTCGCCTTCCCCAAAAACTTTCAGAAAAGTGAGTGGCAGAAATGGAAGCGAGTTCACGAGGGCTACAGAGCCGGGGATTAAATCCAGGAGTCCTTCCTGGCTCGCCGCCTCCTTGCTGCTCTGGAGCACATCCTGTAGCACCACTACCCTCCAAACAAACACACATGGATCTGCATTTCATTACGGCTTTGTATTGCAGTTTAGCGTATTAGAGACTTCGAGCTATGCTTTGAGGTATAACGTCACGCTTTTTCTGATGCCGCATTTCCAGAAATAAATACATGATACTACATTCTACTATCAATCTCAAAGGATTTCCCAAAATAAAATACAATTCCTACTGTTCTCCTCATTTCTTTTCATTTGCAAATGTCCTTCCCTTATACACAAGGATGACGGTTTCATACCATTTGAATCTGTTAAGGCAATTACAACTGCACTGCTGAAAGAAAATTCTATAGAAGCAGGAAAACAAGACACCCACCACCCGGCACCCCACCAAAATTATAGCAAAGTCCTATCTGGCTTACTGAGTGGGCAAAAGATACTTATCCCAGCTCTTCTGAAGAGAGAATTTCATCATAAACAATTGTAGAAAAGGCATATCGGAGTTCCATCTCCAAACCTGAACATGTCTTGTGATATTGACAATGCCTAGAATGTAACTCGGGGGTCAACCTGGTAATTATATGTATATATGATATTGACAATGCCTAGAATGTAACTCAGGGGTCAACCTGGTAATTATATGTATATATATGGAATGAGACATGGATATCATTATGAAATTGATTAAAAAAAGGAACGTTGAGTTTTGGTGGTGTTATGTTTGCCAGCTCACGGGACGACCCTGCGAGCCAGCACGCTCACCAGACCCTACCAGGATCTTCTTCAAGGCTGAAATCACAATCATGGTCTGCGTGGCAGAACGTCAATGGACTCTTAAAGTGCCTGAGCGCTGATGCCTGGACACTTAAAGGGCCCATGGCAGGAAAACCCCCACAGTGCCCTTAGATGAAGTCATCAGCCTCCTACTATTTAAAGCCGCCTCAGATGCCCTTATGATGCCTCAGGTCCCTTGCTCTAGCTTTGCCTCGTCTTCAACTCAATCTTGCCTTGTCTTCAGTATCAGCATTGTCTCGCCTCCAGCTTCAGCCTTGCCTTGCCTTCAGCCGCGTCCCCAGCCTCAGCCTCATCCTCAGCCGCGTCCCCAGCCTTGTCTTCAGCCTCAGCCTGGTCCTCGCATCTGACCTTAGTTACAGACTCCAACTTTTCCTTGCCAGTCACCTGCCCTGACTCCTGGACCATTCTGGACTTTGCTTTAGCCTGGCTCATGCAGAGATTAGTTCGCCTGCTGTCAACAGAGACCTTGGGGTTCTGCCCACGAGGTTGCGTCAAAAATGCCACGGCAAAAGGGGCTCACGGTCACACCATTTGCAACAGGTGGGCATCAAGTACACATCCTCCATGATTTAGCTCAAGCAGCACAAGTCAAGCATAAATAGTTTGCCTTACTAAGAAAAGATTTTCTATTCAGCCAAGCTTGAAGTAGCTCTAGATCTTACATCGAAACATAGAATATGTCATCAGGTAAAAGCCACTTAGTCCACCATGTCCAACCTATGTTTTCTTTGATTACAGTCAGGCCAAGAATTTGTGAGTCAATAATAACATAGTAATAAAGTAAATGACAGTGTCGCGCAGTGCGAGTCCTTGGGCTGTGGTGTAGTTGGTGCTACCCAGCACATGAGCATTGCTGAGTTCATACCAACAGCAGGCCGACATGCTGCTGGCTGGGACTGGGGAGAGGCTTCACCTATACCAGCCTCTTTCCCTGCAGGTTGAGCCCTTGGGTTTGAAAGCTGGCAGGACTTAGGCGAAAGTCCACAGCAAGGAGAGGGGTCTAAGGGTCAAGGCAAGCGGTGGTCGGGCAGAGTCCGTAACCAAGCTGAGGGTCAAGGCAGTCCAAGGCAAAGTCGGTATCAAGGCAATGGTCAAGACAATGAGAGATCAGTCTGAGGAGGCAAAGAGAAGAGAAGACAAGACAGGGAAGGGCAGGAGCAAGACAAGGAACTGGAACAATGCAAGAAAATTCAACAAGGCAGGAATAAGGCAAGGAACTGGAACAAGGCTGGAGCAAGACAGGGAAATGGAACAAGACTGGAGTGAGGAAAGGAAGGATATAGAGCAGTACAGCGGCTCCTCCTATGAGCCGCTGTACTTACCTCCACTGCTGGAACCCCCTGGAGCTGCCCCGACGTGGGCCTCCTTCACCCAGTGTGGCAGCAGGCTGCACCACGCCGCCACCGCATGCCACTCGGCACCTGCAGCAGGATGCCGCCAACTCTGGGCACTGGCCTCATTAGGACATGTGCACGCCAATCATGCAGTATTTAAACAGCCATTGACAGGAATCAGGGAGAGACACCTCTTGATGACATCAGCCCCTCTGCACTATAAAAGGCTGCATCAGATGCCCATCCAATGCTTCAGCAATAGGTCAACTTCCTTGAAGTAGTACATTGCCTCAGCGTATTCCTGTTCCTGGTCTGTGTTCCTGAGTTCCTGGTTCCTGTGCTGGCAGTCTGGTCTGTGTCCCTAAGTTCTCATCTTCGTGGTCAGTCTTCATTTCCTGGTTGTCTTCGTGGTCAGCCCTCAGCGTCTCCGCTCCTGCTTGTGCTGTTCCTCGCCTCCCTTTCCTCAGTGTCTCTGCTTCTCATTACCCTTCGGATGGATTTCTGGTGTTGACCTTGGCCTGAACTCCGACTCTGATTGCTCTCTGCCTGCCATTGACCACTGCCTAGACCCAGACTCTGATTGTACTCCGCCCACCACTGATCACTACCAGACTCTGACTTCGCCTATATTTCCTGTGCTAGACCCTGGCCTGCCATTCTATCAACTCAGCGGATCCTCACCTCATCAGCAGAGGCCCATGCCTAAGACCTGCTGGCCCCGGCACTCAAGGGCTCAACCTAAGGGGAATGAGGGCTGGAATAGGTGAAGCTCCAGTTGGGCCTCTGGCACCACCAGCTGATAATGGGGATCTGCGGGGCTCCTCCCTGCAGGTGGTACCAAATCTACCTCAGTCCAAGGGTCCACACTCGTAACACTGTAGAAGCTCTTTGACATTGTTGGCAGGTTCCCACGTATTCTCCTCCGGACCATAACCTTTCCACAAGATTGAGAGTGGAGTCTTCCCTATATCTTTTTAACGGCCAGAGTTTCTTGTACTTCATATTCTCTGTCTGGGTCAATAGGTACGACAGTTCGGGGGTGCCTGCCGTGTTTTCCATGAGAGAACCAGGGGCTTCAATAGGAACACATGGAAAGAGATGTGTGTCTGTAATGTTGTAAGTTACTGAAGCTAGTATGTGTTGGAACCCATTTGGTGGAGTTTTGGGAAGGATCCAATGAAGCAGGGGGCAACTTCACAGCGGAAATCCTTAAGTGAAGATTCCGGATGCTTAACCAAACCTTACCCCCTAGTTTTAACTGAAGTGCTGGATGGTGCTGTTGCTATGCAAACTTTTTCTCTCCTGTTGGCAAACCACAGAGGCTGAAGGGCCTGCATAAGCACTCCTCACTGAAAGGCCTACATTAACACTGTTCGCTGAGTTTGCATAAACATTCTCAGCATTTTGCCTATCTCGTTCTGAACAGACACAAAGTCTGCATGTCTTAAGCACAGCATAAACAACTTTTACTTTTGACACAGATAGCTTGACATAGAAACCGGCACAGCATGAGAGATTGTAGCCATAGCTACGTAGGCATGCACGCAGGCAACATGTTGTATTAGCACGTAGGATGTATTAGCCAATCATATACTGTATAGTAGTTGCTGTGGAATTCTGTAACTCGATATAATAAAAACAACATCCTCAGTCTGGGATCATCAGAGAATCATCAGAGGATGCTTGCTTCCCTAAGACTCCTATCTGGCGTGACTCTTCTTTCCCTGCGCCGCTACATGGTGCTTCTTGTCAGCCACCTTCTTGTATCACTTTGCAGTTTGGAGAAGGAGCTGGCAAGTCCTTTTCCAAAGTTCCTTGAAACTATGGACAGTATTTTCCGCCTTTGGGCAAGAGGCAGCTACTGGTATCAGAACCAAGATTTTAGGATGTTGCCCATACACAACGGAGGAAGACGAAGATCCAGCTGCTTCTCCCATGTGGTTGTTGTGGCAAAATTATACCCAAGGTAACACTGATACCCAATCATCTTGTTTGTCTCTGATATAGGCTCTTAGAAAAGCCTTCAGGATTTGGCTGATGTGCTCCATTTGTCCATTTCATTGGGGATAATAAACGGAGGAAACGTCAAGGATATTGTGAAATTTCCGGCACAGATTATTTCAAAATTTGGATATGTTTTGAGTTTCTCGGTCACTGACAATGTGCTGGGGCAATCTGTGCTGGGAAAACACATAGTGGAAGAAGCGTTGTCCCAATTCAGAAGCCATAGGTAGGCTTGGAAGAGGAGACAAAGTGTGCCATCTATGAAAAACAGTCCATGGTGCCCCAGACCACTACACACTGTTTGGAGGGCAGGAGGTTCATTATAAAAACCATAGATATGTGTGTCCATGGTTTTTCCAGGATGGTTAGCGGTTGTAGGAGGCCTCATGGGCGTGTCTGAAAAGGTTTATTGGCAGCACAGATGGGACAGCATTCGACATAGAACCGAACATCCCATGAAAGTTGAGGCCATTAATAGTGGCTGGGAAAGGAACTCCAATGACTTGCGGAAGCCAGGATGCCTGATTATCTGGAGTCGTGTGTCCAATGGAGGGCTTTCTCCCGAAGGCAGTTGGGCACCACGTTTTTCCCAGGTAGTTAGTACTTGGATGGAGGTGATAGGATTTTGGACAGATCAACTGTGTGCTGTGGAATCTCTTGAGCATCTAGAGGCTTGAAAGAGCAGGAGTGTGTGTCAGCACATTGATTTTTCTTGGCTGGGTGGTAGGTCAGCTGGAAATCCAAACAATTGAAAACAAGCAAGCACCTCACCTGCTGGGGATGTATCTTTTGTTCCTGTTGTAGACACAGAATTTCTTATGGTTTGTATAGATGGTGATGGGATGAACAACCCCCTCCAAGAGGTGCCTCTATTCTTCCAGGGTGAGTTGTATTGCTAAGAGCTCTCAATCTCCAATCGTATAATTCTTCTCTGTGAAAATATACTATTTTGAGAAGAAAAAACATAGGGTCATTTTATCCTTGTCACTGTGTTGAGAAAGTACGTGCTGACCCCAATGGATGAGGTGTCTACATCCATGAAGAAGGGTTTCCAGAGTTCTAGATGTTGAAGCCAAGAAGCCATAAGGAAGGCCAACATGAGCTTGTGGAACGCTTGGACTGCATCTTCTGGTGAGTTTCGGGTGTCAGAGCCCTTCTTAGTTAGAGCGGTGAGTGGTGCCACTAGGGCAGAGTAATTATTGATGGACTGACTGTAGTAGCTAGCGAAACCCAAAAATCACTGGAGGGCCTTGAGACCCAATGGTTGAGGCCAATTCTGAATTTCCGCTAGCTTATTGAGATCCATGCTGAGTCCTTGGCTAGAAACAATGGAGCCCAATTATGGTAACTCCATGTGCTCGAAGGAGCATTTCTCCAGTTTGGCATACAGTTTGTTCTGCCTTAGTTATTGCAGAACAGTCTTGACGTGTTCTCTGTGCTGGGCAAGAGAGTGGGAATAAATAAGTATCCTGGGACTGTAATGCCATTCTGGCGCACCGCCAGGATTTTCACGCCCATGGCCCTTTAAGAGTCTGAGAAGCAGATGCACCAGTGAGGCCTATCATGCGTTGGCCACAGGACAGATGCCATGGCTAGCGCAGCGTTACATACAGCATCACAAGACCAAATTCTTTCACTTTGGATAGATGAGCAGACAAATTCCCACATGCAGCACAACACCAACTCCCCAAGCACCATGACCTTTTCTTGAACTTGCCCATAGCTCAGAATCGTTAAAGTAGTGGCCTCCACCCTCTCCACTGGTAGCCCCTTTCAGCCTTTGCCTTCTTCCTCTACGACTAGCAGAGCATGGAGAAGCAGTTTTGGATTTGGGATTGGAGGACTCATCCTTAGGATTGGTGTGTTGAACTTGTAGATTTTGTTTTTATGTATTTTATGTGTTGTGGGTTTTTTTTTAAACAATTGTTTACCACTTTGATTGGTTTTTAGACCAGAAGGCAGCATATAACAATTTTGGAATAAATAGAAGAAAATCTGTTCTCTTTGCTCCCAGTGTTTCTCATTGCATAGTCTCGCTTTTTCTGGTGGAATAATTTTACTGTGATGCTTGTATTTATTTATAATATTATGAAGTGAAGAGCTTATTGTTATGATATTGGACCAGATATTCTTGTTGGAGTCTATGATTGATATAGAATTAGATTTTATTGTCTGCTGTAATATCATTATTAATTTGTCCAGTGTTCCTTTTTAGTAATTGTAACTCCCACCCTAGGGCAGTGGTTCCCAATTTTTTTATATTGGGATACACCTGGCCCAGGGCTCATTTCCATGTGCTCTCTACCCCTACCTCACTGACATCATCATCATCACCTTCCCTCTCCCCCTCAACCACCACCACCATCACCGTCTCCTCCCTTCCCTCTCCCCCAATTTCCAGCATCATAATCTCCTTCTCTTCTATCTCCCCTGGAATCATCACCTTCCCCCCTCTGCCTCATCATCATCCCCTTTCCTCTCCCTCCACCTCCACCCCCACCCACTCCCCTGGCACCATCACAATCACCCCTGCCACTTCCCCTGACATCATTAACATCTTCCCTTTCTCTCCGTCCCCTGGTATCATCATCATCCCCTTTCCTCTCCCTCTTCCCCTTTCCCCCACCATCATCATCTTCCATCTTCCATCTTCCTCCACCTCTCACCCACATCCCCCTGGCATCATCATCCCAGATAAGTAGCCAGCTAAGTAGGGGGGGGGGGCCATTAAACATGGCCTAATATTCAGACAGCACCACTTAGCCAGCTGTGTCGGAAGTGAATATCAAGCTCTGAATGTTGGATGCTTTTTGCTGTATATTGATAGCTTCCCCCTGTATTTCGGGCTCACATACTTTTATGTTTTTCAGGCTCTGTGGATATCCTCCTTTTTATGATGAGAATGACTCCAAACTTTTTGAGCAGATTCTCAAGGCAGAATATGAATTTGACTCTCCGTACTGGGACGATATATCTGACTCAGGTACGTTATGTTCAGTTTTCAGCGGTTTTGATATTCTTGCTCCGTGTTATGTACCGGAGCCCTGTCTGTCACATTAGGACTTCCTTGGATTGTGCCTTTGAAGCAGTAGTTCAGACTTTGCTCACAAGAAGTGAACCCGGCTGATTGTTCGACACCACCGCTCGTGCACCGGCAGGATAGAGGAGCTGTAACCGGCCTACAGAGCTTTAAATCTGAAAGCAGAGTTAGCAAGGCTAACCTGGCGAGGCTTCCACCGTTCCTGAATCCTTTCCTCAAGCCTCTTAGAAACCCGTCTGCTACTGAAAGTAAAACCCAGGACCAGCCTTTGGATAATTCATTCACTGAATAACCTGCACCATCCTAGAGTCGATCTTCAGTGACTGCATCTCTAGGTTCTTAGCTTTTGTTTGCCTCCTCTAATATTAACAAATTAGAACCCTACTGGTGTATTATATATTATATATGCACGCACAGATGTAGTTTTATACAGTATGGGGCGGATTTTCAAAGCCCTAGGCGCGCCGGGCCTATTTTCAAAAGGACCAGTGACGCACATAAAGCCCCGGGCCGTGCGTATGCCCCGCCCCTGTCCCGCGAATGGGCGGGGCACACGGTCCATGGCGGGGCGGTCTGGAGGCATGGCTGGGAGGCGTGGCCAAGGACTCTGGCACAGCAGCCCTTTGCCGCTATGCCAGGAGATCGCGCTCCAGCACTTGGCCGGCGCGCGCAAGTTACGTCTGCCTCTGGCAGGCATAACTTCCACAACAAAGGTACGGGGGGGGGGGGTTTGAGCTGGGGGGTGGGACAGCTAGGGGAAGGTGGGGGGGGAGGGAACGGGGAAAGACAGCTGGTGTCCCTGAGGGCTCGGCCCGCGCAATAGTGTGTACCCCCTTGCGCGCGCCGACCCCTGATTTTATAACATGCGCGCGGCTGCACGCGCATGTTATAAAATGGGGCGAACATTTGTGCGCGTAACTTTTAAAATCTGCCCCTATATGTAGTAGCATAATACATGATGACAGATAAAGACCAGCTGACCCAGTTAGTCCTGTCCGCCCTGCTAAGGATATAGCCCAGCTGCCAGCCGTACGGCATGACCACTTGTAGGATATCTCTCCTTGTCCAGGGCGGTTCTTTGTATATTGACCCACACAGGAGTGTGCATTCAGCGCCGTGCGCTGGGGTAAACTGGCAGTTACTTGGGCAAATCGGCTTGGAAGATTTCTTCTGGGCCTTCCTTGCATTGCTTAAGATGTTGCTATGGGGTTCTGTGATAACGACAGCGTGCTTACCAGTGAAAATTCATGGTTCCCCTTAGCTGGCACTGTGGGTAACACAAGCCACGGGGAGGACACGGTTCTCTTTAGCTGGCACAGTGACAGCACCTGAGCTACCGGATCAATCTTCTTCCCAGGGCAAATCATGGGGAAGAGATGTCAGCGTCTCGGTTCCTGCGCACCACTGGGGGCAGAGATCCACATTCAGGCCGTTCACTGAGGTTAAGTCGATACCGCGCTGCTCTGCTGCTGATGGGAAGCCGAGCCTTCGAGTGTTATACACGTAGAGCTGAAAGGGGGCGAGAGGCCTTCGTAGAGCAAAAGTGGGGAGCAGAATTTATTTACAGTGAGGATAAGTCCATATCGTAATCAAGATTTCACTTCTGAGATTGGAACCATTCCCAGATCCTTCCACAGGAAGCCGGGGCGCTAAACTAACCAAATTGCCTTTTAGTCAAATGATTGCCGATGAAGCATATTCCACAGGCTTTCTCTTCTGTTTTTTTTTTTTCTCTTTAACAGCTAAAGATTTTATTCAGCATTTGATGGAGAAGGATCCGAATAAAAGATACACGTGTGAGCAGGCTTCCCGGCACCCATGGTGAGCAGGGGGACCTGGGATTGGGAAGCCCGCGGCGTTTCGATCCCTGTGCCGCCAGCTCGTGGGGTTTTCGGGCTCTCTCCGTCCCTTCTCCTGCTTCAGAACAGGGCTGGGTCTTGTCCTTGGCTCTGCCTGGTCCTGGAGAGCTGGGGTAGGGCTCAAAGATGAGGCCGCTCGTCGTCAGTCCACTGACCGCACGCCTAACGAAGGCTGCGACCCAGGCCGACAGGAAGTGTCCTCCACTCCTGACTGTTGAAATCTGATTTGCATTCAGTCTGCGAGACTTTGAAAAATGAGCTTTACCTGAACAAAAAGAAATAGCCTTGCACCATATGTTCACAGATTGCTTATGTTCTTATGTTATGTTCTTATTCATTTCTTTCAATATTGTTTTATTCTCATCTTGACGGGCAAAGTGTGCACAGAACCAATAGCCACAAAAGTAACTTTTATCTGCCTGGAGCAGAAGATTGATTGGGAGGAAATTAGGATTTTAAAACATATGGAAAGGTTTTATATAAGCATTTGAGGTAAATCTTATGAAAGGGTAAAAATAAACAGAACTGTAATTTCACACTTCCAGCACTCCCTGTGACTTACCCCCACAAAGAGACCCCCCCTAACCCCACGCACCCTCATCAGCACTCCCTGTGACTTACCCCCACAAAGAGACCCCCCTAACCCCACGCACCCTCATCAGCACTCCCTGTGACTTACCCCCACAAAAAGACCCCCCTAACCCCACACACCCTCATCAGCACTCCCTGTGACTTACCCCCACAAAGAGACCCCCTAACCCCATGCACCCTCATCAGCACTCCCTGTGACTTACCCCCACAATGAGACCCCGTTACACAACACACCCTCATCAGTACTCCCTGTGACTTACCCCCACAGTGAAACCCCCATAACCCAACACACCCTCATCAGCACTCCCTGTGACTTACCCCCATAGTGAGACCCCCCTAAACCCCATGCACCCTCATCAGCATTCCCTGTGACTTATCCCCATAGTGAGACCCCCATAACCCAACACACCCTCATCAGCACTCCCTGTGACTTACCCCCATAGTGAGACCCCTATAACCCAACACACCCTCATCACCACTCCCTGTGACTTACCCCCACAATGAGACCCCGTTACACAACACACCCTCATCAGCACTCCCTGTGACTTACCCCCACAGTGAAACCCCCATAACCCAACACACTCTCATCAGCACTCCCTGTGACTTACCCCATAGTGAAACCCCCCTAAACCCCATGCACTCTCATCAGCATTCCCTGTGACTTACCCCCATAGTGAGACCCCCATAACCCAACACACCCTCATCAGCACTCCCTGTGACTTACCCCCACAATGAGATCCCGTTACACAACACACCATCATCAGCACTCCCTGTGACTTACCCCCACAATGAGACCCCGTTACACAACACACCCTCATCAGCACTCCCTGTGACTTAACCCATAGTGAGACCCCCCTAAACCCCATGCACTCTCATCAGCATTCCCTGTGACTTACCCCCACAATGAGACCCCCATAACCCAACACACCCTCATCAGCACTCCCTGTGACTTATGCCCAAATTGAGAGCCCGTAACCCCATGCACATTCATTAGCGCTCCCTGTAACTTATCCCCACAAAAAGACACCCTAATCCCCATGCACCGTCATCAGCACTCCCTGTGAATTACCCCCACAGCGAGACCCTGTAACCCCACGCACCTTCATCAGCACTCAATGTGACTTATCCTCACAGAGAGACTCCATAATCCACACTCCATCAGCACTCCCTGTGCCTTACCCCATAGTGAGACCCCATAACCTAACATACCATCAGCACTCCCTTTGATTTGCCCCCATCTTTGAGACCTCATAATTCTACGCACCGTCATCAGCACTTCCTGTGACTCACCCCATAGTGAGACCCTGTAACCCTGCACACATTATCACCACTCCCTGTGACTCACCCCATAGTGAGACCCTGTAACCCTGCACACATTATCACCACTCCCTGTGACTCACCCCATAGTGAGACCCTGTAACCCTGCACACATTATCACCACTCCCTGTGACTTACCCCATAGTCAGACCTCCCATTCCCCCCCACAGACCACTACTGGGCTCTCCCTGTAAATTACTCCTGCACTGAGACCTCCCAACCCACACACTCACACACTGCCCTCTAGCACTGCCTGTCACTTACCTGCACACTGAGGCGTCCGAATCCCATGCCCTCTAGCACTCCCTGTGATTTTCTTCCACAATGAGACCACCTAAACTCACACATACAACGTCACCATCCGGGATTCCCTGTCATTTGCCCCACCATGCCACCCCCTAAACCCATGCACTGCAAGCCGCACTCTCTCGGACTTCCTAACCCTCCATGCATATCACCGTCCTGCACTCCTTGTGACATTACTACGCAGACTTCCTTACCTTCCCTCGCAGTCCCCACTGTCCTGATCTCCCTGTGACTGACTTCCACAATAAAACATCTGCCCCTGGGGAGGGGAGGGCAAGTCAGTCATTGTGCAACATAAACCATCCTTATATTTTTAGAGAGCCTATCCACCTTCAGCTCAATCAGGTATGATAGGTCCCTGCTCATAAGAGTTTACAATGGGAGATGAAAAAAACGTCCTCAAAGTCGCAGGGAATGTCAGTTGTAAAAGCTGGGTTTGAACCCTTATTTTCATGTTCTGCAGCCACTATTGTAACCAACAAGCCAAGGGCAGGCAACTCAAATCTATCTCGTGCATATTCATTGCAAACCCATTTGTGGCACTGCAGGACCGGTGTTGCACTAGAGTGACTGCGGCATGAAAGAAGGGGCTAAAACATGGGGAAAGCTCCTGGCTGGAGCCCAGCTCTGAGTGCCCTGGAAGCTTGGGGGAGGAGAAGGAAAGCGCTGAGCAGAAACCTGATCCATCCTAGCAACGTGTTTCCCTGGTTTAATGTAAGACATTCTCATGTCATGGTTATTGTTGGAATGTAAACCGACGTGATTGGTAACTCTGTTACCTGAATATCGGTATCTAAAAATGCTAAATAAATAAATAAATAAAATGGCTTCATGCGAGAGCCATTCGGATTGCCCTCCGTGAACTGCATACTTCGCATCATTGTGGCCTGGCAGTACTCTCCTGCTCCTTTCTTGGGCTTGGAAATGGTCCTGCTAGGGCCAGAGAGCCTTGAGCTTTCATTCACCTCTTCCCTGGGATCAGGACTTCTTCCAGAAATCTTCAAGCGTGGGTCCCCAAACCCCGCCACTAGGGGTCACCATTGCATGAGAGGAGTCCTGACACCCCCACCCCCCAGGACCTGTGATCATGGCCAACCCAGAAAGATCTGAGGCGGGAATGGAAGCGGCTGCCTTCTGCATGGCGCTTACGGCATGGCCACCGAGCCACCTGGCACGCTTTCAATGAGCCTCCCAGGAGAAATCAAGAGCCGAAGCTCGTGCTTAGCCGACATTTTATAATATCAGACAACGGTGCCTTGGCAGGTAGCAGGCGGCAGACTCGAAGGCCCTGCCTTTTCCAGGCTTTTCTCTCATTTATGGGCCGATGCAATATCAGTGCACGTTAAAGGGGACACATGAACGATCGCCCGCTCCCTTAACACGCACTGATCCACCTCTCCGGGGCGCCCAATGCTAAATGCAAATGGGCTGCAGCGGTAAGAAGGAGGCGCCCGGGGAAACTGCACGCCCCTAGCGCCTCCTCAGCAGCGGGCGTCCGGGAGTGCTGGCGGTCAGCCACTTAGGAAAACGGATGCTCGGTTTTAGAGCGTCTGTTTTCCTTACCTGACCGCCAGCACGCTTGGTTTTGGTTTGGTTTTTTTGGGACATTTCTCATTTTTTAGTTCCTCTAACTTAGTATCGCCGCCATGTATTAAGTCGAAGGATGTACAGAAAAGCAGTATTTTCTGCTTTTCTGTACTCTTTTTGGTCTCCTCGAGACTTAACGACAGCTCCAGAGCTGGCATTCATTTTTGAGAGTAAATTATGTGCACCAGAGACGCACATTTTTTGCTTTTTTTGCATAGAAGGGGAATCGATAAAAGCCTCACAAACACGCATTTGCCTATGATGAGCGCTATTACCTACGCGCACGATAGGACGCGCGACTTGGACGCGCTAACCCCCGTTTTGCATCAGGGGATACGGGCGTGCATCCGAAACGCGCATCCAGTCGCAGGTTAAACCGCACGCTGCAGCCAGCGTATGGTACAGCATCGGCCTGCTGGTGCAGAGAAACACATTACTTTAGAGAAGCAGTGCCACAGTTTGCTTGATGTAATTGCAGACTATAGCGCTCCTAACTTTGGAGATGCGCGCGCCCCAGTCTCTTCCCCGAGGGACCTTCCCTGCTTCCCTTTGAGGTGTGCGATGGCTTCATGGGGAGCCATAGCTCATTTCTCACTGCTGCGTCTTTCCTGGCCTGAGGTATTGGTTGTAATCATGCTGACTGGGCCCCACAAGGGTTCACTTAAGACACAAATGACATGTGAGCGAGTGAAAAAGACAGGCTGGGCTCCGGATAATCGTCCTGAAGTGGAACATAACGACACAGCTGAAAGTCACTTTGTGCTGGGACGTGAGCAAAGCTTTCAGCCACTGTCACAGAGCTTGCCACAAGCTGTAATTTTGTTCTGTGAAAGCCCCAGCTGGCAGCTTCTTAAGAAACCCTTTTCAGTCTGGAATTGCAGGTTGACATTTGATAATGTTCTTTGCTTAGGGTGTTTGACTGAAATGTAGGATGTGAGAATTGCACTTAAGGATAGTGATAGTACGTTGAACATCCCCTATCCCCAGGATGCCCTGTCTGACTGTAGAGCTTCCTAACATCCTGACACGATCAATCCGCAAGATGCTGCAGGCACACAGAAGCTTTGTATGCATTACCGTTCACCATATGATATTATATGGTGGTGTGTAATGCAGGAAATCGGAAGCTTTGTATGCGTTACCGTTCACCATATGATATTATATGGTGGTGTGTAATGCAGGAAATCGGAAGCTTTGTATGCATTACCGTTCACCATATGATATTATATGGCAGTGTCTGTAAGCAGGAAATCGGAAGCTTTATATGTGTTACCGTTCATCATATGATATTATATGGTGGTGTGTAATGCAGGAAATCGGAAGCTTTGTACGTGTTACCATTCACCATATGATATTGTATGGCGGTGTGTACATGCAGGAAAACAGAAGCTTTGTATGCATTAGGGATGTGAATCGTTTTTTGACGATTTAAAATATCGTCCGATATATTTTAAATCGTCAAAAATCATTAGAGCCGCGATACAATAACAATTCCCCCGATTTATCGTTAAAAAATCGTAAATCGGGGGAGGGCGGGAAAACCGGCACACTAAAACAACCCTAAAACCCACCCCGACCCTTTAAAATAAATCCCCCACCCTCCCGAACCCCCCCAAAATGCCTTAAATTACCTGGGGTCCAGAGGAAGGGTCCCGGTGTGATCTTTTACTCTCGGACCTCCGTGCGTTGTAGAAATTTTGCGCAAAATGGCGCCGGCCGTATGGCAACACGATTCGACTGCAGGAGGTCGTTCCGGACCCCCGCTGGACTTTTGGCAAGTCTTGTGGGGGTCAGGAGGCCCCCCCAAGCTGGCCAAAAGTCCCTGGGGGTCCAGCGGGGTCCGGAAGCGATCTCCTACGCTCCTGACGTCGGGGGACAAAAAAACAAAATGGCGCTAGCGCTACCTTTGACCTGTCATATGACAGGTCAAAGGTAGCGCCGGCGCCATTTCTACAACGCACAGAGGTCCGAGAGTAAAAGATCACACCGGGACCCTTCCTCTGGACCCGAGGTAATTTAAGGCATTTTGGGGGGGTTCGGGAGGGTGGGGGATTTATTTTAAAGGGTCGGGGTGGGTTTTAGGGATGTTTTAGTGTGCCGGTTTTCGATTTACACGATATTTTAAAAACCCAAACTGCGACGATCCGATTCCCTCCCCCTCCCAGCCGAAATCGATCGTTAAGACGATCGATCACACGAGTCACATCTCTAGTATGCATTACCATTCACCATATGATATTATATGGCAGTGTGTATATGCAGGAAATCGGAAGGTTTGTATGCTTTACTCTTCACCATATGATATTGTATGGCGGTGTGTATATGCAGGAACTCGGAAGCTTTGTATCTATTACCATTCACCATATGATACTGTATGGCGGTGTGTACATGCAGGAAATCGGAAGCTTTGTATCTATTACCATTCACCATATGATACTGTATGGCGGTGTGTACATGCAGGAAATCGGAAGCTTTGTATGCGTTACTCTTCACCATATGATATTGTATGGCGGTGTATATATGCAGGAAAACAGAAGCTTTGTATGCATTACTCTTCACCATATGATATTGTATGGCGGTGTATATATGCAGGAAGTCGGAAGCTTTGTACGCGTTACTCATCACCATATGATATTATACGGCGGTGTGTATATGCAGGAAATTGGAATCTTTGTATCTATTACCATTCACCACATGATACTGTATGGCGGTGTGTATATGCAGGAAATCAGAAGCTTTGTACGTGTTACTCTTCACCATATGATATTATATGGTGGTGTGTATATGCAGGAAATCGGAAGCTTTGTATGCGTTACTCTTCACCATATGATATTGTATGGCGGTGTATATATGCAGGAAAACGGAAGCTTTGTACGCATTACTGTTCACCATATGATATCGTACGGCAGCATATTATTTATTTATGTTTTTGTTTTATATACTGTCGTTCCAAAAGAAGATCACAACGGTTTACAGAACTTGCATTCATATGCATGGTCAATGATCATGTGCTTTGTGTTAGTGTTTACCTTTCTGATTCAACATCACAGCATATACAGATTTTAGTTCATAGTTAGACATTTTCAAGATACTGTAGAGGTTCCTATCTAATTTTGTTACAAATAATTCATTCTAGGTCCACATCTCAGTGACAACAGATGCTAATCATACTAGTAATACTTTTCAGTCCTTCATTATATAATGTAAGTTCGAGCAGCACTATCTTGATAACAGTGCAGTTGCTGGGTTTATTGCAGCTTACGTTATATTAGTTCATATTGAACGAAATCACTGAACGAAATTACTGTGAACCTGGAAGATGTAGTAGGCCAGATTGACAAACTGCATACTGGACCGGATGGTATGCATCCTAGGGTACTGAAGGAACTAAAAAATGAAATTTCTGATCTATTAGTTAAAATTTGTAACCTATCATTAAAATCATCCATTGTACCTGAAGACTAGAGGGTGGCCAATGTAACACCAATATTTAAAAAAGGCTCCAGGGGCGATCCAGGTAACTATAGATCAGTGAGCTTAACTTCAGTGCCAGGAAAAATAGTGGAAACTATTCTCAAGATCAAAATCGTAGAGCATATAGAAAGACATGATTTAATGGAAAACAGTCAACATGGATTTACCCAAGGGAAGTCTTGCCTAACAAATCTGCTTCATTTTTTTTTTTTTTTTTTTTTGATTTATAGTTTTTATTGCTGATATTAACAGGTGATAACATGGAAAACAGATACAAACAAATCAGCATATTTTTCCATTATACAACAATAGGTAATACACCATAAGATAAGAAATTCCAGAATGATCCCAGTTGCCCCCCCCCCTCCCGCATGCCATGTGGTGTCAACAAAACTCTAAGCAGTCAAGAAACCATAACTCCAAACTCCACATACACTGTCAATATGGTAGGAAACAATATGGTTGAGCCTAGAACTGAAGAGTCAGTCTATGATTAACTCGTAAAAGTCAAAGATCGCCACGATATGTAAGGGCCCCAAACTTGGTTAAACTTAGGAAGACGGTGGTACTTCAACGCCGTGAGCCGGTAAAGGGTGCAGGCTCTATCTAGGCGTTGTAAAAGCTCTTCTGAGGTGGGCGGATGAGCCCGTTTCCAATGGTAAGCAATCTCCATTTTAGTAGCAGTGCAGACTTGACGCATGAAAGTCTGAGCCGGAGGTGACAGAGAATCCTCCGGAAAAAAGAGGAGCGCTTTCGCCACGTTCATGGTATAAGAGACATTAAAGAGGTCAGACAATAGCTTGGAGACATAGGACCACAGAGGTTGAATAAATTCACAGTCCCACCACATGTGTAGATATGTTCCAACGTGGTGACAATTACGCCAGCAATGAGGGTCCACTCTGGGGTAACATCGATGCAGCCGAGCTTGGGTCAGGTGCCATCGGTAGAGCGTCTTATAGTTGGCTTCGACAATCCGGGTGGATATGTTACCACGGGAGACTGCTGAAAAGATGGACGCCCAATCGTCTTCAGTTATGGAGGTCTGTAGATCCGCTTCCCATGCGAGCATGTACGCATGTTTGCTAAACGGTTGAGAGATCAGTAACTGGTATAATTTTGATATGAGACCCCCTATTGCCTTGGGAGAGTCACAGTATCCCTCGAACAAAGATCGGGTGGGGGCTAACAGTCCTCGTCGCTGAATGTGTAGCAAAAAATGGCGAAGTTGCATGTAGGATAGGAATTCCATTGAAGACAGCCGATAAGTCTCTTGTAGGCGTGGGAACAGGAGCGGGTTTCCGTGGCACCAAACATGCTGAATACGATGGATACCCCCGCCTTTCCACTGAGCATAAGCTGTGGCAGGAAGACCAGCTGAAAAATGATTATTGTGAAATAGTGAAGTAAGGGAATAATAGTCGTAAAGTCCCACAAGTTTATTCTTCCATTGTTTCCACACATTATAGGTTTGCCTTGTACAAGGCGGCAGCTTCATATTCGAACGCCATGTTTTGGCTGGTTGCCAGAGAAGGGAAGCCAAAGGCACCGGCGCAATCCACTCTTGTTCGAGTGCAACCCACGGTTTTACAGAGACCGAGCAATGCCAGTCAATAATGGGCCGAAGTTGCGCCGCTGCATTGCTTCATTTTTTTGAAGGGGTTAATAAACATGTGGATAAAGGTGAACTGGTAGATGTAGTGTATTTGGATTTTCAGAAGGCGTTTGACAAATTTCCTCATGAGAGGGTTCTAGGAAAAGTAAAAAGTCATGGGATAGGTGGTGATGTCCTTTCGTGGATTGCAAACTGATTAAAAGACAGGAAACAGAGAGTAGGATTAAATGGGCAATTTTCTCAGTGGAAGGGAGTGGATAGTGGAGTGCCTCAGGGATCTGTACTTGGACCAGTGCTTTTCAATATATTTATAAATGATCTGAAAAGGTTATCAAATTTGCAGATACAAAATTATTCAGAATAGTTAAATCACAAGCGGATTGTGATACATTACAGGAGGACCTTGCAAGACTGGAAGATTGGGCATCCAAATGGCAGATGAAATTTAATGTGGACAAGTGCAAGGTGTTGCATATAGGGAAAAATAACCCTTGCTGTAGTTACACGATGTTAGGTTCCATATTAGGAGCTCCCACCCAGGAAAAAAATCTAGGCATCATAGTGGATAATACTTTAAAATCGTTGGCTCAGTGTGCTGCAGCAGTCAAAAAAACAGACAGAATGGTAGGAATTATTAGGAAGGGAATGGTTAATAAAACGGAAAATGTCATAATGCCTCTATATCGCTCCATGGTGAGACGCACCTTGAATTCTGTGTACAATTCTGGTCGCCGCATCTCAAAAAAGATATAGTTGCGATGGAGAAGGTACAGGGAAGGGCAACCAAAATGATAAAGGGGATGGAACAGCTCCCCTATGAGGAAAGGCTGAAGAGGTTAGGACTTTTCAGATTGGAGAAGAGACGGCTGAGGGGGGATATGATAGAGATGTTTAAAATCATGATAGGTGTAGAATGGGTAGATGTGACTCAGTTATTTACTCTTTCGAATAATAGAAGGACTAGGGGGCATTCCATGAAGTTAGCAAGTAGCACATTTAAGACTAATCGGAGAAAATTATTTTTCACTCAACACACAATAAAGCTCTGGAATTTGTTGCCAGAGGATGTGGTTAATGCAGTTAGTGTAGCTGGGTTCAAAAAAGGTTTGGATAAGTTCTTGGAGGAGAAGTCCATTAACGGCTATTAATCAAGTTTACTTGGGGAATAGCCACTGCTATTAATTGCATCAGTAGCATGGGATCTTCTTAGTGTTTGGGTAATTGCCAGCTTCTTGTGGCCTGGTTTGGCCTCTGTTGGAAACAGGTTGCTGGCCTTGATGGACCCTTTGTCTGACCTAGCATGGTAATTTCTTATGTTCTTATTTAATATCTGTTCCATAGAAACATAGAAATGACGGCAGAAAAAGACCAATCGGCCCATCTAGTCTGCCCAGCAAGCTCCCACACCTATTTCCCCATACATATCTGTTACACCAACCACCAGCTTCAGGGCTCTTGTTGGTAACTGTTTGATTCAAATTTCCTGCCATCCCCTGTCATTGATGCAGAGAATAATGTTGGAGTTGCATCAAAGGTGAGCATAAGGCTTATTTTTAAGGGTTGTAACTGCCGCTTCAAGCACGCTACCCCGATGCTTGTTCACCCAGACTGCACAGATCGATGCCTTGTTGGATGATGTCTGAATGTAAATCCTGTTTTCCTCACTTCCCCCTACCATTGAAGCAGATAGCAATGCTGTATATGCTTTCAAAGTAATGTATCAGGCTTAATTGGTTTAGGGTATAACCACCGTAATAAGCAGCTACCCCCACGATTGTTTACCCAGATTGTGAAGTTTAGTCCTTGTTGGTTGTTGCCTGAATGTAAATCCTATTTTCCACTTTTCCCCCTGCCGTAGAAGCAGAGAACAGCACTGTATATGTATTCAAAGTAATGTATCAGGCTTAATTGGTTTAGGGTATAACCACCGTAATAAGCAGCTACCCCCACGATTGTTTACCCAGATTGTGAAGTTTAGTCCTTGTTGGTTGTTGCCTGAATGTAAATCCTGTTTTCCACTTTTCCCCCTGCCGTAGAAGCAGAGAACAGCACTGTATATGTATTCAAAGTGATGTATCAGGCTTAATTGGTTTAGGGTAGTAACCGCCATAATAAGAAAGCTACCCCCATGCTTATTTGTTTACCCAGATTGTGAAGTTCAATCCTTGTTGGTTGTTATCTGAATGCAAATCCTCTTTTCCACATTTCCCTTTGCCGTTGAAGCAGAGAGCAATGTTGGGGTTGCATTAACCGTGCAAGGGATTTTTTTGAGTAAGGGTAGTAATCACATAGAAACATAGAAATGACGGCAGAAGAAGACCAAACGGCCCATCCAGTCTGCCCAGCAAGTTTCACACTTTTTTTTCTTCATACTTATCTGTTTCTCTTGGCTCTTAGTAATCTTTTGGTTCTATTTCCCTTCCATCCCCACCATTAATGTAGAGAACAGTGTTGGAGCTACATCTAAGTGACATATCAAGCTTAATTAGTTAGGGGTAGTAACCGCCGCAATAAGCAAGCTACACCCATGCTTATTTGTTTACCCAGACTATGTAATTCAATCCTTGTCGGTTGTCTATATAGAGATCCACTTTTCTTCATTCCCCCTGCCGTTGAAGCAGAGAGTTATGCTGGATATGCATTGAAAGTGAATTATCAGTCTTTCTCCCCTGCCGTTGAAGCAGAGAACTATGCTGGATATGCTTGAAGACTTTCTCCCCTGCTGTTGAAGCAGAGAGCTATGCTGGATATGCTTGAAGACTTTCTCCCCTGCCGTTGAAGCAGAGGGCTATGCTGTTGGTTGTTAACATTTCAGCAAGCCACCCCCATGGCTCTACTCTTCATTCCTATCCTCTAGTCTTTATGGATCCACGGTGTTTATCCCACGCCGCTTTGAAATCTTTCAGCGTTTTCCTCCGGAAGGGCATTCCAGGCATCCACCACCCTCTCCGTGAAGAAATACTTCCTGACATCGGTTCTGAGCCTTCCTCCCTGGAGCTTCAAATCGTGACCCCTAGTTCTACTGATTTTTTTCCATTGTAAAAGGTTTGTAGTTGACCATGAATAATTAAAACCTGTATCTGTATCATATCACCCGTGCTCCTCCTCTCCTCCAGGGTGTACATATTTAGGTTCTTTAATCTCTCCTCCTTTCGTTTACTAATCAGAAGCAATGGTGGGATCCAGGAATGCCCCTGCTTACTGTGCTGCCATCCTGCTGACTTCCTGTGCCTACTGAACTGCAGTGCTGGCTGCTGCAGCTTGGGCCTTGACTACTGCACCAGCCCGCTGGGAAGCTTCCCAGTATCCTGCTGCATTGGTCCAGCCTCGTGCGAAGGTGGATTTTTAGCAGCCTGCACCACCCAGGTGACACACGTGCAATTTAGTCATTTAAAACATTTTTCTCATGTAATATGACCGTACTAAATATGATTGCAGATGAAACTATTTTGCAAATCACAAAATCGTTTGAATTGTAATTGATGGAAATAGCCCCTTGGCCTCCCTGCTTTGGTTATCTGTGAGGTGCAGATTTGTATTCTCTGTGGTCAGCAAGGCCTCTGGACGCAGGCACTGAAGTGCCATGCCAGATCCAAGGGAGACTGGCCAGATGTGCAAGGCATTATTCAAAAGCGCTTCTGTTTGAGAATAATATCTTCAGCCCCTTTTACTGGGGCATCTGTACCAAAAACATGGCGACTCTGTAAAGACAGATAGATATGAAATTAAGAAATACAAACGAATCCTAATTAATAGGGGGTTTATATTGGCTTTATAAGCTCCAAGAAGACAAACCTCATCAGCCCTTTGATCTAGAAGACTATTTCCTGTTTATTTTTACTTTGTAGTAGGGATTTGGTCATTACCAGCCCTCCTGGCCAAATTTATTCATGCAGTGTACATTATTGTCTCTTAGAAGCATTTCAAGATCCCAGGGTCAAGGGTAAATGCAGCACAAGAAATAAACATTCAGGAACGCTCCTCAGCCTTGAATCTACAGCAAGCACGGGCAAGGTGTCGGCTCAGGATATGCCATTTGTAAATTTCATGTTCAGTTCCATGTGCGATGGAACTGATTCTAACATCGCCCCAGGAGCTAGCCTAGGGTAGAAGGAGGTGGAATCCGCCTCTTATCAGTGCAAGATGTTCTCCCGTATAATTCAGCATGAGTCCATCCCACTGGAAACCGAACCAGGGGAGAAGAAAATCCGAAAGGAATAGACTGCCAAGAATCTCATTATAAAATAGGACTCCTGACAAGTCATCTGGAAACCATTTCATTGTTTATACCATACCAGTCTATTTCTGTTCAGTTTGGATTCATTTATAATAATAAGCTATGATCAGAATTGTTCAGTAATATGTTTTGGTAGAAAAAATAAAAATGACAAATAATGTAAACATTCAGGAAAGAGTATTCCATCAGCATTTCTTTACACCTGAACAGCGTTGCACTGGGAGTATGGACAATGGAGGCAGGTGACCAGTTAAGGGTAAAGGCATGCCTAGGGACAGACTCGTCCATGAGGCAGAAGTGTGGTTGCATGAATGGCGTTACTGACGAGGCCATTGGATTCTTGGATCCTAGTCTGATACTCAGAGAGGGTACTTGCCAGGTTCTTTGGGTACTTGCCAGGTTCTTATGGCCTGGATTGGCCACTGTTGGAAACAGGATGCTGGGCTTGATGGACCCTTGGTCTGACCCAGCATGGCAGCCTCTTATGTTCTTATGTCTGGGAGGAGAGCTTTAAATTAGGCTCACCAGGGGATGGTAACAAACATCCACAGGTAAGTAGGATACAGTGGGGTCAGTTTTCAAAAGTAAGAAATTAGCCAGCTAAATTCACGGCTGAGTGGCTAGAAGTAGAAGTAATTTCTCTTTGAAAACTGAACACAGTAAAAAAAAAAAAAAAAAAAAAAAGTTAAATACAGGCAGCAAAAGGTGGCCTATTGTAATAGAGCAGATACTAAAGAGTAACAAATCACTGGGACTGAATGGTATACAGCCCAGAGTTCTGAAAGAATTCAAAAATGAAATTGCAGACCTATTGCTAGCCAGAGATGATATTAGCCACCCTCCAGTCCTCAGCTATAGTGCCTGAGGCTTGGAAGGTGGCCAATGTAACGTCCATTTTTAAAAAGGGCTCCAGAGGTGATCTGGGAAACTACAGTTCAATGCCAGGCAAAATGGTAGCAGCTGTTTTGAAGAAGAAAATTACTGGTCATCTAAGC
The DNA here is from genome assembly GCF_901001135.1 of Rhinatrema bivittatum. Classification (NCBI taxonomy): domain Eukaryota; kingdom Metazoa; phylum Chordata; class Amphibia; order Gymnophiona; family Rhinatrematidae; genus Rhinatrema; species Rhinatrema bivittatum. The sequence continues at coordinate 10,866,574 of NC_042623.1, read as the reverse complement.
AGCAACAATGGGACTGAACCAAAATGAATTTTGCAAAGGGAAGCATTGCCTTATAAATGTATTAGACTTTTTTGAAGGGGTTAAAAAAACACGTGGACAAGAGTGGTTTGGTTGATCTAGTGTATCTGGATTTTCAGAAGGCGTTAGACAAAGTCTTTATGAAAGATTAATCAGGAAATAAAACAGTCCTAGGATAGGAGGCAGTGTCCTACTGTGGATTGATAACTGCCTAGAGGAAAGGGAACAGAGTAGAATTGAATAGTCATTTCCTTCAATGGAGAAAAACAAATAGTGGCGTGCCCCAGGGATCTGTACTGGGATCACTGCTTTTTAATATATTTATTAATGATGTGGAAAAGGGAGTGATGAGTGAGATGATAAATTCGCAGAGGATTGTGAGGAACTGAAAGAGGACCTTGCAAGCTTGGGGGATTGGTCATCTAAATGACTGATGAAATGTAATGTGGACAAGTGCAAAATGATGCATATAGCAGTGTTTGCCATCCGTCTCCTGGAGGCACGCCTAACCAGTCAGGTCTTCAGGATATCTATAGTAAATATGCATGAGATAGATTTGCATACATTGGAGTCACGGAGTATGCAAATCTACTGAATGCATATTCACTGTAGCAATTCTGAAAACCCAACTGGCAAGGAGAGGGTTGAGAAACACTGGCATATAAGGAAGTATAATCCAAACTATACGTACATGATGCTGGGCTCCTTAGTGGACATCACCACCAAGGAAAAGAATCTTGCAATCTTTGTGGACAAGACTTTGAAATCCTCAGTCCAATGCATGGCGACGGTCAAAAAATCTAATAGAACGTTAGGTATAATAAAGGAGAAGACATCATAACACTTCTGTAGCAATCCATGGTGTAGCTGCACCTTGAATACTGTGTGCAGCCCTGGTCGTCCCATCTCAAATAAAATGTAGAGCAGGGGTGGCCAACTCCGGTCCTGGAGAGCCACAAATAGGCCGGGTTTTCAGGACATCCACAGTGCATGCAAATCTACCTCATGCATATTCATTGCGGATCTCCTGAAAACCCGGCCTGTTGTGGTCCGGAATTGGGCACCCCTGATATAGAGGAACTAGAAAAGGTTCAGAGAAGGGCGACCAAAATAATAAATAAGATGGAATGGCTTCCTGTGTGGTTAGTGCTGTTCAGCCTGGAGAAGAGACAGCTGAGAGGAGATATGAGTGGGGTGGAGCAGGTAACTAGGGGACAGTTACTCACTCTTTCAGATAGGACTAGGGGATTCTCCGTGAAGCTGGTAGGAAGCATGTTTATAAAAAACTGGAAAAGTATTTTTTTCACTGAGTGCACAAACTGTGGAATTTGTTGCCCGAGGATGTGGTGAAAGCTGTTAGTATAGCTGGGTTTAAAATGGTTTGGTCCAAGTTCCTGGAGGAAAGGTCCATAAACCCCTATTAGCCGTGTAGCCTTGGAAAAGCCACTGCTTATCCTGGTCATGAGTAAGAAGGCTTAGATGTATTCTTTGTGTCCGGGTTTGGCCACTGTCACAGACCGGGGATGCTAGACTTGATGGACCTTTGGTCTGACCCAGCATGGTGTGGCTTATGTTCTGCTGATAACTGTCCCTTATACAATAAGGGCAATGCATGAATAATGCCTATTAAAAGGGGTATGATTTTTATTCGGTGGTCAGCTGAGCAGTGTCCAGCAGCAGAATCGATGTTTTCATGGCTCGAGATAAAAGAACTCGGTACGGAGAGGTTTCTAGAAAGGATCCATGATGCTGGAATCATTAGGGTAGGTCAGATGCTTACATCCTCACAAAGGTGCGTTAAGTGGGAAACTGCAAAAATGTGCATGATTAATGAATAGCCCCCCCCCCCAGTGAAAACAGCGGGGGGGGCCTGGGATAAATATCATTAACGCACCTTTGAAAACAGGGATGTCTGACAGTGCGCCTGCTCCTTTAGCATTTCCCATTGCAGCCACTGTTTTGTTTATCCTCATTTTTTCAAGTCCTGTTTGATTAGCAGAAGTCTTGCACGGGAGCATCGTCTGGTCATTTTGTTTATGTTAGAAATAATCCTGCACAAGACAAGAGACGCATTTTCACGGCAGGGAGCTGCTATTTCAGCTGCCCCTGCTGGGAATGAATCATAATGGAGCGGAGCCCGCAGCTCTGGCCAGATTCCTCAGCTTTTCCTGTCTTGTTAGTCTCTCTCTTCTTTAAATGTCCTAATCTGTTATTTTTAAATGACAGGCACACAGCCTTTATTGTGGCAGTGCTCCCTGTTTCTAAAAAAACCTCCGTCTCAGAACCAAGTCTTCTGAAACAACAAACAGCAGCATCCATGTAGAGTAACTTATCTCAGTGTCCTGCTCTAAGATTTGCAGAGGGAAGGTGTGGCTACATAGGGGCTGCTTTCCAAAATGCAAACTCTTACGTTACCTAAGTTATATTTCATGTTTGAAGAGATATTCATTTTAATTTTGTTTAATTTCAAACTCAATTGTCTAAAACTCTGTTTCCAAGTCATTCGTACAGCTTTTTCCTATGTGGGTCCCAGGATCTGGGATATGGTGCTGGAAGAGATTGTGGCCTTCAGCAAAAAAAACCATGAAAACCTTGTTGTTTTTCTGCTACATGAGTAATCAGCTCAATAGCTCAGCCACCCCTATGTTTTTAACAGCGTGGTCTTGTTGGTTGTGTATGGTACATGGCAGCCTGCTTTTTATTTTCAACTATGACGGGTTATTCCGAGTATATGGTACTGTTTGTTGTTCGCTGTCCTTTGATTGTTCAGTGTGTTACTTTTATTGGTGTTTGTATAATACTGTGGTCATTGGATTTATGTGGTTGTAACTTGATTTTTATCCTTTGTACTTTGCTTCGAAAATTTGTCAGTGGCAGAAGTGAACAAGAAATCCGAATAAAATAAATTGTGTTTAACCAAGGTGGGAGACTTGATACTATGGTAAGGTTACTAATTGCCTTAGCATTGGATTGCGGTGAGAAACTGACCAGGCAGCTTCTGGGGCTGGGCTACTCAGCTGCCTCTCCTTGTTTCTTCTGAGCTTCTTGCTCAGTCAGTCATTCTGTCATTTTTCCCATGCTTGGACTAGAGACCATGTATGCTTGCCAGTAGATCTTTCAAAATGGGTGAGCCAGCCACCTCCTGAAGTTAACTAGCTAGACCCAGCATTTGACAAGCTAACTACGCTGAGCAGCTAAGATAACCACCTCACTTCACCAGGAAGCCTTCTCTAGCCACTCGAAAAGTGAGCAGTCCCGGGGAATGATGTTGAGTCCGAGAGAGGAGATTAGCCAACCAAGCATAAGTGCAGCTATTGCAGGCTTAAATCTAGCCCGCTAAGCGGCCGATGCAATATCAAGCGCAAAAAGAACGTGCATCCAAACTGGGTGCACATTTTCTCAACACACACACATCCCCCTTTCCTGAGCACCCCATACAATAAGCAAATGAGCTGGCACACTAAAAAGAGCATGCTAGGGATAAACTGTGTGTCCCTAGTGTGTCCATGGCAACGGGTGTCCATTTTCCTAACCTGACCGCTGTCAAGATTTCTTTTTTTTTTTTTTTTTAATGCTGCTTCCTGTGGTTCCTTCTGCTTAGTAGGAGGGAACCTAAGTCTTGACGCACATCTAGACTTAACAGCAGCTCTGGACTGCCGTTAATTCTTGCGTGCACAAACGTGCGTGTCAGGCGCACAGTGATTTTTTTTTTGCATCGGGGGCAACAGCTAATAGCCTCAGTTAGATGGAATTTACATGTGATGAGCGCTGTTAGCTACGAGCATGTTCGGACATGCGTTTTGGATGCGCCAACTCCCCTTTTGCATCGGGTGTTAGCTTAGCGCGTCCAAGCACGGGCTAACCTGTGCACTAGCCTAAGTGCACAGTATTGCATCGGCCCCTAAGTTTGCAGCTGAAAATCAGTTTAAGATTGCCAGTGAAACTTAGCTGGCTCTTTGAATAGCAGTGCCATAGGGATCATGCAATCAGTAGGAAAAGAGAAGAATGAACTGTGCTGGCACTGTGCTGTTGCAGTGGAAAATCCTCTGGTATCCAGCCATCACGGCATAGTGTGTTTCGGTATTAGAGCAGAGGATATGAAGGTTCATCCAAAGGCAAGAGTCATCCTAGACTTCGGAAAAACTAATTTTGTTAAGATGGGGGAATATCTCAAGGAGATGTTAGCTGGATAGAAAAATCTAGGGGAAGTAGAAGGGCAGCGGGCAAAACCAAAAGGAGATGATATAAGGGCAAGTGACCATTTTGTTATGAAAGTAAATAAAGGAAAAAGAGGCCGATTCGGTTTTCTAAAGAAGCAGCTGAAAAGGTAAGGGAGGAAAGGTTAGAATTCATAAACTACAAGAGATCGCAGAAAGAGGAAGACAGGCGACAATATCTGGAGACACCAAGAGAAGCTGGGAAAGCAGTCAGGAGTGCAAACATTTTAAAATGGAAGAAAAAATAGCAAAAACAGTAAAACCAGGGGCGGACGGGGACATATTTTAGTGATATCTTAGTGATAGGAGAATGTGCAAAAGTGGCATTGTGAGACTCAAAGGGAATATTAAGTTGGAGGCCCCAAAACTTTAAAAAAAGTAAAAAATGAAAAATGGGCCCGCAGCTCGCGGGTTGAAAACCGGATGCTCAATTTTGCCGACGTCTGGTTTCCGAATCCATGGCTGTCAGCGGGTTTGAGAACCAACAGCCGCCGCTCCTGTCCAAAAAGAGGCACTAGGGACGTGCTAGTGTCCCTAGCGCCTCTTTTTGCCGTGGACCCTAATTTAAATAAATTAATTTACTGTATCGCGCGCACAGGAGAGAGGCCACTTGCCCGCTCTCCCGCGATTTTTACTGTATCGGCCTGTGTGATTGCTGAATGAGTTTCTCTGCTCTCTGCTCCTTGAAACGTGCCCCACCTCTGAGCAAGATGGAGGAGAGCAGACCTCGCAGCTGCACTTGAGGAGAGGCCGCAGTGCCGGCAGGTCCCCTCTGTCCAGTGGTGTGGGAGAGACTGAGACCTACAGTGGCGCTTAGGAGCCAGGAGTGCCGGCAGGGAGAGGACAGACACCCACAGCGGTGATGGAGAAGTTGGGGGTGCCGGCGGAACCCCCAACCCCCAGCGGCGGAGGAGAGAGCGAAATCCACGAAGGCGGTGGAGAGAGAGACCCACGGTGGCAATGGAGATACCAAAGTGCCAGTGGGGAGCCCATTATCCCCCCGCCGGCAGACGAGACAGAGATCCACAGCTGCCGAAGAGAAAAGGCAGAGGGAGGGTGAGAGCCCAGATGTCCCCCGAACTTGGACAGGCTGTAGTACCGGTTACAGTTTATTATTGCATAAGTGCTGGAATCACACAAAAATTGTCTGTTGTGGCCTTTGGCACATTTTGTTGGTTTTGGTTGTTCATGATCCTTAATGTCCCTTTCCGAAACAAGGGCCTGGCTCTCCAGCAGTGAGAGCCAAGAGCTGCTGATGTCTGAGCCCCCTCGTTGAAGTCATCTCTTTCCCACTGACTCAGAAGTAGAGTAGTCGCTTTGTCTCCTGGGGGTATTTTTCTTAGCCGTTCTCACTGTCTTTTCTTCAGCTTCCCAGCATGTCAGGACTTGGAAGGACATGATATAAGAACTTGCTCTCTGTCTTCCTTCTCTGAACTCAGGCGCAACACTCCTGGGAGACTATGCCACGTACCAAGGACTCTGATCAGATTTCAGACGGGGAAGCCTTGTGCTGGCGTCACCCGTTGACTTCATGACTGACATTTCTTGAGTCCTTTGGGGTTGTTGTGTTAGAACTGCATGTGCTATACTATTTATACTTTCTGGATTAGCTATTTGGTGTAAATCCTTTCCTGACTATGAGTTTACATTGCTCTTGATAGAAAAGGATGTACATTTTATTGGGACACGGTGGCGGAGGGCAGGGAAGGAAATCCCCACTGCTGACCCTCAGTCTCCATAGCAAGGCTTTCTGGCCTACCCACAGTACAATTCAGCTTGGCCTAACCCGCACTAGGCCCAGGTCTGAGCCGTGGTTCTCTAGGTCGAATAGAAGAATCAGGAAACCCGGATCAGAGCTTCCTGACTGCTGCAGTAAGACCCGGAGAGCCACAAGTCGTTCCTGGGCCTAATCCAAGTTACCGGAAGCAGAACGGTATTGTGGGCAGAGCAGGCAGCCTCGCTGAAGTCACTGCCAAAGACCTTCAACTCCCTGGAAGGTGTTAAAACCTATCTTCAGGTACCCAAGGAAAATGAAGGTTATAACTTAGTAATCTCCCAGGAGGAAACATGATGGTCTTGTAAGTGCTTGTTTGCTTTTTTTTTATTGATATGGCAGTTTCTCTCTGGACAAAGCAGGCTGAAATCAGCCATAACGTGTGGGTGACTTCATCTGACCCAGCTCTCATAGCTCAGAAGTGCTACTGAGCATGCACAGGAGTTCCCCTGCACAGCCACTGCCTCGTGAGCCCCTCCGTTGGTCTTCATCCGAGCTAGCATACACACCGATTCACTGTCTCTCTCTCTCTCTCTCTCTCTTGAATTTTGGTGAATTTTCACGTCTTTCCTCTTTTTTGTAACATTCTTCTTCATGCCTCTAACTTGGCAGCCCATGGAACAGAACTTTTCAGTTCTCCTAAAAATGTCTCTTTGCAAATGTATTTAATGCCTGGGGGTGTCGGCTCCATATGTCCACAGAGAGGCCGACTGACCCTCGCTCCAGCCTTAATGAGACACACCTTGCCTCTTGAAAACCTTAGTGACTCTTAATTTCTGGAGGAGACGGTGAAAACGCTGTCCATGAATCTCAGGGTATAGGACGATCCTAGGGTGGATGTTTTCAGGCTGCTACAGTTCATTCTGCCCCTGACAAGGACCATTCCTGCCCCAGTCCATGGTCTTTTCAGGGTTCTCCAGCTGAGAACGTAGCAGAATCCCATGTCTTGCTTACCAGTGCTGCTCAAAATTGATCTTATAGTTAATCAGTTTTGCACACCACTGGTAAAATGAAGCGAGGTCCCACTCCTGAACCTAAAGCAGGTGAAATGCTCTAGGGCAGTGGTTCTCAAGTCCTGGGAGGTGTCACAGGACTTGAGAACCACTGTTCTCTCCTCATCAGCCCCCCCGTGTTTGACTTCTCCTTTATCAGGTCTGATGAGAGGATGCTTTCACTTCCTTCTCCTCTGTCCCCCTTCACCATCAGAGCGAGACATTGACAGCTCCTGCTCTTCTGGGCCCAATGGGACACCCGCTCTATCTTCCCCAGCTGGGCTTGGGAGTGATGCTGCGGGTGATCTCTTCACCCTGTGTGGGTGGGGGAAAGGAGACTGGGGATGCTGGGCAGGGAGAGGTGGAAGAGAGAGAGAAAATGTTGCTGAGCAAGAAGGGGTGGGAAAAAAAGGGGTCAGGGGAAGCTGGGCAGGGAGAGTTGAGCAGGGAGAGAGGGAGCACAGGGAAGAGCCTGTGGGGAGGGTCAGAAATGGTGACCAGGGATGTGAGCATGAAGGAATGAGTGAAAGGGAGTGATTGAGAGAAGTGATGGAGGCATGGAGGGGGAGTGACGGGGTGAGAGAGCCATAATATGTCAGTCTGGGGAATGTGCATTTCTTCTCTCTTTGTACTTTGCTTAGTGTAGGAGGAAATGTATTTCTGTTTCTAGCTCTGCATGCAGAGGGACTTTTTGAGGTTTCCATTCCAGTTTTTGTCTCCACATTTGTAATTTGTGGTCTTTTATTCTGTATTTGGTGAAGGTCGGTTCTGTGTGCGTGACCAAGGTGAGGTACGTTACTAGCATGTAGGCATTTGTGTCAGTCTTATTTGTGTGCATTGGTAACGCACTGTTGCCTTTCTGTTTGAATCCTTGCAGTACCGCTGTTATGGTATGGCAGGTTTGCTACACAAATGCTGAGTGGTTTTTCCCCTCAGGTTTTGTATTTTACAATGCGCCTGGTAGTAGAGGGAGTCTGTGTTGCTTTTACTGAGATGACAGCAGACAATGTGCAGATTCTGATTCCGATAACAGAATCCATCACAAAATCACTCGCGCACTGGAACAACTGCCTTAAATCGATCACCAGCCTCCTCAACAGTCTTAATTTGGTCCTTAACGCATCTAAGACCGAACTCCTCCTCATCTCCCCCCACCAAGACAACCCAATCTCACAGACCATCCCCCATACACAGCTCACGCACACACATGTAAGAGATCTCAGGGTACTACTTGACAATCGCCTAAACCTAAAGAAAATGATCAACACCATTACCAAAGATTGTTTCTATAGACTTCAGGTCCTAAAAAAACTCAAACCGCTTCTATTCTTCCACGACTTCAGGACAGTTCTGCAAGCCTTGCTATTTGCTAAAATAGACTACTGCAGCGCTCTCCTCTTGGGTCTCCCCAGCTCTACCACCAAGCCTCTACAGTTGATACAGAACGCCGCGGCAAGAATCCTGACCAACACCAACCGCGGAGAACACATATCACCCATCCTCCGTAACTTACACTGGCTCCCAGTGAACTACAGAATCCTTCACAAATCACTCACCTTAATTCACAAATCCATCTACAATCACCTGCATTTGGACCTTGAATTCCCCCTCAAACTCCACATATCCAACAGACCAACCAGAGAAGTATATAAAGGAACCCTACAGGCCCCACCTACAAAAGCCACTCGCCTCACCTCGACCAAAGATCGATCCTTCTCGACAGCAGGCCCAGCTATCTGGAACAACTTCCCCTCCGACCTTAGACTGGAACCCTGCCTCTTAACATTCAGGAAAAAACTGAAGACCTGGCTTGTCCGCCAAGCCTTCTCAGATCCCCCTGATACCCACTAGATGACCGAAATTCACTTCATGAACTATGGATCTCCATACTACATTCAAGTTCTTGATAAGAGCCTCTCCTGACTCTTCAATTGTTTTCTACTCTTTGTTTACTGCGTTCTTAGGCCTTTCTGTCTTTCCAGCAGACCTTGCTTCCAAGTTTGCTTTCCTTGTTAAATGTAACTTTGCTCTTCCTTCTTCAAAGTATGGTTTGTGTTACAGTTCCCCAATTCGATGTAAACCGATCTGATATGGTCTCTTAACCATGAAGGTCGGTATAGAAAAGTGTTAAATAAATAAATCAGAATATCTTTTTAGTACGGCGAGTTCTGCAGGGAAATATCCTAACTCTGCTCTGCATCCACTGTTTGGGGTTCCTGTGGCTGCAGAATGTATGGTTCATTTAGCCCTGAATCAGTCATGTGCTCAGTGTCTCACATGTGAGCCTCATCTGTCAGGTGTGTCGCGTCAGGAAAAAGGTTGAGAACCTCTCCTCTAGGGAGCTTTCTAACGCACTGCCTGGAAAAGATCAGAAGTGTCTGGATTCGTTCAGCTCTCAAGCTCTGCACTTGTCTTATGGCAAATCCACGTTACTCCTTAAATATTTTTTTTCTGACTATCAGTGTTCAGTGTTTAGTTGTGTATTGAGGAGCATCCCACCCACTGGAGTGTGACCTAGCAATGCAAGGTTCAACCTTTCGACCCTTCCAAGGGCATTCACTAAGTGCCTAGAAGTCGGAGCAGCGCAGCCGCAGAGACAGAGGGTTTGTGTGTTTCTGGACCTGGACAACTGGTTAGTGGTGGGCCCCTCTCTGGCAGGCATTCTGGAGGCCCTGCTCACGGCAAGTCGTGTTCTTCAATCACTGGGACTTCCTTATCAATTTTTGAAAGTCAAATTTGATTATATACTGGAAATTCCAATTCATAGGAACCTAGATTGACTCACTTCAGAAAAACGACTTCTGCAAGATGAGAGGTCTGGAACTTTTAATGGGCCTCACAAGGTCCCTTCAGCAATGAGACCACACATCAGCAAGAGTGATTCGTTTCTTCCTGGCTCACATTGCGGCAGTAGTTCATGTACTTCCTCTGACCCACCTTTACGTGCGTGGCCTGCAATGGGCCCTCAAGAATCAGTTGGATATCTCATCAGTTATCTGTATCTCCGAGATGCAAGCATCTCTGCAGTAGTAGATGCACCCAGAAGTCTCACCCTAGGACTCCCACTGCTTCCACCAGAGGGTCAGGAGCACACACTTGACACTTTGTAGACTCAAGAAATGTCGTCAGGAGCAGAAATGCTTCTATACCAACCTTTTGGAGCTGCAGGCTATCCAGAATGTGTTAAGACTTCCCTCTCTCTCCTGCTCTCAGATAAGAGAATCTTGATCCAAACAGAAAATCAGGTGGTTATGTTTTATATAAACAAAGTGGGATGGGCTCATATGAAGAGATTCTGAGAATTTGGTGGGGGGGCCTGTCGTCACAGTTCCTATTTCCCGGACATCCAGAATACACTGACAAACTGGCTCACCACAGTCTTCAGGCCTCACAAGTGGTCCCTAGATCACGGGATTCCAGATGATCTGTTCTTCTATTAGGGAACTCCGGTAAATGACTTGCTTGTGTCCGAGAATAACTGAAAGGTTAGACAATTCTGTTCCATGAGACCAAGCAACTGCAGATGAGCTCCGATGCTTTTGCACAACTGGAGTATCATTGTATTCTACGCTTACCTTCCTATTTCTCTCATTGCCAGGATTATCCAGAAGATCCTTTGGGACAGAGCGATGATCATTCTTATACCCTTGGCTTGGCCTCATCGAGTGTGGTATCCTTACCTCCTCTCTGCTGATCCAGCCTCCAATCCAACTGACTCTTATCATGCAGGAGGATGCAAAACTTCTGTCCTTGGCCCTCATGGTGTGGATGTTGAGCACAAGGTTGTATCCTTCCCAGGGAAGAGGAGGACATTATCGTCTCATCTAAGAAACATTTCAGCAGAAGATCTTATAGTTTCAACGGCAAGAGGTTCTCTAAATGGTGTGAGTCTGGTCTTCTGGCACCTTCGCTTGTAGCCTGAAAGAACTTCTCGAATATCTTTTCTTCCTATCGTCATCTGATCTCAACAAGTCTTTGAAGGTGCTTCAGTGCCATCGCAGCCTATCCCCAGAGGCTGAAACTCCTAAGTCTCTCTACCCTTTAGTAGCAAAGCTCATGTAGGGACTATGGCACACCAAGCCTCCAGCCTGTAAACCACCAGTATCACGGGACCTCAGCCATGAAATCTTCTGAACCTCTTGAGTCAGTGGATCGGAAGTTTCTCACCTGGAAGGTGCTGTTGCTTGTAGCCATCATCTTGGCACCCAAAGGGGGTCAGTTTTAAGTGCTGCTCGCGCTAAGATGCCCATACATGCACGTATCTGAGCTGCACGCGAGAAGTGCGTATTTATAAAGCCACTAATTATGCAAATATGTGCGTGTGTATGAGCAAAACAAAATGGCCGGAAAAGGGGCAGAGTTGTAGGTGGGGCATTAGCTTTCTGGAGTGGGACCAACAGTTACATACATAACTCTGTCGTTTAAAACCGGCTGCTGCAGCTCACAGCAGTTTGTTAGCCGCGTCTGTTTACATCTGCCCCTGATGAGGTGTAAGGTCTGCAGAAATCAACTGGATAAGGGGTGTGGGCCAACTGGGGGGAGGGCAGGATGAAGAACCAGACTGGGCAAACTAGTGGACTAATGGGTAAAACTGGGGATGGTTGTTAAATCCGCTTCCCTGTGCAAGTCCTTAAGGAGGATACATACTGTACCTTTGCTCGAGTAACTGCTTAAAATCAGGAGCACACGTATGCGCAGAGGTGTATTTTAAATTTTACGCGTGTATGTGTGTGTACGTTTGCTCGCGCGCTTGCTGTAAAGTTACCCTCCCTGCGAGCAAGTTGCAGGCCCTGGCCTTGCATTCGCCGTACCTTCAGTTTTTTGCACTCCAATTTCAGCGCGTTGTGGGAAGCTATAATGCAATGTCAGCAGCAGGAAGGACGTTTGCGCACTGCACAGTCAGTAAATGAATATTGCAGAAACACAGGACAGATCCTCGGGATGATGTGCTATTCCTCTATAGGAAACTACACCTTCTTATTATTTCTTTAGCAATGTATGCAGCCTTCCACCTGTTCCCTTGTACTGCTTTTCAGAATATTGCACGACCGGTTCTCTTTCTCAGTGTCTGCTTTGTTACAGGTCAGTGAGGGGGGGTGCAACAGATTCAGATGCCATGTGAACACTTGTGCTGTGACCCCTGAAACTGGACTGAGACCACTGTCTCATTGCACTTAGGCCACCTTCGGTGGGACTTGATCATTCTCCTGAGCTATGCAGTGCCCACTGCTTACAAGAAACCACTGCCTTTTTAGGATGAACGCTGTTTGCTTATAGCGACTGTAAATGGTTCCAATGTGCGCTGTAAGAGAGGTATTACCTTTATAAAATGATCGGGGGCATAGTTTCTTAAAAGAAAAGCTACGGCTGATTTCAAGCCCAAATCAAAACAATGTCTGAAACACTCCCTCGCTGCGAAGCCAAAACTAGCGATCGTTAAACATGCAGAACATGCGATGCAAAATAGCATGAACTTGGTGTGTTTCCCATTTCAGGATTGCTGGGGATACAGCTCTGTGCAAAAATATCCATGAGTCGGTCAGCGCTCAAATCCGAAAAAACTTTGCAAAAAGCAAGTGGAGGGTAAGCTGCATTTGTTGTAATTATTATTTTATTGTTTGGTATCACTTTGATCTCCTCAGATAATCTCATGCTGTGCCTTGGCTAGGATGGATGCAAGACACAGTTGCATAACTCTTACATGACCCGATATGTTTGATGTAGTCATTTGAACATTTAAAGGTGATGTTGGTATACAATTAGTATACAGATATAATTACATATAGAAATCAGCAATAAATGGCGTTATTATATACATTATCTCAAGAGTCTTTAAATTTGTGCCAGAGAGAGTGAAAGTGTGTTGCACAGTTGTAGACACACGTTGTCTGCCCTCTGGCACTCCAGTTGGGCTTTAATCACAAGGGTACGTGATCTATGCGTTGATCATAGAATAGGATATGGGTCCAACCTTTCCATCATAGAACGTCCTGTAAAAAATTGGTGATAGTGGTGGGAATAGAACCCGCATCCCTGAAGAGGGTGGAGGCACACATTGCCCGCCCTTCTGCTCTCCAGTTTGTTACAGGAAGTTTTATGGTGGAAAGGTTGGGCACTTATCCTAATATATAATCAATGTATAGATCACATACCCTTGTGGTTAAAGCCCAGTTGGAGTGCAGGAGAGCAGACAACGTGTGTCTACAACCGTGCAACACACTTTACCTCTGGCACCTTTCACTCTCTCTGGCTCAGATTTAGAGACTCTTAGAGAATGTATATAATGTAATTTTTTGCTGATTTATATAGGCAAATATGTACTTTATTATGTATTCAATTGTTTAGTTTTCAATTCCTCAGATTGCATGATATGCAAGTAGTGCTTTCTAGCTTCCCAGTTTCCTCCTGAAGTGAAGCTGAATTTATTAGTCATAGCTAACTCTGCTATGAAAGCTTCCTGACATAGCCATTGCTAAGGGTTAGCAGATCTTCCTAACAACTTACTTATTTTATTTGCTATACCTTTCTCTCTTTTAGTTTTTAATGTAACAGCCAATTCATTTATATCTTAAAGTCACCAAAATTTTTGTTATTGATCATGTTGTATATTGCATTTTTATTCTAACTTTGCTTTAAATTTGGCTTTGTTTTATATTTCATTTTTATTTAAGTTATATTTTAATTTTAAATTTGATTCTGTTTTTTATAGTCATATTACTGTAAACCGCTTTGGTCAATTTTTACATAGGTAAAACGGTATATAAATATGTTAAAATAAATAAGTGTCTTGTAACATAGCCAGGAGTTCAGGTTGCCTCTGCATGTCTCCTTGAAGGTCTGAGGCTCTCCTCTGCATGGTCTGGTCCCTCTCCTTCTGGTCACATCTGTGGCTGGACTGACTGCATCTGCTTTGGGCTGGAGCTGGCCGTCTGCTTGTACGCTCAAGGGGTCCGGTCATGTGCACTGGTCGTCTGCTTCGGGCTGATTGGACGCATTGATCATTTGTCCTGATCGCTTGCCTTGGGGCTGACGCCTTGCCAAAATTCTGCTCTGAGCCTCAGGCCTTTTTAGTGCTTTTCTCAAATAATAAGCAGCAAGATTGCATGTTTCTCGGTTCATTGCTTACATCTGAATATGAATCCGCACCCTTTAAATGTCAAGGCGTCGAGGTTATTTGGGTCACAAGAGATCAAAATGGTCCTATACAATATCACATGTTGTTTACCCCTTCTTCCCATGTGGTAAGGCAGTGCTAAAAGACTCTGGATATGAGGCCTTCCCTGACTGGATGTTCCTCTATATGATATGTCTTCTGTGATGCTTCTTATTAAACACAGTTCTATAGCTCTCACCAGCCGATCAATACTTGGCAATTATTGCAACTTTAGGCTCCTTTTAATCATGGTCTCAGTCCTCAGATAATTGCGGAGCTCCACGGGGCTGAATGTTTGCTTTCTAGGTCAAGGTCCAGTTTCCTCTGCAGCTGAATCTGTCTTTCTCTTACAGCTCTGAATTTTAAGTGTTGCAAAATGTTCCTTCTAGCAGAAGGTGCTAAATGCTGGAAAAGTCTCTAGGCCTGCCTTATGTAGTTTGGTTAATGTATATATTTAAATGGCCATTTTATGCATAGTATGCCCATTGCAGAAATGTAATCTGTTTTGAGTTTCAAATGTCCATTATTCCATGCATTCTGAGAGGCTTTTGTGATAGGTCAGAATAGAAATGTCCATATGAGAGGCTTCTAGCAGAAAAACAGGACATTCTTCAGGAGTTTATCCTAACTTCCTATACACTAATCTAGATGTAATTTCTCCACCCCCAAGCCAATCATAACAGTTGCAGATAGTGATATTCCAAAGGTTACTTTCCCTGTGGTGCATACACTGAGGCCCTCTGCAGAACGTCATTATTGAAGGAATGGGGACGTGATACTGTTTGAAAAACTCCTCTCTACACGCATGCTTTAGGAAAAAAATGTAAATGGAGAGCTCCTGGGGCAGGCGTCTTCTCACTCTGCTCTTCTTAACTGTCTGTGCAGTTAGTTTGTCAGTCTCCTTCTACTTTGCTTATTCCAGCTGTGATGTTATAGGGAAGGAAATAATGTCATACTGTTGTGTGCTGTTCCGCAGGTTCTTTGCAAACTTCAATATCTGTTATTGGACCCATGTAAGGATTATTCAAAGTTGGGGATGTGCAGGAGTTCTCTAGATCAGAGAGGGCACTTCTTCAGAGTTTAAGATGTGATCTGAAAAGCTGCTGTCCAGCCCCATCATTGGAATCCACTTTACTCCTGGGCCAATATGAGCACAGATCAGTTAAAGGGAGTAGGGCCTCCTGATATTCACACTTGGATGATTACCAAGCTCAGGGGGTCATTTATCAAAATGCAAAAACACCTGAGATAGCTTGCATTACAGGGCAGTAAAGTGTTAGCACATTTCACAATGTCTCCTGAAAGGCCTGCTTTAGTAGGTTTGATGGGGAGAGAGAGAAAGAGACTCTGAGAGAGAGACTGAGAGACTGATAATTTCCCTTTCTAGATGGGTATATCCATACCTATGGGAGGCCCACCAAGTGAGGGTTAGGTATTAGTGTGGGGGGTTAAGGGTCACGTTGACATTCAATGTGAGACGTACGAACAGAACAGTGGTTTCTTGTGAAGATTTGATGACCTACGGCGTGAGGAATCTCACCCAAAGATGAGATTTGTCCAATGTTCTCTCCACCTAGCTTGATGTTACCCAGGTAGAGAGTCCATCAAGCTAGGTTGAGAGAACCTTGTACAAATCTCATCTTGGAGTGAGTTTCCTCTCTCCGAAGGTCATCAAATCTTCACAAGAGACCACTGTTCTGTTCATACGTCTCACATTGAATGTCAAAGTGGCCCCTTAACCCCCTACACTAATACCTAAACCTCACCTCCAGTTGCTAGGTGGGCCTCCCATAGGGATCAAAATAGGAGAGGACAGTATGGCTAGTCTCTCTCTCTCTCTCTCTCGTTCTCTCTCTTATATGAAAAATGATCCGACCCTTCTCTCTACTCTTCAGGGAAGGAGCAATCACTAAAGTGATCCTTTATGGGGCAATATCATCCCTTTTATGGTGTCTCTAGTTCTATTAGCCTTGGGCAAATTGAGGTAATGATGCGCAATTTTATTTTTTTTTCACAGCAAGCATTTAATGCCACTGCCGTTGTCAGACATATGAGAAAGTTGCACCTCGGAAGCAGTCAGGACAGCGGCAGCGTGTCAGGTGGCCTGAGTCCTGCCAGCCCGCTTCCAGACGGAACGCCGCGCAAAGACTGTGAGTACAGGGCGGATGAAGAAGCCCGTCCAAGGCGACGTGTAGTCTTAGATAACAGGACAAGGCCGCCTCCTCCTCCACCCTCCCCCTTTCATTCCTCGTTTCCCCCTGCCCCTCATGCTCCTCTTCTCCCCGTACCTGGCTGTCATTGTGTGTTTCACTCAGAAGAAGCTTCAGGAGACTCCTTACATTTTCCTGCAGATCTTTATTTTTGGCTTCCCTGCCTACAAGTCTGTAATTGTAAGACTCTAAGGTGTTTTTTAAATTCCGAAGAAGAAAACCCTCACATAGGCTGTTTGGCTGCAAAGGAATGTAGCTTGCCAGAGGCCGGATTGAGGTTTTTTTTTTGAATGGGAAGAATTTGGGATTTTCTAACCTGGTGGAGGAGATCGCTCATTTCATGTTGTATGGATGAGCACTTACGTGGTTTTTTTTGGGTTTTTTTTGTTTCATTTTGGGCTTTTGTTCATTTTTTTATTATTATTTTATGATGTGGTTATTTTGTTTCATTTATATGAAAACAAAATATATGAAAACAAAATAACAGTACAAATCAAAAGAGGACGCCGCATCTCAGAACTGAAAAAATGCAAGGCACCCGAGCCTGCCCCCTTTCCTCCCTACTCTTACCCCAGTGTGAGTCTTCAAAAGCCACAGAGGGCACCCGTGCTGCCCATGCACTCCTGCCCCGCCGGGTCGATATTGCAAAATGGCACCGGCCCGCTCTGCAGCGTCCCCACAGCGAAACGGTGCCGGGCTGGGGGCCATCCAGTGCCATTTTGAAAGAGTAGCCCAGTGGGACAGGAGTGGCCGAGGGTCACGTCTGCCCCGTTTGAGCTTTCAAGACCAGAGACGGAGAGAGAGATTCGCTTGGGGGATTTTTTTTATTTTTAGGGATGGGCACAAGGTGTGATGGGAGGCCTGGACTGAAGCTGGGGAGCTGGGTCCGTCTTAGTGAGAAAAACGATCGGAAACCCAAGTTTTCTTGGTTTTTCTTTCATTTCATTTTCCCAATGAAACCAAACAGGACGTTTTCTTACCGTTTCCTGCGTTGTTTCCACCCAAAGGTGCGTCGCTAGCATGTTAGCTGCTTTGCAGGAGGTGGAAGAAAAGCTAAGCTGTTATTCCCTGTGCTATCACCATCAAACGTTCCCCTCTCTTACAATCAGAACCTCTGGTTTGCCTTTGACCCTAGGATGGCAGCAAACTGATTATTCCCACCCCACGCCCCACCACTGCCACCAAAGAATCTGTCCACGACCCATCCCTACAGGGAGAGGCACTGACGAGAGGTGAGAGAGAGGAAACTGGAGGGGAAGGGCTGCTTCTACTAACCTGCCCCCTTCCAGCCAGAGGAGGTCTCACTCTCTCTCGTACTCTCCTGCCCCCTTTCAGCCAGAGGAGGTCTCACTCTCTCTCATACTCTCCTGCCCCCTTCCAGCCAGAGGTCGTCTCACTCTCTCTCGTACTCTCCTGCCCCCTTCCAGCCAGAGGTCGTCTCACTCTCTCTCTCGTACTCTCCTGCCCCTTTCCAGCCAGAGGAGGTCTCACTCTCTCTCGTACTCTCCTGCCCCCTTCCAGCCAGAGGTCGTCTCACTCTCTCTCGTACTGTCCTGCCCCCTTCCAGCCAGAGGTCGTCTCACTCTCTCTCGTACTGTCCTGCCCCCTTCCAGCCAGAGGTCGTCTCACTCTCTCTCGTACTGTCCTGCCCCCTTCCAGCCAGAGAAGGTCTCACTCTCTCTCGTACTGTCCTGCCCCCTTCCAGCCAGAGGTCGTCTCACTCTCTCTCGTACTGTCCTGCCCCCTTCCAGCCAGAGGTCGTCTCACTCTCTCTCGTACTGTCCTGCCCCCTTCCAGCCAGAGGTCGTCTCACTCTCACTCTCTCTCGTACTGTCCTGCCCCCTTCCAGCCAGAGGTCGTCTCATTCTCTCTCGTACTGTCCTGCCCCCTTCCAGCCAGAGGTCGTCTCACTCTCACTCTCTCTCGTACTGTCCTGCCCCCTTCCAGCCAGAGGTCGTCTCACTCTCTCTCGTACTGTCCTGCCCCCTTCCAGCCAGAGGTCGTCTCACTCTCTCTTGTACTGTCCTGCCCCCTTCCAGCCAAAGGAGGTCTCACTCTCTCTTGTACTCTCCTGCCCCATTCTAGCCAGAGAAGGTCTCACTCTCTCTTGTACTCTCCTGAACCCTTCCAGCCAGAGGAAGTCTCACTCTCTCTTGTACTCTCCTGCCCCCTTCCAGCCAGAGGAGGTCTCACTCTCTCTTGTACCCTCCTGCCCCCTTCCAGCCAGAGGAGGTCTCACTCTCTCTCGTACTCTCCTGCCCCCTTCCAGCCAGAGGAGGTCTCACTCTCTTGTACTTTTCTGCTTCTAGATAATTAGGGAGCCTGATGGAAATTTTAGAGCTATCAAAAAGTTGATAGATTTATAGCTAAATTGTCCAAAAATATCTAAATTAGGACCCTGTCTCATTCAGAGCTCTAAAATCTCCATCGGGTTCAAAAAGTCACCAGCTCTAGTCTAGCTACGAGATGGCTGAATTGGCACCGCTGCTCAGCAGGGTCAGCAGAGCTTGTGTTCATTCTTTCTTGTGGTTACATCTCAAGCCACTTAAAATGTTGTTTTCTTTTTGTTCCCCTTCCACCCAGGTTTGTCCCCCTCCAGCCCCTGTAGCTTTTTGTCTGCCCTTTCTGCCTCGTCCTCGGGAGCGGAGCAGAGGCCTAGGCCGGCCTCCGTGGCGACGGTGCAGACGGGGGGCAAGTGAGCGGCGGAGGCGGGGAGAGAGCGGCGGACGCCTGCATGCTGCACCCACGGGCGGACGAGAAGAAGGAAGATTCTTTTTTTTTTTGTTTTTTAATGGCCATATTTTATACTGCAGTGGGGGTGGGGCGGGCAAAAGCTGCGTTTTATTCTAAGGACTTCTGTGCCGCACAAGCGAGAGGACTGAAGGGTATCTGGTGCTGTGGATAGGAGTCTGAACCTCTGCACCTATGGGACAATGGTTTCACCTTTACTCTCCTAACCGGTTTACCCCCTTTTCAGCCTGGGTACCCTATGTATCGTACATTTTCAGTAATTAAGGTCGCAACTGGATTATTTAAATATTAATTATTTTTTTTTTTTCTATCTGGAAGGCGGTTCCTGTCTGAAATGAGCTCCCTTGGCCTTTCCCTCTGCTGCGTTACTTTGCTTTTATCAGCAGAAATTTTCATTAACATTAAGCAAATGTTGCAGAAAGGCTGTATATTTTTGTTACTTCTGTGCTGTAAACTAAGATTACGATGCTGTGCAGGGTCAACTGTGCACTTATTGGTGGATGATCACTTTCACTGGCCCCTCCGCACCTTTCTCTACACAAATTAGAGCAAACTAATTAAAACAGACGAGTTCAGCAGGTGTGTCATTTAGGAACGTGCAAGGCGATGTGGACTTGAAAAAACAGGACATGAGATATAATCACGCCTCGTGTCCCGCACTGCAGGGCACTCCTCGTGTCTCACAATGCAAGGGCACGCCTAATGTCCTTTAGTGCAGAGCATGCCTCTTGTGTCACAGTGCAAGGCAACGCCTATTGTGTCACAGTGCAAGGCAACGCCTATTGTGTCACAGTGCAAGGCAACGCCTATTATCCCACAGTGCAAGGTACTCCTCGTGTCCCACCATTCAAGGGCATATCTCGTGTCTCACAATGCAAGGGCACGTCTGGTGTCCTATAGTGCAAGGGTACCCCTCGTGTCTCACAATGCAAGGCACGCCTAATGTCCTATAGTGCAGAGCATGCCTCGTGTGTCACAATGCAAGGCCACGCCTATTATCCCACAGTGCAAGGTACTCCTCGTGTCCCACCGTTCAAAGACACATCTCGTGTCTCACAATGCAAGGGCACGCCTGGTGTCCTATACTGCAGGATACTCCTCGTGTCTCACAATGCAAGGGCACGCCTAATGTCCTATAGTGCAGAGCATGCCTCGTGTGTCACAGTGCAAGGCAACGCCTATTGTGTCACAGTGCAAGGCAATGCCTATTGTGTCACAGTGCAAGGCAACGCCTATTATCCCACAGTGCAAGGTACTCCTCGTGTCCCACCATTCAAGGGCATATCTCGTGTCTCACAATGCAAGGGCACGTCTGGTGTCCTATACTGCAGGATACTCCTCGTGTCTCACAGTGCAAGGGCACCCCTAATGTCCTATAGTGCAGAGCATGCCTCGTGTGTCACAGTGCAAGGCAACGCCTATTATCCCACAGTGCAGGGTACTCCTTGTGTCCCACTGTTCAAGGGCACATCTCGTGTCTCACAATGCAAGGGCACGCCTGGTGTCCTATAGTGCAGAGCATGCCTCGTGTGTCACAGTGCAAGAGCACGTCTGGTGTCCTATAGTGCAGGGTACTCCTCGTGTCTCACAATGCAAGAGCACACCTAATGTCCTATAGTGCAGAGCATGCCTCGTGTGTCACAGTGCAAGGGCACCCCTAATGTCCTATAGTGCAGAGCATGCCTCGTGTGTCACAGTGCAAGGCAACGCCTATTATCCCACAGTGCAAGGTACTCCTCGTGTCCCACCGTTCAAGGGCATATCTCGTGTCTCACAATTCAAGGGCACGCCTGGTGTCCTATAGTGCAGAGCATGCCTAATGACCCACAGTATAGTGATACACTCTTCCTAGAAGCGAGCTGAACATCCACCATGCAGGCACCATGCACTATCTCAGAAGTCTTACTGAGTCATTGCAGTACACTGTTGGCCGCTTATAGGAGCGTTTACTCATGCAGTGAAATAAGCAGAGATGTCAGTGTGCAATAGATTGTTACTTTTCTAAGCAGCATGGGTTGCTGCTGATGCTTGGAGAATCCATTTGGTAAGAGCCACGGTGGGGCGGGACAGGCTGACATTGCTGTTCCACCGCCCTGCCACAGAATGGAAGTATGGGAGGGAGCCCTGCGCATGTTGAAACCAGCACAGAGCCCACCTGTGATCCCGGCTAACGAGCCACACTGCGTCACAAGGTTAATTAGTGTAAGAGAAGCCGGGAGTCAGCAGAAGGACGGCATGAAGATCCCAGCTCACAGCTCCTAGGAAGATTCCTCTGCCGAATCGATTGCCCGGCAAGAGTTTCGCAGCAGCCCTACGCTGTTCAGCCTTCGGGTGACTCGGATTGGATTCCTGGAATGGGCTTCTTCCCCTGGGGCCAGCCAGGCTTTGGGGAGGGGGATTCTCAGTCATTGCTCAGTGGTGACACCTACTGGCCTGATGTGTACCTGGTTCTGGAGGCCAGGGAAGAGCCACGGAGGGGCTCTAAGATCGGGGGGGGGGGGGAGGGAAGCCTTGGGACGTTCCCAGTGAAGGCCAGTTCCAGAGGGGCTTGAAGCCCAAAAGAGCAGGAGGCTGGTAGGCTAAAAAGAATCCATCTGCTTCTGCTGCCTGTGTGGTCCATATGAGAGCCAAGAACCCTTTTCATTTAGTCACTAAACAGAAGCCTTATTTTTATATTCTAATCTTTTTAATCAAAAGTCATTCTGTGCATCTACCATGAATAAAAACAAAAAATAACATTCCATGCTGGACTTTGGGCAGTCTTGCCAGATGTAACCATTGCACTATAACAGTAAAATATGTGAGACAAAAAACGTCATATTTATCTATATATAAAACGCTCGTGCCGGTCAGTGAGTTGTCAGTCACACTGTTATGTCTGTCTGTGGCCACCAGGTGGCACCCAGAACAGCGGATGGTGCAATGTGCAACGACAGTATGCTCTGTCTGCAAAGCACTGTCTCTCACACACACATACACACACACACACACACACACAGGCTGTTATTGACCCGACAACCCAAGCGATGCTAAGTAATATTTGCTAATATGCTCTGTCTGTGAAGCCCTGTTTCTCACGCTCCCACACACAGGGACAGGCTGGCATAAGAACACACGCATATGCAAGCTCAAACTCGCACAAGAATGCAGACAAGCTTGCATTCATATGCAGAAGTGCACGCAAGCTTGTGCAAGCATGCAAAAGCAAGCACAGGCGTGCACACAGGCTCACACGTGCATACACACACATGGGCAGGCAAACACACATATACTCAGGCACAGCCACCTGTACCCAGGCACAGGCCCCCACATGGTCAGGTGGAGGCCATCCATACACAGGCACA
Source organism: Rhinatrema bivittatum (assembly GCF_901001135.1). Classification (NCBI taxonomy): domain Eukaryota; kingdom Metazoa; phylum Chordata; class Amphibia; order Gymnophiona; family Rhinatrematidae; genus Rhinatrema; species Rhinatrema bivittatum. Next base: position 10,844,115 of record NC_042623.1, on the reverse strand, counting down.
GACCCCCACGTGCACGCACACACACACATGCTGTTATAAGCCAGACTCCCTGAGCAACTCCCTGAGCAACGGTTTACTAGCGTATATATCAACTATACTTTATAACACTCGTATTATTCAATTTTATGAAAGACCAAGTGACCGCCTTGCTATCCTTGCAAAAGCCTTCTTTCATATTTCATTTTGTACCAGGTAATTGATTTCATTATGGAGGAGTAGAACGAGGAGCGTTCTTTTCTTGTTCTTTCAGAAACATAGTTATTACTTGGGAAAAACGTGAGGAGCAGGAGCCTCCCCACGGGCTGTGCGGGGGCAGAAGCTGCTTTTTCCTCAGAATTGCCCCTGCAGTCCTCGGCTTGGAGTTTGGCGTTGGCTTCTCTTGGTGCCGGCTGAGTCCTGGATGGTCTCTTGTATTGCCCGCCCTGTGTTTGGTGGGATTTTGCCCAAAAGATGCGCCGCTTCTCTGCGCCAGCTAAAGCAAGATACCATAGCGAGAATGCAAAGAGGAACAAGGTCGCGGCTCAGAGAGACGCAGAGCATCCCACAGGAATCCCCTGCGGTTCTCCCGACGCCATCGGTAGCTGAGTTTTGTCGTGACGTATTCGGGTTTTGCTCGTCATGGGGGTGACTTGCCCGGTACAGGACTAGAAGAGGCATCCCTAAATGTCTTAACCGCTGCAAAAGCCCTCTCCTGTGAATCCAAGCCATCTATTGCCCTTTCATTTCATGGGCTCTTCCTGACTTAGCTGAAGCCAAGGAGAGAGCAGAGTCCTCTGCCAGAGCGAGGCGGGGAGGCGCGAGGCCTGGGATTCAATGAATCGGCCACGATGCGCACGGCTCCTGCCCCAGGATGACAGGATCTGGATTTTCGATTGGATTCAGCCCGTTTGTTTAACTCGTACCTGAAGCAATGGAGAGTTAAGTGACTTGCTGGGGGCAGCAGAATAAGGGCGCTTGCCATGATGTGCCCTCTCCCTGCACGCACGGCCATGATTAGCAGGGAACTGCGAGTGTCCGGTCCAAGGGTCTGGACATGCCTGTGCTGTGCTGGACACAGACAGACTGAGAGAGTTTAACCAGAGATTTGATGCATCTGTCTGTGCTAAGTTAGAGATACTGAGGTGGAAAGATACAGGATCGTGTAAAATAAATGTACAGATCCTTCCGGGGCACTGAGGACATCTCCCAGGCGAGTTTCCCGTGCGCTGTGCCACGGACTTCCCAGATATGAAAGCTGGCTTATAGCTTACTCGTTTGAGATATTGTTGTGCAGTGAAAACAATCCAGGCAAATGCTCGTTTCTCGGAAAGTATTATAGGCCCGGCAGCCGTCTGTGCGCCTGGGGGGGGGGGGGGGAAGGAGGTCTTCGGCTGTTTTAAGAAGGGTGATAGTAAAACCTCTCTCTCTCTTCAGTGCTTCTTTTCATGTTTTCTCTCCCAGCCTGGATTTGGGGTTTGGAGCTGTTTCTTAGTTTGTCTTGGGGCCCATAAAATACAAGCAGTCCTGACGCTGGGGATCCAGCTCTGTGGTTTCCCCAAAACAGGGTCGGCTAAGGTGTCCGATTGGACCTGACTCAGAAGGCAAAGGAGTGCGTCACTCTGCAGGAGAGGAAAGAAAAGAGCGTTTCCTCTCTGAGACCATCTAAGTGCCCCCCAGCCTGGACCTCCCGCCAGCCCCTCAGACCGCCCGTCACTGGCCTGCGCCTCATCCAACCGCAGTTACCAAACTTTTATTTACTCTTCTGGGGGTACCGGCAGTAAAACCAACCATGGATGTAAGCTGCAGAAACCTTAACAAAGAAAACCATTAGAGCTCCAGGACAACACAGGAGAAGACGCTTCCAGCCTGAGCCCATGCTCCCTCCAGCTGGCAGGAAATTGTTCCTGTACGGAGCCGAGTCTATAATTCCCCCTCAGGCACAGCCGCCTAGGAGCAGCTTTTACGTGGTAAAGGAGGGGAACATCCCCAGAGCCTGGGACTCCTCTCCAGAGCCTCAGTGATGTCCCTTGCAACGCTGCTTCCCTCTCAGAAACTCAGACTTCTGTACACCAGAGCTGTACTCCTGCCAGAGGTCTTCTCGCCTCTAGCACACTGCATACAATAAAGGTTCTCCCTGCGCCGCAGAACCAGCCGCCCCGGCCGACTAATAGCAGAGGTGAAGTAAAATAAGAAATGCAGACCAGGCCTGCATTACTAATTCAGGTACAATAAGTCCCAGCCCCACAGAGCTTCCAGTCTAAGTCGATAGCTGAGCAAACCGCAGATTATGATTTGCCTAAAGTCAGAAGGAGTATCAGTGGGTGAGATGGGATTTGAGCCCTGCCTTCCCCACTTCCCGGCCCATCGCGCTAGCCACTAGGCCATGCCTTCGTTTTGGGCTCTGTAATTGGTGTTCCTTTGCCTCATTCTGCCTCCCCAGAAATATCTATCTCTGCCCATAGAGCGGGCAGCAGGGCACTGAGGCGTGCAAGGCCTTCCTTGCTTGGACTGTGCGGGAGCTGAACACGGTCTTTGGCTTGTAAACGTCTTTAGTCTGTTGTGTTTTCTTTTCCTTCTGAAGTGCCCAGTGCTTACAGCTCCCTCTGAACACCTTCGGCCTGACCTAGCATCCTTGCACGCTGGCTGCTGTCGTAGGCTGTGATGCCTTTCAAAGGAAAATGCTGTTATAAAGAATAAAATCACAAAACATTTAGACAGACATGGTTTAATGGGACACAGCCAACATGGATTTACCCAAGAGAAGTCTTGCCTAACAAATCTGTTTCATTTTTTGGAAGGGGTTAATAAACATGTGGATAAAGGTGAACCGGTAGATGTGGTGAATTTGGATTTTCAGAAGGCGTTTGACAAAGTCCCTCATGAGAGGCTTCTAGGAAAAGTAAAAAGTCATGGGATAGGCGGTGATGTCCTTTCGTGGATTACAAACTGGTTAAAAGACAGGAAACAGAGAGTAGGATTAAATGGTCAGTTTTCTCAGTGAAAAAAGGTAAACAGTGGAGTGCCTCAGGGATCTGTATTTGGACCAGTGCTTTTCAATATATTTATAAATGATCTGGAAAGGAATATGACGAGTGAGGTTATCAAATTTGCAGATGCCACAAAATTATGCAGAGTAATTAAATCTCAAGTGGATTGTATACATTACAGGAGGACCTTACTGGAAGATTGGGCATCCAAATGGCAGATGAAATTTAATGTGGACAAGTGTAAGGTGTTGCATATAGGGAAAAATAACCCTTGCTATAGTTACACGATGTTAGATTCCATATTAGGAGCTACCACCCAGGAAAAAGATCTAGGCATCATAGTGGATAATAGTTTAAAAGTGTCAGCTCAGTGTGCTGCAGCAGTCAAAAAAGCAAACAGAATGTTAGGAATTATTAGGAAGGGAATGGATAATAAAACAGAAAATGTCATAATGCCTCTGTATCGCTCCATGGTGAGACCACACCTTGAATACTGTGTACAATTCTGGTTGCTGCATCTCAAAAAAGATATAGTTGCGATGGAGAAGGTACAGAGAAGGGCAACCAAAATGATAAGGGGAATGGAACAGCTCCCCTATGAGGAAAGGCTGAAGAGGTTAGGGCTGTTCAGCTTGGAGAAGAGACGGCTGAGGGGGGGATATGATAGAGGTCTTTAAGATCATGAGAGTAGATCATTGAAAGAGTAGATGTGACTTGGTTATTTACACTTTCGAATAATAGAAGGACTAGGGGGGCACTCCATGAAGTTAGCAAGTAGCACATTTAAAACAAATCAAAGAAAATTATTTTTCTCTCAATGCATAGTTAAGCTCTGGAATTCATTGCCAGAGGATGTGGTTACAGCAGTTAGTGTTACTGGGTTTAAAAGAAGTTTGGATAAGTTCCTAGAGGATAAATCCATAAACTGCTATGACAGTAATTAATGAGCAATAGTAGCTTGTGGTCTTTCTAATGTTTGGGTACTTGTGACTGGGGTTGGCCACTGTTGGAAACAGGATGCTGGGCTTGATGGACCCTTGGTCTGACCCAGTATGGCAAGTTCTTATGTTCTTCTGAAACCTCCTGAGAAACGGAGCAGAGGAATGCAGAAGTTAACAGCAGCTGAAGCCTGCAGGCCCCAGCTCCTCCGTCCATGTTGCCTTCCTGTTGCAGGACCATGGACCCCACCTGGTCCCGTGCATTGCTTTTGCTTCTCCGCAGTCTAAGGATGTTGCAGGCTTACCCCGGGCTTTCTTGGAGCTTGAGACCATTTTTTGCCCTCACTGCTTGCACTGGGAGGCTTTTTTCTTGGCTGGCTATAGAAGCTGTGTCAGCATGACCTGTACCAATAACCCAAAATGCACCCCAGGACTACCACAAACACACCTGAGAGCAAGCACTAGCCTGCTTCTTTTTCACTCCTTGGCCCCATAGGGTATGGTTTTTTTAATTCTGATACCCAGCTAAAAAAACAAGTAGCAAGTGACCATGAAGCGAATCTTTGAGAAGAAGCAAATTTTACAGCCTGGGATTAACACGTGAGTGCGACGCAACCTGCCAGCTGACCCCGCGAAAAGTCGCGTCCCCTTTGCTTCAGCTCTGCAGATACAAAACAAGAAGGCCTCGTGCGCAGGCAAACGGAGGAAGGAAAGAGGCGTGCGCACTGGGAATGGCTCCTTTTGTACTGTAAAGAACTGCCTGCCTGGACAACTGTGAAATCGCAAGACGTTTACCGACTTCTCAAGTCCGGCTTTTTTTTTTTTTCCTTTGAACACATTCCAGACCAGACACTGAGAACTGTAATTATTGTCCCTTTCAGAGACCGTCCCTGAGCCGCTGTGCAGGTCTAAGAATGTAACTTTTCTATGCATGAGACGCTAGGTGCAGCTTTCCCGGCAAAGGGGTGGCCTAAAGAAGCTTTAATCTATGCAGCCGGTGTAGGCTTTTTAGCACTAGAGTAGGGGCCGATCCTCTGCTGCAGCTGCGCACCTTGGGTCCCGCGGGCGCGCACCGGCCTCATCAATTCCCCCCGAAGCCTGCTGCCCGTCCCGCGTGCCCCTCCTGCAGTTCCCTGCATGCACGTTCGGTTCTTTCCCATGGTTAGAAACTCAGTTCTATCCCACCTCCGTAACGAAACGACATATGTCGCTCTGCATCTTTGGAATGGCCAGAAACTCTTCAATGCATGGGGCTGTGCCGAGCAGAACGCTCAGACTTCATTCTTGAAATTCGCAAAGCAGAATATGAATGATTCTCAGTAAAGGTTTGTGCTCTGCATTGGCACTTTTGTGTATCGCGACATGCGACAACGTCTGTACGAAGCAGGGGGGGCTTGCATTGTGTGCTGCCCTTTGCGCTTTCCGGTGGGTGGTGGGGCTAGAAGCTGACACGGGGGCAACAGAGCTCTGGATGCAGGATCACTGGAATTCCCGTGCGGGGTGGAAATGGAGAGGGGCAGTTACAGCTTCCACCCCCACCCCGGACACTTTGAAAACTGGATCCCGGCTGCTTGCTGGGGCCTGAGCTGCAGCCGACGTGGCTCGGCCACCCGTGGCCCTGCGTCTTCCGAGCAGGCAGGGCTCGGGTGGAGAGCCCCCTGTCGCCCAGCATTTCAGTGAATCACTTTAGAAAGAAGTATTAACAAAGAAAAAGAGGAGACTTTGGCAAAGCAGGCAATGCACACAGGGGCAGGGTGTGTGCTTTCGGTGAAGCTTGTTCTAAAAAATGTGCAGGTTGTGATCCAGGAAGGTAAACGCGCCCAGCACTACAGGTCTTGTTATCCGCACAATCTCCACCCAAACAGTTTTGTTCCAAAGAAGGGAAATAGTGCATGAAATAAACTTTACACTTCCTAACGTACAGTATTTGGCTGCAAACTTTTCAACGGGGCTACGTATCGGATGATTCTCTGCCTTGACAATCATGTGCACATATCAATATTTTTTCCATGATGGTAATTACAGCTATGACTGGATGTTTGGCGCCAAATAAATGATATGAAATTGCCTGTGAAGCCTGTTACTGTGTCCGGTTGGGGGCCTGCGCCAGCTTCGTGTACTCATTCCCATGTGGAGGGTGGGTGATGGAGCGGTCTCAGCAGCTGGGATAGCAAAATTTAGCATTAATGAAGGGATTGTTCAATTCAGCAGCTGGAAAACTAGATTGCACCTCAGGAACATGCGTCCTGCTAATGACCTGCGGCAAAGTTGTCCCGTCGGCACATTGAGGCCTCTGAAAGTGACCTCTCCTTCACCGCCATTCATCCGGTGCACGATCTGTGGATTCTCTGTGGGCTGCGGGAGATTCCCCGGGGGGAACCTAAGAGTTATCCAGAGACGAGGAGGCCACTGTCGGGGACAGGATACCGGTCTGAGCCAGCATGGCATGGCTTCTGCTCTTCCAGATCACTTGGGGGAGCCCATGGAATCGGGGTAGGCCAGGCTTCCTTAACGCAGGCGCTGCAAAAAGATGTTTGCTCCCGATGCAGTAAGCAAAGGATCTGCCAAAATACCAGGCGTGAAAAATGTGCACGCAGCCCAGGCTGATCGCACGTTTTAACGCAGGGGGGTCCCTTGGGCGGAATTTACGTGCACAGAAAGCATTTTACTGTGCATAAAAGACTTGTGCACAGAAAGTATGATTTAAGCTCGTTTTATACATAAGAAAATACTTGGCGAGGCAGCGCAGCTCTCTGCATTGGTGTTTTCCTTAGCATGGGATTTTCCTTAGCATGGGATTTCTTTTCGAGGGCGCCAAGAAGTACGCACACTTTTATGTGCGCGTTTCTTGTGCGCAAAACTCCTCCTTGCTGCGTGGGGCCTAAAGGTCACACACGAACAATGTGGGCACAGCTGTGTGCTCTGCTGAGAGACTTCGGCTGGCATCTCGGCAGTACGTGCAGCTCGCCTTTTGGCTATTACAGCCTGCAAAGAATCCGCTGTTTTCCAGGACGGCCACGGCTGCTGGAGCACGGCGGGCTTGGGGGGGGGGGCCCAGCGTTGAATCATTCACGGTGTGGGAAGGTCCGCGTGCACTTTGGGGTGGATTTTAAAAGGCCCCCACCCTACGCAAGTACCCGGGCCAAGCACGAGCGACTCCTATTTTAAAATGGCCCAGTGACGCCCGTGTATTCACGTGAGCGAGCAACCAAATGCCCGTGGAAAAGGGGGTGGAGTTAGGATGCGTCAGGGGTGTTCTGGGATGAGGCCGTCATTTACGGGCGTAAATCCGTATTTTAAGTCCGGCGGCTGCAGCACGCCTTGGGCTGTTAGACGCGCGCATTTACTGCTGCTCCTGATGAGGTGTTAAGTCTGAGGGAAAACTCAGACCTAAAATAACTGGGTGAGGGGTCTGGGGAACTGGGGGGAGTGCAGGCTGAAGAAGCGGGGTCTGGATGACCTCGAGATAGACTGGGAGAACTGGTGGACCTACTGGGAAAATGAGCATTGCCCTTCGTGCTCGCATGTTTTAAAATCCGCTTACGGGCGTGCGTTAAAGCCGACAAAGCCCTAAGGAAGATACATGAAGTACGTGTGCTCGCGTAACCGCTTAAAATTAGGAGCACACATACGCGCATTTGGCGTACTTTAAATTGTACACGTATGTGCCTTTGCACGCCCATCTGCGCATGTACGGATGCCCGCGCACTCGTGTGAAAGTTACCGTCTCCTTGTGCGTCCTGTAAGTCATTCTCAAACTCCCCGGGTCCTCTGCTTATGAAAACGAGCTGCAAACGTGTACAAACAGCAATATTTCCTTTTGCTCTCTGCGCCGGTGGCCAATTGAGAGCAAAACAGTCTGCGTATGTTTGAAGAAGTCGTGAATGTGCGCCATTTACTCCTCCTCCTCCCCAAGGAAAGGCCCGTGCTGGACCCGGCTGACGGTACGCCCACTGTGGAAGCCCCGCGCGCGTGTGTGCATGCGTGTGTGCACGTGCGTGTGTGCACGTGCGTGTGCGCGGAGGGAGGGGGGTCAGCGTTCTAACAGCACCGCCCGGCTCTGAAAGAGGTCCTCTTCGTGTTTGTGAAAGAGCGGGGTAAGGGCTCATTCCGCCGCAGGAGAACATTTTGGGGTAGATTTTAAAAGGAGCGCGCGCAGGGGGAGGTGAATTTTAGTAAGTCACGGACGGTGATGCAATCGGGCCCCCCCTGCCTAACCTTCCTCCCCTTTCCCCTTTCCCCTCTCCACCCCGACCTGAAATTGTTTTATCTTTCTACTGCCTGCTCCTCCCGGGCAGAAGTGGTTCTCGCGCGCCAGCCGGCTGCCAGCATGCACTTACCTGGGACAGCGGCTAATGGCTGCCGTCCCGTCCCACCCCTTTTTCAGGGCCCAGCCCTCCTGCACACATCGGGTCTTACGTGCAGGGCCCGGGCGCTTTTAAAATTGAGCGCAGAGTGCGCTGGGCCCGGCCACACTCATAAGTCCCGATTTTTAAGGGCGAGGCCCTTTGAAAGTTGGCCCTTTTGTGTTTTAAGTGTAACCCCCTCCTTTAGGTGCACGTCGAGTATGGAGGGGGACCTAAAGTTATTTGTAAGCTCTTCTGGGAAGGGTCCCTGGCTCGCTTTTACTTCTCCTCCCATCCCACGGTGTGAGTCCCTCAGACTAGGGGGGGAAGGAGTCCTCTCCGGTCCCAGTTGTGATGGGGCTCCCTCCTTCTGCCGTGAGCTGGGTGTTGGGTGCCAAACAGACCACACTGGGAGCATGCAGTGATGCTTTCCTGAATCGGTTTCCTTGAATGCCTCAATTGCACAGCTGCGTTACAGCTCCTTTCTGCTCTGCCTGTGTCCATCGGTCTCCGTTAGGCCAGGAGTCCACCCGCACTTCTGGATTAGATTGTGCAGAGCTCCCTCGGGGCCAGGCCCCCCCCCCCCCCTTCCATGGTCAGGTAACCCCTCCCGATAGCACAAACCTCTATCCTGGCACAGAGTTAATGTCTGGCAGCGGGTCACCCCCTTTGTGGGGCCGATCTACGCTGGGCGTCTTCAGCCCAGGGCTCCCCATTCCCAGGTCCTCGGAAAGCCCCAGGCCTTCAGCAGGGCTGCTCTAAATAAAGGTTCAAAATCCCCCAAATCAGTCCCAGAGCAGGCGCTGTGCACCTCAGGGGGGAGGAATACAGCAGCGGAGCCGCTTGGCTAATCCTAGAGGGGTCTCGAAGGGTTTCTGAGGCTCCAGCGAGGACCAAAATCCAACTTAGGAAAATGCAACCTCTCTCTCTGACTTCCAAATTATAACTGCCCCCAGAGCCTTATGTCAGAGCTCTGCTATAAAACCTCAGGACGAGGGCTGCCCCCAGAGCCTTATGTCAGAGCTCTGCTATAAAACCTCAGGACGAGGGCTGCCCCCAGAGCCTTATGTCAGAGCTCTGGTATAAAACCTCAGGACCGGGGCTGCCCCCAGAGCCTTATGTCAGAGCTCTGCTATAAAACCTCAGGACCGGGGCTGTCCCCAGAGCCTTATGTCAGAGCTCTGCTATAAATCCACAGGACGGGGGCTGCCCCCAGAGCCTTATGTCCGAGCTCTGCTATAAAACCTCAGGACCGGGGCTGCCCCCAGAGCCTTATGTCAGAGCTCTGCTATAAAACCTCAGGACCGGGGCTGCCCCCAGAGCCTTATGTCCGAGCTCTGCTATAAATCCTCAGGACCGGGGCTGCCCCCAGAGCCTTATATCAGAGCTCTGCTATAAAACCTCAGGACCGGGGCTGCCCCCAGAGCCTTACGTCAGAGTTCTGCAATAAAACCTCAGGACCGGAGCTGCCCTCAGAGCCTTATGTCAGAGCTCTGCAATAAGACCTCAGGACCGGAGCTGCCCTCAGAGCCTTATGTCAGAGCTCTGCTATAAAACCTCAGGACCGGGGCTGTCCTAGAGCCTTATGTCAGAGCTCTGCTATAAATCCTCAGGACCGGGGCTGCCCCCTGAGCCTTATGTCAGAGCTCTGCTATAAAACCTCAGGACCGGGGCTGCCCCCAGAGCCTTATGTCAGAGGTCTGCTATAAATCCTCAGGACCGGGGCTGCCCCCTGAGCCTTATGTCAGAGCTCTGCTATAAAACCTCAGGACCGGGGCTGTCCCCAGAGCCTTATGTCAGAGCTCTGCTATAAAACCTCAGGACAGGGGCTGCCCCCAGAGCTTTATGTCAGAGCTCTGCTATAAAACCTCAGGACAGGGGCTGCCCCCGGAGCCTTATGTCAGAGCTCTGCTATAAAACCTCAGGACCAGGGGCTGCCCCCAGAGCCTTATATCAGAGCTCTGCTATAAAACCTCAGGGCCGGGGCTGCCCCCAGAGCCTTATGTCAGAGCTCTGCTATAAAACCTCAGGACCGGGGCCGTCCCCAGAGCCTTATGTCAGAGCTCTGCTATAAATCCTCAGGACCGGGGCCGCCCCCAGAGCCTTATGTCAGAGCTCTGCTATAAAACCTCAGGACTGGGGCTGCCCGCAGAGCCTTATGTCAGAGCTCTGCTATAAAACCTCAGGACTGGGGCTGCCCGCAGAGCCTTATGTCAGAGCTCTGCTATAAAACCTCAGGACCGGGGCTGCCCCCAGAGCCTTATGTCAGAGCTCTGCTATAAAACCTCAGGACCGGGGCTGTCCCCAGAGCCTTATGTCAGAGCTCTGCTATAAATCCTCAGGACCGGGGCTGCCCCCAGAGCCTTATGTCAGAGCTCTGCTATAAAACCTCAGGACCGGGGCTGTCCCCAGAGCCTTATGTCAGAGCTCTGCTATAAATCCTCAGGACCGGGGCTGCCCCCGGAGCCTTATGTCAGAGCTCTGCTATAAAACCTCAGGACAGGGGCTGCCCCCGGAGCCTTATGTCAGAGCTCTGCTATAAAACCTCAGGACCGGGGCTGTCCCCAGAGCCTTATGTCAGAGCTCTGCTATAAATCCTCAGGACCGGGGCTGCCCCCAGAGCCTTATGTCAGAGCTCTGCTATAAAACCTCAGGACCGGGGCTGCCCCCAGAGCCTTATGTCAGAGCTCTGCTATAAAACCTCAGGACCGGGGCTGCCCCCAGAGCCTTATGTCAGAGCTCTGCTATAAAACCTCAGGACCGGGGCTGCCCCCAGAGCCTTATGTCAGAGCTCTGCTATAAAACCTCAGGACCGGGGCTGCCCCCAGAGCCTTATGTCAGAGCTCTGCTATAAAACCTCAGGACCGGGGCTGCCCCCAGAGCCTTATGTCAGAGCTCTGCTATAAAACCTCAGGACCGGGGCTGCCCCCAGAGCCTTATGTCAGAGCTCTGCTATAAAACCTCAGGACCGGGGCTGCCCCCAGAGCCTTATGTCAGAGCTCTGCTATAAAGCCTCAGGACCGGGGCTGCCCCCAGAGCCTTATGTCAGAGCTCTGCTATAAAACCTCAGGACCGGGGCTGCCCCCAGAGCCTTATGTCAGAGCTCTGCTATAAATCCTCAGGACCCCTTTACCTGTGTAAGGTGCGAACGCATCCGCAGGCTCTGCCCGAGTGCAGCCGTCTGCAAATCACCCCCCCCCCCCCGCCCTTCATTACTATGGCACATATGTCTCAGCCAGTAACGGGCTTAAAGCGGGTCAGTAACTAAAACTGGGCAGCCACAGTGGTGCCACTACATCTGTTTTCACAATCTAGTTAATTAAATAAAAGAAAAAGCAGCACTGTGTCATTATGTCATGCATGGGTGACAAGAGCATAAGAAGATGCCATACTGGGTCAGTCCGGGGGTCCATGACGCCCAGCATCCTGTGTCCAACAGAGGACAAAACCAGGCCACAAGAACCTGGCAATTACCCAAACACCAAGAAGATCCCATGCTACTGATGCAATTAATAGCAGAGACTATTCCCTAAGTCAGTGGTTCCCAAACCTGTCCTGGAGGACCCCCAGCCAGTCGGTTTTTCAGGATCTCCACAATGAATATGCATGAGATAGATTTGCATGACAGTGCATGCAGATTTATCTCATGCATATTCATTGTGGATATCCTGGGGGTCCTCCAGGACAGGTTTGGGAACAGCAGTTTATGGACTTCTCCCAACCTTTTATAACCCGGCTACGCTGACTGCCTTAACCACATCCTCCAGCAATGAATGCCAGAGCTTAATTGTGCATTGAGTGAATGCATTGTGAGTGCTCATTCGTCCTGAAATCGCAACAGCAAATGACCCAGTTGTCCTTGAATTGACTAAATCTGTGGTCATCTGAATGCTAGGAGTGGCCCAGGAGGGTCTCGTGGGGTTACTTGTTATTTTCTCTGCCTTGCACAAGTCAGCCCAATGTGCACCTCAGGCAGTGTTAACCCTGAGACAGAGAGAAGGCAGAGCAGTGCCAAAAACCTCACACAGAGTTACAGGAGGAGGAGGCCCGGATGCCTACCAGATCTCTATAGGTGCTAATTTACAGGACGTGGGAAAACAGTGCCCATGTGCAGGCGATCGTGAAACGCAGGCGGAAAGAATCCATTCTCAGCCCCTAACAATGACAATCAGCTTAGCCCCCCGGATCAGTATTTTTCCACCATCTAATTACATCACAGTATCTGCTGACCTTCATCCTCCAAAATCCTGGCCACATCTCTTTAAAAATCATTTAGAGCTTTAAACAAAAGGCTCCACAATGAGGCCTGCCTCTAATCAGGAGCTAATTTATTTATTTACTTTTCTATACCGGTGTTCGATTTTACATATCACATCGGTTTACATTCAACCATAAAAATGCAGGAAATAGGGCGTTTCCTTTGTCTAATACATTGAACATTTGTTACATGGAAGTGGTTAACAAGGGCTATGAATGGAACATGGAGATGGTTAACGAGAGAGAGGAACATTAATGGGGGTCAAAGTGAAAGGAACTCTTATCACATTGTAGTCAGGCGTAGGACAAGGGGGAAGAGTGTGCTAGAATAATCTGGGTTGGAGGATTTGAATAAGGGAATGCAATTAGTGGACAGTATCTTAGAAGACCTTAATAATTTATAGTTTAAAACGTTTGGGTACTTGACAGGTTCTTGTAACCTGGTTTGAGTTCACTATAATCAATCCTCATCTCCTGGCGCAATGATACATATGAGGAAGAGCATAAGAGGTACAGTATTAATGGATAAGGGAGTGTACTGCATGGAGGAGGAGAAATTTACTACAGCGAAGCAGACGATGATCTGCAGAACTCGCGGACAACCTAGAGGTGTTTCTCAACCATCCATGGAGAACCTACTGTGGATCTGTAAGGGCAACCCAGCCTGCATCAGAGGTATTTCACATTAAGGAAACGAGCCAGTGTGGATGGAACAAAATTAGGAGTCACTGAACCTATCCTTGGTGACTTAGAGCCACGGGGAACTCGATAACAACTATTCAAAACTAGAAAAAGTCAATTTTGTAATGGCACGAGATCCAGACTTATGAGGCTTATTGAATAAACATACTTTCATAGATTCAAAATGAGAAACAGTCCCTGTTCAATAAAGTCCAGCACGCCACCAGAGCCAGGGCGCTTAATTTGTGGGGGAAAGGGGTGAAAAGCAAGTCTGGCACTCCTCAGGTTTAAGAGCCAGAGCAGCAGGAATGACCTGCCCCAGCCCCTCCCCTCCCCTCCAGGCAGGGAAGAAAAGCGGAGGGGCTGAACCTAAAGCATAGAGAGAACAGAACGGCCACTCTCCTCCCTGCCCCATCCCCTCCCCTCCAGGCAGGGAAGAAAAGTGTAGGGGCTGAACCTAAAGCATAGAGAGAACAGAACGGCCACTCTCCTCCCTGCCCCAGCCCCTCCCCTCCAGGCAGGGAAGAAAAGCGGAGGGGCTGAACCTAAAGCGTAGAAAGAACAGAACGGCCACTCTCCTCCCTGCCCCAGCCCCTCCACTCCAGGCAGGGAAGAAAAGCGGAGGGGCTGAACCTAAAGCATAGAGAGAACAGAACGGCCACTCTCCTCCCTGCCCCAGCCCCTCCACTCCAGGCAGGGAAGAAAAGCGGAGGGGCTGAACCTAAAGCGTAGAGAGAACAGAACAGCCACTCTCCTCCCTGCCCCATCCCCTCCCCTCCAGGCAGGGAAGAAAAGCGGAGGGGCTGAACCTAAAGCGTAGAGAGAACAGAACGGCCACTCTCCTCCCTGCCCCATCCCCTCCCCTCCAGGCAGGGAAGAAAAGCGGAGGGGCTGAACCTAAAGCTTAGAGAGAACAGAACGGCCACTCTCCTCCCTGCCCCATCCCCTCCCCTCCAGGCAGGGAAGAAAAGCGGAGGGGCTGAACCTAAAGCGTAGAGAGAACAGAACGGCCACTCTCCTCCCTGCCCCAGCCCCTCCACTCCAGGCAGGGAAGAAAAGCGGAGGGGCTGAACCTAAAGCATAGAGAGAACAGAACGGCCACTCTCCTCCCTGCCCCAGCCCCTCCACTCCAGGCAGGGAAGAAAAGCGGAGGGGCTGAACCTAAAGCATAGAGAGAACAGAGCGGCCACTCTCCTCCCTGCCCCATCCCCTCCCCTCCAGGCAGGGAAGAAAAGCAGAGGGGCTGAACCTAAAGCGTAGAGAGAACAGAACGGCCACTCTCCTCCCTGCCCCAGCCCCTCCCCTCCAGGCAGGGAAGAAAAGCGGAGGGGCTGAACCTAAAGCGTAGAGAGAACAGAACGGCCACTCTCCTCCCTGCCCCAGCCCCTCCACTCCAGGCAGGGAAGAAAAGCGGAGGGGCTGAACCTAAAGCGTAGAGAGAACAGAACGGCCACTCTCCTCCCTGCCCCAGCCCCTCCACTCCAGGCAGGGAAGAAAAGCGGAGGGGCTGAACCTAAAGCATAGAGAGAACAGAACGGCCACTCTCCTCCCTGCCCCAGCCCCTCCACTCCAGGCAGGGAAGAAAAGCGGAGGGGCTGAACCTAAAGCGTAGAGAGAACAGAACGGCCACTCTCCTCCCTGCCCCATCCCCTCTGCTCCAGGCAGGGAAGAAAAGCGGAGGGGCTGAACCTAAAGCATAGAGAGAACAGAACGGCCACTCTCCTCCCTGCCCCAGCCCCTCCACTCCAGGCAGGGAAGAAAAGCAGAGGGGCTGAACCTAAAGCATAGAGAGAACAGAACGGCCACTCTCCTCCCTGCCGCAGCCCCTCCACTCCAGGCAGGGAAGAAAAGCAGAGGGGCTGAACCTAAAGCATAGAGAGAACAGCCCCTAATCCAGTCCCTTCTCTCTTGTTCTCCCTCCCTCCCCACCTCTCCTCCTGTATTGCAGGGAACAGAAGGGGAAGGGCTGATACTGAAGCACACAGAGAAGGGCCACTCTCTTCCCTAATCCAGTCCCTCCCCTCTTATTCCCCCTTCCTCCATCCCCACCTCCCCTCCTGTATTACAGGGAACAGCAGGGGAAGGGGGTGATACTGATTCAGCCCTTGCAGAACAAAGAATGGCCACACAAAAAGGGTTTGAATTAACAAAGTTTGAAACTTGTGAGCAGTAATGCCAATTGTCAAAGCTTCAACCCCAGCCTTGCTGAATGGCGTTATTGCTCACAACTTTCAAACTTAAGCTATTTCAGTCCCTTTTTATGTCCACTACCGAGCTCTTAATTTCTGGCAGAACCAGTGCAGAGAATGGCGTTCTCACAGTTTGTTTTGTTTTTTTGGGTCCCAAGAAAGCGGAGCAGAGCAGACAGTGGTTATCATTTCTGGCTCCCCTGCACCGATCCTTCGTGGCCCCCAGAACAGAGAGTGTGGGAGCTGCTCCCCCGGAGACAAGGGCAGCCACCTGGCCCGGGTGTGTGTGGCTGTGTGTACCAGAGAGTTCACCCCTGACCCCGGCCCCACCCCTTTCCAGAGGTCAAACCTGGCCCTTGCCCCGCCCATTTCACCTCCTTCACACTCTCACGCCCTTTTTGGTCTCCAAACGAAGCCAGAGCCACCTATGACCCAACTCTATGTCAGGTACCGAGCCGGGCAGACTGGGCTAGGCTGCTGCCAACACCCTATGGCTTAGATAAGCATTTTAACAAGAGAGCAGGACTTTGTGTTAATGCTGAGAAAGCAGAAGAGCTGGGAGTGGCTGTTGTCTAGCCTGGGTCTCTCGAGGAGGGAACTCAACTTTCTCAACAACAGGACGTTCCAGAGGTTTGGGAACCGCAGATTGAAAACTTTGGCTCAGCCTGAAGGAAGGAAGATGTCTCAGCACTCTCTCTCTCTCTCAGGGTGATATCCTGAGCAAGGCCTTCAAGTGAAAGCGGAACCCAGAGGCTGGCGGCCAGCAAGTCTACGCATCCGTTCAGGGCCAGATAAAGTGCCTCTAAAGCACATATTATTTACAGAAAAACAGCGCAGGATGGATGCAGAGCCTTGGAAAATGGATAAATGCAGATCACCCGGCACCAGCTGACTTCCACCCAGCCTTTCCTGCTTGTTTTCCGAGAGCTGACGAAGTACTCTGTAACCTTTTGAATTTCTGGGAGTTAGAATGCACCTTGTATCTGTACCACCGCATCATTTTAAATATATTTAACGACTACTTATTCATTCCTCACAGCTGATAACGTGCCTCAAGTCAGTGCCTCTTTCCAGCAACAATTTGTTTTTCGTTTATTTGTAATTAATTTATAAAATCACTGTACAGCCAGTTCATCACATCTGGATGCTTTTTAAGAGTTGTTCCCCTTAGGTAAAAGCGCTGCTCTCCTTAGGCATGGAATCCCAGTTATTTATTTATACTTTTTTAATATACCGACGTTCAAGACCACAGTCTTATCATGTCGGTTTACATCAAACTTAACCAGGGAAAATTACAAATAACGAGAAGAGTAAACAAGATAATCAAGGTAAACAGGATAGATAGGTTACAGTGACTGGTGGGGTGAACGAGAAAAAACTTGAGTAAATGTAGAGTGATGGAATTTGAAGTTAAATTCCATTAAATTTGAAAGTTGGAATGTAATAGCGGCATATAAACAGCCTAATCGGAGCTTAAATTACAGTGAATATAAATTGTAAATAAAGGTTACATGTAAATAAATAAATAAATCTGCTAACCTTGGAACTTCTTTGGGTGAACCTCAGCTTGCAAGGTTTCCTTTTTAATTCAGAAGCCTCCAGATATGAAAGAATAAAAGCGTCTGGTTACCAAAGGAGAGTAGATTTTTCTCGTTAAATTATGAGCACGGAAGGACAGGCGATACTTGCAAACTTGGGCGTGTTGCAGCTTTTTAACTTTATGAACGCACAAGAAAAGTCTCTATAGAAGGCTTTAGACACTACGGTAACTTATCTTGGGCCAGGATTCATCATTCTTTGCAGAATGATGAATCCTGCGAAAGCCCGCAGCCTTTTTACCACGGTGGTGCGCCGGCTGCCGGCTTTCGCACCGAATAACGCCACCGTGAAAGGTAGTGCTATTTGGCGAAGACACCGTCGACTCCTCCCCTCCCCCTCATTTGCATGATATCGTGTGCGATAAGCCTTTGATAAATGACCCCCTTGAATTGAAGTCGCCATAAAATAGGCCACCAAAGTGATTCGAACAGCCTTGGGGAGATAAGTACATGATATAAAGCTCCAGTAATCATCCAGGCCCTTACATGCTTATATATAACCCCACCTCAAGGTACAAGTCCGGTACAGATGGGAACATAAAACTAATTTGTACTCTTTGGGGAAGGGACCCGGGCTAGGTGAGCTACCTCCCTTCCTTACCAGGATGTAGGTTTGATAGACTTGGGGATGAAAGGCGTCCTCTCGGTTCCCAGAGTGGTTAATTCTCTCTTCCTGACTTCCTTTGGTGATTTAATCATTAATGCTACTGTGTGTGCTGGGATGCCAAATAAGGACTGGAGTCACTGAGTTAGTGTCCAAAAATAATTCTTTACTGATAACAATTTATTTGTTTATTTTTATTTTCCAGGTTTTATATACCCTCATTAAGATAAAATCCATCATAACGGTTTACACAATATTCAAAATATTAATAACAAAAATCAATAAAAGTAGTTATAAAAGTGAAAATATACAATAAATACATAATAATAAATACATTATAATAACAGTATTGCTTCATAAAAATAATTTTAGAGATGATAGAACTTATAGTATAAAAAAGGAATAAATGTAAAAATAATCACATGCATTCATTAAAAACTAAAATAAACAATTAAATAAGAGCACAGTTAAAGATGAATTAATATCAACTCTGCTGATTTGTGCGTTATTATTCCATAACAATGTATGGAAATGGCACTACGCTTCCTCCTCAGCAGCACAATGTAATTTCTGGTTACAATTTCTTCCTCACTCGGTGCAGGAATCTCTAGCGCCAAACCAGAGGAAATCCTATCCTCCAGGGCATGGGAAAAATAGGGTCCCGGGGGGAGAGCAGGTGTGCTTTGTATGGGCAGAACCTCCCCTTCCGACTGGTAAGGATGCAATGTTACTGTCCCTGCACAGAGAGATAAACTCTCTCTCTCCCCAGGGCGTTTGGGGGTCACCGCATGGGTATCCCTTTGGTTGTTAGGCTTGGCCTTTTCTCACTTTTACAGGCCGGTACAGTAAAAGTCGCGGGAGAGCGGGCGAGCGGACAGGCCACTCTCCTGTGCTCGCGATTCAGTAACAACAAATATTCAAATTAGGGCCGGCAGTAAAAAGAGGCGCTGGGGACACTAGGGCATCCCTAGTGCCTCTTTTTTGACAGGAGCGGCAGCTGTCAGCGAGTTTGACAGCCGACGCTCAATTTTGCCGGCATCGGTTCTCAAACCCGCTGACAGCCATGGGTTCAGAAACAGGACGCCGGCAAAATTGAGCGTCCGTCTTACGACCCGCGGGCCGATTTTTAATTTTAATTATTTTTAACTTTTGGGACCGCCGACTTAATATCGCCATGATATTAAGTCGGAGGGTGTGCAGAAAAGCAGCTTTTACTGAATAAGGGGTAAAGCTAGCGCGTCGAAAACGCGCGTCCAAACGCAGGTTAACAGTGCGCTCCGCCGGAGCGCACTGTACTGTATGGGCCCGAGTGAGCTGATTCCTCAGTCTCTTAGTTATGAATGCAGATGTGACCCCTTTCTCAGCTGTAGTCCCTGATGGGAGGGATCCCTGAAGCAGACTCTCCGGGCTTCAGGCAGGAAAGAGGGGCAGCCGAAACCTAAACCTGAAGATAAGAGCGGGTCACTGACTCTCCTTCCTCACTGAGGGTTATGGAGGGCAGGCCCAGACCCAGGGTTCCCCTACCCACTTAAACGTTTAAATTTAAAAAAAATGCACTCGGACAGAAAATCCCACCAGACAGATTGTATACTGGCTGGGCAGAAACCCTCTCGACTCTGGCCAGGAGCACCAAACAGTGCTGGCTGGGCCTGTAAAATAACAAAACGTAACTTCTCTCTCTACCTCTGTGCTTTGTACTAACAGAAAGGACTTTGGGACGGCCATTCCAGACTCCCCAGCAGGAGGGTCCGAGTTTGAATCATCGAGAACTGATACTAAACACCCAGCACTTACTGAGAAGCTGCCCGGGTTACACTTAAATAACTGCGGCACCTGCAACAGAGACAAAGGAAGTCCTAAGTCAACCAAATTTCAATAATCAAGCTGTGAAAAAAACAAAAACAGACTTAAAATAATTTAGCAGTAGTAGAGGCTTCAAATGCTAAGCAATGTTAGTTTATAAAAAGCAGTCTTGGCTACAGTTCTCACTTATGGAGGCTAACAATAGTTTAGTATCGAGCATCAAACCAGCAATAATCACATCATCTAGAATAAAATTAGCTAAATTTTCAAGCTTTGTGGAATGACTGATCCAGAGAGTTTCAGTTTTGTCTAAATTGAGCGTTAATTTGTTCAGTGACATCCAAGTTGTCACAGCCTTCATACAATTATGTATTAGTAAATGAATAGTTGACACAGAAGAACTAATAGGAAATAGCAACTGAATATCATCTGCAAGGAGCTGGTATTGAATCCCTAAATTTGTAATTCATTTATTTTATTTCAGAAAACCACTTTTCTTCCATTTAAGAATCAAAGTGATGTACAATAAATAGGTTAGACAGAATTTAAACTAAATAAAAATGCAACATAAAATGAAAAACATAATACAATTCATACACAAATCTTATTATACAATTTAAACCAAATAAAACATAAAACAATGCACTTTTGCATGGTTAGAATAAATAAAACAGATAAGAACAAATAATAGCACTGACAGTAACCCTACACATCAAAAGCCTTACTAAAGAGAAGAGTTTTTAGACCCCTCCTATGTTCTCCATAGTCTTTCTCTAGTATATATTATATATCTCTAGTATATCTAGTATATCTCTAGTATATATTATATTATATTTATTTATTACTATGTTAAATTGACATCCGGTTATATTGTTCCATCTGTTCTATGGTTCCATGTAAAGCCCCCTTCTCGGTTGGGCAGTTCATCGTTTTATGTAAACCGGAGTGATTTGTAATTCTCACAAGAACTTCGGTCTATAAAAATTAAAAATAAATAAAATAAAATAAAGTCTTAGTGCAAGGGGAAGGGCATTCCAAAAGCCATTTCCCTAGTTTGTTCAAGCCTTATTTCTTTAGAAGTAGGAATTTTTCTGTATTTACTGAACAGTCTAACATCATCCAAGGGGAGACAGCTCATACTAGAAGTTAAGAAAGATTAGAAAATGAAAACAAATATTTAAATCTTAGGATTGTAAATTTTCCGTTAACAAAGTATGCATCATTACATGACCAATTTAAAAAATACACCACAGAAATATTAAAAATTCCAACTGAAGCATTTCCTACAATTGCTAAAATATATTTTATATTATCAAGGTTAGTAAATGAAGAGCAAGTAACCCCCTTGATTGTTTCAGAAATGCTTGAAACAACATCTGAAGGGATAGTGGAAACGTAAGAACAGTTTTTAGTTAAATTTGTTTTCCCTCTGATAGGGATACTGTTTTACACTCATTCCTTAGAAATAGATTGGTTAAATTTTGTGATTATCATATATGGATATTTCCAGATATCCTAAAATCAACCCAGCGCAGAAAGAAAGGAGTTTTTAGCTATGAAGAGCTTAGCAGATCAACTAGGGGCTCAAATGCTGGTTCGTTATCCTACTAAATGTCTCTTGAGTATAGAAAATCAGAGATATATATATTATGAACCAGAGAATTTAAAAAGCAGATACATATTAAAAGCGTGTGGTGAACTTCTGAAGGCAGAGGGATCCATTTTGAAGAAGAGTTACCTATTCTTATTTATTGCTCACATTTGGAAGGAAAGAAGCGAGCCACTTAAGAATAGGTCTCCCAATATCAATTTCTTTTAACTGAAACCAAAGAATGTCCAAATCTACCGCATTGAATGCTGTGGTGAAATCAAAGAAGATTCTCCTTTGTCCAGACGCTGTCTCACAAAGTCAAGCATAGACTACAGGAAACTCTCAGCTTTCCTGTATCAGTACTGAGAGGGGCCTAGGACGGAATATTTGACAAGGAAATCCTGCAACTGTTCAGGGCTCCGCCTTCGCCAACATTTTTAGCTGAAAAAGACAGGTTGGAAATGGGATGCCGATCGCAAGGGCGTTCAGGATCTAATGACTTCTTTCACTTTGCATAAGTAGCTTCCCTTTTTAACTCGGCAGGAACAACACTTTCCTATCAACCAATTTGGGCCTGGGTCTAAATCACTTAAGGTTGACTTCAGTGCTGAAAGTTGCTTTAATATCTCAAAGGTTGATATTGTGGGATATTGCGGGAATGTTTTCCCAAAGAGGCTAGACTGTTGCACTGGGTCAACAGTAGGAGAATTAACAGTCAAAAACTTGGCATTAAGAGCGTAAGAAATGCTATGCTAGGTCAGACTCCATAATGTAGATTTATTTCTTGTTATTTGCTCCCAGGGAGAAAAATGTTTCCCCTAGTCTACCTTAACTAATAATGTTTTATGGACTTTTCCTCCAAGAACTTGACTAAATGTTTTTTAAACCCCACTATTCTAGTCACCCTGACCACATCCTCTGGCAAAGAATTTCACAGTTTGTGCACTGAGTGAAAAAGTACTTTCTACAATTTGTTTTAAATCTGCTGGCTGTTAATTTCATAGAGTGTCCCCTTGTTTTAGTCTCATTTGAAAGGGTAAATAACCGTCCTTCATTTACCCGTTCCACACAACTCATTATTTTATAAACGTCTACCAGGTCCTCTCTCAGGATCGCTTTTCCAAGCTATAGAGTCCTACCCTTTGCAACTTCTCATCGTAAGGGAGCCATTCCATTGCCTTTATCATTTTTGTCACCCTCCTCTGCACCTTTTCTAGTTCCGCTGTGTCTTTTTTGAGACGGGGAGACTAGAGCTGCACACAAGGTGTGGTCAGTAAGGAAGCTAGCTAGATCTGGCTATATTCAGTAGATGCAGGCTCAGGGGTGATAGTCACTATTCTAAAGATCAGAATCGTAGAGCATATAGAAAGACATGATTTAATGGGACACAGTCAACATGGATTTACCCAAGGGAAGTCTTGCCTCACAAATCTGCTTCACTTTTTTGAAGGGGTTAATAAACATGTGGATAAAGGTGAACGGGTAGATGTAGTATACTTGGATTTTCAGAAGGCGTTTGACAAAGTCCCTCATGAGAGGCTTCTAGGAAAAGTAAAAAGTCATGGGATAGGTGGCGATGTCCTTTCGTGGATTGCAAACTGGCTAAAAGACAGGAAACAGAGAGTAGGATTAAATGGGCAATTTTCTCAGTGGAAGGGAGTGGACAGTGGAGTGCCTCAGGGATCTGTATTGGGACCCTTACTTTTCAATATATTTATAAATGATCTGGAAAGGAATATGATGAGTGAGGTTATCAAATTTGCAGATGATACAAAATTATTCAGAGTAGTTAAATCACAAGCGGATTGTGATACATTACAGGAGGACCTTGCGAGACTGGAAGATTGGGCATCCAAATGGCAGATGAAATTTAATGTGGACAAGTGCAAGGTGATGCATATAGGGAAAAATAACCCTTGCTGTAGTTACACGATGTTAGGTTCCATATTAGGTGCTACTACCCAAGAAAAAGATCTAGGCATCATAGTGGATAATACTTTAAAATCGTCGGCTCAGTGTGCTGCGGCAGTCAAAAAAGCAAACAGAAGGTTAGGAATTATTAGGAAGGGAATGGTTAATAAAATGGAAAATGTCATAATGCCTCTGTATCGCTCCATGGTGAGACCGCACCTTGAATACTGTGTACAATTCTGGTCGCCGCATCTCAAAAAAGATATAATTGCGATGGAGAAGGTACAGAGAAGGGCAACCAAAATGATAAAGGGGATGGAACAGCTCCCCTATGAGGAAGGCTGAAGAGGTTAGGGCTGTTCAGCTTGGAGAACAGACGGCTGAGGGGGGATATGATAGAGGTCTTTAAGATCATGAGAGGTCTTGAACGAGTAGATGTGACTCGGTTATTTACACTTTCGAATAATAGAAGGACTAGGGGGCATTCCATGAAGTTAGCAAGTAGCACATTTAAGACTAATCGGATAAAGTTCTTTTTCACTCAACGCACAATAAATCTCTGGAATTTGTTGCCAGAGGAGGTGGTTAGTGCAGTTAGTGTAGCTGGGTTCAAAAAAGGTTTGGATAAGTTCTTGGATGAGAAGTCCATTAATGGCTATTAATCAAGTTTACTTAGGAATAGCCACTGCTATTAATTGCATCAGTAGCATGGGATCTTCTTAGTGTTTGGGTAATTGCCAGGTTCTTGTGGCCTGGTTTGGCCTCTGTTGGAAACAGGATGCTGGGCTTGATGGACCCTTGGTCTGACCCAGCATGGCAATTTCTTATGTTCTTATAAACCAGGCCAAAGGATGATTAATTGCAGCCTGTAACCCATTAGCAAGATGCTCTTTTTTGGCAGGATCTATTAGGTGCCTATAGTGTAGTAACAAAGCTAAATAACCTTCTTTGTCAAAGACTCAAAAAAAAGGTTTGCGTCATTCCTGTGCTGCACAATTGAGCAGTTTCTTCACCTGAAGTATTTTGGTGATAAAGCAATAACAGCTAACTCTTTATTTAAGATCTTCAGCTTTAACAGGAGCAATCTTGTCAAAAACACCGCTCACCCTCTGATTCCAGTAATCAACTGGGACGGAGGCCCCTGGAGTCGAGATCGGATCGCTAGCCGCGGTCCTTGAGAGTGGGAGTCCTTTCCTCAGACTCACAAAGGGAGGAAGACTGGGTACTTGGGCTCTGTGCCTTTTTCTGAGAGCTGCCAAGTCACTATAGTGACACTCACCACTGCCTTAAAAAATAGCTATTCATCTGCAAAGCCTGTAAAAGCCTGTGGATTACGAGGAAATCTTAAATTTTGTGTGGTTTCAACACTGACCCATTAATCCCCTCTCCCGTCACCACCCAGGGGTGGAAGGGGCGTTGTTTTGCTCATTCCAGCATTGTACTTCGACATCGTCTGTCACTCTCAGAAGGCCAGGGGGACATCACGTCATTGCTAACCGCTGGGGGTTAAGGAACATTGAGCATCACACCGCACACCTGCAGGGGGCCAGGGGACAGCGTATTACCGAGCTCACAGAGAATTTAGATGTACAGCAGGCCTTGCTAGCAGTAAATGCAAAGATTTACAAGATTCACGGTTTCATTATTTTAAGGGCAGAAGGTTACTGATTCTGCCTGCTTGCACCTGTCTACCTGTTTTAACCTTTTGCGCACGGCTTTCTTAAAGCAGCCCTGGTTCCTGGGACAGCATAAGCAGTTGTGTTTTATTGGGTCACAGGGACAGTTCCCGTCACAGAGGGCAAATCCATCACTGCACATGGATGGGGCTACGTATTATAAATATCGCAGACACACAAGCGCAGAAAGCTGAGAAAGGCGTGATTTTTAATAAAGCATTTGATGGGAGGCATTTGGAAACTCACAACTGGTTTGCAAGTCACTTGACAAGAAACTTGCTAAATAGTTTTGTTAGCATTCTTTCCACCGAGCAGTCCAGGAGACCCTGGAGCCACAGGAGAGGGAGAGAGGGCTGGGAGGGGCCACAGGCCCCCTGCAGGTGGGGGGGGAGAACTTCACCCCCTGATTCAGAGGGTTCCAGGGCAGGAGAAGGAGCACCGAAGCTGACAGGGGCCTCTGCTCGCTGACGAGCGCTGCGTACAGCTCCGTATTTTTTCCATGGCTGTAACTCGCTGGAAATGTCTTTTCTGTCTGTTTATTACCCTTCTGTAAAAACGTTTGTTGTTTTTGGTTTTTTTTTACAGTCGTGGGCAGTGGATTTTTTCCTTAGCCTATGGGCTCTGACCTTATTGCTCTGTAACCCCCGGGGCAGATAGTCCCAGATAGGGGCCCAGGGGCACACGCCTTACTTCTTATTTTCTTATTTTCAGTCCTCAAAAAGGTGTAAATTCATTCTGAGTGTCCAGAATTCCCTGCTGGGAAGATTAACCTCTAAGTCCTTTAGCGTTGCTCAGCCTTTAAACTGTTAGTGCCTTGCAAACAGCACAGACGATCAAGCAAGGACAGAGAGCAGCAATAATAATGCTGGAAGCAGGCCCGGTTTCCAGCTCAGTTTTACTGAGAGTTGGAAGGATGGATGCAAAGTTCTTTACAGCGCATCGGGTGTTAAAGTCCAATTGATGCACAGTGAATGCATTTCTGACCTGAAGCTTCAATTTGCATAAAGCCAGTGCTTTCAGTAAGCGGCCGCCCCCTCCTCCAGTCCCATCAGTGAATGCAGCTCATCCTCCGTCCTTCCCGTCGTGAAATTTGATCCAGAATGAAAAGCCCCCGTCCTCCTACCTCTCCTGTAGTCTTCCCTGTTCTCCTTTCCCTTTCACCTGGTCAGTGCGGGACTGAATGACGCTCTCTGCTCCTCCTCTCCGGCTGTGGATGTGAATCCATCCCTGCTCAATGACACGGGATCTGAGTCCCTGGGCCCTAAGGCACTCGGAGAAAAATCTTTCTAAAAGGGGGAGAACCCAGCATGAGGCAGGAAGGCTGGGGGGGGGGGGGGGAAACCATCCTCCTTCCACAAAACAGGTCTCCAAACTCTGGATAAAATTAAGGGTGAGGCACTCTGCCTCCAGTTCTTTCTCCGGGTCTCTGTCCTCGAGAAACCCCGATTCCTTCTCCCAGCAAAACGAATCGCAGCACCGGCAAGGCTGTAACTTGGGACAATCTAACTAAGAATCCGCACCCTAGGATGGTGGCAGGGGTTTGTAAACTGGCAGCGCGCACCATCTGCAGCTCCCACATGGGGGTGCCAAAACCCACGACTGCTGCTAACACCACCACTCTGCTCCCCTCCAAAGAAATTGGATCGCTCCTTCTAGTACTGAATCTCTCCCCACCGGAAGCCCCCCCCCCCCCCCCCAGGGGCTGCATCGAGTTGGCGGGTACTCTGCAGCATCCTACTGAGTCCCCTACATTGTTGAAGAAGAGGTCAAGGGGGGCGTTAATCCGCCAAGCCTCATCAGCGCGGTCCTTCTCTTTGCTTGGAAGGGATATTTTGGGCCATCACAGAGGCAGACACATTCAAAACCACACCCCAGGCAGATCTTCAGACTTAAAATGCAACTGCAATGTTTTTCCTGGCCTGAGCTGTGTCAGATCTTCTCGGGTTTTGTAGGCACTTTTGTGACATGGGTGCCCAGCAGTTTGTGTTAAATCGCGAGGGAGCTCTGGTGCTTTTGACCTTCTGTCTTTAAATTGTGCTCCAGCACGAGCTGGGGATGTGCGCGGAATGTACCAGCAGCTAACGTTAGGCATCGCACCCGCTTCTGAAGTGCGGCAATGTTCGTCCGCCCCTTACCTTGGGACATCTTTTCCGAAAGGTCCTTTGGAATCTCAGAATTGCGTTTGTGCTGCCTTCATGCGTTGTCCAGACACCCGGGCCCGCTGCCATAAAGCGCAGCCCGCTCGATCTCAGCCTGCAGCGCCTCTCCTAGGAGGCTCTTCTCTCTCTACCCAGCACCCGTCCTGCGTCCTCCTTCGGCCCGTGGTCACCGGGCTTTGGCTGCACGCCTTACCCCATCGCCGTGGGGCCTCCCTGGGCTGCCTGCACTTCCTCTGCTCTTCAGGAGCTGCAGCCTCCAGAGCCCCACACAGTGCCCCGGACGAGGGCTCGTTTCCTTTACTCTTCCAGCCCTTGCTACTGCCTCGTCACACCGTCGCCGTAAGGAACGGTCGAGGAAGACTGGTTTTAAGCATGGAAGGGTCCCCCTTAGAATCGGGCCGATGCTATCCCGTGCACGCTTAACCTGTGATTGGACGCGCGTTTTGGACACGTGCCCATATCGCAAAACGGGAGTTCTATCGCTAGAAATGTCCCCCCCCCCAAAATATATATATATTTTTTTTTTAATTGCGCTGGCGGTCAGGTTAAGAAAACGGAAGCTCGATTAACGAGCGTGCATTTTCCTAATCCATGGCTGTGCACAGGCTCTAAAATTGAGCGTCCATTTTCCTAAGTGGCTGACGGTCTCCTCTCCCGGGCACCCGCTGCCGAGGAGGCGCTAGGGGCGCGCAGTTTCCCCTGGCGCCTCCTCTTTGCCGCGGCAGACCATTTGCATGAGGCGTTGGGCGCCCCGGAGAGGTGGATCGGTGCGCGTTAAGGGAGCGGACGCTCGATCACGAGCGCCCCTTTAACGCGCGCCGATATTGCATCGGCCCAAATGTGCAGCGGGGCCTTCACTGATTCTGGATGCAAGAGGTGAGAGAGCGGGAAGGAGCGTGCGGTGTTCCCTGACGTTCCCAGCGAGTGGAGGCTTCTGCGATTCTCCTATCCTCGGAGGGTGCCGAGGCTGAAAGCAGGAGGTCTCGGGCAGCGGGAGTGGGAGATCCTGAGACGTCCCAGAGGCTGGAGTGGCTGAAAGAGGAGGTAAGGTCCGGAGGCAGGAGGAAGGGCTGCCGGGTAGGTGGGATTTCACAGAGACTCCTCGGAAGGAGACCTGGGGGAACCCCCGGGGAGAGTCGCATCTCCAAGGCTAATTGACAAGAAACCCCCAGTCTATGCTGATTGCTGCTGGACTATGATTTTTAACTTGTTCTGTTGGTTTTTTTTATTACTGAGCAGCTGTTGTGGTTTATTTTTGTGCATGGATTGCAGCAGGAGGAAAAGCATCGTATGCCAGAGGATTCACGTACGCCAGGCTAACCAGTAAAAAAGGATTTATATATTTTTTTCAACAATCCCAGTCTGGTGTGTGGTGCATTTTTATTTTTCCTAACTGGGGCGTGGCCAGAAGAGCTGCTAAAGCCTAAGGACCTTGAAAAACTCTCCCTTTCCCCTTTTGTCAGGAAGGACCCCCAGGAGCACCGTCACGGGCAGATTCAGGCCCAGGCGCCTGCCCAGAGCATCAAATTCTGAAGGCATCCAAAGGACTACAAGTCCCATGCTGCTCTCTGAATTCTGGAGGTGAAACCCGCCCCACCCCCGATCCTCTTCCTACGGACGGATGCTATAATCTTAAATCCGGCCCTGAGCATGGGTTAAACCTGCAGTCCCTGGTGAGCCCTTGTGCCTGATGATGGGGCAGGGGGGGGTCACAGATACATTATGGGGGTCACATGCATTAGTTACAGAGAGCGCTTCTTTCTGCAATGCATCCCAGTAAGCTCTCTGCACACATCACACCTGCTAACGTGTGTGCACAGAAATATCCCAGGAAATTTTACACGCGTGCTTTTGAAAAAGCAAAATTACGCCCACGAGCGCGAAGCCCTGCCCAGTCTTGCCCCGGGAACGCAATCCGGGTAGATCCAGCATGAACCTGACGTTCCCCGTGAGCTTATCCGCAGATCGGGCGGCCGATTTTTGTAGAAGGTCATTTCTGCACGTAAAACTGTTTCAGCCCTTTGAAAGTGACCCTCTATAGATCAACAAACTCTGCAGCAGCAGAAAGGAGGGAATGCACAGGGGAAAAAGCTAAGAGAAGCCTCTGCAGCCGATCAGGCCAGTCAGGCCGACCTTGGAGTGAGGAAATTAAGGATCCAAGGCAGCTTGGTCTGATCTGAAGGAGGACCTGTCGGAATAAATTTGGGCTGATTTCATTCATCGATTGGGTTCCCGAGGAACCAGATCAGAGGTGTGCACGGGATGCACTTAGATTTCTGTAAAGCTTTTTAACGTAAGGGGGATGAGATTTGCCAATGAGTCAGCTCGGAGACCGGGCAACGAAGGTCTGACTTGCTTGGTGAGGAATTTTCCAGGGCTCGGTGCAGAATGGGTTAAGCGTGGCGTTGCCCGAATCGAAGCGAGCAGAGCTCTGAAAAGCTGGTGACAAATGAATGTTAGTCCAAGAAAAAAGGCCTCCCCTACAACATATATCGGTCGGCCCTGATTTCTGGGCGAAGCCTTTGACGCTGTCCCATAGAGGAGGCTGATAAATAACCTGAGCAGCCTCAGGGTGGCAGAAGTAGCTTAGTGATTAGAGCAACGGGCTACAAACCAGGGTTCAAATCCCACCACCGCTCCTTCTGACCTTGGGCAAAGTCCCTTCACCCTCCATTGCCTCAGATTGTGAGCCTCCATTTGTATGCAAATGAATCGCGCGCATGTTCATTGCAGATATCCCGAAGAGCTGGCAGATATCCCGAAAACCTGCATGTGGCTCGCCGAGCTTGGAGTTGGCCACCCCTGCTCCATGGATAGGAAAATACAAACAGTACCTGAATATAATCCACTTTGAAGTGTCAAAAGGCAGAATATAAATAAGATGGCTAAATGGTTTCTAAACCACTTGAGCAACAGAAAACAGAGGATCATGGTAAATGGAGTTCACTCCAAGGAAAAAAAAGAGGTCAATTTTGTTCAATATTTTTGTAAGTGAAACTGTAGAGAGGTGAGTAGGAAAGATGTCTTTTTGCAAACAATGCAGAAACCTGCAGCAGAGTGGAGAAGACAAATAATAAAGAGTGATTAAAGGAAGCTGAAAGAGTGGTCAATGTCTTGTCTGCTAACATTCAGTCTATAGTGTCCTGCATTTAAGATGCATGCATGCAAGGGAAGAGGAAGTGATGTGGGCTACAATACTGATACCTACCACACAGCAGAGAGGCCTGGAGCCTATCTGAAGGCCTCAAGGCTGCCTATGGTGTGACAGGAGAGAGGGCAGGTGCACAAGGAGAGGGGGCAGGGTGACAGTGCCCCTCTGCCAGGTCCTTGGTGAGACCCGAGCTGGAGAAGCGTGTGCAGCTCTGGGAGGATACAGACAGAGCAGCGGCCGCCCCGAGAAGAGCCCGCAGCAAAAGCAATCTGCAGTCATAGCCAAGGACCTAAATACTGGATAACGCTGGAGGAGGGGAGGGAGAGGCGGGGTGGGATGGAGGCGTTTAAGTAGCAGAAGATACAGGGGAAAGGAAATTCAAGCAGTCGTGACACGAGGTCGAAAGGAAGAAGATAAGAGACGTAACGGAAAACATTTCCTCATGGACACGGGGTGGAGGGTGACTGGGACAGCCTTCCAGGGGAGGCGATGGAGCCAAAAGCAGAAAGGGAATGGAAGAAAAGCACCGGGAAGCCTTCGTTTCAAGGAAGAGCCAGAGGCCAGCTGAGGTCCTGGAGAGGGCAACAGGACGAGCTGGGTCTCTTGCACCCGGGGATGAGGCCGTC
Source organism: Rhinatrema bivittatum (assembly GCF_901001135.1). Taxonomy (NCBI): domain Eukaryota; kingdom Metazoa; phylum Chordata; class Amphibia; order Gymnophiona; family Rhinatrematidae; genus Rhinatrema; species Rhinatrema bivittatum. The sequence goes on along the minus strand of NC_042623.1, from coordinate 10,813,619 downwards.
CCTTCATTAGAGGCTTGGCCTCTACCGCCTCCTGATTTACAGGGGTTCCCGCTTCTCCCCTGCCGCGGCCCTGACCGGAAGGCGCTCCCACGTGCTCAGAGGGCTGACTCCAGGCTTGGCCTCTACCGCCTCCTGATTTACAGGGGTTCCCGCTTCTCCCCTGCCGCGGCCCTGACCGGAAGGCGCTCCCACGTGCTCAGAGGGCTGACTCCAGGCTCTGCCTCTACCGCCTCCTGATTTACAGGGGTTCCCGCTTCTCCCCTGCCGCGGCCCTGACCGGAAGGCGCTCCCACGTGCTCAGAGGGCTGACTCCAGGCTCGGCCTCTACCGCCTCTTGATTTACAGGGGTTCCCGCTTCTCCCCTGCCGCGGCCCTGACCGGAAGGCGCTCCCGCGTGCTCAGAGGGCTGACTCCAGGCTCGGCCTCTACCGCCTCCTGATTTACAGGGGTTCCCGCTTCTCCCCTGCCGCGGCCCTGACCGGAAGGCGCTCCCGCGTGCTCAGAGGGCTGACTCCAGGCTTGGCCTCTACCGCCTCCTGATTTACAGGGGTTCCCGCTTCTCCCCTGCCGCGGCCCTGACCGGAAGGCGCTCCCGCGTGCTCAGAGGGCTGACTCCAGGCTCGGCCTCTACCGCCTCCTGATTTACAGGGGTTCCCGCTTCTCCCCTGCCGCGGCCCTGACCGGAAGGCGCTCCCGCGTGCTCAGAGGGCTGACTCCAGGCTCGGCCTCTACCGCCTCCTGATTTACAGGGGTTCCCGCTTCTCCCCTGCCGCGGCCCTGACCGGAAGGCGCTCCCGCGTGCTCAGAGGGCTGACTCCAGGCTCGGCCTCTACCGACTCCTGATTTACAGGGGTTCCCGCTTCTCCCCTGCCGCGGCCCTGACCGGAAGGCGCTCCCGCGTGCTCAGAGGGCTGACTCCAGGCTCGGCCTCTACCGACTCCTGATTTACAGGGGTTCCCGCTTCTCCCCTGCCGCGGCCCTGACCGGAAGGCGCTCCCGCCTGCTCAGAGGGCTGACTCCAGGCTCGGCCTCTACCGCCTCCTGATTTACAGGGGTTCCCGCTTCTCCCCTGCCGCGGCCCTGACCGGAAGGCGCTCCCGCGTGCTCAGAGGGCTGACTCCAGGCTTGGCCTCTACTGCCTCCTGATTTACAGGGGTTCCCGCTTCTCCCCTGCCGCGGCCCTGACCGGAAGGCGCTCCCGCCTGCTCAGAGGGCTGACTCCAGGCTTGGCCTCTACTGCCTCCTGATTTACAGGGGTTCCCGCTTCTCCCCTGCCGCGGCCCTGACCGGAAGGCGCTCCCGCCTGCTCAGAGGGCTGACTCCAGGCTTGGCCTCTACCGCCTCCTGATTTACAGGGGTTCCCGCTTCTCCCCTGCCGCGGCCCTGACCGGAAGGCGCTCCCGCGTGCTCAGAGGGCTGACTCCAGGCTCGCCCTCTACCGCCTCCTGATTTACAGGGGTTCCCGCTTCTCCCCTGCCGCGGCCCTGACCGGAAGGCGCTCCCGCGTGCTCAGAGGGCTGACTCCAGGCTCGGCCTCTACCGCCTCCTGATTTACAGGGGTTCCCGCTTCTCCCCTGCCGCGGCCCTGACCGGAAGGCGCTCCCACGCGCTCAGAGGGCTGACTCCAGGCTCGGCCTCTACCGCCTCCTGATTTACAGGGGTTCCCGCTTCTCCCCTGCCGCGGCCCTGACCGGAAGGCGCTCCCGCGTGCTCAGAGGGCTGACTCCAGGCTCGGCCTCTACCGCCTCCTGATTTACAGGGTTCCCGCTTCTCCCCTGCCGCGGCCCTGACCGGAAGGCGCTCCCGCGTGCTCAGAGGGCTGACTCCAGGCTCGGCCTCTACCGCCTCCTGATTTACAGGGGTTCCCACTTCTCCCCTGCCGCGGCCCTGACCGGAAGGCGCTCCCGCGTGCTCAGAGGGCTGACTCCAGGCTCGGCCTCTACCGCCTCCTGATTTACAGGGGTTCCCGCTTCTCCCCTGCCGCGGCCCTGACCGGAAGGCGCTCCCGCGTGCTCAGAGGGCTGACTCCAGGCTCGGCCTCTACCGCCTCCTGATTTACAGGGGTTCCCGCTTCTCCCCTGCCGCGGCCCTGACCGGAAGGCGCTCCCGCGTGCTCAGAGGGCTGACTCCAGGCTTGGCAATGGCGGAGGATTACGCTGACTTGAAGCACGCGCTCTGCTGATCGGACCTGCAGCGAGCGATGTGCTGGCCCGTTCTTAAAACATAAATTGTTGCGGGCAGAAGCGAGGGAGGGAGTTGGTATTGGAGGGAACTACAAAGGAGAGCGGGGAGCCGTGTGAATTATGCGCTGCCTCCTGTGCTGGCCTTGTTATTGCTGCTGTCTGGTGCTCGGCCAGACATTTTTGCATTAGTAAGTCAGCACCAGATGAGAACGTTTTACTGGGGAGAAGAAGGTGATTTATTCAGATTATGAGCAGGAGACTGATTCACTGGTGGAGGGGCAGAGGGAACTTGTGACTTCCTCCTGGACAGACACAGTAGTTAGGGCTGATTATATTCATCCAGGGTGACCTGCAGCCTATCCTGATCGCGCTCTTCATTGCAAAACCTCTTTTAATCATAACATTCAGAATTTTTTTATTTTAAGTTTCATATAAGCAATGGTTAGGTTAGAAAAGGTGGTAGCATGGTATCAGTAGTGTAGGGGTGCTATGCATCATGGGAAATGTAGTTCAGGAGGCCATTTACCAGCCAGCATTATTCCTAGCTGCAGTGAATGATATTGATCCCGCTTCCTTAAGGCCACGAGAGTTCGCCCAGGGTTAGGTAAATTCCTCAGTCTTGTGTGTAAAGCAGTGCTGCTCCTTTTCCTTCAGACGGCTTGCGGTTCCCATTTTCCATCTGACTATTATCAAAAGGAAGCGTAGAATAAAAGTAACGGCTGCAGTGTCAGATAGTCCATGAGTGCTGCAGCCCTTCCCAACCACAACGCCTTGCACTGACAGATCATTTTGCAAGTGGCGTCATGCGTGCCGGCCAGAAAGAAGATACTGGGCCCCGGCTTCCCAGGTTAGAGCCAAGCAAAGCATCGACTCATCCCCAAAGTTATCTGGGGCCAAAGAAAGGCATTGCAGTGCCTAAAACCTCCTTCCCCGCAGCTACGGAAGAATTTTAGGCTGAGGTCCCCCAAAGCCCGCTGAGGGACAAACTCCTTGGATGGACCCCAAAAAGGCGGGCTCTGTTATCCAAGGGAGATTGCATTCAGAAGAGGGTGGAGGAATGGAAAAAACAGGAGCCGGAAAGAGCAAAATCCAGGCAGGCACTGGCAGATGAGCAGGCGCCTGTGCAAAGGAGCAGATTGTTGCATGGCGAACCCAGCGGCATCCTGTGTGTACGGGAACCCAGCGGCATCCTGTGTGTACGGCAACCCAGCGGCATCCTGTGTGTATGGTGAACCCAGCGGCATCCTGTGTGTAAGGTGAACCCAGCGGCATCCTGTGTGTACGGTGAACCCAGCGGCATCCTGTGTGTAAGGCGAACCCAGCGGCATCCTGTGTATACGGTGAACCCAGCGGCATCCTGTGTGTAAGGTGAACCCAGCGGCATCCTGTGTGTAAGGTGTACCCAGCGGCATCCTGTGTGTACGGTGAACCCAGCGGCATCCTGTGTGTAAGGTGAACCCAGCGGCATCCTGTGTGTACGGTGATCCCAGCGGCATCCTGTGTGTAGGCGAACCCAGCGGCATCCTGTGTGTAAGGTGTACCCAGCGGCATCCTGTGTGTAAGGTGAACCCATCGGCATCCTGTGTTGTATGGTGAACCCATCGGCATCCTGTGTGTAAGGTGTACCCAGCGGCATCCTGTGTGTAAGGTGAACCCAGCGGCTTCCTGTGTGTAAGGTGAACCCAGCGGCATCCTGTGTGTAAGGTGTACCCAGCGGCATCCTGTGTGTAAGGTGAACCCAGCGGCATCCTGTGTGTAAGGTGTACCCAGCGGCATCCTGTGTGTAAGGTGAACCCATCGGCATCCTGTGTTGTATGGTGAACCCATCGGCATCCTGTGTGTAAGGTGTACCCAGCGGCATCCTGTGTGTAAGGTGAACCCAGCGGCTTCCTGTGTGTAAGGTGAACCCAGCGGCATCCTGTGTGTAGGCGAACCCAGCGGCATCCTGTGTGTAAGGTGTACCCAGCGGCATCCTGTGTGTAAGGTGAACCCATCGGCATCCTGTGTTGTATGGTGAACCCATCGGCATCCTGTGTGTAAGGTGAACCCAGCGGCTTCCTGTGTGTAAGGTGTACCCAGCGGCATCCTGTGTGTAAGGTGAACCCAGCGGCATCCTGTGTGTACAGGAACCCAGCGGCATCCTGTGTGTAAGGTGAACCCAGCGGCATCCTGTGTGTACAGGAACCCAGCGGCATCCTGTGTGTACAGGAACCCAGCGGCATCCTGTGTGTAAGGTGTACCCAGCGGCATCCTGTGTGTACAGGAACCCAGCGGCATCCTGTGTGTAAGGTGTACCCAGCGGCATCCTGTGTGTACAGGAACCCAGCGGCATCCTGTGTGTAAGGTGTACCCAGCGGCATCCTGTGTGTACAGGAACCCAGCGGCATCCTGTGTGTAAGGTGTACCCAGCGGCATCCTGTGTGTAAGGTGAACCCAGCGGCATCCTGTGTTGTATGGTGAACCCAGCGGCATCCTGTGTGTAAGGTGACCCCAGCGGCATCCTGTGTTGTATGGTGAACCCAGCGGCATCCTGTGTGTAAGGTGACCCCAGCGGCTTCCTGTGTGTAAGGTGAACCCAGCGGCTTCCTGTGTGTAAGGTGAACCCAGCGGCATCCTGTGTGTAAGGTGACCCCAGCGGCTTCCTGTGTGTAAGGTGAACCCAGCGGCTTCCTGTGTGTAAGGTGAACCCAGCGGCTTCCTGTGTGTAAGGTGAACCCAGCGGCTTCCTGTGTGTACGGGAACCCATCGGCATCCTGTGTGTACGGCGAACCCAGCGGCTTCCTGTGTGTATGGTGACCCCAGCGGCATCCTGTGTGTAAGGTGAACCCAGCAGCTTCCTGTGTGTAAGGTGAACCCAGCGGCATCCTGTGTTGTACGGGGAACCCAGCGGCATCCTGTGTTGCATGGTGAACCCAGCGGCATCCTGTGTTGCATGGTGAACCCAGCGGCATCCTGTGTGTAAGGTGAACCCAGCGGCATCCTGTGTTGTACGGGGAACCCAGCGGCATCCTGTGTTGCATGGTGACCCCAGCGGCATCCTGTGTGTAAGGTGACCCCAGCGGCTTCCTGTGTTGCATGCATCCTATGTGTTCGGCATTATTGCTTTTCTGAAATAAAGAAACTCAAGCACTAGCAAAGAGTTTGCTTTCTTTGAGGGGGAGGCACAGGGCTTTGATACAGTGCGGGAGGGAATTTATTTCCGATAAAGCTGGTTGCCTTGAAAGTCCATTTGGATATGTAGAAGAAAAAGTGAACAAGCAAAGAGAGCTGAGACCTTTTTATTATAATAACTCAGTACATTAGTGACAAGCTTTCGCAAGCTCGGCCTCCTTCCTCAGGTCAGTACAGGATGCCTCAATATGAATTACAAGGGTGCCGTCTTGTTTGCACATCCGTGAGGCTCCAATAAAAAGGTCCTGCCTACAGTTTTCTTTGCTGATCTTTATTTCTACATTATTTTTTATATTAACCATAATTTCACAGCTGTACCAGCAGGTAAGAGACCTCACTGTGCATCTGATAAAAGGTTCAACATTAGTCAGGCTTTCCTTCCATAAATGGAGGAGTGGTGCAGGAAGACTCGGGGTAGATGATGTGAGCGTGCATTAATTAGGGAGGTGAGGATGAGGAAGGTGACAGAGTGAGGCTGGTGAACACATGGCTGCTCAGATCTGCAGGAGGACTGAGTGTGATGCATGGTGCAGGAAGACTCGGGGTAGATGATGTGAGCGTGCATTAATTAGGGAGGTGAGGATGAGGAAGGTGACAGAGTGAGGCTGGTGAACACATGGCTGCTCAGATCTGCAGGAGGACTGAGTGTGATGCATGCATGGTGCAGGAAGACTCGGGGTAGATGATGTGAGCGTGCATTAATTAGGGAGGTGAGGATGAGGAAGGTGACAGAGTGAGGCTGGTGAACACATGGCTGCTCAGATCTGCAGGAGGACTGAGTGTGATGCATGGTGCAGGAAGACTCGGGGTAGATGATGTGAGCGTGCATTAATTAGGGAGGTGAGGATGAGGAAGGTGACAGAGTGAGGCTGGTGAACACATGGCTGCTCAGATCTGCAGGACTGAGTGTGATGCATGCATGGTGCAGGAAGACTCGGGGTAGATGATGTGAGCGTGCATTAATTAGGGAGGTGAGGATGAGGAAGGTGAAGAGTGAGGCTGGTGAACACATGGCTGCTCAGATCTGCAGGAGGACTGAGTGTGATGCATGGTGCAGGAAGACTCGGGGCAGATGATGTGAGCGTGCATTAATTAGGGAGGTGAGGATGAGGAAGGTGAAGAGTGAGGCTGGTGAACACATGGCTGCTCAGATCTGCAGGAGGACTGAGTGTGATGCATGGTGCAGGAAGACTCGGGGTAGATGATGTGAGCGTGCATTAATTAGGGAGGTGAGGATGAGGAAGGTGACAGAGTGAGGCTGGTGAACACATGGCTGCTCAGATCTGCAGGAGGACTGAGTGTGATGCATGGTGCAGGAAGACTCGGGGCAGATGATGTGAGCATGCATTAATTAGGGAGGTGAGGATGAGGAAGGTGAAGAGTGAGGCTGGTGAACACATGGCTGCTCAGATCTGCAGGAGGACTGAGTGTGATGCATGGTGCAGGAAGACTCGGGGCAGATGATGTGAGCGTGCATTAATTAGGGGGGTGAGGATGAGGAAGGTGACGGAGAGTGAGGCTGGTGAACACATGGCTGCTCAGATCTGCAGGAGGACTGAGTGTGATGCATGCATGGTGCAGGAAGACTCGGGGCAGATGATGTGAGCGTGCATTAATTAGGGAGGTGAGGATGAGGAAGGTGAAGAGTGAGGCTGGTGAACACATGGCTGCTCAGATCTGCAGGAGGACTGAGTGTGATGCATGCATGGTGCAGGAAGACTCGGGGTAGATGATGTGAGCGTGCATTAATTAGGGGGGTGAGGATGAGGAAGGTGACAGAGTGAGGCTGGTGAACACATGGCTGCTCAGATCTGCAGGAGGACTGAGTGTGATGCATGGTGCAGGAAGACTCGGGGTAGATGATGTGAGCGTGCATTAATTAGGGGGGTGAGGATGAGGAAGGTGACAGAGTGAGGCTGGTGAACACATGGCTGCTCAGATCTGCAGGAGGACTGAGTGTGATGCATGGTGCAGGAAGACTCGGGGTAGATGATGTGAGCGTGCATTAATTAGGGGGGTGAGGATGAGGAAGGTGACAGAGTGAGGCTGGTGAACACATGGCTGCTCAGATCTGCAGGTTCCATGCCAGACACTCTCCAATGCCTCGTTCCTCCCTTTTATTATCTTCCCTGGCTGCTCATTAGTATCTGCGGAGGTCACCTAACATTCAGCGAGCCTGAGGTAAACCTTCTGTCGCTGGAGGTAAGTCTTGTACTGCAAGTCAGTGGGCGTCAAAACCCCAGCTATCCCCCTCCCTGCAGAGGACAATAACTGGTTTAATTCATGGCACAAATCAAAGTAATATGTGCTCCCCCCTGCAGCCCAAGAGCAGTAAATTCAGATCTATAGGGGGTGAGCGCATTTCTTTGCCGAGAGTCACAGTGGGTTGCAGCAATAGAGATCCCTGCAGAGTCTAATCTTGGATTGCAACATTCACTCCAGTTAGTGCTTTCATGCTAACGAGCAAATTGTACATTCAGTTTGTTGCTTCCCAGGGTAACGCAGCAGGACCGAATAACCGAAGGCAGGACAAACAGCTGTGCCCTGCAGCTGGCTCCTGGCTGTCCGGGCGGCCTTTCAGCGCCTGCCAGATTTCTGCCTTGCACATCGGACGCAGATACACCCTGAGCATATTCAGGGTGGGACTCCCGAGGGGCAGTGAGGAGGGGGCATGGATCCGGCCGAAACATTTCAGCGGCATGGGAGGGCTTTGGGCAAAGAGCTGGGCAGCCTGGCTCTTGCTTTTCTGCTTCAGGGGAATGAACCTTTCTACATTGTTCCCCCCCTCAAAGAAGTTGGAGTGACTCGCGCCCGTGCGATTTACCCCTTTTGATAGGGAAAACTCCTAAACGTCTTCCCGCAGCCTGGGCCCTGGTGGAACGGGGGAGAGCCGGGCGCGCGCCCTCAGCCTCTCACCACGCGGAGCTCGCGCCCCTGCAAAGATGGAAAATTCCGCTTTTAAAAGGAGGACGTCGGTGCTGTCCACAAAAGCCCCTGTGATTGCATTCCTCAGCCTTTACTGGAGAAGCGCCTGGCAGATTGAAGGTGAATAAGTAAAGCTGCGGGCCTCCCGTGCCCCCAGACCCAGCTGCGTTTCTCCGCCACCGTGCTGGCCCCAGACTCTCGAGGGTCCTTCCATGCATCCGTGTCCCTTTCTGTGAATAAATATTTCCTTGTGAGAAGCCTGAGCCCCTCCCCCCACCCATTCAACCTCAGACCATGGCCTTTCTATCCTCGGCTCCGGAGGGACTAACGCGGCGGATTTATGTGGAAAGCCCGGCCCGGCCCGAAATCCCGCAGTCTGTGTCGCAAACATCCCCGCGCAGTTTCTTCCGAACACGCGGATTTTCATCTGGCAGGAGGTCAGCAGCGGTTCCTTACCGTATGGAATTTGCATCCGAAAGCAAGGAGAGAATACGTTCAGATCTGGATATGCAGGGAGATGTCATGGGAAAAGCACAGCCTCACCCCAGAGTCACCTGGAGAAAGTGGCCCGGGGTGGGTACCTCTTCTCCGGAGTTTGGGGTAAGGGCCTTCTCCCCGCCAGGAAATCTGCGCAGCAGAGCTGCGGGTTTTGGGGAGCGACCCCCGACAGGAGATGAGATGTCCAGCAAGAGTGAGCAGGCCATGCGGTCACCTGGTCCCGGGGGGGGGCCTCGCTCGGCTTTCCTTTCCCTGAGACCTGTAGGTGTTCAAATCCAGGACTGGCCTCGTCTGTCCGCCATGACCTGGAGTTAATGGGCATTCAGCCAGCAAGGACCGGCACCCAAACACTGAGGGAAGTGAATGCAGTGGCTACCTCTGCTTTATAAACTGTAACCAGGCTTTTACATAAATAAAGAAATAGGTTAGAAGCCAGAGAGGACTTTAAAACATGGAGTGGGTAGGAGGAAGGCCCACGTAGCCCCCTCACGTTAATTCAAATCTTGCTGTGACGAGTCCTATTCCGGCAGGACTTGCGCTGCCAGATGTTTCTGTAGTTGACAAATGTAGAACTCCTTGATGACACCAGATTTGTCATACATGAACCCATTTCAGTCTTGTTAGAAAGGCACTGAAATAGTGCCAAGGGTATTAATTTAGACCGGGTTTACATACATAGGACAGCCCCGTGACCCAGTTCCAGGAGGGAGACTGCTGGCCAGCCCCTGGTTTTTAAACTTGCATCCCGATGCATTGTGGTGTGTGTAGTCCCTGCTTTCTGCCCTTATTCATTGTCGGTGCTGGAAGGCCTCAGGATGGGACTGTTGGACATGCAGGGCTGACCTAATGTCTTCCCTTCTTGAACGGGGTCATTTGCATCAGCTTCAGGGGAAAAGTGACACTGAGCAAGCCCTGGCTTTACGCAGCACGCAGACTAGGATTCGGACTTTCCACATTCAAACTCAAGATGAGTTACATCCACCTTCAGAAGTCATTTCTCTGCTCCAGGGGGCTTAGGTTTGTACCTGAGGCAGCGAGGGCGAGGTGAAGTGCTCAAGGTCACAAACAGCATCACTGAAAGAAGCGGGATTACGAGCTCGGGCTTCCCTGATTCTCAGTCCACTGCTCTAACCACTAGCCTTGATGTCACAAGAAAAAATGCACTACAACTCCCTGCATGCAATGGTGAAGAAAACCAGGCCCTGCCCCTCTGACATGCGGATATACGGTCAGCCCAGTTTTAGAAGAAACACGGAGAACAGGAAATATTACCAAGTACCACACACAAATATCCCTACGGCAGTTTAAGCAGAGCTACTGGGAAAAAAAAACCAGGTTTTAGATAATTCAATTCGCAATTCAAATAACTTCATTAAGATTTCCTATTTTATTATAATTATTTCATGCTTGAGAAGATATTTGTGTTAAGTTTTTAAAAGCTCTTCCTGTTAAACTGCTGTCAGCGTTATGAATCCAAATAAATCACAGCCCCATGCAGCTATGTCGCTGACGCAGGAAAGCATGAATACAGCACAGACAGCTGAAGAGCCGATATTTATTTATTCAAAAACATTTCTAGCCCAGAGCCTCATGCACTGTCACACTGATACATGTAAAACATGAATACAGCACAGACAGCTGAGAGCACATCTTCATCAGAGCCTAATGCAGTGTCATACTGATGCATGAAAAACATGAACACAGCAATGACAGCTGACGAGAAGATCTTCATCAGAACCCCACGAAGGCATCACACTGATACACATAAAGCATGAATACAGCACAGACATCTGAGGGCAAATGTGCATAAGAGCTTCAAGCAGGCATCATGCTGATACACATAAATATGAATACAGCATGGATAGCTGAAGAGCAGATCTTCCTCAGAGCCTCATGCAGGGGGTCACACTGATGCACATAAAGCATGAATACAGCACAGACAGGTAAAGGGCAGATCTTCCTTAGAGCCCCATGAAGTATCACACATACATGTAAAGCATGAATACAGCACTGATAGCTGAAGAGCAGATCTTCCTCAGAGCCCTATGCAGTATCACACTGATACACGTAAAGCATGAATACAGCACGGACAGCTGAAGAGCAGATCTTCATCAGAGCCTCATGCAGTGTAATATCAATACTTGTACAACATGAATGCAGCACAGACAGCTGAAGGGCCGATCTTCATCAGAGCTCCATGCAGTATCACACTGATATATTTAAAGCATGAATACAGCATGGAGATATCACGGACAGATCTTCCTCAGACCCCTTTGTAAGCATTTCACTGACACTCTCCCCCCTTCTTGTGTTACATCACAGATGAAAGGGTCAGCACGGAGCTCCTGGGGTCCAGTTGCAGCTCCTAGGTAGGGTGAGAAATGACTGAAAAGCCGAGAGGCACCCCTCCTGATTAAGAGCTGCTTTGGGAAACGGCAGAGCCGTGCATGGCTCCCTTCCAGCACTTGACTGATGGGAAATCTCAGCGCCACATGGCCCCGCTGCCTCTGCCAGCATGAACGCCGCCCTCGCTGGGCTGCAGTGCCAGGAGAGATGCAGGGAGGCCTCTTGCTCATTAACACCCATTCTAAGGATAATTGAGGGCTCCCATTTAATCGCCGCCGTGTACATGACCCTTTGCTTTCTGTGAGCAGCAGCAGTCAGAGAGCTCCACGGGAGCTGCCTGGGGCAGGGTGCGCGGCCATGTTTTGGGGTGCACCCTAGGGGACTGGGCATTTCTGCGACGCAGGGACCGCTGGGCGGGGGAAGCTGCACCCAGGGGCCGGCCTGGCTGCCGTTCAGTTCCGGCACTCGGGCGCCCTCTCTCCCTCCCTCCCTCCCATGCTCGCAGTTTATCGGCCGGACACGGGTGGCGCTGGCCCTCCCGCCCCCGATGAACTCCTTAAGCAGTGCCAAGGCCTGTTCTTTCAAACGGCGCACAACAGGTGAACTCTCTGACTGCAACGCATCGCGCGTAGTGCGAAATACAGGCCACAGCTTTTAACTAAGCAGCAATCCCCGCCCCCGAGGAGCCGTTCGTTTTCTTACTTCTCCTCCAGCCACCCCCACCCTTTTATCCCGCGCCTCGGGGTTATTTATTCTTGCCCTACGTTGCGCTTTCCTACAGGCCGATACAGAAAAACGTGCGGGAGATCAGGCGAGCGCCCGCTCTCCCGCACAATTCAGGAGGGTGGCCTATGCAAATTAGGGCCCGCGGTAAAAGGAGGTGCTAGGGACACTAGCGCATCCCTAGCGCCTCCTTTTTGACAGGAGCGGCAGCTGTCAGCGGGTTTGACAGCCGATGCTCAATTTTCCTGGCGTCTGTTCTCAAACCCTCTGACAGCCACGGGTTCGCAAACCAGACCCCGGCAAAATTGAGCGTCTGTCTTCCGACCCGCAGGCCGATTTTGAATTTTTTTTTTAAATTTTTACTTTTTTTTTATTTTTGGGACCTCCGACTTAATATCCCGGCGCCGGCAGAAATTAGCGCCGACCTTTGGGTCGGCGCTAATTTCTGAAAGTAAAATGTGCGGCTTGGCTGCGCATTTTACTTTCTGTATCCCGCGCGCATACCTAATAGGGCCATCGATATGCATTTGCATGTTGAGGGCGCTATTAGGTTGGGGGGGGGGGGGTTGGACGCGCGTTTTCGACTGTATAAGAGGTAAAGCGCGTCGAAAACACGCGTCCAACCCTGGGCTATCAGCTCCTGCTACTTGGGAGCTATTCACAATGTACTGAACGTTAACGCCCACCGCCAGCCCAGGGGTCCCCGTATTTAGTGGCCCCTGGGCACCCCCATTTAGTCTTCCTGTTGGCTGGTGAGCTGCTGCCCTTAAGCCGCGACACTGCCTACCCCGGTCACTTTGCGGGAGCGGGCTACTGTCACTCCCGGCCTTTCCTACTTCCGGTCACCCCCACCTTCGTAGCTTTCTGGACTAACCCCTCCCCCACCCCCACCTTTCTCAGGCCCAACCAGACTTTGGCTACTGAGTGCCCGGGGCAGGCCACCCGTGACTTGTGGCCACCCAGCCTGGTTTCCCTAGCCCAGGGATTCCAACAGCTAAGCCTTGAGACCCCCCCACTAGGGCAGGAAGACCGAGGGGGGGCAGCGGCTGCGTTATCCACCACTGGTCACCAAGGGCCATGCGTGGTAAGGAAGCTGGCAGTGCCCATCAGTCACAGTCAGTGCAGCAGCAGGTGGAAGGGTCAGGGGCGTCCCTCCTTCAGCACGCGGTTTAATAGCGCACTCTCTCAGCTCAGCGCACGCTCTCAGCTCAGCACTCTCTCAGCTCAGCACTCTCTCAGCTCAGCGCACTCTCTCAGCTCAGCACTCTCTCAGCTCAGCGCACTCTCTCAGCTCAGCGCACGCTCTCAGCTCAGCACTCTCTCAGCTCAGCGCACGCTCTCAGCTCAGCGCACGCTCTCAGCTCAGCACTCTCTCAGCTCAGCGCACTCTCTCAGCTCAGCGCACGCTCTCAGCTCAGCACTCTCTCAGCTCAGCGCACGCTCTCAGCTCAGCGCACGCTCTCAGCTCAGTGCACTCTCTCAGCTCAGCGCACGCTCTCAGCTCAGCGCACTCTCAGCTCAGCGCACTCTCTCAGCTCAGCGCACTCTCAGCTCAGCGCACGCTCTCAGCTCAGCGCACTCTCAGCTCAGCGCACGCTCTCAGCTCAGTGCACTCTCTCAGCTCAGCGCACTCTCAGCTCAGCGCACTCTCTCAGCGCACTCTCTCAGCTCAGCGCACTCTCTCAGCTCAGCGCACTCTCAGCTCAGCGCACGCTCTCAGCTCAGTGCACTCTCTCAGCTCAGCGCACTCTCTCAGCTCAGCACGCTCTCAGCTCAGCGCACTCTCTCAGCTCAGCACTCTCTCAGCTCAGCGCACGCTCTCAGCTCAGCGCACTCTCAGCTCAGCGCACTCTCTCAGCTCAGCGCACGCTCTCAGCTCAGCGCAGTCTCTCAGCTCAGCGCACTCTCAGCTCAGCGCACTCTCAGCTCAGCGCACGCTCTCAGCTCAGCGCACTCTCAGCTCAGCGCACGCTCTCAGCTCAGCGCACTCTCTCAGCTCAGCGCACGCTCTCAGCTCAGCACTCTCTCAGCTCAGCACTCTCTCAGCTCAGCGCACGCTCTCAGCTCAGCGCACTCTCTCAGCTCAGCACTCTCTCAGCTCAGCACTCTCTCAGCTCAGCGCACTCTCTCAGCTCAGCGCAGTCTCAGCTCAGCGCACTCTCTCAGCTCAGCGCACTCTCTCAGCTCAGCGCACGCTCTCAGCTCAGCGCACTCTCTCAGCTCAGCGCACTCTCAGCTCAGCGCACGCTCTCAGCTCAGCGCACTCTCTCAGCTCAGCGCACGCTCTCAGCTCAGCGCACTCTCTCAGCTCAGCGCACTCTCAGCTCAGCTCAGCGCACTCTCAGCTCAGCGCACTCTCAGCTCAGCGCACGCTCTCAGCTCAGCGCACTCTCAGCTCAGCGCACGCTCTCAGCTCAGCGCACTCTCTCAGCTCAGCGCACTCTCAGCTCAGCGCACGCTCTCAGCTCAGCGCACTCTCTCAGCTCGCAGCTGCGCATGCTTGTATCCCAGGTCCTGGCTCTCGCAGCTCATTCAGTCACTAGCCAGATCCTTTAACCCATCACCGCCTCATTACTTCCCCTTTTTTTGATCCCTCGTTTGATCTTATTCCTATCATTTTTTGAGTGGAGGAGTAGCCTAGGGCTCCAAGCAGATGTTTGACAAGCGGGGAAGCTCCTACTGACCTTGGGCAAAGTCACTTCACCCTCCATTATCTCAGCTACAAACATTAAACTCCCTTGCTCGCCTTGCCAACGTTTGCTCAATGTAACAAGCATCAATAAATGTAAAATATTAAAAATCTCATTCAGTCAGCAAACTAAACACCCTCTGGGGAAGGGACCTGACCCTGTAAATCCCATTGATCTTGAATTTCGAAAGGCAAATACTGAAATAGAAAATTCAATCCCATGCGCTTCCTTTCTGTCTTAATATTTTGTATTCTCAATTTTGACTGCAAGCCCAATTTAAAAATATTCTCCAGAGTCAATATTGTATTCACGCTTCACCTGTATCAGTGTGTCACCTGAATAGGGGTCTGATTTGGATCTACACTTCATCTGTCCATGCTGTATTCATGCTTTACCTGTTTCAGTGTGACACCTGCATGGGGCTCTGATGAAGATCCACTCTTCAGTTGTCTGTGCTGTATTCATGCTTTACCTATATATGTGTGATGCCTGCAGAATGCTCTGATGAGAATCCACTCTTCAGCTGTCCATGCTGTATTCATGCTTTAGATGCATCGGTGTGATATCTGCATGGGTCTGATTAAGATCTTCAGCTGTCCGTGTATATTTATGCTTAATGTGTATCAGTGTGATAATGCATAGGACTATGATAAAGATCTGCACTTCAACTCTCTGTGCTGTACTCATGCTTTAAATGTATCAGTGTAATACCAGTATGGGACTCTGATGAATACCTACTCTTCAGCTGTCTGTGCTGTATTCATGCTTTACATGAATACAGCATATTTTAAATATTTTAAATTTTAAGTCTTCCTCAACTTTATCTATAAGTTCTCACGAAGTTAGCCTTGCACCCTCTTACTCAATGTAATTATCTTGTTTCTCAATTTTCCTGTTCGATGTAATTTTTCTAATTTTCTTGTTCGATGTAATTTCCAACTTTGGTTCTATGTAAACCGACGTGATATGTACCAGTACATGAACATCGGTATATAAAAGCTCTTAAATAAATAAATATATATATCAGTGTGTCAGATGAGGCTCTGATGAATACCTGCTCTTCAGCTGTCTGTGCTGTATTCATGGTTTACATATATCAGTGTGACATTCTATGAGGCTCTGATGAATATCAGCTCATCATCTGTCTGTGCTCATCTTTTACATGTATCAGTGTGACTCTGCATGAGTTTCTGATGAAGATCTGCACTTCAGCTGTTTGTGCTGTATTCATGCTTTACATATATCAGTGTGACATTCTATGAGGCTCTGATGAATATCAGCTCATCATCTATCTGTGCTGTATTCATCTTTTACATGAATCAGTGTGACTCTGCATGAGTTTCTGATGAATACCTACTCTTCAGCTGTCTGTGCTGTATTCATGCTTTATAAATAGAGGTGGCAGAGGCAGCAGTAACAGAGCAGGTGAACCTTGGGGAGTGGAGCAGTAGAGGCTTCCACTGCTCTGAATCTCCGTCTGGGCTCCTTGGCCAGCACCCAGGGCTTTGGGTCTGTGCTGTATTCCTCGGAGTGCAGTTGTTTGTAAAAGGAGGCTCGTGACTCTGCCTTTTTTTTTTTTTTGTAGCTGTGACCTGTTGCCCAGATCTTGTCATGAGATGGAATTGACGGGATGTTAATTTTATTGTGAGTTATATCACCCTATGGCTGGTGAGGGTTATTTTATATTGTTTTATTATGTTTATTTACCTATGTTTTGTTGTGGGGCTGCCTCGGATAGGGGCAGCATATAAATACATTTTAACCACAGCCGTAACCAGGTGTCTCCTGGAAAAGCAGGTGCACGGATAGGACGATGCCCACAGGCTTTTCCTCCCCTCACCTGGGAACCTCTTTTCCCAACGGGGCTACAAGCTCCTGCCCTGTGGAAGGCGAATTTCAGAGCTGAGCAACAGCCCAAAGCGCGTTGAACAGGGCCCTGCCCATGACTGCACCCAGCGACCTTCGAGCCTTCGAGCCTCCCGTGCAGCGGTCATCCCCCCCCCCCCCCATGTGCATCCCTTGAGAGGGGGGAGGGGTCGGTTTACAAAATTCTTTTTTGGTAGAAGGGGAAAAGCTGAGGTCTGAGGCTGAAAATACACAAAACCTCCTCCAGAGTGAACACCGGGCAGGGCTGCGGCAAAAACAGCGATTGGATCTTGTTCTTAATTTCATTAAAAAAGAGTAATGGATGGCAATAATTCTTCGGCGTCAAGGCCAAGCACAATAAACGCCAGCATCTTGCTGCGTAAGCAGAAATCTTACAGTAGATCACAAAGCGACAGCCTTACAAGTAAAGTCAACTCCGGCTGCACTGGCTGAGGTTGGCCCAAACCGCGAAAGCGAGAACCTTTTCTGTTTTTAATTTAAAGCCTTAGGACTTGCCGCAGAACGGGACAAAAGCTTTGGTCATTTGGCCAGGCTTCCAGACTCCCGGTTAAACATTCACAGCTTCACTAGCAGCAGCAGGGCACCCCTTACCCACCTGAATTTTCTGCCCTTGCCTTTTTGGCCTTCGCGCATTCTCGTTTAAACAAAATATACAAATTCTCAGCATTTGTTTTCCTGCCGCTACTGGACAGTACTTAGTACCGGCACCATGTTTTTCCCTCTGCTGCACTGAAATGCAAATTTGCCCTCGAGCATGACTTCACAGTAGCTTAACATTCATATTTATTCATAATTGCTCTATATGCAAATAACTGGAAAACTCCCGCTGAAGGGACTGGAATCGCCCTCACATCCACCCAAACCGTGACTGGTCAAAAGGACCCGAGTACCGCGTCAAAGTAGCGTTCCGCTAGATCCTGCACTTCAAGATCTCAGAGGGGTCATTTCCAGCCGCCCCAGGGATTTGCCCGGGTAGCGCTCTCTCTGAATACTGACCTCCCCGACAGCGCGGAAAGAACTTGCTCAGCTATGCTGCCAAAGTCTGAAAACAAATTATACATAAAATGACAAACAAGGAGAAGCACGTGATGCGGTGAGCCTGATGAGACGCACGTCATGGGGGCTCTTGGGTGCCACCCTTCGTGAACATCTTAATCTATAATTATCCCCAGGGCTCGATTACAGAATTACAACTATTCTCATGCTGCAGGGGATGTTATCGCTGCATTTTGGGAAATGGCCATGACAACGAAGCCGCTTCGAAGGAAAGAGAAAAAGGTAAAACGGCAGACCCCAGAATGGCGGATAAGCAGGACTCCCTAGGTATGGTCAACAGGGAGGAGCAGAAAGTGTTGAGACGTACCCAGGCGGTGGAGGCAGCATTACAGCACAAATTCCATACTATTAATAACTTCTTGGAGCTGAAGGAATCAATGGCGGATGATGGAAGACGAATGGACATAGCAGAGGGCTGGTTTTTGGTGGTGGAGGAAGATGACCCCCATGTGCTCCTTGGAAAAATATCTTGCAGCGAGTGAGGCAAAACTTGAAGATCAGGAAAACCGCTCATGTAGGAACAATCTTCGCTTCCTCGGCCTACCCGAAAAGAATACCAGAGAACGAGTTGCTGGAAACGCGCGAGGTACCCAAGTTAGAGGGGAAAATCATTATTGAGAGAGCACACCGGATCGGGCCTAAACAAGATCTAGAGTCACGCCCAAGAATTGGTATTGCCAGATTTCTAAACTCGTCCCAGAAGATGGCTGTATTTACAGCCTATAACAACCGTAAAGATTTTAAGTATAAAGATCAGAGACTTAATGGTATTTCAGGACTTTTTGACTGCCGACTTGGCTCCCTGGCAGACTTTCTCACCTGTCTGTAGTTTAATCACAAAGAAAGACGTTAAATGAAACTTTTCCACCTTTTATTCGTGAGTAGTTGAATGAAGGTTTCAGTCCCCCAACATGGACCGTGTTTCGCCACGTGGGCTGCGTCGGGAGGGACAGAGGCCCAGAAAATCAACTTATAATAATGGCAGAAGGTTTCCAATGCATAAACCATGTGCTGCAGTGTTGTCGATGACACTGACTCGCGGTTCCAGTTTCCTCTTTATGTTATCAATGTCGGAGCCTCCCCTCGCTTTGAATATCTTAGTTTGAAAGGTTAGCCTGATAGCCCGATACAGTGATCGGAAACTGTTTTTTTGTTTTGTTTTCACTACGCTTGGAAGCTCTCTCTACCCTGGATAACCCTCCGCAGGGCGCCCTGCACAAAGCACCGACGTTTTCTCCTGCAGCACACGGACACTATCAATGGTTCATGCATTGGAAACCTTCTGCCATTATTATAAGTTGATTTTCTGGGCCTCTATCCCTCCCGACGCAGCCCATGTGGTGAAACACGGTCCAGGTCAGGGGATCGAAACCTTCTTTCAACTACTCACGAATAAAAGGCGGAAACGTTTAATTTAACGTCTTTCTTCCCTTCATTTTCTCGACTAATTCAGTCTAAGGATCCGTGAACTCTCAGCGCTATACCATACCAACTGTGTATACCGCTCAGCATCTCCACTTCCTATTTGCTGTAGTTTAATCACAACATTAGATTTGCCATGATTTTCCCAGCAAAGCTAAAGATTTGGAAAGATGGCAAGGTGTTCACATGAGGCTTTCCAACCCAAGTAAAAGAGTTGTTGGCGAAATGAAGGCAACCTCGGAGAAACTTCGGAAACTGACGTGATGGAGGATCCTACTTAATTCTAAGAGTATGGGGAGAATTTCCTTTTTTTTTTTTTACTGCACCACAAAGATGATGAAAGACTCACGTGCAAGCAGTTTCTTTGGGAAGAGTTTCCCAAAGACTTAACGGCTCGATTTAAAGATTGAAAACCTGGTTCATGCTTGGTGGAGATGACATCAACATATGGAAAGAGTGGAAGCTTGAATATTAAGAAACTTGTCACAAGTGCCAGTTCAGTTCCTCATGTTGATATATTCGCAGTGGTTTCAGAGGTGTTGAAATCTTAAGTACTGAGTTTCCATTAGATACTACGATAATTGGGTCTAGGTGCTGGGGTAATGTTCTCCTACAACACTGATATCAGTGTTCATTAAAAATTTGAGAGTCAGCTGCTAAAGTATAAATTTGGATTTGTGATAAATTCATGTCACCAATGTATAATGCCAGTTCAAGCTTAATAATTAGAAGATATAGGATTGGGATATCAAGTTAGGGTAGAGGGGGTGGCACCCGATCGCAGGAAACACAGATCTCGGTCCCCAATCTTGGGGCAGAAAAAAAACATGACTTGGGGGAAGGCAGTTGGGGGGGGGGGGGAATGGAATTTGGATGAGCAATAAGAAATTAATCTTAACAGAAACAAGGAATAGAAGATGTTACAAACGGCCTCGAAAGGCCTTGCATTCTGTTACGTGACGGGGCGGTTTTAGTGTGCCCATGGGCCTCAGCTCGGGCCCAGACCTTCAGGACCGAGCCAAGTGTTGACAGTGGCTCTGCATGGCTGACGGTCTGACCCTCTGCCAGGCCGGCAAGCTCCCGAGGCCAACATCTGAGGATGTTGGAAGTTGAATGGTCCTCCGACCATTCTGAGCCCTTTCAGACCTGCTGTGAACAGCATGGAGCAGCAGGCCTGGCCTGAGGTTGATGGCAGACGGCCTTGACACCAAGACAGGACAGGGATTGATGAGACAGCATCTAGACGAAGACACTGGGTTGATGCAACGGCATCCTTGGACGAAGACAGAGGGTTGATGCAACGGCATCCATGACAAAGACACATGGCTGATGCAACGGCATCCATGACGAAGAACTTGACATCCAAATAGGCAAAACACAAGGCTTGGACATTGGCACTGTCTCTCAGGGCGCCCTACTCAGGCCACCCACGGGACAGCACAGGAAAGATCCAGGACATGACGGCTCGAGAGCGCAGGACACCAGTCCACCTGCAGGCCACTCCAACCCGGGAAAGATGTCATCCGAGGGAGTCCAGCCCACAGGACCAGAAGGCTCAGGAGCGATAAGACGAGATGCAGGAACACACATCAGGACGTGGAGGAACATGGCGAGACATCAAACATGGACTGGGACCTCAGGCGGAACACCAAGATATGAAGACATGGAAGAAGGCAGACGAGACGAGGAGCTCCACGAAGACAGAAGACCCTACAAGGCTCTGGCAGGCAGGAGCCTCCAGCGGGATGTCACCACGATGCAAGGTGAAGAACAGACTGACGAAGCAGCCCTATATAGGGCTAGAGCAGGACGTCCACTTGAAGGTGGGGCCAGCACACTTCCGGTGCCTGGCCCTTTAAATTCTGCAGAGAGGCGCACGCCGGCGCCTAAGGAGAGCAGCAGGGAGCTGTGCAGGACCGCGGACAGCGGCCTGCACAGACGCACAGCGTCAGAAGAGGCAGAGCTGAGCCTGGTCACAGGCTCAGACGTCGGCAGCGGCTCCAGCCGCTGCAGGAGGCCCCGGGGGCAGCTCCAGCCGCTACTCCAGCCCGGGGCTGCGGCCCTAGCGCCGCAAAGATGGAGAGCAGTGTCGGGGCGGTCCCGAGCCCCGAAGAAGGCAGGAAAGTCCGCGGCTCCGGCAGAGGAAGACCCAGGGCAGCCTCCAGGCCGTGAAGGGCAAGACCGCGGCTCCAGCTGCGTGGAAGGCCCGACGGTGGCGTCCTGCCGCGTCGGGTGAAGAAACACAGCATGGGGTGAGTGTCTGCTCGCGGGGAACCCGCGGGCAGCGAAGTCATAACAGAAGATTTGGTAGCATAGGCAGGTTGTTATTGTGGTACGATGCACAAGAGAGTAAATATGGGCAAAGGCTAAGGGCTCACCAGCATTGAGATCCAAAATTTTTTTCTGAAAGTATCAGATTCCTCTAGGAGGCAATACAATGGCAGATATATCCGGTGTATATCTCGGACTGTGGATGGTTTAGGGTCTCCTATTAAAAGGAAAAAACTATTAACGGCTTCACAAAGAAACAAAGTGGCTATAACTCAAATCCAAGAAACACATTTCTCAGAAGGAGAATGTAAGAAATGTAAACGCACTTGGGTGGGACAGGGTTTTTATGTACCTGCCGTAGGGAGCAATTCTAATACACAAAAACCTAATGTTTCAGCTAACCCAACAAGTGAGGGAGGCTTCAGGTAGATTTCTCATTCTGGTTGGGAAAATTAATGGGCAAGAGGTAACTATTTGCAACGTCTGTGGTCCAAACAACTACAGACATGTTTTTTTTCACAGATCTACTCAATCAGGTATTGCTAGTTTTGAGAGGGACTTTCAACTGTGAACATGATGTTTTAATGGATCGATCAGCCTCGTCACAAATGTCTAGGGGTAGAAGAAACAAGGGGATAAACTTCTTATGCAAAGTGCTTCATTTGATTGATATTTGGCGCACAGTCAGAGATTATACACATGTATCTACAGCACACTGCGCCATGTCTAGGACTGACTATATATTAATCTCTCATTCTTTTTTCCCAAAAACAATGAAGACTGAAACCGGACCCACTGAGGTTTTGGATCATGCAATGACCTGGATTAATTTCCAATTGACCACTGATTCCAGAGGGCCTAGAATCTGGAGATGCCCAAATTCACTTATTAGAAGATAACGAATTTAAAATATTTTTACAAAATAAATGGGCAGAAATTGAAAGTAACAATTCTATCCATAAAGATAATATGGCGTTATTCTGGGATATGAGTAAGGCAGTTATGAGAGGAGAAATAACATCTTTTACAATTGCTAAATCAAAAGCATTACTCAAAACAAACTGAACGAGGCAAAGACTAACTCAGACAGCACTAGGAAAGAATATAATTCTATGTGCCCTCAACTCTCATTTACATCAACGGGCTCAGAGACGATACAATATGATGCTCACAGGTATTTCCAATTTGGGAATAAAGCGGGGAAACTCCTGGCAAATTTGGTACACTTAGGCAGAGGGAAGACATATTGAAAAGTTGAGAGGTAAAGATATTTGTGTGATATTCCATAAATTTTATGAAAGATTACACATAGAATTTCAGATAAGAGAATGAGTTCTTCAAGAATTTAGAGAGTCCAAAAATTACAGACCAACAATTAACAATGCTTAATAAGCCTTTCTCATCCCAAGAAATTCTCAATATCATCAGGGCAAGTAAAAGTCACAAAGCTCCTGGCCCAGATGGTCTAAATGCTGACTTTGATAAAGTTCCAGCAAATCAGGTCTTGGGGGCCTTGCTTGACTTCTTCAAAGAGGCTCAACAAAGAGGGGAGCTCCCAGACGACTTCACAAAAGATTACATTACTGTATTGGAAAAGCCTGGGAAAGACCCGTTGATCCTGCCTCTTACAGACCTATATCTCTATTGAATTATGAGGCAAATCTTTACGCAAAGTTAGGTTCCATATTAGGAACTACCACCCAGGAAAAAGATCTAGGCATCATAGTGGATAATACTTTAAAAACGTCGATTCAGTGTGCTGCAGCAGTCAAAAAAGCAAATAGAATGTTGGGAATTATTAGCAAGGGAATGGTTAATAAAACGGAAAATGTCATAATGCCTCTGTATCGCTCCATGGTGACACCGCACCTTGAATACTGTGTACAATTCTGGTCGCCGCATCTCAAAAAAGATATAACTGCGATGGAGAAGGTACAGAGAAGGGAAACCAAAATGATAAAGAGGATGGAACAGCTCCCCTATGAGGAAAGGCTTAAGAGGTTAGGGCTGTTCAGCTTGGAGAAGAGACGGCTGAGGGGGGATATGATAGAGGTGTTTAAGATCATGAGAGGTCTTGAACGAGTAGATGTGACTCGGTTATTTTCACTTTCGAATAACAGAAGGACTAGGGAGCATTCCATGAAGTTAGCAAGTAGCACATTTAAGACTAATCGAAGAAAATTCTTTCACACAACGCACAATAAAGCTCTGGAATTTGTTGCCAGAGGATGTGGTTAGTGCAGTTAGTGTAGCTGGGTTCAAAAAAGGCTTGGCTAAGTTCTTGGAGGAGAAGTCCATTAACGGCTATTAATCAATTTTACTTAGGGAATGGCCACTGCTATTAATTGCATCAGTAGCATGGGATCTTCTTAGTGTTTGGGTACTTGCCAGGTTCTTGTGGCCTGGTTTGGCCTCTGTTGGAAACAGGATGCTGGGCTTGATGGACCCTTGGTCTGACCCAGCATGGCAATTTCTTATGTTCTTATGTAAGATTTTAGCAGACAGGTTAAGTTTAGTGTTTCCCATGATTATCTCCCCAAACCAGGTTGCATTTGTGAAGGGACGCTCGATCAGTATAAATATGACTAAAGTTGATCACAACAATTCAGGAAAACAAGAAAAGACAAAGCCCTGCTATGGTGGTTGGATTTGACTCTGAAAAAGCTTTTGATAGGGTATCATGGCCTTATTTATTTTGGATTTTTTCGAGGGGAGTGTGTATGAAATATATCCTTAATAGATAAGAACCCGAGATCTGCCGTTTTAGCAAATGGTCAAATATCTGAGGATTTTTTTCTTCCAACGTGGGGCGAGACAGGGCTGTCCACTCTCTGCTCTACTTTACGTTATTTCCATCGACCCGCCGTGAAGGAAAATTGATTCAGATAAATGGGTGAAGGGGTTTAACATACGTTCTGAAGAATTTAAAGTGGCTGCATTCGCGGACGACGTCCTCGTATTCCTTTGTGCTCCACAAGACCCATTAGAAAGAGTTCTTAGACTTCAGACAGAGTTAGGAGCATTCCCAAGTTTAAAAATTAATGTGGAAAAATCTGAGGTATTGGAAATAAGTGGAGACATTCAGAAAACGTGGAAAGGTCATTTGCCTTTGAGGTGGGTTGCACGGGAAATGAGGTACTTAGAGATTATGCTTTCCAAGGAGATAAAAAAAACCTGTATGAAGTAAATATTACACCGTTACTTAAAAACATGGGCCAGAAATTAAATAATTGGGCCTCCTTACCCTTGATAACTGGGAGACCTCTGATAACATTGATGGAATTGCCTAATTGGCTGGATCTTCTACAGCAACTTCCTCTATGGTTGAGAAAGTCAGATGTAATTTCAATTCATCAAATTTTGAGGAGCTTTTCCTCAAAGAGTTCTCCTTGATGATGGAGGCCTGAGCTGCCCAAACTGGAGGGATTACCATTTGGCCTGTCTGTTACGACACATTAAAGACGGGCTGTCAGATACTGGTTTCTTTTCCCCAGAGGCCTTTATAAAGCAATGGCTGATCCCATATCGGCCGGGCAATATCATTCAGATAAAACGCTTGGAAGTTCTCTCACAATTCAAGAATAGTTTATTAATACAGTCAGGGATAGTTGAATAGAGTAGATACTTGTTCCCCTTTTTTGACTCTGAGAGGTAATCCCCAATTATTACCAGGTTTAGAGAACAAGTTGTTTCGGAAATGGGAGAATAAGGGCCTCATAGGCCTACATCAATTTTTCATGGAGAACACTAAACACCATCAGAAATTTCAGGGATTTGCAAGAGGGTAAGAATTTAGATTCTAAAGATTTTTACGCCTTTCTACAGGTACGGCATTATATACACAGTCCCTATGTCATCATAACAGAATGTTCCATAATTTTGCAGATGTGAAGGAAATATTTCTATGGAAAGGGAAGGCAAATTCTTGAAACATAGAAACATAGAAATGACGGCAGAAGAAGACCAAATGGCCCATCCAGTCTGCCCAGCAAGTTTCACACATTTTTTTCTCTCATACTTATCTGTTTCTCTTAGCTCTTGGTTCTATTTCCCTTCCACCCCCACCATTAATGTAGAGAGCAATGATGGAGCTGCATCCAAGTGAAATATCTAGCTTGATTAGTTAGGGGTAGTAGGGGTAGTAACCGCCGCAATAAGCAAGCTACACCCATGCTTATTTGTTTTACCCAGACTATGTTGTACAGCCCTTGTTGGTTGTTTTTTTCTTCTCCCCTGCCGTTGAAGCAGGGAGCTATGCTGGATATGCGTGAAGTATCAGTTTTTCTTCTCTCCTGCCGTTGAAGCAGAGAGCCATGCTGGATATGCATCGAAAGTGAAGTATCAGGCACATTTGGTTTGGGGTAGTAACCGCCGTAACAAGCCAGCTACTCCCCGCTTTGTGATTGCGAATCCTTTTTTCTTCTCCCCTGCCGTTGAAGCTATGCTGGATATGCGTGAAGCATCAGTTTTTCTTTTCCCCTGCTGTAGAAGCAGAGAGCTATGCTGGAAATGCGTGATGTTTCAGTCTTCTCCCCTGCTGTTGAAGCAGAGAGCTCTGCTGGATGTGTGAAGTATCAGTTATTCTTCTCCCCTGCCGTTGAAGCAGAGAGCTATGCTGTATATGCATTGAAAGTGAAGTATCAGGCATATTTGGTTTGGGGTAGTAACCGCCGTAACAAGCCAGCTACTCACCTCTTTGTAAGTGCAAATCCTTTTTTCACATTTCCTCTTGCTGTTGAAGCTTAGAGCGATGTTGGAGTCACCGTAAGCCTGTGTATGTTTATTGAATAAGGGTATTGTGTCCAGGCAGTAGCCATCATTCTGGCGAGTCACCCATTCTTCATTGGCGGCCTCTTGACTTTATGGATCCACAGTGTTTATCCCACGCCCCTTTGAAGTCCTTCACAGTTCTGGTCTTCACCACTTCCTCCGGAAGGGCATTCCAGGCATCCACCACCCTCTCCGTGAAGAAATACTTCCTGACATTGGTTCTGAATCTTCCTCCCTGGAGCCTCAAATCGTGACCCCTGGTTCTGCTGATTTTTTTCCTACGGAAAAGGTTTGTCGTTGTCTTTGGATCATTAAAACCTTTCAAGTATCGGAAAGTCTGTATCATATCACCTCTGCTCCTCCTTTCCTCCAGGGTGTACATGTTTAGATTCTTCAATCTCTCCTCGTACGTCATCTGATGAAGATCCTCCACCTTCCTGGTCGCCCTTCTCTGTACCGCCTCCATCTTGCTCTTCCTTCAGTAACGATAAAGCCTTGGATGCACTGGCAGCCTCCATAATGTTCAGAAATCAGGCACAGGATCACCCAAGTATTTCAGAAAACGTAAAATCTAAGGGAAACAGGTTATAAACTGTTAGATTGCATGCAGGTGGCTAGAACAGGGCAATCTGCGCGAGAATGACTAATGCTTAAATTGCCTTAGACAAAGGCACTGGACATGGGAATGCGTGAAGAGAGTTTCATTTGGGCCTGAGATTC
This sequence comes from Rhinatrema bivittatum, assembly GCF_901001135.1. Classification (NCBI taxonomy): domain Eukaryota; kingdom Metazoa; phylum Chordata; class Amphibia; order Gymnophiona; family Rhinatrematidae; genus Rhinatrema; species Rhinatrema bivittatum. Next base: position 10,786,957 of record NC_042623.1, on the reverse strand, counting down.
TTGTGGAACTGGGCTCGGGTTTGCTTGCTGGGATTATTTGATACTTTGAAGGAGGACGTAAGTGAATATAAAAAAACCTTTTCTTCACTAAAGCAGTCCAAACTATTCTGGCCGTATGGATGTCTTCCGAGGATGCGACGGTTACACAGTGGAAGAAACGCTGGCACCCGTTACTGCGATTTAATCAAATCGGCTGAATACGAGCAGAGGCTCATGAGCGTTTGGCAAGACGACTGGTCTACTCTACCTATATCGGCACAAGATCGTATTAAATAGCTGAAAAATCCCTAAAGATGATGCATGTAGATAAGGAGATGTGGGGGAGTGAGGGTGGCTGAGAGAAGGGGAGGGGTGGACTGTAAGAGCCAGATTGATGCTGCATTAGAAAGAGGAGAAATTTCAGTTATTATTGCTCTGAAGTTATTGTGTCCTTTCGTTTGTGAAAATGAATAAACACGATTGAAGAAAAAAAAAAAGACAAAAAACATACAGAAATCAACAGTGCAGCCCGCAAGCGTTAGTATTTTGTTCATTCTCTCCCGCGCCATAGCAAGCAGAAAGCTCCTGCCGTGATGTTCTTACATGTAACCGCGGTTCTCCCTGGGATCCAGCCCGTGTACCTGTTCTCCCCTTCCCGCCGTTCTGGGAGCTGTTACCCTGCAGTCACATCAGGCAAGGAGATGCTGCAGTAATTCGGTCCAGATTAAGGAGCCGTCCCCCTTCCAAAAAGGTCAGTCAGAATGAAATGCTTTCTTAAAGGCCAGATTCAAAACCAGTTGCTTCAAAGGGGAGTCATTTTCGGCCACCTTGTTACCCTCGCAGGTTAAAATTAAGCTGCATTGCACCTTTTGTTTCCATTTGCACCTCAGAAGCAGAGCTAAATGGATGGCGAAGTAAACCTAATTAGGAAATGGCCAGCACTGAAACAGTTTCTTGGCTTAGTTTTCCATAGGTATCCAGACCTTATAGCATCAATGAAGTAGTTAATGTTCATACAATGTTAGCACGTTATTATAGAAATGACCAAAATAGCTGCATTTGCAAACCAAATCATGAAACGTTGTTTGTGTTGGAAAAAACCAACCCCTCGGAAGTTTCAACCATAAACCGAGGCTGGTTCAGTCCGCTCTTGATTACCCCAAGCCACCTGCTCTACTTAGATAGAGCGATAGATGAGCAAGCGACTTGTGATCCAGTGGGGTCAGAACCACACCAGTGCTGGGGCCAAATCTTAGCCTCCTCAGATTTACCTCGGCTGTAAGAGATGTAAGGTCCAGTTGTCACCTTCCATTCTTCAACTATCAAAAATTCCCAGAGACGTCTAGAGCTGAAGGTTTGCAAATCCTTCTAGAAATTGCAAAATGGGATGACCCTGCTCAGCACAGCCAGATAGATAAATTCCAGACAAAACCCAGAAATGTCACAAATTTATTGGGTCAAATTTATGGTCCTTGACTGAAAGCTTTGAGGTAAGTGTAGATTTAATGACTTGATGGTCCCTAGTTAACCCCATCCCTCCTATTTAGTCTGATCTGCTTGCGCATGTGTGTTGAGGAATTAAATGCCTGTACAATAAATCCTGCCCCTTTCCAGACTTTACACAGTCACAGAGGAGGTGATGGCCCAATAAGGACTAATCGCCTCACCCAGTCTGTCCATTTGATCTCAAGGTAGGGCTCTCTCTCAGCTCTCAGCCATATGAGGTTCACCACCCGCTTCTTATCTAAGTCAGTTTTCTTGTCTTTCCCGTATGACCTACTCTCACTCTGGGCTGACAACCCTACGGGTTCCCATAATTAAATACTTATTGTACCTGACTAACTCGCCTTGAGCTAGCAATGAAGAGGGGCGAGCTATGTACACAATAAAATAAACCAAGTCCCCCCATTTCTTGTACCTGTCCTCTTACCCCTAATTTTACCACTGCCCTCCCTATCTGTCCCTTGCAGATTTAAATCTGGCACGGAGTTGGCTTCCACCATCTCTCTACTCCTGGCATCCACCTCCTTCTCTCTACAGACGTATTTCTTGCAGACGTATTTCTTGCTAATTCCTCTGACCTCCCTCCTTCCACCTTGTCCTTGAGTTGCCTTTCCTATGGAAAGTTATCCTCTCTCGTGGTCTTCTGAAACCTGCTAAATACTTGAAAGTTTCTGGCCTAATCCCTCGTTCCTCCAGCGAGCACATTTTGGGTACCTTAAGGCCCTGTATAGGGTTGGTGTCGTGGGCCTTGTCTGAACTGCTTGCGTTCTCTCGATATCCAGACCTAAACGCAGCGAGGCGAGACCCCACTCACCACTCAGGCGATATTCTCTCTCTCTTCCTGTCGAGTTTAATGAAAGGATAAATAAAATCAGCCCATAGCCCCCCCTAACACTCTGCTTGTCTTGTCCTATACCACATAGGCCTGCTCGTCCACTAAAACCTGCTGCCTCGGCAAACGCTTTTAGTGAATAGCCACATTTTCTCTCTCGGACACTTGTGTTGTATCTTCCTTTATTATCACTTCCAATCTTATAGCTATAAAATATATCAATGCCTTTTACAAAAGTTTACAGTATGTACACACACACAGACACACACAGACTATGAAACTGCGGCTCAAAGCTTGCTCCCACTCCTTCGAGCAGTGCTTTCCAGCGAAAGCGTTGTCTTATTAGACACGGAATCCCTAACAGAAGCAGTCATAAGTTAGTGATTGTCCCTCTGCTCCTCGAGACACCCCCCCCCCCCCCCAGCCAGTCTAGTTCTCAGATACCCACAACAGAATATGCACGAGACATGTATTCATCCCGTGCAGCCAGTGCGTGTAAACCTCTCTCATGCGTATCCTGAAAAGTCGCCTGGTCACAAGCAGCTCCAGAGGATCAGAGGTCTGACTTAACGTAGAACCCGTCGCCTAGGCCGGACGTGCTTCAGTGCAGCGGCAATGCAGGGGTAAATGAACGGTGCTCTCGCCTGCAGCCAGCTTTAGGTGTGCAACCCCAGGATTATGCAGCACCCATCATCCCTGGTGAACACAGAGGCACAATTCAAGAACTAAGTCTGCAGCGTACGTCAAAGGTTAGAATGGACCTCTCATCCCCACAAGATCCCTGCATTCTTTGCAGTGGAATATTCTGGAAACGTGCATGCAGCTAGTGTTTGGGCTGGGACAACACAATCCTAGGACCTGAAGTCCATGAGGCTATCCCGCTGGGCAACCAGAATGCAGGAGAGGCTAGTCTTGGTAAACAGAGGTACGGGGAAATAAAGCAACTTGTAGGGCGGCGTAGAGGGGAGGCTTGGATTCGCATGGCAGGAGAGTTCCTGCTTTTGGGGGCTGTGGTTTCCTGCTCTGAGCACTAGGGCCAGCGCTCTACTTACTGGATCCCAGTTCTCCCTTACTGGGTCCCAGAGGGTGCACTCTAGGCTAGGGAGAGCGAGGGAAGGAAAATGAGACATCAGGCAATGAGACGCATGATTCTGAAGGAAGAAAGGAATATGCATGGAGCAGGTTTGCATATATTGATGTGTGCAAGTATCTCATGCATATTCATAGGGGCTGGAGGGTGGGCACGGAACCTCTAAACTTTAAGAACATAAGAACATAAGAAAATGCCATACTGGGTCAGACCAAGGGTCCATCAAGCCCAGCATCCTGTTTCCAACAGTGGCCAATCCAGGCCATAAGAACCTGGCAAGTACCCAAAAACTAAGTCTATTCCATGTAACCATTGCTAATGGCAGTGGCTATTCTCTAAGTGAACTTTATAGCAGGTAATGGACTTCTCCTCCAAGAACTTATCCAATCCTTTTTTAAACCCAGCTACACTAACTGCACTAACCACATCCTCTGGCAACAAATTCCAGAGTTTAATTGTGCGTTGAGTAAAAAAGAACTTTCTCCGATTAGTTTTAAACCTCAGGGTTGAAAATAAAGTAAATTCAACGTAAATGCACCAATTCAAACGTAAACATTTTCTCTTCTGAAAAGGTACAGGAGTGTGCTGAAGGGTGGGGGTGTGTGTGGGGGGGGTGATTGTTTAATCCATCTCCTCTCCTGCCGGGGGCCAGCGTTTACATTACCCAGCGGCCCGAATTAGGATCCACGCTAGTCCGGTTCCAGAGAAAGCCCTGGTTTGCACGGTTGCTGCCATGGCTGGGGTCGTGGGCTGGGAGAAATACATTCTCCGGGGGAGCCGAAAAGGAAGGCTCGTGGCCGATCTGAGGCAGGGAAGGCAAAATAAAATCCACCCCCCACCCCTCCCCTCTATAAAAATATAGGGGCAGTCCTGCGTTAGGCTGGGGTAAGGCGCACCTCTCGTTGGGTTGTTCCTTCAGCCTCGCTGTTGGTGCTGTGTCCGTGCACGCTTTATCTCAGGTCATTAGATCGTCTCGTGCTGGGGGGAGGGGACTAACTGCGCATCGCTGACCACATTTTGAGATTTTTTTTTTTTTCTTTTTACTATTTTGTGAAGATGGGGGGGAAAAAAAATCTTTGGAAAACAGCTCGGACGAGTAGCACCGTTTCGGAGCGCCCAAATTTGGTTCTGAAGGCCCGTTCCCTCCATTCCCAACCTTAGTGGCAGCGACCATTTGTCCTGGCGAAGGTGAGGGGGACAGAGGGCAGGGAGGCGCTCCCAGGGTTACTGAGCAGCCGCGGGACACCTGCTCTTCAGACTTCCTCCCTATCTCTGCTCCACCCAGGACCTTCCCTGGGACCTGCAGAGACGAAAAACGCAGCCCGGCTGGCCCCTCAGTCCCTCCCCAGCAAAGAGAAAGTAAAAACCCCCAAATGAGACTAAAGCAGCGCTGCCTCCACTCTCAGCCAGAGGCAGGGCCACGTTTCAAAGGGGATGGCCCCCGAAGTTGGGCTCAGTGCCAAAAACCCAGGCTCCTAGTTTCACTGCCCTCCTAAACGGTGAGTAACGCTGAGGTGGAGTTAGGGCAGGGGGGGGAGTTAGAAACTAAAGCCCAGGTTTTCGGCACCAGACACCCAAGTTTAGGAATTGCAGGCTAAGGGCTAGGTCCCTAACTTTAAGGCAATTTTCAGCCAAAAATGTAAACGCCTAAGTTTGGCTGAAACTGTTCCTGAATGCAGGAGGACTCTTAGCTGCAGCGCGGAGCAGAACATTTTCACTTTCTAAATGGGCTGCACCCTGCTCTTCCGACGGCGTGACCCAGACATCGCGCGCAGCTGGCGGGAGCAGCAGCACAAAAATGCTTTCCAGAAGCCACGGTGAAGATTTCGTTCACAGCGGCCCTGCCTGTGCGATTCTCGCAGTTTTGGGATTTGTACCCTAACCCCACCGGGGCTGGGGGGGGTCAGGTCGTCTCCTCCCCACCCCCCCTCGCTCTCCTGGCTGCTGGGATCAAAGCAGAGGCCCACGTCTGCATATTCTGATTTAGGCGACACACCGTGTTGTACGAATCTTACCAGGAATACAGGACAAGGATGTCCGTGAGAAACAAACCGGGGCTGCGAGTGGCCGTCGAGGCCTGAGCCAGCAAGCGCTACTGAAGTCTCTAATAATCTACTTCGGCCAAGCCTTGAAAGGTAAAGCGGAGTGAAAAAAAAGATTAACGAGACGTGTCGCATCCATTTCAGGATCTCTGGGTTACAGTGTGTAATAAATATATCAAAATATATACGTATACTGCATATTCACGCCCTCCAGCGTAACATTGTAATGCCCACTGCCTGGGGTTTGTGCTTATGGAGTGGAGGATGCCAGCAACCTCTGCCTTCCTGCCAGCGCCGATCGGGCTGGCGGTGGCTGGGGGTCACACTTTCAGGTAGGTAGGGGGCGAGTTCCAGCGAGGGGCAAGACCAGCGCTCGCCGACAGCTTCTCGTTCAGCTTGCGGTTCAGCTGCCCCAGGTGCCGCCGGTTCTTCCGCGCGTGCCGCAGGGACCGCTTGACCTTCTTGAGGCGGTCGCGCAGCTGCTGGTTGCGTTTCTCCAGGGAGGCCACCTTCTGCTGAAGCTTCCGCCCTCGCTCCTCCTCCTCGAAGAGCGCCTTCTGCACCGAAGAGCACATTAGCTGGGGGAGAAGCAAAAAGGGCAATAGCGTTACAATCGGGATTGCACGCGGGCAGGTGAGCCAGACACACAGGTTCACTTTTAGCAAAATGCATTACAATTACAGCAGAAAATTGTTTAAGTTTAGCACAGGACTGACAGCTTATATTCGTGTGTGGCCCAAGGGACGTCAGCACTTACATAGAAACATAGAAATGACGGCAGAAGAAGACCAAACGGCCCATCCAGTCTGCCCAGCAAGCTTCACACTTTTTTTTTCTCATACTTATCTGTTACTCTTGGTTCTTAGTAACCTTTTGGTTCTATTTCCCTTCCACCCCCACCATTAATGTAGAGAGCAGTGTTGGAGCTGCATAGAAGTGAAATATCTAGCTTAATTAGTTAGGGGTAGTAACCGCCGCAATAAGCAAGCTACACCCATGCTTATTTGTTTACCCAGACTATGTAATTCAGTCCTTGTTGGTTGTTGTCTGTATAATAGATCCACTTTTCTTCATTCCCCCTGCCGCTGAAGCAGAGAGCTATGCTGGATATGCATGAAGTATCGGTCTTTCTCCCCTGCCGTTGAAGCAGAGAGCTATGCTGGATATGCGTGAGAGGGGGCAATCGTGCAAGCACCGAACACTATGCAATGCTTGGAAAATAAAATAGCAAGGAGGTGGGCCAGGCCGATGGCTCATCGGCAGTGCAATGGAGAAGGTCTCCACTCTCAGACACTCAACCAGAGTCTGAAAGCCAGAAACCTGGCACTTCTTCTGCCTTACTTTGGCGAGACCGTCCCTAAATCCTCCACAGCCCGGGCCATTTAAAAGCAAACTTTAAATGCAAACTTTAAAAGCACTGTAAGTACTAACATAACACTTCCCCGCCGAGCTCAGCAAGCACCCACAGTTCTCCAGGGAACCAGGGCCTGGGCAGATGATACCTGCAGAAACCCAGGACGGCCAAAGAAATTAACAATGGCACCAAGCACCGCCTGCCAGCTCCATTTATAAGCTACCTCTGGTGCCAGCTGTATTCTTTTGATTATGGCTGGTTATATTTGAAAATCAGCGGTTAGCCAGATAAGTTTGTCACGCCCCTTTTTCAGCCGGATCGAACTGACGGGCCGATACAGTACAGTGCGCTCCGATGGATGCAGTAAAAACTGCTTTTCTGTGCACCCTCCGACTTAATATCATGGCGATATTAAGTCGGAGGTCCCAAAAGTTAAAAATCGGCCTGCGGCTTGCAAACTGGACGCTCAATTTTGCGGTGTCCGGTTTCTGAACCCGTGGCTGTCAGTGGGTTTGAGAACCGTCGCCAGCAAAATTGAGCGGCGGCTGTCAAACTCGCTGACAGCCGCCGCTGCCCGAAAAGAGGCGCTAGTGTCCCTAGTGCCTCTTTTTACCGCGGGCCCTCAGTTAAATACTGCATCGCGCGCACAGGAGAGTGGCCTGGGCGCTCTCCCGCAACTTTTACTGAATCGGCCTGTGAGCTGGACAACTGAATATCCCGAAACGTTCAGTTGTCAGTTTAAATGGCTTTTGCATATTATCAACCCCTTGATTAATAGTGAATGGGAGCGAAGGCAAAACCTTTCTGGCAGCAGGGAGTGGCCAGATTAACAGAAGGACGGCAGGCCGCTCGTTTCCATTCTCCTAACCCTACTGATTATTCCGTATGAGAAAACAAAGCTATTCCGCACGCCTCGTTGTCTTATTAGTATCGTACAATGCACAGAACAGGCACAGGCTTGGGCCAGGTCTGTGCAAAACTGTAAAAGGAAGCAGGACGGGGCAGGAGAGGAGTTTCTGGTTATCAAAGGTTGCCCTGACATCCACACCTACTTACTCCGAGCTGACCTCGCCAATGGCCACTGCTGGCTCCACTCTTTTTACCTTCAATGCTACATAAACCAACCGCCCAGCGGCCATGGCGGAGCACCCAGAACACCCCCTGCGTGCCCCTTCTCTGGCCATACTGCCTCAGCTAGACGCGGGGATTTTATTTTTCCCCTCGGACACCTAATTTTTCTGTTTTGATCGCCCTGTAGGCTCTGCTCTTATCTTTGTCCTCATCATGAGCTCTGTCCATCCTGATGAAAATAGGCAGCCAGCTTGGTGATCCCTTTCTTTTAATCGTTTCATTTTATTTATTTATTTATTTAGAGTTTTTCTATACCGGCATTCGTGATTAAAAATCACATCATGCTGGTTTACATATTACAGGGGGTGTGAACACAGAAACAGAACATTAACAAGTGCAAAGAGTTCATAAAGTTACATTACAACAGGGTTCATATAACTGGGGAGAGAATTAGAGTAAGATAACTGAGCAGTTAGGATTAACTATTTACATTATATTGTGAAGTCTCTTATAAGATGTTGCTGTCATTCAATTGGGACCAGGGAAGGCTTGCTTAAATAGCCAAGTCTTAAGCCTTTTTCTGAAAGTAGGTAGGCATGGTTCTTGTCTCAGATCCGGGGGAATAGAATTCCATAGTGAAGGTCCGGCTGTGGAGAAGGCTCGGTCTCTGAAAGTTAGGTAGTGAGTGGTTTTGGTTTGGGGAACGAGGAGTGATCCTCTGTAGGCTTCTCTGATGGGTCTAGTGGATGTGTGTCGTCTAAGTGGGATTTGTAGATCAAGTATAGCATGGTGATGGATAGCTTTATAGATGATAGTGATAGATTTGTGGATAATTCTAAAGTGTATTGGCAGCCAGTGTAAGTTCTTAAGAGTGGGAGAGATGTGATCTCTTCTCCTGGTGTTGGTCAGAATTCTCGCAGCAGAGTTCTGGAGCATCTGAAGGGGTTTAATGGATGCGGAAGGGAGACCAAGTAAGATAGAATTACAATAGTCTATCTTAGAAAAGATAACTGCTTGAAGGACCGTTCTGAAGTCTCGCACGTGAAGGAGGGGTTTGGTTCTTTTCAGAACCTGTAGTTTATAGAAGCCGTCTTTTGTAGTTTGTTTGATGAAGGATTTTAAGTTAAGACGGTTGTCGATAATTATTCCTAAGTCCCTTGTTTGAGTAGTAAGTGGGTTGGTTAGAAGACATGGAGAGGGGTTACTATTTTCTGGTGAGATAAGAAGTTCCATCTTAGCCGTATTTAATATCAAATTTAGACTAGTGAGAAGGAGAGTGATTTCTTGAAGGCAGATTTCCCAAAATTCAAGAGTTTTGGTGATGGTTTCTTTGATGGGGATCAAGATCTGCACATCGTCGGCGTATAGGAAGTGAGTTAGTTTCAAGTGGGTTAGCAGTTGGCAAAGCGGAAGAAGGTATATATTAAAGAGCGTAGGGGAAAGGGAGGAGCCCTGAGGAACTCCTAAAGATGAAGTGTAGCGGGAGGATTCTTTATTATGGATTTTGACCTTATAGCCTCTATTGCTGAGGAATGTATTGAACCATGATAGTGCAGTTCCTGTAATTCCTATGTTTGCCAGTTGATTGAGGAGGATGGAGTGGTTAACGGTATCAAATGCGGCCGAAAGATCTAAGAGAATAAGTAGAAAGGATTGGCTTTTGTCAAGACCCATGATGATATGGTCTGTTAGGGATATGAGTAGAGTTTCCGTGCTTAAAGCTTTGCGGAATCCATATTGGGAGGGGTACAGTATTTTGTGATATTCAATATAGTTGGAGAGTTGGGTGTTGACCAGCTTTTCCATGATCTTGGCAATAAATCTTGGCAATAAATAAATTTTGTTAACACTCGGTTCTTTGTTCTGGAAGAGCGAGCATTTTTTATTTAATCAGTACATCAACGCTGTGGATCCACAAAGGCCCATGGATGGGAATGAAGAGAAGAGCCATGGGGGTGGCTTGCTGGAATGGAGGCTACTACCTGGTGATTACTACCTTTACTCAATAAGCCTTCACACGGTTAATGCAACTCCAACATTGCTCTCTGCTTCAACAGCAGGGGGAAATGTGGAAAAGAGGATTTGCATTCAGACAACCAACAAGGACTGAACTACACAGTCTGGGTAAACAAATAAGCGTGGGGGTAGATTGCTTATAACGGCAGTCACTACCCTAAACCAATTAAGTCTGATACTTCACTTTGAATGCATATACAGCGTTGCTCTCTGTTTCAACGGCAGGCTGAATGAAGAAAAGAGGATCTACATTCAGACAACATCCATCAAGGCAATGATCTGTGCAGTCTGGGTAAACAAGTATCGGGGTAACTTGCTTGATGCGGCAGTTACTACCCTTAACCATTAAGCCTTATGCTCACCTTTGATGCAACTCCAACATTACTCTCTGCATCAATGGCTGGAAATTCAAATCAAACAGTTACCAACAAGGGCCCTGAACTTGGTGGTTGGTGAAACAGATAAGTATGGGAAAATAAGTGTGGGAGCTTGCTGGGCAGACTGGATGGGCCAATTGGTCTTTTTCTGCCGTCATTTCTGTTTCTATAAAATTAATATTCCTGTCATGTTAGGTTTGGGGAGAAACTACTGGGGGTACTGGGCCTAGCAGGTGAAGTCAGAGGTCTCTTCCTGCAGCGAGGCGCGGGTGCTCTCCACTGCCGGCATTTCCTGTCGTTTCATTTCATGCTGGCCCTATCCATGGAAGGGATCATATTTCTGCCTCCCACGTTAGAGGCTCAGGCAGATTTCTTGCTGTGTGACGGAGTCTCGGCCCCCTGCTTTGTCTCCCCACCTGCTTGTTCATTTTTTCATCGGGCCAGGAGAAACGGAGATGTTCAAGCAAAGATTTGGGGCCGGGGAAGCACAGAAACAGGGGCTTGATCTTTTCAGCGTTAGTCCTTCCCAGGTGGCTGTCTGTCTGTCTGTCACAGGAGCTGTTCAGGACATGGTGCTGAACAGCAGGGGAATGCACTTCCCCCACGGCCGCCCTGCAGGTCCATTGTTGTTGTATTCTTAAAAGTAAGCACAGATAATGGCAAAAGGTAAGGGCTGTAACCACCGTAAGTGCACAGCGAGCACAGGAATTGGGCAGATGTGCCCGTGTGGCGACCCGAGTGCTACGCCATGAAAAAGTCAGATTTAGAACATAAGAAATTGCCATGCGGGGTCAGACGAGGGTCCATCAAGCCCAGCATCCTGTTTCCAACAGTGGCCAATCCAGGCCATAAGAACCTGGCAAGTACCCAAATACTAAGTCTGTTCCATGTTACCGTTGCTAGTAACAGTGGCGTAGCCACGGGTGGGCAGCTGCCCACCCAACTTAGACCCAGGCCCACTCATTTGGCACCGGAACTGCAAGGCTGTCGCGGGATCCCATCTCCGCGACAGCAAAAAGAGAACCCACGCCTCACGCACCATCACTACACACATGGGGAAGCGCTGCTGCGGCCGTATGGCCAACCGATCTTCCTGTTTGGGGGGGGGGGGAGAGCAGAAGTGCAGCGCACAACTTTCGCTTCTTCCCCCTCCCCCCCAAGCAGGAAGATCGGCGGGCCGTACGGCCCGACGATAGCAGGAGGCCGGTGGCAGCAGGAGAGGCCAGCTGATCTTTCTGCTTTGGGGGGAGGAAGCGGAAGCTGTGCATGTGCTTGAATATGTATATGTGGATGAGAATGGGAGTCTGAGTGTGTGTGTGTGTGGGGGGAGGTGAGAATGGAAGCTTGAATATGTGGGTGAATGGGAGTTTGAATGTGTGTGTGTGAGGGTGAGAATGGGAGCCTGGGTTTGTGTGGGTGAGAATGGAAGCTTGAATATGTGGGTGAATGGGAGTTTGAATGTGTGTATGTGTGGGTGAGAATGGGTGCTTGAATATGTGGGTGAATGGGAGTTTGAATGTGTTTATGTGTGGGTGAGAATGGGAGCCTGGGTGTGTGTGTGTGTGAAAATGGAAGCTTGAATATGTGGGTGAATGGGAGTTTGAATGTGTGTATGTGTGGGTGAGAATGGGTGCTTGAATATGTGGGTGAATGGGAGTTTGAATGTGTTTATGTGTGGGTGAGAATGGGAGCCTGGGTGTGTGTGTGGGTGAGAATGGAAGCTTGAATATGTGGGTAAGAATGGGTGCTTGAACGTGTGTATGTATGAGAATGGGAGCTTGAATATGTGTGTGTGTGGGCGAGATTGGGAGCATGGGTTTGTGGGTGAGAATGGGTGTCTGGGTGTGTGCATAAGAATATAAGCCTGGGGAGGGGTGAGAAACTGAGAGCTTGTATGTGTGTCTGCAGAGAATGTGAGTTTGTGTGTGGCGGGGGAGAGCATATGAGAGTGAGAGCATGAGTGTGTGAGGGGGAGTCTGTGAGAGAAAGCGTGTATGTGTGTGTGGAAGGGAAGAAGACAGTAATAGAAGAAAGACACTGAAAAGGAATTAGGAAATGAGCTATAAGGGAAAAAATGGGAAAAAGAGACCAGGACCAACCGATTAGAAAAATACAAAGATCGGACAACAAAGGTAAAAATATATATCTATATTTTGAGATGTTAGCAATTTAAATATAAGCAACACAACCGCTCTCTCAAAATTTATGGACAGGTAGGAGCCGTGTATAAAATTGTAATAATAAGAAGGCTAAATTACCACAAATCACCGTGAATTATGTTTGTATCATTAAGTAGACCTCACCCTTAGGCGTAGACGTGAATGCTATGCTGCATAACGTTTTACACCAGTAGTACAATCATGGGTCAGAAATGAATTTTATATGCTTAGTGAGTCCAAAGTGAAAAGAATTCAGAGTTGATGTAGCACGACATTTCCCATTGAATTCATTGTTGCAGAATTTCTTAACTCATCATAGTAATGACAACATTCAATTTCTTAAGATAATGTAGCTACTTAGCTTTTTTTGCATGTGAAGAAACGCCTGAGAGTTAAAGATCTTACAAGGCTCGAGGTACTAGCCCGACACGGACCGTGTTTCGGTGTCTGCCTTCATCAATCTATGTGAGATGATTTTCGTGGCATTTTCACCAACATGGAAGTAATGCGTTTCCTCACATTCCTACTTTATCTTAAGAAACTGAATGTTGTCATTACTATGATGCGTTAAGAAAGTCTGCAACAATGAATACAATGAGAAATGTCGTGCTACATCGACTTTGAATTCTTTTCACTTTGGACTCACTAAGCATATAAAATTCATCTCTGACTCATGATTGTACTACTGGTGTAAAACGTTATGCAGCATAGCATTCACATCTGCGCCTATGTATGAGATCTACTTAATAATACAAAAAAACTTAATTCACTAAGATTTGTTTTGTTGATAATCTGTGGTACTTTAGCCTTATTATTACGAGCAATTTAAATATGTCATCTTTGGGAATGTGCATTTCTTATATTTTTGTATTTTGCTCTTTCTTAAGTATTCAGAAATTTTAGTTTCTCAGGCTATTTTGGTTTTATTTGCATGTTTCTGTTTCTAATTTATATTCTCTTATTTCTATATTAGGTAAGGGTCGGTCTCTGGTTTGCCTGTGTGTGACTGAAGTGCAGTATTTCTGCTCACATGTAGTTTCTCTGTACTAGTCCAGCTTGTTCTGTTATTCCAGTAGGTGACGTATTAATGTTCTAGGGCCTGGTGTAGTATTTGCATTGCTGCTTTTTCATCAGGTTGCTGTTATGTGAATCCTGAGAGTCAATGCTGTGACTGTATGGTATGGCAAGGTTCTAGATGCCTCTTTCTTTGCAAGAGTTTGTGTTACTTCACAAAAAAGCAGTGGGGGGTTATTTTTTGCTGAGGTGACACCAGAGTTTGAAATTTTTTCTTCATGTTCGTTGTAATGTGAATTGCCCTAGCTCTGTGCTGCACCTGTTCTGATGATTAATTATATTGTATTTATGAATATTTCTGGTTTTCTGCAAAGATGGTTCATGAAAGAATACATTAATTTTTGTTTTATTACATGATTGGATGTGATTGTTTTCTATACTTGTGCATTTATAAACTGCAATAAATATAAAATAAATTCTGATTAATAAGGAATTTTTAATGCTGGTAAGTGCTAGAAATAATTGAAGTAAATTATTTTAAAGTTTCATACATGATGCATAATAGCTGTTGCAAATTACTTAGAAAGCCAATCTAGGGTGCAGTATATGGCATTATTTATCAGAAAAAAAAAGCAACTAGTACTTCTGCATGCCTACAGCCCACCCATGTTAACCTTGTGCCCACCCAAAAAATCAATTCTGGCTACGCCACTGGCTAGTAATAGCAGTGGCTATTTTCTAAGTCAACTTAACTAATAGCAGGTAATGTACTTCTCCTCCAAGAACTTATCCAATCCTTTTTTAAACCCAGCTACACTAACTGCACTAACCACATCCTCTGGCAACAAATTCCAGAGTTTAATTGTCTGAGTTTAAGATTTCTTTCGGTATTCACAAATGTTCGATAGCACCAGGCAGGAGTACGGCCCTCCGATGGAAACAAGGGGTGTACATTAAGAAAGAAAGGCGCTGGAAGCCATTTGCCCAGATAAAAGATTGGAAGATTGCCCGCCTTAGCTAACAGCACGGATTAAAGAGAGGCGGAGGAGGAGGAGGAGGACGCGTGTACTGGGCGCGCTCTTCCTCTCTCCCCCGTGTGCCACACACAGGTTTCTAATAGGCCGGTGCCATGCCCTGCGCTCGGCCCAGCGCACAAGTTAAGCCACGGTTAAGGATTAGCGCGTCCAAACCAGCGCAGAGCTCATAGCGCTTATCGCATGTAAACGCCATGTTGATGAGGCTGTTAGCTATTACCCCCTTGTGCAAAAAACAAAATGTATGCCCGATGCGCACATTTTTACTCTCAAAAAATAAACGCCAGCCTGGGAACTGGCACCAAGGCTTGAGGAGCCCCAAAAGTTTGCAAAAAAAAGCAGAAAATACTGCTTTTACCCGATTTCTCAGACTTCGTACTCTGGTGATATTAAAAGTTGGAGGAACCACAGAAAGCAGTAATGGCGGCGGTCAAGTTAGGGAATTTACCAGCGTCCGTTTTCAGAGAAGCCCGTAAAACTGAGCGACCGTTTTTCTAAGCCGCCGCTCCTGGGCGCCTGATGTCATGGACGCGCTAGCGCCGCGCAACGTAATCCCCAGTGCGTCCTTTTTTTTTAGCGCGGCGGCTCGTTGGCCTTACTGCGCCGAGCGCCCAGGAGAGCCGATCGTGTGCGCACTGAAGGAGAGCGCGGCCAGTTTGCTCGCACGTTTTTAGCGCACGGGCAGTGCCTCGTTTACTTCAGGCCTAAGCCTCAGAGTTTAATTTGTAGATGAAGCAGCAGCAGAAGCGGTGGGGGCTGGCCGGCACTCATTCGCCTGGGGGAGCCCTTCCTGCTCTCCCCCCTCCTCTCTCTCAGGGCCTTTCAGTTGCCCTTGCTTGGCTCTGCCACCTCTGCTTCGGTATCGCTCCCCCCTTTTTCTCTCGCTCCCTCTAGGAGGGGAAGAAGAGGGAATGGGGCTGGGTTAGAGGGACTCTTCCCTGCTGAGTCTGCTCCGGCCTCACCCTCGCAGGCTGCCTGGAGCACGCACCCACCCCCCCACCCCCCGAGAAGAGGTGGATCCTCCGTGCTGCAGGCCGTTCCCCCTCACATTAAACCCTGCTTCTTTTTAACACACTGGTGAACATGTGCAGTGCTGGACAATGCTGATCAGTGTTCAGCCGCAGCGAGTCCCTGCCCGAAGAGCTTACAATCTACGTGGCTACATGAGGCACTGGGAGCTGACGCGACTTCCCAGAAGGCACAAAGAAGAGTGAGGGGGGCAGGGGGGAGAAGCAGAATTTGAGGCCTGGCTTCCCTGGATCGCAGCCCATTTCTCTAACCCACTACACCGCCCTTAAAAGGTCCCACGAGGCAGGCACGGAAAAAAAGTCTCTGCCTATTTTGCAACTCTGCGGCCTCTCTGAAAGTGGCCCCTCAACACTCTGAGCCAGAACTTGGGCCTGGATTTCTTGCAGCAGCCGAGACTTGCGTATGGCAAAAGAAAAAAATAAAATCTCCAGCCACCGACCCCAGCGCAGTAACAGGAACGACCTCTGTCTGGGGCAAGGAGAGCCAAGATGCACAATCATCTGCCTCGCCAGATAAAAAGTGCACAGAGCAGCTGCAATCTCCTCTGCAGTCCCAGTCCTGCTTCCAGCCGTCTCGTCCCCCGGCTCTCTGCACGGAGGCAAAGGAGAGAATAAAGGAACAGAGGAACAAAGAAGAACCATGGAAGAGAATTCTTCATGGAGCGAGTTTCTAGTAAGACCGTGTCAGGCTAGCGCAGGTGGATCACGTACGCGAGGATCACGCCAGACAGAAAACGCTGTCAGACCTCCGATGCGCTCTTTTGGCAGGTCCAGTGGTTAAATAAGCCGAAGCAGCATCCCGGGCGCTGAAGCAGTGCAGTTTTTAGGGAAACGTGACCGAGAGGACATTATTATCCAGGCCAGAAGAACATCCAGGTCATGGCCCCTCCCAACCTGTCTGGCTTTAGGGAGCGGTAAATCCACAGCTCGGGCGTAAAGCACGGTCAGGCACAGGGCACACAAGCCCGTTGCAGTTGGACAGGGTCCAGCTCCTGCCCATTTCTGGCTCCTGTTTTCCCAGCAAACCAATGTCAGATTAAGTAGAAGCTAGAATTAGTGTCGCAGACGCCATGAGAGCAGCCGCGCGCCCAACCTGACTGCTGGCCTGAGGCAAATTTTCCTTGCGCCCCCAGGTCAGAGAGATCATCAGCTCAGGCTGGATCCATCCTGCTTCTTCTGTGTGAATGTGAGTGCGTGGTGCTGCTTTTCTCGGAGGAGTCCTGCAAGCCTCACAACAAGACCCAGACTGGATAAGCCATCTCGGCCTGACCTCATCAGGTAACCTTGCTTTCAAGCATTCCTAAGCTGTAAACTTTCCTTCCACAGAAATCAGAGTTACAAGATTAGAAAAACAATTCCAGGGTGGATGCGGGACAAGGGCTGATCCCCCCCCCCCCCATAAGGAGGAGCTGTGACAGTGTTTGGCCTGTCGGTTTCCTACCGGAAGCAAAGCCTCATCCCCAGATCTCCACCCACAACCTGCTTCAGAGGGAAAGCACTGTTGTGTCCGTCAGTTCCCGACGCCCTCATCGCCTCTTTGGCACCTCCTTCTTCGCCCGCAGGAAGATTGGCTGCCGCGGCGTTCCTCCTGCCGAGCTCCTCCGGCGTCCCCGGACCAGCTCCACGCTGCTGACCGCCATGTTTCTTGGAGGCCTAGGGGCGGGCGGGCGCGCGCGGCGTGGCCCCTGACTGAAGTACCAGCAATGGTGCGAACCTCGGGGGCGTCACCGCTGCCTACAACACCAGTGAGTTACCATCGCTCTCTCAGAGCCTTCCCTGGAACCAGGTACTCACTCCTCGAGGGCCTAATCCATTCCAGCTCCTGGGCTGCTTCTATGAGACATTGTGTGAGAGTTACCATCAGGTTCTGTTCCTGAACTCTGCATATCCTGCCTCCTCACTATATTCAGTTTCTCTACAGCTCAGTTATCCTGGGATCGCTGTTCCAGTGCCTGAGGGACTACAGCCCAGCCGGGCACTTCCAGCTCACTACTGCCACCTCTGGTGGTTCAGTATACTGTCTAATAACAGAACTAGTGTGCGTCTGTCTCCCAAATCCGAGCCTGACCGGTGGTCCCTCTCGGGATCTTTCCCCGGGGTCGTGGTCATCTGCCACCGGCCCAAGGATCCACCCACAACTCCTAAATACTACAGATTGCTAACTCCTATCTGATTGCTCCTCCCATCAGATAGCGGTTTCATTACAGATTGCTAACTCCTCACGGAGAATCATTACAAGCACCTGAAGTTGGGACCAGGGGTAAGTTAGCCAGAAGTATTAATGTATTAGCGGGCCAAATCTGTAAAGTCTGCTCGGCTGTGCACACTGATTAACACGCGGTTGGCCGCGCGTTTGTCGCATGTCTATTACCCCTTATACTGTAAGGGGTTTAGTGCGTCACAAATGTGCAGCCAACCCCCCTGGAGACTAATAGCGCTCATCACATGCAAATGAGGCTATTATTAGTCAGTCAGTCACCTGGGATACTGAAAGTAAAATGTGCGGCCAATCCACACATTTTATGCTCAAAAATTAACGCCTGCCCTAGCAATCCTAGCGATATTAAGTCTGAGGAACCAAAAAGGTTAAAATTAAAAAAAAACAAAAAAAAGTGCCAGCAGGTCCGGAGCACGGACGCTCAATTTTAATGGCATCGGTTTTCCTATCCGGTGGCTGTCAGTGGATTCAGAAAACCCGGACACTCGTAAAACTGAGCATCGGTTTCCTGACCCCGCTGCCAGAGCCCCTCTCCTGGACTATGGAGGCGCTAGGGGCGGGTAATCATCCCTAGCGCCTCCTTTTAGTGCGACCCCTCGTTTAAATACAGGATCGTGCGCCCAGGAGAGGTGGCTGGGCGCGCGTTGGGGGAGCGGGCGCTGAACACGGAGCGCTCGTTCTCCCGCCGTCTTTACTGAATCGGCCCGTGGGCAGGCTAAGGCTCATGGCACGTTTGAAACCTTCTTTAGGATAAACCGGCGCTCAGTGGCAAGGATGCTGGAGATACGTGTTATGTAGCAGACAGGACCCTGCATCCCTAAAACTTACTTACAAACGCACGCTCCTAGGATTGCCTCGCAATGCAACCAGAAACGGATGCACGCTGGACTTCTTGCTGGGTTTTTGGGGGGGAGGAGGGGCTTTTTACCCTTATAAATTATCTTCTAATTTACAAGCAAAAGTTTAGAAGGGAGAAAGGTGCTTTAGGGAAACCCTGAAAAACTGGCTGAGGCGGAACAGCAGGCAAGCACTGCAGGCTTAACTCGTGCAAGGCCGAGGTGCATTTCAGACTGGAAACCCTAGAAAGGCAGGCTGGCACCTGAGCAGCCCTCTTAGGACCTCTGCCTTGCCTCCGCTGCACGTGTCCAGCGAGTTGCATGCTGCAAAGGTGCCAGACGCCTCCCCTCCTGCTAGCGAGGCCCGCGACCTTCTGCCGGGTACACGGGGAGCTGCGTACGCTCCAGAACTGAAGGTCAGTTTGGAAAGCTCTCCACGTGTTAAGTTGCCTTTCCGTCTGAACAAAGCTTTAATGTGGGTCCTCTGCGATTTGTTATTGAAGACAGAACAGGAGAAATGTTTCCCCTCTCTGCAGTCTCCCTTGGCACCAACATGCTGCTTTCATATCTTTGTACGGGTTTGAGTTGGAGGACGTTAGGTAGGCCGTTAAGGATTGTTCCTCCCTGACAAGTGGCCAGCGCCGGTGGGGTCAGAGTGACCTTGACGGCGGTGCTTCGAGGACGCTGTTTGGGTTTTGGACCAGACAGCTTCCTGGATTGCTTTTTTTTCCCCTAGCGCCCGGTTTATTTACTCGGGAAGCCTCCTCAGTGCTGAGCCCGCGCGTTTCACATTGGCAAAAACGCAGGAGCGCGGTTGCTGCAGATGAAACCACCATGAATGACCTACATGAGTTGTAAAAGCGGTTTATAAACATTTTTAAATAAAATACATTTTCTCTTAATGCTTGGGCGATTCGGGCTTGTGCGTGCGCCGTTCCTCTGTAAGCAGAGTCTTTCCCTCGCGCTGTGCGTCCCGTTACGCGCTTTTGAAGGATAATAATTCAGGATTCACTGGCTACAAACAAAAATTGCTGGGGGTTTTTTTTTTTGCTTCCGAATAGCTCAGCCTGGGATAATTTAGGGGCATTAGAAACAGATCAGAGGGAAAGAAGCCAGAAGCAGTTGGCTTTCCGTTTCACGGGAGCTGTTACTGCAAGTTCCCCATCGCCCCTGCCTTCCCTGTTGTCATCTGGAGAAGAACAAGACCTTAGGAAAGATGAAGTCATTTTTTGGCTACTTCGGGCGTCCTTGGATATTGCGGCTTGAAAGACCGGGAGAAGGAATTTACCAAAGGAAGAGTAGGGGGGAGTCGGAAGCGCCAGTCTCTCTCCCACCTCCCAGGAAGGAAAAGCAAAAAAC
This sequence comes from Rhinatrema bivittatum, assembly GCF_901001135.1. Taxonomy (NCBI): domain Eukaryota; kingdom Metazoa; phylum Chordata; class Amphibia; order Gymnophiona; family Rhinatrematidae; genus Rhinatrema; species Rhinatrema bivittatum. Next base: position 10,767,045 of record NC_042623.1, on the reverse strand, counting down.
GGTGCCAGGAGCCCCCCAGGTTCTCCTTCGCCAGGAGCACAGCGGGATGGTGCAGATAAGGGAAGAGGGGCAGGCTCTGAGCCTCTGCTGGTGCCAGACACAAAAAATAAAAATCGCTCAGCATTTCAAACCTGGCTTTATTCAAAACCACAACAACATACCAGTAATATCCTGGGTTACTCAGAGCAGGATGTGACCAAACACAAGGCCGATCACATCAAAGGACTCTGCGCCACAGGGGCTTCAGCTCCAAGCAGACGCAGACCAGCCCAGCTCCCGTTACTTCTGTGGAGCCGGTCCAAGGTCAGAATATCCAGGCACTGCTCTTCCACGCCGCTTACTTCAGAAAATAAAAAACCTCAGAGCTCTCCTGCACGGCCCAACAGTCCTTGAACCGCTGGGAAGATGGCGTCGCTCCTCAGGGGCGGGGCTGCAGACTCTCAAACTTAAAACAAAAGAAAGTTCACCAGAGCCACTCGGAGGCTCCAAGGCAGAGCTCAGCCCTCCCATGCTTCGGACACGTGGCAGCGATTTTCAACCGTCCGTGGATGTTCAAGGTCCATGAGTACCCACGTGCTTTCCCTTTGAAAAACTGCAAACAAGTCACTTACCGCTTATTTTACGCCTGCAATCTCTGCCGGTGGCAGAACGGGGTAAATTTGAAAAGCAGATCTGCACCGGTTTCCCTCTCTTCCCCCAGGCCAGCCCTCTTATCGCAGGTAAAGATACCCCACTAAGGAAACTGGGCAGGGCAACACTTTCAGAGTGGGGGATTTTAGACAGGTAATGCCATTGTCACCTGGCTAAACACCTTTCACAATTCTCCTCCAAGACCACTGTCCTCCCCAGCCCTGCCGCTCACAGCCCGTAGCGTGGGCTAATAAGAGTTTTGCAAGACCGTCTTACGTGAGAGCAGGGATCTGGCCCCCAGCTCAGTTCTTCCACACTCTGGGTCAGCTGGGGATGCTGCGGAGGCAACGCGAGGAGCCACGCGAGGAGGCCTCCACCCTTCCTCTCCACCCGCAATAGGGAAAGGAAGCTCCGGGTCGAGGCCTGGGGTTCTGGCACGAGCCCCGGTGAACGGCTGCCGCCCTCAGGCCCCTCACTGCGATGAGCGGAGCAGGCACGGAGGGAGGGGCGAGTGCAGTACGGGGAAAGGTGTGGGTACTTCTGAATGAAGACTCGTGGGACCAGGGTCACAGCCCATCTCCTGCGCAAGCTAGAAAAGAAGGGAGGAGGGGAACCACCCAGCCAAATAAGGCCAAACATACAGAGCACAGGGTGTTACATTTGGATGCATCAGAGTCACTTTCTGATAGAAAATAGGTCTTGATAATAGAACAAGTTTTCTATTTCACCATGATTGTTTAAACATTGCGGATCCCTAAAGGCCTGAAGTTGGTAATGAAGAAAAGAGGTAACATATGTTAACTTTAGGTGTAACATTTCTGCATGGGGGTAACCTGCACAGAGCGGCAGTTTCTACCCTTAACAGAAACATGGGGGTAACCTGCACAGAGCGGCAGTTTCTACCCTTAACAGAAACATGGGGGTAACCTGCACGGAGCGGCAGTTACTACCCTTAACAGAAACATGGGGGTAACCTGCACGGAGCGGCAGTTTCTACCCTTAACAGAAACATGGGGGTAACCTGCACGGAGCGGCAGTTTCTACCCTTAACAGAAGACATGGGGGTAACCTGCACAGAGCGGCAGTTACTACCTTTAACAGAAGACATGGGGGTAACCTGCACGGAGCGGCAGTTTCTACCCTTAACAGAAGACATGGGGGTAGCCTGCACAGAGCGGCAGTTACTACCTTTAACAGAAGACATGGGGGTAACCTGCACAGAGCGGCAGTTTCTACCCTTAACAGAAACATGGGGGTAACCTGCACAGAGCGGCAGTTACTGCCCTTAACAAATGGCATGGAGGGTAACCTGCATGGAGCAGCAGTTACTACCCTTAACAGAAACATGGGGGTAACCTGCACAGAGCGGCAGTTTCTACCCTTAACAGAAACATGGGGGTAACCTGCACAGAGCGGCAGTTACTGCCCTTAACAGAAACATGGGGGTAACCTGCACAGAGCGGCAGTTACTGCCCTTAACAGTAACATGGGGGTAACCTGCAGGGAGCGGCAGTTACTACCATGGGCCACTTTCTGGGCAGACTGGATGGATCACGTGGTCTTTAGCTGCCATCATTACTATGTGACTCTTAGGTTACTGATATTTAGACCAGATTTGAACTAAAGATCTTTAGAATGTTAAATGTCACAGGACTAATTTTTTTAAAACTTTTCCTCATTATTATTCCTCACCAAATTAAGCCTGGTAAAATAATAAGTAAAACGGGATATTGTTGCCAGAACATAACCTTAAGAAGTATGGGACATGAAGGGTAACGCTAATTAATGGAGCAGAGAAGATTGCTGAGAGCACAGAATGGAAAGCGTTTTAATAAGAGCAGTAGTAATTATTGGAGGAGTTTAGGCAATTAAAATCCTGCCTGAAATGCAGTTTGCACGGAGCCATAAAACCGCCGAGTACATTCCCATCCGTCTGATAGTTTCCTCGTCTGCTGCTTTACATTAGACCTAGAAACATTTAGGAGGATCCATGTGCACCTGCGATCAAGCAAGTAAAAACAATGTCACGGGAGGAGGAGGAGGAGGTTATTACAGCAGTGAGTAAGCAGAGCATGGCTGAGGGTAGAAGGAGGTCGGCTCAGGGGATGACGATCCATGTACAGGACTGACCTTAGCAAATTAGGTCTTTCAGAAGAACCACACTCGAGCACGAACGCCAGACTCCCACAAGAGCACCTGGGAGAAAGCTGTAAAAACAGCACTGATGAGCCTCCCCTCTCCCTATCTGGTGCTGCAAACCATTCGTTTCATCCATTCCCCTTCCCTGAACCAGTGGGGCGTGGCTTAGACCTTAAGAGAGCTGCATCCTACCTGCTCCCAAACTTGCTGACTCGCTTTCCCACTGCCTCTTTGGAAGATTGCCCCCATGCCAGACCATCTCAGTGGGCAATGAAGCAGTGCAATGTTCGTCCACTTGGATGCACAGAAATAAGGGGCCGTTAACGAGTTGTAGGCAAGACCTTTTTACTAGACTGACTTCATACATTTGTGCCCGAGAGAGAGAGAGAGAGAGAGAGAGAGAGAGAGAGAGAGAGATTGGCTTTCACCCGATGAAGAAAGTGTAGCTCTTGAAAGAGCATCATAAATACATTGCATTAGCCCAGTAAGGGGGTCACCACGCTTTTTTCGCTGGCCTGTGTGTCTAGTAATGAGCATTTAGGGGGAGGGGTCATCCTCATCTCCTCCATTCTTGCTCACATCAACCACAGGCCACACTCCTCAGCCTATAGGGGGGGGGGGGGGGGGGGAAGCGGAGTTAGCAAAGGTTAATTCAAAATAAAATACTTGGATTTGTATTTGCCAGAACAAAAGTCTCTGGTGGATTGCTAGTCCTGAAAAAAAAAAAAAAAAAAAAAAAAAAAAAAAAGATTATTTCAACCAACAAACATGGTCTGGTTTCATTAATTCCTTACCAGCAGCTCCGCACCATGAGGTTTGCTGAGATCTCTCTCTCTAAAACACATTTAAAGTTTGGGACTGGCCATACGCGTTCTGTGTTTAAGAGGATTTTATACACAGATTGTTGTGCACAGCAAAACCGGGAGGATCCCGCGCGCGACTCAGCCGCGTGACCACGGGCATATCTCCCAGTACGCAGATAAAAAAGGTTTGCCGAAAAAGGGCGGGGCGAGGGGGTGGGGTGGGCTGGGACTGCACCGTGCAGTCAGTTACGCGCACTAGTGCGCGACGGGATCCTGCAACCGTGTAACTTGCTTCTGCCATGGGCTGCGCGGAAGTAGATAAATTGAAAAAAAAAAAAAAAGTAGTTAGCGGGGTTTTAAGGGTCAGGGTTAGTAGGGGGTTTAGGAAGTCCTCTTTTACCAGGGCGAACCGGGAGGGAACTGGGAAATAGGCCTAATGCGTCACTGTGTGCATCTACTAAAATCCGCTCGAGACGTGCACCTACACGCCTCGATATAAAATCGTGCATGCACACGTCTGCGTGAGTAGCCGATTTTATAGCATGCGCGCACAAACACACACGTTACAAAACCGGTGCGTCCGTGTGCGCGCCGGCGAACGTGAGCGCACGCGTCACTCTGAAAGTTTCCACTTAAAAGGTAAATTACATCAACTCAAACCCTTAAGTTAAACCAATTAAACTTTAAATTGAGTTCTGATGACGTCTGTATGAAACATGTTGCCGGTATAATATTTGTGTTATGTAGATTTTCTAATGTATGGGAAAAGTATTCTAATAAAATTATATTAAAAAAATGCTGTTCAAGGTTCATGATGTTTTGTTTGGTTTTTTTTACTCTAATCCCACCGCTCCCCTACCTCACTGTACAGATAAAGTCGTACTGCCTATGGGCACTGCTACCTACACTTAGGTCCCTAGTGGGCCTGGATTGTGCCAATCTCTCTGCCAGCTGCTACCGTCTCCCACCCTCTCAGGCACTGGTTACTTGCTGCAGGATCTGCCTATGAGCAGGTGCGGAAAACCGGGAGTCTCATTCGTGCTTATGTTGCAGCTCCCCCTACTGGTAATGCAATACCCAAACCAGGAATTATCAGGTTGTCAACTTACTGAACATTTTTAAAAAAATTGTGGTCAGGGATACCAGTGTTTCGTTGCAGCTGATTTTTGTTCTAGCAAAGTGTTACAGTTTCATCGTCATGGTGTGATCCATATTCAAAAGCATCTAGCCGGATAACTCAGGATGTTATCTGACTATAGGAAGAGTTGGGCACTTGCTAGCCGGCCGATAACGGACATTCCAGGGGCGAGACAGCTGGCTATCTTATCCGTCTAAATCTAGGGCAGCTCTTTGGTCTGAGCAAAGTTAGCAGCTATATTCAATAGTGCGGCTAAAGTTTTGAGGTCCCTATTCAGTGACTAATTCTAAAAGGTTATGTAGCCTTTTGAAACTTGTCCTCAGCGACGGGTGAAGTTTAGTTATAATACTAAAACTCCACTATTCTTCATTACAATTTGACACAGGAGCAAAATATTTGCAAACACAATTACTGTGTAACTAATCCTCAAGCATTTATCAACCAAATGCCTCTTATAAAACGGACAACTCGTCATCAACTCTGACCACGCATTACCGAGGCATTGATAAGGACGTCAATTATTTCCAAATGGGAAGATCAGGTTTTGCTCTGCGCTGTCTCTACACAGATTCCAAAATTAATGTAAACTGGAACCTGCCACAAACTTGTTCATTTGACCTACGTCTCAGTTGTCCCATTCATTTTTATAGGATTCATCATTTCCCGGGTCCAGAGCCTGCCACCTGGACTGGCTGGAGTTAAGGCCCATGTGACCATGTCCCAGAGACAGCCTGTGACACCCCCCCTCCCCGGGGGTAACAGCCAGACTAATTTGGGAGGAGATAACAAGGAGGGGGGGGGGGGGGGGGGGGGGGGGGGGGGGGGGGGGGGGGGGGGGGAGGAAATCCCTGGGTTGTTGTGAATGATGGCTCAGGGCTCCGGGATCCCAAAGGACTGGGTTTCAACAGAACTCAAAGCCCAGAGGAGCAGGGGAAAAAAAACCAAAAAACTTAAATCACAATTGCTGATTTAGTTATTATGGAAATACAAAAAATAAATAAATACATAAAATAGCAGCGTAATTAGTTGAGGGCATTGTTACATTAAGAGGGTAATTTTCAGATAAGTCCCCATAAGAAAAAAAAAAAAATCAACCAAACACACGTGGACGTTACACCAGATGGCTTCCGTCCATGCGTCCCCTTCCCAGCACACGTTACACCTGATAGAGCAGCCACACACGGGTTTTCCAATCCATCAGTACGCGCAGAGGTCCGCCCCGGGGCCCCGCCTCCGCGCAGCGGGCGCCGGCTTGCGCGTGTACGTGACAGACACCCGACGCCGGCTTTGGGTTACCCCGAGAGCTCCCTGTGGAAAGTTGTAGCTGGCGTACGGTCGCGCCCGTTTGCATCATGCAAAGTAGAGGCCTGTGCGCTCTGTTCCCTAGAAATCTCTGTTTTAAGAACACAAGAGGTTTGCCCTCCATGAGCGCGGGCCAGAAACGATTCCCTGCACCGGACCCCCACCCCCCGACAATCCTCTCTTTGTCTGTTAACAAGCAGAATTCATCTGCACCCAGAGACTACTAAAAGCCGACCCTTGACAGGAGGAGAAGGAATTTGCATTAATGGCTTTCAGCGGATTGCAACACTGAAGTCCTGCTGAGTTAACCTCACCTCCCGGGCACGATTGTAAAAAGACAAATATTCCTGGTATTTCCATTCAGTCATGTGGAGGGCATCTAAAGATGACAAACTGGTCCAGGCTCACGCGATTTGATATTTAGGTCAAACCAGAAAATTAAATGAAAGGAAGCCATGGGGAAACGTTGCAGCATTGATCAGGCAGCCGTAAGAAGCCTTCCCCGGGGAGTTGGGCTTTGCGGCTTCTGGTTACTGCTAGTCCTCAGGGCTTGTGGCTTCTCCATATGCACAGGAAATCACTTCAGTCACGTTTGACCACTCTCGGCTCCTAAGCATGGATCACGCACTCTGCTCTTAACACATGGCCCGCACCAGTGCTGGTGCCACCCTAGGGAAGGCAAGGTCTGTCCACCCTGGTTCCCTGCTCCTCCTACCATCTGCAGGGTGAATTCTGGACCCTCCCCATTCTCCACCACCAAGCACCCTGCACCCCCTCCTCCCCATCAACTCTTCCAACACGGCAATGGCTGCCATCAATGGCGTGCCCTCACCCCCGTATCTCCTCCTGCGGGCTTCCTGCCCCAAAATAAGAAATCTGTGCCAGAAGAGGCGGCAGCTCTACTGCCTGGAGTAATTTCTCTATCAAGCACATCACTGCACCACCCCCTTCAGACCACTTCACCCTTGCAGAATCTTCCGGATGCACACAACAGCAGTACAGGACAGAACTTAACCGTATCTAACGTGCACATCGGAAGAGAGAATCTGCACACGCTTTCAAGACTGATGTGAACATTAAAAAAAAAAAATCTATTTTGCGAGTTGTGAAAATACAGCAGGCACGAAATGCTCATGGGCAGTGCTGAGAAGAAGTTTGCGAACCCCAAGTGTAACGCGAACGACACGTTCTTTCCACGACAGCCGCTCTCTTCCCATGCACTGGAAGGCTGTAAAATTAAGCAATTCAGTGCCCGAGACAGAAAAATGTTCCTACTCTTGTGCAACGAGTGTCATTGTCAAAGGGGACAGGCCGCTAACTGTCCTAGGTTCACCAGGCCCTGAATTTAGGAGCCTAGAAGGTGGGAGGCTACAGCGGAGTTAGAACGGGGGGGGGGGGGGGGGGGGGGGGGGAACGCGGGATCCTTAGCATTGATTTTCAGCGCTAGGCACCCAAATCTCGGTAAATGAATGGCGGTCGAAATTTAAGTGAAAATCCAAAGCTTCTAGTTTCGACTGAAAATAAGCACCTGACATAGGAACCTAAATTTTAAGACCTCAGGTTTTGTTTTTTTAAATATCGGCCTCTGCAAGACTAATTCAGATTCGGCGTGTGATGGAGTGGGACAATCGGCCAGTTAGAATCAGGCGCTTAAATCATTGCACAGGTAAACCCGCATAGCAAGAGTTGGGGCCGCCTGCCCTACATAAAGGTCAAAAAGGTGTCTAGTTTCGGATTCACCTCTAAAAGTTATAGGGAACTCGTCACATGCAAGAATTTTCAGAGGACCTACACAAAATTAAAAAAAAAAAAAAAAAAAAGGAGTAGTTGATGATCATCTGTCTGGACAGGGTTGGAGTTGAACTCCAGCCAGACTGTTGGACATGCGGTCTACAAAAACGGAAAAAGCCGAAGACTACAGTGACTCTACCCAGGAGTGATCGTCCTGCCAAGAGCACACAAAAAAAGAGTCACAAAGAACACCAGAGCCCTGTCTAAAGATCCGCAGACCTCTCGCTACGGCTGACGCAGAGATTCATGCGTCAATCAGAGAAGAGCTGAATGGAAATGGGAGGATAGCTAGCAAGAAACTACTGATGCCTGAAGGGCACTTCTGCCCACCTCAGGTTCACCAAAGTGCTTCTGGATGACTCACATGAATTATATTCTCTGGCCAGATGAGTCAAAAATTGAACTTTTCGGTTGCAAATAAAATTATTATTTTTTTTTTTTGCTAAACATGGTCTTCTGAAGTAACAACCACATCTTGACTGTCAGGCATAGTGATGGAGGTTGCTTTGCTGCATCAGGACCTGGATGTATCGCTGCCACTGAGGGAACCATGAATTCTGCTTTATATCAGAGTAGAAGGTCAGGCCATCCATCCTTGAGCCAAAACGTGAGTTCTGCAGCGAGACAACAGCCCTCGGCATTCAACTAAGTCTACCTCAGAATGGCTGAAGAGGTTTAACATTTTGGATTGGCGAAGCCAACCGTCCCGACCTAAACCCTACTGGAATGCCATGGCAAGACCTAAAGTGAGCTGTTTGTGGAAGGAAGCCCTCAAGTACCACAGAGCTGACACATTTCTGTATGGAAGAGTGGGCCACAATGTCTCAAGAAATTGCCATGCTGGGGCAGACCAAGGGTCCATCAAGTCCAGCATCCTGTTTCCAACAGAGGACAAACCAGGCCACAAGAACCTGGCAATTACCCAAACACTAAGAAGATCCCATGCTACTGATGCAATTAATAGCAGTGGCTATTCCCTAAGTAAACTTGATTAATAGCCATTAATGGACTTCTCCTCCAAGAACTTATCCAAACCTTTTTTTGAACCCAGCTACACTAACTTCACTAACCACATCCTCTGGTAACAAATTCCAGAGCTTTATTGTGCATTGAGTGAAAAAGAATTTTCTCCGATTAGTCTTAAATGTGCTACTTGCTAACTTCATGGAGTGCCCCCTAGTCCTTCTATTATTCGACAGTGTAAATAACCGAGTCACATCTACTTGTTCAAGACCTCTCATGATCTTAAAGACCTCTAAGATCTAAGGGCATTGAGAGAGACTGATCTACAGCTACAGGGAAACGTTTCACTGAAGTATTTCCTGCTCAAGGAGGGGCCACCAGTTCCTGAATGAAGGCTTCACACAAGGATACTTAGTGTTGAATAAATAATCACAAATATCCTTTTTGACCGAGTTATTTATTTAGTGGGATTCGCTCTCTTATCAGGGTTTAGAATAGGCTCTAACCACGGGGGTTGTTTTTTTTATACAATTGTGCTAAAATACAGATCATCCTCGGAGATTCACTAATTCTTGGCTGGCCGGGGCTGATTTATTAAGGCGTTTTTTCCTCATTCTGTGTCTTTGGCAAAAAAAAAAAAAAAAAGCAGCATAGTAAATCAGCTCCATTAGTCTTCAAGTCTAAATAATGCAAAGCAGCATCAAACTTCATCATAACCCAAAAACCACTGAGCCTGGAGTATTTACGGGATTTGGAAAGTGGGTGCCATGCAGCGGTAACGTCACAGCCTCTTCCTGGGTAACCTCTGATCTGAGTTCTGTAACCAGAGGAGTTTAATGATTTTTACCTAATTATGGAAGAGGGGGCGGGGCCATGCTGAAAGTCTTGCAGTCTGCTCGTCGTTCCCATCCTCGCCAACCTGACCAGCCTCAGTGAAACCCCTCAGCTGAGAAACGTGTCTGCTAATTAACGGCTTGGCCATAGCTGACCGGTCTTCTCTGGTCGCGGCGTGACCCTGGCGGCCCTTACCAGCCACTATCTGAGTGTGGCCAAAATCTCCGAATCCCCTCCCTTGGTGGCTGCCCCACCGAGAGCCTTCCTGAACCCGGCCCAGCCTGCGGGGAGTTTCAACACCGCTCGCTTTTGTGGGTCACGTACTAGTTGTGGAGTTTTGGTCTCATTTTCAAAATAAAATAGGATTGGGTGGAAGCAGAGAGCTGCCAGGTACCCCGGTTCCATGAAGATCTGACCACTCTTTTTTTTTTTTTTGTTAAACTTACAGCCCAGTGTATTGTGGTAGCTGTAGTTCCGCAGCTTGGCCACTGGTCAGTGCACTGTTAACCCTCTATTGGACGCGCGTTTGATGCGCTAGCGTTACCCCTTATTCAGTAAGGGGCTTAAAACGCGCGTCCAACCCCCCCAAACCTAACAGCACCCACAACATGCAAATGCATGTTGATGGCCCTATTAGGTATTCCCGTGCGATTCAGAAAACAAAATGTGCAGCCAAGCCGCACATTTTGCTTTCAGAAATTAGCGCCTACCCAAAAGGTAGGCGCTAATTTCTTCGGGCACTGGGAAAGTGCACAGAAAAGCAGTAAAAACTGCTTTACTGTGCACCCTCTGACTTAATATCATGGCGATATTAAGTCAGAGGTCCCCAAAGTTACCAAAAGTAAAAAAAATAAAAAAAAAAATATATATATATATATATATATTTGAAGTCTGCCCGTGGCTCGCGGGTTGAAAACCAGACGCTCAATTTTGCCGGCGTCCGGTTTCCGAACCCGTGGCTGTCAGCGGGCTCGAGAACCGACGCCGGCAAAATTGAGCGTTGGCTGTCAAACCTGCTGACAGCCGCCGCTCCTGTCCTAAAGGAGGCGCTAGGGACGCGCTAGTGTCCCTAGCGCCTCCTTTTACCGCCGGATCTAATTTGCATAGAGAATCGCGCGCACAGGAGAGTGGCCTGTCATGTGCCAGGAGAACGGGCGTTCGCCCGCTCTCCTGCGGACCTAACTGTATTGGCCCGACAGAAAGGTGCGTCCAGTCCAACGCACAGGTTTCTTTACTAGTTCTTGAACACTCGTGGCCTAAACACGTGTATATGGGCGGGCGGGCGGGCAGGCGTGATAAGTTATCCGCTTTGCTTTCCCCTCTCATAGACAATGGAGAAGAGACCTTGATGACTCTGGCAGCCAGATACTAAAATCTAAGAAAAATTGGCATTGCTTCTCTGCTCAGAGGCAGATAATGCTCGTACATTCCTTCCGGAAATAGGCTCAGTTAAAAAATGTATTTTTAAAACCCTTGCAATTTTTGTTCTTGAGTGCAGTTTGGATGAGCCTGGTGGCTTAGCGGTGCCCAGCCGGCCGGCAGATCCAGGTTCACAGCCTCCAGCGGAGCGAGTTCATAGAAACGACGGCAGAAGACGACCAACAAGCCCCTCCAGTCTGCCCAGCAAGCTCTCGCACTTATATTCCCCCTCGAGCGAGCGATGCGGGCTCAGGTCCCAGCCGTGAAGAGCCGGGAGAGTTTGCAAGTGAAGACTCCTGGCACCGTGGCACCTGCGAGTCCGTTCTGCGTGAGCCTGAAACCCAGACGGTGCCAGGCCACCGATAAAAGTTAGCTGTTAACAGAAAAAAGGTTTAATTTCCCTGCCTGGGATTTGTTTGTCGCTAAAAACCTACAAAGATAGAAAGCGGTACAGGTTTGATCCCCGCTCACTGCTGCCGTTTCAAGTCTGAGCTAATCTGATCTTTCCGTGTGCACAGGTGACCTGGGCCCAGTACTTCCACATGCATGAGTCTTTGCTACCAATAACAACGAGTTTGCTTTTGCTGAGCAATTACAACAAATAAGAGCCTCTATTCTATCAAAAGGTCCAGCAGCTGTCTGTCTGCATGGAGGAGCAGCCGCTGTGAAGCAGGAAAACCAGAGCTGAAATCCTGCTGCCGCTCCTCGTGACCCTCCAGCTCCTCGGTTACAAACCGAGGAGCTGGATTTACTAAGGCTCGTGGCCCGTTCTCTGACTACGGGAAAAAGTGCTCAGCAAACGAGGCCTTGAGATTGTTAAACGCTCTGGGAACAGGGAAATCCTTTTGGTTTTTTTTTCTTCAGGTCCTTCAAAGAGGCAACAAAACATAAATACATTTGACCTTGCTACTATCAGACTATGGTTTAGATCCCAGAACTTGGGGCGAGTCACAGAGAGGTGTGGGCGCGGTGGGGCATAGTAATAACTTTCTACTGGAGAGAAGGGGAGCGTTGCAAAACCCGGAAACCCTCACCAGCAGCTTCCTTAAAGGAAAGTTTAAACTTGCTGTGCCCTGGCCATAGACTGCTATCATTCCTGGCTCCCACTATGCAAACTGGTAGTCCCGACCTGGCAGAGCATAGTCACTAAGAGGCCATGCCCTCTCTTCAGGGGGGAGGTGACCTATGTCCTGGGCTATAGCTTGTGGCCTGCTCCAGCCTGCTGCACAGGTGGAAGAGGGGAGGAGTAATGGATGAAAGATGACATAAAAAAAAGACAGGAATGAAGGTGGAGAGGACTACAAGAGGCAGCATAGAAAGGAGAATCTAGAAGAGGAGTTTGCTGCCGTTTCTGGTGCAGGTACGATGCATGGGGACAGCATTTGCTGATTTCCAGAATCCCAGGACGCGGGCAGGTTTGACTCGGCACCCCCATGCCCCCTGCAGTGTTGCTATTACAACAGCCCAGAGGATGGAATCTGCCTTCACATCTGGAAGATGTTTTTCTTGCGAGGCCCATTTAGAACGCGGGATGCATTCCAGCGCCGGGAGATTACCAGGAACCGCGAAGCTTTCAAGCTCAGGCAGACGGTTTCTGCTTTATGCCTCCAACGCTTTTGTCATCCGTTTATTTCTGGACGCAGACTAAAAGCACAAAAATCTTAAAAAAAAAAACCCAAACAATTTCTTGGGATCTATCAAAGCATCTGCATTAAGCTACAGCAGCTGTTTCTCCTTCTATAGGAAAGCGATCCCATTTAGCGCACACAATATCAAATACGGAAAGAGGCATTTTGCCAATATGAATGGTGTATTCGAGCAGAACGTGTACGGCCCTCAGCTGTACAGATGTTGAGCTGCTCCTTCGAGCTTCCTTCAGTGTTAGTACAAACAAGAGGCGAACGAGAACGTCACCTGTCTTTGTATTCGGAAGGTCACATGGACAACACGGAGGCTGAAGCCCCTTACTAATAGCACCCAACAGGGTAGTCAAAGTGCAGGTGAGAAATCATGGGATTCTCAGGAGAGGCTCCTAAAATGAGGAAGAAAATCACTCTTATAAAATGATTCTCGCCCTTAAAAAGATATCGTGTGTCTCTGGTGTATTCAGTACAGTCTGATTTATTAAGGGCATGATAGCAACAACCGAGAAAAGGTGGCCATCAACTATAAAACTGGTGGATAGATGACGAACGGGACATTAAGTCCAGGGTAGAAACCCTACTGAACAGATGGTGCCACTCACCCACCAGTTTGGCCTGCGTTATCATCAGTTAAGGATGGCAGAGTCAAGCAGGAAGAACTGTGCTCTGGAATCTCTTATGGACAGGATCCCAGCAGACATGAAATTAGCACTTCACATCCTGGCCAGGCAGGTGTTAACAGGTTAGACCGGCTAATAAAACTGGGACATTTCGATTCCCTCAGTATTAATTGGGGATATGTTACACTGGGACTTGCTAGGGAAGAAATGTTCCTAGATGCCATTAATGGCTGCTCCATGGAGCAGCCGGGTCCTGGAGCCAATGAGAGAGAGAACTCTTTAATCTACTTCTTAGTGGAACATTAGAGACCTAGTGCTAGGGATAAAGGTCAGATGGAACCTCTTGGCATTAGTGATCATTATTTAAAATTTGATTGATTGCACTAGGTAGATAGCAAATAAAACTACTGCAGTTGTAACTTTAAAAAGGAAGACAATAATAAACTGAGGAAATTATAAAGAAACTAAGAAGCATTTGTGAGGTTTAAAACTTTGCAAATGGCATGGAGGCTATTTAAAAACATCTTGGAAGCCCAGATAAAATATATTCCATGCATTAAAAAAAGGCTGAAGATAGATCAAACAGCCAGCATGGTTAAATGGTGAGGTAAGAGCATTAAAAAAAACCATCTAAATAAGGGGAATAGGAAAGGACATGTACTGGCAAGTTAGGTGTAAAAAATATTAATAAGGCACGCCAAGAAAGAATTTGAGAAGAAACATGTCAGAGACAAAATCTAATATGTTTTTCCAAGTACATCAAAAGGAAGATGCCTGTGAGGGAGTCCGTTGGATTGCTAAATAGCCAGGGGGAGAAAAGGGACTTTTGCAGCTCAGGGAAGACACAGCCGTAGCAGAAAAACAGTTATTTACTTCAGTGCTTATGGAGGATGCTGGACAGATACCTAACACTGATAGCAATCTTTGAAGGAATCATTCATAGAAACTGAAGTAAATCACTTCAAAACTGAAATATGTATTAGAGCAACTTGATAAACTCAAGATAACAATCACCAGGCCCAGATGGTATTCACCCCAGAGTTCTAAAAACTCAAATATGAAAAGTATAGACCCATTACTAGCAATCTGTAACCTATTGTGGCCAATGTAATGCCAAATTTAAAAAGGACTAAGAGTGATCTGGGAAACTACAGACCGGTTAGCCTGATGTCAATGTCAAGCAAAAGAGTAGAAACTAGTCTTAAGAGAGTTACTGGGTATATGGCTTAATGGAAGAAGAGCCAACACAGATTCAGCAGAGGGAATACTTGACTTACCAATCTATTAGAATTTTTTGAAGATGTAAACATGTAGATAAGGTTAAGCCAGTTGAAACAGCTTAAAGAGATGGCTGAGGGGAAATATGATAGAGGTCTATAAAAATGTGAGTGAAGTAAAATGTATAAATGCAAATTGGTTGTTTATGCTTTCAAAAAAAGATATAAAAACTAAGTAGCACATTTAAAACTAATTGGAGAAAATTATTCTCACTCAACGCACAACTAAGCTTTGGAATTTACTGTAGGAAGATGTGGTAGAGGTGGTTAGTGTAGCTAGGTTAAAAAATATATATATTTGGACAAGTCCCTGGAGGAAGAGTGCATAAGCCATTATTAAAGGAAGACTTGGGGGAAAGCCACTGCTTGTCCCTGGGACCCTGCACTGGCCATTGCTGGAGAGAGGATACTGGGCCTGGTGGGTCTTTGGGTGGACACAGTATGGCAGTTCTTATGTTCACAATCAAGCTGTGGAATTTGTTGCCAGAGGATTTGACATTGTTGGGTTTAAAATAGGTTTGGACAAGTTGCTGGACAAAGAATCCATAAAACATCAGCCAGCTAGACTTAGAAAGCTACCGATTACCCCCCCCCCCCCCCCCCCGAGAGTCAGCAACGAGGAGTTGGATCTGCTCCTTAGGATCTGTCGGGTAATTCACAGTGACCTGGACTGGCTATTGTCAGAAACAGACGTTGGTCTTGATGAGCCTATGGCCTGACCCAACATGGCACATCTTGGGCTCAAAATTCAAAAATATCTGGCCAAATTATATGGATATAAAAAACAAAATAAAATGTATCTGGCTAACTTAAAAGAGGTATTCAGTGATATGACTATGCCACTGAATTATACCCCAATAAGTTCTAGATAGCCGGATAAGTTATATCTGGCTAACTTTAGTCTTGCTATCGAGCAGGTCTAACCTAAGTTAACCTGATAAGTCTGCATATTGGCACTTATTCGGTTAAGGAAAACAGATAAGTAGCCATGCCTATTGCCTGCCCCCAAGATATCCTGTCTACTTAGATAAATTCCAAACCATGCGCTGCTGAGTGACTGTCGCCTTTCCCCTTTGTTCTAGTTTAAAAGCTGCTCTATCTCCTTTTTAAAGGTTAGCGCCAGCAGTCTGGTTCCACCCTGGTTAAGGTGGAGCCCATCCCTTCAGAAGAGACTCCCCCTTCCCCAAAAGGTTCCCCAGTTCCTAACAAAACTGAATCCCACTTCCTTGCACCATCGTCTCATCCACGCTCCGGAGCTCTGCCTGCCTCTGGGGACCTGCGCGTGGAACAGAGAGCATTTCAGAGAATGCTATGCTGGAGGTTCTGGATTTAATCTTTCTACCTAAGAGCCTAAATTTGGCTTCCAGAACCTCCCTCCCACATCTTCCTATGTCGTTGGTGCCCACATGTACGACGACAGCCGGCTCCTCCCCAGCACTGTCTAAAATCCTATCTAGGTGACGCGTGAGGTCCGCCACCTTCGCACCAGGTAGGCAAGTTACCAGGCGATCCTCACGCCCACCAGCCACCCAGCTATCTACATTCCTAATAATCGAATCACCAACTATGACGGCCGACCTAACCCTTCCCTCCTGGGCAGTAGGGCCTTGGAGACACATCCTTGGGTTGCCACTATTTATCCTGGTAAGTGACGGCTGCCGGCAATTACCTGGAGACTTCCTGACTTTTTTTTTCTTTTCAACTTTAACCTTTTTTTTTCATAGTGCTGGAAATTTAACTCCAGCTCTGACCCAGGAGTTAAGTTTCCGGCGCTGAAGAAGGTGCGCTGGCCAGATTAAGTCTCTCTGCATCTGGAGTACTGCTTAATGCTCTCATTTACGTGGGATTTCCATGCATCTTCTGTGTGCAGAGCTCCTTGCTGCATCAACAGTACGTTTTGCATACAGAAAATGCACGCTCAAGAGCAGGCGTAAAGGTGCGTTCGATTGACCGTCTAGTGCGCCTCAGTATATCACTGTGACAACAGAGGTGTTGCAGCAGCACAGGTGGACTTCTGCTTAACACAACAACATTTGCTGTGTATTTGTATTATTTGCGTTTCTAAGCGTGGGTGAAACAAAGCTTGGACGGGCGGCATATGGAAGGGAAATTACTTAGGATGGGATTGGAACGTGTATTCATTCACACAGAGAAGCCAGAGTTTTAAAGTCCTGTCATTCCCATCAAAGGGCCAAATGATGTCCCAAGAACGGCTCCAAAGCCCATGGCGTGGGAGCCGTTCTGTCCCTGTGCCAGCCAAGTCTACCTCTCTCCAAAAACAAAACCCGAGCCATATCAAAGCAAGCACTGAACACTCAGTCAACGAGTGTTTGCAGTTTCCTGGAAAGCAGGATGGACCATGGGCCTGCTATGCCATTCCTTCCTGGGCTTCAGCCTGATCCAAATGTTGGCAATTTAGATTCTATTGCTCTCTCGGTTCCTTGTGTGCATTCGTTTTGGGTGGGGGATGGCAGCTGCAGTTAAAGCATTGATCCTATGAATCTGGAGAACACTTTAGAGCCAAATTCAACCCTCCGAGTCACCGTGCTTGAAAACTACTGAAATAACGCATCAAGCCTCAATGTCCTGCATCTTCCGAGAGGGCAAAGCTTCCACGGAAAATGATAAAGGGGAAAAAAAAAAAAAAAAAGCATTGTAGGACTTACGTCCTTAGCAGCCAAATTTTAAGCTTAGGGGAAAAAAAAACCCCCAAACTGTTACAAAAATTTATGTCTATCAGAAGCCTCCATCCCCGCTGCTGAGGCACCTCGGGTTTCCAGCTCCTTCACGCTGTGCAGGGGATGAAGAGAGTCCCAAGGCTGGTTTAGTAATTAACCATGAGACAAAGCTTTAAAAAAAAAACCCCACATGCATTGTTGGAGACATTTTCAGTTCCTGCACAGGGAGCTGCCATACTAGGAAAACACGGGAGGAGATTAATGTCCTGGCCAATAGCCGGGAATGAAAGGAGCCATTCTTATTGCACTTTGCGACCTGGACGCCAGCCGGCAAACTTCCAGCAAGATGGAGCAGGACGGATCATGCAAGGTGGGGGTCCCGTTCCTGCTGAAATAACTCGCCTTAAAACATTTAGAGAGAAAAGGAGTTTGGTGCTGCCTGTTAGATGCACTGGGAGCTGTTAATCAAGTTACTGCCTGCAAATAAAAGGTTTCATTAGCAGCGAGTGTTGCTCACTTTTCTAGATCATAAAAAAAAAAAGGGGAAAAAAAATTGTAGCCAAGATTAATTATGGAAATTGCAGACGAAGTCACCTGTGAGATACACAAAGAACAACTGATGGTCAACTTACAAGCATTAAAGCTCTGATCGTAAGATGTAGAACTGCTCATAGTGGGTTAATTTATCTTGCAACCTGAGGCCTCACCGCAGGAGCTTCTCCTACTCAGTCCGGTTTGCATGAAAGTCGGATTCCAGCAGCACAGAAGCGCAGTCCCCTCTGCTGACAGCTGGTGGGCATCATCCAGGGGTTTGTGGACATTCCTGGGTGGCTATGAGCAGTCAGAAGACCACGAGTCAGCCACAGCTGGCCCATGGCCTTATCTCACGCTGTCTCACCTACCCCCACAAGGTGGTTCTAACGCTACCTGCTAAACTGGTTTTCATAGAAACACGTTACAGGAGAAATCCTATCAGTCTCGGGATCCAAAGGCTATTTAAGATGGAGACTACAGCCTTCCACCTGCCGCCAGGGATGAATTCAGGCTCCCTCCTGCAAGGCAAATAGGAAACGCCCGAAGAATTCCCCCAGGTATTAAGGGCATATTTTCCCTATTCTGGGACCATTAACTTATTTGGCATGAGAGTCACGGACTTAAAAAACACCCCACAACCTTCATATACTTGAAGACAAACGGTAGAAAAATGGACTTGGAATGAGCAGATGGCCGGAAAAAAAAAAATCGATCTGCGCATCTTGAATGCGGGTTGCGTTCGTTCGGGTTTGCATTCTGCCTCCCATCCCCAATCTGCTCAGGAGCTGCGTGGAAGAACGCGTTGCTGGGGAACTATTCGTCTTAAGTTATTTTTTACCTTTCTTGCCCAGATTTTTTTTAATTTGATTTATATTCTGCCTTTCAGACACTTCAAAGCAGATTACATTCAGGCACTGCAGGTATTCCTGATTCCCACGGGGCTCGTAGTCCAAGCGAGCACCTGCGCTATTGGAAGGCAAAGTGACTTGCCCAAGGTCAGAAGGAGCGGCAGCACGAGTCGAGCCCTGGGCGTCCCGTGCATTGCTCTAACCACCAGGCTACTCGCGTGACTAAAAGTATGGAGCTCTGTGCACAGCAAGAGCCCAAATTAGACAATCTGGATCGTGATTTTTTTTATTATTTCTAGTGCATAGAACCCAGATATCTGGTCTCTTACTTTTAACAGTGTGACCTAGGTCCTACATAAATTATCGAAGACGGCCGTGCCCACATCGCATGGTTCCCGCCCTCCTGATAAGTGACTCGTTTCTTTAACTTAGGTGCATGACCTTACAGTTTACACGAGGGCACTTTTGTACCCTCGTGCGCATGAGTAAGAGGTTTCAGAGCAGGCTTGCATTTCTGTGGCACTTTTAAAATTAAGAAGCAACGCACGCAGGTCCCGACTCCTGCCCTGGAACGACGAGAGAGGCAGAGATTCTCTCGCAGAGTTTTCTAAAGAGCTCTTTAAAATGTCTGCTTTGCCCACAGACGTCTCCCTCTGAAAGTTTCCCTGCCTACGCTCATCTGCTCCCAGGCGGCCTCTCTCGGGTCCCCTGCTATTTTGCCTGTGGCCAGCAGGAGGCGCCCTTTGTGATGATACATGCACGTGTTGCAAAAAAAAGCAGCACACACAATCCCAGAGTCTACACGCAGTCACTCTCAAAGTGGCACCGAGGGGCACAGAGCCCGAGGGGTGCCCTCGACTCCACTGCACCACCAGGGCTATTAAGATAATGAATGGGGGGGGGGCGGTTTACAGAGATCCGATGCAGCCTCCCCAGTTTTCTCTCCCTTAGGAATGGCCTTGTAGTTTCTAAAGGAGTTTGCTTCTGTCTGCTGTACCAGCAGAGATTCACGGGCAGGGAACACCTTCGGCACGCGCTAGTTAAGCGTGGGTAGGACACGTAGATGGGGCTTTTGGGAGCACCCTCCCCGCTCCACATTAACTGACCTTAAAAACCTCCGAGATGCCGTGTTTTCGGAGTAAGGCGGTTACGGCGTGTCCCGTTTCTAAGAGCGCCGCTGTCAGTGCCCTAGGGGACTCTGAAGAGATGAAGTGACCCCTTCTCCCCCCCCCCCCCCAGTGGTTCTGGAAGGTTCA
Source organism: Rhinatrema bivittatum (assembly GCF_901001135.1). Taxonomy (NCBI): domain Eukaryota; kingdom Metazoa; phylum Chordata; class Amphibia; order Gymnophiona; family Rhinatrematidae; genus Rhinatrema; species Rhinatrema bivittatum. Next base: position 10,747,170 of record NC_042623.1, on the reverse strand, counting down.
GCGGAAGCAGCCCCCGAATGCAGAGACCTGAAACCTCGCCATCTCCCAGGGAACAGCAAAGCGGGAGCTTTCCACTCTGAAAAATACTTATTGTTGTGCCAAGATTCCCCTAGAACTGGAAGAACGCTCTTACTCTACGAGCAGGAGAGCCCCATTCTGGGACGTCCGGAAGGGATCCGGGACCTGCACAGCAGTCTGCTGGAATCTTTGGAGGCTCGTCCGGTCACAAGAGATGCAGTCAGATATAGAAATGGTCCCAGTCCTATTGAGTGCCGTAGGCCTCATCATTAAGAAGAGTTTCCACGTTCCTCTTGATAGGCTTCCCATAATTTTTTTACAGCCTACGAACACCAGAGGGAGGCTCTCTGAAGGTTGAGAGACTGAGATCGCTCACCATACCCTGGCTTACAAATGAAGTTAGTTTGTTGAGGTTTGCATAAAAGAAACATTTGGAGATTCTGCCCCAAAACGAGTCCATTTGGCTGAGGTGCAACTGAACAGGATTTCAGGCACAGGAGTTCCCTGATCAGATTAAATAGGAGACACTGCCACAGCGACGTAAGGAGATCCTGCCTGTGAGAGAACCGATGTGGGAACGGAAGTGCGTCGGATCGTCTCCACTGAAGTCGTGTTACGCACAATTGTTGCATCACAAGGGCCTGGAAGGGACGCTCCTCCACCTGCCTGGAAACAAACAACCCCCAGCACCCCTGCACCAGCAGGAAGACGTGGGCTCTAGGAATAAGAGAACTGATTATTTATTTTTAACTTTTATATACCGACATTCTTGCATTAAATGCAAATCATGCCGGTTTACAGTGAAACAGAAAAAGCAGGAAAAAATTCCTTAGTCGAATACAATGAAACAGCTTAGTTAACAAAGGAAACATTAATATAAATTTTTACATATACACAAAGGTTTGCACGAAGGGGTGCACAAAGGGGAGAGCCCCTTTGTTGCGCGACGCCTGGTGTTGAGGCTGTCTTAACTGTCCGATGTTAGTGATGTCATGGGGGGTGGGTCTAATGATCGCAGCACTTACATCGCTGCTTCTTTCCAGTTCCAGGTGAAGATCAAGCTGTTTCCTTCACTTCCCCTCCCATGACTGTGGGGTGAGAAGTGCTGCAGGGTGCCCCTTGATGTTATCTGGCTTCCCAAGTAGAAGACACTGTAAACCCCAACCCAGTGCGTCATGGATTTTCACAACTGCTACTAACGAGCCGCTGGCTGAACGGGTGCACTTCAGAGACCTTCCCTGCTCCATGGAGCTTACAATCTAGTCACGACAAGAGACTGTAGGAAGTGTCTGTATGGTAGAGTAACGCTTAGGACCGAAAAGCAGCCTCAAAAAGGGGAGGTTTTAAGACTTTGATGCTTGGCTAGAGGGGGGGGAAGAGCGTGATGCATCGAGTCGGGAAGTCTGTTCCAGGCACACAGCTCAGCAAGTTGAACGCGCAGGGCCGGGAGATGGCCGTAGAGAGGGGCATTGATAAGAACAACTTGCCCCATGAACGAGTTCACGAGGAAGGATGCAGGGAGAGAGAAGAGAAGAGGTAGCGAGGAGCTGCAGAGTGAATGCATTTATAGGCGAGTAAGAGTAGCTTGAACCGTGTACGGAAGCGGACGAGGAGCCGCCGTAATGACTTGAGAAGAGGGGCTACATGGTCAGAGACGTAGGAAGATACGTGGCGCAGCTGATTTTTTTTTTTTTTTTTTTTTTTTTAAAGACTGCAGTAAGGAGATGATGCAGCAGTTTAAGTGGGAGGTGCTAAGAGTGGCCTGGAGTTCCTCAATCCTTCACGACCCCCTTCCCTTCCTGTAAGAAGGGCAGGGCACATGACTTGATAGGACAGATACACTTCCAGTGTGTAATTAATTTATTAGCCACCAGCCAGGTACTAGTTCTTGTCTGGATATCTGGAACATATTTTGTAAGAGTGGATATTTTTGCATCAAGCTCTGTTTCTTAATGCTCCCTGGCGAGTCTCTCTGTTACAATAAAATCGTCTCTTAATTTAACGCAGATCCCAGGTAAAGAGTGGCTGGAGGCACTGAATCCTATGTGCTGTCTGGGAATGCTCATCTTGCATTTAAGAGGAGCCTCAGTCCGGCCATCGTACAGGAGGAGGAGGAGGAATCTATGCTGGGTTAAAGATGTCTCTGGGCAGAGTGCCTGGGATGAAGCGCTCCCTCACTCTGTATCCCGGGGGTGTCTTTAAGGAGGAGTAAAGAGTGCGCACAGACCCACACCACCCGCAGAAAGAGCAGCGGCAGAGCTCCACGGGGACTTCCTACCTGCAGACCCTGTGGGCCACTTTCATAAAAAGGCAGGGGCGGGTGCAGTGCATTACGATCTTCTGCATATTATGGGATATTCTGAATACCTGACTGCCCCCCTCCCTGCACAGTGGGATGGGGTGGGGGGGCTGAGAAGAGTGAACCAGGCTGCAGGAAGGCAGAGAGAAAAAAAAGTTTCAGTGAACCAGAAAGCTGATGGATGTGCGACAGCTGTTTGTGGCAGAGTCATCTTGGAAAATATGTCGACTGGGGATTTTTTGGATTTGTACTTGACCTGTATGAAAAAAAAAAAAAGCTTGGCTTGCGAGAGCACTCGGAGGAATAATTAATGCGCAGACAGAAGTAAAATACACAAAACGGAGTACAGCCGACAGGATGAACGAGGGGAAGAGAACCCCCCCCAAGCACAGCTCAGCCCTCCCCGAACGTCGGCAGTAAAGAGTCCGTGAAACAGCCGTTCCCCACGTCTCCGCGGCTATGCTAAAGGCGATTACGGCAGCACTGGAAGACGAGAAAAGCCTGGGATTAGGTTTAAGAAAACGCAAGAGCCAGCAGCAGGGTCCTGAAGCGCAGTAAATGGGGACAGGAAGACCAGACTGGCCCATCCAGCTTGCCCAGTTAGTATTCTTCCACTCGGGATAGTTAAGTGCAGATTCCCATCTGCAACCCTCCACCAACTACTCCCACACCCCCAATCTTGTCTTTTACAGGACCTCTCAGCCCTTTTCCCACCCTCTCTATCCCAAGTGTGCCCAGAATACTGCCCTGCACTGGCAGGCCAGGTCAAGCCTCATCTTCCTCCGCTTCTCATGAGAACAGCACCAAATCTAAACAGCCAGGGCTCCTTCCATGCCTCGCTACCAAGAATTCCTATCATCCACACAGCCCCCCCAAAACCAGCAACCGCCCCATGCTCGCTGAGGTTTGGGTTTTAACCACGGTCACGCTATGCACATTACCCACACGAGTCCTGATGCAGTCGTGACACTGCTGCCAGGCTCGTGAGCACCACTCCATGCAGGCTGGTCCTGGGCCATGCTTTCGTAATGTTCTCCAGCCATCAAACCAAGAGCCCACGAGTCAGCTAGAGAGAGAGAGAGAGAGCGCGCAAGACAGGACGATTCCACTCACCAGCCCTGGCACAGTCTGAGAAATGCAATATTCTCACCAGACCCAGCAGTGGCTTGTTCAAGTTTGGAAGCTGCTGCCACTAATTTAATTTAAACACCATGTATATGCTGCTGATCCACAGTGCTAGGCACCTTACAGTTTTAAGTATTCATACTTACAATTAAAAAAATAAATAAATTACAAAATGTAACAATTTCACAGAATTCTCTGCAGCAATGGGCATCACCGAGCATTTATACTTGATGCTTTAAAGCTTAATTTAGGTTTACAGAAAGCAAATGACAGATTCATATACCAACTACTGTAGATTAAATGTGTCATGATAAAAAAGTTTTGGTTTTTTTTTTTTAAAGTGTGTGTGTGTGCACCCAGGAAGTCAAATAAAAACGTGAGTTACAGGCATGGGGTCTGCCACTTATAACCTGGTCAGTGTGTATGAGAGCAGGACCCATCCGACCAGTCATGTCTTAAGATGTTAGGCAGAGAATCCAGGCGATCCTGTGATAATGGACGACAGTCAGCGATGTGCTACCAGTTCATCCTTTGCTAGGGATACACTCTTAACTCTCTCTCTCTCTGTCAAATCTGACGGCAGTTTTCTAGAAGCAGTATTAGTCCAAGAAGTGAAGGGATTCATGCATCCTGTGGCACCTCTCATTCTCTAGAGACGTTCATGCAGCACAAAATCTTCCTGTCGGTCCACATGAAAGCTGCTGCCGTTTGCACAGAGCCCGGTTATCCTTCCTCCCATGGACATGCAATCACAGCGTTAGCCAGCTGTTAGTGGCAGCCAGATTCCAGCTAACTAAAGGATCCGATCAATCTGGTTTTTGCACCCTGGTCTGTAAAACCCTTCTTGTATTTGGTAGGTCAGAATCTAAAAATCTATGGACTGTAGTTACATTTTATTTTTAGCTGCAAAATAAAAAAAAAACTGTTATCTTCATGCTCATGAAAGGTCCTGCAAACTGAAGCCCATGTTCCATTGATCCTTCAGCTTTCTGCAAGGCTGGTCAGAGTCTTCATTGCCCGTTAACATTGGACATCAATGATGTATATTTGCCAGCCCTAAGGATTTTGACAACCACTGGCACTGTATGTCTAATTATTTCTCTAATAGCTAGGTCATGTTCAAGTTATGACTTATCTGCGGTAAACATACGTGATTGCAATAAGGAGACAGCCTCGTATACTGCAATACCTTCATAGCCCCTGAAGCAGCTCATAACAGAGCGAAACTCGGCCTGAGTTGGGCTTTTACGACGGTTTGTGCTAATAAAGAATCCTTGGTGTTTTACCGATCTTCTGCTTTTGGTCGCTGCTTGCGATTTTGGATCGGTTTCCGGTTTGTTTCTTTGGACCTTCCATTAATCCAGGGAACATGGGCGACCGCATCGCCTTGCCGGCATACGCAGCTCTGCCAGAGGGAGGGCAATTCACTATTCATGGCCTGTGAGCCCTGGCTGCCCAGCCAGCGTGCTACAGGATCCAAAAGCCTCCCAAGTTCTGGGCAGATCAGGAACTTTGGTCAGTGATCCAACATCCCAAACGTCAGGGAGCTCCCAATTATCCAGAAACATCCAGGCCCTAACCATTCCAGATAAAAAAAAGAAAAAAAAAAGGTGCTCTACTGAATTGGCAGCAGCTCGGTCGAGGATGAGGGCACAGTTGTGGAACGGTGATGTTAGCTATAAGGATGTTCATCTTGTACTTTTGCTTAAAAAGGAAAGAAAACAAACAATCTCCTTTATAAAGCCTTCCCCTTGGAAGAAACTGGGAACCAGCAGCAAAGATATGCAGGCTGAGCCCTAGCAGCAGGGCTGGCCGACGAGTCAGGCTGCACGGCTTAAACGTCCCTCTGTGGTGCTGGGGGAAACGGGGCAAGGAAGGTCACCCATCCAGCTAGGACACGCATTTAGTTTAAATTTAAAAAGAAATCTCGGGCTAATTCAGAACCACAGCTGCTTTTTTTTTTTTTCCTCTCTCATGGTGCAGCAGCAGAAATATGCAAAATCGAAATGAAACGAATCGGTCCAGCGTGCCGAGCTCCACGAAAGGCCTAAAGAGCGAACGAGGATCGGTCGCCGCAGCGAGGCTTGCGCAGGAAGTAACACCTTCAAATTCACATTATAAAAAAAAACAGACAGCAACTAAAAGCCAATAAAAACGGGACAGCATCGCTAAAGTCATCTAAACTGAACCCAAGACGTTGGGGGTGCAGGAGAGCTTTGCTAGCGGATGGTGCGCTGTGCGACGTCGCCCACACATTACTGTACAGGAAGGTCGCTGAAGGCGGGAGATCTCGTACAGCCTCAGCTCAGCGGCGCCGAGAGCCAGGCTCATCCTGGCCCTCAGCGCCACCAATCCCAGCCTTGACACGAAGCAGCGCCGGAGACAGCACGTTTGGGGTGGACACGGACACAGCAGGCGGAGACCCAGGAAACAAATCTGCGTTTCTAGGGTCTTGACTTTACACAGAAGGATATTAGGATTGGAGCTCCGCCACCAGCTGGAGCTTAACATAGTCCCCCCGGGTTAAGTTCCTCATGTAAACGAGAACTTCTCCGTGGCTCACGATTCCAAGAACAATCCCTCTCTGTCTCATGTCCAGTAGGGATTTACAGACACCGACAGAGGATTAGGGATAAGTGAACACTTTCACCTCCTAATAGAAAAAGAGTGTCAGGAATGGAGAGGTCACGTCTTCCAGGGGGAGGTTCCTGCAGGCAGCACCCTCTCACCTCAGTGCTAGTGCAAGCGCATTGTAAGTAGCCAAAAGCCTCTGTCCTCCACGAGAATGCGTCATCAACTGTGGTTCCCCCTTACTTTTTAGACAGCAAAGTGGAAAGCATGGAGTCTGGGCTGGAGGGAGGGGAAGGGCGCAGACAAGACCAGCTTGCTGAATGAAGAGGAGATCTCAAGGAAGGCTGTGCAGGCAGAGGTAGTGAGGAGCTGCAGAGTGCATGCATTTAGAGGAGAGCAGGAGAAGCCTGAGGTGCACAGGGAAGCAGACGGGGAGCCAGAGTAATTAGTCGAGAAGAAGAGGGCACGGTCAGAGTGACACTGAAGATAGAGAAGTCATGCAGCTGAAGTTTGAACAGATTGAAGCGAACATGGTTCAGCGGAGGTGATACGGGAGCGGATGTGTGTTTTGCTAAGGAAGGGATGGTTTATAGTGAGGTTACAGGAGGAATTCGTGGCACACTTTAAACAGGGGAGAATGAGAGGCAGGCATGAGAGATGCCCCTCAGTTTTACTAGCCAAGGGAACCAGGAAGGTGAGCGTTGCATCCACAGAGGCAGAAGCAGGTTTGGGGAAATGACAAGAAGCTGTCTTGGCCATGTTAAGGTGGCTGCGGGACATCCAGGCAGCAGCGTAGGTAACATAGTAATGATGGCAGAAAAAGACCAAAATGGTCCATCCAGTCTGACCTGCAAGCTTCCCAAGGTAGTGACTGCCGCTCCCTGCAGGTTACCCCCATGTTTCTGTTAAGGGTAGTAACTGCCGCTCCATGCAAGTTACCCCCATGTTTCTCCTCAGGGTGGTAACTGCCTGACAGTGCTGCCACAGCCTATTAAGCCTGGCTTATGGGAGGAAGGATAGCCTCCATGAGAGAGAGCAACAGAAGCAGAGTCTACAGAGGAAAGTCAAGCCTCGGTCAAACCAAGAACATGGAGGGCATGAGAGATAGGACTCATGAATGTAGACAAACGTACTGAAAATTGCAGTCTATTGACGTTATAACCCCAAACACAGGAGCAGGTGTATGGTGTCTTCTGCCTCTGCTGGCCACCATAACCTCGGACTGAACCCTCTGGTTTTGGTGGCCAGAATGGCTTGGACAGCAGAAACAGGAGACACATGGAGACCTAGGTAGGCATCAGGAAGAGTAGTGGAGCTGTGGTAAGTAGAGGGCAGGAGTAATCTTCTGGTGTGCATTGGGAAATGTTGGCTTTACGGCCTACTTCATGGGTGGGCAACTCCAGTCCTCAAGAGCCATAAGGAGGACCTGTTTCCAGGATATGCAGAATGAATATGGACGAGAGGTTTGCATACAAATCTCCTGCAGATTCACTGTGGATATCCTGGAAAGCCCTTGAGGGCTGGAGTTGGGCCTCCCTTGACTTACTTGGTGAAGGAGTGTGACGAGGCAGATGCTCATTGGGCTTGTAAATTGTTTTGTCCCATGTTAAGATGTTGGGATTGTGGGTTTGGGTAAATAGGAAGGAGGTGGGGGTGAAGTGAGGCTGGCATAGGTGGGAGGAGCTTAAGGAGCCACTGAAATGACTTAGGAAGAGGTGGTGAAGCCCGTGCTCTCTTCCGAATGCAGGAGCTAGGACTGAGCTGCCTGCCGTTACCACAAGCTGTGAGTGCACCAGCCTAGAACATCCTTCTTTGGATATTGCAGCTGTAAACTGAGACTGCTTTGTATTCATCATTACAATCGGCATTTCCCAAACCTAGCCAGGCAGGTTTTCAGGACTGCCGCAATGCATGTGCAGAAGGAAGATCTGCACACACCGGGTCTCCAATGTTTGCAGATCTAGCTCATGCCTATTCATTATGGATATCTTGAAAGCCAGAGTGCCTCCAGGAGAGGGTAGGAATACAAAATCCACATAAACCAGTGTTTGTGCTCTGAAAGTATTCCTGGTGAGGGTGCCCCTCAAGAGAGCTTGTTCAAGGTCACACAAGGAAGTAAGAGAGAGTATCAAGGTAACCGTGCTCTACAGCCTTGGCTGATTAGACGTTTCTGTATACAGAGCTCCCAATATCTCGTGCAATCGTACAATCTCCCAGCTCTGGCTCACCAGTAATCACTATTTCTGCACAGGGTAGTTTTAAGGCAGCGAGGCGAGAAGCCCTACTATCAGATGAAAATTCTTTGCAAGGAAAGAGGATTCTCACATTGTAGAAGGGCTGAATTAAACCACTCCCAAGTCATCCGCCAACTTCTCACCCCTCGAGAGAGCGCGGATGCAGAAAGGGTAAGGGAAGCCTGTGTGACGGCAGGCATGGGCCTTACCCGGCTGTCCTCCAGGATCTCCCAGTCGCTGGAGAAGGCGGAGATTTGCTGGCCTTGAGTGCAATTGGAAAACTGGAAGAAGCTGGAGAAAGTCCTCCTGTTGTCCTGCGTGTCTGCAAAGATGGCATCCTGGAAGTGGACTCCATGGGGAAGGAGGTTGTAATTCTCATCCATTCTGGAAAGGAAAGACCATGCGGACATCCTTAAAGCAGGACTAGAGACAGAATAGCCAATAATGACCACAAGGTCCATCCAGTCTGCTTTCTCCCTTCCTACCACAATGTGGCTGACCCTCCCCTCTGTCCAGTCAAACCCCTCTCCCCTCCATCCCACTATAAAGGATCTGCTGCGTTGGGCCCATAGTTTCCCGAATCTTGTTACTTTTGTCCCAGCACCTCCGTCGAGAGGCCGTTCCAAGCCTCCTCCACATTATCTGTGAAGAAACGTTGGTTCAGCTAGGTCTTCCCTGCTGGTCTCTTTAAAGATGAAATCCTCCCCCAGTCAGAGGCTGTCCTTGGACAACTTTGGCAATGGCAGATGGGCACCAACTTTCCTAGGCCCTCTCTCTCAAAACCCTGCTTCTCAGGGTGTAGGATGGACTGGGCCTCATGATTCCAGGAGTGGAGGCCACGGTGTTGAATGACAGTAAGGTCCATCCCCAACAGGGAGGGTCAGCAGCGACATCTGCCTAAGGGACTGGGACACAGGGAGGCGCTTCATCCCCAAGGAAGAGGAGGCAAGGCCTCTGGCTCCCTTAGCTCCCGGCGGGGGCAGAGGTATCCTCTTAGAGCAGGTGGAGGTGGCCCCATAGCCTGCAGAGCTCTGGAAGCGGTTTGTCCCCAGGGCTCAGAGAGAGAGAGGACATCATGGCCACACTTCTGCAGTTTAGTGGCCGTGAAGGGAGAACTTAGGCCACTGGGAGCTGGAAGAGGACCCAGGATCCTACCTATTAACTGATGCAAGCAGCACGAGAAACTAACTTTGTGCTAGACTGAATTTTCTTTAGACCTACTTTTGCACTGGTGAAACCCTTGTGTTTTTGGTGTCAATAAAGTGTGCACGTTTTGAAGTTACACCTGGCTGTGGACATTGATAATTGCCCTTGGGCAGGGGTGGTCCTCAAGAGCCATGAACAGGCCTGGTTTTCAGGATCTCCCACAATGAATATGCATGAGTGGAGTAGCAGCGGGTTCAAATTCCCATCTGCCGCTCCCTTGTGACCCTGGGCAAGTCAATTCACCTTCCATTCCAGAAAATAAATCGAATGCATGATGAGGTTTGCACACAATGGGGGCGGTGCCTGCAGACCTAGTCCATGCATATTCATTGTGGATATCCTGAAAGCCAGGCCTGTCTGGGGCTGGTGAGGACTCTGCTCTGGCTCTTCCAGCTTTGCTGTCCCCCGCTCTGGAGCTGCAGCCTGGTTTTCCCTCAGCCCCTGCAGCAGATCCCACAGTGCCTGACATATGTCATCTTGCTGTTTCCTATCATATTTTATTTAAAGGTTCCATTGCACTGTCCCATAATTTAGAGATCAAGACTTGGAAACAGACACCAAAGTAAGACAAGGTAACAGTACATGTCAAAAAAATAAATAAAAACCGGCTCATTCAGTTTGCTTTCTTAATCCTAGCCACACTGTGAAAGATCTATCCATGCTGCCCGCACGCCCGCCTGTTGGGTATTGCTCCATATCCAGGACATCTTGGGCCCATGAGCATATGAACACCTCTTCCCTTGTCAAACTACAAGGCTCCCAATACCAGTGTGTCCCAACACCCAGCCTCCCAGGGCCCCTGACCCAGCGATGTAAGCACCCGGGTTTCCGCTAGGGCTTCCAGTGATTGCTGCACTTGCAGCCTGCCGGGCAGACCCAACACTTTCACCAGTTCTGCCGTTTGCTATTACTTTCCGTTCATTCTGGCAGCCCCATCGTTCATGGTTGAATTGTGTAGGGCACCTTCCAGCAGGCACCACTAAGTCATGTTTCTGTCATCCCTCCAGCTAAGCATCCTCTCTCGATCCTATGGCCCTCTTGATCTCTGCTACAGTTTTAGCTTCTACCAACTGCTCAGGGAGGGCCTTCTACACCCACTGTCATTTATGTGAAAAAACATCCCCGTGTGAACAAGCGATGATTCCCACAGGCCTGTGGGGGGGATATCAAGCACTTTTATTTTTTTACAAGGGGTGGGGCTTTATAATATTATCAGATTGAAGCGCAGGTTGGGGGGTTCAGAGAGGGGATCCTACTAGACTCCCAGAGACTTTCAGCACAAGGTGGTGAGGGGGCATCTCATTTTGGGAAGTGGCATGGGCCAGTGGCATAGCCATAGGTGGGCCATTGCCCGCCTGTGCGCACGCGTAACTGTAAGCCTGTAGTGGGTGAGGGTATGAATGGGAGCCTGCCTGGGAAAATGTATGAGAGACATGTGGGAGTGGAGAAGCTGTGTGTAAGAGAGAGCAAGAGCATATATGTATTTGAAAGAACGCATTTGGGAGTGAGAACCTATGTTTGTGCGAGTCTGCATGTGAGACAGTGTGTGAAAGCAAACCTGAATGAGACAGAATGTAAGCCTGAGAGCTTTTGTGTCTGTGAAGGGGAATGGGAGCCTGCGAGTGAAAGACATGTGAGAGAAAGCGTGTATGTGAGAGAGCTTTGTGTGTATGAAGGAGGAAGAAACAGAAAAAATAAAAAAAAAAAGAGACCCTGAAAATGGAATTAGGAAAAGACAGACAAGGGGAACAAAGGCACTGGGACCAACCAATTAGAAAATAAGATCAGACCACAAAGGTTAAAGAAACAAGTTATTTTGACTTTCAGTGATTGGAATATTCCATCTTTGGCGATGTGCATGTCATATATTTGCATTTTGCTGTTTCTTCAGTGTTCAGAGTCTGGTTTCTCTGACTTTTCATTTCAGTTTTGTCTGCATGTTTCTTTCTAATTTGTAGTCCCCCAGTCTGTATTCGGTAAGGGTCTGTTTGTATTGCGCATGTGTGACAGTCATGCAGTACTTAGGCTGGCGTGGAGTTTCTCTGTAGGGATTTGTAGCAGTTCAACTTGTTCCATTTTCCCACTAGGTGGTGTAGAAGTGTTCTAGGGCTTGGTGTAAGGCTTGCCTTTGCATAGATAAGGTTGCTGCTGTTTGAGTCCTGAGAGTTACTGCTGTTATGGTAAGGCAAGGTTCTAGGTATTTTGTTTTTTTGTAGGGATTTGTCGTATGTCACAAAATGTTTGGCAGTGGAAGGAGTTTATTTTGTTGTCACTGAATATATTTGTTCTGCATCTCCTAGTTCTGTTCTGCACCTGTTGCAAATCTTAAGTTCTTATGATGAGTATTATGATTATTGCTGTTTTGTTCTCATTATCATATTCTCTGCATTTTTGCAAAGAGGATTCATAAAAGAATACATTTATATTTGTTTTATTATATGACTGGATCTGATGATTCTGTTAAGTGGTCTTTATTTACTTTTTACATGATGTGTATTTAGAAACTACAATAAATATAAACCGGGTTGATGTGATGCCTATCATGAAACTCGGTATAACAAAAACAATAAATAAATAAATAAAATATAAAATAAATTAATACAGATTAATGTATTTGTAATGCTGGTATGTGCTTGAAATAATATATTTTAAAAGCATCACTCATGATAAAACTACTTAGAAATCCATCGCCAGGTGCATGCTAAGGCATTTTGTTATCAATAAGAGCACAACTACTAAAACCTAGACCTCTATGTCAGCCTCCTACCCATATTAACCTTGTCCCCCCACCGAAAAAGTTCATTTCTGGCTACGCCACCGGCATGGGCTAATTCCAAAATGAATGGGGAAAAAATGAAATGCGACTGGGAGTGGCCCACAAAACCTTTTTTCCCCCCCCGCACACCCTGACCCAATACCAAAGTGCACCTTTGCTCCCCGCGTCCTCCTTACCCGTTAATTCTTCCCTCCCCTCCTCTTCCTCCGAGGAGACCCTGTGTCTCCTCACTGTCAGTCTCGCCTCTTACTGCAGCTCCTGTACAGGAGGCCTACCCGATGCACTGTCCTGGCTCTGGGAACGGGCTCGGCACGTCTGGCCCACCAGCATTTGTTACATTTTCATGGAGATAAAAAAAACAAACTCAAATGTAGATTCTGGGAGCAAAGAGGAGCGCGTGCAGGACACATTGGGTCAGACTGATGGGTGCAGTACACAGCAAGGAAGGGCACTTTATCCGTTTCCAGCAGGAGGAGAGGATTGATCAATGGGGTTGGCTGGCGGGGCATTAACCCTCTGCATGCCCCCCTCCCCAGATGCACTGCCAAGAGACACTGAGAAAGCGTTGCCCTGTGCGGGGGTGGGGGCTTCAGGCTCTCTTCCAGTCCTCTCAGACACTAGGAAGAGAAAGTGCATTCTCCGCCCTCTCTTCAGCCAGCCCAGGCCATTGCAGAAGTCATCGATGTGTTCCCAGGAGACAGGGTAGGGATCTTTGAAGGCTTTGCTTGTGCCCGCGATGCTGCTCAGAGTACGAGAGGGGCTGCGGGAGGAGGCACCACACCCGTGGGCATAAAACACAGATAGTGCAGCATCCGATCCAGCAAGAGAGGTGCCGCCTTCAGAGCCAGGGCTGTGGCCAGAGTGCACGCCCCCGTGCGCCAGGGAGTCCTGGAGACCCGCACAGCCGCTCGGGCTTTCAGCACACAAACATGACCTTTACACACATTGCATCCTGACCGGGGGGTCTCCAGGGCAGCTTTGGGAAGGAGGTAATGGAATAAAAATTACCCCAAGCAAAACGTTATCAGGCCAAAAGGAAGAGGAGCCCAAAGCCCCAGTAATGCAGGGGGGAGGCAGATACCCCAGCCCTGAGGCTCACAGAGCGATGTAGGAAAGGGCCCTCCTCCTTCTGCATCCACGGGAAGGTTACTCGGTGTCTCTGCTCCCAGTTCCCCTCCTCCTATAGTTCTTGGTTTACCTTGCCAAAGGCAGCATGATTCATAGGCACAATAAATCCCTTCCCCAAAGAGCTTACAAGGAGATGACATGAGTTGCCCAAAGGAATTGCAGAGGCAGGATCCGCTCCCCACTGCTGTAATCCCTGGCCTGCTCCCTCCCACACCTCTCCTGCAAGTTACCCCAGCAGAACCTCTCCGGCCAGGTCAGTCGTTTCCCAGGGAACAGTGGCCAAAGGTAGCCCGGGAAGATCATGAAAGGCGCACGCTCCCACCCACCACTTTGCTGTTGTGAGTACGTGGGAGCCAGCAGGGGGTGCTAAACTCAACCCAAACCAAACCACCCTTCCCCGGGCACCGCCAAGGGGGTTCAGTGCCCCCCACCCAGAGCCGATGCCCGGCAATCCTTCCCCTCCTAGGCCCTTTCCAATGCATTGAGCTCTGCCGGGATGCACCGCCGGCAGCTCTAAGCGAGCCCTCCCCGAGGGGCCCCCGGGGTCCTCACCTGAGAAAGAAGTAGTAGGCGTAGCCCTGCACCACGGTGTGCGAGTGGCAGGAGAAGTAGCCCAGGCCGGTGAGGTTGAGCCTGGAGCCGGCCGGCACTTCCAGCATGCTGCCCCAGGCCTGGTCGCACAGCAGCTCCACCTCGGCCGAGTAGAAGAGGTCGCCGCCGGCCGGCGCCCCCTGCTGCCAGGGCAGGTAGTTGTAGAGGGCGTAGGGCTCCCGGTGCAGGGCCAGCACCTTGGCGTAGACGATGATCTCGGCCAGCTCGGCCCGGCAGCCCTCGCTCAGGGGCCGCCAGTCCGACGGCAGCTGGCAGCCCCAGCTCGGCCGGCCCTCGGTGCCCAGCAGGCACAGGAGGGCCAGCAGGAGGCGCGGCATGGCCAGCACGGGACGATCCTGGGCTCCCGCCGCCGCCTTACAGGCATTTAAAGGAGTTCGGGGGGCGGGTCAGGGGTGCCAGGCCCCGCCCCTTAAAACTTCTGCGATGGGGGAAGGGGCGGGGCTTGTGCGGGAGGCGGGGCTCCGGGCTTAGAACGCTCCGGGCTGGCTGGGGCTGGGGCGCCACGTGGGGGGGAGGAGCCGAGGATCCGGCGTGGGCACCGCGCTCCTGAGGGGGGATGGGTGACCCCCGCTCCCAGCCCGTGAGGGTCAGCGGACTTGCACGTTGCCTCGGCGACAGTCAGATCTTCCCTCTCCGTGGCCGCAGGACCGAGCTGGATCCTCCTTCCCGGCAGCCCGGTGCTCACTGCTGGGCGAGTCCAGCCTGGGGCTGAGTAGCAGCTTCCCGTGCAGCCAGATGTGCTGAAGGGGTTTTCTTGTTTTCGTGTCTTTGGGAAAACTGCAGGAAGCAATGCCCGGAATTTGAGAGTGGGCTTTAGAAATACAGGTCAGCAACCAAGGTGACGCTTATGACATTTGTGACCAACTTTCGAAGACTTCTGCTCCGTTTATCAGGGCAGTGCAGAATAAGCCCAGGATGCTTACTGGATGTCTGAATGTAAAAGGCAATCGGAGTGGAGGGTTAGGCTAGGGATTAGAGCAGGGGTCTGAGAGCCAAAGTAGTTTAGGGTTCAAATCTGTCACTCCTCCTGACCCTGGGTAAATTGCTTTGTCCTCCATTGCTTCCGGTACAAATTTAGGGTCCTGATTTACTAAGCATTTGTCCGGTAGAGACAGAATAGGAGAAAAGTCTTCATACATCAGGCCCTTGGATTATGAGCCCTCTGGGACTAGGGAAATACCTGCAGTACCTTAACTGTGATCAGCCAGAGCAGTGGCATAGCCAGAACTTATTTTTTGGGTGGGAACAAGGTCTCAGATGCAGGTGCTGTTGGCACCTAGATCTGAGACCTACTAATTGCATTCTTATTGATAAATAATGCCATATACTGTATCCTACAATGGCTTCCTAAGTAGTTTGCAACAGCCATTATGCATCATGCATGAAACTTTAAAACATTTTACAATTATTCCAAGCACTTACCAGCATTAAAATCGCTTTTTAATCTGTATTAATTTATTTTATATTTATTGCAGTTTATAAATGCACAAGTATATCATGTAAAAAAGTAAAGGAAACAAACAGATCCAATCAATCATGTAATAAAACAAAAATTAATGTATTCTTATTAGACGATGAACCGGCTCATGAGCAATGGAACCCAGATCCTCTCTAAATACTTCACAAGCATCAGTACTTTCATAACAGCTCAACTAGCACTAGCACGGACTTTTAGGTCTTAGTTTCTTAACTTACTACCCTTTTAAGCCTTCTTTCCAGCTGTTCTAAGCTTCCAAGTTTTGCAGTCCTTGTTAAATGTAACTTTGTTTTTCTCCTGATTATAATAAGTTGTTTATGTTTACTGTTTATGTCCCTGTTCGATGTAAACCGACCTGATAAGGTATTTAACTTTGAAGGTCGGTATAGAAAAAAATGCTAAATAAATAAATAAATAAATGAATGAATCCTCTTTGCAGAAAGCCAGAAATCATGATAACTACAATAAAATAGCATTAATCATCAGAACAGGTGCAGAGCAGAGCTAGGACAACTCACAACTAATATGAAAAAAAATATTCAAATTCTGGTGTCACCTCAGCAAAAAATATTCCTCCATTGCTAAACATTTTGTGAAGTAACACAAACTCCTGCAAAAAGAAACATCTAGAACCTTGCCATACCATACACAGAACTGACTCTCAGGATTCAAATAACAGCAACCTTATGAAAAAGCAGCAATGCAAATACTACACCTAGAACATTAATACATCACCTACTGGAGTAACAAAACAAGCTGGACTACTACAGAGAAACAGTCAAACTGGGGTGTGTGATCTTGCAGCCCCAGGAGGAGTACAATTAGTGTAGCTGGGTTCAAAAAAGGTTTGGATAAGTTCTTGGAGGAGAAATCCATTAACGGCTATTAAACAAGTTTACTTAGGGAATAGCCACTGCTATTAATTGCATCAGTAGCATGGGATCTTCTTGATGTTTGGGTAATTGCCAGGTTCTCATGGCCTGATTTGGCCTCTGTTGGAAACAGGATGCTGGGCTTGATGGACCCTTGGTCTGACCCAGCATGGCAATTTCTTATGTTCTTATGGAACCTAACATTGTGTAACTATAGCATGGGTTATTTTTCCCTATATGCATCACCTTGCACTTGTCCACATTAAATTTCTTCTGCCATTTTGATGCCCAATTTTCCAGTCTCACAAGGTCTTCCTGCAATTTATCACAGTCTGCTTGTGATTTAACTACTCTGAACAATTTTGTATCATCTGCAAATTTGATTACCTCACTCGTCGTATTTCTCTCCAGATCATTTATAAATATATTGAAAAGTAAAGGTCCCAATACAGATCCCTGAGGCACTCCACTGTCCACTCCCTTCCACTGAGAAAATTGTCCATTTAATCCTACTCTGTTTCCTGTCTTTTAGCCAGTTTGCAATCCACGAAAGGACATCACCACCTATCCCATGACTTTTTAATTTTCCTAGAAGCCTCTCATGAGGAACTTTGTCAAACGCCTTCTGAAAATCCAAGTATACTATATCTACCGGTTCACCCTTATCCACATGTTTATTAACTCCTTCAAAAAAGTGAAGCAGATTTGTGAGGCAAGACTTGCCCTGGGTAAAGCCATGCTGACTTTGTTCCATTAAACCATGTCTTTCTATATGTTCTGTGATTTTGATGTTTAGAACACTTTCCACTATTTTTCCTGGCACTGAAATCAGGCTAACCGGATCGCCCCTGGAGCCAGTTTCCCGGATCGCCCCTGGAGCCCTTTTTAAATATTGAGTTTACATTTGCTATCCTCCAGTCTTCAGGTACAATGGATGATTTTAATGATAAGTTACAAATTTTTACTAATAGGTCTGAAATTTCATTTTTTAGTTCCTTCAGAACTCTGGGGTGTATACCATCCGGTCCAGGTGATTTACTACTCTTCAGTTTGTCAATCAGGCCTACCACATCTTCTAGGTTCACTGTGATTTGATTCAGTCCATCTGAATCATTACCCATGAAAACCTTCTCCAGTACGGGTACCTCCCCAACATCCTCTTCAGTAAACACCGAAGCAAAGAAATCATTTAATCTTTCCGCAATGGCCTTATCTTCTCTAAGTGCCCCTTTAACCAAAAGGAGAGCTCACCACCCTGAAGCAAAGTGGAGGATACCTGGGTCCTCTCCAAGCTATTTTATACAGATGTGTTTACCAGGGCCGGCACAAGCCACTGTGCAAACCGTGCACTTGCACAGGGTGACAGCTCTGAGGGGGCGACAGACTGGGCCGCCTGCAGCCAAAATGGAATGGAGACTGCAGGGCTGCCCAGCGGGACTGGCCCCGTGGCAGCAGGAATGATGTCAGTCAAATGCTGCTGCTCCTGCTGCCGCGGGAGATCTAGGAGTTCATGCATCGGATCTGCCCAATCCGGTAACTAAATCTGAGCTGGCAAGTCTCCTTTAGTGGCTCCTATGCTGTGAGTGGTCTCTCGGCCTTTTCTTTACTTCGGCCGCTTTGCTGCTCCTGCTGCCTGCTGAGGGGGAAAGGAATCCTGACTGTAATACCCTGCGCCAGGGAGTGAGAGGAGGAAGAGCTAAGAGGGGTGGAAGTGACTGGGGGAGAAGCTGGGGGAAGGGCATAGAGAGCCGGCAGGAAGAAAGTGGGGCAAGTATAGGAAGGGGTGAGAAGAGGGGAGGAAAGAGCTTGAGAGGAAGGGAGGGGGGATGAAAGGGGAAAAAAGCCGAGATAGTGACTCACTAAGGGGGAAGAAGAATCTCTAGAGGGACAGGGATGGGGGAAGAACTGAGGCGGTGTTAGAAGGGGGTAAGATCAAGAGGGAGGGAGGCAGGGAAGGGGATGAAAAGTGGGAGAAAGAGCAAGATAGTGAGGGGAAAGGAGAGGAAGGGCTGAGGTAGTGAGGGAAGGGGATGAGAAGGGAAGGACAGCGCTGAGGTAGTGAGGCCGCGGATCCCGTCCACTGGTAGCCTTAGCAGGGAAGAGACTGCGGGCTGCCAGCGGGCCCCGTCTCACCAGCAGCCAAAGTGGAGTGGAGGTCACCTTCTTATCCTGACCCTATGGAGGCCAAGGTGACGAGGTGGGCCCAAGGCTGCCGGGGGGAGCAAGCAGAAGAAAAGAAGGTGAAGCCCCTGTGTGTGAGAGAGCATGTGTGTGTGTATGTTTGAGAGGGAGCGTGTATGTGTGCATGTATAAGAAAGGGAGTGCATGTGTGTGTGTGAGACAGAAGGAAAATGTGAGAGAGGTAATATGAATCTGTGGGAGTGTGGGAGTGAGAAAGAGCATCTGTGTTTGTGAACGTGTGTGTGAGAGGGAGCATGTGCATATGTGTGTGTGTGAGACAAGGAAAACGTGAGAGAGGTAATATGAATCTGTGGGTGTGTGAGCGAGAAAGAGCATCTGTGTGTGTGTGAACGTGTGTGTGAGAGGGAGCATGTGCATACATGTGTGTGTGTGAGACAAGGAAAATGTGAGAGAGGTAATATGAATCTGTGGGAGTGTGTGAGCGAGAAAGAGCATCTGTGTGTGTGAACGTGTGTGTGAGAGGGAGCATGTGCATGTGTGTGTGTGTGTCTGTGTGTGCGAGCATGTGCATACGTGTGTGTGTGTGTGTGAGAAGGAAAATGTGAGAGAGGTAATATGAATCTGTGGGAGTGTGTGAGCGAGAAAGAGCATCTGTGTGAACGTGTATGTGAGAGGGAGCATATGCATACATATGTGTGTGTGTGAGACAAGGAAAATGTGAGAGAGGTAATATGAATCTGTGGGAGTGTGTGAGTGAGAAAGAGCATCTGTGTGTGAATGTGTGTGTGAGAGGGAGCATGTGCATATGTGTGTGTGTGTGTGTGTGCGTGCATGTGGGAGAAAGGAACTGTGTGCATCTGAGAGAGGAAGCATGAGTGTGTGAGCATGAGTACGTATGAGAGAAAGAAAGTGTGTGCATATGTGAGAGAGAGGAGAAAGTTTGTGTGCATATGTGAGAGAGGAGAAAGTTTATGTGCTCTTCCTCCCTCTCTCCCTCCCCCATTAATCCACAACAATCTCAGGGGGACTGGAAACCAAACGTTCCCAGGTATGTGTTGCAGAAGTGGATCTTGGTCTGAGGTGGAGTTGGCACAACTCACAGGGAGGAGCCGTGCAGGTCCCACCATCGGCAGGTGGAGCTGGCTGGAGCTGAGGCCCAACAGGAGCTTCACCAATACCAGCCCTCGTTCCCCTTAGGTTGAGCCCTCGGGTGCACGGGCCTCGGTGGAGATGTAGATCCGTCATGTAGGGTGTTACAGGCCAGCACGGAGAGGAGCGGAGTCAGTATGAGCAGAGTTCAGGGCAGGGGGCAGAGACTGGCGCAGTCTGTGGTCAGAAGCAGACGGAGCTCGTGCAGTATCGTGGTCTGGGCAGGCGGAGCTCCAGCAGGCCGATGAGCGGGTAGTGGCTGAAAGGCAGGCGGAGGTCAAGCAGCGTCAAAGTCCAATCCGAAGTCAAAGCCAGGAGTCGAATCCGAAATGCATGGAGAAGAGGAGCCGCAGGGCAGGCAAGACACTGAATGTAGACGCGGGGAGGCATTTGTGGGGGAACCAGGAACAGGATCCAGGAACTCGAGACCACACACACAGCGGAAACAGGAGGCAAGGATCAGGAACAGGAACCGGGAGTGCAGAGGCAAAACTGCTTCTCCACTGGGGTCGACCTATTGCCGAGGCGTCTGTGGAGCGCTGGAGAAAGCCCTTTATAGGAGGAGGTCCCGACATCATCAGAGGGCGCCACAGGGAATTTCCCGTCGCAGGCCCTTTAAATGGCGGCAAGTTTGGCGCTCGCACGCCCGGGGCAGCTGGCGGCGGCGTTCCTCAGCCTGTTCAGGCGCGGGGTCTGCCCTGGCGTTGGAGGATCCCGCCCGCAGCTCGGGGATGGAGGTAAGAGCCGCTGGTAGGTAACGGCATGAGGAGCAGGATATTTTATTTTTATCCTGATTAGTTTTAATTATCGGGTGTTACTTGCTGTCTGCTCTTTTAAAATATTTTACTGGTCTTTGGGAAATTTAAAAAAACAATTTATATGAGTTTTTAATTGTTGGATGTTTATTCTTCAGCTGTCCTGAAATATTTATTTTCAATATTAACTGGCGGTACCCGGCCACGCGTTGCTGTGGCTCAGTCTGGTTCTTTTCCCTCCCTCCCCCTTCCCCTTGCTCATTCACCTCAGTCACTCATCCTCCTCCCCCTTGGTCACTCACCCCCACTTCCCTCCCCTGCCCCCACTCAAAATCCCTTCCCTCACACTCACCTCTCCCCTCATTCTCCCTCCCCTGACACTCACCTCCCCCCTCATTCTCCCTCCCCTCACTCCCCTTCCCCTCATTCTCCCTCCCCTCACTCACCTCCCCCCTCATTCTCCCTCCCCTTCCCTCACTCTCACCTCCTCCCTCATTCTCCCTCCCCTTCCCTCACTCTCACCTCCCCCCTCATTCTCCCTCCCCTCACTCACCTCTCCCCTCATTCTCCCTCCCCTCACTCACCTCCCCCCTCATTCTCCCTCCCCTTCCCTCACTCTCACCTCCCCCTCATTCTCCCTCCCCTTCCCTCACTCTCACCTCCCCCCTCATTCTCCCTCCCCTCACTCACCTCCCCCTCATTCTCCCTCCCTTTCCCTCACTCTCACCTCCCCCCTCATTCTCCCTCCCCTCACTCACCTCCCCCCTCATTCTCCCTCCCCTCACTCACCTCCCCCTCATTCTCCCTCCCCTTCCCTCACTCTCACCTCCCCCCTCATTCTCCCTCCCCTCACTCACCTCCTCCCTCATTCTCCCTCCCCTCACACTCACCTCCCCCCTCATTCTCCCTCTCCCCTCATTCTCCCTCCCACTCCCTCCCCTTCCCTCACTCTCACCTCCCCCCTCATTCTCCTTCCCCTCACTCTCACCTCCCCCTCATTCTCCCTCCCCTCACTCTCACCTCCCCCATCAATCTCCCTCCCACTCCCCTTCCCTCACTCTCACCTCCCCTCTCATTCTCCCTCCCCTTCCCTCAGTCACTCTCCACCCTCTCTCAATCCCATTCCCTCACTCTCATCCCCTCCCTGTCTCAATCTCCTCCCAGCTCATCCACACCCCCTTCCCTCTCCCTCTTGTGCTCTTCAGCGCAGCCCGCTCACGGAGACAGGAGGTCTCCGGGGATCCCTCCCTGGCGCGCACCTCAGCTGCTCCTTCCTGTCGCTGCATTTCCTCCTGATATTGCCGCTGCCGCTCCTCCCAGCTATTGTAGCTCGGCCACCCGACACTCCCATACCACCGCCGCTACGCCCGATGTTGCCGCCGCTCCGCCGCTACTGCTCCTCCCAGCGCCCTCTTGGCTCCGCTCTGACTGACGTGCTCTCCCGCCCGCGCATGCACAATAGAGCTGCTCCCTACTGCGCGTTTGCGGCACATCGGTCAAGCTTCATTCATCTAGATAGATAGCGTGTGTTGCTTTTACGTCCAACAGATGGCGCTGTTTTTCCAAAAAAGCATGTTTTTACCTGTCACAGGTTTTGAACAAACGAACATTTACATTTTTATTTATATAGAAGATATGTTTTACTATTGTGACTGATGTTTTATATTTCTTGATTTCATTGTTTTATGATGAATGGGGAGGTTTCTGTTGTTGCACTGTATACAGTGTGCGCCTTTTGTTGCAGTTTCCAGTTCAGTTTGTCTCTGCAGATTTTTATTTATATAGAAGATATGTTTTACTATTGTGACTGATGTTTTATATTTCTTGATTTTATTGTTTTATGATGAATGGGGAGGTTTCTGTTGTTGCACTGTATACAGTGTGCGCCTTTTGTTGCAGTTTCCAGTTCAGTTTGTCTCTGCAGATTTCTATTTATACTTCTATCCTGTGATGGACTTTTTAATTTAGTGATGGACTGTGTTCTACATGTGTAACTATTCTGCTAGCATGTAGCTTCTGTGTAGGGATGTACAGCAGCCTGGCTTGTTCTGTTTTCCTAATAGGAGGGATACTGGTATTTTAGGAGGGTTACTTTTTCACAGGTAATATTGTTATTGTTTGAGTGCTGGCAGTTAGTGCTGCTTTGGTAAGGGAGGTTTATTGTAATTGTTTATTCAAGGCTTTCTGAGGCTCAACCCCCCATCCAAAACACATTACAATAGGCCTAATCCCATAGGGGTATTTTTGCAGAGTTTTCTGGTTGGCACCACAGCAGTGCATATAAATATATTATACAAGTTGTTCTAAGTGATATTTTTACCTCAGAGGACTATACGCAATGTTCTTTTTAATGTAAGATCTGTTATTATAAATGCATAATTTTTAACTATGCGTGAGTGTGTGGGGTGGGCCTTTAAGGTTCGCCTGTGATATCTAATACCCTTGAGCTGGCTTTGGGTTCCAGAGGAGAGGGGGTAGGTCAGGATAGGGAGGAATGTCAGATTTTAAAGGTTAGATTACTGGAGGGAGATGAATGAACTGGGGGCAGCAGAAACGCTAGCACCGGTCATGCGTGTTACTTTTGCATCTCAGTTATTACTTGTTCAGTATACAGCTCCATTGAATGGAAAGTGCTGTTTCTAATTTTGCCTTCTGGAGTCGTAGGAGCTTTTTCAGAAGAAGAGTTTTTCACATTCTGTGCCTGTAGGAAGCATCCTGGATGGAGGAAGCCCCCGAATAGGTTGCGAGACTCTGCAAAGGTCCCACAGAAAAGCTGTTCTGGTACTGGTACTGGGATTTCCGGACCAGGCAGGCCTCTTCTAGCAGTACACACGGTGGGGATATGAGGCTGTGTCCACCTTCAGGATTCTCGGGGATACAAGAGCGCTATAAAGAGGGAATTCATCCACCTGTACGAGCTCTCTCTCCTCTCTCTCTCTCTCACTCTCTCTCTCCTCTCTCTCTCTCTCTCCTCTCTCTCCTCTCACTCTCTCTCCTCTCTCTCTCTTTCTCTCCTCTCTCTCCTCTCACTCTCTCTCTCCTCTCTCTCTCTCTCTCACTCTCTCTCCTCACAACTCTCTCTCGTCGCTCTCTCTCCTCTCTCTCTCCTCTCTCTCCTCTCCACATCTCTCTCCCTCATCTCTTTCTCTCTCTCTTTCCCCTCTCTCTTCTCTCTCGCTCTCCTCTCTGCTCTCTCTACAAGCTCTCAATTCCTCTCTCCTTCCTCCCTCTCTCCTCACCTCTCTCTCTCTCTCTCCCTCATCGGGATCATCATCACCTCTCTCTCTCTCTCCCTCTCTCCTCTCTCTCTCTCTCTCCTCTCTCGCTCTCTCTCTCCTCTCTCTCTTTCTCTCCTCTCTTGCTCTCTTCCCTCTCTCTCTCTCTCTCTCTCTTTGCTGGTGTTCACAGGGGGAATTTCTGGCTGGAGCCGAAATAATCATTCATGTAGCATGAAGCAAGAAGAAAAGAAAGCAGCGTGAATCTGCCAAGTTGTGTGGCTTAAGCTGGCGAACCGGAGGAGCATTAATAAGAGCCAATTACGCGGGGATCATTAACTGGAGCCATCCATGCATGCGGTCTCTTGGGCTCTTCCTCGCCGCAGACTCTGGGCCTCATTCTTAATCCACCGCCAGCGCTCCACTTTTGCACATTTGTGACAGAGCTGGGGTCCCTGAAGGCTTGTAGGAGTTATATGCATTTTACCATGGCAATTTCAGGTGATTTAGGAATTTTACTATAAATGCTTTGCGTCTGAAGAATGTGAAAGGCAGAAGGTCCCTGAAACAGCTGCCGAACAGCTGGGCCCTCTGATCTGAGCTGATTTATTCTGGAAGCTGCCTGTCCTGTCTTGCAGGCCTTCTGTGCTCTGGCATGGTAAATGATCGGAGCGATCCAGCGAGGTGGGCGGGCGGTGAGCTGCTCCTGATAGCCAGGAAAAGATGAATTTCTTTAACTTTTCGTGCTTAGAGTCTTCCAGTCATGAGACAAACCTGTCAGATAGGTTCACAGCTGATAAACTGCACAGCTTAGAAGATTCCAGAACAAACTTCACCGCATTTTGAAGAAACAATACAGAATGCGATTGCTAGGGTAGGCCAATGGAAGGTTTGTGTTGGCGTTGACTGGATTTGGCCATAATTCTAGTCTAGTGGTAGGAGCAATGCATTTCAGATCGGGATTGCTCCTGGAACTCTTGTCCTCTCGCTCTGACCCTCTCTGGGGCCTCCTTAGATTCTAATTCCCTTGATGAAAGGAAAAGATGTAATTATTGTTTGGATCGGATCAAGGAATGGCCGAATGTGCACAAGCTGAAAATGAACCTGTTGAAATCTGAGGCAATGTGGATCCTCAGGAAGGGCTGTGCTCGCTTTAGATCTGCTATGATATTCCAGGCAAGCAAGCAGGCTCTCTCTTGGGGTTTGAACTGACCCAGATCTGAGCCTCGTGCCTCAGGTTTCCTCTGTTGTAAAAGGCCGCATTCTTCTTTTTAAGATGCATTAGGACAATCCAACCTTGCTTTGTAAGCAGGATCTAAAGCTTTTGGTACATGCCTTCATTGTTCCCCAATTTGACTATTGTAATAGCTTGCACCTCGGTTTGCCACTGACTCGGTTGAAAAGGCTGCAGCTCCTTCAGAATACAGCTGCAAGGTTGATTTGGGGGACCCACAGGGATGATCATATCATGCCGTTATTGAAAAAACTTCACTGGCTACCTACTGTGCCAAGAGTCAGCTCCAGGCTGTGTTGTTTGACTTTCAGAGCCCTGCGTTCAGGTCTTCCGCATAATTTGGCAGATCTACTGGACCCCTCTCAAACTCAGAGCTGTTGAGGCTACTCTTGCCAGTGGAAGATACACGCCAGGCATCACTTAGTTATCAGGCTTCTAGGCTTTGGAACTGTGGTGCTTACCAGCACAATATCACCCTCGCCACATTCTTCTGAGCTGAATTGTGCTGGACCCCTGGCAAGTGGCTTTTTTTAAATATTAAAAACCAGACTGGCAGATTTTTGGACTGATTGTACTATTAACGAGACTACGGATTATGAGTATAATTGTACACATATTTCCGCAGAGTGTTGTGGACTTTGTTTATTTCTTTCATTGTATAACTATTATGAGTGTTTTTACTCTAATCTGCCTAGAGTTTATGATAGTGCAAAATATCAATTTTGAAATAAGTAAATTCAATCGGACATGAACTCTGACATTTAGGAAACTGTTTAAGTCCAGGCATGTTGAAATTAGGCTGTTTACTGTTATGATTGCTGGCTGATGTCTGTTTACAGTAGGAATAATATTTTAGCATTTTATTTAGTGATGGGTTCTTTTCTTTTTTAGGAATAATTGTTTTATGAATTACAGCTTTTGGCAATTTTATATAAGGAAGGAAACCTGAATAGTGTGGTTTTATGTTTTACTATGAGTTCTGTTGTTTTATGATGATTTCTTGTGCATTGAAGTAATCTTTTTTAATATGCCTATCTATTTTATTAATTATTTTTTTTTATTGCATACAGCCCAGACCTTTATATGGGCAGTATATTAAATCAGAATAAACATAAACATAGTGGTAGTAGCATAAGCCCTTCCATGCCTGGATGCGATCAGTCTTTTAGATCTCAGTGTGGATTAGGCTTGGGATGACGTTTCTGGGTGCACTCAGGACAGTGCTATTCTAATGGCACTTTATTAAAGTTCAGATAATAAATCTGTTGTTTTACAGCTCAGTACGTCATCAGTGAGTCGTGTTCAGGTTCTTTGGAGATCGTTTCTTTAGGACTTGCAAACGTTGATTTTTGATGTATGTGTGCTGTCTACACCGTAGACTATGACATTAGAAGTAGGTGGCAACAAGGTCAAGGCACCATCCAAGAATTTATGACTTTCCTCTTCCATTGGTCACTGACAAACACCAGAAAGGATGCTGCTGGTGGCAGGAGAGCTCCTGGGTAATGCCCTATACCTTGAATTCAGGGTAACCTCTCCAAGGGCCACGTGACCCTTCTCGTCTTACCATGTTTGCTCCAGAGCACGTTCTCCAAGGACTTGTTTTGAGCAAGAACTAGGAGATGGGGGGGTGGCAGAGTCCATATGTGCGACATATCTTCTGGTTTCCCGGCTTTAGTCCTGTGCGTTGCTGTTGAAGCTGACATTTATTTATTTATTTATTTATTTTTAAAGGCATTTATATACCGACGTACGTTGGGAACATCTCGTCGGTTTACAGAGATTGAAACAAGCAACAGGCTTTACATGTAACAAGTAACCAGTAGAACAAGGAAAGCGAGGGAGGGGGGAGGCAGAGAACTAAGGCACTGAGGAGGGTAGGGGGGAAAGGCAATCTAAATAAACTAGACAATTGTACATATTTACAAAAAAGGCAGAGAAGCTTACATCATATATAGCTAGTATAGATAATTGTACGTATTTACAAAAAGGGGGGGGGGGTGGAAAGGGGAGGAAGGAGGTTAGGTGTAGGAGTGGGTGAAGAGCCAGGTCTTCAGGTTCTGTTTAAAAATTTTGGGGCAAGTTTCTTGGCGGAGTGAGGTGGGTAGCTTGTTCCAGAGGGAGGGACTTGCAAGGGATAAGGCTCTTTCCTTGGTGGAGCGCAGTTTAGTAAGTTTGGGAGATGGGATGTGCAGAGTGGCAAGATATTGTTTTCTGGTGGGTCTGTTGCTGTTATGAAAGGTGAAGTCTTCTTTGAACCAATGCATGTTTTGGTTGTGTAGGGATTTATGTATTAGGGTGAGCGTTTTGTAGGTGATACGAGCTGATACAGGCAGCCAGTGCAGATGTTTGAGTACCGGAGTTATATGGTCATTTCTGTGTGTGTTGGTGAGGATGCGGGCCGCTGCATTTTGTAGGAGTTGCAGTGGTTGCAGGGTGTTTTTAGGTAGGCCCAGGAGCATGGAATTGCAGTAATCAATCTTAGAGAGGATGAGGGCTTGGAGTATAGTGCGAAAGTTGTTGAGATGTAAGAGGGGTTTGAGTTTTTTGAGTGTGTGTAGTTTGAAATAGCAGTCTTTGATAATGGTGTTGATGAATTTTTTGAAGTTGAACTGGTTGTCAAGTGTAACACCAAGGCTGCGAATGTGTGGAGGGAAGGATATATTGGTAGGGGTGGTCATTGTTAGGGGATGGCTGATGTTGGGGGGAGAGAGGAGGATGAGTTCTGTTTTAGCAGTGTTGAGAGCGAGAAAATTGTTGGATAGTAAGGTGCTGATGGAGGAGAGTGCATGGCTTTGTTTATTGTGTCAGAAACTGGAATGAGGGACATGAGGGAATGCTCTCCTCCCACCCCGAGTGCCCTAGGCTGGAGCTGTCTCAGAGAGAGCAGGCTCCATTGTGAAAGAGATCTTTAATGTGACTATTAGCGCATGTCTCTCAGTCACTCGCCCTCCCCACCTCTTGCACATCTGGCTTGACTGCCACTTTCAGTGACTGGAAAAGTCTTGCGCCATTTCCCCCCCCTGTCTGTAAAAACAGCTGAGCTCTATAAAACTCATCTCCTGCCCTCAGTAGCAAAATGCAGGGTTGGCTGCGTGTGCCTGGAATCGGTGGTGCTCAGATCAGTCCTTCGGCCCTCTCTAGCCTGTCAGAGTTTCGCCCTAGTGAATATGCATGAGCTATATTTGCATTCATTGCCTGCAGTATTCGTGAGGAATTGCCTGAAAACCTGAGGAGGGCTGGGAATTGGAGTTGGGCCAGCATCTCCTCTTTCACCAATCCCGTACCAGTGCCCCCCCCCCCCCCCCAACCCCATTGTCAGTGCTGAAGGCTTCCGTCCTTCCCCCTGCAGGAGCATCGTGATGGGTGGAACGGGCGTGAGGGACAGCGCAGGAAGTTTCTCATGCAACCAGAGACTAGGGCCGTCCCTTCCGTCCAGTCCCGACTGCATGATTTTCAGAAATTTGTTGTAAGAAAACATGACCTTTCCGTATTTCAGGAAACTAAGTGTTTTAAGATTATTTAAAATATTTGTGGGGGGAGGGGATTGGAAGAGGGAGGAATGAGTTGCTTTTCAGATTCCTGGTCAAAGAGCCCTAGCTGTCTTGGTGTCAAAGGACAGGAAATGTGAAAAGGTGGCACAGCTAATTCCCAATTCCGTGTACGCTGTAGAACCTCTTGCACGTTGCTGTCCAGAGATTTGTCACCTTCTGGGTGAGACGTTTTGAGATTGTGGGGTTTTTTCCTCTTCTCTCCCCTGCCCCCCTTGCCCTGCGTTTTTCTCTGGTCAGGTGGCTCCATCTCTTCACCCCCTGCTCCTACAGGCCCAATCCAATAAATCTGTGCAGAAAACGGGCGCTCGCCGCTGAGTGCCCGCCTTCCTAACGAGCGCCCAGCCAACCCTCCTGGGCGCGCGATCGAATATTTAAATGAGAGGCCACTCTAAAAAGGAGGCGCCAGGGGCAAACGTGCACCCCTAGCACCTCCTGAACAGTGGGCGCCCAGAAGAGGTGGCTGTCAGCGGGTTAGGGAAAGGGACGCTGGGTACTTGAGCGTCCATTTTCCTAATCTGACCGCCGGCACACTTTTTTTTCTTAAATTTTTAGTTTTAAACATTCTCACCCTTTTTGTTCCTCCGTCTTAATATCTCCATGATATTAAATCAGAGAAAGCACAGAAAAGCAGCATTTTCTGCATTTCTGTACACTTTTTGGGCTGCTCAGAAATTAATTAAGGCAGGCATTACTTTCTGAGGGTAAAAATGTGCTTATGGGAGGGGGCGCATTTTTTTTTTTTGCATTGGGGGGAGAATAGTTAATACACTCATCAACATGAATTTGCATGTGATGAGTGCTATTACCTTCGCAGGGGGTTGGACGCACGTTTTGGACGCGCTAATCCCATTATAGCAGAAGGGGCTGTGGATGCCCATCTAAAACCCACATCCAACCATGGGTTAAAAAGTGGGCTGGGCTGAGCACGCTGTGTTGCATTGGCCCATAGCAGCTTTAGACAATAGAGTTAGAGGAAACCGCCTGCCTCAGTTTATTTCAGGCACTGTCCGGAGCTGGAGAAGTTTTCAGAGTTCTTGTTTTGCTCGAAAAGGCTGTTTTTGTCTTCACTGCCTCTGCATAGTAGCACAGACTGGGGGCGGTGATTCAGGAGGAAAGCATTGCCCAGGCCTCACAGCTTCCATAAATCTCTCATCTGCTGTCCCCCAGGAGGCATCCGAGAACTGGAAAAATGGACCCACAGAAGGAGACACGGGTGTTAAATCTGAAAACACCACGTTTCTGCGAGGCAGAGTGCGGGATGCCTTCCTCTGCTGCTTTTGTGCTCTCATTCACTCATTATTAAACAGCGCCTTTAAAAACAAGCAAGCAAGGAAGGAAGGAATTGGACAGCAGTTGTTACGAAGCACTTGTTGCACCCAGCACTGTGATTCCTTGGGAAAGTGGTCTTAGCCCTCTGCCTGCGCAGTACTCACAGGGGCCACAAGGTGTCAGTCTCGTCCGTTGTTATGCAGTATCACCGGCCACCTTTCCACCTTGCCATAGATTTCCTGGGAGTGCCTTCGGTTCCAGCTTTTCTCTGCATCTACCTGTCCTGAAAATGTGGGTGCTGCAGGTTGAACGGTTGAGGAGATAATATGTGCACAGTCAGAGAGACAAAGGGAATGCATGAGCCGTAGGTTTTATTTTAGAAATGGGACCTTTGTTTGTCCGTTGGCAGCGGCACAGCAGCACAGTCTTGGTGCCATCTTATATAGTTGTCACTGCATTATCACAAGCGGTGCCGGCTTAACTTTACACTCTTCTCACCGTGTACTCACCAGCATTTCAACTTTTCGAGTCCTCGGTCGTATTTGGTCAGAGGAGATTTTTTAAAGCCTCATCGTGCCGGTTAAAAGTGTGCCCAGGCCTGCCCAGGGACCAGGGAGTGGGAAGAGTGGCAGCAGATCTTTGCCTATAGAATTCAAAGCAGGTGCAGCGCCTGTTCCCAGGGACCATGCAGGCGGCTTTTAAAGGGGAAGCAGCCTGGATTCTGAGGCTGGACGGGGCTCCTCCAGGGGCGGAGGCTGATGTCACCACCGTTTTGCAAAATAAAATATTTCCAGGTTGTCGTTTGTAACTTTGCATGATCCTGGCCCTTGGTGGGAGGCTGTTTCTACACCATTACTGTCATTAAGGACTGATTTCTGCCCTGGTAAAAATCATATCTACTTAGAACAACCTTTAAATAATGGATACAGTTCATAATATTGATTGAGTGATCAGAGAGTTGGATCAGAGGAGAGCACTAGATGATAGTGTATTTGAACTTTAGTAAGGCCTTTGTCAGGGTTCTACATAGGAGTCTCATAGGAGGTCACAAATCTCAGTTCATAATATTGATTGAGTGATCAGAGAGTTGGATCAGAGGAGAGCACTAGATGATAGTGTATTTGAACTTTAGTAAGGCCTTTGTCAGGGTTCTACATAGGAGTCTCATAGGAGGTCACAAATCTCAGTTCATAATATTGATTGAGTGATCAGAGAGTTGGATCAGAGGAGAGCACTAGATGATAGTGTATTTGAACTTTAGTAAGGCCTTTGTCAGGGTTCTACATAGGAGTCTCATAGGAGGGTCACAAATCTCAGTTCATAATATTGATTGAGTGATCAGAGAGTTGGATCAGAGGAGAGCACTAGATGATAGTGTATTTGAACTTTAGTAAGGCCTTTGTCAGGGTTCTACATAGGAGTCTCATAGGAGGTCACAAATCTCAGTTCATAATATTGATTGAGTGATCAGAGAGTTGGATCAGAGGAGAGCACTAGATGATAGTGTATTTGAACTTTAGTAAGGCCTTTGTCAGGGTTCTACATAGGAGTCTCATAGGAGGTCACAAATCTCAGTTCATAATATTGATTGAGTGATCAGAGAGTTGGATCAGAGGAGAGCACTAGATGATAGTGTATTTGAACTTTAGTAAGGCCTTTGTCAGGGTTCTACATAGGAGTCTCTTAGGAGGTCACAGATCTCAGTTCATAATATTGATTGAGTGATCAGAGAGTTGGATCAGAGGAGAGCACTAGATGATAGTGTATTTGAACTTTAGTAAGGCCTTTGTCAGGGTTCTACATAGGAGTCTCTTAGGAGGTCACAAATCGTAGTTCATAATGTTGAATGGAAATAATGAAGGGAGCGGGACCCTGAAGCAGAGAAGGAACGTGGCCTCACCCTCTCATTGCATCACGTGACTCTGAGTAAGAGTCTTATAAATAAACTGACCGCCCTTGGTATGGATGAGGAACTGGTTTTGTGGGAGGCATAAAGGTTAGTGCTAAACAAAGTTCACTCCAAGGAGAGGTTGGTTACCAGGGTTGTGTCGCAGATATATATATATATATATATATATATATATATATATATATATATATAAATATTTACAGACTTTAGTTTTTGAAGCATAGGTAAGACGGATGGCATCTGTGATCCGGAGTATCCTCAGCTAGGGAACAAGTATTCACATTTCTGCAAACAAGATATTTCTTCCTCCCTCCCCTTAAGCAAATATCTCCAGAACACATCTGAGGCAGAACAGGGCCTGTACGGCCCGGAAAACTTGTACAAAATGCCTTTGGATATTCTTAAGAAATGTTGGGGTTAGTCGGACAACTGCCGGTGTCTTCCCCGATTATTGGAAGAAGGATCCAACAGAAGAAAATAGGATAATGCATAAACGTTGGCAAGTTAAATGTAAGACATTGATAGGACAGGCTAAGAGAGACTTTGAAAAGAAGTTGGCCGCAGAGGCAAAAACTCACAGTAAAAACTTTTTAAAATATATCTGAAGCAGAAAGCCTGTGAGGGAGTCAGTTGGACCGTTAGATGATCGAGGGGTTAAAGGGGCACTTATTTATTTATTTTTAACTTTTATATACCGACATTCCTGTATAGAATACATTAGAGAAGATAAGGCCATCACGGAAAGATTAAATTATTTCTTTGCTTCGGTGTTTACTGAAGAGGATGTTGGGGAGGTACCGGTACTGGAGAAGGTTTTCATGGGCAATGATTCAGATGGACTGAACCAAATCACGGTGAACCTAGAAGATGTGGTAGGCCTGATTGACAAACTGAAGAGTAGTAAATCACCTGGACCGGATGGTATACACCCCAGGGTTCTGAAAGAACTAAAAAATGAAACTTTAACCTATCATTAAAATCATCCATTGTACCTGAAGACTGGAGGGTGGCTAATGTAACCCCAATATTTAAAAGGGGCTCCAGGGGCGATCCGGGAAACTACAGACCGGTTAGCCTGACTTCAGTGCCAGGAAAAATAGTGGAAAGTGTTCTAAACATCAAAATCACAGAACATATAGAAAGACATGGTTTAATGGAACAAAGTCAGCATGGCTTTACCCAGGGCAAGTCTTGCCTCACAAATCTGCTTCACTTTTTTGAAGGAGTTAATAAACATGTGGATAAAGGTGAACCGGTAGATGTAGTGAACTTAGATTATCAGAAGGCGTTTGACAAAGTTCCTCATGAGAGGCTTCTAGGAAAAGTAAAAAGTTATGGGATAGGTGGTGATGTCCTTTCGTGGATTGCAAACTGGCTAAAAGACAGGAAACAGAGAATAGGATTAAATGGTAGGGATGTGAATCGGGTGCCCGATCGTTCCCGCTTTCGGGATCGTCTGGCCGTGGGAAAAAATCGTTTTCCCGCATTTCCCAGTTTTCTTTTTAGTGAAAAAATCATTTTTCGGGTTAGTGTGCGCTAACGGGAGTTAGCGCGCACTAACAAAAATAGCAAAAAATAACAAAAAGTAACAAAAATAAATGTTTTTTTGTTAGTGCGCACTAACCCGAAAAACGATTTTTACGAAAAATCGGGGGTAAAATTTATAATTTCTTTCTTTTAACCGATTTCTAACGAATTTAGAAATATCGTACGATATTTCAATTCGTTAGAAAAACGATTCACATCCCTATTAAATGGACAGTTTTCTCAGTGGAAGGGAGTGGACAGTGGGAGTACCTCAGGGATCTGTATTGGGACCCTTACTTTTCAATATATTTATAAATGTTCTGGAAAGGAATACGAAGAGTGAGGTTATCAAATTTGCAGATGACACAAAATTATTCAGAGTAGTTAAATCACAAGCAGACTGTGATAAATTGCAGGAAGACCTTGTGAGACTGGAAAATTGGGCATCCAAATGGCAGATGAAATTTAATGTGGATAAGTGCAAGGTGATGCATATAAGGAAAAATAACCCATGCTATAATTACACAATGTTGGGTTCCATATTAGGACCTACCACCCAAGAAAGAGATCTAGGTGTCATAGTGGACAACACATTGAAATCGTCGGCTCAGTGTGCTGCGGCAGTCAAAAAAGCAAACAATGTTAGGAATTATTAGAAAGGGAATGGTGAATAAAACAGAAAATGTCATAATGCCTCTGTATCGCTCCATGGTGAGACCGCACCTTGAATACTGTGTACAATTCTGGTCGCCGCATCTCAAAAAAGATATAGTTTGATGGAGAAGGTACAGAGAAGGGCAACCAAAATGATAAGGGGATGGAACAGCTCCCCTATGAGGAAAGACTAAAGAGGTTAGGACTTTTCAGCTTGGAGAAGAGATGGCTGAGGGGGGATATGATAGAGGTGTTTAAAATCATGAGAGGTCTAGAACGGGTAGATGGGAATCGGTTATTTACTCTTTCAGATAATAGAAAGACTAGGGGGCACTCCATGAAGTTAGCATGGGGCACATTTAAAACTAATCGGAGAAAGTTCTTTTTTACTCAACGCACAATTAAACTCTGGAATTTGTTGCCAGAGAATGTGGTTCGTGCAGTTAGTATATCTGTGTTTAAAAAAGGATTGGATAAGTTCTTGGAGGAGAAGTCCATTACCTGCTATTAAGTTCACTTAGAGAATAGTCACTGCCATTAGCAATGGTTACATGGAATAGACTTAGTTTTTGGGTACTTGCCAGGTTCTTATGGCCTGGATTGGCCACTGTTGGAAAAAGGATGCTGGGCTTGATGGACCCTTGGTCTGACCCAGTATGGTATGTTCTTATGTTCTTATTAGCCTTGTACACATGAAGAGGAACCCTTTAGTGGCCAGAAAAGACAAAGTTAGCAGGTAAAGGACTCAGACTCTTTCTAGGGCTCAACAATGTATATTCTACCAATAGAAATGACATGAACAATTGCCATCAAGGCTACAAAATTATTGGGTCTTGTAAAAGACCAAATAAGAGGAATATTTCATATTATAAACAAAATATTTGGACCGACGTGGGCGACAATGTTCAACTGAGATGATATTTTGCCCATTTCTGAATTTCGCAGACTGGAGGCCTATGAACTATACTGGACCTCTACCAATGACGTCCAGAAAGCCTCCGCTGGCCTCTGGTTTCTGCAGTTCTGGAATAGGCGTTCTTCCAAGGCTCATGTGCAGAAGATGAGGCTGAGTGGGAGCAAAGCCAATTTACAGGTCAGGATGATACAGACAGATGGACTCTTGGGGCATTGCTGTAGGGAAGGCAGATATTATTTTCTCATTAATATAGGAAGAGGGAGTAACAGGCACTTTGATGAACTGTCACAGAATAATTACTAGTATCTCGGGGCTATTTTCAACACTGCCTGTTCAATGACTGATCGGCCAGAGTACATGTGCAAAGCCTAAAATATGCTCTTTAAATGTTAATAAATCTGAAGTAATTCTGCGTTACGTTAAGGAATTTTAAGCAGTGATGCCTCGTTGATCCTTTTTACTGCCGTCTTAAGATGCATGACCTCCCAACAGGCACGTAAGAAGACCCCCAGAGATAGCAGCCACCCTACCTAATCTGCAGGAAAAATTTAGAAGATAAACTTGGTTTAAGATGGCCTTGGAAATTGATTTATAGGCCTCATCAATAGCAGAGCACAAAAATAGCACCAAAGAAACAGATTTGTTTTAGTAGAGCTATTAAACAAGATGAATAAATGCAGTGAAACCAAAATTCAGAAGATGCCTAGCACCTATTTTCAGCCAAGTTTAGGTACCTTCAGTTGTGGCTGAATATAATTATATGTGGCTCAGGTTTAGGGATCTAAATTTAGCTTCTCAGTGCTGAAAATCAGGACTAACCTGCTACAAAAAACGATATTGTGGCACTGATTCTGAGTTGTAATCGTTATGTGGGGAATGGTGGACTCCCTCTTGAACTCAGTCCCTTTAAAAATGCTGGGAGAGGGGCCCAACAGGGCCATCCCCCCCATGCACATCCCCCCTGCCCCACCTGTCCAAACTGTAAAGTCATAAACACGTGTGATGCTTAAATCCCCAGCCCTCCCTTCCACCCATCCAGGCTGGAGAACCTCCCGCCCCCTATTTCTATTCCCTGGGTCCCCAGAAGTTCCCCCACCCCCAGCAAAGGATAATCAGGAGGGACCCAGGCTTCGTTCCTCCCAGCAGCGTCCTGCATCCTCCTGACTCTGCTTAGGATTCTTTGCAGCCAGGACCTCCAGGCGATGAGCTATCCCCGGCACAAAGGATGTCTCTGTGTGGTGGGAAGGGCTAGGCCCGCTCTTGTAATTGACAGTTTGATTACCAGCAACGTAGATAGCCGGGCAGCTGGTGGATTATAAGGGTCTTCCGGTAACCGGGCTGCCCACTGCGAGGGTGGCAGAATTCATGAGTCACTTAGCTAGGATTTTAGAGAGTGCTGGGGAGGAAGGAGCTGGATGTCACCGTACGTGTGAGTACCAGTGACATCGGAAGGTGCAAGGGGGAGGTTCCGGGTGATAAATTTAGGTAGGAAATTGAAATCCAGACCCAGCATGGCTTGTTCTTATGAAGCAGGAAGACTGGTGGGCCATACGGCCTGAAGATAGCAGGAGACCCTCGGACACCTGACAGGAGGCAGCAGCGGTTGCCGCGGCGGAGGCTGGGAGCCGGGACACGAGTGCGGGAACCGAAGCTGCCGCCGTCGCCTCAGGGCAGTGAGGGGGCACCCGGCGGGGCTGCGGCTGCCCCGCCGATGGTGAAGGCCCGCTGCTGGCGGACGTGGAGCCGCTGAGAGCCGACGAGCTGGAGTGCCTGACCGGCGGCAGCGAGGAACAGGATGAGAGCTGGCAAGTGCAGGGAGGAGGCCCAGCCCGTGACGTTGCTCGTTCTCTCGTCTTCTGCCCTCCCTGTCGCCCCGTTGTCTTCGATGGCGGTGACTCCACGTGTCCCGTTGCCTGTCTGTTCGGATTATGAAGTAGGATCTGCGGATATAGCGCTGAATTTTATTAATAGCGGGTTTTATCAGATCCTGCACTTGGTTACGTGATCGTCTGATCTCCAGTTGGGATGCTCTGTGTCTCGGGCTGAAAAGTTTTATTTTTGAAGGGAAGTGGACGGAAGGTGATGGAAAGTAGGACTTTTTATTGTATTTTATTTATGGGCATCTTCTAACCCACTTTTGCACAAAAAAAATTGAACTTTTTAGGCAGAGAGGAAAAGCAGGTTTTTGTTTCTTTTGAGCGCTGGTTGACTGAAAGGTGCTCCGGAAGCTGTGCACATGTGAAGCAGAAATATAATTTAAGGGCAGTCAAATGCTCCATTTTCTGCGGTCACCCAGAACGAGGGACTCCATACGACGGGGCAAGTCTCAGTTTGAAAACCTTTGTGCAGCAGTTGACAAAACTAGAGGGATGATCTCCAAGCTCTACGCTCTTCTTGTTGTGGCTGATGAGACCCCATTTCCCCACACAGGAGCCTGGGAACAAGACCTGGGCTTGACGTTAACTAAAAAAGACTGGCTTCACATATATCGACAGGCCCGCCGGTGCTCCGTTTCAGCCCTCTACCAGGAAAATTGCTATAAAATGATAACGCGCTGGTATCTCACTCCCTATCTCCTACACCGGGGGTTACCCTCATCTGGATGCGCAGTGCTGGCGGGGCTGCGGCCACCTGGGGACTTTCTTTCACATCTGGTGGCAATGCCTGAAAGTAATGGGCCTCTGGTCCGCGGTAGCAGCATGGCTGGAGAGTATTTTGGGTGTTTCTGGACTGTATGAGGCTAGTTTTATGCTTCTTCTTTAACCTTACGAAAGACTCACATTCTCTTATGCCATCAAGTTTTTATTGCAACCAGATTAACAATTGCACAAGTATGGAAACAAGCAGCAGTACCCTCGTTGGCGGTGGTGCAGCATAGAGTTCATCATTCTTGCAAGCTGGCGGCGATCACGGCGGATCTTCGAGCGGACGTCTCCAAGTTTCGAGAGGTTTGGTCTCCTTATCTACATTGGGAACAACAACAAACTCTGCCTCAGACCGGGTAGTCGCCTGCCTTCACCAGGTTATACTAGTTGGTTAATACGGGGTTTTCCTGTTTTGTCTCTCTTTTTCGATGTTGCCACTATCATTGCATTGCTACTGTTTCTGGACCTCGAACCCAGTTATCTTCAGAGCACATGGATGAAGGGTGGGAGGGGGGGAGTTTCTTTGGGGGGGGGGGGGTAAGCGGCACTGTTTCTGTATTTTACCTGTTTTGATGTTGTGAACTGTTGTGCTGCCTATTTTGTATTCTTTTTGATAACCCAATAAAACTATTAGTACAAAAAAAAAAAAAGAAATATAATTTAAAAGAAAAAAATCTCAGTGCGTTTCTTGGGCAGGTGCACAGGAACAGGAAGTAAGGCTGATGAAACTGCTGCGTTTCTTTACAGCTTCCAGTTTTGCTCTTATTTCTAGACTTCCTTTCTCGTTTTCTTTTTAGCTGGGGGAGGGGATGAGTCAGAAAATGTTTCTCTCATTATGACCTCGTGCCCCGCTGGCAGACGTCTTCTCCCAAGTCCACTGTTCCCTGGTGCCCGGTGAGTTCATGCCTGGCTTGTGAGCAGCACAGCTGCACCCTGATTTATTTTACCTTCCTAATGATGAGCGTGGCTGAACAGAAACTGTTTCCCAAAACTTTGAAGAATACGACCCACTGGATCGAGTCTAAATGATGCCTAAGTGGCCACCGAGCTGCTCGAGTAGCTGATAGTGCTCAGGTTAAGAAAGCTTCCTTCTGTTATAAAACTACAAAATGCTTGCATTCAGTGCTCTCTGTGATTTGGATTCTGTGTCCTGGCAAATCTGACCTTATTCATTTCCTCTTTCTTTCATTTTCCTTTTAATGGAATATTTTTAATAGGTATTAGATTAGTAACGGGACTCAGTACCGTGTAATTAATCTCTCAGTTTAGAAGTTGGCAGTTATGCTTGAGGGCCTATGAAGCAGCTGGTGAGATGCTAAAAGTGCACTCGCTGCCGGCAGCCCGCGGCCTCTCCTGCTGCCGTACAGCCCACTGATCTTCCTGCTTGGGGGGGGGGGGGGGGAGTGGACGGAAGGACTGGGGGGCATTCCATGAAGTTAGCAAGAAGCACATTTAAGACTAATCGGAGAAAGTTCTTTTTCACTCAACGCACAATAAAGCTCTGGATGTGGTTAGTGCAATTAGTGTAGCTGGGTTCAAAAAAGGATTGGATAAGTTCTTGGAGGAGAAGTCCATTAACTGCTATTAATCAATTTTACTTAGGGAATAGCCACTGCTATTAATTGCATCAGTAGCATGGGATCTTCTTAGTGTTTGGGTAATTACCAGGTTCTTGTGGCCTGGTTTGGCTTCTGTTGGAAACAGGATGCTGGGCTTGATGGACCTTTGGTCTGACCCAGCATGGCAACTTCTTATGTTCTTATGAAGCAGGAAGATTGGTGGGCCATACAGCCTGAAGATAGCAGGAGGCCCTCGGGCCGTGGTGGAGCTCATCCCACTAAGGCCCGAAGACTACAGGAGACCATGATGTGTGTGAGCTTGTACGTGTGTGTGTCTGTGTGAGAGCCTGTGTGTGTGTCTGTGTGAGAACCTATGTGTGTGTATGTCTGTGATTATGTAAGAGCTTGTGTGTGTGTCTGTGTGAGAGCCTGTGTGTGTGTGTGTATGACTGTGACTGTGTAAGAGCCTATGTGTGTGTCTGTGTGAGAGCCTATGGGTGTGTATGTCTGTGACTATGTAAAAGCCTATGTGTGTGTCTGTGTGAGAGCCTGTGTGTGTGTCTGTGTGAGAGCTTGTGTGTGTGTCTGTGTGAGAGCCTGTGTGTGTGTACGTCTGTGACTGTGTAAGAGCCTATGTGTGTGTCTGTGTGAGAGCCTGTGTGTGTGTCTGTGTGAGAGCTTGTGTGTGTGTCTGTGTGAGAGCCTGTGTGTGTGTACGTCTGTGACTGTGTAAGAGCCTATGTGTGTGTTTGTGTGAGAGCCTGTGTGTGTGTACGTCTGTGACTGTGTAAGAGCCTATGTGTGTGTCTGTGTGAGAGCCTGTGTGTGTGTCTGTGTGAGAGCCTGTGTGTGTGTGTACGTCTGTGACTGTGTAAGAGTCTATGTGTGTGTCTGTGTGAGAGCTTGTGTGTGTGTATGTCTTTTTACAATGGGTGGGATTATTATGTGCTATAATTCTAAGGTTTGATATTCCCAGTGACCCAAACATTTGGCTCTTTGGCAATTTCAATTCTTCTCTTACAAAGTGAGAGATGAACATACGTCTACTTCTGAGGAAAAGGGGTTTGATTGGTAAGAAAGTCATACTCTCTTACCGGATTGCTAACTCTTGCCCTCAGCCTGATCCTTGGTTTACTTTTGAATATCTTTCTGCGAGAGCTGGCTGTCCCAAACGTTTTCCCACTTTGCAGGACATTTGGAAGTATTTCCATGACTATGTCTCTCCCCCACCATTCGAATGATTACGGCGGATGTATGGAGGTTTTCTTTAATGTTTCCTGTCTCACCTATTTTTCTTTTCTTTATTTGCCTCAGTCTCTCTTGGTATCTTTTATTTTGCTATGTTTTATTAAGTTATGTCATTTCCCATTGCGATACAATTTTTTCTCCTTCTCACCTGGATACTAGCTATGAAACAATGCCTTTTTCGTGTGCCTCGTGCAAGGACTGTTCTGTTCTGTTTTGCACGCCTATCTCTGGAAGCCGGTTTCTCTCTTCTTGGTGTATCAGTAATGGGGGGGGGGGGGGGGGGAGGGTTGTTGGGAAGAAGTTTTTCTTTTTCTCTTATGGACATCTCTTGTTTATTTGTTGTATCAGCTTATATGAGCAATGTTCGTTGATCTTGCTTAGAACTTCTGGTTTATTGCTTAGTGTATTGCTTCTGAAAACTCAATAAATATGATTGGAAAAAAAAAAGAAGACTACAATAAAGTGAGGAGATTAGAAAGAAACTACGTGGAGTGGTTGTGAGGGTTAAACGTTTTTATGAGGCATGCAGATTGTCTAAAAATGCCATCTTGGAAGTCCAGATAAAATATATTGCACGTATTAATAAAAGTCGAAGGAAACCATGTGACCTGTGAAGACCTGTTGTGCAGTTCTGTCCATTCGCCAGCAGGGGGACTTGGTGGGTCTCTTGGATTATCTGCCTGGTGCTCCAAGCCCTATGGGCTGCTGCACCAATTCCTGGTTGGTCCTCCATGGCTTGTACCTCCTGCTGGTGGCCATGATGTTCTGGATTTGGTTTAGATATATTCCAGCTTCACGGTCATACCTAGCCAGAGCTTATGGTCCTAGTTTTAGTATAAGTCTGTGGTTTTTGAGCCTTTTGGGGAACATGGTATAACGCCCCTCCGGCACAGCCTCCAGCATCGTGCTGCGTCCAAGGAACATGGCTGAACTTCCTGCAGATCCTGAGCCCTTTTATAGGGCCCGATGGCTGGATTTCCTGTGACATGCACAGGTGACGTCACATCCTGCCTAATGTCTTCCCAGTTCCTTCGCAACAGGTCTCCTGCTCGTTCTGCAGTGCCAGTTGCTTCAGCGTGTTCCTGCCTTATTCCTGTTTTGTTTTTTTTTCCTGTGAGCCCTTGCCCTGCCTTGTTCCAGCCTTGCCCACTTCTGTCTGTCCTGTTGTGTTTCTCCCCCTGGCCTGTCTCAGCCCGGATCTGGACTTTGCTTTGCTCTCTGCCTGCCCCGGCTTCAGCCCGGCCACTGACCTTGCTTACGTCTACCTTCCTCGTACTCGGCCCGGGAAGCCCTGCTGGCTGGCAGAAGAAGATCCTGTCATGTGCCTGGTAACTTCTGTCTTGTGCTCGCACAGTGGCTTAACGGCTCCCTACCCTCACTGCGTGCCACACGACCCCATTTCAACCTGCATCACTTTAATTTTTACACGCAGTTAAATGCCACACGGAAAACTGGTTACTAACAAATAATATTCACTCCAGGATCATTTGTGTTGTATAAAGCTTATTATTAAATAAGGAATGGTTTCTGATATAAACTGTACCTTCTTCCCTGCTTCCCTCCACGCACTGCTCCTTCCTGAGTGCTCTCCCTCCTGTCCTTGCCCCCCCCCCCCCCCCCGCAGCCCCTTCTCTGGTTCTGTTCTTCCTACCTTCATCCTGTGTCGTTTTCCCAAATACCTGCCCTCTCTTCTCCCCAAAAGCCTTCCCTCCTGCCCTGCTTGCCCCCTCCCATGGCCCATTCCCTATTGTCTTTCCTTCTATCCTCTCCCTCCTGTGCTCCATTCTCCTTCCTGCCCTTCCTGGGTGTTGCACCACCCACCCCTCCATGGACCCTTCCTATGTGCCTTCCATCCTGTCCTCTTCCCCTGTTGACCCTTTCCTCTTGTCCTCCTTCTTCCCACCACCATCTCTATCCCCAATGTCCATGCTCCTCGCTCCTTCACTGTCAGGCCAGCAGGACAGGCAGGGGCCAGAAATGCTCCGGGGGGGGTCATCCCCCTATTTCCTGCCACCTCTGGTCGTGCTGAAGGTGCTGGTGGTTGCACTCTTGCCCGCCTCCTCTCTGTGCCGGTTTGGGCCTCTCGAGACTCGGGGTGGGATAGAGCAGAGCTCCTCAGAGGTGCGGTCAGCCTGCTCCGCAGCTGCACTGTGGTTGCCTCCCGTCCAGCAGATCCCCCTGTGTTGGTCTCACAGATACCAGGGTTGGGACCACCGCTCTAAGTCTTGCTCCTAGTCACGGTCTTAGTCTTGTTCTATGACTCTGGGCCCGTCCGCCCCAGTTTGAGGCCTTACGTTGCTCCTCTCTTGGGCCACATTTTCTGTCTTTGCTTTGTCCTGTTTTTCTCTGCTCCTAGTTTTGTTTTATGCTTCCTGAGTTTTGCCTTGTTTTAGTGAGCAGCCTTGTGTTTCCTGGTCCCACAGCAGCTCAGCCTTGATCTTGTGGGTGCCTTTCAGTTTCCCTGTTCTAAGTGCTGCCGGCTCCCAGCAGCTGAAGGTGGGTGGTACAGGCAGAAGACTCTCCAGCCCACTCCTGCCTCTGGGGTCCTACGCCGGCAGTATTGCCCCGACACAACCAAGCAACCTCTAGCATGGCTTAAATGATCAGGCAAAAGAGGCTGCAATAAAAAAAGGCAGCTTTCAAAAAACAGAAAGCAGATCCAAACGAGAATAGGAACGAACGTAAGCGCTGGCAAGTCAGGTGTAAAACATGAGTAAGGCAGGCCAAGAGAGGGCCTGAGAAGAAACTTGTCAGGGTGAAGGCAACAACTGGTAATAAAGAGGTCCGTATTCATCTAAAGGGCAAATTTGTCATATTCAGCCACTTATCCGGCTAAATTATAGCGGGATAATTAGTTACCTGGAAGGGGCATTCTGGGGAGGGCTTGAGTTACATGGCTAACCTACCAAATATCGGGTGATTCAGGCACTAGGTCAGCCAGATAACCTGAGGCCTGCTGTCTACTGCACCAAGGGACAGTCATTTTGTTTTTCTGGCCTTCAGAGAAGAAGTAATCCACAGAAAGAGCCCATAAATAGAGAGCAGAGATGGGGAGGAGGGAGAGGTGAGGGGGCCCATAGAGAGAGAAGAGGGGTGCAGAGATGGGGAGGAGGGAGAAGTGAGGAGGCCCATAGAGAGAGAAGAGGGGTGCAGAGACAGGGGGAGGAGGGAGAGGTGAGGGGGCCCATAGAGAGAGAAGAGGGGTGCAGAGACAGGGGGAGGAGGGAGAGGTGAGGGGGCCCATAGAGAGAAGTGGGGTGCAGAGACAGGGGGAGGAGGGAGAAGTGAGGAGGCCCATAGAGAGAGAAGAGGGGTGCAGAGACAGGGGGAGGAGGGAGAGGTGAGGGGGCCCATAGAGAGAGAAGAGGGATGCAGAGACAGGGGGAGGAGGGAGAGATGAGGGGGACCATGGAGAGGTGCTGGGGGTGCAGAGGTGAGGGGGCCATAGAAAGGAGCTGGGGGTGCAGAGACGGGGAGGAGGGAGAGGTGAAGGGCCTGTAGAGAGAGAAACGGGTGCATTAAGCTGCAGAATCCGCAGATCAGCCCTGGATTAACAAGGGAAGGGGCAGCACAGAGTACTGAAGATTTGCACTTTTTCTGTTGCCTCTAGTTTTAGGTAAATAATTTGCTGATCTGGTTTACTGCTATTTAGGATTAAAGAAAGAAATAAAAGCGAACATGTGATGTAGCTGTGGGGTCTGGCCTGGAAGGAAGGTGCCCTTTTAATCTCTTTTTTCGCCGGCAGCACCTCTGGAGTCGTTTAAGGAATGGAAGGGCCGAGCGAGCAGAGCTGCTGGGCTTGGGGCCACGGTTGCTGCAGATGGCGCTAGCTTTGTCTCTCTCTTCCTGTGGTCGCCTTGCACCGCAGAGCCCTGCGCTTTCAGTCAGTAATGAATTAGCTCCCTATTGATTTCTTCCCTTTTAATCAGCTGAAAAAGGAAGCGAGGGGAGAAGGTCAGGCTGGGAGGCAGCCGAGCCCTGCAAGGGGGGAGAGCAGCTCCCAGGATCGTTATCCATTCCCAGCCATTGCTTCCTGCGGGTCGGAGACAGAAGAAGGAAAGTCCAGAAGGGGGCAAAGTGTGGGGACATTTCGAATGAACGCCTGCACCCCAAAAGCCAGCCTCCGGAGTTAATAGGGATATATTCATGTGCAACCTAGGCAGGCCGCGTGATCTAGCAGTGCTACCAGTTTGTGAAGGGAATTAGCACACCGGTGGCCACAATGCCAAGATAAGCAATAGCGCTTACAAATAAACTCATTCTTGGAGGCCAAAGAAACTATGCTTTTATTATAATTACTGTAATTACAGACTATAGCTTATATGTATACTGACTTTTAGATTTTTGCATGTATTTAGCACAGCAGTGTCCAACTCCAGTCCACGAGCCAGGAACAGGCCTGGTGACGAATCCGCCTGAGATAGATTTGCATCCAATGAACGCAGTGCATGCAAGTCCCTCCCATGCATATTCGTTACGGATACCCTGAAAACCAGGCCTGTCTGTGGCTCTTGAGGACCAGAGTCGGCCACCCCTGATTTAGGACCTCAGAGAGACATCTGCTAGGTTATCTTTGCAAGCAAATGCGATAGGACTTACACTGGCAGTCAGGCCAAAACTGCTTCTTGTAGATCAGATGGGTAGGGAGGCAGGGCGGGCGATCAGCCTGCACCCATGCTCACTTCTTGATGACGGCGTGCCCCCTCCGGAGACTCCCTGTCCCAGTGGAATGTCCTGCCGACAACGCCCATACGGCCTTGGTGACCAGAAGAAGAGAGCATCCGTTCTCCAAAGCTAGTCCAGAAAGGTATTAGGTTAGTTAGGTTACTGGTTAACTTTCGTTTCT
Source organism: Rhinatrema bivittatum (assembly GCF_901001135.1). Taxonomy (NCBI): domain Eukaryota; kingdom Metazoa; phylum Chordata; class Amphibia; order Gymnophiona; family Rhinatrematidae; genus Rhinatrema; species Rhinatrema bivittatum. The sequence goes on along the minus strand of NC_042623.1, from coordinate 10,702,230 downwards.
GTGCAGCTTTCCACTGGCATGGATACTATCCTCCCAACCAGGGTCGCCCTTCTCATCTTTTATTCTCTTAGTCTGATCTATGATTGTAGCTGGATAATTTTTGAACTCCTCTGTATCTACCATCAAACCTGTTTTTCTTTTTGTATTGGAGGGGATAGGGAGACTAATGTGACCCCACTCTTTTCTCTCTTTATTAAGTCTTCTCCTATTTTTTAAATTTATTTTATCCTATAAACACGCTGCAAATCTCTCACAGTCAGGAGTCTTTGAAATGCCCAGGAACTGATTTACCACAGAGAATATTTCCTTTAGGCTGTTCTTTGGGGGCAATTGCACTAGAGTACAATTATTTTATTTCTCTCCTAAGTACAGAGTTATATTCCCTATTTGTTATTTTCCATAAATCGTTTATGCATACTGAGTCGTAATTCTCACCCGCGTCTTCCAGAGGGAAGATACAGCAATGTCTCTCAGTCACTGTGCAATGGATTCTGCCCTGGAGGGGCCATTATCGTCAGAAGGCAGCTAGCGCCACCTGCTGGAGAAATGAAGATTGCCGTCAGCAACAAGGAATAATGACTGACAAATGCAAAATACATCCTAGCTGATATGGTTTTATTGGATTAACTTATCATTTTATTTAAAATCTGGTTTAATTTTTTAACCTTTATTTCTCTGCATTCAAGGGGACTAGCACGGATGCCAAACCATGTTAGTCAAAAAGCAGCCCAGGAGCATTTGAGTTATGAAACAGGACAATCAGCTTCTACTCTTCACTTTCTTTCAGTTGGAAATGCATGGCTTGTTTTGGTTATAAAACTGACAACAGGCCTTGGGACCAAACGTCTTGGCTCTGACAGAACAAAGTTGTGATGGAAAGTCGTATCGGAAGAATGCCAGAATTATTGCCGGCTTTGAGGATGTGCGTCCCTGTTGTGTTCTACTGATTCAATTCTGGTCTGCAATGGGCTCCTGGAAAGCTGCTCTGGGACGTAGAGGGTGCAGGTCTGCAGCCAATGAGAGTACAGAGGAGAAAACTTGCATTTCTCTCTCTCTCACACACACACACACACACACACATATACACATACCACACCACTCAGACACACATCCATATATATATGCACACACATCTATACCACACTCGGACACACACATACCACACCATTCACACGTGCACACTCAGATAGAGACATACACATATATAAACACACATGCCTACTCACACAGCTGTCTAATGAACAGTAAGACAGAACCTGCTTTCATACCACAGCTGCCAGAAACACATCCTAGTGAGAGATATTCATTAGGTATACGTGAAGGGGTATACAGGAGAAAACCCCAGATCTGGCCCGGTCCACCTTAAGCTTGACTCAGCAGGGAATCCCGGTCCTGGGCAGAGGTCCCTGGGAAAGGAGTAGAAATAGCCAGGCCCCAGGAATGAGGGGAGGCCCGGAGGAGAGAAGGAAGCCTAAGGAAATAAAATACTGCGGAACTGCATTATTGCATCTGTTTTGTTGATACGCTTTCAGGTATCTGAAGGTCTGCATCATATCTCCTCTCTTCCAGGGTATAGATATCTAGTTCCTTCAGCCTCTCCACATGAGTCTTCTGATTCAGACCCCACACCATTTTGGTTGTCATTCTTTTGACCATCTCCATCCTGTCTCTGTCTTTTTTGAGATTCGTTCTCCAGAACTGAACGCAGTACTCCAGGTGAGGCCTCACCAAGGACCTGTACAAGGGGATTATCACCTCCTTTTTCTTCCTGGTCATTCCTCTCTCTATGTAGCCCAGCTTTCTTCTGGCTTTAGCTATCGCCTTGTCACATTGCTTTGCCGCATTCAGATCGCCAGACACTCTCACCCCAAGTTCCCTCTTGCTCCGTGCACAACAACCTTTCACCCCCACCCCCCCATTACACACAGCTTACCACATCCCAGATGCTGACTCTGCACTTTTTGGCACTGAATCCCAGCTGCCATATCTTTGACCACACTTCAAGTTTTCTTAAATCAGTTTTCGTTCTCTCTATTCCTTCTGGCGTGCCCACTCTGTTGCAGATCTTAGTATCATCTGCAAACAGACAAACTTTACCTTCTATCCCTTCCACAGTATCACTCACAAAGATATTGAACAGAACCGGTCCCAATACCAATCCCTGTGGCTCTCCGCTTAACACCGTTCTCGCTTCAGAGTAGCTTCCATTTACCATCACACGTTGTCTTCTATCCATCAACCAGTTTATAATCCAGGCCATCACCTTAGAGCTCACTCCCAAACTTCTCATTTTGTTCATGAGTCTCCTATGGGGAACCATATCAAAAGCTTTGCTGAAATTCAAGTAGATCACATCAGGAGCTCTTCCTCAATCCAATTCTTAGGTCACCCAATCAAAAAAATCAATCAGATTTGTCTGACAGGACCGTCCCCTGGTGAATCCATGCTGCCTGGGGTCCAGCAATCCTCCTGACTGTAGATAGTTCACTATCCTTTCCTTCAGCAGAGTCTCCATTACTTTTCCCACCACCGAGGTGAGGCTAACCTGCCTGTAGTTTCCAGCCTCCTCTCTGCTCCCACTCTTGTGAAGCGGGACCTTCTCCAATCACTCGGCAACACTCCCGTTTCCAGGGATCTATTGAACAGGTCACACAGCGGACCCGCCAGCACATCTCTGAGCTCCCTCAGTATCCTGGGATGTACCTCATCAGGCCCCATGGCCTTGTCCACTTTCAGTTTTCCTGGCTCTTCCTATACATTCCCTTCTATAAATGGAGTTGTTGCGTCCGTCGGTCGCAGATGGCTACGACCCCTCTTTTTCTCCCCTTTCTCTCTCTGGGCAAGATGGCTACCTCCGGTGCCGAGTACCGCAGGCCTCGGCGTTCTCCGAACAGGCATGGGCATCCCCAGCCGCCACGCTCACTCCCGTGGTCTCCTAGGGCGCGAGCGCACAATTCAGATGCTCAAATACTCGTCATGGCGGGAACCTTGGGGGCGGCCCCACCTCATGACGTCAGTACCTCCGGGTATATCAAGTCTCCGCTTCCGTTACACCAGCGAGTTAGCAAAGATTCGCTTCGCTACTCTGCCTGCTCTAAGCTGCGGCTCAGACGCACATTCCAGGGCCTCGATCCTCTGAAGCTCCAGACACCCGCCCCTCGGGGGTCCTTCGCTTCTGTTTCCCTTCGGGGTCTTCGCTAACACAAGACAAGCGCTCCTCGGGGGTCCTTTCTCTCTCTCTTTCAGGATATCTGGGTGCTCGCTCCTCAAGGGCTGTTTCCTCTACATCCTGCAGCTCGGACGTTCGGTCCCAACTACCATGTCCAGGAAGACGCATCTACTCCGTGCGTACCTCTACGAACCGGTGCTCCATCACCACCCACCTACTTCTGCATCTCCCGCACTGCGGGCTCCTGCATATCCTGACCATCTGGGTGAGAACTCTACTGAGCCTGTTGAGCGTATTGGCGCCTCTGGAACCTGTGCCTTTTCTTCCTGCACACACCATCATCTACCACGTGCAAGACTGTCCTTTCTGTGTCAGCCAATCGCATCGGTTCCCCACGGGGCCCCTCCCCGTGGGAGGAGTCATCTCCATTGCGACCAGGGGTCCACAATGTCACAAACACAACAGGAGTTTTGTCTACCCTACCCCTAACTTTGGTCTTTTTAAGCAGCAGTAATCCTTCTCCAGGGTTGTCTTTTATCAAAAGTATTTGTTTAAGATTTCTGCCATTTCTTTGTCTTTTCCTCATCACCTTTCAGTCTCACTATATCACTTCTGACCTTCCCTCTTTCTCTGGTATACCTGAAAAACATTTTGTCACCTTGCTTTACCTCTTTGGCAATCCTTTCTTCTCCTTGAACTTTTAGGGGTGAAGATCCCTTAAAGTTAACGTGCCCAGATTATTTGGCTCACCCGTCTGAGACATAAACAGACGTGCGTGAAAGCAATGCAAGCAGCGCATTATCCACCCAGCAAAGCCGCTGAGTGCTGGGAAATCTGTTGCTAGCTCTGCTTTAAGGGTGATAAATAAATGAACTATTGGGCAAAACAGATGTGGTCGCGGCGATGCAGCATGGCAGAGGGTGATCGATTCCTTCCTTCTGTGCCAGGGTGGGCAGGCTGGAGCGACGGCGGACGCAGGCTGTGAGCACAGAGGGCGAGGAGCTGCAGATCTCCTTCCCGCTCTGCGGGCGTTCCCCAGAGCTGCCACGGATCCTCTGCAGCCCTGCTTTTCCTGACCCAGCACAGTCTTCTGTAAAGCTGTCGCATTGCCCGCGGACCAGTGCAGTGCAGGCGTCATTCAGAGAAAGCAATGTCAGATCAGTTCTGAATGAGTGGAAAATAGTGGAAGGCGGTTTCTGTTGTTGTCCCTCTGTTAATCCGTGAGTGAGGAAGGAGGGGAGAGGACATCATGGACTGTCTTCCTCTTCTTGTGCTATTCTTGACGTCCCAGTTTGAACGCTCCCACCATTCTCCCCATTGGTCATTCTCCTCCCATTTCATAAGCTAACACCTCTGAAAAGCAGTACTTTTCCTGGAGTTCAGGGCTAGAAGAGCCACAGTGGGCTTAGCTTACCGAGTACAATCTTATTCCGACAAGTGGTTGGGGGGGCTTATTTCAACAGCTTGGTGGGGGGGTGGGCAGAGCCACAGTGGTTCATCTATGGGGGAAAGGCATGGTGGGCCTTCATTTGACAGCTAAGAATGAACATTTCGACCAGGCCAGGCTATTTATTCACTTGCATTTACTACCTGCCCTTTTCTTAAATAAGAAATTCACCCAAGGCGAGGTAACACAGGTCCAAATGTGTAACCATTGTCTCAATGCACAGCATAGGAGAAACCCCTTAGTACAGTGGTTCCTAAAGGGTGCTCCCAGGATCCCGGGGGCTCCTCCCATGCAGCAGTCCAGCAGCAAGAGGGGGGCTTCCTAGTCTTTTGCATTGAGTGTCACATGTATGATTTTTTACCCACCGGTGAGAAGTTGTACATGTGCATGCGATGCAAAGAGCTCCTGGCTCTCAGAGAACAAGTCTGATCTCTGGAGGCTAGAGTGGCAGACCTGGAGGAGCTGAGGCAGACAGAGAGGTATATAGATGAGACCTTCAGGGACATAGTAGCCAAGTCCCAACTTCAGACTGGCAGTCCTGGTGCTGTCTTGGAGGAAGAAGGTCTCATGATGGGAGAGCATCAACCGGGTGCAGCAGGAAAGGATCCTGTAGCAAGGACCTGCTCTCCAGGTGATGCATTCTCCTCTCACACTGAGGATATCTCCCCAAGGCCTACTGCCCAGGAGGGAAGGGTTAGGTCGGCTGTCATAGTTGGTGATTCGATTATTAGGAATGTAGATAGCTGGGTGGCTGGTGGGCGTGAGGATCGCCTGGTAACTTGCCTACCTGGTGCGAAGGTGGCGGACCTCATGCGTCACTTAGATAGGATTATAGACAGTGCTGGGGAGGAGCCGGCTGTCGTGGTACATGTGGGCACCAATGGCATAGGAAAATGAGGGAGGGAGGTTCTGGAAGCCAAATGTAGGCTCTTAGGTAGAAAGCTTAAATCCAGAACCTCCAGGGTGGCATTCTCTGAAATGCTCCCTGTTCCACGTGCAGGTCACCAGAGGCAGGCAGAGCTCCGGAGTCTCAATGCGTGGATGAGACGATGGTGCAAGGAAGAGGGATTCAGTTTTGTTAGGAACTGGGGAACGTTTGGGGGAAGGGGGAGTCTCTTCCGAAGGGATGGGCTCCACCTTAACCAGGGTGGAACCAGACTGCTGACGCTAACCTTTAAAAAGGAGATAGAGCAGCTTTTAAACTGAACAAAGGGGAAAGGCGACAGTCGCTCAGCAGCGCATGGTTCGGAGGGAGGTATCTTCAAAGGATACTAATGATGCATTAGAATTAGGGCATCCTGACAGTGAGGTTCCAATAATTAGGAAAGTAGTCCAAGTGCCTGTAACTAAAAACTCACCTGAGCTAAAAAATTCTAACTTATCCCTATCAATTAAAAAGCAGAATGAAAATACAAAGAAAAAACAAACTTTGAAATGTTTGTATGCTAATGCCAGAAGTCTAAGAAGTAAGATGGGAGAATTAGAGTGTATAACAGTGAATGATGACATAGACTTAATTGGCATCTCAGAGACATGGTGGAAGGAGGATAACCAATGGGACAGTGCTATACCGGGATACAAATTATATCGCAATGACAGAGAGAAGCACCCGGGAGGCGGTGTGGCGCTTTATGATCAGGATGGCATAGAGTCCAACAGGATAAACATCCTGCATGAGACTAAATGCACAAATTAATCTTTATGGGTAGAAATCCCTTGTGTGTCGGGGAAGACTATAGTGATAGGGGTATACTACCGTCCACCTGGTCAAGATGGTGAGATGGACAGTGAAATGCTAAGAGAAATTAGGGAAGCTAACCAAATTGGTAGTGCGATAATAATGGGAGACTTCAATTACCAACCAAGCAAAGCATGAAGCAGAAATGTCTTGCACATCAATCAAATCCAACACATCCAGCGTGCAAGAAACAAGTAGCAAAGTCCATCAATGGATTTCTAATAGATTTTTTATTAAACCAAAATTCGAGACATCATTCATGGCAACTCCATGTCACTTCAAAAGTACGAGTAAAGGAGTCCCCCGACACGGTCCGTGTTTCGCGGTAGCTGCATCGGGAGGGACCCGCGGATAAATTTCATCTTACATATTCATCGCTCCAGGATGAATATGTAAGATGAAATTTATCCGCGGGTCCCTCCCGATGCAGCTACCGCGAAACACGGACCGTGTCGGGGGACTCCTTTACTCGTACTTTTGAAGTGACATGGAGTTGCCATGAATGATGTCTCGAATTTTGGTTTAATAAAAAATCTATTAGAAATCCATTGATGGACTTTGCTACTTGTTTCTTGCACGCTGGATGTGTTAGACTTCAATTACCCCAATATTGACTGGGTAAATGTATCATCGGGTCACACTAGAGAGATAATGTTCCTGGATGGAATAAATGATAGCTTTATGGAGCAATTGGTTCAGGAACCGACGAGAGAGGGAGCAATTTTAGATCTAATTCTCAGTGGAGCACAGGACTTGGTGAGAGAGGTAACGGTGGTGGGGCCGCTTGGCAATAGTGATCATAATATGATCAAATTTGAATTAATGACTGGAAGAGGAACAGTATGCAAATCCACGGCTCTTGTGCTAAACTTTCAAAAGGGAAACCTTGATAAAATGAGAAAAATTGTTAGAAAAAAACTGAAAGGAGCAGCTACAAAAGTAAAAAGTGTGCAAGAGGTGTGGTCATTGTGAAAAAATACCATTCTAGAAGCACAGTCCAGATGTATTCCACACATTAAGAAAGGTGGAAAGCAGGCAAAATGATTACCGGCATGGTTAAAAGGGGAGGTGAAAGAAGCTATTTTAGCCAAAAGATCTTCATTCAAAATTGGAAGAAGGATCCAACAGATGAAAATAGGATAATGCATAAACGTTGGCAAGTTTAATGTAAGACATTGATAAGACAGGCTAAGAGAGAATTTGAAAAGAAGTTGGCCGTAGAGGCAAAAACTCACAGTAAAACCTTTTATAAATATATCCGAAGCAGAAAGCCTGTGAGGGAGTCAGTTGGACCGTTAGAAGATCAAGGGGTTAAAGGGGCACTTAGAGAAGATAAGGCATTTGCGGAAAGATTACATGATTTCTTTGCTTTGGTGTTTACTGAAGAGGATGTTGGGGAGGTACCGGTACTGGAGAAGGTTTTCATGGGCAATGATTCAGATGGACTGAAACAAATCACGGTGAACCTAGAAGATGTGGTAGACCTGATTGACAAACTGAAGAGTAGTAAATCACCTGGACCAGATGGTATACACCCCAGAGTTCTGAAGGAACTAAAAAATGAAATTTCAGACCTATTAGTAAAAATTTGTAACCTATCATTAAAATCATCCATTGTACCTGAAGACTGGAGGATAGCAAATGTAACCCCAATATTTAAAAAGGGCCCCAGGGGTGATCCGGGAAACTACAGACCGGTTAGCCTGACTTCAGTGCCAGGAAAAATAGTGGAAAGTGTTCTAAATATCAAAATCACAGAACATATAGAAAGACATGGTTTAATGGAACAAAGTCAGCATGGGTTTACCCAGGGCAAGTCTTGCCTCACAAATCTGCTTCACTTTTTTGAAGGAGTTAATAAACATGTGGATAAAGGTGAACCGGTAGATGTAGTGTACTTGGATTTTCAGAAGGTGTTTGACAAAGTTCCTCAAGAGAGGCTTCTAGGAAAAGTAAAAAGTCATGGGATAGGTGGCGATGTCCTTTCGTGGATTGCAAACTGGCTAAAAGTTCACAATGCCGCTGTTACATACACACATAGGGAGTGTGTATGTAACAACGGCACTGTGAATTGAATGAACAGCGTAAAGAATTGAGATAAGCATTTAAATGTTTTTGAGATTTGAATTGATCAAAACTGAGAATTTGAAAGAAATCTTTTGAGGAGAGCACTTAGGTGTGGGTAAAATTTAAATGTTGCACGAGAGATAGGTTTTTAATAGTGAATCACGTGATGGGGTTTTTAAAATAAGAAACTGGGAAAGAGTAAATGAGGTGACTTTGTGTGCCATATACACAATACTGGTTGTAGCCCTGTAAAGGCAAGAGCCAGGCGACTGTGAAGGCACAATCATTCTGATACAATTTCCCAAAACAATATTTGTGTGTTAGCAAGGGTAAAATATAATTCCTCCTTTTTGGAGCAGTGTTTTGAGTTATAGAATTAACAAGGAGGATTTTTGAAGCCTTATACTAGAAGGTTTTTTGTGGTTCATTATGTACAATATATACATGGGGGTTAAGTACAACAAAGGTGATATTTAAAGGCAGGGGGAGGGAGGAGGGGGTAGGGGGATTACGGGGGGGGGGGGGGGGGGGGGGGGGATGGGGAAGGTAGACATAGTGCTGGGAGGGGGGGGGGGGGGGAGGAGGTGATGATAGGGAGGAGGAATAGCCTAGTGGTTAGAGCACTGGACTATGGACCAGGAGACCAAGGTTCAAGTCCCGCTATCGCTCCTTGTGACCTTGGGCAAGTCACTTTACCCTCCATTGCCTCAGGTACAAAAAAACAACAACTTAGATTGTAAGCCCTCTGGGGATAGGGAAATACCTACAGTACCTGAATGTAAACCGGGGTGATATCTCAATTGAGATGAATGTCGGTATATAAAAATAATAAATAAATAAAAAATGTTGAGGGTTATATTAAAGTTCGAGGAGTACAGAGGGAGGTACAAACGTTTTGGCACCTACAGTACTGAAAGACATTAAGGCACTTTGTCCTCAGTGGGGAGTGGTACTGGAGGGGAGGGCCTGTAGAAATAACCATGTTTTTAGCTTTTTATTATTATTTTTTTTTAAAGTACCTTTCAGGCACTTCTAAACAGATTACTTTCTGGTACTGGAGGTATTATTTCCTTGTCCCCAGAGGCTTCACAATTTAAAACTGGACATGAGGGAATTGGAGGGGGTAGTAGGATTTGAACCCTGGCTTCCCTTGTTTGCAGCCTGCTCCTACACCCTAGCTTTAAAGGAGAGAAAGCAGTAAATGCTGAGCACATCTGGAGTGGGGACTAATGCTGGTACACATGGAGCACATCTGAAATGGAGACAGGTGCAGGTAAATGCTGAGCCCATCTGAAATGGAGATGGTGCAGGTAATTGCAGCGCACATCTGGAGTGGGGACAGGGCAGGCACCTATTGAGCACGTCTGGAATAGGGGCAGGGGCAGGTACATACTGAGCACATCTGGATTGGGGCTGGTGCAGGTAAATGCTGAGCACATCTGGATTGGGGGGGATGGGTCGTGTAGGTGCATACTGAGGACTCTGGATCAGGAAGAAGCTCCCAGCCTCGGAGCCGGGGGTTTCCCCGCTGGTGACGTCAGTGAAGGGGCGGAGCGGCGCCTCCCGGAGTCGGAAGCCCCGAGAGGTCTGGACTGGGCCGCGGAGCGCGCGCGCGCGAGGGGTGGCGGGATCAGGCTCGGGACGGTGAGTTGCGGGTCGGAGGGGGAGGTCGGGCCTGTTCCGCCGGGAAGCGAAAGTGAAAGCGGAGCCGCGCTGCCCTCCGCTCCCACTAAGGTCTGACCGGACCCGCTTACACTGGACCGAGTTTGGGCTGCTCAGAACAGAAAAGTGGCCACTGGCCAGAGGGGGCTGAGGCCTGGTGCAGCCTCTCCCGGGTTGTGACTCCGCCCCCAGCTCTCCCCCCTCCCTATCGTCAGCCTTCTCTGCAAGCACTGCCTGCCACCCCCACCCCCACCCCTGCTTCCTCTTCAGCACTATTACACCCATCCTCCGCTTGCCTCCTCCTCCTCACCACCACTACTTTTCTCTCCCCATCTCTACCATTCCTGGGCAGCAGCGTTCTCCCCCCTGCCCTGATGGGTCCCTTAAGTCCAATAACAAGGGCTCACCCTCGGTGCCGGATTTATACTTTTGCTGCCCCCAGGCCCTGTTGATTCTCTCGCCCCCCTCCCCTGATGAGAGCCAGCAGAGCGTCCCTTCTCAGCACCGCCTTCTTTGCTCTGCCCCTAAGTCCCTGAGAGACAGGTGGGAGCAGGGAGACTTCCCGCTGTGCTGCGGCCTCCTCCCGCAGGGCCGGCATAGGGAGAGGAGCAGTTTTCCTTCGCCCTGTCCCTTCCTGTTCTCGGGTTTGGAGCAGGAAGCAGGCCCTCCTGTGCTGAGTGTGACATTCAGCCACACTGGGAGGCAACACAGACTCAGCTGGCAAATCCAGGTCTCTGTGTGCAAGGGCCACATGTGCAGCCCTAACCAGAAAAGTGAATTCAAGGGCACCCACCAAAGTAGCTGTGTCCAGGCCCAGCCATGCTGCGCTCATCCTTAACCCTTACCTTTCCACCCTCCTACTCTGCTGGCTACGTTTACCTAAGACCAAAATAGTAATTTTCAATCATAGCAGGGGGTTGAACCACCCAAAATGGATCTTTTAGAGCCTCTGCCCCAATGACCAATCAGCAGAGGAGATCTGGGGGCTGGGCTGCTGTCCTTCTTACTGGCACTGGATATCTGTGTGATGCATTGCTCTTAGTATTGTATTACTTGCAATAATTTTGTTTTACAGCATGCACTCATGATAGGGAATTGAATCACCGCTTGCCCTGTGTGGTGATTGTGATCCCTGGGTGCTTTCTAAAAGCTGCTACTCAGGAGGTAGCAGCAGGGCCCTAGGAACAGGTTACACTGGCTCTCTTTGGTATTCAGATAAGATTTTGGGCACGGCAACTTTACATGTATCAAAACTGCGAATGACCGGGAGAAAAGCGGATTTGCTTCACTGGAGAATGTCTGAAGCAGGGCCCCCCCTGCAGCAGGACTGGGATATGAATCAGTGCCTCCAGATCTCTGGATCAAGTTTTTTTGGTCGGTGACTTCTGACATTCACCGTCTCCCTTTGTTTTGTTTAGGTGCAGCTGCGGCTATGTCACACTGCCCGGTAAAGAATCCTACTGAGAACGGTGAGATGGCAAACGGACCCCCCAACCTGACCAACCCCACGCTGGGCGTGATTACCCCAGAAAACATGATCCAGCAGATTAACGAGCTCATTCTGGAGAACAACGAGTTGAAAGGTGAAAGAACTCTTTTGGAGATCTGGACAGGGACTTTTCTCTTTTGCATGCATTACTTCTTTCAAACCTTGAATGAACAGTTAGATCTTGCCTCTCTTTAGAGCATGTTGATTGGGATCTGTAGAACTGGCTGCCGTGGCATCTCCCTCTTTATACAGCTTTTGCGACTCCGCTCGGGTTTATGGTGCGGAATGTGTACGAAAGTAAAATAAAACCCTGCAGGGATTGTGCAAAAGGGTCCCCAGGGACTGATATTTTTTTATTTTAAATTCCTAACCAAGTACTAATACAGATTTGTTAACCTGTTTTCCTGCCCCCCCCCCCTCCCCCAGGGAAATCAGCACTGCTTGTAATAAGATAACACTGGGACTGGTCTGGCCTGTTCACAATGACCTGGAGTCACCTGCTCATCCTAGCAGTCTGGTTTCTGGTTTGCGTTGCTGAGGCCTGCATCCAGCATTCCCAGGAGGGATTTGATAAGCCAGGTTTGCTATTTCAGTGGTTTGCCTGGATAGGAGGAGTCCTCAACACCGCAGAGCTTGGCTGGGGATGCTACTGAAAATCTTTAATAAAAAAAATGGCAAGCAGTGTGTGTGATTGCTGCTGTCCGTATGGACGTGCTCAGATGGCTGTCTGCCTTTCAGCAAACACGTCACAAAATCCCAGTTCAGCATGCTAAGTGCCCGGCAGCGCCTGCCTTGGTTTCTCTTCTTTGGTTTATAACAAGAATTGCTAATGTTTTGATTTGTTCCATGCATGAATCTGGTTTTCTCTGTGCAAGTGGATCTTGCAATGTAGAACAGGGATCTGTGCGTGTAACGCTGCACACGCAACTCAGTCATGCGAACTGCAGAGGGTTCTGGGGGCGGGGGAGGGGAGAGTTGGAATTACGTGCACACTTTTGATGTTAAAAAGTACCCAAAGAGGAGTTGTGACTTTAACGCGAGTTCATCTGTGCATGTATTGGGCCAGTAACATTTTTAATGGTATCTTGAAACAAAGTCATTTGTGAGGAAAATTTAGTTTTGTGTTCGCTGTGCTTCTTGATTATAAAATGTAATTAATTCGAAATTTCCAGCCTGCTGCACCTCTTTGATATGGACCATGGAGGGGGAAGGGAGGATGCTGCTTCCTGGAAGTGCCTCCTTGAGGAAAAAAATTGTCAGAAAATCTGGTGCTGATGGACCCAGAATCCCAGTGACGCTGGCAGAATGCAAGGATGATTTTGCCTCTCCTTCGCAGTGTTCTGGCGGCGCTCCTCCACCGCTGCGTCGCAGGGTCCCGCTTCCTCCAGCGCCACCACTGCTGTAAGAGCTCTGCCAACTACTTCCAGGCCTCCGGCAGCTGTGGCGAGGCCCAGGTGTAGATCCCATCCTCCCTTATCTAGCCGATTACCGATCTGTCAGTCTAGTGCCCGACATGACCAGGGGAGGAAACGCAGCCTGGAGGGGAGATGTCTCTGCCGCACAACCAGGGAACTTTGCCGGGGACAGCACTTTCTGGGCTCAGACTTGCCTTGGGCTCTAAACCGCCAGTCTGAGCGAACGGCGTTGAAACCGTGGGCCACGCGTCTGGTCCCTAGCCGGAGTCACTGAGACCGCACTTCTCTCGCTTGTTCAGTGCAGGGTTTATTCCTGGATAGCAGGGTACGCAGAGCATCTTCACCTTCGAGGGTGTAAACATGAGCTGTGCACTCCTGTAGAGCACGCAGCAGGGACAGCGCCCGGCCCCCAGTATCAAAGCAAACATGACAAGGCCGACTCGGTTCCTGGTCCTCCAGTAAGCTCAGGGTATCCAGGTTCTCCTAGGACAGCAGGACGCCAGCCCTCGCACATGGGTGACGTCATCAGATGGAGCCCGGCACGGAAAACGTACGTCACAGTTTCTGGAACTTTGTGCACACTGAGCATGCCCAGCGTGTCCTATACCTCGCGTCCACGCGGTGTCCCTCTTCAATCTCGTTTTTCTTTTTATTTCCTTCCCACGGAGCTTTCTCCTCGCAGTGAAGTGAGCTTGTGGCTTTTTCTTAGGAAATTGCCTTAGAAAACTTTTCATTTTTTGTTTTTTTTTCATGTGATTCTTCGATGCGGGTCTCTCTTTGATCCCCTTAGCCTCTCAGTCAGGTTTTTCTGAGGTTCAGTAACTTTATTTTTGCTCCGTTCCCTCTGTGGTGGTGGTGCCTTGGTGCCTGCCAGCATTGATCGCTCGCCGTCAGCGTCCCTCGTTTTTTTTCTCTTTATTCTTATCGCCATGGCCTCATACGGTTTCTGTCCATGCGCCCAGTGCCCCAGGACCATGTCCATCGCGGACCCACATGACGTGTATCCTTTGCCTGGGGGCATCGCATGACGTCCAGGGTTACCGCTTATGCGACTAGATGACCCCAAAGTGATGTCATGCTTGACTCAATAAGATGGAGAAGCTCTTCAGGTCGAGGAAGTCCAAGCTATCGACATCGACGCCCAAGGACCTTGGAGCTGCACCGATGTACATCGAGCCATCAACATTGGCGGGGCCATCGGTTCCATTGATGCCACTGGTGGATTGGGGCGCCACAGACCGGCCCCTGTCAGTCTCTTCCAGGTCAAGGACGTTGGGTTCATTGTTGTTGACTTCGGCACCAGGGAAAGACCAGGCCGAGCTCTGAGGAAGCATTGGCACCGGTCACCTTCGATGCATGGTGCCAAGCTTGGGATGGCGCCAGCGCATGCCATGATGCCCCCAAAGTGACCCCGCGGCGAGGAGTGCCCATCCTCCATCGATGCTGGGGGTCTTCGACATTCTCCACTGGTCCTGGTGTCAATTGCTGATCCACCCCTGGGATCCGAGGAAGGTCTGGCAACCCCTCCTGCCTCCCAGTCGGTTTTAGCATTGGCAACTTTTGAGAAGGAGTTGGAGCATGGAGTCCAGCTGGCGATCTAGCAGGCCCTGCGGGGCATCGAGCAGGTAGCACCGACCGCCGATACCTACTCTCTCCCTGCTGGAACCGCTGCTGGAACGGCTCAGTGTGCTCACTGGTGTGTTACCGACCTAGTTGGTGTCTGTTCCTGGGAGGTCATCGATGCCTGGTGGGACACCAATGCTTCCACCGACCAATGCGGTGCTCATTACCGGCTCCTCCGAGGAAGAAGCTCCATCAAGGCCGGCAGGGGCACCGAGGCCTGCAGGTTTACTGGGGCCGGAACTGGTACTACCGCTGCCCAGGCTTGTGGTGAAAGCCGAGCACCTAGGGTCCCATCCCTTGTAGATTACAGTGAGGATGAGGCCCCATATGACCCCTGGGAGGATGACTCTGCAGAATCCTCCTCCGAGGAATTTGAGGGTTTCCCAGAAGAACCTTCTCCTCCAGAGGAACGAAGGAGATCTCCACCTGAGGACCTGACCTTCACAGGTTTTGTGAGGGTGATGGCTGAGGCCATCCCTTTTCAGTTGATGATGGAGGAGGACACCAGGCAGAAGATGCTGGAAATCCTCCAGTTTGTGGAGGCTCCTAAGGAGATCGTTGCGGGTCCCGGTGCACAAGATCTTTAAGGAGTTGCTGAGGATCTGGGAGCACCCCCTCACATAACCTCCTGTAAACAGGAAGGCGGATGGGGTTTAACTCATCCAACAGGCTACTGGATTTCAAAAGTGTTTCTTGGCACACCAATCAATGGTGGTTAAATCTTCTCTCAAGTGGGCCAAGCACTCTTAGACCCATGCTTCGGCGCCCCCGGGGAAGGATCACAGAGCGATGGACGCTCTTGGGAGGAAAGTATTTCAGGGGGCCATGCTCATCGCCCGCATTGCCTCCTACCAGCTCTACAGGAGCCAATTCTCATGAAATCTCTGGAAGCAGGTGCAGGAGGCGGCCGAGTGAGTGCCTCTGCAGCAGCAAGACACCTTCTTATCGCTGGTGCGTCAGGGCCTGAGCATGGAAAACACGAGGTTCGTTCAACCTGTGAGGATTTCGAGCTGGCAGTGAGAGTCTCTGCAGCGGGAATCGGTGCCTGCAGAATGGCACGGCTGCAGGCCTCTGATCTCTGACCGGAGGTACAGGAAACGCTCGCTGACCTGCTGTGCGCAGGTGGCCCAGTTGCAGGATCACCACGAGGCCCTCTAGCATCGCTCCGCTAGCACTTTGGACCCGCTCTCCTCATCCGGGAGGAGGTCTTTCTACCACCAGAGGAAGCACTATCCTCCGGCCCCTCGCTCCCGTTTGCAGAGGGTGATCTCTCATGGCCATCCCAGGCAGCAGCGAGCTCCCAAGCCCCCCAGCCAAATCCTGGGATAAGGTTTTGACTGGATCATAGGGAGCATGAGCCAGCCTCCTGTACCCGAGATGCTGGCAGGCTACGGTTCTTTACGAATCGATGGCCCAGTGGATTCTGTCCATCGTCCATCAAGGGTACCGATTGAACCTACTGGGTGTCCCGCCAAAATCTCTCGTCACACTGCCCTGCTTGGGAGATTTATTGGTTCTTATACAGGTAAGACAAATAATAGAGAAGTGTATCGGACAATTTATAAGCTGTTTCCTGCTCATACAGATAAAATGTAGCATAAGATATGCAGGATTGATTGTGACATTACTCTAACACACTTTAAACTCTCTTCTTGTTGGAAATGTGTGCAACAAATAAACAATTACAGCCAAAGCAGGATTCGGATGGTTACAGACTAAACATTTCTCTGCTGTACAATTCAGCCGGAATGTGCGTCAGCTTTCTGTATCTGGCAACTTGTACAGGAAAACACGCATTTAGTGATATGCATAAGCAATGCAAGCGTCCATGTCCAGGGGAATCAGGTCACTCCGCCTCCTCAAGCTGTACTGTCATTGACAGCATCTGAGGAGTTGGAGCACAGGGTGCGTCTGGCGGTGGGGCGAGCCCTACAGGGTATCGAGCCGCAGGCCCCCTCTCTGCTACCGTTGCCGCTGGAGCCTGCACCATCCATGCTAGCACCGTTGCTGGAGCACTTAGACCTCCTCCTCGGTGCACTGCCGACGCAACCCATGCTGATACCCCAGGAGCCCTCACTACCACGAGGGGTACCGGTGAGACCACAGTCGGAAACGATTCCCATTAAAGATTCCTCTGATGAGGAAAGGCCATCTGCTCCGGTGGTACATCCTCTTTAACCGATTCCATGGCCACCAAGCCTCAGGTTACTGGCGCCCGTGACTCCGTCGATGCCCTCAGTAACCATAGTGCCCCCGGGGCCGAGTGTGCCTATAGGGCTATCGCTGCCCTCGTCACCCTGGCCCAAGTTTGTGCTTCATGCTCCCCACTAGCGTCGCCAGGGAGTGAAATTAACGCCTCATACGACTTGTGAGAAGATGAGCCTTCCGCCTCTTCCTCTGAGGACTCCGAGGATCTACCTTCAGAACCCACTCCTCCAGAGGACCTGACATTCACAGGTTTTGTAAGAGCAATGGCGGAGTCGGTCTCTTTCCAGCTACTCACTGAAGAGGACTCCAGGAACAAGGTGCTGAAGATCCTTCAGTTCTTGATGCTCCTAAAGAAGTAGTCATGGTCCCAGTCCACAATATCTTTAAGGACTTGGTTAGCAGACTTTGGGAACAGCCAATCTCGGTCCCTCCGGTGAACAGGAAGACCGACGCAGTGTACCTGGTGCAATCTTCTACCGGGTTCGAGAGGCGCCACCTCCCACACCAATCTGTGGTAGTGGAGTCCGCCCTTAAAAATAAAAGCAAAAAGGTCCCGCACCCATGCCTCCACCCCCCTCCCCAGGGCATGAGCACAAGGCTGTAGATGCCCTAGGCCACAAGGTCTTCCAAGGCTCCATGTTGGCAGCCCGCATTGCTTACTACCAGTTAAATATGGGCCAATATTCCAGAAATCTCTGGAAGTAGGTGCAGGATATGACAGACCGCCTCCCTCAACAATTTCAGGAGAATTTCCTAAAAGTTGTGCAGAAGGGACTGGAATGCGACAAACATAAAGTTTGATCTGCGTATGATGTCTTTGAAACAGCGACAAGAGTGGCCGTGGCAAGTATTGGGGCTTGTCGTATGGCCTGGCTAAGGACCTCTGATCTCCGGCCTGAGGTATGGGGCCGTATTACTGACCTACCTTGTACTGGAGAGAATCTCTTCGGTGACAAAATCAAGGAGGCAGTAGAGCAACTCAGATCATCATGAGACCTTTCAACATCTAACTGAAAGCCCCTCGGACCCCCAGTCCTCAGGCAAAAAATCCTCGAGGCAGGGTCCTTGATAGCCATTCTACCGTCCAAGGAAATACTGTCCTCCGGCAAGCAGGGCATGACCTCAGTGGCCTGGACCGAGGTCCTGTCCTAGAAAACAGCGTACCCCCGGAACTCAGCCAGCACCTCAGCAGATTCCTGCCACAGATTTTTGACTGGCTGCGAGGAAGTTTAAGCCAGCGATGGGTCTTCCGGTCAGAGGTCGGCTCACGTCCTTGGCGGACCATTGGAGAGCCATCACCTCAGATCGGTGGGTCCTCTCCATCATCCTCCAGGGGTACAGGTTACATTTCCAGGAGACCCCACTGGACTCTCCCCCGTGTCCATCTTCTCGAGGAGCTCTCCACCCTAACAATGGCCAGAGCGGTCGAGCCCATACCTCCCGGTCAGTGGGGAAGCGGATTCTTCTCCAGGTATTTCCTTATCCCGAAGAGAACGGGAGGCCTTCGCCTAATTTTGGATCTGAGGGCCTTGAACAAGTTCCTCACACGGGAGAAGTTCACGATGGTCTCGCCCTTATTCGCCTTCTCCACCAGGGGGACTGACTTTGCTCCCTCGACCTAGAAGATGCTGATGCTCACATAGGGATCGCCCGCACTCACCGGAAATACCTCCGGTTTGTGGTGAGCGAACACCATTTTCTGTACAGGGTACTGCCCTTCGGACTGGCGTCCGCGCCCCACGTTTTCATGAAGTGCCTTGCGGCGGTGGCTGCACATCTGTGAAGGTAGCGTGTGCAAGTCTTTCCCTATCCGGACGACTGGCTGGTCAAGGGCGTCTCCAGACAGGGGACACTGCAGTCCCTACGGGTCACCATTCGGATCTTGGAGAACTTGGGGTTTTTAATCAATTCCCCCAAGTCCCAGCTGCTCCCGTCTTCACATCTGAATTTCACAGGTGCCAGGTTCGACACTGCTGAAGCCCAGGCGTTTTTGCCCAGGGATCGAGCGTTCACGTTGGCTTCATTGGCGGGGGGGCGATCTGACGAAGTTGCCAACTCACCTCCTTCCTCCTGCCGCCGGCATGTGATTGCTGCAGGGTCAGGTAGGGTCACGCCTTTCACACCTCAGGTGTGAGCATGCCTGGACTGGGGGTGCACGGGAAGGCATATTTTAGAAATGTTGCAATTTTTGGGGTCCCTCTAGGATGAAAAGTACTGTAGAAGTTTTATCACAGATTCTGATCCGCAAAGTGTAAAGAGGCACACATCCCATAATAGCAAGGCCTAGAGTGAGACCCAGTGCAGGCTCAGAAGATCTGCTGAGCTGAGAGATTTCCTAATACAAAGGGGGAGGGGGTGCGGTCTGGGACCCTCAGATAATGAAGACATTGCAGGGGGAGAAGCAGTGAATAAGGACCTGGCTGAGCTCACAGGTGAGGAGCCTCCGGGAGCAGGCAGGGTTTGGAGCTCACGAGACTGTATTGAGAGTGGATGGACGCCAGGACCCTGTAGTAAGTGAGAAGCTGTGGTGGGAAGGGAACCCCCCCCCCCCTATGATCAAAGCCTTGGAACTGAGGAAGACTGTCTGGGGCTTTGGACAGAGGGAGGACACCCTTCAAAGCTAGATCTCTCCCCCTCCAGGTGAGGTTGCACCCTCACCCCGGTTGCTTACCTGTCCCCGGCGACCTTGAGGTTAGGTGACTTAGGGAAATAATGCGTGGCCTGAAACCGGCGCTGGAGAGAGAGGCCAAGGGTTGGGAAACAGGCTGAGCCTTGCGCAAAGGGGACTTGGGGGTCTGTTCCTGAATGTTTAGATAGAGCTTTGGGAATGAGGTATTTCTTGATTTTTTTCTCCCTTTGTGTGTTAATTTCCAACTATAACCATATAATAAAGTCTGCAGCCTCCCCGGCACGAGAAGAAGAGAGGTTTTCTTGAAGTTGCTCCGACCATGCACTGGAAGATACTTGAGTTGGGTGCAAGCACATTACTGGGGGGGGGAGTGGGGGAAGTGCTATTTGGTTCTGGGCCTTGGTGAACCAAGTCAGTGCTTGAGTGCTTTGGATGTTTGTGGTCCTTGAGATCAGCCCAAAGCTTCTGAGATGCTTTTGAAGGCAACGTTTGAAGATGTCTTGAGATGTCTTTTCTCCACCTCTTGTAGAGGCCATGAGGCAGAATAACCAGGCCATGAAAGGCCGTTTCGAGGAGCTCTCTGTCTGGCGGGGGAAGCAGATGGAGGAGCGGGAGCTTTATGAGTCCAAGTTCCGGGCGGCCCAACAGCGCTTGTGTGAGGTCAGCAGCGAGAACGAGCAGCTGAAGAGAGACCTTCAGAGTCAGAAAGAGAGAGAGGTGCGTGGAGCGCTGGTCCCCCCCAGGATGCATGCGGCTGCGTTTTGCCTGGGTGAAGGTCGCCATTTGTTGGCTCGGACTCTTTGCGTTATTGCACGTCCATGGCCAAGTTCTTCAAAGATTTCATGCCGCTAAATTTACGGAATAAGATCTATCCGGGGAAGGGTTGACTTTTATTTTTCAGAGGGCGAGGATTTTCCCCCATATTGGGGTGCATGTAATCAGCGTGCACGCATTATCGTTCTGCACGGCTTCCAGCGGCATTTCATTAATCACTGGCGGCCTGCCCCATCTCTGCCCAGGGAAGGACTCGGCAGGTTTCCTCACTTCGGGAGAGAGCTGGTATGGAGAGGAGGGAGGGCCTGTGCGCCTGACCCCAGTCCCTCTTTCTGCCACTGGCCCACATTGTGCACCTGCCTAAGGAAGACACCATTTGGGGTGGTGGCTTGTGGGCAGGCATTTTCCTCAGGGGTTGTGGAGCCGGGCAGGTCTCCTGCGCTGTGGTGCTGGTGATGATCAGGTCATGTGCTATACCCTCTTCAGGGGCCTGGGGACAGTTCCTATATGTACCCGATCAGTCCAGACCATGGCTTATGCCTCCCGTCCAGCAGGTGGAGACAGAGAACTTGAAGGGCGTCCTCACTTAACCTGGTGTGGACTGGCGTCCGCACCCCATGTTTTCATGAAGTGCCTTGTGGCAGTGGCTGCACATCTGTAAAGGCAGCGTATGCAAGTCTTTCCCTATCCGGACGACTGGCTGGTCACGGGCGTCTCCAGACAGGGAACACTGCCTCCCTTCCAGCAGGTGGAGACAGAGAAGAACTTGAAAGGTGGCGTCCTCACTTAACCTGGTGAGCCTCCTGCATCCCTTCAGTATTTCTCTGTCTCCAGCAGATGGAGGTGGTGCAAACCCTGCAGCCTTGCCCTGTTTCTGGGGTGTAGGCTATCCCTTGAAATTAATTAAGAGTAAACTAGCTATAAGTTTTGAATCAAGCAAGATTAAAAAAAAAAAAAAAAAAAAAAGAGAGAGAGAAGCTCTTCTCCAGGGGAGGGTTGTGAGATCCTGGGGGTCATCCTCTCTGGTGGCAGGTTATTAGAGCTGGGGTTGGAAACTCCATGGGGCTCCAGCCAGGTAAGGTGCTGGGGAAGAGATTACTGGTGGTCCAGTCCCTTTCTTACCCCGGGCTGATTCTGAACATTTTGAAAAAAAAAATCGAAATTTTTCAAAAATTTTCTCTTTTGCTCTGCTGCAATCCAGGACCCCTCCCCATCTGAAACACCGCGTTTTTTAATGAATTTCGCCGTGTTTTTCACGTGTTTTGGGCCGCTCCTCCCCCCCCCCCCCCCCCCGATGCCGTGGCCATCTCTGTGCGTGGCACGTGGAGAATCGTCCGCGTGGCTTTCTAGGGCCGGTGTTTGCTCCCGCTGCCTACCTGGAGGGGGAAGGCAGCTCTCTTTCAGGGTCTGCAGCATTAGCCAAGCCTCGAGGGGCTCAGAAACGCTCTGATCGCTTCCGGCTGATCCGTTTCCCCTCTGTGCAGGGACGGCAGCCACCTTAAACACCTTTGCAGCAGCTCAGGCAAGGGCTACGGGGGTGGTCCCTGCCAGTCCTGAGGATACTTTAGATCAGGACCAGGAGGACAGGACGTTGATTCTGATTTCTGTTCTTTAGATTTTGTCCTCCTTGGGCATAAAGCATTTTTGGCTTCCAGGTCTCCACAAGCTGCTGTGCAGGGACCGTCCCCCAAGGTAGCCAAGCGCATGGATGTGTCCGCGTCTCTACGGGTCGCGAAGTTAAAAGGTGCTGTGGCTTCGGGAGGCTCAGCCGCTCCGGTGGTTCCGGGCAGTGCGGCCTCTCCTCCCCCCCCCCCCCTCACTGGGGGGGATTGGATGATGACCAGGGGAAACAGAACCCCTTGGATGGAGATGACCCTAAGGTGGTCCATCTGTTCCAGAAAGAGGAATTAGAACCCCCTTATTCCTGCAGTTCTTTCTGAGCTTGGAGTGCGACTTCCCCCGCAGGCTCCGCCGCAGGACACGGTGGACCCGGTCCTGGCGGGATTGCGAACGCCGACCCGGGCTTTTCCTTTCCACCCCATGCTTCTACAGCTGCTGACCAGGGAGTGGGATGCTCCGGATGCTGGTTTGCGGGTTGGTCGAGCCATGGATAAGCTTTATCCGTTATTGGATGAGTTTCTGGAGCTCCTGCGGTCCCCTAAGGTAGACGCTTCAGTTTCGGCTGTTGTCAAGCGGAGCACTATCCCAGTCGCTGGCTCGGCGGCTCTCAAGGATCTTCAGGACCACAAGCTGGAGGTCCTGCTTAGGCGCATTTTTGAGGTGTCGGCCATGGGTATCTGGGCGGCGGTGTGTAACAGTTATATGCTGCGTGCGAGCCTGTGCTGGGTCCAGCAATTGCTGACGTCTAGAGTTCTTCCTCCGGGAGAGTCCGAGTAGGCGCAGAATTTGGAAGCTGCGGTGACATATGGGGCGGATGCACTGTATGACCTGCTCCGCACCTCCTCTCGCACCGTGTCGTCGGCAGTGTTGGCAAGGTGGCTTTTGTGGCTCCGCAACTGGTCAGCGGATGTTTCCTCCAAAGCTCAGCTTGGAGCTATTCCGTTTAAAGGTGGTTTTTTATTCGGGGATGATTTGAAGCAGTTGATAAAGTCCCTGGGTGAGAACAAAGTTCACAAGTTACCAGAAGACGGACCGAAACTCTCCAGAGGTTTTTCATCCTCCCGCTCTCGTTTTTGGGGGCAGCGGAGGGTTCGGCAGAACATGCAAATGGCCAGACAGCGGCAATCGTTGGCCAGGAACCAAGCTTGGTTCTCGTCCTTTCTCGAGAGGGGGGTCCTTCCTCCTCTCTCGCCTCCAAGACTACACAATGAGATGGGGCCGGTTCCCCTCGGGTAGGGTCGCCTGACCCAGTTTTACGAGGCATGAGCCAGAATTACTTCTGATCAGTGGGTGCTAAGCATAATAGAACGAGGCTACACTTTGGAATTTGCTCGGCCTCTCAGAGACATAAGAACATGCCATACTGGGTCAGACCAAGGGTCCATCAAGCCCAGCATCCTGTTTCCAACAGAGGCCAATCCAGGCCATAAGAAACCTGGCAAGTACCCAAAAACTAAGTCTATCCCATGTTACTGTTGCTAGTAATAGCAGTGGCTATTTCTAAGTCAACTTAATTAATAGCAGGTAATGGACTTCTCCTCCAAGAACTTATCCAATCCTTTTTTAAACCCAGCTACACTAACTGCACTAACCACATCCTCTGGCAACAAATTCCAGAGTTTAATTGTGTGTTGAGTGAAAAAGAACGTTCTCTGATTAGTTTTAAATGACTTCTACTTAATATATCCATGCGGTCCACAAGTCATATAGCAGATTGTGCGTCAGACTCTCGAACGTCTCCTAGTTCTGGGAGCGGTAAAGCCAGTTCCTCCAGAACACTGGAGGAAAGGAAGGTACTCCATTTACTTTGTAGTTTCAAAGAAGGAGGGATCCTTCCGGCCAATTTTGGACCTCAAGAAGGTAAACAAGTCTGTCAAGGTGCCACACTTTCTCATGGAGTCTCTGCGTTCAGTCATTGCGGCTGTACACAAGAGAGAATTCCTGGCTTCTCTGGATCTGATGGAGGCATACTTGCACATTCCCATCCGCGAAGATCATCAAAAGTTCCTTCGCTTCATGGTCCTGGGAATGCATTACCAATTCTGCGCTCTGCCGTTCGGTCTCGCAACCCCACCCCGTACATTCACCAAAGTCATGGTGGTTGTGGCGGCGTCCCTCCGGAGACGAGGCCTCCTCATTCATCCCTACCTGGACGATTGGCTCAACAGGGCGAAGTCAAGGGAATGCTGTGTGGAAGCGATCCACAAGGTGACCACTCTCTTGGAATCCCTAGGCTGGGTAATCAATCAGGCCAAGAGTAATCTTGTCCCCTCTCAGACATTGGAATTTCTGGGAGCCCGGTTCGACTCCTCGGTCGGGAAGGTTTTTTTCCCAACGGACTGAAAGAAAAAATTGATGGGGCAAGTTCGTCGCTTGTTGGCACTCCCGCTGCCCAGAGCCTGGGACTACCTTCAAGTTCTCGGCTTGATGGCATCTACTCTGGAGGTGGTTCCCTGGGCCTTTGCTCATATGAGACCATTACAACGAGCATTGCTTTCCTGGTGGGATCCCAAGTCGTAGAATTTCCAATTGCCTCTGCCACTTACCGATCATGCCAGGTCCAGTCTTAGGTTGTGTGGGCAAAGCCACCACCCATCTCGAGGGGTGGATCAGGAAGTTCTGAACTGGATAGTGGTGACCACGGATGCCAGTCTCTCCGGCTGGGGAGCTGTTTGCCACTATCTTTCAGTACAGGGCAGCTGGTCCCCAGAGGAATCCGGTTGGTCGATCAATCGCCTGGAGACCAGAGCAGTTCACTTGGCCTTGCAACATTTTCCCCCCGAATACACCATCAGGCGGTTCGCATCCTGTCCGACAATGCGAAGACGGTGGCCTATATCAACTGTCAAGGAAGTACCAGAAGTCAAGCTATAGCCGATGAGGTGGAGCTACTTATGGCCTGGGCGGAGCAAAATCTTGCAATGCTAGTGGCTTCTCACATCACTGGGAAGGACAACATACAAGCGGACTTCCTGAGTTGGAGGCGCATAGATCCCAGAGAATGGGAACTCTCGGACAGAGCAAGGGGGGACAATGCCAAGGCTTCTCACTTTTTCAGTCACAGGAGAGATCACGCCGCAGAGGGGGTCGATGCGCTAGTACTTCCCTGGTTAGCCTCAGTTCTGTACATGTTCCCTCCTTGGCCTCTGGTAGGCAAGGCGCTTTGCAGAATAGAGGTCCACCCAGGGAGGGTAATCCTCGTGGCTCCCGAGTGGCCCTGACGTCTGTGTTTTGCGGATCTCATCAATCTGGCTGTGGATGGCCCTCTACAACTCGGGCATCTTCCACGTCTTCTCTGTCAAAGGCCTATATATTTCGACCAGGCAGCTCACTTTTGTCTAGCGGCTTGGCTTTTGAAAGGTGGAGATTAAGGAAGAAGGGGTATTCTGAGGAGGTAATCACTACACTGCTACAAGCCAGGAAAACATCTACCTCTCTCTCATATATTAGAGTATGGAGGGTTTTTGAGACGTGGTGTCGTGAGCGAGAGATTCTTCCCAGACACGTTACGATTGCTCAGATGTTAAGTTTTTGCAATGCGGCTTAACCAAGGGCTTGTCTCTTAACTCCCTCCGGGTACAGGTGGTGGCCTTAGGCACTCAGGTTGATAGCTCGGTGATGTCACATCCAAATGTGTGTTTCCTCTGAGGAGTAAGGCATTTGAAGTCCCCTGGCCGTCCGGTATGTCCGTCGTGGAGTCTTAATTTGGATCTTTGCGTATTGTGTGATCCACCGTTTGAACCTATTAGGTCGGTGACGTTGAAGGACCCCCACCTTGAAAACAGTGTTTTTTATAGCTATATACTCAGCTCGCTGAATTTCTTAGCAGGCTCTCTCCTGTAGGGAACCCTTTTTAAGAATCTCTGACTTGGGAGTTTCTCTCCAAACGGTTCCGTCCTTTTTGCCCAAAGTGGTCTCATCTTTTTATTTAAGCCAATATGTTGAGCTTCCGGCTTTTCCTCATTTGTCGAACGATGTTCAACATGTTTGAGAGCTTCGTTGGCTAGATGTTCGGTGTTCCTTGTTACATTACTTGGAAGTCACAAATTCTTTCAGACTCTCAGATCATTTGTTTGTCCTATGGAGCGGTCCCAGGAAGGGTCACAAGGTGTCTAAGACTATGATTGCACGATGGTTGAGAGAAGCCATTTCATCTACATACATTTGTAAAGGAAGACCTGTTCCTGAGGGCCTGAAGGCCCATTCTGTTCGCTCCCAAG
Organism: Rhinatrema bivittatum; assembly: GCF_901001135.1. Taxonomy (NCBI): domain Eukaryota; kingdom Metazoa; phylum Chordata; class Amphibia; order Gymnophiona; family Rhinatrematidae; genus Rhinatrema; species Rhinatrema bivittatum. The sequence continues at coordinate 10,676,169 of NC_042623.1, read as the reverse complement.
CAGCTTCATGGGCCGAATGCCAATTGGTATCGCCTCAGGAGATTTGCAGAGCTGCTACTTGGAAGACGCTCCATACATTTGCTCGCCACTACCGCTTGGACGTTCAGGCGCCCGGAGATTTTGGCAATGGCGTATTGCGCGCAGGACTCACAAGGTCCCACCTGGTTTAGGGAAGCTTTGGTACATCCCATGGTCTGGACTGATCCGGGTATGCAAAGGGAAAAGAAAATTGGTTCTTACCTGATAATTTTCGTTCCAGTAGTACCACGGATCAGTCCAGATGCCTGCCCAAAGACTAGGAGTGGGTAATGGGGATCTGTAAAGTCTGCACGCGCATATTCAGGTTATGTTATTGCAGCATACTAAGAAAGAAAGCTACGGTTACATGTTTGTATGTTTGTTCTTAAAGTTCTGTTCTTGCTTGATTCATTGCTAGTCTTATTCTGCTTTGATACTCTGTATACTGAAGAGATGCAGGAGGCACACCAGGTTAAGTGAGGACGCCTTTCAAGTTTTTCTCTGTCTCCACCTGCTGGAAGGGAGGCATAACCCATGGTCTGGACTGATCCGTGGAACTACAGGAATGAAAATTATCAGTTAAGAACCAATTTTCTTTTTTGTGGCTTCTTGGAAGGAGGCCCGCGAGGAGCTGGAGCAGCTGAAGGCTCAGGTGATGCGGCTTCAGGCAGAGAAGGCCGACCTGCTGGCTATCATCTCTGAGCTCCAGATCAAGGTCAACATGGGGTCTTCTGAGGATTCCTTTGTAGAGATCAGAATAGCGGTGAGTACTAATGTCCCCCTCCCAGTCCCCCAATAACTAAGTGTATCCTAAATCCCAAGAGCTGGTGGTGTTATCCATCAGCATTCTGCATTGCAGGGAAACTGGCCCAGCAGATGTGGTTCAGACTGGTATGAAACATCTGGTTTGTGGCACACTCTGGGGTGTGTGATTTATAGTACCGCTGTGTGAAAGGAGATTTCTTATAGCTCATTTTTATTTTACTGTATTTAAGACATGATTACTGCAGAGAGTATATTAATTTTAGCCATATTGTCCGCCCAGTTAGTTACATGTTTCGGGGATTTTGGGCCTAGCTATTTCCTCTCCCTCCTGTTGGGTCTCCAACGTACTATGAGAACCATTAATTGAGGACACAGATTTAGGGGCAGTGTGACAGGGACACGGCCAGGATGCAGAGTATCTCAAGCAGAGCTCGTTTTCTTCCAAAAATATGGAAGCCATTGATATTCTCAACCGCCAGTGAAGTGAGGAATTTGTATTTAATATCCTCTTGACAAAATAAGAGGATTTCAATTACTAGGTGATAGTCACATGACGTAAATGACAAAGCAAAATACAGTTCCAGGAAGGATGCCAAATGCTAGGACTTATTTATCCTGTCTCTAAATTCCACAGAAGAGAGAAGAGAATGATGCCTCAAAAGCAAATAACGATACTCCTGAGCAGACAACCAGTGAACTGGAGGCATACATGTGAGTACATAGCGTGCGCTGTCCTGGGTGACCACACGAGCACATACCACGTGCTGTCCTGAGCACACATCGTTGGTTATCCTAGGGCACACGTGAGTACATAGCAAGTGCTGTCCTGGGGCACACATTTCCACATAGCACATGCTGCCCTGAGCATATTAGGGATGCACATTCGTTGGTCCGTTTGTTTCATTCGTTTTGGCGGTGTGCGCATATCTCACGAACGAAAGGTAGGCGCACAAAACTGATGGTATGCGCCTACTTACACGCATACCATCAGTTTTGTGCGCCTACCTTTCGTTCGTGAGATATGCGCACACCGCCAAAACGAATGAAACAAACGGACCAACGAATGTGCATCCCTAGAGCACATACTGAGTGCTGTCCTGGGCCTATTGCTCCTGTACAATAGGGACAGGACACCCAGGGACAATGTGTCAGCAGAGTGGCAGAAACATTCACTGTATAGGACGTAAAAGAGGAGCTTGATTTTAATAAGGATTAAGTCCTTACCTTGTGCAGGTTGTTTAGTGGATAACGTGCTGCTCTGTGTCCTGCACCAGCGGGACAGATGTGCACATCAGCCAAAACCCCCAAAACAGCTGATGCTCAGCGTCTTGGGGAGGTTACAAATTCAGTGGATGTGAGACAGAATTAGTCTCGCTCCCTTAGAGGTGGCGTCTCTAGATCAGGGTTGAAGCATATTGGCCATTGGCCAGGCAGCATGGGGGGAGGAGGCTGACTGTTGCTGCCTGTGCTGTACCTGTCCTGTGGTGGCACAGAGTGTGTGTGTGCGTGTGTGTGAAGCTTGCACTGCTGCTGCCTGTGCTGTACCTGTCCTGTGGTGGCACTGAGTCTGTGTGTGTGTGTGAGGGAAGCTTGCACTGCCACTGCCTGTGCTGTACTTGTCCTGTGGTGGCACTGAGTCTGTGTGTGTGTGTGTGTGGGAAGCTTGCACTGCCACTGCCTCTGCTGTACCTGTCCTGTGGAGTGGGTGGGTGTGTGTGTGTGTGTGTGTGTGTAAGGGAAGCTTGCAGTGCCACCTCTATTCTTCTTCTTCTAGGAAGTAAACAGTGAACCTAAATTAGATACAAGGAGGGCAGTAATCAAAGGCATTTCCACTGGTAAAACAGTGTTTAACTGCGGAAATGGACTCTGATTATTGCCCAGCCTGTGAGTGAATAAAAGTGTGAGCGTTAGACAGTGTGTGTGTGAGTGAAAAAAGTGTGAGCGTTAGTGTGTGTGAGTGAATAAAAGTGTGAGCATTGGACTGTGTGAGTGAATAAAAGTGTGAGCGTTAGACAGTGTGTGTGAGTGAATAAAAGTGTGAGTGTTAGACAGCGTGTGTGAGTGAATAAAAGTGTGAGTGAATAAAAGTGTGAGTGTTAGACAGCGTGTGTGAGTGAATAAAAGTGTGAGCGTTAGACAGTGTGTGTGAGTGAATAAAAGTGTGAGCGTTAGACAGTGTGTGTGTGTGAGTGAAAAAAGTGTGAGCGTTAGACAGTGTGTGTGAGTGAATAAAAGTGTGAGCGTTAGTGTGTGTGCAGAGGTAGTCCCAGGGACAGAGAGGGGGGCAGTGTATTGAAGAACGCGTGTACTTTTTACCCGTGAGCTGCAGAAGTAGTCCTGGGGGGGGGGGGGAAGGAATTGAAGAACGTGTGTCGTTTTTACCCCTGGGGAGCGAGCAGAGGAAGTCTTGGGGTGGGCAGACAGCAGGGTGTTGGAACAATCTGTGTAGTTTTACCCCTGGACTGCAGAGCTTGTACTTGGATGGGGAGAGGGCAGGATTTTAAACAATTTACGTAGTTGTGTATAATCAAAACTGCATGCGGAGAAATTGGGCACAATCTCTGTCGATTGTTTCTCCTGGGGCAATACTCGACGCAAACCCCGGAGGTGAAAATACCCATGAAGTATGCAATAGTTTTGACTTTTTGTCTCTTGTGGAGGCTGCGGGGCAGGAGAGTTTGTAATCCCTCTGAATTTACCTCTGCTTATACTTGCACGTTTGATTATGCAGAAGCAAATCTTCAGATGAAACTAAGAACTATTTGGAATCGGAAGAAGCAACTGTTAGCCGCCTTCTGCAGAGTCTGAGGGAGGAGAGTGTGAAAGTAGAGAAGCTGGAGGAGGAGCTGAGGATTGCCCAGCACAGGTACGGAAGGAGCATTTGCAATTCCTCTCAGGAGCAGGAAATACCTGCAGTGCTGAGGAAAATGTTGTGAGTCTCTTAGCATGGGTCTTTGTTTTAGCAAAACGCACAAGAGCCTATCCTAAACCCTGATAAGAGAGCTGGAGATAACCCCACCGAATAAATAATTCAGACAAAAATGATATTTTGATTTTTTTAAATTCAACAATAAGTATTCTTGTGTGAAAAAGTATGTGATCCCTTCATTCAGTAAGTGGTGGCCCTCACTGAGCAGAAAGTCCCTCTGTGTTCAGCCAGGCCAGTGGCTCACACCTGAGTTATGCACGCCAGCCAGCAGATGGAGACAGAGGTCCACGGGCTCGCTGATGCCCCTCCTTCTGCACATGCCTGCTGACCCCCCAGCCTGCCGGTATTCTCCGCCTCCAGCACGTGGTGGGCGTGCTTCCCGTGCTGGAAGCTGAGGCCTGGTTAGGCCGGATGAAGGGGAACGCAGTTTGCAGCGGGCTCCTGGGATGAGAGAGAGTTTGCCCTCCCTCTGGTGAGAGTTGGTTGGCCCTGGCTGTGGTGCTGCACCGCTCAAGGCGACAGCCTCGGTTCTCTCCCTTGGTTGAGCGGTGCCCTGGGGTTGTGAGAGGGTGGAGGGCGGCTCCTGAGGCAGCAGTGCGGATTTCCTTCCTCTTGGGGCATAGCCTGGGCTGGGGGGGGGCTACCAGTGGGTAAGTGATTGGTTCCCTCCACTCCGTCCCCATAATCCACACCTTTTCTTTCAAAAAAAAAAAAGATAAAATAATTTTTTTTTTGTCTCTTTCCTTGCTGTGCCTTTGCCTCTGTGCTTAAGGCTGCAAGAACCCCCCCCCCCCCCCCAGAAACAAACAGCGAAGAGAAGGCAGGTTTTCCCCCTGCAGGCCTGCCGGGTGAGTGCAGGGGACGTGTTCCCTAAGCCCTGGTGCGGCAGTAACTAGTTCGGTGGGGTGCATGGGTGGCAGCGCTCCTCCATTTGCATTCGGCGACGTAGAAGCAAAGGGGGTTTTAGGTGCTGGTGACTGGCCACAGGACGGCTTTCAGACCCTTGGGGGGAGGGGGTTCCCTTTCACCAGGACCCCTCTGGCTCCACACCACGACCGGGCTGGCTGCGTCCTACTTCCCGCCAGTGGGAGCAGCGCTCGCGTTTGGTCAGCAGGGAAGTGGAAGCCGCAGGTCCCTGCCTTGCAGGATGTGCCAGCCACATCAGTAGGGAGGCAGCGGAGCAGCAGCGTGACTGTGTTTTGAGAGCCCCTGGGGTGCCACGTGGGCTGCTTCCACGTCCCCCGCTGACAGCTCGTGATCCGGCGGCAGAGACGGTGGCCGTTTTGGGCCCACGGCGTGGGGGGAGGTGTTGGACCTCCTCTGCTGATTCCCACGATGCGATTGTACTGGATCAGGCGAGGGAGGAGCGGGAGCGGGAGACCGAGCCTCTCCTGCAGGGGCATGGAGCTTGAGCCACACCAGAAAGAGCAGTGACCTGCAGTTCAGTCTGAGAAGGTTTAATCCCCCCGCTATGCTTCTGAGTCCAGAACAGATCATCGCATCCAAACTATAATCTATTCCATATAACAAGACAAAAAAGAAAAGGTGGAGGCTTACTAATAATCTGCAAAAGAAAAACCCTCAACTTAATACTAAAGAAATCTGATATCTACCCTCCATATGAAGTTGCCAGAGCCCTAACCAAATAACTAATTATCCCCTCACCCCAGCCGGCCCCCTTCGGCCCCCCCATCTACCCTCCATGACAGTCAGCCAACCATCCATCATGTCTCCAGCTCTTCCAATACCAACTTTACAACACCGCCTCCTACCAAAAAGACCATCCACCAGACAAGCCATTCACAATAACTTAAAAACCCTCACCCCTATTCTGATTGCACCAATCACCCAGCTTTTAGGCCTCACCCTTTTTTCACTCTCACTTTTCAATGCACAATCCCTAACAAAAAAATCCCTAATCTTCAATGATTATCTCACCGACGCCAAACCAGATATTTGCGCTGTAACTGAAACATGGCTCAAGCCCTCAGATACAGCCTTAATAAACCAACTCCCTACGCCGACCTACGACTTCTTCTCTCTCACGAGACTGAAAAAAAGAGGAGGTGGCATCCTTCTAGCCACCAAAAAAAGCCTCAATTTCACCCAACACCCATTCACTTCAAACACAAAACTGGAAGTCGGCTTCTTCACATCACAACATCTTCAAATCCTTCTCGTCTACGCCCCCCCAGGGCTCCTAGAAGCAGACGTCTCCCCAATCCTCGAAATCACCACTACACTCATTGACCTAGATTCTCCAGCAATCATCTTAGGAGACTTCAATCTTCACATAGACAACCCTTCACCATCTAATAGTTGCGTAACCCTCCTCACAGCCCTATCAGCAATGGGATTCCAACAATTAGTCAACGAACCCACTCACAAAGCGGGTCACACTCTGGACTTGATTTTCAGCAACAAAGGCATTACGACTACATCCAATGTGAAGATCAAAAAAGTACCATGGTCGGACCACACTCTCATCTCTACCTCTTTCGCCTTGAAAGAGACCAACACCCCTAATATTCCTTCACCTTCATTCCAATACAGGAGGCGATGCTCCCCAGATGATCTTAACATCCAGATGGAGTCACAGCTCCCTCTATTAGATCTCACCGACCCGAACACTGCCATTCGTTCCTGGAACAATATAACAGAAAATATAGCTAACAAGCTCTGCCCTTCAACTATAAAAAAATCTCACACCAATGCCTCCAACAGACAACCTTGGTTCACCAATGAACTCAGAAAACTAAAACAAAGCTTAAGAAAGAAAGAAGCGACTTGGCGTAAAACTCCTAGTGACATCACCATCTCATCATACAAATCTACACTATACCAGTACAAAGCCCTCACCTCAAAATCAAAAAAAGATTATTTTGCATCTAAGATTCACAACCTGGTCTTTGATGCTAAAGCCCTCTTCGCTTATGTATCCAGCCTCACGCAAACCATACCGCGAGAAATCCCCAGCGACATGGCACAATCCAAAGCTGAAGAACTGGCCCAATTTTTCCAAAATAAAATCGACAATCTTTTAACCCAACTGCCTTCCAATACAGTAGACGCCCTCCCAACATACCAACACCCGACCTTCTTAAACTCCAGCCTTAACACTTTTGAGCCCGTCTCTTCCACTGAGATACAAACCATCCTGAGAAGAATGAAACCTTCATCTCATCCTGCAGACCACATCCCCACTAAACTACTTCTATCCATTCCAGACACAATAGCTACATCATTGACAAACATCATCAACTGCTCTCTAGCCCAAGGATCCTTCCCAGACGATCTCAAAATGGCCTCAATCTCACCTCTCCTAAAGAAACCCAACCTTGACCCAAAGGACCCCATCAACTTCCGCCCCATAGCTAACCTCCCATTCATCGCCAAGATCATGGAAAAACTTGTTAACACTCAACTCTCAAACTACATAGAAGACAACAATCTCCTCTTCGCCCCACAACACGGATTTCGAAAAAATCGAGGCACAGAATCTCTCCTCATCTCTTTGACAGACCATATACTATTGGGCCTTGACAAAGGAAACTCGTTCCTACTAATCTTGCTAGACCTATCCGCAGCGTTTGATACGGTCAACCATGCCATCCTCCTAAACCTATTGTCATCCATAGGAATCAGCGGCACCGTCTTCTCCTGGTTTAAAACCTTTCTCAACAATAGAGGTTACAAAGTTAAACTCCAAAACAAGGAATCCTCAAGATTTGACTCTGCTATAGGAGTCCCACAAGGTTCTTCACTATCCCCAACTCTATTCAATATTTACCTTCTTCCTCTATGCCAACTTCTCACTGACCTCAATCTAAAGTTTTTCCTATACGCAGATGATATTCAAATCATCATCCCTATTAAAGACACTTACTCTAATGCTCTTGACTACTGGGAATCATGCCACCAAAAAATCAAACAACTACTCAACAGCCTACACCTCATCTTAAATTCCTCCAAGACTGAGATCCTACTCATCTCGCCTGAAAACACAAACAACAGTACTCTTCCTTCCAATCTTCTTACCACACAAACCAGAGACCTAGGAGTGATAATAGATAACCGGCTAAACTTCAAGGCACACATCAACAAAACAACTAAAGACTGCTTCTATAAACTCCAGGTCCTAAAAAGGATAAGACCTCTTTTCCACGCTCACGATTTCAGAACGATCATCCAAGCAGTCATTTTCTCGAAACTGGACTACTGCAATTCCCTATTGCTAGGTCTACCTTCATCCTACTCCAAACCACTCCAGATGGTGCAAAATTCAGCAGCCCGTATTCTGACAGGCACAAGGAAAAGAGACCACATCTCCCCCGTCTTGAAAGAGCTTCATTGGTTACCCATATACTTCCGCATCATGTATAAGGCCTTAACCATCATCTATAAAACTATACATCAACTCACCACTCTCGATCTCCAATTCCCTCTCCAATTACATAATTCTACTAGACCTACCAGAGATGCTTATAGAGGCTCCCTACTAGTTCCCCCAGCGAAAACGACCAAACACATCACCCTAAGAGATCGCGCCACCTCCACAGCTGGCCCTCTACTGTGGAATTCCATTCCTACAGACCTCAGACAGGAGCCATGCCTCCCAACATTTAGGAAAAAACTTAAGACTTGGTTATTCAAGCAAGCTTTTCCGGACACAACCTAATGACACAATCCAATGACTCATAAAACACCTTGCCGTTTGTATTTAATATTTATTCTATACTACATTTATATTGTATTTTGTTAACTAGTCTCTCCTCTCTTCTTCCTTCCAAGTTCGGCTTCCCTTGTTAAATGTAACTGTACCTTCTGTCACCACAGTTCTAGTTCCATGTATTTATTATCATTTTTTGTATTTATTGCACCCCCGTTCTATGTAAACCAGCAAGATATGTTTTCATGATTGCCGGTATATAAAAACTCTAAATAAATAAAACAAATAAAAAAATCAAAACAAATAAATATCGGACTAGTTTACTGCTCTCCTGCTCACCAATAATCTTAATATTTACTAAAGAATTCCCTAACCCAGAGATGACAATAATCTTAGGAGACTTTAATCTTCATGTGAGCATTCGACATGTTCCTAGAAGCAGTGGACACCCTAGGATGGACCCAACACGTCCCTAAAGCCACCCACAAAGCTGGCAATACGCTCGAGCTCATTTTGGCAAATCCCAATAATTATTGTATAAAAACTAAACAAGCAACAATCCCCTGGTCCGACCACCATCTAATCAAGGCAGATCTTATCTACAAAACACAAATACTGAGATGCTCAGAAAATATATCCACCCAGACATTCAGAAGGAAAATAAGTTCCAAAACATTAACTAATGCTCTAGAGCCCAAAATCTGTGACCTAAACCTAAACAATTGCACTGAAGCATTTGATTCATGGGAAAAAATGCGTAGGAAAATAGTAGACAAATATTGCCCAATCCAAACCAAAAATAGATACAAAAATAATAATCTGAAAAAAAAAAGACTGAAAAGCTGAACAGCTTGGAGAAGAGATGGCTGAGGGGGGAATATGATAGAGGTCTTTAAGATCATGAGAGGTCTTGAACGAGTAGATGTGACTCGGTTATTTACTCTTTCGAATAATAGAAGGACTAGGGGGCACTCCATGAAGTTAGCAAGTAGCACATTTAAGACTAATCAGAGAAAATTCTTTTTCACTCAACGCACAATAAAGCTCTGGAATTTGTTGCCAGAGGATGTGGTTAGTGCAGTTAGTGTAGCTGGGTTCAAAAAAGGTTTGGATAAGTTCTTGGAGGAGAAGTCCATTAATGGCTATTCCCTGTGGGGCGGATTTTAAGAGCCCTGCTCGCGTAAATCCGGGCGGATTTACGCGAGCAGGGCCCTGCGCGCCGGTGCGCCTATGTTCAATAGGCCTACTGGCGCGCGCAGAGCCCCCCCCCGAGGGGGGCGTGTCGGGGGCGGGGCCGATCGGCGTAGCGTTGGCGGGGCGTTTTGGGGGCGGGCCCGGGTGCGTGGTTTCGGCCAGGGGTGGTCCGGGGGCGTGGCCGCGCCCTCCGGAACCACCCCCGGGTTGTGTCTAGGCGCGCCAGCGGCCCGCTGGCGCGTGGGGATTTACTTCTCCCTCCAGGAGGTGTAAATCCCCCAACAAAGGTAGGGGGAGGGTTTAGACAGGGCCGGGGGGGTGGGTTAGGTAGAGGAAGGGAGGGGAAGGTGAGGGGAGGGCGATAGCGAATTCCCTCCGAGGCCGCTCCGATTTCGGAGCGGCCTCGGAGGGAACGGCGGCAGGCTGTGCGGCTCGACGCGCGCCGGCTACACGGAATAGGCAGCCTTGCGCGCGCCGATCCAGGATTTTAGCGGATACGCGCGGCTACGCGCGTATCTACTAAAATCCCGCGTACTTTTGTTTGCGCCTGATGCGCCAACAAAAGTACACGAACGCGCCGTTTTTGAAAATCTACCCCTGTACGTACCGGATCAGTCCAGACTCCTGGGTTATGCCTCCGCACCATTAATCAAGTTTACTTAGGGGTAGATTTTAAAAAAGTGCGCCTTCGCATACTTTTGTTGGCGCACCAGGCGCCAACAAAAGTACGCTGGATTTTAGTAGATACGCGCGTAGCCGCTAAAATCCAGGATCGGCGCGCGCAAGGCTGCCGATTTTGTGCAGCCGGTGCGCGCCGAGCCGCACAGCCTGCCTCCGTTCCCTCCAAGGCCGCTCCGAAATCGGAGGGAACTCGCTTTCGCCCTCCCCTCACCTTCCCCTCCCTTCCTCTATCTAACCCACCCCCCCCGGCCCTATCTAAACACCCCCCCCTACCTTTGTCGGGGGATTTACGCCTTCCGGAGGGAGAAGTAGATCCCCGCGCGCCAGCGGGCCGCTAGCGCGCCGAGACGCGACCTGGGGGTGGTTCCGGAGGGTGCGGCCACGCCCCTGATGCCCCCTCGAAAAACCCCGGGACTTACGCGAGTCCCGGGGCTCTGCGCGCGCCGGCAGGCTTTGGAAAATAGGTGCGCCGGCGCGCAAGGCCCTGCTCGCGTAAATCCGGGCGGATTTACGCGAGCAGGGCTTTTAAAATCCGCCCCTTAGGGAATAGCCACTGCTATTAATTGCATCAGTAGCATGGGATCTTCTTGGTGTTTGGGTAATTGCCAGGTTCTTATGGCCTGGTTTGGCCTCTGTTGGAAACAGGATGCTGGGCTTGATGGACCCTTGGTCTGACCCAGCATGGCAATTTCTTATGTTCTTATATTCAAATAATAAATGGTCATCCTTTGACCCAGTCTCGAAACTAGAAATAAACAAAATCCATAACAAAACTAAAACCAGCTACTCACGCTCTCTATCTCATTCCAGCCTCTTCGCTGAAGCAAGTAAATCAAACAATAACCCCCACTGTCACAATGCTTGTCAACCTTGCCCTCACAGAAGGTTGTATCCCCAAAATCTAAAACAAGCAATTATAAATCAGGAAGATCTTAAGATTGGGATAACTACAGACCAATCTCTAATCTTTAACCTTCCTCTCGAAAATTCTTCAAAAGGCAGTTCTTTCCCAATTACAAAAAACCCTGTACCCTAACTAATTTGGCTTCAGGAAGAATCACTCAATAGAAACCCTTCTACAATCCATAACAGACCCTATGTTACGGGGCTTCAACTCCAATAAATTGTTCTGCCAAGTTTTGATCGACTTACAGCTGCCTTCGACACAGATGACCATAATCTTCTATGCCACCAGCTGAGAAACATGGGGATTGATGGAAATGTACTAAAATGGTTCATCTCTTTCCTTGCTGACAGATCTTTCCCAGTAAAACTTGGTAATCACCTATCCAACACATTCCAGTGCACAACTGGTATCCCGCAGGGATCTGTGCTATCAGCAACCCTATTTAATATCTGCATGCTGCCAATGTGCAAATTACTAACTGCCCTTGGAATAAACTTCTTTCTATATGCAGATGATCTACAATTCTATATCCCTCTAACAAATTCATTTGAAAAAACAGCATCACTTATTTCTGGATATATGATCATCTTGCACAATTGAAACTATCAATGATCTAAAAAAAAAAAAAAACTGAACTAATTTGGTTGAGCCGAAACACAGCAAAATCAGTTTCACCCGGCATTGATCTTGGATACTGCCAGCTAACTCCAGCAACTCAGGTAAGGGATCCTGGTGTCCAAAGTGACGAAAATGTATCTAAGAGGACCCACATCAGCAAACTCTAATCTGGTTTCCACAAAATCTGAATACTGAGCCAACTGAAACCTCTACTAAGCACAGCTGACTTCAGAACCGTTTTACAATCCCTAATATTCTCCAACTTAGACTACTGCAATTCTCTATTCTTAGGACTTCCAGCTATTCACCTTAAACCGTTCCAACTTCTACCAAATGCTGCAGCCAGACTTCTGACTGGAAAGAGAAAATTCAAGCACATCAGCATTGCATTGGCTCCCTGTACAGTCGAGAATAATATACAAAGTACTAACGGTAATATACAACAACATGAATCCAAACAATGATTTGATGGGAATAACATTGAATCCACATATTCCCACACGAACGCTAAGATTTCAGAACAAAGGCCTGCTAGAAATCCCGACCTAAAAAAATTCTCATCTAACACAAACGAGAGACAGAGCGATATCAATTGCAGGCCCAAATCTATGGAACTCAATGCCAGAGAATCTTCAAATAATAACCAACATTAAGAAATGTAAGAATGAACTGAAAACCTGGCTATTCGATAATGCCTACTCCTCTGATAACCAACTCTGTCCTGTCATTACCCCTTTCTGTCATGCCCCCCCTTCTAATGATTGTAAATGCATCCTATATTTATTTATTTAGTTAATCGTTTTTATATACCGATAGCCGTTTTCACATCGTATCGGTGAACAGGGAAACAAAGCACCTAAATGTATGGCAAAACAATTACATGGAACGCATAAGAAAACAAGTAACTTCATCACATAAAATATGGCAAAACAATTACATGGAAAAGCATAACGCATAAGAAACAAATAACTTCATCATAACTTCATCATATAATAAATAAACAACTTCATCACATAGTAAATTATATGGAACGCATGGTGACAGGGAGGGGAGGCATTGAAAATGTTAGATATTAAATGTTTTAGGAGGGAGGGGAAAGAGAAGGAGCTAGAAACAAGATTATGTACAATCCAGAAGCAAGAGTTTAATAGAGATTAGTTATGATTTCTGCGGAGGTGGGGTGAGTATGGGTTAGGAGAAGGCCTCTTGGAACAGCCATGTTTTTAATGTTTTTTTGAATTTCGTTGTGCAAGATTCTAAGCGGAAGTCGGGGGGCATGGCATTCCGGATAGAGGGACCTGTTATTGAGAAAGCTCTCGTCATTGTGGAGGCGAGTTTAGTCAGCTTAGGGGCGGGAAACTGGAGGGTTCCTCGGTACGCAGTTCGTGTAGGTCTGATGGAGGAGAGGAGTTGGAGAGGCCGTGTAGCCATTGCGTGCTTTTGTTTACTAGAGACTTATGTATGAGGGATAAAGTTTTGTATTGTATTCTCGAGTTGATAGGAAGCCAATGGAGATCTTTCAGTGTAGGAGTAATATGTTCGTTCTTGCGCGTATTTCTAAGGACTCGAGCTGTGGCGTTCTGTAGGAGTTGTAGGGGTTTGATGGTGGAGGCGGGGAGGCCGAGGAAGAGGGGGTTACAATAATCGATTTTGGAGAAGTTGATGGTTTGGAGGACAGTGCGGAAATCGGTGAGGTGTAAGAGGGGTCTTAACAGCAGTCTTTTAGGGTGGTTTTGATGAATGATTTTAAGGATAGTTGGTTGTCGATCATGATACCTAGGTTTCGTGTGTGTAGGGAAATGGGCTTGGGAAGCGGGGGGAGGTTGGTGCAAGAGAGGGGGTTGGGGGAGATTACAATTCAGTTTTGTGGGGGTTGAGGGCTAAGTTCATTTTTGTGAGAAGTTGGTTGATGGAGGTGAGGCAGTTGTCCCATGACTGGAGGGCTTTATGTAACGAGTCCGTAAATGGGATGAGAATTTGGAAGTCGTCCGCGTATATGTAGTGGGTGATGCCTATGTTTGAGAGGAGTTTGGAAAGGGTTAACATATAGATGTTGAAGAGAGTCAAGGATAATGAGGAGCCTTGGGGGACACCACGGTTAAGGTTAATAGGGTCAGATTCATGGTTGCCTAGGGTGACCTTATAATGTCTGTTTTCCAGGTAGGATTTTAGCCAAAGTAGTGCTGTTCCTGTAATGCCAATATCCGCGAGGAGGCTAATAATGTTGTGGCTGATAGTATCGAATGCAGCTGAAATGTCGAGCATAGCCAGGAGAAAGGATTTGCCGCTATCAATCCCTTTGAGGATGTTATCTGTTAAGGATATTAAGAGTGTTTCTGTACTGAGGTGCTTACGAAAGCCAAATTGGGACGTGGAGAGAACCTTGTGATGGTCGAGGTATTCCCTGAGACTTTAGCTAGGAAGGGTAGATTAGAGATGGGTCTAAAGTTGGAGAGATCTGTGGGGTCAAGGTTGGGTTTTTTGAGACTCTGACGATTGGCATTATATGTCTGTCTTTGAAGTGCACCCTTAGATTTGGAATGTTTCCTTGAATGTTTACCCGTATGCCTGCCTGCCTTTGTAATGCACCCTTTGTCTGTGAGTGTTAAACCTGTGCACCGCTGTGATCTAGTGATTCTCACATGGAGCGACGGAATATAAAACACTCAAATAAATAAATCATCAAAAAATGTGAGACAAAGAAATGCGAAAGGTGTCTACTGTGATTTAAAGCTAATAATAGTAATTTATTCCACGTTATTGCACTTTTCTTGTCCTTTAGATTAGCAGAGGTGGAAGAGAAAGCGGCCGCTGTGTCGGAGGATGGGACTCAGACAGAGGAGAACGTTGAAAAAAAGCTGGAAGAGGACAGCACCACCGCCGAGGTGGGTGGTAAGGAGGCCATGGTCATGAGCTCCTGCCTGTTTCGCTCAAACTCTGACCTTCCTGGCCATGTTCAGTAATCTCGGTGCAAAAGCAAATCTTAGTTTTACTTTATGCATGGCTGCTGTTGAACTGGAAGTCTGTGCTTGCACACGTTCATAATCTGAATTTGTACCCGCCGGCCTGCAGGGGAGTTTTCAGGAGGAACCTCCCCCGCAGAGCTCCCTTTGAGACTGGGGGACCCACCAGCACCATGAGCATTCCTGCACCTGCATCCTCCGTAGAACTGGTGCAGAGCCGGCTCCGTGAACCATTGTGAAATCCCTGTGGGGGGGGGGGCTGTCTGCTGGCTCGGCCTTCCCCTTGGTGACGGGGGAGGGGGGCACGGGTACTTTTATCTTCAGAGGGGGAGGGCGGTCTTCAGCCCCCACGTTCTACCTGGGCGACTGCTCAGTGCGATCGTGAGAAAGTTGCCCTCCAAGACACTTTTGGTGCACACGGTTACTGCACAGAGGAAACAGGTTCTGAAGCTCAGGATGTGTTCTCTTTCCCTTCTGTGGTGATGGTGCCAGGTGCCTGAGCTTTGGGTCCCAGTTTTCTGAGCAGAAGGCTTCAAAATGATAAACATGAGCCTGGGGTTTAGATTAGCCACAGACAAACTCGCAGGAATCTTCGTACGACTCATCTATTTTGTCGGGGGCCCTGTAAGCAGGAGGAATACGTTCGTATGGGAATGTTGACTGATAATGTTACACATGAAATATATTTTATTTTGATTTCAGTGAATTTTAGAATTTAAGAAGATCGCTAGAAGTGTAGTGCAGTAATTGAAGGACAGCGTCTGATGCAGGGAAGAGATTTCAGAAAGAGATGCTCAGATGTGACGTGGCCATTGTTCAGCTCCCAGAGCTCGGGCCTAAAGCCCGTTTAATGCCTAACGAGTGGCTCTTGGTGCCTTGTATTTTGCACTGACTTCTGAATCCTCTTTCTCGGACAGTTCGTCAGCGAAGTGGAGAGTCTGAAGCTTCAGATAAAATCTCTGTGTAAAGAGCTCCAGGAGGCCCACGTGAAACTGAACGAAGCCGAGCGGCTGAAGAAGAGGCTGCAGGAAAAGTGAGAGCACACCGGGGATGAGGGAGGGGGCGAGCCAGCGCCTCCCGTCTGCGGCAGAGGGCAGCCCTTAGTGTAATATGGGGGCTGTTCTTTCTGTAATGACCTCACTGCAGAGGAACGCAGAGTTTAGCTGCATTAACTGGGAGCAGAATTTGAAACATTTTAGGTTTTATAGGAGTGCTGTGCGAAAAGTGATTCCATTCCCCTCCACCCTCGCACCCAGACTCTCCTCCTATCCTGCTCGGTCGTGCACAAGAATTCACGAGTCCCACAGATGGGAGGCCCAATGGCTCTAAAGGCCAGTGAAAGTCGAGTGAGCCCAGATCAGTCCAGTCACATGGGTTACTCTCCCCTACCAGCAGATGGAGACAGAGAGAAGAAAAGCTCTTATTGTACATTAGACAGTGTAGCACCTTGCAGTCGTTCCGTATTTCTCTGTCTCCAGCAGATGGTGGAGGTGCAAAGCCTGCTGTCAGACTTTGGCGATGAAGATTACTCCCGGGGGTTCTAGGACCTTGAGTTGGGACCATCCTCCTGGTTAGAGTAGGGACGAGCAGGGGGTTGGTGGAGGGCTTGAAAGCCAGTGGTGCTGCTCCCTCATCCCCCTGCCTTGCCTCTCTTCCTGGCGCTGCTGACTGCCTCGATGCCTCTCCTTTCAGGAAAGTCAACCTTTTGATTTTTACTTTCCTTTTAGATTCCATTAAGGCTTGTTAAAAAAAAAAAAAAAAAAGAAACAAAACAGGAGGAAGCCTGGTAGAAAGTTTTAATTTTGCTATGCAGAGGCAGTCGGCGCTCAGGCTGGAGTGGGCTGCCTGTCACCCGCATTGCCGGTGAGTTTGGGCAGGACCCGAGTCAGCAGGGGACGCGTGCACGGCTGCGTGGTGCCAAAATGGTGGTTCCGCTGAACGCGGGAGGCAACGTCCTTAGAGTGTGGAGGTCCGCGGTGAGCGATCCACGCCTCCAGGCTATGAAGGGCATATTCAGGAGGCGGGGAGGGCCGGTCAGGAGATTCCCCTTCGATGGGAAAGGTCAAGAAGTCTGGCGGTCTCTGCAGGCTCTGCTTCAGGTCCTGCTGTGGCTGAGCAATGCCCGGGAACGGCGGCCATTTTGAGCCCTCCCGATCTGCAGGAAGGAGATAGGAAGGCCTTCTCTGAACCGCCGAGTCTTACCTCCTGTCTCGGGAGGCTAGCGCGCGGCGGGGGATGTGATCCCTCTCAGAGGAGCCTCTCTCTCTCCGGATCTTGTGTTTGTTTACCAGAGCTTTTTCCTTTAGAGAGAGCTCCTTGCTGGTATTCCCCTGTTCTGGGGGCTTCCGTAATCCTCTTCTGCCCTTGGTGCCTAGGGTTGGTCTGCATTCTGTGGGTGTAAAAGAGGAAGGAGTTCTCCCTAAAGTGGCCGGACCCTTTCAGGGAAAACAGAATTCCCTGGGCTCTTCCAGCACGGGGAGTCAAGAACAAAGTAATTGAACCCAGAAGGAGTGAGAGAACTTCTCTAATTACACCGTAAGGTTTCCTTTCCTGTCTGCACCTTGCAGTAGTTGTTAGTATCCTTATCTGAAGGCTTGGGGGCAGTGTGCACAGTGCGGCAGTTGCTGTTACTCGTTACAAAAGGCTTGGGGGTGGCGTGCACGGTGCGGCAGCTGCTGTTACTCATTACAAAAGGCTTGGGGGTGGCGTGCACGGTGCGGCAGCTGCTCTTACTCGTTACAAAAGGCTTGGGGGTGGCGTGCACGGTGCGGCAGCTGCTGTTACTCGTTACAAAAGGCTTGGGGGCAGTGTGCACGGTGCGGCAGCTGCTCTTACTCTTTACAAAAGGCTTGGCAGTGTGCACGGTGCGGCAGCTGCTCTTACTCGTTACAAAAGGCTTGGGGGCGGCGTGCACGGTGCGGCAGCTGCTGTTACTCGTTACAAAAGGCTTGGGGGCAGTGTGCATGATGCGGCAGCTGCTCTTACTCGTTACAAAAGGCTTGGGGGTGGCGTGCACGGTGCGGCAGCTGCTGTTACTCGTTACAAAAGGCTTGGGGGCAGTGTGCATGATGCGGCAGCTGCTCTTACTCGTTACAAAAGGCTTGGGGGTGGCGTGCATGGTGCGGCAGCTGCTGTTACTCGTTACAAAAGGCTTGGGGGCGGCGTGCATGATGCGGCAGCTGCTCTTACTCGTTACAAAAGGCTTGGGGGTGGCGTGCACGGTGCGGCAGCTGCTGTTACTCGTTACAAAAGGCTTGGGGGCAGTGTGCACGGTGCGGCAGCTGCTCTTACTCTTTACAAAAGGCTTGGCAGTGTGCACGGTGCGGCAGCTGCTCTTACTCTTTACAAAAGGCTTGGCAGTGTGCACGGTGTGGCAGCTGCTGTTACTCGTTACAAAAGGCTTGGGGGCGGCGTGCACGGTGCGGCAGCTGCTGTTACTCGTTACAAAAGGCTTGGGGGCAGCGTGCACGGTGCGGCAGCTGCTGTTACTCGTTACAAAAGGCTTGGGGGCGGCGTGCACGGTGCGGCAGCTGCTCTTACTCGTTACAAAAGGCTTGGGGGTGGCGTGCACGGTGCGGCACTTGCTGTTACTCGTTACAAAAGGCTTGGGGGCAGTGTGCACGGAGCGGCAGTTGCTGTTACTCTTTACAAAAGGCTTGGGGGCAGTGTGCACGGTGCGGCAGCTGCTCTTACTCTTTACAAAAGGCTTGGCAGTGTGCATGGTGCGGCAGCTGCTCTTACTCTTTACAAAAGGCTTGGGGGTAGCCTGCGTGAGCTGGCAGTGCTGCTACCGTAATAATTAAAAAAAACAAAACACCCGAAGAACTATTTTTGTCTTTGTCTGCCATTATACACTACGGGATAAGTATTTATCCATTTAAGTAGATAACCGGACATCTTGGGGCGAGGGCAGTGGGTGGATCAAGACGGGGAAAATTATCTGGTTATTATAACCGGCTAAGTGCCTATATTCATCCTTATCTAGTTAAGTTAACCGAATAAGTATGACCAGCCTAAAGTTATCCGGATGTTACTTATCCGGTTAAATTCAGCAGTATATACTTAATATCCAGATAACTTAGATAACGGGATCTCTTTGAGTACTGGGCCCTGTGTTACTATGGTAACTGGATCAGACAGGAGATGAGGCTTGGGGGATCTTGAGAGCTCCTGCCCTTTTTTTTTGAAGGACAGCAAAGGCCTTCGTCAGTTGCAAGGGCAAAGGAGGTTGAAGCGATGGCAAGGCCGTGTCCCCTGCCGGAGTCTTTCCAGCACATAAGATTGTCTAAGGGAGATGCTTTAGCGCTGTCTGTCACGAAGGTGGGGCACAGCTGTCAAGGATGCCCAGGAAAGATTGAAGGTCAGCTCAGGCAGATTTTCCAGGTCATGACTTGGGTTATGGCACAGGTTCCTTATGCTTGGTTCAGCAGCTCTCTGTGGCCCTATCTGATTCAGGTATGCCTGAGGCAGAGTGGCCTCTATGACTGTTGCCGTGTACATTTCTGATCCAGACATCAACTTAGAGTGTCGTGTCTCCTGTTGCGTTATTATGGCTGAAAATTGGACTGTGGATGTTTGGTCCAAGTCTCTTTAGTAGTTTGAAGTTTGGAGGAGAGATTCTTTTTGGTGAGGACTTGGATGTTGGGTTCCATATTAGGAAAAAGATCGAGGCGTCATAGTGGATAACACATTGAAATCGTGGGCTCAGTGTGCTGCAGCAGTCAAAAAAGCAAACAGAATGTTGGGAATTATTAGGAAGGGAATGGTGAATAAAACGGAAAATGTCATAATGCCTCTGTATCGCTCCATGGTGAGACCGCACCTTGAATACTGTGTACAATTCTGGTCGCCGCATCTCAAAAAAGATATAATTGCGATGGAGAAGGTACAGAGAAGGGCTACCAAAATGATAAGGGGAATGGAACAACTCCCCTATGAGGAAAGACTAAAGAGGTTAGGAATTTTTAGCTTGGAGAAGAGACGACTGAGGGGGGATATGATAGAGGTGTTTAAAATCATGAGAGGTCTAGAACGGGTAGATGTGAATCGGTTATTTACTCTTTCGGATAGTAGAAAGACTAGGGGGCACTCCATGAAGTTAACAAGTTGCATATTTAAAACAAATCGGTGAACATCCTTTTTCACTCAGCACATAATTAAGCTGTAGAATTAATTGCCAGAGGCTGTTGTTAAGGCAGTTGGTGTAGCTGGGTTTAAAAAAGGTTTGTATAAGTTCTTGGAGGAGAAGTCCATTAACGGCTATTAATCAATAGGGAATAGCCACTGCTTGTTGCCGGCATCAGTAGCATGGGATCTGTTTTTTAGGTACTTGCCAGGTTCTTATGGCCTGGTTTGGCCTCTGTTGGAAACAGGATACTGGGCTTGATGGACCCTTGGTCTGACCCAGTATGGCATGTTCTTATGTAAGTTAGTCATGCTTCTTGAAGAATCCAAAGTAACTTGCAAGCCCTGGACTCTTCAAGAAGCATGACTAACTTACATAAGCTCTCTTTAGGATTTATTTCTTAGCTGGCCTATGTGTCTGGATCTCAGGAACAGTGAATGTATCCTTGAGAGCTCCCGATTTTGTTTTTTGGATGGAGACCCTCCAGTTGGCCTTTCTAGAGGTAAGGTTAGACCAGTGATGGTGAACATCAGTCCTCGAGTGCCACAGACAGGCCAGGTTTTCAGGATATGCACAATTAAAATGCATGAGATAGATTTGCATACAATGGAGGCAGTGCATGCAAATCTTTCTCATGCATATTTTTGTAGATATCCTGAAAACCTGGCCTGTCTGTGGCACTCAAGGACTGGAGTTCGCCATCCCTGAGGTAGACCCATTTGGAGAAATCATCAAAATTCCTCAGGTTTGCATTGATAGGGTAACACTTTCAGCTTCGAGTGCTTCCATTTGGATTCACTACAGCCCCTTACACATTTTCCAACGTGTTGGAGATGGTCTCTTATTCTCGTAGGGGCTTACATTCCTATTCACATTCTGGAAGCTCATCACAAGTTCCTCAGGTCGGCAGACGGGGGGGAACATTCTCAGTTCCGAGCACTTCCTTTCGGGTGTGCAGCAGTGCCTCACATGTTTACCAAGGTGAAGGTAGTTGGGGCAGCTGCCCTACAAGGAAAGGGTTTTCTAGTACACCCATTCCTAGAAGACTGATTTATTTGAGCGAAATCTTGGGAGGTTGGCCAAAGTCAATGCAGCGGGTGATGCGTAGATTGCAATTCCTAGGTTAGAGGGCCAACCTGGTTAAAGAGCAACCCGATACCATCATAAATATTGGACTAACCCGGGATGAGTTTCAAGTCCAATATGGCCAAGATGTTTTCTTTCTTCGGATAGAAGTTGGAAGTTACTGTGGCAATTTTTGTGTTTCTGGAATCCTGAGGTATGGACTTACTTGCCGGTTTTTGGTTCCATGGCATCTTTGATGGTCCTGGTTGCCTAAGCTTTCATATATATGTGACCATGCCAGAAGGCACTTCTGTGACAATAGAACCTTCAGTTGGAAGTTTTTGAACTCTGTTTATTTCTCCTTGGGATGCTAGTTTGAGTCTGTCCTGGTGGTTCTCGTGGGACAATTTGAATTAGAACCTAATGCTGGATGTCCAGAATTGTATCGTGGTGACCATGGATGCCAGTCTGAGAAGATGGGGAGCTATCTGTTAGGATCAATTCAGCACAGAGATGGTGGACATCGGAAGCTTCCTGGTACTTCAATGTCTGGGAAGCAGAGTTTTCCAAAAAGGCGTTGCTGTTCGTTTCTTCCACTAGCTGCAACCAGGCGTTGAGGGCCCTTTTGGCAACAGCAGTCAGCAAGGAGGCACCAGGAGCCTGGCATTTCCTTGGAGGTCAGTGAGTTGCTTCATTGGCTGGAGTGACTTCTCTTGATCCTGTCTGTGTCTCAAATGGCCGAGGTAGAGAACATACAGACGGATCTTCTCAGCAGACACATGCTGGATTCTGGGGAATGAGAGTTATTGTGCGACGTGATGTCCCTCATCCAGGTGAGGTAGGGTACCCCAGCTGGTCTCCATGGCATCCAGGGAAACCGCCAAGGCCCCTTGGTTCTTCTGTCACAGAACGAAGATTGGAGTAGAAGGTCTGAATGCTCTCTGAACCGTGACCGCACGGCATTGTGCTGTATATGTTTCCTCTTTGGTTGCATAGTTCTCAGGTGAATGGAAGCTAAGCAAGGAAAGATGATCTAGGTGGCTTCGGAGTGGCCTCAGCATCCATGGTTTGCGAGCCTGGTAAACCCTGGTGTTGGATAGACTCTTGATCGCTTTTCTCTCGCTGCCTGGTTTTTGAACAGGGATGGTTAAGGCGGAGGAGGTATTCCACCGAGATTGTTACACTATTTTCCTAGAATATGTTGTATGTAGAAAGTGTTTGAGGCCTGGTATTTCGAGGTAGGGGTCTTTCCGCTTCAGGCTTTTGTTTTCAAGGTTCTTTCCTTTTTTGCAGTGTGGATTTAGAAAAAAGTCTTGCTCTGAATCCTTTTTAACAAAGACCTTGAGGAATTTGGACCCTTTTTTCCACGTGCCAAAAAAGCCTCATGGATTGGATAGAAACCTAGAAATGACTGCAGAAAAGGAGCAATGGTCCATCCAGTCTGCCCAGCAAGCTTCCCATGGTAGTGTCTGCCGTGCCGTGCAGGATAACCCCATGAATTGGTCAGTTTTGCTTGATGTGCTTTGCTTAGCCGGACACTGGATGCACTATTTGAAAGTTGCCAACAGTTGTCGGAACATCTGTATGTACCTTTCAGCAAGGCAGAACAAAGCACAGAATGAGTCAGTTTCCGGATGTATTAAGGAAGCGTTGCTTCAACTTACATATGCCAAGGAGGGACTCCAGGCTCAGTCCATTAGGGCGCAGGCTGTGTTCTGGGCTGAATGTTAATTGTTTTCTCCACAGGAGATTTCTCGGACAGAGACAGGGACTTCGCTGCACACTGTTGCTGGATGCTTTGGGTCCTGCACTTAGCAGGGTTTGGGGAGAGGGTATTGCGAGCGAGTCTCCTGGGTGCTCACCCTCTTCAGGGAAGCTTGGGTACACCTCGCTCAAATGGACCGATCTGAGGAATGATGGTTTTTACCTACTAATTTTCATTCCTTGAGTTCCACAGATCTGTCCAGAGCCCCACCCTTTATTTACCCGAACACCGCTCTACTCTGTATGTATAGATGTCGTGTGTTGCCTTAGTTTGGCCTTCGGCTTCCCCTATGAGAGGGTGTTTTCCACGTTGGGTTTCTTTCCCCCGCTCGATTGGAAGTGGAGGGGGGTAGTTATGGTTTCTATCTTGGTTTGGGTACTGAGTGACTGCAGGTGACCACGGGTACAGCAAAGCTTTTCTTCTCTGTTTCCATCCGCTGGTAGGGGAGAAAACCCGTTCATGTGGACTGAACTCCGGGAGTCATGGAACAGAAATTAGCAGGTAAGAATCGATGTCCCTTTCTTGGCGGTGTGTTATTCATTGCATGTTCTGCTATCCAACACTCTGGGTTTTGGGGGAAATAGGTGATGAACGCTATTAAATGTGTGTGCATATATTGTATGTGTATTGTACCAGACAGACACAGGCACACACACAGACAGACAGACACGTCCCAACAAGAAACACTTGAGCAGAAGATTGAACTGCATGTTCACGCATCTGAAGAGTCGGAGAAGTAAGGTTGACCTGACTTCTCTTTCCTGCTAATGAAGGCCTGTAATCAGACAGACACCTGGAGATAGTCAGTCAGCCTGGGGCAGATTTTCTCCCGCTCTGACCTGGCTCTGGGGGCATGCGGTAGATTCACTCCGGGGCAGAGTACTTCGCCCGATGGAAGTAACTACAGCGTGCCCCGGAGCGTAGTGTTAGTTCCTTTTTGCCAGGTGGAAGCACAGAAATTCCTCTAATTCTCGCCCTGTACTTAAAAATAATAACGCAACCCAATGCAGGTTTTACTTTTATCTTTTAAAAAAGGTGTTTGTAAGGTTGCTTTTAAATGCAGACCCAGTCTGTGTGCGAGAAGTTAATCCTCGAGTATCCTGTGGGGTAAAACCACATGGAGGAGATGGTGCCTTATATTTAGGTGAATGTAATAAAGTCACTATAAGCAATTAATTTTCTGTTTGGGGCACTACTCACTGAATCTTTTCCATCAGTGATGTCCAGAACGAGAGGCTGAGCCTTTGAGGCTGAGGAGGAAAGCGGACCTAGTGGGGGGAGCTGAGAGTAACCATCGGCGGCATCACATCTTTCAATTTTGATTTGGCTCTCAGGTGCCAGGCCCTCGACCAGAAGCTCTCTGAACACGACGCTGAGCTGGGCGAGAAGCAGCAGCTGCAGTTCAGCGTGAGGAAGCTGGAGCTGCAGGTGGAGAGCATGGGGGAAGAAATCCGAATAGAGAAAGCCAAAACCGAGAATGAAATGTGAGTACAGGAGGGACAAAGCTGGTAAAGGCCTCTCGTTTGGGACCCCCAGTACGTTTTGTGATTTATATTTGCTGCAAATTCTCTCATTTTAGACCAAACAGAGTGTATGTGGCAACCTTATTAATCCAGTAGGTTTCATGCTGGATGTCTCTGCTTGGAAGGTGAAAGGCGGCTGCTGCCGCCGCCGCCCCGCACTCTCCTGTCCGCCTTGGAAGGAGACGTGTACCCATCCTCTCTCTCACTCGTGCATGAATTTCCACGTGTCCTGAAGCTTTCTGCTTGTTTTATCAGTTTATTGCTTTCTACAGTTTGGAACTGTTATGGTTTAGCGGTGTTTGGGTGGATCCTTGGGTACTGTGGGAGATGACCACGCCCACGGGAAGGAGCCCCGTGAGGAGCCACAGTACTGGGCTAGGCTCGGGACGCACAAACACAGACTTAGATCTTTTATTGTACAGCTGATGGGTACCACCAGAGGTGGCAGTCCCGGGACCCTCAGCAGAGGGGACCCGTCTCACAGAGATGGTATAGGGAGATCCAGGTGTAGGTTTCCCAGCACGGCAGAGCTGTGGGTGAGACAGACTGAGAGTTAGATTACTCACTAGATGGTGGCTGTAAGGTTGGCGATTCCCCCAGGCTGAAATAGATGGTAACAGGCACCGAGGCAGGGAGAGTGGGAACCTCGAGGAGCGAGTACCTGATCCCTGTAAGGCACCTGAAATAAAGCAGAGGGCCCCCGAGGAGCGGGTACCCAGGTTAGAGAATACCCCGAAGGGCAGAGAGAGCTTCCAGCGGCAGCACAGAAGCGGCAGAGTAGCTTAGACCGGACGAGTCCAATCCTAATCCGAGTCCTTGCTAACTCAACGAGCTAGCAAACAAGCGTAGGCTAAATACCCGGTTGGCGTGACGTCACTTGAGGGGGACGCCCCCCGAGGTTCCCGCCATAACTGGAATAAATACGTGGGTAGCGCGCACGTGCACCCTAGGAGACCCTTGGGAGGAACATGGCGGGAGGCAACGCCATAGCCGTTCCGGGGACGCCGGAGAGAGTGGCTTGCAGATACGGCGGAGTGGGGAGAGCAGAGAAAAAGGTGAGGCACAAGGGTCAAAGCCGTCTGAGACCTACGGATGCAACAGGATCTCTTTCTTGGGTTGTAGCTCCTAATATGCAACCTAACATCGTGTAACTACAGCAAGGGTTATTTTTCCCTATATGCAACACCTTGCACTTATCCACATTAAATTTCATCTGCCATTTGGATGCCCAATCTTCCAGTCTTGCAAGGTCCTCCTGTAATGTATCACAATCCGCTTGTGATTTAACTACTCTGAATAATTTTGTATCATCCGCAAATTTGATAACCTCACTCGTCGTATTCCTTTCCAGATCATTTATAAATATATTGAAAAGCACCGGTCCAAGTACAGATCCCTGAGGCACTCCACTGTTTACCTTTTCCACTGAGAAAATTGACCATTTAATCCACCGGTCCACTCCTTGTGCCCCTCTTGGAGTGTAAACTTGGTTCTTCGAGTCCTGGTAAGCCTGCCGTTCAAGCCGCTGAAGAGAGAAACCCTCAAGGACCTCACCCTGAAGACAGTTTTTCTGGTATCTATTTGTTCTGCCCGGAGAATTTCCGAACTCCAAGCTCTATTCTGCAAAGAGCCTTTTCTCCGTTTCACGGATTCGGGAGTATCCTTGAGTACAGTACCATCTTTTCTGCCTAAAGTGATCTTAGTATTCCATCTCAATCAATCCGTAGAGCTTCCGTCCTTCCCCGATGAGAGTTCGGCAGAACTTCGAAGGCTCGATGTCAAGCGAGTTCTCATTCGCTGTTTGGAGGTCACTAATGATTGTTGTTTGTCTGACCATCTTTTTGTCCTGTGGAGCGGTCCCAAGAAAGGGAACAAGGCTTCAAAGACCACTATTGTTCGCTGGTTGAAGGATGCATTTTCATCAGCGTTTGTTGGTGTCGGTCGATGTTCTCCAGAAAGAATTAAGGCTCACTCGCTACGAGCTCAAGCAGCTTCCTGGGCGGAGAGTCGGGCAGTCTCGCCGCAGGAGATATGCAGAGCAGCTACCTGGAAGTCGCTGCACACCTTTGCAAGACACTAAAGCTTGAATATACAATCACCGGTTTTTAGCTCCTTTGGCGCTCAGGTCATTCGAGCCGGGCTATCCGGGGACCCACCCTACGTAGGGAAGCTTTGGTGCATCCCACTGTCTGGACTGATCCAAGTACGTACAGGGAAAAGAATATTATTTCCTTCCTGCTAACGTTCGTTCCTGTAGTACCACAGATAAGTTCAGACGTCCTCCCTAATGATGTATGGGATTGGGACAGTCACTCAGTTCGAATGTTTAACTTTATGTAATTCAGAAAGTTTGGTGTTTGACACCTGGTTCCTGTTGCAAGTTTACAAAAAAAAGAAGAATAATAATAACATTTTTGGCCACTCTTTGAGTTTTGCTCTGACTCCATCTGCTGGAAGGGGGACACAACCCACTGTCTGGACTGATCCATGGTACCACAGGAACGAAAATTAACAGGTAGGAAATAATTTTCTTTTGCTGCCTAAATTCTGCTCCAGCAAAGAGATAAGGACCCTGGATGTGGTTAGTGCAGTTAGGGGCAGATTTTGAAAGGGGTACGCGCGTGCCCCCGAAAACCTGCCCCAAGCTCCCCCTGCGCGTGCCGAGCCTTTGTTGCATAGGCTGCCGGCGCGCGCAAAGCCCCGGGACGGCGTGTCGGGGGCGTGCCGTGGCCGGCGCGTCATCAGGGGCGTGTCGGCATGTCACGGCCGGCGCATCATCGGGGGCATTTCGGGGATGTGGCCGCGGCTTCCGGACCAGCCCCCGGACAGGACCATGGCACGCCGGCAGCCGGCCCGGCGCGCGCAAGTTACGCCTTGGGCAGGCGTAACTTTCACGATAAAGGTAGTGGGGGGAATAAGTTAGGGCCGGGAGGCGGGTTAGTTAGGGGAAGGTGCGGGGGGGTGGAAGGAAAGTTCCCTTTGAGGCCGATTTCGGAGCGGCCTCGGAGGGAACGGAGGCAGGCTGTGCAGCTCAGCGCGCGCAGGCTGCCGATTTTGCGCAACCTTGCGCGCGCCGACCCTGGATTTTAAAAGATACGCGCGTAGCCACGCGTATCTATTAAAATCCGGCGTACTTTTATTTGTGCAGGCGTACTTTTATAAAATCTACCCCTTAGTGTAGCTGGGTTCAAAAAAGGTTTGGATAAGTTCTTGGAGGAGAAGTCCATTAATGGCTATTAATCAAGTTGACTTAGGGAATAGCCACTGCTATTAATTGCATCAGTAGCATGGGATCTTCTTAGTGTTTGGGTAATTGCCAGGTTCTTGTGGCCTGGATTGGCCACTGTTGGAAACAGGATGCTGGGCTTGATTGACCCTTGGTCTGACCCAGCATGGCAAGTTCTTATGTTCTTATCTAATCATTTATTTATTTATTTAGCACTTTTCTATACCGACTTTCCAATAACAGAATTACTGATCAGTTTGGTTTACATTCTGAACAATAACAGTGACAAGTAAATGTCTTAAAAAGAACAGGTAGATATAACTTGGATATGAATATATGGGGTTAATAGCATAAAAGTACATGATACAGAGCCTAATGTAGGCAGAAGCAATAAATCATAGGCATAGGGCTGGGTTTTGAAATTTGGACTGCCAAATCCTGATCCTGCAGCAGAGGCAGCAGATCGCCTTTTAGGCTGGACCCCTCCACACCCTTTCTTTCTCTGCCCCTCCTCACCCACCTCTTTTCCCTTGTCCTCACCCCCCTCTCTCTTGCTCCCTCCCTCCCCTCTCTCTTGCTCCCTCCCTCCCCTCTCTCTCTCTCTGCCCCAGCACTTTGTTTCCCCACCCCTCTCTCTCCCCTAGTCCCTCTTTCTCTTTTCCCTTGCCCTCAACTCCCTCCCTCTCTCACGCCCTCCTCGCTTCCTCTGCCCCACTCCTCCCCTTCTCTCTCTTCCCCTACATCTACCTCTTCCCCCACCCCTGCTGGGGAGGAGGGAAATGATGGTATCTCAGGCCGAGTCCTCCTCCTCTGCTGCCTATGTGGCTGCCTGTACAGAGTCCCGTTCAGTTCAAAGCAGCTGTCAGGCCCAGAGCTGCAGCAGTGGAGGATGCGACTAGTGCACTCTTGCTGTCCTCATTCTGCCACAGAAAAGCTTCTGCTGGCCTGGATTTTTCACAGCAATTCTTCAATGGACAGCCAAATTGGTCAGGCCGTGGTCCCTGTGGCCCATCGCATCTCAACGCCTATGAATGGTACTGCAGAGCTTTCCCGATCCCAGTATTTCTCCGAGGGCAAGCAGGATGGCCGCCCTCACCCATGGATGACATCATTGGATGAAGCCCGGCCCAGAACTTTGATCGCAAAGATTCTAGAACTCTCAAACATGCCCTACTGAGCATGTGCAGCTGAGGTCATCGCCCTGCCCCCTGGGCAGAGCCACTCAGTCTCTCTCTTTCCACGGCGCCCTGTGGTCGTGGGAGCCGTGTGCTCACGGTATTGAGACTTGCTGTCTTCCTCTACAGTCTGTGTAAGTGATTTCTTCTAGAGCTGCAGCTGTTTCTTTTCCTTTATTGTATGGTAGTTTTCTTTTCTTTCTCTTTTTCCTCTTTCCTCTGTTTGCCAGCTGCATGGTGGGCCTTAGTCACTGTGCAGTCTGGCAGACCATTTCTGCAGTTTAGTTTGTGTCCTCTCCTTGCTTTGTCTGTCTTTGTTCTTTTTGTCAGGTCCTGACAGGACTGACTGAATGCAGTCCCTGGATGATCCGTGTAGGCCGCTGAGCCTGGGGACTCGCAGGAGTTCCATTTCGTTTCATTGACCAATCAGCATCGATGGATTTCAGACAGTGAAGAGGTCGAGGATCAATACTGTTTCTGTGGGAGGGGAGAGCTCATCACCATCCCACACCCAAAGAAAGTAGTCTCCACGGTCATGAGCCCTGGATGTCGTAGCCTCCCCTCCTGCTTACCGGTAATGGCAGTGCAGTGTCCCTGGGAGAGATGGTGAGCAGGAGCCTGGACATGCAGCTTGCTGCCGCACCTTCGGTACCATGCCCAGTAACGGTTGCCCGTGCTCTTCTGTGACCAGCGCACACTTAATCTGATACACAGATGTCAGGACCACTTTGGAGACCAGGACTGCCATTGAGCGCCATGGTCACCCTCGATGTCATCGGGGTGCGTGACCGCCCTTGATGCCATAAGGGCCTTCTTTGCTGTAGGCATTTGTGGACTTGAGGCACCAGAGTCATTGAGCGCTTGGGGCTTTGAGGTGGTGGACCCATCCATTCCATAGATGCCTCTGTTATATTCCATGCCATGGATGTCTCTGTTATATTCCATGCCATGGATGTCTCTGTTATATTCCATGCCATGGATGTCTCTGTTATATTCCATGCCATGGATGCCTCTGTTATATTCCATGCCATGGTTCCATTCCTTGGATGCCTCTGTCCCATCCCATCCATGCCATTGATGCCTCGGTGCCATCGATGCCCTCAATTCCATCGAGGTGCACGAATGGCCACCCCTCAATGCCATCAAGGTGCATGAGTGGCCTCCCCTAATGCTGCGGCCCTTGGGGCCATCGCAATACGTGGCCTCATTGCCATCATGGTGCGGAGCTGCCCCGATACCATCGTTGCCCTCCATGCCATTGAGGTGTGGGGCCACCATGGAGGCAATCGGTCCTGGTCATCCCCAAGGCCGTCGACCGCCAGGGTTCTTAGGAGCCTTCAAGTGCCACTGAAGCCCTCAAACAGTAGGGACTTTGGCCTTGAATGGATCAAGCACCAGGGTCGCCCTTTACAAAAGGCACCTTGGTACGCTGAGGCATTCCGGCATAGTGGTCTGGTGCCCTCGAGGTGCCTTGGCGGTGTCACAATCGAGCACTGAGGGACATTGTAGTGTGCCATCCATGGCTATCGGGCACCATGGATGCCAATGATCTCGAGGGCCCTGAGCCACTGGAGTTGGGAGGCATCGGAGGCCTCGCCTGGATTCATGCACCATTGGTGTTAGATTGCTCACGAGGCTATCGTCAGGGGTCCACCTTAAGGTCTCGGAGATAGCAGATGACTATCTCACCTTTATCGAAGGTAGACTCTGATGGACCAGTGGGTTTTGGATGTAGTCAGAAACGGATGGGCACTAGAAATGTTTAAATTTGTCTGGATGCTGTTCTGGTCTCTTCATGCAACTCACTAGTAAAGCAAGCAATAGTGGAGAGTATGCTGCAAGGGTTGATAGACCTCAGGGCAGTATTCTCAGTTCCCTACCTGCAGGAAGATACAGGGTGATATTCCAGCTATTTTATGGTACAGGAAGGAAAGGGGCTCTTTTTGATCCATTCTAGATCTGAAAGGAGTCAACAAGCATTTGCGTGTGGCTCACATTGGAATCAAAACCTTGCACTCCATCTTCTTGACAGCACAGAGGGGAGAGATTCAAGTCTCTCGATCTGACAAAGTCATAGCTGCACATCCCCATGCGACAAGAACATCAGCGGTTCTATGCTTTGCCATTCTAGGATGGTACTCTCAGCTTTAAACTTTGCCATTCGGCCTGACCATAGTGTCCCGAACCTTCTCCAGGTTCATGATGGTGGTTGTGGCATTCCTTCGCATCTATACCAGAATGGCCGGTTAATTAGAGTCAAAGGTGCAGAGGAGAGTCAATTGGAGTCTCACAGATTGATTCACCTTTTGCAGGAGCTGGGCTGGATAGTGAATGTAGCCAAGGGTAGTTTGCAGCCGACATGGATCCTGGAATATCTCAGAGTGCCATTCAAGACGGCATGGATTAGGGTATTCTTACCAGAGCTATGTATTTGAAAAAGTAAAGATGCATGTTCAGTCCTTGAGACTGACCATTCATCCAATGATGTGAAGTGATTTGCAGGTCTTAGGAGCCATGGTGGTGACATTGGATGTGGTACCCTGGGCAAAGGGCACATATGCATCCATTTCAGCTGGCTGTACTGTTGTGGCAGAATCCACGATTCCAGGAGTTCGCAGTGAGGATCTCCTTACTGGAACATGAAGTTGTGATAGTGGCTGCGAAAGGAGCATCTCACAAGCGGGTTATCTTTGGTCCCAGAACAGTTGGTACTCACAATGGACACAAGCCTCCAGAATTGAGTGGACTCCTTGTCAGGAGTTAGTAACACAAAGTCTGTGGCCCACCGAGGAAAGGCAGTGGACCATTAATTTTTGGAAGTTCATTCAGTTCGCTTAGTGGGTTTGTGTTTTGCCGAGTGGCTGGTAGGACAAGCAACATAAGTGGGGTCAGACAATGCAATGACGGTCGCCTACATCATCCATCAGGGCGGAACCAGAAATTGCCAAGTGCCAGTGGAGATGCGCTCGTAGAATGGGCAGACCAACATCTCCAGATGGTATCGACCTCTCACGTTGTTGGTATGGACAGTGGCAGGGCCAGTTTTCTCTGCGAGCATGCCTTAGATCCAGGAGAGTGGGAGCTGACAGACGAGACCTTTCAGCTCATAGTCTCTCAGTGGGATCAGCCATCAGTGCGAAGATACAATAGTTCTGCATTCACAGAAAGGACCCATGGATGTTGTGACGTGATGCTGTTGTTCAACAATGGTGGAGGGCGAGATGCTATATGTGCTCCCTCCCTAGTCAGTGTTTGGCAGGATGCTGCGGAGGATTGCGAGTCATCCCGGCCTTGTGCTTCTCAAGACTGTGGTGTTTAGATCTCCACTGATCGTGGATAGGCAACTCCTGAGGCTGGCTGTCAAACCAAATCGTCTACAGCAAGGGTTGTTCGAGTATGAGAATCCGGGTTGATTTGGTCTTATGGTTGAACCTTACGGAAAGAAGGCTATTCTCCGATAGTAGTGAACACGTTGTTCAAACCAAGGAGGTTTTCTGCATTTCTGGCTTAAATAAGGAGTGGAGAGTGTTTGAATATTGGTGTGGGGGTGAGTGATGGTCACCTGCTCAGAGTGGAGATGCCATCGATTTGGAATTCCTACAGGAAAGATTGGTTGACGCTGGCCCTAAAAACCTTGACAGTTTAGGAGTCAGTCCTAGCATGCTATGAAGGCTGTATTATTGGTAGACATTTGTCCTTTCTTACATCTCCTAGTGCCATCTTGGGAGCTTTAAGTTGGTGTTGAGGCCTAGGTGTAAGTGGGAGTGTCATGGGCGGAGGTCCCATCAGTGTCTCGTTCCGAGGTTTGCTGGGCAGCATCGTGATCCTTTTTACCTGGTCTTGGCAAGCATTACTGCTTGACTGTTAAAGCGCGAGAGGATGCGTTCCTCAAGAGGGCAATGTTGACGGGAGCGCAGGCAGCCCACCTGTGGGTGGATTGGCCTGCTTGTGTGCAGAGGAAGGTGAAATTGCTTCATACCTGATAATTTCCTTTCCTCTAAGGAAAGCAGACCAGTTCACAATCTCACCCTGGGCTGCCAACTGGTGGTCTTTTTAGTTCATCCTTTGTTGCAGGCAGATGCAGAGTGTTCGTTGACCGAATCACTTGGAAGCCTGGTAAGTGGCAAACCAGCCTGTTATGTTCACTTATAGTTAGTAGTTTTACTGAGTCCACGCCTTCCGAGTTGAGTGGAAGTTAACGGTTCGTTGGCTGTTTAGAATTGTGGTTCAAGTCTAATTGGTTGTCCACATTTTGGCTTTTATAGAGATCTGTGGCAGGCTGATGTTGGGGCAGGGCTATATGTCAGTGTCACCAGAGAGTCAGTTTACTCTGTCTCCATCTGCTGGTAGGAGTATATAACCCATCCGTGTGGATTGGCCTGGCTTCCTTAGAGGACAAGAAATTATCAGGTAAGAAGTAATTTCACCTTGGAGGAAGTGACGTCAGCGAGCTATATGGCTGCCTGAAAAGGGAGCTCCTCGGCAAGCCGCTCTTATTTGCGAATTTTTGGGCATCCCCGCGAGCTGAAACACAGATTTTTCGCTGCAAGAGGACGCTAAACAGGTCAGGATGACCTCTAAAAAGAAAGGGATTGATCTACAGTCTTTCTCTTACCGCAAAGGCGAAGTGTCCGGTACGGCCCACGAGGCGGGGGAACAAAATGGCGCTGACGCGGTAGAGCTGGCCGGCGCGCTAGATGAAGATTCAGCTCCCCTGAGCGCTGATGAAGTCCCGACTAGGAGGGAATTTCGGGAGTGGTTTGGGGAGATTAGAACGGACTTGAAATCATATAAAAAGGAAATCGCGACGATCATTAACGATTTTCAAGAAGAGCTCTCCTCCGTGGGTCGACGGGTCGATGATATTGACACACGTCTTGATTACCAGGAAGAATCCTCTAAAAATCACACCGAGCAGTTAGCGGAACTGCAAGAGGAAAATGTGGCCATGAAATCTAAGTTAGCTGATCTCGAAAATCGGGCTCGCAGGGGAAACCTTAGGTTCAGGGGATTTCTGGAAACCCCTGAAAATGCTGACTGTACTGCCCTCATTCAGCGCTTCAGCTTATATCTGCTGCACTCCACGGTGGAATTTAAGGATGCTGGCCTGGACAGCATTAAATTAGATCGTGCTCATAGAGTGCTTCGAGCACCGGGCACCAATCAGACACGAGATGTCATTGTTTGCTACCACGACTTCGCCATGAAAGAAAAGATAGCTAATATAGCCAGGAAACAAACCCGATGGGCCTGGGAGGAACAAGAAATATCGGTCTACGCAGACTTGTCACAAGCCACGCTATCGAATCGGCAGGAGTTGAGAGAAGCCACAGCCTTCCTCAGAAAGGAAAATGTAAAATACAGGTGGCTGCACCCGTTTGGCCTTCAGTATACTTGGGAGGGTAAATCCTCTCGTATTCTTACAGCAGGGGAGGCAGCTTCCCAACTGAAAGGTCGAGGCTTCTCCCCAACTGGATCACAAGTAGCGGGGCCTGGCAGGATGTCATCTAAACAGCAACCCCCCCGATGGCAACGGGTGGGGGCCAGAAACAGCCGTCTGAAAAGAAACTCAGATCATCGGAGGTCCCCGGAGTTGACTACTTGACATTAAGCCCACGACAAATGGGTTTGATATCTGTTTGAAGGCCTTAAACTGGTGACCCGGTTTACCTGAGCAAGTTCTCTTGTTAATGTTTTCTTCAGTCGTTTTGTTATTATGCTGGCAACCTTTATTGCTTTTGCAGCACACTAGCCCACCCAGATTCTCTATTTGGCTGGTGGCCTGAGGGAGCATGCAGCTCCTGATTGATATATTCCTCCTAAAAAAGGGTTTCAGATGAGCCTGCGTGGAGATATTAGCAGGCTAAGAAGGGGGGGTAGGGAGGGGCGGGGAGGGATGTTCGGGACTTTCTGTTCTATTATTAGCTTGTTTGAGGGGGAGCATCAACTCCTGTCTCATGAAATGCAACCCATGTCTATCCTTGTTGAGAATTCTGACTACACTACGATGCTGGCGAGCTGTATGTACTGCTTACTTGCGCTGCATAGTTTGCTGGGGGAGGAGGTGAGAATGGGACTTACTGTATCTTGTATGCTATGTGGGATGCATGGTGGAGGACTTTGGCTTATCTTAATCTTTGACTCCAGGTCATGGCCTCATTCCGTGTAGTATCCCTTAATGTTAAGGGATTGAATACCCCATATAAACGCCATAGCTTGTTTAAAGAATTAAATATGCTGAAAGCAGATGTGGTATTTATACAAGAATCTCATCTAAAACGCAAGTATGAGGGTCTGCTTAAACATCCGCAGTACCCTTATCAGTTTTTCACTCCATGCAAAACCTCCACCAAATATGCAGGGGTCTGTATTTTGATTGCGCAACACCTGGTGTTTGAGGAAAGAACCTGTATAATTGATCCGAAGGGACGTTACTTATTATTGAGGATTGTGATAGATGGTCAAGATTATACTCTGGTAAACTTATATGCCCCTAATCAGGACCAGGGGTCCTTTTTCAAAGAAATCAACAATTTGCTTCTGCTTCAGGGAAGGGGGCATCTAATCCTGGGGGGAGATCTCAATGTGGCTAGGCAGCCAGGGTTAGATACCTCAAGGGGGAGTGCGTCCTTGGCACCTATCCACAGGCAACAGCTACAGAAGCTGATGGATGATTGTCAATTAGTGGATGTGTGGAGAATGCATTTTCCAAAATCCCGTTCCTATACATACTACTCAGCCACTCATACCACATACTCCAGAATTGATTATTTACTGGTAGACAAGGCCATACTGTCCTGCATCTCCAAACCTGATATCCATCCAGTTGCTTGGACAGACCATGCCGCGGTTCTGATGGATATCAGTATACCACATTACACCAAGGGGGCGAGATTCTGGCGCTTAAATGACTCCCTATTGTCAGATGAGGCTTTTACTAAATCCCTTATTCAACAGATTCAGGAATTTTTCAAAATCAATGACACTGGGGAGGTGAACTCATCAGTAGTTTGGGATTCGTTTAAGGCCTACATTAGGGGTTTATTAATCTCCAGGGCGTCTTTTCTCAAGAAAAGGGACACCCAGACAGTATGCGAGTTGCGCCAAAGCTTAGACCAACTTACCCAAGCCCATCAACGCACAGGGGCCAAGAGACTCTGGCGGCAAATATTAAAGGTTAGAGAGGAACTATCAAGGTTGGGGGCAGAGTCTTTGGCGCACTCTTTGAACGTAGTCAAGCAGGCCTATTTTGAAGGGGGAAATAAGGCAGGTCGGACCTTGGCCCGTAAGCTTAAACAAGTCACGTATCAGAATACTATTTCCAAGATAAAAAATGGACGGGGGGAGTTACTTACCACCAATACTGATATTCGTGCCCGATTCCTGGAATTTTATGGTCAATTATATGCTTCGGAGGGTAATATTAGTAACTCTGATATAGACTCATACTTGGATGGGGTACATCTACCCACTTTAACACCCGAAGCACAGGCGCGGTTAGATGCTGAGATATCACCCGCTGAAATTTTACATGCGATTAAGACATTAAAGAATGGAAAATCACCGGGCCCCGACGGGCTTACGGCTAAGTTTTACAAATCATTTGCCCCTTATATAGTTGCTCACCTCCAAAAAGTATATAACTATCTGAGAGAGGGAGGGTCCCTGGCTCACAATTCTAATCTTGCTGGGATTACCATTTTACTGAAACCGGGCAGGGATCCCACCGTATGCGGTTCGTATAGACCCATATCATTAATAAATCTTGATTTGAAGATCTTAGCGAAAATAATTGCAGCTCGCATGAACTGCTTTATCACATTATTAGTACATCAAGACCAGGCGGGCTTCATGCCAGGTCGTTTGGCGGGGGATAATCTACGTAAATTGATTGACTTAATGTGGTGGGCTCATCACCACCGCCAGGAGTCCATATTTCTCTCTATAGACGCGGAGAAAGCGTTTGATATGGTCCATTGGCCTTATCTCTTCAGGGTCCTGCAAAAGATGGGGTTTGGCCCACATTTTCATGCCTGGATAACCAGTCTCTATAGTAATCCTAGGGCATGCCTAAAAATTAATGGGGGCTATTCTGATACTTTCCAAGTAGCCAGAGGGACGAGACAGGGATGCCCCTTATCGCCCCTATTGTTTGCCCTATTTCTCGAACCTTTGGCCATTACCATCAGAGATAATGTCAAGATAACAGGATTTACATTTGACCAACAAGCCTTCAAAATAACGTTGTTTGCTGATGATATTATGTTTACCCTGACCAATCCCCATGACTCCCTTACGGCTATAGAGGACGATCTTCGATGTTTCAGTCATGTTTCCGGTTTCAAAGTAAACTGGGACAAATCTGAAATTCTCAATGTCACCTGTAGCCCTAGCACTGTTCAAGCGACTCAACCATGTCACCCATTTCGATGGGCAAAACAAACCATAAAATACTTGGGGGTTCAGCTTGCGTCCCACCCCAGGGATTTATATAGCCTCAACTATGTGCCCCTACTTCAGAAATTGATGTTGGATATGGACAAATGGGGTAGTCTCCCAATATCATGGTTGGGACGAGTGGCCATATCAAAGATGAATATTCTCCCGCGGTTACTATATCTATTCCAATCCCTGCCAGTCCCGATTCCGCCTGAGCTCTTAAAGCAATGGCAGCGTAAATTAATGAGGTTTGTGTGGAAAAGGAAGCCTCCTCGGGTAGCCCGCAGGGTGCTGTACCAAACTAAGATGGAAGGAGGTCTTGGTGTACCGAATCTCAGTTGGTACTATGTAGCAGCACAACTGCGTCCTCTGATCCTCTGGCACCAGTCCCGTGATCCTAAACATTGGGCGATAATAGAACAATCACAAACTCCCTTGATGCCTTTAGCCGCCTTGGCGTGGCAGGACCCCAAGTCCTGGCGGCCTACGGGACACATGCTACCTACCACCAGACACACGTTAAACATCTGGAAAAGATGGAAAAGTAAACTTGTGGGTGACAAATCATGTTACCATCTTACCCACTTGTTTTGTACCACTAAGTTCCAGCCAGGAATACCACAATCAGCTTTCACCCTGTGGAAAGCTCATAATCTCCATAGGTTCGAGGATGTCTGGGGTGGGGTAGACATTCTTTCCTTTGCATCTTTTCAAGAAAAGTACAATATGCCTCCTATTGAGTTCCTGGCATATTCCCAACTCCGTCACTTTTGTCAGGGGGAGCGGGTTAAGGTGTGCTTAGCGAAGGGAAAATCGCTGTTTGAAGGTTATTGTTCTGTTCCCAGTCAATATAAAGGTCTTATTGCCAAGGTGTATAAACTATTGAATGCAAAAATATTGGACGATACCTCACATATCCGGGCATGGAAGAAAGACTTAACCAGAGAATATTTGGACTCGGATTGGGAAGCCCTTTTTGACTCTCTGCGTAAAGCCTCTGTATCATCGGCATTGGTCGAAAACGGATATAAACAATTGTACCGCTGGTACCTCACGCCTGAGCGCCTGGCCAAAATCTCCCCGAATAACTCTCCTTTGTGTTGGCGAGGGTGTGCATCCGTCGGAACCTATATTCATATGTGGTGGTCGGGGGCTTGCATAAGGCCGTTGTGGAAGCAGGTTGAAGACCATTTAACTAGGATATTGCATACACCGCTCCGAATACAGCTAGACACAGCACTTCTGAATGCGCCAGATAGTGGCCACCAACCTGCTCATCGTGCATTGGTGGTACAGACCTGTATTGCAGTAAGGCTGGAAATAGCAAAGGACTGGAAGGCACAACGAGGCCCAACCTTGGCGGCGGTGCTGGCACGACTTGATCATGTATGTACCCTGAGTAGATTAACAGCAGCAAAGCACCATACCATTCAACGTTTTCAGAAAAATTGGCAACCTCATCTGACTTGGCTCACCCACCTGAAGGCGTGAGCATCCACTTTTCAGTATATAATACTCCAACCCATAGCTCTGTTGGCATGCACGCATTGATTTCGACTCACAAGGACGCGCCTATGAATCATCACCGTCCTGAATCTATTTTTTGGGCTCAAGTAGCCAAGAAGGGACATTTACGGTTTTTAGTTAATAATCAGTCATATCTGATGGGGGCGAGAATGACTCATGCTCTCTAGCTGAACATCCAGTTTGGGGGAGGGGGGGGGGAAGGGGAAACAGGGGGGAAAATGTCAAGAGTATCAAAATTGTTTACACAGTTTGTCTTTGTATCTAACTTCTTGTTAATAAAACTTTAAATGGGAAAAAAAAAAGAAGTAATTTCACCTTCCCTGTACGTACCAGGATCAGTCCAGACTGCTGGGTTATGCCTCCCGTCCAGCAGATGGAGTCAGAGAGAAACTGAAAAGGCACCACTGATATACCCTGGTGCGCCCCCTGCGATCCTCCAGTATATCTCTGACTCCAGCAGATGAGAGAGCATAACCTTGCGGTCCTGATCTCCTGTAAATTGAATTGTGAAGGGATTTCCCTATCAGGTTTGACTTAATATAGAGGAGAAATCCTGTGACTAGATCAGTTAGTGATTTGTACCTAATTTGGTAATAATAAGTGGAGCCATAGCAGGCCAGGCAGGGCACTGCCCTACAGCCTTTTCCCGGGGTTTTTTTTCAGTCTTACCCAATGAGAGGAGGGGAGGATTAATCGGTGGGCCGGTCACTCTCCCTATCCGCCTCCTGAGAAGTTTCATTCCTCGGAGAAGAAAGTTTAGTTGGGTGTGCTACACCCCCTGCAGGCTCCACCAGCCACTTGTCTGTGAGGTACTTTAGCTGCTGGTGGCAGCGCTATTAAAAAAAAAAAATAATAATAATAATTTAAAAACGAGGTAATTGTGTCCACTGCCTGCGTTCCTCACTGTGGTCTCCGGAAGGGGTGGCTTGTCACCCAGCCCTTACTAGCGCCGTTTTTCGCGCCGTTTTTTGGTGTTAAAACAAAAAAAAACACCATGCCCCAAGGCACTGTTTGTACGGCATGTGGGGAGCCGGGCCGTCGGCTCTCCCGCGAGGGCCTTTGCTCCCGGTGCCTTCCCGGGGGTGAGGGTTCCTCGCGGGGGTCAGCCGCGGCCGGGAGCTCCCCTTCCCCGCGGCGTGGGGCACGGCCAGCGTCGGCCAAATCTCGGCAGTCCGCGCTGCCGATACCGGGGGCGGCGGCCATTTTAGAAAATTCGGCGGCCATTTTAAATGACTCGGATCGCGATGCGGTTTCGTCGGAAGAAGGGGATGACTCCCCCCCCCTGTCCCCACCGGATCTTAGCCCCCGCAGGTTACCAGGGCCTGTTAATTTGCCACCTGTGGGAGCAAAAGGAGGTTCTTTGAAGAGGCCTCATCCCTTTTCCTCACAATTTGTACTTTTGCTCCACAAGGCTTATATGGAGGCCGAAGCGGAATGGGAGCAGGGTACTCCTGCCCCAGATAAACGGGGGAGACTTTCTACTGGTCTCTACTTGCACATAGGGATACAAGAGTTCCATCAAAGATTTCTGCGCTTTATGGTCCTGGGATCTCACTTCCAGTTTTGTGCTCTTCCGTTCGGTCTGGCGACAGCTCCGAGGGTGTTCACCAAGGTAATGGTGGTGGTGGCGGCGAGTCTTCGGAGAGACGGAGTGTTGGTACACCCGTATTTGGACGATTGGCTCATCCGAGCAAAATCGCGGCGTCTCTGCGAAGATGCGATTCAGGCAGTCCTTCACCGGCTCCACTCCTTGGGGTGGGTGGTCAATTACACCAAGAGCCATCTGATCCCCTCCCAGAATTTGGAATTTCTGGGCGCCTCGTTCGATACGAAAGTGGGAAAGGTTTCTCTCCCACAGGCAAGGATGGAGCGTCTGGCGCACGTTCGCCGTCTCCTCGCCCTTCCCCTGCCTGTGGTATGGGATTACTTACAGGTTCTTGGATATATGGCATCCACACTGGATTTGGTTCCGTGGTCATTTGCGCATATGCGGCCGCTACAGAGGGCGCTTCTGTCTCGTTGGGACCCCAAATCGGAAGAGTTTCAGATACCTTTGCCACTCTTACCCCCAGCGAGGACCAGTCTACAATGGTGGTTGGATCCGGTCCACTTGCTCCAAGGCACCGATTTGGATCCGCCTCAATGGATCATTGTCACGACTGATGCCAGTCTGACGGGCTGGGGAGCAGTCTGTCAGTCTCAGTCCGCTCAGGGACGTTGGACGCCTCCTCAGACCAAGTGGTCGATCAATCGTTTGGAAACAAGGGCGGTTCGCCTAGCATTACAGCACTTTCTGCCTTTGATTCGGGACAGAGCAGTTCGGGTTCTGTCCGACAACGCAACCACGGTAGCGTATATAAATCGGCAAGGCGGTACACGGAGTCTACCGGTAGCAACCGAAGCCAGCCAGTTGATGGTGTGGGCAGAGCAGCACCTGTCTCGGATTGCGGTGTCCCACATCGCAGGAGTCGACAACGTTCAAGCAGACTATCTCAGCCGGCAACGACTAGACCCGGGAGAGTGGGAACTATCTCCCGAGGCACTCAGACTCATCTGTCGCCGGTGGGGAACTCCCCGGTTGGACCTCATGGCAACTCGTTTGAATGCCAAGGCAGCTCGCTTCTTCAGTCGCAGAAGGGAACACGGGTCGGAGGGCGTAGATGCGCTAGCTCTTCCCTGGCCTGCGCACGTTCTTCTGTATGTGTTTCCACCGTGGCCGTTGGTGGGGAAAATATTGCGTCGCATAGAATCCCACACGGGACCCGTCATTCTCGTAGCTCCGGAGTGGCCGAGGAGGCCGTGGTTCGCCGACCTCATCAATCTAGCGGTGGACGGCCCCTTGCGGCTCGGTCATCTGCCTCGACTCCTTCGGCAGGGTCCAGTATTTTTCGACCAGGCCGATCGCTTTTGTCTAGCGGCTTGGCTTATGAGAGGCGGCAATTGAGAAGGAAAGGATATTCCGAGTCGGTCATTACTACTCTTCTGCAGGCTCGTAAGCCCTCTACCTCGGTTGCTTATGTCAGGGTATGGAAGGTTTTTGACTCCTGGTGTCAGGGTCTGGAAGTGCCGTCGCGGAAGGCTACGGTGTCTCATATTCTGACTTTTTTGCAAGAGGGTCTAAAGAAGGGTTTATCCTATAATTCTCTGCGTGTGCAGGTAGCGGCCTTAGGCTGTTACCGCGGTAAACTTGACGGAGTTTCCATTGCCATGCATCCGGACGTTGCACGATTTTTAAAGGGAGTTAAACATTTGCGACCCCCGGTGCGACCTATCTGTCCTTCTTGGAGTTTAAATTTGGTTCTCCGGGGTCTTTGTACTTCTCCGTTTGAGCCTCTACGAAGGGCTACTCTCAAGGATCTCACTCTCAAAACTGTTTTTC
The DNA here is from genome assembly GCF_901001135.1 of Rhinatrema bivittatum. NCBI lineage: Eukaryota > Metazoa > Chordata > Amphibia > Gymnophiona > Rhinatrematidae > Rhinatrema > Rhinatrema bivittatum. Next base: position 10,634,201 of record NC_042623.1, on the reverse strand, counting down.
TCATCGCTATTTGTTCAGCTCGCCGAATCTCGGAACTTCAGGCGTTGTCTTGTAGGGAACCTTTTCTCCGTATTTCTAATTCGGGGGTTTCTCTACGTACCGTTCCTTCGTTTTTGCCTAAGGTAGTTTCCGCCTTTCACGTCAACCAGACGGTGGACCTACCGGCATTTGCGGTGGACGGGGCTGAGGCGTCGCGGCAACCGGAACTTCGCAAGTTGGATGTTCGAAGGACGCTCTTGCGGTACCTGGACGTTACCAACCCCTTTCGGTTGTCTGATCATCTGTTTGTCTTGTGGGGTGGTCCAAAGAAGGGAAATAAAGCTTCAAAAACTACGATCGCACGCTGGTTGAAAGAGGCGATTGTGTCTACTTACATTTCCCAAGGTCGCGCCGTTCCGGAGGGTCTTAAGGCTCATTCTCTGCGCTCCCAGGCGGCGTCGTGGGCAGAGAGTGGGTTTATTTCCTCGCAGGAAATTTGCCGAGCGGCTACTTGGAAGACATTGCACACCTTTGCGAGACATTACCGTTTGGACGTGCGCGCTCCGACAGTGGACTCATTCGGCAGTGGTGTGCTTCGTGCGGGACTGTCAGGGTCCCACCCCGTTTAGGGCAGCTTGGGTACTTCCCAGCAGTCTGGACTGATCCTGGTACGTACAGGGAAAGGAAAATTAGGACTTACCTGATAATTTTCATTCCTGTAGTACCAAGGATCAGTCCAGACGCCCGCCCATTTCAGTGAAGAGTGTAGAGTCCCGCAACTGTTGTTTTTTCGTGTTTTTCGGGTTCCGTTTTTTACGGGCACTTGCTTGTTTTCATGGTTTCCTCGTTTTTTCCACATGTTCATATACGTTTCATCTTTATATTGAGCTAGTCACAGAATTTGCCATTGTTTTCTAATTTCATACTGCTTTGTTATGGATTATACTGGAGGATCGCAGGGGGCGCACCAGGGTATATGAGTGGTGCCTTTTCAGTTTCTCTCTGACTCCATCTGCTGGACGGGAGGCATAACCCAGCAGTCTGGACTGATCCTTGGTACTACAGGAATGAAAATTATCAGGTAAGTCCTAATTTTCCTTTTGTCCAGGTGACTCAGAGGTTACCCAGACGGACTCTTTTGAATATTGACCTTTGGGTGAATATGTATTTTTGTGTATAATGATTTAGCAGAGACGAGACCAGCCTTCCGGTGGGTGGGCTCCCGTACCTGTCTGTGGATTGCACAGAGAAATGATTTAATCTGAACCCGCTCAGAAACCTTTTCAGCTTCCAGCACCTGGGCTGCTTATAAGATCTCGGGGCCCTCTGTACAATGTGTAGCTGTGGAGGACAAGTTTCAAATGATTTTACCCAGATAACTAAGCAATTAACCTGGGAAAAGCCTTGTTTTGAAAATCCCCCCCCCCCCCCTCAGTCACAAGTAAAAGCAGCCATACTGTTTCTCAGCAAAGCAGCAGCCAACGCGCACGATTTTCACGTCTAAACCCCCACGTGTGCTCAAAGGGGGGAGATTGTGCGCAGAACGTAAGTCCGGTGCCTGTGCCCCGTAGCCTCCTGTGCAGAGTCAGCCCGGGAATGACCTCCCACCGTCCTGCTCCCTGCTCTTCCAGGATATTTATTTATTTCACATATTTACATTGTCAGCTGCCCCTTTAACCGTTCTCCCAGAGTTGACCTTTGCTCAGGCCTTTCTTTCTCGGGAGGGAGCTTGGTCCAAGCCCTGGTCTTCGGCATGAAAGCCCCTGCCATGGCTTGATCTGACCTTTCTCCGGGCCAGTGTCCCTTTACTAACAATCAGCTCGATACAGTAAAGTTCAGTTGAAGATTTCTCGTCTGTAACGAGCTCGCTGCGCACAATTCGGACGAGTAAGGCAAACCAGCGATACAGTCTCCAGTTTTGCGCGTCCGTAGCGCTTCTTAAAACAGACGCGTAACCCTTCCCGCACCCGGCATGTAAATGAACGAATTAGCTGTATAATGAAGGAATTAGCTATTCCCCTCCGATACCGTAACGCGCGCTCAGGTTATCTCATTAGTAACGCACTGTTTTGCCGCGGCCCTAACGTGTTAGTTTACCGCCTCCCCCTAGTAGGAGTTAGGACTGTGAGTCTAGTAACAAATCCATCGACACCACTTAAGACACTCAAAAACAATAAAACACAATTTAAAAAAAAAGCGATACAGAGATGATCGAGAAAATGTAATGATGTGGGACACATAAAACCCGTCAGAATAAAAAATAAAAATTTTTAAATACCTGTCGGAGGGCCGCGTGGGTACAGGCGGCGGCGGCGGGAGCCGGGTGGTCGCGTGTTAAATCTAGGCCGCGGGCGGGTGGGCGCCTGTTCCAGGCGGCAGCGGCGGCGGGGGGACACGCGTTAGTTCGAGACGGGCGGCGGGTGGTCGCGTGTTAAATCTAGGCCGGGTCCGCACAGGCGCGCATTCATTCACTGCCGGTGGAGCCCCCACCGGCAGTGAATGAATGTGCGCCTGTGCGACCCCTGCGATTCGGCGCTCAAGGCGTGACATCACGGCATGTGACTGCCTTGAGCGCCGAATCGCAGGGGTCGCACAGGCGCGCATTCATTCATTCACTGCCGGTGGGGGCTGCCGGAGAGGCAGTCCCCACCGGCAGTGAATGAATTCATTCATCCAGGCGGAGGAGCCGGCTGCTTTCGCCACCGGCAGTGAATGAATGAATGCGCGCCTGTGCGACCCCTGCGATTCGGCGCTCAAGGCAGTCACATGCCGTGACGTCACGCCTTGAGCGCCGAATCGCAGGGGTCGCACAGGCGCGCATTCATTCATTCACTGCCGGTGGGGGCTGCCGGAGAGGCAGTCCCCACCGGCAGTGAATGAATTCATTCATCCAGGCGGAGGAGCCGGCTGCTTTCGCCACCGGCTCCTCCACCTGGATGAATGAATGCGCGCCTGTGCGACCCCTGCGATTCGGCGCTCAAGGCGTGACGTCACGGCATGTGACAGGTACCAGCGCACCCAGGTTACTGTATAGGCGCTGTATTAAGCGCCTATACAGTAAAATGGGTTACGCGATTAGAGGAGAGTATCGGGGAGTTAGTGAAGAGAACTGTGCGTGCGGGGAGGAAGGGTGCGCCTGACACTACCTCACTGTTTCTACCTCGACCTTACTGTAGCGACCTGAATGTTAAGTGTTTATTTCAGAAGGCTGATAGTATACGCTTGACCCCTTTTGTAAATGGGATTTAAATATTTGTGTTGGTTTCACTACAGGTTGCAGTCAATCAAATTACAAGATGCGTTTGACAAGCTAACCTTGGAGCAGGCTGATGCCCGGCAAACAATTGAAGACTTAAGAAGCAAGGAGGTAAAGTGGATATGGAAAATCAGGAATACCAGTATGACTTTCACATTGCAAACATATCGATGGGTTTCTCCATATTCAGCCGCTGTACAGCTCGGCTAGTTAGCCCGATAAACCTATCTGGCTGTGTGTTCACAGCTGCCACGTTATATACCCGGATAGCCTAAAGTTAGGCAGATAACTGTATCCGGCTCAGTTTAGGACAGGAGTATGGGCTTTATCCAGCTAACTCGGCTCCTCCCCAGAATGCCTCTGGAGCACCCCTGGAACAGCTCTGACTCAGCTGGCTAAAGAGTGATCCGGATGAATGGCCAAACTTTCACTGCTCTTACTTCTCCGTTATCTGGCTCAATGCACTTGAATAAGGACCTCCTACTGTTCCAAAATGGATGCCCAGCAGTTTCCACCCTTTCTTCTCAACCAAGTGTATGTGCCGAATTGTTTAATAACTGATTCTCTTTTACAGTCAGCGAGAGTGCAAGTGGTGGCGAATGAATTGAATGAGAAGCTGGAGAAAGCCGAGAGAGCTTTAGCTGAGAAACAGCTGGAGATAGATAAGCTGAAGCTGATGTGCAAGAGCCAGGAAGAGGAACGGGAAACCATCTCTCTGCTCCGCACACAGGTAACCATCCTCTCCCCCTTCCTTCTCTGGATGTGGGGACCCATCTTCTCTCCCCCTGATGGATTTGGGTAACGATCCTCTCTCCGGACTCTAGAACTGATCCCTGCTCCCTCCTTCGTCTGGTACCAATCCCATCTTTCTCTTCTCCGGGCTCGGGTGCCGATCCCCTCTCCTTCCTCCGGACTCTGGTACTGATCCTCTCTCCCTCCTCTGAACTCTGGTACAAAGCCCGTCTTCCTCTTCTCAAGTCAGGTAACAATCTCCCCTCTCTCTCCCCGAGTACCCATCCCCTCTCCCTTCTTCAGACTCAGTACTTACTTAATTCTTAATGTAAACAAATTAATGTTGCACGCTACCCGGACAAGTAGTTCAGGGCGGGCTGTAATTTTAAAACCTACAATCATACGATATACATATCCAGTATAAACCGATATTAAAAACACAAGAAGCTGCCATGCTGGGTCAGACCAAGGCTCCATCAAGCCCAGCATCCTGTGTCCAACAAAGGCCAAACCAGGTCATGGGTACCTGGCAAGTACCCAAACTGGATACTTAAAAGAGAACAGATTTAACCGCTGAGCTAATCAAGCCTGAAAGGCAACTGAAAGGTAGAAAGCTGCTGAGAACGTCCTGGAATTAGTGGCAATCCTCACTGCTGAGGGCTTTCTAGATGCAGATCTTATAGGATGGGACCATCAGCAGCTTCCTGTCCGTAGCCAGCAAGACTAAGATGCAGCCCCTCCTCAGTGCTTCCCTTCTCTGCACTCAGGAGATCCGCACTCCTCTTTTGCCCGAGGATAAAAAGATCCAAAACCCTCCTATATTCTCTTTCCTCTGGTCTTTTCCAGTTTCTCTCATCTCATCTCTCAACTTCTCATCGTCAACATTCATTTCACTCCCTCCTTTCTTACCCCTCTGTCTCCAGCCGTCGGCTTCACGTCTCCATCTCTCTCCTCTCTTACCCCTCTGTCTCCAGCCGTCGGCTTCACGTCTCCATCTCTCTCCTCTCCTACCCCTCCAGCCGTCGGCTTCATGTCTCCATCTCTCTCCTCTCCTACCCCTCTGTCTCCAGCCGTCGGCTTCACGTCTCCATCTCTCTCCTCTCTTACCCCTCTTTCTCCAGCCTTTGGCTTCAGGTCTCCATCTCTCTCCTCTCCTACCCCTCTGTCTCCAGCCGTCGGCTTCACGTGTCCATCTCTCTCCTCTCTAACCCCTCTGTCTCCAGCTGTTGGCCTTAGCATCTCTTCTTTGCTGATGGGGAGCTCTGCCAGCCACCAGTAGTTCTCACCTTCCTGTGGCCCCTCTGCAGCTTCCTATGGCCATTTCACAGGTCTGGCCTAGGGTGGAAGTGAAAGTCCCAGCAGATGGGGCTGGCAGAGATATCAGTAGAAGGTGGCAGAGCTCCATTAAAAGGTGCCAGTGTGCTGTTCTGCTATTTCCACCAGAAAAATTCCACTGGAGCCCTGTAATCTGCCAAATCCTTCTTTTGCCTGTTGCTCTGAATGTGGGTTTTTTTTCCTTTCCAGCTGGAAATCTATTGTTCAGACTTCCATGCAGAGCGAGAAGCACGGGAGAAGATTCATGGGGAGAAGGAGCAGCTGGCCATACAGCTGGAGTTCATGCTGAAAGAGAATGCCAGGATCCAACAAGACCTGGACTGTCACGTGAGGTGCGAGGTTTGGGAGCCAGGGTTTCACACTTCCTGCGTCTCTTCTCTGGTCTTGGATGATGTTTCATGTGCGCAGTCTTTGTTTCTGGGGGGGGGGGGGGGGGAAGGGGTTCTGGGCCTCTCCTATATTTTCTGTGACCTTTTCCAGTAACCTCGTAATCCCTCTCTCCACTGCCCACCCCCCATTGGCCCTGATTGTGCCCCTCCTCTCTTAACTCTCTGCCAGCCCTGGATTTAGACATAGGCCTAGGCAACACAGGCGCCAGAACACATCTGCTGCTGCCATGCCTTCATCCGCAGTGCCGCTGGTCCTGTAGAGAAGAAGCAACTTCAGCAGGGGGCCTGCGAGCCTTTCCTTGTGGACAGGCCTTGCGTCAACCCGCCCTTTCCTGCTGTCACGGTGAGGGACTACGTCAGGAGAAGAGAGGATAGGATCTGGGAGGAGGAAATGACATCATTTGGGTGAGCAGAAGCCCATGTACGAGCTCCTCCCTCAAACTGTCTAATCTGGGCGCTATCTTAGGCGTCCGTTGGCAATAACCATCTTTACTTATTGGTGTGGTCCTTCGCGACTATGTCAGTGAAGAAAACATGTTTTGATTTTCACAAGTTTTTCTATGCGAAACTCAACGAGGGCCGTGAGGTTGATTCGGAGATCATAGCGGCCGGCGAAGGCTCTGAGGCGGAAGCAGAGCCTGATGCTATGTCTTCCACTCTAGAAATGGACTTACCTTCCCGCGAGGAGTTCTGCAGATGGTTTCTTGATTTTAGGCAAGATATTAAAACCTACATGCAAGAAATCATTGCCTTGATATTGGAGCTAAAAGAAGACATTTCAGATTTTGGCTGCAGGATGGATGAAACGGAGATCAGAGTCGATTCTCAGGCGGAGAACTGGAGGCGCCTGCAAAAAGAACAAGCTGCTACACACGCTGAATGTGCGCTCTTGTCTGAAAACATGGAAGACTTGGAAAATCGATCGTGCCGGAGTAACTTGCACTTTCGGGGCATACCCAAATATTCTGAGTGTGCCGAAGCTTGTTTCTCACAGGAGAAAGCTCTACTGTTGATCAGCTGCTTCCTGGAAAGATAGACAGAGCGCAGCGTTCTCTAGGCCCTAAGCCGGCTAACAAGCCAAGAGACATAAAAGCCTTCCTGCCACTCATTTTCAATGCAGCCCGAAAGCAGACCTCCTGGCGGTGGGAGGGACATGAGAGAGCCGTTTTTGCAGATATTTTCCCCTCGACACTGAGAAAACAGAGCTATGTGAGGTCACGAGCCTACACCACAAGGAAAAAATGCGCTATCGCTGGCCGCAACCCTTCAGCTTATGGTTTGCCTTGTGGGGAATATCACATCATGTGAAGATGCTGGACGGAGCTACATCGATTCTCCAGGAGGTGGGCTTTTCTGTCCCTCCGGCCCGACTCAAGCCGAAAACGCTGCTGCAGCCCCGTGAGTAACGCCCCTGCTGGCAGTGTGTTGGAAGAGGGGGCGTAACTCCGAGGGCCCTAAGGAAGACCTCCTGGTGTGGCCTGCCCAAGGCTCTGTTTAATAGTTTACGTACATGCCTAAGTTTATATTGTTATATGATACAGAATTCCCGGCCGGCTTGACGGGAAGCTGGTGGTTTTTCGTGGTTATTCCTCCAGATTTGTGGTTTTGTGACCGCGAATCATGGTAGGAGGGGGGTTGGGGTTTTCGGTTTCCTTTTCTCTAATATGGATTTGCTGGAGCATTGCTTCCAAAGGCCCTACTCTCACTTTGGGTTTTGTTTTTTTGTGGGGAATGTGGCTACTGCGAGGATATGCAGTATGGGGAGGTGGCAAGGCAGTCTGGGTTTCCATTACGGTATTGTGGCGATTTATATTTTCTCAGCCCTTCATTGAATGTTAGGGGCCTAAATACTTTCAGAAATCGACATCGTAGGCAGGCTCCAAGCTGGAATAGTGATCTTGCGACTCACCTAAAGCGTAGATATGAATCCCTGATGCCCTCCAATAAATTTCCCTCAAGGTATTGGGCAGCTAGTTCCCATATAGTGAAGGACGCAGGGATGGGTATTTTGATTAGCAAGGATGTGATTTTTGAGTTCAAATCATGCTTCTCTGATCCTGCGGGGAGGTATTATTCTTCTTATTGTTTCCTTGGGAGGGGGCACTTTATACGTTAGTTAATGTTTATGCGCCTAATTCTCAACTCTTGGGGTCCTATTGCGGGAGAAGGCGGAAGGATTTTTAATCATAGGGAGGGGATTTCAACGCCACTCTGAACCCTGCCTTAGATATTTCCTCTTATCAGCGTACTGAACCCTGCCATGCTAGAGCAGCTTTACAATTGTTAATGTCCCAAGGGAACGTAATTGTCATTTGGAGATCTCGTAGTCAATAATTTCACATTTTTCTCATGCCCACATCACTCATACCCTCACTTGGATTTTTCTTGCTCCGTAAGGGGATTGTTAATAGGGTTCTGGAACCTGATACAGAGCCTGTGATGTGGTCAGGCCATGCCCTTATTAAGTTCACTATCTCCTTCTTGACCTATGATTGGGACCATAGATTCTGGCGATTGAATGGTTCCCTCCTTGATGATAAAGAATTTGTGGATAAGCTTAGTGTTGATATTCAAGATTATTTAACCCTTAACGATAACAGGGAAGTGGCCTGGGTCTGACTAAAAGCTCTAGTCCGGGGACACCATTTCCAGAGCCTCCTATGTTAAAAAAAAAAAAAATGAGCGAGGGGGAGTGGCAGGTGTTACTGACTAGAATTCGGTACTTGGAGTCTTTACATAAGCGAGTGTTGTCTTCTCCAGAACATCGGCAATTAGTGGAGTGTCGAAATCACTTAGCTCAATTGGATTCTGCTTTATTTGTCTGTTCATTGGAAATGTCACATTGGGCCTTTTTGAGGGGCAATAAGGCTGGGAAATTATTGGCCAATAAATTGAAAAAATGCATGATGCAAAATAATGTGGTTAAAATGAAAGATGTCTCAGGGGGCATACTGACGGAGAATAAGGATATAGGATAGCGTTTTTTACAATTTTACTCTGAAATATTTAGCCCCCAATGAAGCTATTTCTCCTGAGGAAATCGCGTTTCGGAGAATATTCCTCTTCCTATTTTATCAGATCCACAGAGGGGTGCCCTGGATGAAGACATTTCAGAATTTGAAGCGTCTGTTGCTATTCAGTCTTTAGAACCAGGGAAGTCACCTGGGCTAGATGGCTAGATGGCTATACATCCTCCTTTTATCAGACATCCTGACCAGGATGTTTAATTATCTAAGGGCTGAGGGGTCCTTGTAACCTTCCTCTAACAAAGTCGGTATTACGATCTTGGCTAAACCGGGTCGTGATCCTTCTATGTGCGGCTCCTATCGCCCTATAGCCTTGATTAATTTAGATTTAAAGATGCCGGCGAAGGTCCTAGCTACTCGGCTGAATGGTATAATTCATCCTGATCAGGCTGGTTTTATACCAGGCCGCATGGTGGCAGATGGTTGGTCTGTCATATTTGTGTTGCTACCAGATGTGCATTGGCGAGATACCAAGGTTCCACGATTATGTGATACATAAGATACGGGTATAGTATTTAAATACCATTACGGCTGCTAAAAATAAGTGTAGGCATAGTTTGAGCAAGTATGGTCTCCTTATGTTTTGTGGAGGCAGTCAGTGGTCGAGTCCCAATCATTGTCACCTTTTTTCTTTTTATTCTAATTTCTTTTTTTCCACCTCTGATGGGCTCTGGGTAATGCTGCATAATTTTTTCCAATGTGATGCATATCTGTCCATATTGTGGATTGAGGGGAGGGGGTGGGTGGTTACATCAAGGTGGGGAGGATTATGTCTATTATTAATAGTTTTGGCTCGGTTCCTGATTACAGACGACCCTTTCATCCTGTTTCCATGCATTTGCGTTATTTATGACACGGATCAGTGACATTATTGCTGGTCAGATTTTACATTTCTCGGCGGTGCTGTTATGTTTACTTAATGACAGCACTGCTACTCAGTGATATGTTTCGTGGTTTTATAATATTGTTGGAGCTGGCTTGCGGTGCTATTATTTACCTTTTTGGTATTCGGTTATCTCGTGTAATGTCCACAATACACAATTTTCAATTAAAAACAAGAGAGGATTTGGGCATAATTGGGGGGGAGGGGGTGTTGGCATCCTCTCTGGGGACTTTTTGGGGACAGGGATCCAGCTCCCCCATTGCACGTGGGCACCCCCCAGTTTAAATCTGGCCTTGCTGTCTGTAGCCCCCGCAGGAGGGGGACTGACAGAGGGAGTGGTGGTGCCGGAGTGCTGTCCTGGCACATTCCACCAGAAAGACATTTTAGGGATTCTTTCTCCCTATATTATCATCTTCATTTTTTTCTGAAGAGTTGTTGCGACGGTGTAAGCCTAGAGGAGGAGGATAAAAAACCAAAAAACTGAGTGCCTGAATTTAGGAGCCAAAGTCCTGAGCTGAAAATCCACCTAAACGTGTGCCTAGGGGTCTGGAAGGAACAATACCATGGGATCCACTAAGGTATTTTTCCTGGTACTCGGTACCGCAGCTTAGTAAACCTCGTGCAACTCTATCTTCGGGGAAAAATGCCACGGCTTGGGTGTCCCAAATCAGCAGCGCGCAAGGGCGGCCCACGGCCTGCGGCCGCCATCTTTTAAAGGGCCCGAGTGGCCAAAACATCCCCAACCCCCCAAGATCTGCGCTGTGCCAAGAGGGATATTAAGGTAATACAAATGGCGGGTGGGCAAGGGGGTAATGAGGTTCAGACGCAGGGACACAACAGAGAAAAGAGTGGGACGGAGATCTTTCAAGACCCCCAAGATTGTTTCACTATTTGGGGGGACTGGGGGCCACTCAACCCTTGTAAGCGAGCAGCCTGGGGGCATGGAGACTTGCAATATCATCCCCCTGCTCCCGGTGAAGGTTAATTACACGTCCTGAGATGAGGTTAACGATCCATGAGATATCACAGTAAGCCGTGCTAGTTCATGTCCCTGTGCATGACCTGATTTGCATGCATTTTAATGGTTTTGTATGCACGTGAGATCATTTACATACCTGTGTGGCGTTGGGGGATAGACATCTCTGCATTAAGGCATTTACTGACGGGTTTTAGTCTGGCGCAGTGCTACCGGGTTCACAAACTGTGCAGTTGCATGAGGCGGCCCGTCAGTGGGAGCAGCGAGAAGCCCAGGTAGCCGCCGGTGGCAGAGTTAGGGGCCTGATTTATGCTCAGTAAGCCCTTGGGGAGGGGGGGGGGTGTTACCTGAATGTAGCTCACCTTGAGCTAGCAACGGAAAGGATGAACTAAACAAATAAAATACAAAAACTGATGGTGCCAGCCAGCGAAAGTCCTCAGCTGTCCGATGCCCCTTTATTTCCTGGTGGCACGCGGTGACGGCGCTTAGCGCTCGGGCTTACGGGGCTGTGGGCGGTGTAGCGCACAGTGGGATCTGACGTTAGTTATTCAGCTCGGAGCAATCTTCCCACTTCCTCCCCCTGAGTCTGAAGCACGAGCTGAATGCTCTCTTAACGCCCTTCACGCGTGGCTTTTCTGTGCTGTGGTTTCTTGCTGTGACGCTGAGAATCCTTTTCCCTGCAGAGAGTCCCTGGCGGAGATGCAGTGGCGACACGGTGCAACGGGGCAGAGCAATCAGGAGCGCAGCCCCCGGCTTGTTCAAAGAGGTAAAGCAGAACTCGGAAGCACAGGAGAGAGAGAGACTGTTAGCGGCTGCTGTCCTACCAGGCCGCCAATGAAACGAGTGTCACATCTAGCTTACAGGCTCCTTGCACTTGTACCCTGCTGCTGCTGCTTTATACCAGGGAGGGCGGGTCCACCAGTTTGGATTAAATCCAGAGCAGGAAAGCTTGGATCATCAAGGTAAAGCTGAATTGACTCTGAGACCTCTAAAATATTCACTGCTGGACCCAAAATGTCCATGTTCTCCCAGTTTGGATACAGAAATGCACAGATGGGCACTTCTCATTGGTGAGGAGTGGGGGAGCAAAGCTGGTGCTGAGAACCAGGGAAGCCAGGGTTCAAATCCCAGGGTTCAAATCTTTGTGACCTTGGGCGAGTCACTTCAGCCTCATTGCCTCCGGTGCAAACTTTGGGGTGAATTTTCAAAAGGTTTACATGTGCCAAATTGCAGGTGATACGTACAGGTAATATTTTGTAAAAGCCTGAAGCGCACACACAAACGTGGGGTTGAGGGATGTTCCAGAGAGGGGTTCAGAGGACTGCACACGAGTGGCTGTTTTGTAAGCGGTGAACGCGCAAACCTTCTCAAACTTTTACAGCTGCTGATTGATTCACACGCTTGAAATTAAACTCGTCTTTTTGGCTGCACTTTCTGGGTGAGGGTTCAGGGTGAAATGCTAGCGGGTCTACGAGAAGTGGTGGAGGTATTGCAGAACTGCTGATTCCAGGTACGCGCACACAAGTATTTACAGAGGCGGAGTACATGCACGCTCATTATAAAATATACGTACGGAGTTTTATAAAATGGGTAAAGAAGCACACATGCTCCTGCTTTACAAACCTATGTGCATGCTTTTGGGGCAGAAATTCACGGTATTTTTTATAAGCTGTGTAGTTCCTGCCACAACTGTTTATAAAATGTTAGCATAAATCTCTGCGGGCACAAATGTGTACCATGGGCTGTGTTAGAGATCGGGCTTTTGGATTATAAGTCCTGTGGGAACAGGGAAATATCTGCGGTATCTGAATGTAATCCAGTCACAAAAGGCGGAATGTAAATCAAAAAAGCAAAATTAAATTATTCCATATTGTCACTGTTTTCCATGTGCATATATTTGCACCAATCCAAAACAGTGTGATCAAACCTGGATTTAAAAGAAATTCAGAAGACATTTCTGAGGCACCCCTATAGTCAAAACCAGGATGGGGTTAGATTGCGGGAGGGAAAGCACACACGCGGATTAATTTTCAATTTCTTAGTGTCCAGTCAGATGAATCCTGAACAAGTGGGTTATGCACCTCTACCAGCAGATGGAGACAGAGCAAACTGACGTTGTAATACATATACCCCTGCAGTGACATCAGCCTGCCAGTATTTCCTTCAGAAGCAAACTGTGCACAGACTAGCAGAAAACTTGATTTAAAAACAGATAACCATGTCAGTACTCAGCCAACAGGAAGCACTGAGCTCAGACAAGAAACACATTAACACTAGTCCAGGGCCTGGCCGAACACTTACCAGTAATCCCCGTATCACAAAGTCACACAAGAGGACTATAGTATAATCACTCGGCAGCCAAGGGAGGGAAGCTGGATTCATCTGACTGTCCTAAAGAAAAGGAAATGATCAGATAAGTAGTGATTTCTCAGTTCCCTTGCATATTTTATGTAAGTATCACACCTGCCACGAGTGGAGCCCACCAGCCTGCACGGGGAAATTTGCTTGCAGGCCTGTGTTTATTCTAAAACAGGAGGTATCCTGAAACCGCAACTGGTCTGGAGCCCTCGAGCAGTGGGCGAGCCCTGGTCTCAAGATTGCCCCCCTGTAAAGAGAAAACCGCAAGCAAAGTTTCCTCATTCTGCCATCCTGTTCGGTCTGACTCTTCTTTTCCAGTCATCTCTTTGTGTTTCTGACATGGGGTGTTTTTTTTTTGTGTTTTTATTTTTCCAAGGAGCCGATACCACAGAGGCGCAGCATAACATCCCGATGCACGCCTGCCCGAAGTGTAACGAGATTCTGCCGGACCTGGATACTCTGCAGATTCACGTCATGGACTGTATCACATAGGCAGCCCGAGAGGGGAAGCTCAGGGGAGCAGGAACCCGCCCTTCACGTCACAGCAGTTTCGGGCTGACCCCGAGGTTCCTCTTTACTAACACCGCGTGCTGGAAGCTCGCAAGATAAATCCGATACGAATCCTTTCTCCCCATGCTTCGAGTGCTGAAATGCCCTCTTCTGATAAACCATTTATTCCCTGTACGTACCCGGATCAGTCCAGACCGTGGGTTATATCCCCCTTCCAGCAGATGGAGACAGAAGAAAAAACTTGTGCGGTGCCCGGAATTACCCATGAGCACCCTCTGCGTCCCTTCAGTATTCTTCTGTTTCCAGCTGTTAATCCTGCGGTTCCCACCTAAATTGATAATCTTTTTCAGGGAAAGTTAGAATATTAATTTTCTTTTCTTTCCCTCTCTCTTTTCACAGTAATTGTTTTCATTTGAATGGATCAAGTTAAAAAAAAAACAAAAAACAACAAAACTTAGTTTCACAGGACAACGTTAGGCTTAGTTGGCCTATCAGATTAATTTTGCCTGCCTTACAGCTTTGCATCTGTACCTGGCCTTGAGATTAGGCCTTTTCTTCTCAGGTAGGTGTGTTATTTTACTTCGCTCCGTTTCTGGCTCTTAGGGGCGCAAGCTGGTGGTCCAGCCGCTCCCCCTACCCTATCACCAGCTCACCCGAGAGGCCCGGTGGAGACTGAGAGGCGACATTCCTCAGCTACTTAAAAAAAAAAAAAAAAAAAGCAAAAAGAATATCTTGAGCCATTGTAGTCTTTAAGGGGAAGTTTCTTTACCTCAGTTTGGTTTTCGCGGTGGCTGCCTGGAACTATTTCAGGGGGTTTTTTGTCAGCTGTTTTGCTTCCCCCATGCTGTGTGGGACGCGATGCTCTGCCTGCGGGGAGCCCGGGACTTGGCTCTCCCGCGAGGGAATTTCTTCAAGATGCCTCCCCGACGGGGCGGGCTCTTCGAGGGTGGAGAGTGGATCGAGTATGCCTCCTTCAACTTGTCTTACCATGGGGAGGTTGGCTCCGTTCCCGCCTAGTGTGGGAATGGCGGCCATCTTGAATTCTGATGCGACTATGTCAGTGCTTTCACAGGGCAGCCCCGGTGCCGATTTACCTCTGCCTCCGCCTGTTTTAATTCCTGTGGGGCCCCCGGAAGATCCCTCAGCTTCAGGGGCAGATTCAGGGCGCACAGCCTCTTTGTCCCCCCAGCGGGGGCCCATCCCCCTCTTGCTTTTTCAGTGGTTTTTATTCTTTTAATGCACAATGCTTATCTAGGACAGCGTTCCTCCTGCCCCCCCCTTAAGGTAAGCAGATATGATGGGTCCCAGGATGCTTCAGGGACCCTGGCTGGTTCTACTCGGGTTAGAGTAGTTCCCATGCCACTTTTGCCAGACCCAGCTCCAGTTGACCTGGATCCGGACCAGGATGGTGCTGCGGACCCGGATGGGGCGGTGTCCAGCATGCAAGTGGAAGGAGATAACCCCAGGGTCTTGTGTCTCTTTAAAAGGGATGAGCTGGAATCGCTTATTCCCCATGTGCTTTCTGAGTTGGATAGAGAAGCACCTCAGGACCCCCCAGGTACCAATTCAGGGGCATCAAAAGGTGATCCTGTCCTTGCGGGACTGCGCCCTCCAGCAAAAACATTTCCATTTCATCCCATGTTACTTCAGCTGCTGTCCAGGGAGTGGGATTCTCCTGACTCGAGCGTACGAGTGGGACGAGCTATGGATAAGCTATAACCTCTCCCAACAGGAGTTCCTAGAACTTCTCAAAGTTCCGAAAGTAGACGCGTCGGTGTTGGCGATCACTAAGAGGACCACCATCCCCGGGACGGGAGGGACAGCTTTGCGCGACCTGCAAGACCGGAAGCTGGAAGTCTACCTCAAGAGGATCTTTGAGGTCTCTGCCTTGGGAGTCAGAGCAGTGGTCTGCAGTTCTCTTATGCAAAGAGCGGGTCTGAGATGGGTGCAGCAGTTGCTCGGCACCCAGGAGCTGCCTTCGGGGGAAGCGCAAAAAGCTGAACGCCTGGAGGCGGTGATTGCTTATTCAGCAGCTGCGCTCTATGATCTCTTGAGGGTCCTGGTCAGGTCGATGGTGTCGGTAGTCTCGGCTAGGCGTCTCCTCTGGTTCCGTAACTGGTCAGCCGACTCTTCCTCCAAGTCGCAGCTGCGTTCTCTCCCTTTCAAGAGTAAGTTGTTGTTTGGAGAAGAGTTGGAGAAAATTATCAAATCCCTTGGGGAAAATAAAGTACACAAGCTGCCAAAAGACCATCCGAGGAATTTTCGGACGTACAACTCTTCTAGAGCCCAGTTCAGAGGACAGCGGTGTTTTTCTCAATCAAGACCTTTTTCACAGCGCCCCCCATCTGCCAGGTCTCAATTATGGTCTCATTCCTTTCATGGCCGCAGACCCCCTTGTGGGGGCTTGTCCCAAGGAGCCGCTTCCAAGTCAATCCAATTAGATCCGGACGGTTTGCCTGGCCCTGAAACTGTTTCTCCCCTTGGTGCGCAGCAGGTCGGTGCGGATCCTATCCGACAATCCAACCACGGTAGCATACATTATTTATTTATTTATTTAAAAACTTTTCTATACCGTCGCTAACTTATATACCATCGCAAAGGTTTACAAATAGGCACATAGACTAAGGTAAGTAAATGTAGGTTATCGTACATTCTAACAGGTGCCAATAAAGTTCGGTTACAATTTCATAAATAAAATCATTATTTGAGTAATGTTGGTCAAGTCCAGGTTTATTATTGAGTTACTATCTCTTTCAGATATTACTTCTTAAATGTAGGATTGAGTAAATTCATTCTCATCTGCATTACCCTGTACTTTCATTCTCTACCCTCCAGACTCTTTAGTGAAGGCTTTTTTAAAGAGCCATGTTTTTAAATTTTTCTTAAAAGTTTTGAGATTATTCTGTAATCTGAGTTCAGGGGGCATCGTGTTCCATAGTATGGGCCCAGCCAATGATAAAGCCCTTTCTCTCACTTGGGTTAATTTTGCTGGCTTTATTGAAGGGATTGTTAGTAGTGCTTTGTTTGCTGAGCGGAGGTTTCTTTGTGGGACGTGTACTCATAAGGCTGTGTTTAGCCAGTCTGCTTCTTTATCATATATTAGTTTGTGTATGATACATAAGGCCTTGTATTTTATCCTGTATTTGATGGGCAACCAATAT
Organism: Rhinatrema bivittatum; assembly: GCF_901001135.1. NCBI lineage: Eukaryota > Metazoa > Chordata > Amphibia > Gymnophiona > Rhinatrematidae > Rhinatrema > Rhinatrema bivittatum. The sequence goes on along the minus strand of NC_042623.1, from coordinate 10,617,596 downwards.
AAGTCTGCTAGAGTTTCAGCAAGGGCGATTCGGACAAGCTCATGGCATGGGTGGAGCGTCACCTCATGCGACTGCTGGCTTCTCACAGCGGGAGTAGACAATGTGCAAGCGGATTTCTTAAGCCGGCAGAGGTTGGATCCCAGAGAGAGGCAATGTCACTTCTGGTCCAGAGGTGGGGGTTCCCCCATCTTGCCCTGATGGCCACACTAAAGAATGCGAAGGCGCCCCACTTCTTCAGTCGCAGAAGAGAGCACGGGGCGGAAGGCGTAGATGCTCTGGTGCTGCCCTGGCCTCACGATGTTCTGCTTTGTTTCCCCCATGGCCTCTGGTAGGAAAGGTCCTACGGAGAATAGAACTTCACTGCGGAGCAGTGATTCTGGTGGCTCCAGAGTGGCCATGAAGGCCGTGGTTCGCGGACCTCGTCAATCTAGCGGTGGACAGTCCGCTTTGGCTGGGACACCTTCCCCGGCTTCTCCTTCAAGGTCCCGTATCTTTCGACCAGGCCGATCGCTTCTGTCTTGCGGCCTGGCTTTTGAGAGGAGATGGCTGAGGAAGAGAGGCTATCCGGAAGAAGTCATCTCTACTCTATTGCAGGCCAGGAAAAATTCTACTTCCATTTTTTATGTTCGTATATGGAAAGTTTTCGAGTTCTGGTGTGAGTCCGGAGGGATTGCTCCTCGCTGGTCGTCTGTAGCTAAGATTCTCTCTTTTCTGCAGAGTGGGCTAAGCAAGGGTTTGGCTTACCATTCCCTTCGTGTTCAGGTAGCAGCCCTTAGTTCGCTTGTAGGGCGTATGGATGGGACCCCTCTGGCTTTTCATCCGGACATTACCCGTTTTTTGAAAGGGGTAAAGCATTTGAAACCTCCGCTCTGTGCTCTGTGTCCTTCGTGGAATCTTAATCTGGTGCTACGTGTTTTTTGTAGTCCTCTGAGTCGCTGAAGGATTCTACGCTCAAGGATTTAACTCTAAAGACAGTGTTCCTAGTCTCTATTTCTTCAGCTCGCAGAATATTGGAATTGTAAGCTTTGTCTTGTAGGGAACCCTATTTGCGCTTCACGGATTCAAGGGTCTCCCTGACCACGTTGCCATCTTTCCTCCTGAAAGTGGAATCCTCTTTCCACCTCAATCAGTCTGTGGAACTACCAGCTTTTCAGGAAGAAGATTCCAGGGAGCTACGGCGGCTCGATGTTAAGCGAGCTCTCCTTCGTTACCTGGAGGTCACTAATGATTTTTGTCTTTCGGATTATTTGTTTGTTCTCTGGAGTGGCCCCAAGAAAGGGCACCAGGCCTCAAAGACCACTATTGCTCGCTGGTTGAAGGAAGCAATTGTTGCTGTGTATATAGGTTCAGGGAAACGCCCTCCGGAGGGTGTCAAAGCGCATTCACTTCACTGTCAGGCGGTGTCCCCTCAAGAGATTTGCAGAGCGGTGACATGGAAGTCACTCCGTACCTTTGCTCGTCATTATCGTTTAAATCTGAGACCACCAGGGTTGGGTTCGTTTGGCGACCAGGTCATTTGAGCAGGGCTGTCTGGGGCCCACCCTGTTTAGGGAAGCTTTGGGTACATCCCACGGTCTGGACTGATCCAAGTATGTACAGGGAAATGAAAATTATTCCTTACCTGCTAATTTTCGTTCCTGTAGTACCACGGATCAGTCCAGACGCCCACCTGCTCTTTTTAGTAGAAGATTTCTGGTTCAATATCTTGTTTTTCAGTACATCTAGTCTGCTCATTCGCATGATGAGGTTGCAAGATATCTGGAAGGCTTTGGGATTTGCATTTGCAAGTTTTGGGCTACAGCCACTATATTCCTTAACGGCAACTTGTATATAGTTCCCTATTTGGTTGGGAGTTTTTTGCTTGATCCATTCATCAGTTAGTGCTGGGTTTTTTGTTCTGCTTTGATATTCTTAATACTGAAGGGGACGCAGAAGTTTTTTCTTCTGTCTCCATCTGCTGGAATGGGGGATATAAATCCATGGTCTGGACTGATCCGTGGTATTACAGGAACGAAAATTAGCAGGTAAGGAATCATTTTCATATTTTGCAGCTTGATGATCACGTTTGGGATGAGTGAGAGAAACTGCAGATTTCAAACGGCTAAAGGAGAAATAAACAGGAAGGAAGCTCAGAATTGGGGGGGGGGGGGGGGGAAGCTTTGGCCACAATCCTCTACTCGAGCAGGGTTAGGCAGCCTCACCTGTCAGCAGGGTTACATGGCCGTTCAGTCCCGCACTGCTTGCTAAGTTAAACTAAACACTGCGACGGCGAGAGCATCCTCACCAGAGCTCCTTAGCGGACGCTTTTGCACTTTAAATGTTGGTTTCTCTCGATTATCTTCCCTCCAGCTGTTAGCGTTAGGAAATAAAGTACGCCACTGAGCTGCGAGCATGCCTGCCCAATGTTGTGTGTGACATGGAGGACTAGCACAGAGAAATCGTATTCAGTTAGCAAATCTATTCTTTTACAATAAGAGTTATTTTTTTTATGGGAGAATATTGTATAATGTGCACCTTAGCCTGGCACTAGGCCCTAAAGGCTTGGGGATCACGCAGAGGTGTGAACGGTATAGAAAGCTCTATAGATTATTGGTACGGTGAGCCAGGAGTGTCCCTCGATGTAATTGCACAGAAATTAAAAATTAACAAATAATAAATATATATCTATCTCTCTCTAATGCGAGACTCTTTTTCTTGGACTGACTTAATCCATTTCTTGACTAGTTCCTCTTCCTCTGTGTAAGTATAAGGGCTAGCAGAACGTACCTCCTGTCCTTCATTCTAGGTTTGCTGCACAGATTATTTCCCTAGGGGCCAGCTGGATCCTGCACCTTAAAATATCACCCCGCAGAGCAGCCACATGTTCGATAGCTGTGTATGGGGCCTATTTGCTAAATAATGTGGGTTAATGTGTATGGGGCCTATTTGCTAAATAATGTGGGTTAATGTGGGTTAAATGCCTCTGTTAATTCCACTTTAGCACACATTCAGTGCTAAAGCGTTTTGAGTTAATGATAATGCATATTTTTTCAATTAAAGGAAAATTGGTTCTTACGTACTAATTTTCGCTCCTGTAGTACCACAGATCAGTCCAGACTCCTGGGTTTTGCCTCCCCTCCAGCAGATGGAGACGGAGAAGTTTTAACGGACTCCGTCCTATACCCCTAGGTGCCACCTAGAGTCTGTCAGTATTACACTGTACCCAAGCAGAACGAATAAAACCAGAACTTCCATATAAACAACCTCCCCCCCGAAGAGCAGAGGGAATGAAAAACTTGTAACTGAATGAACCAAATCAAGCCCAACCACTATTACCTTGAAAAGTGGGGCATTAGGTAACTTGCAGAAAGGTTGTTAATTACCAGCCAAGCGGAGTCTCCGTTTTCCCATGGGCGGGACTCTGGCCTGATCCATGGTACTACAGGAACGAAAATCAGCAGGTTAGAACCAATTTTCCTTTCCCTGTATGTTCCCGGATCAGTCCAGACTCCTGGGATGTACCAAAGCTTCCCTAACCAGGATGGGACTGAGAGAGTCCCGCTCGGAGAACACTAGCTCCGAAGGAACCGGGCTCTGAGGCCCATACATAAAGATGATAATGCCTCACAAAAGTACGTGTAGATTTCCAGGTAGCCGCCCTACACATCTCTTGCGGCGCTATTTGCTGGCGTTCTGCCCACGAGGCCACTTGCGATGAGTGGAATGAGCTTTTAAGTCCAACCGGAATCAGATGACCTTGCACGAGGTATGCCGAAACAATAGCCTCCTTTAGCCAACGTGCGATAGTGACCTTTGAAGCTTTATGACACCTCCTGGGTCCACTCCATAGGACGAACAGATGGTCCGAGAGTCAAAAACTGTTCGTAACCTCCAGGTAATGCAACAACACCTTCTTTACATCTAACTTCCGTAAATTCCTGGACTCTGGAGTAGAAGAATCCATGTGCACAAAGGAAGGAAGCTCCACTGACTGATTCAAATGAAAGGAAGAGACCACCTTTGGGAGAAAGGAGGAACAGTTCTCAAAGAAACTCCAGAGCTAGAAAACTGCAAAAAAGGCTCCCTGCAAGATAAGGCCTGAATCTCTGAAATATGCCTTGCTGATGAAATAGCCACAAGAAAAACGACCTTCACTGTCAGGTCCTTTAGAGTCGCCCGTTTCAATGGCTCAAAGGGAGCATCACAAAGGGCGCGGAGAACCAAATTCAGTTTCCACGAAGGACAGGGGTTCAGAACTGGGGGACGCAAATGTTTAACCCCTCTCAGAAAACGAGCCACGTCTGGATGAGAGGCTAGCGCAACCCCCCTGCACCTTACCCCGACACTACCGACTGGATTTGCAAGCACTGGTTTTTGGTTCTTTTGGTCGGCAAGTGCTTCGAGCGGGACTGTCTCGATCCCACCCGGTATAGGGAAGAGCTTTGGTACATCCCACGGTCTGGACTGATCCAGGTATGTACAGGGAAAGGAAAATTAGTTCTTATCATTCCTGTACATTCTCCTTGCCCATTATATAGGAGGCCGCCAGGCAATCCAGATGACGCTCCACCCAGGCAAAGAGACGGCTGGCTTCTAGAGCCTCCAGGTGACTGCCCCCCTGACGGTTGATTATAAGCAAAGGTGGTGGAGTTGTCGGAGAGAACCCTCACCGCCTTGCCGCGGTTCAGGGGCAGAAACTCCTGTAGAGCCAGACGCACTGCCCGTGCCTCCAGCTGATTGATGTGCCAACGAGACTGAATCGGAGACCAGATACCCTGCATGGTCTGGGACTGGCATACTGCACCCTAGCCGGAGAGACTGGCATCCCTGGTTACTACCATCCACTGTGGAGTCTGAAGAGGCATTCCCTGGAGAAGATGAGGAAGCGAAAGCCACCACTGCAAGGTGGCAATGGTAGAGGCCAAAAGCGGGAGAACCGTGTGAAACTGTTCCGACACCGGCTGCCAACGGGATAGCAAAGCTCTCTGTAACGGTCGCATATGCGCAAAAGCCCAGGGGACGAGGTTGATGATGGAGGCCATCGAGCCCAGAACCTGGAGGTAGTCCCATGCCGTCGGAAGAAGGAGCGAGAGAAGGTTTCACACCTGGTCGATAAGTTTGAGAGCCCGAGCGCAAGGTAGGGACACCTTGCCGATCGAGTATCGAAGTGGGCCCCCAGAAATTCCAACACCTGGGAAGGCTGAAGATTGCTTTTGGGAAAATTGACTATCCACCCGAGGGAGGCGAGGAAAGCTAGAACCCGATCTACCGCCTGCCGGCAGCGACTCTCCAACTTGGCCCGCATGAGCCAGTCGTCCAGATAGGGGTGGACAAGGACTCCTTCTCAGCGGAGGGCAGCCGCCACCACCACGACCTTGATGAAGGTGCATGGCACAGTGGCCAGACCGAAGGGCAACGCCTGAAGCTGAAAATCCCGGTTGAGGATGTGGAAGAGAAGATACCCCTGGTGATAGTAGCGAATCGGAATGTGAAAGTAGGCCTCTGTCAGATCGAGAGAGGCGAGGAATTCGCTGGGATGAACCGCCGCGAAGACCACTCTCAAGGTCTCCATGCGAAAATGTGGGATCTTGAGGGCCCGGTTGACCCTCTTGAGGTCCAAGATTGGATGAAAAGCATCGTCCTTCTTGGGTACTACGAAATAAATGGAATACTGGCCGGCGCAGAGTTCTTCCTCTGGAACTGGGACAATAGCGCCCAGACTCAGGAGCCTGGTGAGTGTTTGGTCCACCGCCTCCTGCTTGAGATGGCCGCAAGGAGAGACTATGAAGAGGTCCGGTAGGTCTCGAGCAAATTCTAAAGCGTAACCATCTTGGACAATCTTGAGAACCCACTTTGATTTTGACCCACTCCTCGAAAAACAGAGACGACCACCCAGAAGGGGGACCGAGGAATGGGTCAACCGAACTTCATTGTGGGGCTGGCTTTGGGGTGGCGCGCTGAGACGCTCCCTCTCGGAAGGGCCGGCGCCCACGAAAAGGCTGGGATCAAGATTGAGACTGGGAAGAATAACTTCTAGAGGAGCCACCGCGCCCGAGAGGCGTATATCGCCGTTGTCCCTGGAATCAAGGAAGGGAGCGCGCAAACAACCAAGAGTGTTTCGGACGGTCCTCCTGCAGCTTATGAACCTTGTTTTCCCCTAAGGAGTTAATAAGCTGCTCAAGGTCCTCTCCAAAGAGCAACTTACCCTTAAAAGGCAATGTGCCCAACCGTGCCTTGGATGACGGGTCCGCGGACCAATTGCGCAACCAGAGAAGCCTTCTGGCGGAAACCGCCAAGACCATCACTTTCACCTGGACACGGAGGAGGTCGTACAGCGCATCTGCCCCATACGCGATGACACCTTCCAACCGTTCAGCCTGCTCCGCCTCTGCAGACGGGAGGTTCTGGGTGCTGAGCAATTGTTGAACCCACCTAAGACCTGCCCGCTGCATGAGACTGCCGCAGATAGTTGCCCGAACTCCCAGGGCCAGAACCTCAAAGATACGTTTTAGATGGGCTTCGAGCTTACGATCCTGTACGTCCTTCAGGGCTGTCGCCCCCACTACTGGAATAGTGATGTGTTTGGAATCGACTGTGAAAATTCTCAGCATGTCCAAGCAGTCCTCCGGGAGGGGGTAGAGCTTGTCCATAGCCCTCCCAACACGGGTAGAGCTTGTCCATAGCCCTCCCAACACGGAGCCCCGCTTTGGGAGCTTCCCATTCCGGAGGAGGAACAACTTATGCATAGGATGGAAGGGAAAGCACATGCCGGAGCCCTAAGTCCCACCTGGACTGGGTCCATATCCTTGGGCAGCGAAGCCGTCACAGTATCCGCAGGGGGCCCCTCAAGCCCTAACTCCTGCAGGACAAAGGGAATGAGGGGTTCCAATTCCTCCCTCTGAAACATGTGGAGGACCCGGGGGTCATCCCCCTCCGGGGGGGGGGGGGGGCACCCCTGCCAAATCCATGGTGGGATCCGGCTCTGGAGTGACCAGAGGAGTCGGAGGATCAGGAATGGGAGGTACCCCCAGGACCACCCACACCCGGACCGGCCCCTGTGGCTCCGGAGTCGGAGGAGCGGGCGGCAGAGTTGGTCATGGTAGTTTCGCCGGCAGGGGACCTGGGGAAGGGTCCTCCTCCTCCTGCAAGCTGGACAAGTAAGATTTGTGCATGAGAAGCACAAATTCCAAGGAAAAACTGGGCCTAGCCTTGCTGGGGGGGGGGGGGCAGGGACCTCATCCTGAGGCAGCACGTGGCTCAAATCAAGGGGAAACTCCGAAAAATTTGGTTCCCCAGCACCTGGCAGGCCCGAATCGGGAGCTGCCGAAACACCCAAGATGTCTGCTGTTCCTGCGGTTTGCTGACCCGGGAACGGCCGTGCCATTTGGTGAGGAATGCGACCCTGGGCTGGATTTACAAGTGCTGCCGAGGAGGGACCCTCCTCACCCGGCAGACTCGCAGAGCCCCTCGCGCGTCGAGGGTTCACCACAAGCAGTGCAGGAAGATGAATGCGGCATCTTCACTAAAGAGGAGCCACAATGTGCAGTCAAAATTAGCTGAGATGAAAAACATTAGCTGCCGGCAGGAGCGGAGGCAGAGGAATGAACCCTGCACTAAAGACTCTGGCTGCCGGCTTGTGGATTTATTTTACTTAGGTCTTTCCCTTACTATTATTATTTTTTTTTTTCAAACTGAAAAACTTTCCAGTGGAGGGAAAGAAAAAGAGGAGCGCTGAGCCCCCAAGGCAGCTGGGGGGGGGGGGGGGTGAGGGACTGGACCACCAGTTTCATCCCCCACACCGAGGAAGCAAAATAGGGCTTAGGTTATGCCACACACAAGGGGCCAAGCCCCCCCTAAGCCCTGCAAGAGCCAGGAGACAGAAGCGTCTCCTGTGAAAGAAGAGATAGGCAGAGTCCGCCACAAACAAATTAAACTTTTTTTTTTTTTTTTAAACACTAGAAATAATTTACTACTTGCTTGATCCTTGAAAGAGAAAAGAAAGCAACAGGAAAAACAAGGGGCTGACTAGCCAAGATCAGGGAACCGCAGGGTGAGCTGCCTGGCATCTGCTGGAGACAGACAAATCCTGAACGGCTGCAGGGGAGGCTCTTTCCTGATATAGGACACCCTTTCAGTTTTGGTGTCTCCATCTGCTGGACAGGAGGCTCAACCCACGGTCTGGACTGATCCGGGTATGTACAGGGAATGGTTATTTATACTTTCGGATAACAGAAGGACCAGGGCGGGCACTCCATCAAGCAGCTCATTTAAAACAAATCAAAGAAAATTCTTTTTCACTCAATGCACAATTAAGCTCTGGAATTCATTGCCAGAGGATGTGGTTACAGCAGATACAGTAATTGGGTTTAAAAAAGGTTTGGATAAGTTCCTAGAGCAAAAATCCATAAACTGCTATGAATCAATAAGGAATAGTTTGGGTACTTGCCAGGTTCTTATGTCCTGGCTTGGCCACTATTGGAAACAGGATACTGGGCTTGATGGACCCTCAGTGTGACCCAGTACGGCATATCATGTTCTTATGGAGGTGACACAGAGGTTTCAGGTTTGCAAAATAACTTTGGTACACCACCCCCCCTCCTCCCAGCTAGTCACAACCCTTGATGGGCTTGTTTGACCTCTCCTGGCTCAAAGGTTCATGTACAACATGGTCACCCTATACGGTGATGGCCTTATATATAAAATGGATACATTATGGCTAGGATAGTTACGCCACTAGCTCGGCCAGTAATGTTCAGTCATGGAATGAGGTTTGAGGGTGGCTTTTTCCATGATATCTGTACAAATAGGATGGCAATCAAACGGGCTCTTCCCACAGTGCTAGACCTTTCCACCAGCGAGAGACTTGCAAACAGCGCATTTCACAATGAAAAGTGATTAATGAGAAAATACTCTGCCCGAGTAGAACAGTGCGCCGGAGAGAGTTTGTTCCTTGGAAGAAAGAGACCGAATCTGAAAGATGGTTTTTATTACGCAGTTCTTCGTTTTGCTCACATGATCATAGGCACGCATATGATGAAGCCGTAGTGGTGTTAAATTATGAAGCACTACCCCCCACCTACAGCGTGGTCTTTGGATGAGAGCTGTTCTCGCTAACAGAGAAAACACAGCTCCTGTCGCAGTTTCTTTGGTAACACCAAAATAATGATTTACTCAAAAGGGAACGCCTTATCGAGGCCCTCCTGTGTCTCTGCCCGGGATGGCCCCCCAGCTGTCCCGTGCTTCTCTGGCTCTGAGTGCTTTCCACGTTGTGGTACTGAAGCAGACGACAGATTCAGAGCTGATGCGGCACATGGGTCCTCCCTTCGGACGTAAGAGCAAAGCTTGTGGGACCTGTAAATGCTCCTAGCCCAATTTGCTCTCTGGTGCCATTGATTGCGCGGCGCCCAGCATCCCAGCAGCGCCAGCCCATTGTAATGAGGTGCTGGAGCTTTCTACATCTGCAGTAAACAATTAGGTGGCATTAAAGGAGAAAAAGAAGATGACTCCGCCCACGGAGAAGGAATGATTGCTCCTGAAAACCACCACCCAAGGTTGTAGTGACCCGTGCGGCACCTTCCCTGCAAGACCGGCAGACAGTCGCGGCACGCTGGGCTAGCAGAGGATAAATCTGTCCCGTGGGTAGAAACGTATCATCTCTCCTATGCCAGTGTAAGGCAGGAGGGGATCAGTTCAGGGGCTACACAAGGACTTTTCATGTGAAAATTGAGTAACTGCTCTCATGATAATGGGGGCCACCCTAGTGTAGGTAGTGGTGTTGCCCCTCCCCCCCCCCCCCAGCCATCATCTAGATGAAAATCCCATTCACCTTCATTCCCCCCATCCTCCCAAAAACAAAAATGTGTGCAGAGCTTGAGCAGATTCCTCTGTACCATAACTCTTAGGAGGTGAGGCACAGGGACCTACCCAGCCCTGTGGGGGAGACATTCACACACACTAATTATACACAAGGAGCACATCGGTGTTTGTGATGAAAAGGAAGTGCCAGAACCAGGGGCCACGACACAGTGCGAGTGCTGAACACAGGGGACGGTGGAGACAAACGGTAAATGGAAGCCAAGGGCAGAGGATCCTTAATTGTGGGGAGCTATGGCTTTTCAGTAGGAATAAAACACCGTGCAGAGCGGCAGGCTCGTGTGGTCTTCGTCTGCTCTCCTCGTGCATGGCTGGGTAGCTGAACATACCAGATAAATGGAGCCGGCCCTGGTACCAGAACATGATCCCAAATAGGAGCAATCCAGCCTGACAGCTGCAAGTCTTTAAAAAAAAAAAAAAAAAGCTTCTGCATCCAGACCTTCCAAGCTAGAAGGAAAGCTTTCAACGAGTTGCTTTGTTTCGTGGCAGTGAGACTAAGCCCAGTACACAGTAATGTGAGGACTTCCAAAGAAACACTGTCGCTGCTCTGCAGGAGGCCTGGCTGGGGCGCCCTCACCCAAGAGAAAGGCCAACGTTGGTGCCAACCTGGATGGACATATTCGGCGACTGTTTTTCCTCACTTTGGCAAGAGTACAACATTGCATTGATGTTGCAGATGGGCACATAACATTCGTAGTCGAGACTGAAGCGTATCAGCGCCTGCCCATCAGACGACCAGGTGATTAACGGTGCCACGGCCAGAGGAAATAAACACGGGCAGATGGATAGAGAAGCGTCGCGTCGGTCACGGCCGCTGCGCTTGTCAGAAAGTCGTACAATGGTGCTTACTGCCGCCATGGTCCCCGCTCACAGATTATGTGCACTCAGGAATGGACGTGGACAGGAATAACTCTCTGGCACCCAGCCAGCCGGACACGCACTGGTCTCGTTGGAGAAACGGGATTGGGTTAGTATCCGTTTCACATGGGTGGTGTGCTGCTCTCGCCTCTCCAGTCTGTCCAGATAAGGCTGGCGCAGCTCATAGTAAGAGGACGAGAGCAGGCGGAGCAGCTGATAGTGGTGGTTGTCAATGCCGGACTCGGTCAGCACCACGTGTTCACGGAGATCAAAAACGTCCCTGTTGCCAATTTCTGAGAGGACTTGGTGCTGCAGCCTCAGCCGATTGGTTATCCGCTTCGGGCCGTGCCGGCGGACTCTGAGCATGTGCCAGAGTGCCCGCTCTGCAGCCAGCACTGTCCTAACGCTGCCCGGGGAGGGGATAAGCAGCCCCCCGTTGTGCTTAAGCCGTAGCAGGTGGTAGGCACTTCTGAAGTCCTGAGGCCTGGCCTCCGTCACCAACGCCCACCTGCAGTGATCACAGCCCAGCTGGCCCAGGGCTTTCTGCACCACCCAGCCCGTAATATACACAGCTGAATCCTGTAACATCAGGCTTAGCGTGGCCGAGGCGTATTCGTGTCCCTCCAGCACGATACTGTTATCCTCAAACGGAGATGGGAATTCTTGCTGAAAGGGGCCGGGAACGGTGTAATCCTCCAGCGTATGAACAAATCCTCGGCTGTCTTCTGAAGTGCCATGGCTCAGCTGTCGTCCTCCCTTTACCCCGCACCGTGACAGCAGTCTTCTGACAGCAGACATAAAATGCAACGCGGTGGGCTTCTGCCTCCCCCCTGCACGCAGGATATAAAAAAGTAGTGAACTGTTAGCATGTTTTAAACACTTGCACAATAAAGTCTAAACATGTCAGACTGAGCAATGCTAGAAAAAGAAGAAGGAGTAGTCATGAGGTTAAAGGGACTGTTTACATGTTAAGAATGAAGGCAGCTGCATCATCCCAGCCCCCTCCCTGGACACAGCAACGTGCCCACCTGTATATGCCCCAGACGGCTTTATAGCAGTCCTGGCTGCCCCCATATGGGGGCGAGCATGGGAGCTGCACAGCCAGAGGGGAGGACGCACCAAAGTGCTGTACAGTGGCACACGCTCCCTCCCCTGCTGGCCGCTAACCATTCAATACTGTACATTCCCAGTTGGAAGAAGGGAGATTAAAGCCACAGTGAACGAGTTGCCAAGAGGTTGGTGAATGCCTGGAATCCCTCTTCGGCATTGCTATTAACCAAACCCGGGACAGAATTCAAATATACAGGCCGATACAGTACAGTGCGCTCCGACGGAACGCACTGCTAACCCGCCACTGGACGCGCGTTTCCCCTTACCCCTTATTCAGTAAGGGGCCGAAAACGTGCGTCCAATCTGCCGAACCTAATAGCGCCCGCAACATGCAAATGCATGTTGATGGTCCTATTAGGAATTCGCGCGGGATACAGAAAGTAAAATGTGCAGCCAAGCCGCACATTTTACTTTCAGAAATTAGCGCCTACCCAAAGGTCGGCACTAATTTCTCCGGGCACCGGGAAAGTGCACAGAAAAGCAGTAAAAACTGCTTTTCTGTGCACCCTCCGACTTAATATCATGGCGATATTAAGTCGGAGGTCCCAAAACTTTCCAAAAGTAAAAAAAAAAAAAGAAAAAAAAATTGAAGTTGGCCAGTGGCTGTTGGGTCGAAAACTGGACGCTCAATTTTGCCGGCGTCCGGTTTCCGAGACCGTGGCTGTCAGCGAGTTTGATAACAGACGCCGGAAAAATTGAGCGTCGGCTGTCAAACCTGCTGACAGCCGCCGCTCCGGTCCAAAAGGAGGCGCTAGGGATGCGCTAGTGTCCCTAGCGCCTCCTTTTCCTCGTTTTTACCGCCGGGCCTCATTTAAATACAGAATCGCGCGCACAGGAGAGTGGCTCTCCCGTGGACTTTACTGTATCAGCCTGATAGTTCGGACTCGTACAAAATGAAGAAATAGAGGACTGGGGGTAAGGGGGAGATGACCAAAGGTTGAGTAGAGTCTATGGTGCTCCAACAGGTAGGGAGCAACTGGGTGAGTCAGGAGGTCCTTATCTGTCAATAAGCAGCGTGCTACTCGCTTAGATCTGGTTAGATGCTGATTACTATATACATGTACTTAAATGTTAATTCCATCCTTAGCATATTTATCCAGCAGGGCAGTGAGCGAGTGACACTGCAAACCATGCAGAGGCAGAGAGAGCCGAGCGGGCTGCATGCCCTGAAAACGACCCAACAGGAGAACACGGGTACCGCACCTGATCTTCTGATGCTCTCACAAAAGAGTCGGAGGTGGTCCAGGCTGAATCTGTACATCACCACGTATTCCTGATCCAACAGCAAGCTGGGAAGGAGGGAGGTCACGGACGTGATGTTCACAAGAGAGCCAATCAGGCAGCGTCTTCTGGAAAGAATGGAAGGGGCATTATTCACAGGTTTCAATCGGCTGCAGTGGCAGGAGTGGTGGTGGATAGAGATGTGAATCGGAACCGGAATCGGTTCCGTTCCGATTCAAATCGTGCATTTTTTTTTCGTCCAGCCCGATCGTTTGTTTTTTTTTTTTTTTTTTAAATCGGCTGTGCCCGACCCTTTAAAACCACTCCCTTAACCTCCACCACCCTCCCGACCCCCCCCAAAAACGTTTTAAAATTACTTGGTGGTCCAGTGGGCCCCGGGAGCGATCTCCTGCTCTCGGGTCGTCCGCTGCCATTAATAAAAATGGCGCTGATGGCCCTTTGCCCTTACCATGTGACAGGGTAACCGTGCCATTGGCCGGCCCCTGTCACATGGTAGGAGCACTGGATGGCCGGCGCCATTTTTAAAGATGGCGCCGGCCGTCCAGTGCTCCTACCATGTGACAGGGGCTGGCTAATGGCACGGTTACCCTGTCACATGGTAATGGCAAAGGGCCATCGGCGCCATTTTTATTAGTGGCAGCCGACGGCCCGAGAGCGGGAGATTGCTCCCACGACCCCCACTGGACCACCAAGTAATTTTAAAACGTTTTGGGGGCGGGAGGGTGGTGGAGGTTAAGGGAGCGGTTTTAAAGGGTCGGGGTGGGTTTTTAGGTTGTGTCCTAACTCCCGTTAGTGTGCACTAACCTGATTAACGATTTTTTTCACGATAAATCGGTGGAATTTCTATTGTATTGCACTCTTTAACGATTAATGACAATTTAAAAAATAATCGGACGATATTTTAAATCATCAAAAAACGATTCACATCCCTAGTGGTGGATGCCTGAAATGTGGTCCCAGAACAAGTGGTGGACTTCAAAAAGATCCTGGGATAAACCCAGAGGATCCTTACTGGCAAAAAGTAAAAAAAAAAAAGGACAGCAAACGTAGAACAAGCCATGGGGGTAGCCAAGGGAGCTCATCACCAGGAAGGGTAACCTTGCAATTTAAACAAACCCAAAACAAAACAACATTAACTTTTCCCTAAAGTTTAAAACCAAACAAAGAAAACATTATTGAGCAGAATCAGAGCATAGAAAAGAAATCTCGCAGACGTGGCGGAAGCAGGGCTGGGATCTGGGACCAGCTTACGTGGCCCAATCATGGCGGCGGGCAGTCTCCGGCCAGGGGCCACGCATGGGGGCCCCCTCCAGAACCCTGCAGTCAAGGGCCCTATCTGTCAGCATCGCAGCGAACAGGAGGTCCCTCTGCACGGCCGCAAGTGCCGGGCCGGCTCCGGAAGGCTAGGAAAGAGAGCGCAGGCGGCCGAACGCTGGAGAAGAGAAAGAGAAAGCCTTCCCTTCCCCCCTATATTTGGCCAGGAAGGGAATTAGGAAGTAGTTTTACAAAGAATAAAGACGGATCAGGACTTTGATTTCATTTTAGTTTTAAGTGCATTTTGATTGTATTTTATTTTACATTATTATATTTTTTTGTATGTGAATTGCTTTTATGCCTGTTTTTGCTGTAAATCGCCGAGACCACTTATGCATTAGGTGATCCATAAATTCAATTAGGTGTAAATGATGTTAATGATGGGGCTGGAAGCAGGACCATATGAGGAGGCGAGTGCAAGGGATCGCACATGAAAGGTATGGAGACTGCAGGAGAACCAGGGATCAGGAAATCGGGTTTCTGGGCCTGTGGGAGAGGAAGGGACGCTCACAGGATGAAAACGGGCTGGAATGTGATGGCATTATCAGATCCATCCTATCCTCTCAGGCAAAGAAGAATGGCGGGACGGGGAAGTGGAGATACTGTGGTGGTAGGGGGCCTAATACCTCCACGCCAGCCATCCATGCACAGAAGAGCAGGCTGCCAGTGAGCAAGAGAGAGAGGACTGCGCCTGGTGAGGAAAGACACTGCGGTCCATGGAGCGGTGGATAATGTGCTCCCTCTACACACCCGGATCAGTCCAGACCACTGGGTTATGCCTCCCTTCCAGCAGATGGAGTCAGAGAAAAACCTGAAGGGCATCCCCTCTTAACCTGTTGTGCCTCCTGCATCTCTTCAGTATTTCTCTGTTTCCAGCAGATGGAGACAGAGAAAAACCTGAAGGGCATCCCCTCTTAACCTGTCGTGCCTCCTGCATCCCTTCAGTATTTCTCTGTTTCCAGCAGATGGAGACAGAGAAAAACTGGAAGGGCACACCCTCTTAACCTGTTGTGCCTCCTGCATTCCCTTCAGTATTTCTCTGTTTCCAGCAGATGGAGGTGGTGCAAACCCTGCAGTCTTGTCCTGTTTTTAGGATTGAGGCTTTTTTTTTTTTTAAAGGAACTAGAGAGGAGAAATGAGCATCTTCTCAGCCGTGAGCCCGCCGGGCATTAGCTCTTAGTCTAGCAAACTCCTTTTCATTACTGAGGCTGGGGCTGGGTTGCTTTACCTCCAGCTTTCGGCTGAAGGCCTGTCCTCAGCACTCGTCAGGGTCAGCAGGTACTCCTTAGTCTCCTGCAGGACGCTGAGCTTGTACTGCAGGTTCTGGCCGCAGATCCGCTCGCCCTGCACGCGAGGACTCCTGCCGCTCAGGGTGTCAAACAGTCTGTTGAGGATCTGTGGCAAAGCAGACGGGAGGACAAAGTGTGAGCAACGTGTGCACCTTGCAAGCCCCTCCCGTTAACTTTCAGGTCCCACCCCCCTCATCTCAAGCTCTGATAATTAAACTCATCAGGACCTCCTCCCATAGCTGGACCTAGGAAGGGCAATTACCTGAAGTCATTGATGAGCTAAATACCGGCTTACTCCCTGCTCCCTCTCAAAGCACACATGGGTGAAAGGGAAAGTTTCAAAATTCTCCCTGCACTTTTAAATATTAAAGAGCGTTGTGCATATATTATAGGTATACGTACGTATACATACACACACATCATAAAAATGTTTCAAAAACCGTGTCACTCCAGTCCTCACCATCAGTACCAGGGAGTTTCTGGGCCCATGCGTCCAGGCCCAAGAAACCTTGGCTTAGCACTTCTGTGTGTCAAGAACTCGGATTCTGCATCCTCAGGCCAACAAGGCGCTGGTCCAAGACCCTGGCCTCAGAAAGACTGAGCTCAGAACACTTTTTCAGAGGGACTCCAGAACAGCTCCTCTGTGCTCAGCACCTTTAATTCTGAGGAAAAGCCAAACTCCTCTGACTTCCATCGAGTACCTGCTGGTCATGATCCCCAAGGCAAATGGGACCCAGGAGGAGGGGGTACTATCACTTCCACCTGTTTCACAGGCTCTCCATGCCATGGTTCAGCCTTCCCTTCACCAGGGATCCTCAGCAAGTCTCACTTCCAGCCTTGCCAAGCACTTCCTCACTGCTCATACCACTCCCAAGCTTCAGTCTCATTTAACCCTGCCTTCCCAGAAACTCAGTGCCTCTTCATGGAGTCACCCTTGGCTCTCTGACCTGGCCATGCTTTCCTTGTTCCACGCCTTGTGGCCTCCAGGCCTACTCTTATCTTGTGCATTACTTTGCAGCTTATCTAGGCCTCTCCTTGCCTAGTGGCCTATGGGCCTCCTACTTTGCTGCCTTCAGGCCTCAAGTATTCTCTGTTCTGTGTTATTGTGTCTAGTTCTTGTCTGTTCCTTCCTAGTCCAGTACCCATTCCCTGCCTTGCCCCAGTCTGAGCCTGTATCTGCATCCCATCCCAGTTTCTGCTTGGTATCCTGCCCAGCCTGTGTCTGTATGCAGTCCTACGTTCCAGCCTGTCTGTCCGATCTGTTCAGCCTCACCCAGCCCGCTCCAGTATCTAGTCCTCAGCTTCCAGTCTGACTCTGCCACAACATCCAGCCTGTGCCTGACCTCAGTTCCTGCCTGTGCCTGTCCACCTTTGCCCACCCTTGTTCAGCCTGCCTCACCACGATGTTCTGCCACCGAAGCCAAGCCTAACGGCCCCCGGAACCCAAGGGCTCAACCTGCGGGGAAGGAGGCTGGATAAACAGAAGATAAAATGCCACTTGTGCCCTGCAGTCCTGCCCTGCTCCTGAGGGGGTGTTCACTGGCCCCATCCAGCATGACACCCACAGCTTAATTCTGTGTCGAGTGAAAAAATAATTCCCGATTTGTTTTAAATCTGTTACTTATTAATTTCAAGCTGTTTAAAAAAGGATTGGATAAGTTCTTGGAGAAGTCCTTTACCTGCTATTAAGTTCACTTAGAGAATAGCCACTGCCATTAGCAATGGTTACATGGAATAGACTTAGTTTTTGGGTACTTGCCAGGTTCTTATGGCCTGGATTGGCCACTGTTGGAAACAGGATGCTGGGCTTGATGGACCCTTGGTCTGACTCAGTATGGCATTTTCTTATGTTCTTATGTTCCTATTATTTAAAAGGGTAAATAACTCTTCCTTATTTACCTGTTCCATCCCACTCATGATTTTATAAACCTCTATCAACTTTGCTCTAGGCTATAGACCGGCCGGGAAGAATCTTAAGGCCGACGTGTTTGTCCCGTGTCTTCGAGACCAGAGAAACATCAGAGGATCCCCGGTTTATCATCGAGCCATCACGTGTGAAAAAATAATTCCTGATTTGTTTTAAATCTGTTATTTACAAATTTCAAGGTGTATCCCCAAGTCCTATTATTATTTAAAAGGGTAAATAACTCTTCCATATTTACCTGTTCCACCCCACTCATGATTTTATAAACCTCTATCAATGTCATCTCTGTTTCAGCTAAGCTGAAGAGCCATGACCTGTTTAGTCTTTCTTCCTAAGGGAGCCGTTCTATCCCCGTACCTTTTCTAAACTCTGTTATATCTTGGTTGAGATGCGGCCACCAGAATTGCACACATTAGTCAAAAATAATTTCCTCCTGCCTTATCTTCCTTCCAGCTTGTTGCAAGCTTCCAAGTTCTCCTCCCCTGTTGATTGTAACTTTGACTTACTCGTACCTATTGTTATCCTCGTTCACTTGAATTGTTACTCCAGTTATACCCCTTGTTAAATGTAAACCGATCCGATATGGTTATTTACTATGAAGGTCGGTATATAAAACTGTTAAATAAATAAATAAATAAATAAAACGCAGTCGCATCACGTTCTCTACTCCTTTTCAAATAAATCCCCAACATCCTATTTGCTTTTTTGACTGCCTCCACACACTGAGCTGAGGATTTCAATGTCTTGTCCAAAATGACTCCAGGATCCTTTTCCTGGGTGGCGACGCCAGCATTGTGTACCTGTAAGCTGGATCATTTTCTACCTCTGCTGAGCAGCTCTCGTTCCATGATCCTACGCTATAATGACTAAGAGGACCATCCTGTAATGTGCTGCTTCCTTGGGAAGTGAAGGCCAAGCTCTGCTGAATGCCAGAGACCTTTCTACCTTTCCTGGCTGGTCAAAGTGGATTATGTTCAGGTACTGCAGGTATTCCCCTGTCCCCAGAAGGGTCACAATCTTAAGTATGTACCTGAGGCAGTGACTTGCCCAAGATGACATGAAGCGTTAGTGGGATTTGAACCCTGACTTCCTTAGTTCTTGGCCTGCTGCTCTAATTAATAGGCAGAATCCTTTCTTGCCCATCCTGGAGTGCCTTACTGCAGCTATAAGATGATGCCTGGGATAAAAAGAAAAATTGTTTTGCTTTTGTAATAACAACTGCTAATCCTTTTACTATTTCAGCTTCAGTAAAAGGATATTGGGGCAGACTGCTACCACCATGCTTCAAGCTGACATTAACTAGTGTCTCCATATATATGCTGATTCTGCCCCACAGTATTTCTATGTACTGCTCTGTGCTGCTACCCAAGAAATCCCAAGCTTGGCTTTTCTCAACCATTTTTTTAAGTACATAACATTGTAAAAATCCCATCAGCTACTAGTTTATGGGCGCCCACATCATTCGTTTTGTGCGTCCATCCATTCGTTAGATACACGCTTAGCCACGAAACAAATCAAACGAATGGACACACGAATGCACATCCCTATCAATTAACTCAGATCTAAAAGAGGGATACTACCAACCTGTATATAGGAAACTGTTCCCATACAGTCCACAAACTTCTCCGAGCCATTCAGCAGCCAGAGGGCTTTGGAGAGAGAAGGACTAAGTGTCTGCACAGCCAGTGCCACTTTCTTCAGCAGAGAGAAAAATGGTGGTTGACTTGGCGTCAGCTTCCTGCTGGTTTGTAACCCGACATCTTTCTGCATGTTCCGAAGGTCCTCAATGCACTGCCACTGAATCTGCCCATATTGGCTCTGTATGGTCCTGCAGGCCTCCAGCATGTCACCTACCAACTTCAGCTCATGGCGCACATCAAAAATGACGTAACACTTTTGTTTACTGCCAGGTAAAGAAAAATAAGTCTTCAGCTGCGTGGGTTTAGTAAAATTACAGCCAAGTAAGGTACACATATCCTTGTTCACCTCGCGCCCTTCCAGAGCCATGGCCACCACCTCAAAGCCACTGTCACAGAGCTCCCGCAGGGCGTGCAGCACCAGCTGCTTCTGTGCTTCCGCAGTTGCGTCCTTCAGCAGGAAATAAGCAATAGGAGCTTTCCAGTGACCTACGACCCCGACAAGCAGGAACAGCAGGGCTTCACTGGCAAGCTCTTGGGTTCCTGCACCTTTGCCCAGGTCAATAAAACCAACCATTTCTCTGCTCACTGGATCAAAGGAAAGATGGGGTCGCAGAGCAACAGTGTTCAGCAGCAGACTGGCTCGGGTGTACTCTTGTGGGTTTTCGGCCTTCCTCTGGATTAAAGCCTGCAGCATGACGGCGTTGATCCCTGGGCGGTCATCTTCAACCTTTAACCACCTTCAAAGAACAAAAAAAAAAAAAAAGACAGCTCCCCTGTAACACTGCAGATCACTAGAGATTGCCGTAATGGTGCGGTGCATGCAGCCAAGCTCTCATGTTCAAGCTAACGTCTGGTTCTGGACAAACAGGCTTGGGACTCCTGTACTTATTTATAGAGTAAAAAATCTGTTTGCTGTGGATATTTTTTCACTGAGATAGTAGTTAATAAAAATAGAAAACAGAAGAAAATTATTCCTTACCTGCTGATTTTCATTCCTGTAGTACCACGGATCAGTCCAGACAGTGGGTTGTGTCCCCCTTCCAGCAGATGGAGTCAGAGCAAAATTGTAAGGACGGCCCCTTATAGGTTGGAGCGCCTTCTGTGTCCCTTCAGTATTAGGAATATCAAAGCCATAAAGGAACATTTTGGATGGATCATAAAACAAGAAACATTGAACTTTAAATCTTTAATCGGGTAAAACTGGTCAAGAAACTTGCAAAAATGAACTAGTAGGCACACAGTGAATCAAGCAGTCGAGCTGAGAGCAATCCCTATCCCATAGATTCTTAGGAAGGGCGTCTGGACTGATCTGTGGTACTACAGGAATGAAAATTAGCAGGTAAGGAATAATTTTCTTTTCCCTGTACGTACCCGGATCAATCCAGATAGTGGGATGTACCAAAGCTTCCTATGCAGGGTGGGCCCCGGATAGCCCAGCTCAAATGACGTGTGCACCGAAAGAACCAAATACTGGTGGCTGTACATTCAAGCGATAGTGACGTGCAAACGTGTGCAACGACTTCCAGGTCGCTGCTATGCATATCTCCTGTGGAGAGACGGCCTGGCTTTCTGCCCAGGAGGCAACTTGAGCACGAAGCGAATGAGTTTTGATACGATCCGGAGGTACCCGACCAGCCCTGATATACGCTGAAGAGATTGCTTCCTTTAGCCAATGAGCAATGGTGATTTTAGAAGCCTTGTTTCCTTTGGATCGCTCCGATAAGCGGAAATCATTAGTAACCTCCAAATAGCAAATGAGTATGCGCTTAACATCAAGTCGTCTAAGGTCTCTGGAGTCTTCGATCGTAAAAGATGGAAGTTCCACCATCTGATTCACATGAAAAGTGGAGACCACCTTCGGCAGGAAAGCAGGTACAGTGCGCAAAGATACTCCAGAATCCAAGAAACAGAGGTAGGGCTCTCTATACGACAGCGCTTGGAGTTCCGAGATCCTCTGAGCCAAACAGATAGATACCAGGAAAACCGCCTTGAGTGTGAGATCCTTGATGGTAGCTCTTGTCAGCGGCTCGAAAGGCAGGCCGGTGAGAATCCGGAGGACCAAATTAAGGCTCCAAGAGGGACAGACACTGTGCACCGGTGGCTTTACGTGTTTCACTCCTCGCAAAAATCGTACAATGTCAGGATGAGACAAGAGAGGAGCTCCATCCAAGTGATGCACAAGGGAGCCAATGGCAGCCACCTGGACCCTTAGGGAATTGTAGGCCAAGCCCTTCTCTAGGTCCTGCTGTAAAAAGGAGAGGACGCTGGCCACCAAAGCTAGACTCGGAGAAACCTGCAAGGCGTCACATCAGGTCTCAAATACTTTCCAGACTCGCACATATGCGATGGATGTAGAATTTTTCCGAGCTATGAGGAGGGTGGAAACAACCACATTTGGGTAACTGCGTCTTCTCAGCCTGCGCTTTTCAAATGGCAGGCTGCAAGACAGAAGCCATCTGCCCGGTCGAAAAATACCAGTCCTTGACGTAGAAGATTCAGTAGCTATCCCAGCCGAAGAGGTCCATCCACTGCCATGTTGACTAAGTCCGCAAACCACGGTCTGCGGGGCCACTCCGGTGCCACGAGAATTACCGCCCCTTTGTGGACTTCTATTCTTCGAATCAATTTCCCCACCAGGGGCCACAGCGGAAACACGTAGAGTAGAAGGTTTTGTGGCCGTGGGAGAACGAGGGCATCCACTCCTTCCGCACCATGCTCTCTTCTGCGACTGAAGAAGCGTGGCGTTTTCGCGTTCTGCCGAGTAGCCATGAGGTCTATATGAGGAATTCCCATTGATGGAAGATCAACTGAACTGCTGTGTCGGACAGCTCCTACTCTCCGGGATCTAAGCGTTGATGGCTTAGCAAGTCCGCTATGTGGGAAGCCACTAACCGAGTGAGGTGGAGCTCTGCCCACGCCATCAATTTGTCCATCTCCCGGGATACATAACGGCTCCTTGTCCCTCCCTGATGGTTGACATACGCTACTGTCGTCGTGTTGTCGGAGAGTATCTGCACCGCTCGCCCCTGGACTAGGGGTAGGAAATGCTGTAACGCTAGACGAACCGCTCTGGTTTCCAGACGATTTATCGGCCATTGTGCCTGCGTGGACGTCCATCGACCCTGAGTCAATAGTATCTCGCAAACTGCCCCCCAGCCGGAGAGGCTGGCATCCTTGGTGACGATCGCCCACTGAGGAACCTCCAAGTCCACTCCCCGCAATAAGTGATCCAGACTGAGCCACCAGAGCAGGCTGTCCCTGGCCGAGTCCAGCAACAGGAGTCGTGCTTGAAACTCCCGAGATAGTGGCTTCCAGTGAGAGAGCAATGTACTCTGTAGAGGACGCAGATGTACGAAGGCCCAAGGAACTAAATCTAAAGTGGAAGCCATAGAGCCCAGTACCTGGAGATAGTCCCATGCCGTGGGGACCGGAAGGCAACGAAGCACGGAACTTGAGAAAGGAGAGCTTGTGCCCGGTCCTGACGAAGGAAGACCTTGCCCAGACTGGTATTGAAATGTGCTCCTAGGAAGTCTATCGTCTGCAAGGGTGCAAGACTGCTCTTGGCCAGGTTGATGACCCATTCAAGAGAGCGGAGGAGATGGAGAACTCTGTCAATCGCTCACTGGCACAGATCCCTGCACTTCGCTCAGATAAGCCAGTCGTCCAGGTAGGGGTACACTAGGATCCCTTCCTTCCATAGTGCTGTCGCAACGACAACCATCACGTTCGTGAAAGTGCGCGGCGTGGTTGCCAGACCAAAGGGCAGAGCCCGAAACTGAAAATGCTGGCCGAGGATCTTGAAGCAGAGATAGTGCTGATGATCCTGCAGGATAGATATGTGCAGATAGGCCTCTGTCAAATCCAAGGAAGCTAGGAATTCCCCTTCCTGTACCTCTGCTATCACGGAGCATAAGGTTTCCATTCGGAAACGTGGAATTTTGAGGGCCCTGTTGACCATCTTGAAGTCGAGGATTGGATGAAAAGATCCTTCCTTCTTGGGGACCATGAAGTAGATGGAATAATGGCCTAACCCTTGTTCCTCCAAGGGCATTGGGAGAATGGCCCCTAAGTCCAGGAGACGATCGAGCGTCTGGCGAACTACGCATTGTTTGTGCACTGGTCCGCAAGGGGAGAAGACAAACCGGTCTCTTAGGGGCCGAGCAAATTCTAAAGCGTAGCCGTGCTGTAGAATATCCAGGACCCATTGGTCGGAGGCGATTTTGACCCACTCCTCGTAGTAGAGAGACAGCCGTCCCCCTATCCTGGGTGTCGAGGAGTGGGCCGGCAATACTTCATTGGGAGGACTTGCTAGGGGTAATCCCTGGTTGGTCTTCGTCCCTGAAAGGAATGGGACCAGGACTGTGACCTGGAGGAGGGCGTCCTCTGTTGAACGGTCTGTGATTGTCGGAAACGACGTTGACCCCGGAACTGGGTACGAGTAGCACTGAATGTCCTGGAACTCAGAGGATGATCTTCGGGTAACTTGTGTACCTTATTCTCACCGAGGGACTTTATGAGTTGGTCCAGCTCCTCACCAAACAGTAACTTTCCTTTGAATGGCATGTAGCCCAGTTGAGACTTGGAGAAGAATCCGCCGACCAGTTGTGGAGCCAAAGCAGGGGTCTAGCTGAGACTACTGAGACCATAGATCTGGCTAGTACCCGGAGCAGGTCATAGAAAGCATCTGCTCCATAAGCTATCACCGCTTCCAAGTGCTCTGCCTGCTGTGCCTACTCTGGAGGTAGCTCTTGAGTATTGAGCAGCTGTTGTACCCATCTGAGGTCTGCTCTTTGCATAAGAGCTAAAGACAGCCGCTCTGACCCCCAAAGCTGACACCTCAAAGACTCTCTTTAGGTATTCCTCTAGATTATGATCCTGCATATCTTGGAGAGCTGCTTCCCCAGTGACTGGAATAGTCATTCTTTTCGTGACCGCCGACACTGACACGTCCACTTTGGGGACCTTGAGGAAATCCAAGAAGTCTTCAGGGAGTGGATACAACTTGTCCATCGCTCTGCCATCCCTCAGAGAAGCTTCTGGAGTATCCCTCTCCCTGGACAACAACTGGAGGAGCATAGGATGAAAAGGAAATGCCTTGGCTAGTGGGCGGAGGCCCGCCTGGACGGAATCAACCTTTTTTGTCGTTGTACTGGGCCCTGAGGTGTCTTATGGGGCCTCAATATCCAGTTCGTCCAGTACATGGGGAATAAGGGGATCTAACTCATCCCTCTGAAAAAGACGCAACACCCGGGGATCATCACCCTATATTTGCAGCGCAGGTGTCTCATCGTCCAGGTCTGGGTCGGTATCCGGATCCTGATAAGGGGAATTGTGAACGGGAGGGTGAGAAACCACCCGTACCCTGGAGGACCCTTGTGGCGGGGCCCCTGATGCTTGGGGGACTTCCCCCTTCTGTAGATCCCAGGGGAAGTGTTGGTCCTGAGTCTTGTGGGAGCCCTGGTGGTGGGAGGGGGTGCCATAGTATTCCCAGATTCATCCAGCCTAATCATCTTGGAGGGAGGAGGAGCGGAGGCTGGGTCCATCCTTGCTAAATAGACATTATGAAGCAAAAGAATAAACTCCGCAGAGAAAGGCTGTGGGGGAGGGGGGCCGGGGGCAGATTCTCAGAAAAGTGCCCCGATGGTGCTTCTGTATCTGGGAGGTTCACGGGAGTTAGAATCATTGGCAAAATTGGAAATCCGCAGTCTGCAACTGAGTCTGGTTGCGTCGGAGCAGGTAGTGCAGGAGACAAAATGGCCACCTTCCCGCGCTGGACGGGAACGGGGCCGGCCTCCCCGAAGACGTGTGCGCTCGAGCGCGAGAAACAGAACGCCCCTCGGGGAGGCACCTCGCACATAGGCCTTCACGGGAGAGCCACGATCCGAGCCCTCCACAGGCACAGCATCGCGCCGGGCACGGCATCGGAGGGGAAAACAGATCCTGCACCACAAGCACCCTCCGGAGACAGTCAGCAGCCACAAGCTAAACTTGTGCTGGCAAGGTAAATAAACGACCAAATCTGAGAACTAATTAGAACAGAGAAATGGAGCCTCTCTGTGGGGGCTGCACTGAGGAAAACGACGTCTCAGAGCAGCAGGCTGGAGGGGGAGAGGTTGGACCTCCAACCTGTACCCCAATTGGACAGCAAAATAGTTAAGAGGACTCCTGTGAAAAGAAAAAGCTACAGCACTTACCCCAATGTGAGAGGAAATACATAGACAATTTTATGAAGTACCAAAGTTCTGCCTGCAAGTTTCAGAATGATTGAAACGAAGGAAAACTTAAGGCAAGTTCTTTCGCAAATCCTCCTAGATATTTTTTTTTTTAAATATGATCCATCCAAAGAAAGAAAATAGTAAGAAATCTATCAAGATTACAGGGGAACCGCTGGTGCCACCTTCATCTGCTGGAGTCAGAGTAATACTGAAGGGACGCAGAGGGCGCTCCAACCTATAAGGGACATCCTTACAATTTGGCTCTTACTCCATCTGCTGGAAGGGGGACACAACCTATTGTCTGGACTGATCCGGGAATTAAAGATGTGTTTAACAAGAGAAGGTCTATTCTGAATGAAATGCCGTATTCTGCTCATTTCTTGCAACATTTTTTTTAATAAAAATGTTAAATGTTAGAAAATAAAAGGAGTTGGATATAAGAGTTGGGGGAGAGGTCAAACAGGAAGTTAATCTATTGCTGCCTCCTTGGTGCATGGTCGGTTCGAGTGCCTGCTAAACATTGCATGTGCTATGCTTCTCAACCAGGGCCTTGCACATTCACAACGCTGAATGAAAAAGGTGAGAACAGATAATAGATCTAAGCAATACTGCAGACAAAAGCGACTGGGCAGGCCAAACAATCCTTACTGCTCACATCTACTACATTACTGTTTCTATTTCTTACCCGATTTGCCCTGGGGTGACTCACTGAACAAATTCAGTATATTTCAAGTGTTTAAAAAAGGATTGGATAAGTTCTTGGAGGAGAAGTCCATTACCTGCTATTAATTAAGTTGACTTAGAAAATAGCCACTGCCATTAGCAATGGTTACATGGAATAGACTTAGTTTTTGGGTAATTGCCAGGTTCTTATGGCCTGGATTGGCCACTGTTGGAAACAGGATGCTGGGCTTAATGGACCCTTGGTCTGACCCAGTATGGCATGTTCTTATGTTCTTAAGTCTATTCTAATTAGTTTGTTTCAGACATAAAGAAGGATACAGAATATAAAATATTTGTATTTGGTACGAATATCATCTTAATTATTCCTAGGGCCAAGGACCCAGCAAAGCATCTTTGCAGCATTTGGCATTTACGAAATATTGCTCTGGATAGCTGCAAACACTTTATGCTTAGAGCTGCAAAACTAGAAAATAGGTTTATCTTGTTTTTTTCTTTAATTTTTGGTTGGTTGTGCCCATCACCTGTTCCCTTTCAGACTGAGTTGGGGAACAGTGATGAAAAGATACAGAGGATTTTATTTTTAAAAAGTCAGTACATATAATTATAATTCTGAAATATTAACCAGAAGCAGCCAAGAAAGCAAATAGGATGCTCGGGATTATTAGGAAAGGAATGGAGAATAAAACAGAGAATATCCTAATGCCTCTGTATCGCTCCATCGTACGACTTCATCTTGAGTATTGTGTGCAGTTCTGGTCACCACATCTCAAGAAAGATACAGCAGAACTCATTTTATAAACTGCATATGCTCCATCGATTAAACCAATTTTTGTCTACCATGGACCTAAGAACTGTTTTACACTCTTTGTTAATTTCTTCAGTTAATTACTATAATGCTCTTTATGTTGGTCTCCCCAATCTACTCCTTGTGCTCTGCAAATAATTCAAAATGTGGCAGCCGTATAATTCTCGGTACACAAATTCACGCTCACATTACTCCAGTTGTATTTGATTTACATTAGCTGGAGGGTAAAATTCAAATTGCTGCTATTGGTGGTCTTGCCCCAAAATGCGTAAAGGAAAATTGGTTCTTATCTGCTAATTTTCGTTCCTGTAGTACCAAGGATCAGTCCAGACTGCTGGGTTATGCCTCCCTTCCAGCAGATGGCGTCAGAGAAAAGCTGAAAAGCACCCCCTAGGTAACCCGGTGTGCCACCTGCGATCCTTCAGTATAATGAATATCACAGCAGAATGAAGTAAATTTAACAACCAATGACTGGATCAAGCGAAAATTAAATTTTTTTTTTAATACAAAAATCAGCGAAAACTATGTATAAGAGCGCGTGTAATACTTCCAAGGTGCCAAAGAACTGTAAAAAGAAATAACAAATAATTAAGTGGACTCTCCTGAATACTATACCCCTAGGCAGGCGTCTGGACTGATCCTTTGTACTACAGGAACGAAAATTAGCAGGTAAGAACCATTTCCTTTCCCTGTACGTACCAGGATCAGTCTAGACTGCTGGGATGTACCCAAGCTGCCTTAAATGGGGTGGGACCCGGAGAGTCCCACTCAAAGTACACTGCTGCCAAAAGAATCCACATCCGGAGCTCGGACGTCCAAACGGTAATGCTTAGCAAAAGTGTGCAAGGATTTCCAAGTAGCCACCCTGCAAATTTCTTGAGGCGACACACATTGGCTCTCTGCCCAAGACGCCGCTTGCGACCTGATAGAATGAGTCTTAAGACCATCTGGCATTTGTCGCCTGTGACCTATGTACGTAGAAGCAATAGCTTCCTTCAGGCATTGGGCAACAGTAGTCTTGGAAGCCTTACACCCTTTCTTTTGACTGCTCCATAAGACAAAAAGATGATCAGACAGTCGAAAAGTATTAGTCACCTCCAAGTACTGCAAAAGAATCCGCCATACGTCCAATTTTCTCATATCTTGGCCCTGAGGCGAACTCCGATCCACATCCGGAAAGGCTGGTAACTCAACTGAATGGTTAACGTGGAACGCCGAGACCACCTTTGGCAGAAAGGAAGGCACCGTCCTAAGTGAAACCCCCAGAGTCCGAAATTCTCAAGAAAGGTTCTCTGCCTGACAACGCTTGAAGCTCAGACACGCGTCTAGCCGAACAGATAGCCACGAGAAACACAGTCTTAAGCGTTAAATCTTTCAACATGGCCCATTTGATAGGCTCAAAGGGAGAACCGCAGAGACCACGGAGGCCCAAATTCAAACTCCACGAAGGACAAACCGCCTGTACCGGAGGGTGTAAATGTTTGGCTCCCCGCAAAAAACGTGCTACATCCGGATGCCCAGCAATGGAGGTACCATCAACCTTACCTCTTAAGCAGCCTAACGCCGCAACCTGGACCCGGAGCAAGCTGTACGCCAAACCTTTTTTCAAGCCTTCCTGCAAGAACGTGTACTTTAGAGGCCTTTCGTGGGGACACCTTCAACCCACTGCACCAGGAATCAAACACTTTCCACACCCGAACGTAGGTGAGAGAAGTAGACATCTTTTGTGCCTGTAGAAGAGTGGTAATCACCGCCTCCGGATAGCCTTTCTTTCTTGTCTCCTCTCATAAGCCAAGCCGCTAGACCAGGGGTGGGCAATTCCAGTCCTCGAGGGCCGAGAACCAGTCGGGTTTTCAGGATATCCCTAATGAATATGCATGAAATAGATCTGCATACACCTGAGGTAGAGTGCATGCAAATCTCGCTCATGCATATTCATTAGGGATATCCTGAAAACCCGACTGGTTCGCAGCCCTTGAGGACTGGAATTGCCCACCCCTGTGCTAGACAAAAGCGAGCCACCTGATCGAAAAATACGGGACCCTGTCGCAGGAGATTCGGTAGATGACCCAGACGCAAGGGGCCGCTTACTGCCAGGTTGATCAGATCTGCGAACCACGGCCTTCTTGGCCACTCCGGAGCCACCAGAATCACCAGCCCCCGGTGGGATTCTATTCACCTTAACACCTTTCCGACCAAAGGCCAAGGAGGGAACACGTAGAGGAGAATGTTGGAAGGCCATGGAAGGACCAGGGTATCCACCCCTTCTGATCCGTGCTCCCATCTGCGACTGAAGAAGCGAGCCGCTTTTGCATTTATTTGAGTCTCTATAAAGTCCAGCTGGGGGGTCCCCCACTGGCGCGTCATGAGCTGCATCGCCTCCTCGGTCAATTCCCATTCTCCGGGATCTAGCCGCTGTCAGATGAGAAAATCCGCCTGCACGTTGTCCACTCTGGCGATATGAGATGCTGCAATGTGGGCCAGATTGCGTTCTGCCCAGGCTATCAACTTGTCCGCTTCAGAGGCTACCGGCCAACTCTTTGAACCCCCTTGATGGTTTATGTAAGCCACAGTGGTCGCATTGTCGGATAAGACCCATTCCACACAGTGTTCGACAAGTGGAAGAAATTGGTGCAGCGCTAAGCGAACCGCCCTGGTTTCCAACCGTTTTATGGACCACTTGGTCTGCTGAGGTGTCCACTGACCTTGAGCTGATTCGCAACTGACAGACCGCCCCCCAAGCGGTCAGGCTGGCATCTGTCGTCACAATTATCCATTGGGGATTTTCCAATTTTACGCCATGAAGCAAGTGATCCGGGACCAACCACCAGTCCAGGCTGGCCCTAGCCGGTTCCAGCAACGGCAAGGGCAGGTAAAATTCCTCCGACTTGGGATCCCAACGGGAAAGCAATGCCCTTTGCAAAGGCCCACAGAACCAACTCCAGGGTAGCTGCCATAGAACCAAGCACTTATAAATAGCCCCATACCTTGGGCAAGGAAAGCGCCAACAGACGTCGAACCTGAGACATTAATTTCTCCATCCTCACTCAAGGCAGGGAAACCTTGCCCACAGATGTGTCAAAACGTGCTCCCAGGAATTCCAACGCCTGAGACGGAACCAGCTGGTTCTTGGCGTAATTGACAACCCAGCCTAGCGAATATAGATGATGCAAGACCAACTGCACCGAAGGCACGCGGCTACTACCACCACCTTGGTGAAGACTTGTGGAACCGTCGCCAGCCCGAATGGGAGGGCGCGAAACTGGTAATGTTCTCCCAGAACCATGACCATAGGAACCTCTGATGGTGCTCCTGTATTGCTATGTGAAGGTAAGCTTTCTTCTGATCCAAGGAGGCCAAAAACTCTTCTTTCTGGATGGCCGCAATAACGGATCTCAATGTCTTCATCCGAAAGTGAGGGACTCGCAACGCTCTGTTGACCTTTTACAAATCCAAGATCGGTCGGAACAAGCCCTCCCTTCTTGGGTACCACGAAGTAAATGGAGTAACGACCGGTCCGATACTCGGCTGGAGGAACAAAGACAATTACTCCCAGGGCCTTCAACCGAGACAGTGTTTGAAGAACTACTTGTTGTTTTGCCGGAGACCCGCAGGGAGACACTAGAAATAGATCCTGAAGTGGGCGAGAAAAATCCAAAGCGTAACCATGATTTATAATATCTAGAACCCACTGGTCCGATGTGACCTTGACCCATTCCTCTCGAAACAGAGAGAACCGCCCCCCAATCTCCGGAACGGAGGAATGGGCCAGCGTACCTTTATTGGGGAGCTTTGCTGGGGGTGAAACTGTGAGAGTTTCCGGAACGCTGAGGCCACCTGCCATGAAAGAATGTGCCCATGCCTTTGACCTTGCCGAGGAGCAATGGAAGAACCCATACCTGCATGGAAATGGTGCTGGCCTCAAACAACCCTGGAACACGCCAAATGAGCGAGACAGTCTGGGCTTGTCCTCGGGGAGCTTGTAAACCTTGTTGTCTCCCAGGGCTTTAATAAGTTGTTCCAGCTCGTCACCAAACAACAGCTTCCCCTTGAAAGGAAAGGAAGCCAGTTGCGACTTAGAAGAGGCATCAGCCGACCAGTTACAGAGCCACAGCAGCTGTCTTGCGGAAACCGCCGAAGACATGGTACGTGCAGAGGTATGGAGAAGATCGTACAGCGCATCCGCCATATAGGCAACCGCCGATTCCATGCGGTTCGCCTGCTCTGCCTCTCCCGGAGGAAGCTCCTGGGATGTGAGCAACTGTTGAATCCAGCGGAGGGTAGCTCTCTGCATAAGGCTGCTACAGACAGCGGCCCTCACTCCTAACGCGGATACTTCAAATATCCGCTTGAGCAAAATTTCCAGCTTTCTATCCTGAAGATCCTTGAGAGCTGCCCCTCCTGTCACTGGAATCATGGTATGTTCAGCTATGGCCATAACAGCAGAGTCCACCATAGGAATCTTAAGAAGATCCAGGGACTCACCCGGTAGCGGATAGAGCTTTTCCATGGCTCTGCAAGGAGGCTTCAGGTGTATCCCATTCCCGGGACACAATCTGGAAAAGTTTTGGGTGAAAGGAAAAGGTTTGAGGTGGGGCTCGAAGCCCTGATAAAACTGCATCTCCAGGAGAAGAATCAGTCACCACTGGTGGGACTGAAATCTCCAGTTCCTGAAGCACATACGGAATTAACGGGTCTAGCTCCTCCTTGCGGAACAAATGTAGCATCTGCGGATCATCCGCATCCACCAGAGCGGCAGTATTTACATCATCGCTCATATCCAACGAGGAGGGGTCTGGATCCGTGGGATCTGGAGATGCGGAAGGTAGCGGGAGCCCCACGTCAGGAACTAGACGGGGAGCCGTGTTCCAGTACTCCCTTGTCCCTCCGCTGGCTTAAAAACTTTAGCCGGGGGGAGTGGGAGAGAGACTGCGCTTACCAGTCAGCTTCAGCCTCCAAATATGCCTTATGGAGCAGTAAAACAAACTGCGAAGAAAATGGGTGCTGTCACTTTAAGGGCCCCCCGTGGGAGGAGCCAAGCCCAAAGGTAATGCTGAGGGAATTGCTAAATCAGGCTGGGAACCAGAGACCGTCCCCTGCCTCTGAGGACTCAGAGAAGGCGGGGAAAGAAGAGGGGAATTCTCCTCCCTCTGAGCCCTGCATATCTGGACCCAAGCTAGGCAAGATGGCCGCTGTTCCGGCTCCGAGCGGGGACGAGGCAGGCCTCTACCTGAGAGCAACCTACCTGCTCCCCGAGCCACGCGATCGCGGCAGAGCAGACTTTTGCCCCAAAATGGGCTGCTGCGAAGGCCCCTCACCCCCGAGAATACATCGGGAGCAGAGGCCTTCGCGGGAGAGCCGCTGAGCCGGCTCCCCACAAGCTTGGCAGCGTGATCCGCGTGGCATCAAAAATTGAGCGAAAAACTGGCACATGAGCTAGGTGGAGAATCCACCCCTTCCGGAGGCCCGGGAGAAATGCGGCAGGCTATGGCTGATTAAGAAGGTACAGAGATTCACCCGTTTCTGTTTTAAAACCCTTCTTGTGAAATAATTTTTTTTTTTCAATCAGCCACCAAGCAGAGGAATTAACGTCTCTGCATTCACCGTACAGGCATTTGCACCCACCAGAGGAATGATGGTTTCTCTGGACCTGTACAGAGGAGAGAGAGGGACTGGCCCACCGGTAAATCTCCCCACCAACTCACCAGGAAAAAGGGACAATCTCAGGGTATAGAGGTCGTAGGGCACTGCCCAGCCTTGCCTGCCCTTAGTGTTTGTACACTTTTCCCTGTTTTCTAATTTTTTTTTTTAAGTTACATTAAGTTGATCTAGCCAAACGTATAATCAAAATAGAAAACCTGTGTAGGAATTAAGCAATAAAGTTCTGTAAAAATCAGGTCCGCAGGTTATGCCATCCTCTCATCTGCTGGAATCAGAGAATACTGAGGGATCGCAGGTGGCACACTGGTATATCTGGGGGTGCTTTTCAGCTTTTCTCTGACTCCATCTGCTGCAAGGGAGGCATAACCCAGCAGTCTGGACTGATCCTGGTATGTACAGGGAACTGAAGAAATTACTTACCTGATAATTTCATTTTCCTTAGTGTAGACAGATGGACTCAGAACCAATGGGTATAGTGTGCTCCTGATAGCAGTTGGAGACTGATCAGATTTCAATCTGACGTCAGCACCACATATAACCCGTGCACGAGGCTTTGCTCTCCAGTTTTCTCCTCGAAAAGCAATTCTGGATATATGTGTTTGCATAATGTTTTTAATTAACTTGATTAACTTGAATTGGTTGACGTGGTTTCTAGCTGGAGACCGCCAGGACACTCAACCGAGAAGCGCCGACACCTGATAAAATGGGTGTCTGAATTAAAGATACGGGTTGGCTTACCCGTGCTTGTGTTGCACTCGGGGGGAGGTTCCCTCGAGGATTCTGGTTAGCGAGGCAGCCATGGGCGGGGTGCTGAGTCCATCTGTCTACACTAAGGAAAATTAAATTATCAGGTAAGTAATTTCTCCATTCCCTATCGTGTAGCAGATGGACTCAGGACCAGTGGGATGTAAAAAAGCTACTCCCAAACCGGGTGGGAGGCTGCCCGTAGCCCATTTAGTGCTGCCCTTGCGAATGCTGTGTCCTCCTTGGCCTGAACATCCAGGCGATAGAATCTCGAGAAGGTGTGGATGGAGGACCATGTCACCGCCCGACAGATCTCTGCGGGTGATAGCATCTTGGTTTCTGCCCAGGACACTGCCTGGGCCCTTGTGGAATGGGCCTTGACTTCCAGAGGTGGAGGCTTGCCTGCCTCTACGTAGGCCGCCTTGATTACTTCTTTGATCCAGCGGGCTATGGTCGCCCGCGAGGCCGCTTCACCTTGCTTCTTCCCGCCGTGAAGAACGAACAGATGGTACGTCTTTCGTACAGGTTCCGATCTTTCCAGGTATCGGACTAGGAGCCTGCTGATATTCAGGTGGCGGAGAAGGCGTGAGTCTTCAGAGTCCTTATGCTCGTCTGGAGATGGCAACGAGATGGTTTGATTTAGATGAAAATGAGAAACCACCTTTGGAAGGAAGGAGGGGACAATGCGTAGCTGTATGGCTCCTGGCGTGAATCTGAGGAATGGCTCCTGGCATGATAGTGCTTGAAGTTCGGAGATTCGACGGGCTGAGCAGATTGCCATGATGAACACAGTCTTCAAGGTGAAGAGCCGTAGGGACATGCCGCGAGTTAGACGTCCTAGCGGGAGCTTCGTTCAGACCAACACCAGATTGAGGTTCCTTAGAAGTATCAGCCACTTTAGGGGTGGCCGAATGTGCTTGACTTCTTTAAGAAGCGGGAGACGTCTGGGTGGACCGCTAGGCTGGTGCCGTCCACCGGGTCTGAAGTTAGCCAGGGCGGCCAGTTGTACCTTGATGGAGTTGAGGGATAACCCTTTGTTCACGCTGTCCTGCAGAAATTCCAGGATCATGGGGATTTTGACTGTCCGTGTAAGGATGTCACGTCCTCACACCAGACTTCGAATATTCTTCATACTCGTATATATGTTAAGGAGGTGGAGAACTTGCGCGCTTGGAGCAGTGTGTCAATCACTGGTCCTGAGTATCCACTCTTTTTCAGGTGAGACCTCTCAATGGCCAGACCGTAAGCGAGAATCTCGTTGTGTCTTCATAGAGGATCGGTCCTTGCTGGAGTAGATCCCTGTGTGGAGGTAGGAGTAGAGGGTTTCCCATCAGAAGTCTTTGCATGTCCACGTACCACGGTCTTCTTGGCCAGTCTGGGGCCACTAGAAGTACCAGCCCTCTGTGGTGTTCTATCTTGTGCATGGTTCTGCCCAGTAGTGGCCAAGGAGGGAAGGCATATAGTAGGTCCTCCTGTGGCCAGGTCTGGACGAGGGTGTTGATTCCCTAGGACAGTGGTTCCCGTCTTCGGCTGAAGAACTTGGGAACCTAGGCGTTGGTCCCTGTTGCTAGGAGATCCATGGCTGGGGTTCCCCAGTGGTCTACTATCTGCTGGAAGGCTACTGCTGACAGTGTCCATTCCCCTGGATCCAGACTCTCTCTGCTGAGGTAGTCTGCAGTGACGTTGTCTTTTCCCACGATGTGGGCGGCTGATATCCCCTGTAGGTTTGATTCGGCCCACGTCATTAGGGGCTTTATTTCCAGAGACACCTGCTGGCTTCTGATTCCCCCCTGGCGTTTGATGTAGGCCACTGTTGTGGCATTGTCCGACATGACTGACTGATTTGCCCCGGAGTCTGTCGCTGAACCGTAGGCAGGCTAGCCTGACTGCTCGGGCTTCCAGTCAGTTTATGTTCCATGCCGACTCTTCTTTGTCCCATTGCCCTTGGGCTGTTAGCTCCTGGCAGTGGGCTCCCCATCCTCACAGGCTCGCATCCGTGGTGAGCAAGGTCCATTCCGGTGGGGATAGGCTTGTTCCCTTGCTCAGATGGTCTTCTTGTAGCCACCATTGTAGTAGGTTCTGCACCTTCGCCGGTAGCCGGAGTGGGGCGGAGTAGTTCTGAGACATCAGGTTCCACTGTGACAGTAGGGAATGTTGTAGGGGCAGCATGTGGGCCCTTATCCATGGGACGACTTCTATGGTTGATGCCATGAGTCCGAGGACTTGGAGATAGTCCCAAGCCGTGAGGAGAGTGTTCAACAATGTTCGTAGCTGTTCCATCAATCTCCTTCTCCTTGTAGGGGGAAGGGTGACTTTGTCCCATTTGGTGTCGAACTGGACTCCCAGGTACTCTAGGGATTTGGAGGGCTGCAGGTGGCTCTTGGATGTGTTGACGACCCACCCGAGGTTCTGCAGTAGTTCCATGACTCTGGTGGTTGCTTGGTGGCTTTCCTCTGGCGATTTCGCTCTGATCAGCCAATTGTCCAGGTATGGGTGCACAAGGATCCCTTCTGGCCTCAGTGTCGCCCCTACTACCACCATGATCTTGGTAAACATTCGGGGAGCCGTGGCTAGCCCAAACAGTAGGGCCTGGAACTGGTAGTGATGGCCCAATATCGCGAAGCGTAGGAAACGCTGATAGAGGTGATGGATCAGTATGTAGAGATAGGCTTCTGACGGATCCAGGGAGGTCAGGAATTCTCCCGGTTGTATAGCCTTTATGACTGAACGCAGGGTTTCCATGTGGAAGTGGGGTACCTTCAGGTAGTGACTGATGGTCTTGGGGTCTAGTATGGGCCGGAATGTTCCCTCTTTCTTGGGCACGATGAAGTAGATGGAATAGTGCCCAGAATTTTGTTGGTGCATGGGCTCCGGCATTATTGCCTTTAGGGCAAGTAGTTTTGATAGTGTGGTTTCCATTGCCTTCCTCTTGGAGGGGTCGTGGCATGGAGAAATCACAAACTTGTCCGGAGGGGGATGCTGTGGAAGTCCAGGTAGTATCCCTATCAGATGATGGTTAGGACCCAATTGTCCGATTTTATTTTGACCCATCTTTGGTAGAATAGGGCAACCCTGCCCCCTATGATTTCTTCCTGTAGATGGGTCTGCTGATTCTCATTGCATGTTGTGGCTGGGACCTGGTCCCAAGCTGACTCCTCTTTTGTTGTGTTTGTTCCAAAAGGACAGCCCCTTGCTGGCAGGGCGGGGGGTTTGGTAAGTGTTTTTGTATGGTCTATAATGCTGGGATCCTCTAAAGGACATTCTCGTGAGCCTTGTCTTAGAGGTCACGTCAGCTGACCAGCTTCGGAGCCAGAGCTGTCTTCTGGCTGCCACTATGGACAAAAGGCTCCTGGCTGAGGTGTTTACCAGGTCTGAGGTCGCATCCGTGAGGAATGATATTGCTGGGTCTAGTGTCTCGATCGGCGTAGTTGCGTCCCTGGCCATAGCCAGGCAGGCACGTGATACCATGGCACAGCAGGCAGCGATCTGTAAGGTCATAGCTGATACTTCGTGAGACTGCTTGAGGATGGATTCCTGCCGTCTGTCATTGGCATCCTTGAGTGAAGCTCCTCCCTCGACTGGTATGGTAGTGTGCTTTGTGGTGGCGCAGACCAGGGCGGCGACCTTGGGGAACCTCAGGAGTTCCTTGGTCGTGGGTTCCAGGGGGTAGAGAGCTTCTAGGGCTCGACCTCCCTTAAAGGTGGCCTCTGGAGTGTCCCATTCCAGGTTGATCAGTTGTTGTACAGCCTGTAGAGTAGGGAAATGGTGTGAGGTCTGGCAGAGCCTGGCCAGGAAGGGGCTCGCCTTGGACTTTGCTGCGTTGCATATGTCCGGGATGGCCAATGTCTTCAGACTCGTGGCTACAAGGGCTGATAATTTGTCTTTTGGGAAGAAGCGTATCATGGTGCGATACGGTTCCGTTCCTGGAGGGAGTTCCCCTTTTCCAGGGGTTCTGATTCCTCCTCCGAATCCTCTGTGTCCCCTAAGTGAAGGCATTTGTCCAGGTGGGGCTCATCTGGTGGAGGCCGAGAGGGGCCTGGGAGGTTCTGGACCACTGGCGGAGGTTGTGGTTGTGCCGATGGTGGCCCTGTCTGAGCGTGGATGAAGGATTGCAGTTCAGCAAAGAATCCCGCCCAGGAGAAGTTGCCTGGGACTGCATTGGGTCTGATGGCACTCCCTGAGGGCCCCCACTGTGGCGGGGGGGGCAGAGTCGGGAATTGAGAGGTCCGGGGCAGTTTCGCTTATCCGGAATCCTCTACAGGCTGAGGGGGACCTTGTCTCGGCTCCCCCTGAGCTTCTTCACATAGCAGGCACAGGGCGGAGGGTACTTCAGGCTGCGCCACTCTCAGGTGGAGGACTGGGCCTTTAGCAGTCTTGGACGGCACTGCCATGATTTGCGCGTGTATCCTGTGCAGGTGCGCATGTCGGGAGGCCTGGTTATGTTTTCCGGGTACGCCTACGTTGTGCGTGTAGGACCGGAAGATGCGCGCAGGCCTAGTTGTGCGCTTTGCAGCCCTGGGCGTGCCGCTGTGCACCCGGCCCCGATGTGCGCACTGCTATGCGCACAAGTCCTTTATGCGCCCGGCTCGGTTGTGCGGACGATGTGGCGACCGGGGGGAGGGGGGCCGCGGCGACCACGCGGTAAGATGGCAGCCCCCCAGGGGGTCTCCACGTGGGAGGACCCTCTTGTTGGATCGGGGTCTAGCCTGGACGGGGCTGCTCAACCTGAATATACAGACGCCAGAGGGACGATCTGAGCAGCTGTCCGAGTCTCGGAGACCGGTCCTCTGCCTGGCGGTCTCCGGCTACGGGGGAGAGGGAATTCTGCTGCCTCTCAGCTGCTCACTTTCCCGGGGGCTAAGTCCACGCCGGGACCGAGGCTTCTGAGGGATCTCGGAAATCACCTCAGGAAATGTCGACTGGGGGAGGGACCCTTAGTATCACCGCAGGAGAACGGGGCTCGTTTTGGAGGTAAGTATTTCTTTACATTTGGAGTTTGGTTTTCTAAACGCTGTGCAAGCGTGTGAGAAGTCCCGAACTGCTATGGAGATGGAGAAAAACTGGAGAGCAAAGCCTCGTGCACGGGGTATATGTGGTGCTGACGTCAGACTGAAATCTGACTCCGTCTCCAACTGCTATCAGGAGCACACTATACCCATTGGTCCTGAGTCCATCTGCTACACGCTAGGAAATTCTCTATTGAACTTTTATCATGCTGGGAGATCTTGGATGTTGCAGAGTCTTGAGAAAGTCTCTTCTGTGTAGAAGGTCTAAATCTATGGAACTCTCTACCAGATGAGATCAGGCAAGAAACAGCTTTGCTGGGGTTTAGGAAGTTAGTTAAGGCTTTTTATTTTTAAGCAAGCTTTTGGAGTAGATGCTGAAGGCCCTTGGGAACTCTGATAGCTGCGCTAGTGAAAAACGTTATGGTTTTGTAATTTTCAGTTGTGTTTTAATATTTTATTTTTATCCTTTGTTTTATGTTATGCATTATGGTGTATAATGTTTCTTAGATAATGTTTTGCTGCTTTATGTGGTATTTTTCATCAGTATTTATTTGTTGATATATATTCCTGTATTGAGATATTAATGTATATTTTATTGCAAGCTGCCTAGGAATGTTGACAGATGGGGTATAAGTTTTTGAAATAAATACAACTTTGCTCTTAATATTAATGTTTAACGATTAGGAAAATTCCTCCCTCAGCTCCACCTTTTGTAATGAATCTAACTCAGTCTAACTTATAGCTCCATGCAAAAGTCACACTAAAGACGAGAAAATCTTCATCAGATCCCTGTGCAGGCATTACACAAATACATATAAAGCCAGAATACAGCAAAAACAGAATAACAAACTCCTAAAAGTAATTAAAAAAAAAAGGAAGGAGAAAAATGGCTATAAAAAAGTGCAACTGATTGTGAAGATATAATAAAACAAACAGCAAAGAAAGGAGACAGAGAGAGAAGACCAAAGGAGAGAGCTAACGCCAGACGCTTTGACACTTTGCAACATGTAGCGAGGGCTGCCGGTTTTAAGAGCAGCAACCATTTTCATTCCAGAAAGAGACTGGGCTCTATGGCCTGGCCAAGCTGTTCTATGTGGTGGCTGCAGGCTGGGCTCCAGTGAGCTCAGTGTGGTTTGAGGCATGTTGCATGGGCACATACAGAGGCCACAGGAGGCGCCAACCCCCGCCTCTGCTACCGGATACGGGCCATTCAAGTGGAAACCCCCAGGGAGAAGAGGGGACGCTGACGTGACTTGAAGTTCCTCTGCCAATGCTGCCCAGCAGCGACTTTCTGGAGGCAGAGGGGCCCTCTATGGGCTTGAA
Organism: Rhinatrema bivittatum; assembly: GCF_901001135.1. Taxonomy (NCBI): domain Eukaryota; kingdom Metazoa; phylum Chordata; class Amphibia; order Gymnophiona; family Rhinatrematidae; genus Rhinatrema; species Rhinatrema bivittatum. The sequence goes on along the minus strand of NC_042623.1, from coordinate 10,577,929 downwards.
TGCTACGAGGGACCAACCGAGGATAGAAAGAACATCTGTCTCCTTTCGAGAAACACCTACGTTTTACTAAAGCCACATAAAAGCATTTTGGGATAGGACAGTAGCTTTTAAAGACATGCGATTTGTACTGACTCCTTTATACAACCAAGACTACTAAAAAGCTTACTGTCTAAGTCTCTGTGAGCTGGGAAGCGGCAGCTTTATCTCATTCTTCAGATAGTCGTAGGCCTTTGGTCCATATAAGTGTAGCGTCAATGCAAAGTAGTGCTGCTGCAGAGAGTATTGGGATTCAGGCTTCCTGAACAGATCCAGAGGAATATCTGAAAGAGAGCCATCAGGTCAGGGAGGGTAACAAAGCACAGACAGTACTCGCCATTCTAAATACTTGAAACAATGTCTCCAGATCATCAGCCTGTTAATGTGTTAACGGGATCTGCTTCTCGCAGGGACCCATCCAGCTGCTTAGAACTCTAAACGTAAGGACACAGCAAGAGCGGTGCCGGCTCAGCAGTGATCCAGCCCCGTGACCCATCACAGACAGTGACCAAGCCCCGTAACCCAGACAGTGACGAATCCGGCTCAATAGCAAATGCCTAGCAGATGCGAATGAGGGAAGTTCATTTCTTTGTTGCTCATCTCCCAAAAAAGTCAGGGATGCCAATCCAAGCCTGCCCGATTAATTAGTGTTAATGGACCTGCCCTCAAGAAACTCGTCCAAACCTTTTTTTTTAACTCTGGAAGTTGCTGGATCACCAAGCAAAGAACGTACAGTAGGTGTTTTGCTTTGCCAGCAGTCTAGAAACCAGCAGCATTACTGAACATTTTGGTAACTATACAGGGATGGTTCTGGCACTGGCACTCAATAGGTCGTGTCAGATTCTCACCTCCAACTTCATTCTGCCCCTTGTCCCTTGAACAAATAAGAGTGTAGAAATGGAGGCACCTTAATGAGGCTCACCGTCTTACTTTTAGTTTGATTTTACTTTTAGAAAACCTGCAGTAAGCCCAGAGTTCCTGCAGAGAAATCCATATACAATCCACTGGCAGGACAGAGGCCTGGGACAGACGGCCCCATGGCATTCTGGGGGTCATTCTTTCCCACTCATCTGCCATATGAAGACCAGAAAAGGGTCAGTTCACAGGAGGTGGGAGAAGAAGTTATCCCAACCCCAACATCAGCACAAAGATCAAAAAAGAGACAGATGTGCATAAACACTGCTGGATTTCATCCCCTGAAATAAGAAGCAAGCAGAGAGATGCTAAAGGGCTTTGTATAAATTAGGGAGAACCAGCTGTTTCTGTAGCTTACTCTGCCAGCATCCCTGCTCCTTCTTCAGCGCCAATGACCATGGGCATCAGCGTCCTTTAATCCAGATTAAAGGACGCTGATGTCGCAGGCAGTGTCAGTCTTTTCTGGACCTCTGCTCTCAGTCACCGTCCCACAGGGTGCAGTATTGTCTGTCTTGTTTAATATTTACTTAGATCCCCCGTTAGACATTATTACATCGTTTGGATTTAACTTGCAGTGTTATGCAGATAATCTACAAAAATCTGCTCTTCTTTGGAGGGAGATCCGGCAGCTTCAGTCTGCACTAGTAAAGCTTGTCAGAGAGCAATTTTGTGTTGGATGAAGGTCAATAAATTGGGCCTTAATCTTCAAAGACTGACATTTTATGTACTGGTAAAGATGCTGAGTTTAAGGCGGATTTATTGATTACATTTGCGCCCATGTGAGTCTAGGGGTGATTTTGGATTTTTAATTCTGGGGGGGGGGGATCAGCAAGAGGGTCCGACGTGAACTTCACAAGGTAGGACTGCTTAGGCCTTACTGGACTGGTCCTCAGCTGAAGACAGGTTTGCGAGCTCTAGTCAAGGAGACTTGTGGTGCACGTGCCTTTAAGCAGCTTGCACAAACTGCCGCTAAGCCAGAATGCTGCTGCCCCTGCGCTTATGGGCTGCACCTTCAGCGCTCACACCTCACACCTATTTTATTTGACTTACACTGGTTACCTGTACTTTTCAGAGCAAGGCTTAAGACTGCTTGCCTTAGTTTTAAAGCTCTCTTTGGCCTCACCATAGTAACATAGGAAATTATGTCAGACAGAGACCTGTCAGGGAATCTTGAGAGATACATTCCTGGTCGCCATCGCAGGTCAACGGATGCTTCTCTTCTGTCTTTTCTGTCAGTAAGGGAATTTAGATTATTCAGGAATAGAGCTTGGGTTTTCTTCTGCATTTCTCTAACCCTGGGAACACCTTCTCTAGGTCACTTTGCTTGGAAAGGGACTATCTTCAAATTTAAGAAAAATTTTTAGAAACCCATTTGTTTTTTCTATATTTGCAATATACTGTTCTGATGATCTCGCACTAAGTTGTTTTATTGTTTGTTCGCTTGGAGCGAAGGAGATTAATTAAATGTAATAAACAAACATGTAGCAAGTTTTTGAAGTTCAGTACATTGATGCATAAAGCTGTGCAAGGATCTGGCAGGGAAGCCTAAAAACAATGGCCTCACTTCTTCAATCTAACCCATTAATCTACGATGAGGCGCCAAGGCTGGCAGTACCAGAGCGAGCCGAGGAACGACAAGGGAGAAAGGCATTTACTCAAGAACTAGCCGTTATGTAACGAATGGTATTGGAGAAATTACTTACCTGATAATTTCATTTTCCTTAGTGTAGACAGATGGACTCAGGACCAATGGGTTATGTGCTCCCCTGCCAGCAGACGGAGACAGTCAGGTTTTAAAGCTGACGTCACCCTAGATACCCCCTGCAGTGACCTCAGCCCTTCTGTATTCTCTTCAAAAGTCACTGTGGACATACTATTGAAAAAACTTGATTAAAAAACAGATAACCATAACTGTCCTCAACCAAATACTGAATCCTAGTAAGATTATAGATGCCCTAATCTAGGGACTGGATGACGGATTACCCGTAACCTCACTACATGGGCGAATCCTTGGCACCGTTCTTCGGCAGCCGTGGGCGGGATGCTGAGTCCATCTGTCTACACTAAGGAAAACAAAATTATCAGGAAGTAATTTCTCCATTTCTTAGCGTGTAGCCAGATGGACTAAGGACCAATGGGATGTACAAAACCTACTCCAGATCAGGGCAGGAGGCTGCCCATGGTCCGGTTAACATCGCCCTTGCAAAGGCTATGTCTCCAGTCTCCAGACTGCAGGTTTTACACCATCTACCATCTGCTGGAGACCAAGAAATACTGAGGGACTGCAGGTGGCACACTGGGTTATGTACAGTGACAGTGAGACTCTCTCTCTGTCTCCATCTGCTGGAAGGTAGGGCAAAACCCAGGAATCTGGACTGATCTGTGGTACTGCAGGAATTTTTTTTTTTTTAAGGGATAGAAATAGACCCTGCCAGACTGTACAGCGGCTAAGCCCCGCCGTGTGGCTGGCAGACAGGAGAGAGGAAAAAGAGAAAGAAAAGAAAACTAGCATAAAGGAAAGGAAACAGCTGCAGCTCTAGAAGAAATCACTTACACAGACTGTGGAGGAAGACAGCAAGTCTCAATACCGTGAGCCCACGGCTCCCACGACCACAGGGCGCCGTGGAAAGAGAGAGACTAGGGGGCAGGGTGATGACCTCACCTGCACATGCTCAGTGGGGCATGTTTGAGAGCTCTAGAACCTTTGAGATCAAAGTTCCGGGCCGGGCTCCATATGATGATGTCACCCATGTGTGAGGACGGACATCCTGCTGGTCCCCGGAGGAAGAAGGGTGCACCAAAGGGACTCAGGAGGATACCTGCTCGTCCCCCCCTTCCCCTCAGCCATGAAGTGCAGTTCCAGAGCCCCTCTCAAATGTCCCCCTCTGGCTACCTGCGTAGGGCTGCATCTTGCCCTGCAGCTCCGGGCCTAGCAGGCTTCTCTGGCTCAGCTCGCCGGTGACGCTGGGGCAGGTCCTCCCCCGGCGCTTCTCTCGGTCCTTCGCATTTTTCAGTTCTTTCACCTTCTGGGCTCGAATTTCCTCCGATGCCTGCAGCTTTCTTTTCAGTGTCTCTATATTAGGAGTAGAATAAAGATGATCCTAGAGAAGTGAAGAGAGGACAAAGGCTTATTCTAAAATAAAATAGAACAGCACAACCCAGCAACCCTCCCACTCCAGACCTTGTGTCTTTTGGGGCAGACCTGCGAGCTCGAAAAGATCTTCTCTGGGTTTTTGTGCCTCGTAAGTAAGAAAAAATAAATCCTTTGTATTCCAGTTCCTCGTATTTGCCGCCAGTGGAAGGGGGCAAGAGCTGAGGAAGTGGTCCTTATTGTCTCAGCCTCTGCTCCTCCCCCCTCAGCACCAGTCCCCACACAACGCACAGCGGACAAATAAAAGCAGGCTCCCGGATGATAGATCCGACTCCAGGCTGAACAGCAGCCCGGGAGGTTACCCTGGATTCACTGCAGCCCGAGAGTGGATTAACCATGCTATCCCTCCTCTACGCCCTCACTGCTTGCCGCTGTCCCAGACAGGATGCTGGGCTGCAGGGGCCCTGGCTTCGCCTATTCTTATGTTGTTATGCTTCAGACACGCCGGTCATTCCTGGGGGGGAGGAGGGGGGGCATGAAAGGAAAGAGGAGACCGAAGACCCAGTGGCCATCATTGCCTTTCCCACTCTCTTTCATAAAAGGATGCTAAACGCACACAAGCATCATTTAAAAAAAAAAACCAGGACGGTCAGATCCGAACCCGTCACTCCCATCTGCTGTCCAAGTCCCAAGTCCATTAGTAATCCACGCTTCCAAACACTGCCCAGAGCAGAGACAGCATCAGAGAAAGAACGAGACTAGCGACATTATAATGAAAGCAAGTCGCCAGCACTACACCAGATCCCAAAAACATTCTGACATTGGGAACAGAAAGTCACTGCTGAGCCTCCAACGCCACCTGATAAAAAGCAGGCACTGCAACGTGTCCGTCTCACGACCCCCTCTGCCTGCTGGAGGAGGGAGACGGGCTTGTTACCTGTTCAGGGGTGGCTCACGGGCTACAGAACGGATGTGTCAGGACGAAATCACCACCACCCCACTCCTGTTCTCATGGGATCTGCACAGCCTCCCACGTCTGGATGATGTAAACCTAAGCACGGGATCCTCAGTGCCTTCCCTCCCCCGGCCAGCGCAAGGCCCTCAGCGTCCTTAATGGGAAACGCAGTCCTGAGCCTCCCCGAATGCCCGAGGATTCCTATGCTTTCATCTTTACCCGCTGAAGGGTGATGCTGGTACAGGCGGTGCCTTCGGCTCACGCCATGCTAAGACGCTTTACCTGTAGCTGGGTCTGAATGCCGCCGGCGCAGGGGGCGGTAGCTGCTGCTTCCGGTTCCAGGCACTCCTCCCCTTTTAGAGATATGCTGCCAGCTGCTGGGGCGTGTCTTTTTAACCCTCTCCGGCCACCTTTCTTAATCTGAAATTATGAAAAAGATTACAAAAAAAAAAAAAAAAATCAGCTCAGGCCTTAAATAATATCCGGCAGTCCAAAAGCCGTCGTGCACCTGCCGCTGTTTTTTGTTCCATGGTAAAGGCGCAGCCGTGGCAACGCCGCGGAGACGGCATCCACAGCAGCATCTGGCGGCCAGCGGAGAGGATACTTGTGCCAGGCCCCCCACAGGGATGCACAGTCTGGGGCTCCTGACCAGAGACCGTCGCTACCACAGGGGGGGGGGGGGGGGGAGATTGGTGTAGGTGAGAAACCCTGGTGACCTGTGCATGGAAGGCACTAAAGAGAGCTGACACGGCTGGGTGCTCCTACTGCCAGGCCACAAGCAGAAAGGGTAACAGAAAGTTTAGGAAGATTTGAGTATTAGTGGGTGGGGAGAAGGAGCCTCACTATCCTCAGAACGTCTTGGGAAGGAAGAAAGGAGGGAGGGAGAGAGAGAGAGAGCGAGAGAGAAAACTGGGAGTGCTCTAAAAAAAAAAAAAAAGCAACAGCGCAAAACATTCATAGGGAAACGGAATTTTTAAAAGGCAGAAATATTTTCACTGGGAGGGTGAGCAGGTGGCCTAGGATGTGAATGCATCATGAGAGGTTTCTGGGAGAAGAGGAGTGGGAAGGGTCCTGCACACGCGGGGTGATGCGCTGCACCCCCAGCCAGGAGACAAGAGCCAGGGAAGTTCAGAGCCGGCTCCGCTTCCCTTTCCAGCACCTGCTTTCTTACTGCGGGCGGCACATTTTATTTATTTATTTAACATTTTTCTATACCGGCATTAAAATACACATCATATCGGTTTACAGTGTAACAGCAGGTGGCAAGTACATCAAACAGGGATGGGGGAGTGGACAAGTATCAAACATGAAGAGCTGGGCACACACACACGGTGCCATCGTGACTGGAAAGGCGTGGGATTGCAGGCAGCGGTCATAACTTGTTAAAAAGACAGAAAAACAAAACAGAGGCGAGGACTAAATGGTCAGTGGAGTGCCCCAGCGATCAGTACTGGCACCTGATCTGGAAAAGGGAAGGACTGAGGGGTTCAAATTTGCAGATGATACGAAATTATTCGACTGTGAGAACTGCGGAAGGACCTTGTGAGACTGGGAGCCCGGGGATCTGAATGCCAGATGAAACTGAATGTGGAGAAGTGCAAAGTAATGCACAGAGGGTTTTTTTTCCCCCCTTAATTATAGGTGCTGCTGGGTTCCATATTAAGATTCATCATCCAGGAAAAGGATCTTGGAGTCATCGTGGAAAATATGTTGAAATCCTCAGCTCAGTGTGTGTAGGTCTGTGACCTACTGATAAAAAGCACTCCAGAAACCTTACAACCTCCCCAAATGTCTAATTTTCGTAGATAAACTACTCCTAATGACAACTCCTTTAATCCTAAGCAGTACCCCTTTAGACCCTACATTTTCTCCTGCTTTCCCCCGATAAAACTCTGCATTTTTAACAAATGTACCTTTCTGCACCTTTGTACATAGCCTCCCCCTTTTCACATAGTTGTACCCTCCTCCCCTAACTTATGTTACTCTCAGTTGAATGTACTAACCTAAGTTCTCTGGTTCCTTGTTATACTCCTTTTGTTTTATGTTCTTTGTAAAGGCCATGCCTAATTTATATTCATTGTTCTAAGTTATCTGTAAACCGATACAATGTGCAAACGGCTGTCGGTATATAAAATCTTTAAATACATAAATAAATAAATAAAATAGCAAAAGGAAAATTGGTTCTCACCTGCTAATTTTCGTTCCTATAGTCCCACTGATCAGTCCAGACTCCTGGGTTTTTTGGGGTTTTTTTTTGTAATTTATTATTGAGTTTTACATTATAAAACATCAAGCAAAAAAAACACCTTGAGTGGAAATACAGGTAATAGAGACACTTACTAAGTTTACCACAATTCTTCAAATAAGGAAATTATTTCTTTCAAAACCTGTCTATCAAGCCCACAAAGATATCCAAATTATACAACCACAGGTATAATTATACATACATAGTATAATAATTAAAGAAATGTGACTATAGCATGTTATTAATCTTATAGAGATCTAACTTCTATAAAAGACCGCTTCATGAGGTTCCTGGAGACGAACTTAAAGGTTTTCCTTTTTTAAATAAGAACTGTGTAAGGTGAGATGGTTGAGTGAATATATATGTGTTCCCATGAAATTTTATCAAGTATTTACATGGAAACTTAAGAATGAAATACATTCCTAGCTGCAATACCTGAGGTCTTAATTGTTTCCTACGTCTCTGAGTCTGACGTGAGAGATCTGGGACCATCCGGACTCTACAGCCCAGAAATTCTTTCAGACTCCTGGGTTTTGCCTCCCCGCCAGCAGATGGAGACAGAGAAAGTTTCACTGCCACTGCCACTTAAGACAAGGTGCCGCCTCCTGCAGTCCCTCAGTATTGAACTGTAACCAAGCCAGAAATATATTTATTTTTCTTTACCGACATTCAATTTGACATATCACATCGGTTTACATACAACGTGATGTCTAAGGCATCTAAAGAAGAATCAAGTAACTATGCCTACTCCCCTACATGAACAGGGAGAAGAGCATAACCATAAAACAGGCAACAACAAAACGCCCTCACACCAAAAACCTGTGTGGGATCAACAAAGCCTGTGCTTCCTCACAGACCATACAGCAAGGGCGGGCGTCTGGACTGATCCGTGGTACTACAGGAACGAAAATTAGCAGTTAAGAACCAACTTTCCTTTCCCTGTAGGTATCCTGAAGTTCCCTTAAAGCCGCTGCTCTTGGTTACCATCCCGGTGACCGCAGAAACTGCAGCATCCACCCTGGGAACCTTGAGCAGGTAGAGCACTTCCTCAAGCAATGGATACAATCTGTCCATCGCCCTGCTGACCTTCAAACCGGTGTCCAGAGTATCCCATTCCTGCAACTATGGAACGGAAAGGACTTTGCGGGACCCTGGGAGGCCCAACCGCCCCCAGATTGGAATCCTGTGGCGAGACTTCAATGCCCCAACTCCTCCAACAGCGCTGGAATAAGTGGGCTCAGCCCCTCCTTATGGAATAAACGGACCGCCTTAGGGTCATCACCCTTGAGGGATGTACTCTGCAAGAAGGACAGAACCGGATCCAGCAGACCGACTCCATCGGTATCGAGGTCCAGGAAGAATCCATGGCAGCCGCGGGCACTGCAAACCTCAGGAGCCACTGGACCCTAGGGAGGCCCTGGACGTTTGGGTCCTGGACTGCCCCGGGGCCTCCTTGGATGCACCCCGATGTGCAGCCTTCCTGGCCTTAAAAGGCCTTATAGAGCAGGAACACAAACTCAGAAGAAAATGAAGACAACGAATCCCCCATCCCGCCGACGATCTCCCCTGGAGGCCTGGGGCTGCGGAGACGGGGGGGAGGGAGATCTGAACTCTCCCTCCACGGCCTGCACCGCCCCAAGACATGGGGGACACTGCCTGTGTTGCCTGCAGAGCTCCCCGATGGCCCCTCCCCCCCCCGGGGAAGCATCGGGAGCAAAGGCCGGCGCAGGAAAGACACGACCACGCCCCGCGCCGCATCCACAAGCGAGACCGGGACCTCCCCCGGGTCAAGCGCCGCACGGGAGAGGCGCCGAACCAGTCAGGGGAGAGAAGAAAATAAAAGCTCCGACGTTGGCTGCCAAACGACGGGACTGAAGAAAGGCGAAAACGCACCACCCCCGAAGGGAAGAAACAAAACCTCTCACTGTAGATGCTGGAGTTTTGTTTTTTTTTTCAAACTTGAACAAACATTAACAGGAAAGGAGAAAGGTGCACGTTCCTTAAAAGCGCAGCATCAGCAGGCGGGTCCTGAAGAGGCGACAGGCTGTGAAGATCCCAGAGGGCGAGTGATCCGGGACCCCCGGGCATCAGCCCTGTCCGGCCAGGGATCAGAGAAACATGGGGTCCCCGAACCCCTGCTCTCAAGTCTCACACGCCAGAAGGGATGACCCCACCAGGGCCTAACAACCTTCTGGGAGGCGCAGACAGAAGCCTATTTCTATTTTATTTTTTTGTTAGTCAGACTGCAGGCTTCGCACCTCCACCATCTGCTGGAGTCTCAGAAATACTGAGGGACTACAGGAGGCGCCTGGTCTTAAGTGGCAGTGTCAGTAACACTTTCTGACTCCCATCTGCTCAAGGGGAGGCAAAACTCAGGAGTCTGCACTGATCTGGGGACATACAGGGAATAAAATGTTAGGAAGTAATAGGAAAGGAACGGAGAATAAAATGGAGAAATTGCTTACCTGATAATTTCGTTTTCCTTAGTGTAGACAGATGGACTCAGGACCAATGGGTATAGTGTACTCCTGTTAGCAGTTGGAGACGGATCAGATTTCAATCTGACGTCAGCCCCCAGTGGATATGTGTGTGTGACTGACTGAATGATTAACTTAATAATTTGGTTAACTTGAATAACTTCATAACTTGGTTAAACGTTAAAACTTGATTAACTTGAACTAGTTGATTGACTATAGCTGGAGATCGCCAGTGTACTCAGCCGGAAGGCGTCGACACCCGGCAGGGTGGATGCCCTAGGTAAATGAAAACATGGCTTACCCTTGAATCATTTGAAGGACCATGCGTGACGGCAGCCAAGGGTGGGATGCTGAGTCCATCTGTCTACACTAAGGAAAACGAAATTATCAGGTAAGTAATTTCTCCATTTCCTAGCGTGTAGCAGATGGACTCAGGACCGATGGGATGTATGAAAGCTACTCCCGAACCGGGTGGGAGGCTGCCCACGACCCACTTAGTATTGCCCTTGCAAATGCCGTGTCCTCCCGAGCCTGAACGTCCAGACGGTAGAATATGGAGAAGGTATGGATGGAGGACCACGTTGCCGCCCTGCAGATCTCGGCAGGTGACAACATTCTAGTTTCTGCCCAGGATACTGCCTGGGCTCTGGTAGAATGGGCCTTGACCTGTAGAGGTGGTGGCTTGCCAGCTTCTACGTAGGCCGCCTTGATGACTTCCTTGATCCAGCGGGCAACGGTTGCCCGCGAGGCTGCTTCCCCTTGTCTCTTTCCACTGTGAAGGACGAAAAGGTGGTCCGTTTTTCGTACGGGTTCGGACATTTCCAGGTATTTGGACAGGAGTCTGCCGATGTTGAGGTGGCGCAGACTACGGGCTTCATCTGAATTCTTCAGGCCAACCGTCGTTGGTAGCGAGATGGTCTGGTTAAGGTGGAAGTGAGAGACCACTTTGGGGAGGAAGGAGGGAACCATGCGTAGTTGGATGGACCTCGGGGTGAACCTGAGGAACGGCTGGCGGCAGGACAGTGCTTGTAGTTCCAATATGCGGCGGGCTGAACACACCGCCAGCAAAAACACCGTCTTTAAGGTTAACAGGCGGAGGGACAGGCCTCGGAGGGATCTGAAGGCAGTTCCCGCTAGGAAGTCCAAAACGAGATTGAGATTCCACAGAGGTACCGGCCACTTTAGTGGTGGGCGAATGTGTTTGACTCCTTTCAGGAAGCGTGACACGTCCGGGTAAGAAGCTATGCTGTCGCCCTCGCTCTTGGAGCCGTAGCATGACAATGCGGCCACCTGTACCTTGATGGAATTGAGGGACAGACCCTTCTGTAAGAATTCCAGGATCACGGGAACTTTAAATGAGTGTGGCTTGATGTTGTGGTCTTCACACCAGGCTTCAAATACTCTCCAGATCCTTATGTACGTTAGCGATGTGGAGAACTTGCGTGCTCGGAGGAGAGTGTCGATTACCGCCGCCGAGTATCCGCTCTTCTTCAGGCGAGCCCTCTCAATGGCCAGACCGTAAGAGAGAATTGAGCTGGGTCCTCGTGGAGGATCGGACCTTGTTGTAGCAGGTCCCTGTGTGGGGGCAAGGGTAGGGGGTTACCTGCCAGTAATCTTCTCATGTCTGCGTACCAGGGTCTTCTTGGCCAATCTGGAGCCACCAGAAGAACTAGTCCTTGTGTAGTTGTATCTTGTGAATGATTGCGCTCAGTAGGGGCCACAACGGGAAGGCGTATAGTAGGGTCCCCATGGGCCAGGGCATCGATCCCTTGGGACTGCGGTTCCCGCCTGCGGCTGAAGTATCTGGATACTTGGGCGTTGGATCTGTTTGCCAGAAGGTCCATGTCCGGAGTCCCCCACCGATTCACTATCATCTTGAAGGCTGCGGACGACAACTTCCATTCTCCTGGGTCTAGACTTTCCCTGCTGAGGAAGTCTGCCATGATGTTGTCTTTCCCGGTGATGTGGACGGCGGATATCTCCTGGAGGTTTGCTTCCGCCCACGCCATCAGGGGGTCTATTTCTAGGGACACCTGTTGGCTCCTGGTTCCCCCCTGTCGGTTGATGTAGGCCACTGTTGTGGCGTTGTCCACCATTTCTCTGACCGCTTTGTTTCGAAGTCTGTGAGCGAACCGCAGGCAGGCTCGTCTGACTGCCCTTGGGCGGTTAACTCCTCGCAGTGTGCTCCCCATCCTCGTAGACTGGCATCTGTGGTGAGTATGGTCCAGGTTGGGGAGGATAGTCTTGATCCCCAGCTCATGTGGCTGGCCTGCAGCCACCACCGTAGCTGGGTCCGAACTCTGCCCAGGAGTACAGTGTAGTTCTGGGACCGTGGGCTCCACCGTGATAGAAGTGAGCGCTGTAGGGGCCTCATGTGGGCTCTTGCCCATGGCACTACTTCCAGTGTGGATGCCATCAGCCCGAGGACTTGCAGGTAATCCCATGCTGTGGGACGAGGATCGTTCAGCAAGGTTTGCAGCCGGTTCCACAATTTTGATCTCCTTGTGGGAGTCAGGTTGACCTTGTCTTCCTTGGTGTCGAATCGGACTCCTAGGTATTCCAGCGACTGTGAGGGCTGTAGGGAGCTTTTGTGTGTGTTGACCACCCATCCTAGGCTCTCCAGTAGAGTTATGACTTTGCCCTGATCAGCTAATCATCTAGGTAAGGGTGAACGAGGATTCCTTCCTTCCTCAGTGTTGCCGCCATCACCACTATTACCCTGGTGAACGTCCAGGGTGCTGTGGCTAGCCCGAAGGGTAGTGCCCGGAACTGGTAGTGACGGTTCAGGACTTTGAAGCGTAGGCAGCACTGGTGTTCCTAATGAATTGGGATGTGCAGGTAGGCCTCCGAAAAATCCAGGGATGTGAGAAACTCTCCTGGTTGTATCGCCCTTATAACGGATCGTAAGGTTTCCATGCGGAAGTGGGGAATCCTGAGGTGGCGGTTGTCCCATTTGAGGTCCAGGATGGGTCTGAATGTTCCCTCTTTCTTGGGGACAATAAAATAAATGGAATAATGTCCAGTATTTATTTCCTGTGGAGGCACTGGGGTTATGGCCTCAAGGGCCAGTAGTCTGGACAGTGTAGCTTCTACTGCCGCCCTCTTGAAGGGGTCGTGGCAGGGGGACTCCATGAACTTGTCTGGAGGGGTTCGGAGGAAATCCCCTCCCGAATGATGGCTAGGACCCACTTGTCCGATGTTGTTATCTTGACCCATCTGCGGTAGAATAGGGCTAGTCTGCCCCCTATGGCTTCTTCCCTTGGATGGGTCGGCTGAATCTCATTGTGGGGTGCGGCTGGGGCCTGCACCCGAGCTGGTTCCCCTCTTGTTGTGCTTGGTCCGAAAGGACTGGTTCCTGCCCGTAGGGCGGGGGGTTTGATAGTTGCTCCTGTAAGGATTGAAGTGCTGTGAACCTCTGCCCCTGGAGGACCTGGGGAAGGTTCGCTGGTTTCTCTTAGTCTTATCCTCCGGCAGGCGCGGCAATGGGGATTCGCCCCATTTGTCGGCCAGTTTCTCTAGTTCGCTGCCGAACAGGAGGGATCCTTTGAAGGGCATCCTTGTGAGGCGTGTTTTGGAAGATGCGTCGGCCGACCAGCTTCGGAGCCAGAGTTGCCTTCTGGCCGCCACCGCAGATGACACTCCTCTGGCCATGGGAGAACCAAGGCATCCACTCCTTCCGCGCCGTGCTCTCTTCTGCGACTGAAGAAGCGTGGAGCTTTCGCGTTTTGCCGAGTGGCCATGAGATCTAGATGAGGAGTTCCCCATCGACGGAAAATCAGCTGAACTGCTGCGTCAGACAGATCCCACTCTCTGGGATCTAAGCGTTGACGGCTTAGGAAGTCTGCCTGAACATTGTCCACTCCCGCTATGTGGGAGGCCGCTAGCTGGGCGAGATGGAGTTCCGCCCTCGCCATCAACTTGTCCGTTTCCCGGGATACGTGACGGCTCCTTGTTCCTCCCTGATGGTTGACATATGCTACTGTCGTCACGTTGTTGGAGAGTATCCGTACCGCTCGCCCCTGGACCAGGGGAAGGAAACGCTGCAATGCTAGACGGACAGCTCTGATTTCCAGACGATTTATCGGCCATTGTGCCTGCTCGAACGTCCATCGACCCTGCGTCGACAGTCTCTCGCAAACTGCCCCCCAGCTGGAGAAGCTGGCATTCTTGGTGATGATCACCCATTGGGGAACCTCCAGGACCACTCCCCGCAATAAGTGATCCAGATGGAGCCACCAGAGCAGGCTGTCCCTGGCCAAGTCCGGCAACGGTAGTCGTGCTTGAAACTCCCGAGATACCGGCTTCCAGCGAGAGAGCAATGCACTCTGTAGAGGACGCAGATGTGCGAAGGCCCAAGGAACTAAATCTATAGTGGAAGCCAAAGAGAGAATGTGGTTAGTGCAGTTAGTATAGCTCTGTTTAAAAAAGGATTGGATAAGTTCTTGGAGGAGAAGTCCATTACCTGCTATTAAGTTCACTTAGAGAATAGCCACTGCCATTAGCAATGGTTACATGGAATAGACTTAGTTTTTGGGTACTTGCCAGGTTCTTATGGCCTGGATTGGCCACTGTTGGAAACAGGATGCTGGGCTTGATGGACCCTTGGTCTGACCCAGTATGGCATTTTCTTATGTTCTTAGTAGCTGGAGATAGTCCCATGCCGTGGGGAGTGGAAGGCAACCGAAGCGCTGAACTTGGGCGAGTAGGACTTGTGCCCAGTCCCGACGAAGAAAAATCTTGCCCAGACTGGTATTGAAATATGCCCCTAGGAAGTCTATTGTCTGTGAAGGTGCAAGACTGCTCTTGGACAGGTTGATGACCCATCCGAGAGAACGAGGAGCTGGAGGACTCTGTCGACCACTCGCTGGCACAGATCTCTGGACTTCGCTCAGATAAGCCAATTGTCTAGGTAGGGGTGCACTAAGATTCCTTCTTTCCGTAGAGCCGCCGCTACGACCACCATCACCTTGGTGAAAGTGTGCGGCGCAGTTGCCAGACCAAATAGCAGAACCTGGAACTGAAAATGTTGGCCAAGGATCTTGAAGTGGAGATAGTGCTGATGATCCTGGAAGATAGATATGTGTAGATAGGCCTCTGTCAAATCCAAGGAAGCTAGAAATTCCCCCTCGTGTACCACTGCTATCACGGAGCGTAAGGTTTCCATCCAGAAATGTGGAATCTTGAGGGATCTGTTGACCATCTTGAGGTCGAGGATTGAATGAAAGGATCCTTCCCTTCTTGGGGACCACGAAGTAGATGGAATAATGGCCTGACCATTGTTCCTCCAAGGGCACCGGGAGAATGGCCCCTAAGTCCAGGAGACGATCTAGCGTCTGGCGAATTACGCATTGTTTGTGCACTGGTCCTCAAGGGGAGAAGACAAACCGGTCTCTTAGAGGTCGAGCAAATTCTAAAGCGTAGCCGTGCTGTAGAATATCCAGGACCCATTGGTCGGAGGTGATTTTGACCCACTCCTCGTAATAGAGAGACAGCCGTCCCCCTATCCTGGGCATCAAGGAGTGGGCCAGCAACACTTCATTGAGAGGACTTGGAGGGAGCCCCTTGCGAGGGGTTATCCCTGGTTGGTCTTCGTCCCCGAAAGGAATGGGACCAGGACTGTGACCTGGAGGAGGGAGTCCTCTGCAGAACTGTCCGAGATTGGCAGAAACGATGTTGACCCCGGAATCGGGTGCAAGTAGCACTGAAACTCCTGACACTCTGAGGACGATCTTCGGGTAACTTGTGTACCTTATTCTCACCAAGGGACTTGATGAGTTGGTCCAGCTCCTCACCAAACAGTAACTTTCCTTTGAATGGCAGGGAGCCCAGCTGAGACTTGGAAGAAGAATCCGCCGACCAATTGTGGAGCCAAAGCAGGCGTCTAGCCGAGACTACAGAAACCATAGACCTGGCCAGTAACCGGAGTAGGTCGTAGATGCATCTGCCCCATAAGCTATGACCGTTTCTAGTCGTTCTGCCTGCTGTGCCTCCTGTGGAGATAGCTCTTGAGCACTGAGCAGCTGTTGCACCCATCTGAGGCCTGCTCTTTGCCTAAGAGAGCTACAGACAGTCGCTCTGAACCCCAGAGCTGACACCTCAAAAAAACTCTTTAGGTAAACCTCTAGCTTATAATCCTGCATATCTTGGAGAGCTGCTCCCCCAGTGACTGAGATAGTCATTCTTTTCGTGACCACTGACACTGACGCATTCACCTTGGGGACCTTGAGGAAATCAGAGTCTTCAGGAAGTGGATACAACTTGTCCATCACTCTGCTGACCCTCAGAGAAGCTTCCGGAGTATCCCACTTCCTGGACAACTGGAGGAGCATAGGATGAAAAGGGAACGTCTTGGCTGGTGGACAGAGGCCTGCCAGGACGGGATCACCCTTCTTTGTCGTTGTACTGAGGCTTGAGGTATCTTGTGGGGCCTCAATGTCCACTTCGTCCGGTACATGAGGAATAAGGGGATCTAACTCATCCCTCTGAAAAAGACGTAACACCCGTGGGTCATCACCTTCTACTTGCATCGCAGGCATCTGATCGTCCAGGTCTGGGTCGGTATCCGGATCCTGATGAGTGGGTTTGTGAACACGAGGGTGAGAAACCACCCGTACCCGGGAGGACCCTTGTGACGGGGCCCCTGACGCTTGAGGTACTCCCCCCTCCTGTAGATCCCTGAGGCAAAGTTGGTCCTGAGCCTCGTGGGAGCCCTGGTGTTTGGAGGGGGTGCCCCAGTATTCCCAGACTCATCCAGCCTAACCACCTTGGAAGGAGGAGGGGCGGAGGCTGGGTCCATCCGAGCCAGATAGGCATTATGCATCAAAAGGATAAAGTCCGCGGAGAAAGGCTGAGGGGAAGGTGGGCCCGGTAGCAGATTCTCAGGAGGGTTCCCCGATGGAGATTCTGGATCTGGGAGGTTTGCGAGAGTTAGAATCGGCGGCGCCAGCAGAAATCCACCATCAGATACTGAGTCTGGCTGCGTTGGAACAGGCAGAGCAGGAGACAAAATGGCCGCCGTTCCTGCGTTGGATGGGAACGGGGCCGGCCTTCCTGAAGCCGTGCACACACGAGCGCACGAAGTAGTACGCCCCCCTGGGCTCGAGGTGCCTTCCCCGCCGGGGAGACACCTTGCACATAGGCCTTCACGGGAGAGCCGCGATCCGGGCTCTCCACAGGCACAGCATTGCGCCGGGCGCGGCATCGGAGGGGAAATCAGGTCCTGTGCAACAAGCACCCTCCGGAGACTGCCAGCAGCTACAAGCAAAGCCTGCGCTGGCAAGGTAAATAAAGGCTGATAGGATTAGAACAGAGGAACGGAGCCTCTCTGTTAGGGCTGCTCTGAGGAAAACGACGTCTCAGAGCAGCAGGCCGGAGGGGGAGAGGTTGGACCACCAACGTGCATCCCAGCTGCCAGCAAAATAGTTAAGAGGATTCCTGTGAAAAAAGGCAAAAGTACAGAACTTACCCCAATGTGAAAAAGAAATACATAGACAATTTGGAAGCACCAAAGTTCTGCCTGCAAGTTTCAGAATGATTGAAAGTAAGGCAAGCTCTTTCACAGATCCTCTATATTTATTTATTTATTTTATTTTAATATGATCCATCCAAAGAAAGAAAATAGTAAGAAATCTATCAAGATTACAGGGGGACCGCAGGTGCCACCTTCATCTGCTGGAGTCAGAGTAATACTGAAGGGACGCAGAGGGCGCTCCAACCTATAAGGGGCCGTCCTTACAATTTTGCTCTGACTCCCTCTGCTGGAAGGGGGACACAACCCACGGTCTGGACTGATCCGGGTACGTACAGGGAAAGTATGTTTTCATTCATGTGCATTCACCCTGTGGAATTTGTTGCTGGAGGCTGTGGGCAAAGCACCTAGCGCAACTGAGTTTAAAAGGGGCTGGACAAGTTTCTGGAGGAAGAGTCCATAAACCATTATTAGCTTAGGTAGATTTGGGAAAGCCATCTCTTACCCTGGGGGTGAGCAACAAAAATCAGATCTAGTTTTAGGGATCTGCTGGATACTTGTGTCGTGAACTGGCCAGCGTCGGAGGCAAGAGGCTGGGCTCAGTGGACCTTAGGTCCGACTCAGCACGGCGTAGCTTATGCTCTTATGAAAATATGAAGCAAAATGGTAGAACCAAGGCAGGTGTGGCAAAGCCGAAGGAACGGCCTTCCGATATGGCAAGTAAAGCCTCAAACCGGTCCAAACGCATCAGCACACAGAGACGATGTGCGTTTCTTATCGTCCTACCAACCTGGGGGTGCTCGGGGAAGTTAAAGATGCTTGGAATGACGTCATCTCGCAACCTTTTGGTCTGTCCTGTGGTGTCAAAGCATTTCTCTTCAAAGTGGAGACTGCAAAGCCGCTGGTACCGCGAGGGCATCCACAGCTCACCGGTGCTGGTGGCCCTCTCCACCGCAATTCGCCATTTCTCAAGCAAAATGGGATTTGACTTGGGAAATCTGCAATGCAAGTCAAAAAGCTAGTTTAAAAAAAAAAAAAAAGACACCCCAAGCCTCCGTCAGTCCTGCGTGGATGAAGCCAGGGTGCATCAAGTGCTATGCAGGGGTTCACCTCCTGTATAAGGGATGTTTGGGTACACGGAGACAAGTTTCCAATTCCAGGCCACAGGAAGAAAAAAATAAAATAAATAAACATGGCATTTCCCCCCAAAGCTTCAATTGTTTCCAAACCTTAGTATCTCCGGGGAGGAAGCTATCGGAGATGATGTGGGATCCTACGAGGCTTACACTTGGGTTGATACTGGTTTTATTTCAGTGATTTGGGTCTACTTTGGGCTTAGCTATACATTTTTTTTTTTTATGCAAACCACAAGTGACCCAGATCATCTCTTTCTTCTCTCTGGTACCCTCCCATAAGCAGTAACCTGACCTTGCTTTGCACACCGTTGGTCCTATTGGACTGCAGGAGGCTTTCCGGTTAGACCTGGGAAGCCAGGGTTTGATGATCTGCTGTCGCTCCTTGTGACCTTCAGCAAGTCAGGAGATGGAAATACCTACAGAACCTGAACGTACATTGCCTTCAGCTACCCATAAATAAATAACGTTACCGGTGAAATGTTATCCCCTTCTCTCTCGCTTCCAGGGTGTATCTCGATTTGCAACCAAAGGCAGCACAGGACACTGGCATCTTAGTTCTGCTCTTGAAATACAAAAAAATCAGATTAATTTACTCTAAGCAAATTATCAAAAGCTAATATACATTTATTTAACACATTATCAGTTATGAACAGGCCCAGTTTGGCTTTTGTTTTAAACATATCTGTTCAAGTTGCCTCGCTTCATTCTGATAGTGGATTTCTGCTGAATCTAGCCTGGCTATCATTTTAAATATTCAGCAGCTTCACCGTACACTCCTGCCTTTTCCATAAATGTGACCAATCTCTTTTATCACAAGGATAAGAGTATCTTAGCCTTGTGGTAAAAGACTGTAATGTAATGTTTGACAAATCTCTCAAAAAGAGCAAACAAAGCCCTACTGTAATCCTTAGCGACATATTCAGTACCAAAATACAGTTTCTGCTGCCTCTTCTGGATTGTGGCAAAGGGGAAACCGAGCCATCAGATTTACCAGAGGCTCCATCCAAACTCAGAGGACAACTCCTGTCCTTTCACCAGACAACCCCCCCAGGGTCCAGGCTTCGGGATGCAAGCTAAACTTCTCTCATACTGTGTCCTTGTCTTAAGTCAGTGACAACACATGCAGCAGAATCCGCAGACGTGTAGGAACTTCAACGTGAACGCTTCCCGCTACGGCTCCCAGGAACCGGACCACCATTTCACATAGGCCACCTGAGCTGGGACGTGAGCTGGTGGCTGTCACTATTCCCCCTGAGCCAGCCAGTCCCCACCAGTTACATCAGAACAACCTAATTTACTCTCCGACATAGAAAGGGTCTTTCTTCTTCTGCCCTGCAAATGATACTCCTGGGGGAATTCTGCGCTACTGCGGAATGCAGAATTCCTCCTCCGCGCAGATTTCCTCCCTCACCCTCGCAGATTTCATCGCCAACGCACAGATTTCCTCCCTCGCTGCCCTCGTGATTTTCTCCTGCACTGGAAAAGGATAAAAAAAAGAAAAACCGGAAGCATGCCACGCACGGACAGCGACATCAGGTGGCACACGGCGAGTGGGGGCATCGCATCGCCGCGCGGCACCGGCGGCTGGAGGAGCAAGCAGCAAGGAGGAGAAGAGGGAGAGAAAGAAGGGAGGGGAACAGAGGGGAGGGGGCAAGTGAAAGAAGGGGGAAAGAGAGAAAGAAGGGGGAAGGAGAAGAGAGGGTAAAAGGAGGAGAAGAGGGAGAGAGAGAGAAGGGCGGGGAAGTCAGGTGGCGCACGGAGAGTGGGTGCATCGCAGCGCGGCACGAGGTAAGCAAGCAAGGAGAAGAGGGAGATAGAGAGAAGGGAGGGGAACAAAGGGGAAGGGGGTAAGAGAGGAGCTAAAGAAGAGGCCCTGGCCCTGAGAGTGTGTGTGTTTGAGCCCTTGTGTTTGTTGTGAGCCAGTGAATAGGCGTCTACCTGGGAATCAGTGTGAGTGTGAGTGAGTGAGTGAGTCAGTGAGAGTGAGAGAGAGAGAGTGAGAGATGTATGTGGGAAGACAGAACATGTGTGTGACAGATGGCATGTGAGAGAAAGCATATGTCTGATATCATGTAAGAGAGACAGTGAGCAGGGATACTCAGGTGGAGAGGTTAGCAACAACTGCAGCCATCCCTGCCAGCTTGGCTCATCTGCCAGCAGCAGAAATTCCAACTGCTGACAGATAAACCAAGTTGCCAGGGACACTCATTGCACTGAAATGCAGAAGAATTTGCAAAACATATTGTGTTATTTTGAAAAATAAATGTGCAGAATTTTGCAGAATTTAGAAAAATGTGTGCGTAGAATTTTCAATTTTTTTGTGCAGAATTCCCCCAGGAGTAAAATGACCTCACAGCTCTGGATGCAGAGTATAAGTGGGATACTACAGCAGGATTTGTCCAGGTGAAAAGGTTTTTTAAAAATGTGTCCACCCTCCACATGGCTAAAAATCTCACATCGTGAACGAATGTGCAAAAAGGTGCCCAGGGTTAGACTGGGGGAGGCAACATCATTCACGTTTTGCATTTAAAAAAAACCAAAAAACTACAGCCATCATTTTCAAAGGGAAAAGCAGGAACAAATCTCTACGGGGACAAGTTTCAAAGGGAAAATATGCTCCTGCTTTCCCTTTGAGAAATGGTGAAAAGTTCACTGGTAAAAGTACATGCAGATAGGAAAATCTACATTCTTGGGACAGCAAATTTAATAAGTACCATCCAGCCGGCTGGAATCCATGCCTGCCTGCAGATAGGACATAATAATTGTCCTTAACAGCAGGTAAAAAGAGTCAGAACAAAAGTGATGCAGAGGCTGGTCACCCCCTTATAAGCTGAGTGATTGAGGACAGGAATCCACTTCATCAGATGTGGCAATATTTCCAGCTCGGTTTTTAGATGGAGACAGGAAAAACTGGTTTTACCTGCTAATTTTCATTCCTGTAATACCACAGATCAATCTAAATAAGTGGGTTTTGCATCCCTACCGGCAGATGGAGGAGGAGAACAAAAAAAAGCTTTGAGGCCCTGCTAGATACCCGAGTGTTGCCTGCAGTCCCTCAGTATTGACCTGTGCCCAAGCAGAAAAGTAGATACCAACGGCCCCCTGATAGGGCTAAACATAAACACAGGGCTGGAAATGCCTGAACTGCAAACTCTCACACTTCCAGAGAGCCCAGTAGCATTAATTAAAGAAAAACTAACTTATGTACAAATAGAAAAGCATTTCTGATAGAAGTTGCACAAACACCATCTCGGTAGCAGTGAGACGGGCCTCTGGACAGATCTGTGGTATGACAGGAATGAACAGTAGCAGGAAAGAACCAAATTTTCCTCGCTTGTTCAGACCCAGATCATCCAGACAAGTGGGATGTACCCAAGCTTCCCTACCATGGGCGGGCACCTGAAAGACCAGCTCGGAGAACACGCTCACCAAAGATCGTGTCATCTGGCACCCGAACGTCTAAATGGTAATGCTTGGTGAAAGTATGAAGCGAGGACACACCGCAGCCCTACGTATCTCCTGCGGAGTTATGTATATAGCAGTGCTTATTACCTTTATTGTAAATTTGTATATTATGCGCATT
Source organism: Rhinatrema bivittatum (assembly GCF_901001135.1). Lineage (NCBI taxonomy): Eukaryota > Metazoa > Chordata > Amphibia > Gymnophiona > Rhinatrematidae > Rhinatrema > Rhinatrema bivittatum. The sequence continues at coordinate 10,556,023 of NC_042623.1, read as the reverse complement.
ACTAGTTCACTACCTTTGTGCTTTCACCGCAACGTTCTGTTCATTTGTTAGTTACTTCCTGTCCTTTTTTTCACCCTCTCTCCACAGAACATATTGATTCCTCGCTGCTCCCCTTTCCCCTACCCTTGTTATATTGTATTTTCTCTTCAGATTTATGTAAACCGAATATCGGTATAGAAAAGCTAATAAATAAATAAATAAATAACTGACATTCCGCCCTTGTAGAATGCGCTCGGAGACCTCTCGGAATTTCACGACCCTTATAAAATATAAGCCAAGCAAATGGTTCCCTTCAGCCAACGAGACAAGGTAGCTTTAGAAGCCTTCTCTCCTTTCTTCACAGCACAAACAGGTGAGCCGACCGTCGAAAGCTGTTGGTAATCTTCAGATAGCGCAACAAAATCTGACACACATCCAGAAATAGACCACTCTGGAAACGCTGGAAATTCCACTGTCTGATTCACATGAAAGGAAGAAACCACCTTCAGCAAGAAGCAGGGAACTGTACGCAACGTCAACCTATCATTGGCAATACACAAAAAAGGGTCCCTACACGACAGAGCCTGAAGCTCTGAAATCCACCTGGAGGAACAAATAGCCACCAGAAATACTGTCTTCAAAGTCAAATCCGTCAAAGACGCCCATCTCAATGGCTCCAAAGGTGCCCCACAGAGCACCTGCAAAACTAAGTTGAGGTTCCAGTCCGAACCGGAGGTCATAAATGCTTAACCCCCTTTAGAAAATGAACCACATCAGGATGAGAAGCCAAAGACCTCCCCTGTACCTTGCCCCTAAGACAACCCAAGGTCAAAACTTGGACACTGAGTAAATTATAGGCTAGGCCCTTGGACAACCCCTACTGTAAAAATGACAAAATATGAGACACACAATCAGACAAGGAAAACAATCTCTGCTGAAGACACCGGGAATCAAACACCTTCCAGACCCTGACATAGACCATAGACGTAGCCAGTCTCCTAGCCTGAAGCAACGTGGAAATTACTGGAGCCGAATAACCTTTCAGTCACAAATCGCCGCTTTTCAAAAGCCAAGCCACGAGTGAAAAGTGATCCTCCTGATCCAAAAATATTGGTCCTTGATGGAGCAACCCTGGCAGGTGAGCTAGTCTAGTCTATTGCCAGATGTACTCGAACCATCCAACCTCTGATCCAGGGCCGTAACACCTCCAGAGCCCTGCAGACCGCTCTTGTCTCGAGACAATTGATAGACCAAGACACCTCCGTTGTTGACCAAAGACCTTGGGCAGACTGTCCCAGGCACACCGCCCGGCAGCCCTTGAGGCTGGCATCTGTGTTGATCACCACCCAATCCAGGGCCTCCAGATCCACTCCGTTTTCCAGGTTGCACCAGGAGAGCCACCACAAAAGACTGGCTCTGAATACACTCAGGAGAGATAAGGGCATGCAATACTCCTCAGACATCGGATTCCATCTGCACAGCAGACCCTTTTGCAAAGGCCACATGTGAGCCAAGGCCCACGGTACTAAATACAATGTGGAAGCCATGGAACCCAGAACCTACAAATAATCCTAGTTCTTCGGCACCAGCAGGTGCAACAGACGCATTACTTGTGCCTGTAACTTCAACGACCTGTCTGCTATCAGGAATACCCTGCCCTTCTGGGTATTGAAACAAGCTCCCAGTGTCAGAAAGCTCTGTTGTTAAAGCTGGTATTTAGCAATCTGTAGTTATTTAGAATAGCTGTGGGTGGATCCTTGGACCAGTGGCAGATGACCACGCCCTCGGGGGAAATCCCGAGAGGGACCACTGGTCAGGCTTAGTGTAGGAGACAGACACACACTAGTTCTTTTATTAGACAATATAGTAAACCACCAAAGGTGGCAGTAGTGAGCTGGAAGCGCCCGACTGGGCTGTAGTCCCTCAGGTTCTGGAACAGCGATCCCAAGGTGGCTGAGCTGCAGAGAAACTGAGATAGTGAGTAGGCAAAGCATGTGGCATTCAGGTACAAGTCCTTGATGGAAACACTCCCACAATAATCTCTTAAGGCAGCCCAGGAGTTGGTATACATTAGGCCCTCGAGGAGCGAGTACCTGGTTCCAGAGAATGCTCTGAGAGATAGATACAGGCTTCCTGATGTTAAGCAACAAAGACTTCTTAGAAGCAATATATTAAACCACCAAAAGTGGCAGTAGTGAGCTGGACGTGCTCGGCTGGGCTGTAGTCCCTCAGGTATTGGAACACGATCCCAGGGTGGCTGAGCTGTAGAGAAACTAAGAAAGTGAGTAGGCAGTATATGCAGAGTTCTGGAACAAGTCCTTGATGGTAACACTCACACAGTAGTCTCTTGAGGCAGCCCAGGAGTTGGAATGCATTAGGCCCTCGTGGAGCGAGTACCTGGACCCAGGGAAAGCTCTGAGAGATAGATGGAAACTCACTAATGTTGTAAGCAGCGATGACTTCTTAGCAGAAGTGGTATTCAGGAACAAGTCCAGGACGTGGGCCCTCGAGGAGTGAGTACTGGTTCCAGACTGCGACCTGCAAAGAAAAAGAGAGACAGAGGCCCCCGAGGAGTGGGTACCTCTAGTGAAGTTCGAGGAGGCAGAGTAGCTGGGTTTGCGGAGAGCGAATCCCATCCGCAGCGACCAGGAGGAAGTGAACCCTTGCTCACTTGTCTTGTTAGCAAAAACTGAGATCTTAAATATTTGGAGCTGGTGATGTCATCTCAGGGGGACGCCCCTGAGGTTCGCGCCAACGCTGGTACATCAGTCGGGCTGCGCGTGCCCTTAGGCATCTGGTCAACATGGCGGCTTGCAGCATCGAGCCAGTCCTGGAACGCCAGAGGAGGACGGCCTGGAGACGCCGCAGCAGCTAGCCTTCCATCAACCCCGAAGGGAGTCGCCAACGAGGTAAGGTGGGCGGAGCAGAGACATTGGATAACGACGGCCACAACACCCAGATACTCCAACCACTGGGTCAGAACCAGATGACTGATTCATTTATGACCAAACGCAGTGAATTCAAAGTTGTCCATCATCCACCGGGTGGACCAACCGCACTCTTCCTCTGTCTTTGCCCGAATAAGCCAATCATCTAGATATGGATGGACCAAAATCCCCTCCCATTTCAAGGGTGCTGCCACCACCACCTTCACCTTCGTGAAGGTGCGGGGTGCTATTGCCAGCCCAAAAGGAAGAGCTTGAAACTGGAAGTGCTGCCCCAGGACCATGAACCCTAGAAACTTCTAATGGTCCCTTTCAATGGGAATATAGAGGTAAGCGTCGGCCAGGTCCAATGAGCCAGGAACTGCTGCTATTACTGTGCGTAACATTTCCATGTGAAAACGCAGAACCCACAGGGCTACGTTTACCTTTTGTAAGTCCAGAATGGGACAGAAGGTGACCTCCTTCTTTGGCACTACGAAATAAATGGAGTACCGCCCCCGTCCCTGCTCGCCCAGCGACCCCGGAACTATCACTTCCAAGCTTAGCAACCTTTGTAGAGTCCCCCCTACTGCCTCCCATTTTCCCTTGAGAAGAGCAGTGGGTCTCTAGAAAAGCCTCCTAGAAAAGCATAACCATCTTTTACCATCTCCAGAACCCACTGGTCCGAGGTGATCTTGACCCAATCCTCTTAAAAGCGGGACAATCTGCCACCTCCTGCTTCCACTGAGGAGTGGAGAGCCCTGATTTCATTGTGCGCCCTTGCCACCTCTGGTCCCCTGACCATCGCCATCCCTGGAGGACCTGCGGGCACCCTGAAAGGACTGCTATCTTCCTGAAGACTGCTTCGTCCCCGGCACTGAGGAACCCTTGCCTGAACGAAACCTTTGCAAGTCCCCAAAACGAGACGGGGAGGGAAACACCTTCTTAATACTCTTCTTATTCTCAGGCAACTTATTTCCTTTGGAGTCGCCCAAAGACTTCATCAGCTGATCCAAGTCCTCCCCAAACAGAAGCTTTCCCTTAAAAGGAAGATTACATAGCTGAGCCTTGAACCACGTGTCCGCCGACCAATTACGCAACCCCAAAAGCCCGCGCGCCACAACTGCCGCGACCATGCTTCTAGCGGACGTATGCAGCAAATCATACAGCGCATCTGCTACATAGGCCACACCGGCCTCCAACCGCGCCGACTGCAGAGGACCGAGTGCTCCATTCGCAGCCTGTTCTCGTTCCTGCTGAACCAAGCACAAACGTGCGCTGCATCATACTGCCACACACCATGGCCTGAAGGCTTAGGGCTGACACCTCGAATATGCGCTTTAATTGAATCTCCAACTTGTGGTCCTGCACATCCTTTAGAACAGCAGCGTCCACAACAGGAATTGAGGTCTTTTTGGTCAGTGCAGACAGCGCCGCATCCACCTTAGGCACCCTCAAGCGCTCCAGGGTCTCCTCCATCGCCCTCCCAACTTTCAAACTCACTTCCAGGAAGTCCCACTCCAGGCTAATCAGCTTCCGAATCTTCTTGGGCACTAGGAGGACCTTGCAGGCCATCCAGGACTGGATTCACCCCTTCATTATCCGACTCCTCCTGAGCCATCTTTACTCCTAGCTCCTCTAACACCTGAGGAATAAGATGGCGCGCGCAGCTCCTTCTTAAACAGGCAGACTGCCCGTGGGTCATCCCTTTCAGCCACCGGAACCTCCTCTGGATCAAGATCTGGACTCGCATCCAGGTCCACATGCGGATCCACCACCTGCAGGGACAGGGGATCCTCCTGCATATCATCCGAATGAGCCAAGTCCCTGGGGTCACCCTCAGGTCCCACAAGAGACAGCCCCAGGCGTCTCAGAAGGTTCCCAGAACCTCCCGCCGACCTTCCTTGGTGTCTTGAGAGGGACACCTGTCTGCTTTCTCTGGACCTCCCCCCCCCCACCCTTTCCTTCGCAGGAAGGCTCTATATGCAAAAGGAGATCAAACTCCAGGCAAAACCCTTCCGGATCCTCAGGCCCCCGAGGAAGAAAACTTTCATTTGAGTCTCCTCCCCCATTCTGATCCTCCTCAGCACCCTGCCCCACTGGGGAAAGGAGGAAGTCTTTGGACTCTCTGAACTCAGAAGCCCCGGGACCCGCAGCCACGGCTCCCAAAGACCTGGAGGCCCTCTTGTCCCTTCTGCTCCCGCGGAGGTTCCCTCCTCACCCGACGCGCAGTCGGTACAGCGGAAGCGAGAATTAAGCCTTGCTGACCAGAGCCCGCACGCCCTGCACGCCGCCATTCATGGTTTTGGGGCCACCCCCAATGCGGGAACAAAACATGGCCCGAGCACACACAACAGTGACATAGGCCATACACGTGGCCGAGTCACCAAGCCGCACGGTCCAGTCAGCGCGGGAAAATGGCCTCGCCAAGTAAGTTTCCCCTCCGTGGAAAAAACAGCGAGCTCCTCTCCCTCTCACGCCTGCCGAACCCGGCAGCTCCAGCTGCCGAAATGCCCCGGTTGTTGAGCAGCAAAACACTGAATGTTCCCATCTAGTTTTTTTTAATTTTTTTTTTTTAACAATTAAAAAAAAAAAAAAAAAAAGGGTTACTTCCTTGATCAGAAGACTCTGGCTCTCAGGAGGAGACTTCACACAGGAGCCAGTCTCCTGGTTATCAAGGCCTCCAGAAGCAGTGGGCTACCACAATCAGAAGTTTCCAACCCCCCCCGGATGCCCGGCTCAATCCACGGTTTGGGCCATAAAGGTACCTAGCACCTTGGGGAGCCGAATCTCTTTTTTTTTCCTTTCTCAAACTGCAGGTTTCCACCTCTACCATCTACTGGAGACAGAGAAATATAGAGGACTGCAGGTGGCACTCTCGAATAGTTTTTGTTCTCTGCCTCCATCTACTGGTGGGGATGCAAAACCAACTTGTCTAGGCTAATCTGGATATGAAGAGGAACTTTTAAATATAGAAACATAGAATTCGAAATCATAGAAATCATAGAAAATCAGAAATGAAAAAAACAACAACCCAAAAACATAGAAATCTAAAATTAGAAATCTAAATTTTAAAAATAGAAACAAATTTGAACCTATGCCAAGACCTAGTCATATTCTTCAAAAACAGAATCCAGAAAATAACCGACTCCAAGAACAAAATCCTACCTCAAAACACAACCTTAGACAGGAAAAACATAACCCCATGGACCACCTTCGAATATGTATCAACCAAAGAAACAGAAAAAATGATTAAATCCCTAAACCCCGCAAACCATGACCTAGATAAAATACCAATACTCACACTCAAAGAAATCTCCCATACCATCACACCAGTAATCACCAACATCATAAACAAATCATTAGAAGAAGGAGCTTTACCAGACTGCCTGAAAATCGCTATAATGAAACCCATACTAAAGAAAAAGAACTTAGACCCCCACAGATCCTAATAAATACCGGCCCATATCCAATTTATCCCTCATCGCCAATCTAACCGAAAAAGCAATACTAAAACAACTCAGTGAACATCTTGAACCGAATAACATACTCTACCCAACCCAACTTCAGGAAGCTCTGTAGCACAGAGACATTTCTACTCAACATGGCCAAATCAGTCATAAGAGGCTTTTTTTTTAACCCAGCTACACTAACTGCCGTGCCACACAGATCACCCCCATACTTAGTTTCCCAGACTGTCAAAGTCGGGACCCTCGTTGGTTGCAGCATGAGTCCAATTCCCCGTTACTTCTTGCCGTTGAAGCAGAGAGCAATCTTGGAGTTACATCACAAGTATAAGACTTATTGGTTAAGGGTAGTAAAAGCTGCATCAGCAACTTACCCCCACGCTTGTTTCCCCAGACCATAAAATTCATGTCTTTCAGGCCGATACAGTAAAGTTCACGGGAGAGCGGGCAAGCGCCCGCTCTCCAGGCACGCGCGCACAGGCCAGTGTCCTGAGCGCGCGATTCAGTGAACTAAAATATTTAAATTAGGGCACGTCCCTAGCGGCTCTTTTTGGACAGAAGCTGCGGCTGCACCGGGTTTGACAGCCGATGCTCAATTTTGCCGGCGTTGGTTCTTGAGCCCGCTGACAGTCACAGGTTCAGAAACCGGACGCCGGCAAAATTGAGCGTCTGGTTTTCAACCTGAGAGCCGATTTCAAATTTATTTTTTTTTTAACTTTCGGGACCTTCGACTTAATATCGCCATGATATTAAGTCGGAGGGTGCACAGAAAAGCAGTCTTTACTGCTTTTCTGTGCACTTTCCCGGTGCCGGCAGAAATTAGCGCCTACTTTTGGGTAGGCGCTAATTTCTGAAAGTAAAATGTGCAGCTTGACTACACATTTTACTTTCTGAATCGCGCGGGAATACCTAATAGGGCCATCGACATGCATTTTCATGTTGCGGGCGCTATTAGTCTGGGGGGGGGGGTTTGGACACCCATTTTTGACGCGCTATTACCCCTTACTGAATAAAGGGTAAAGCTAGCATGTCCAAAACATGCGTCCAAATTCAGGTGGAGCGCACTGTACTGTATCGGCCTGTTTGTTAGTTGCTGTCTGAAGCTAATTCCCCCCGCCCCCGGGCAGTTGAAGCAGAGAACAATGTTGGAGTTGCATCAAAAGTATCAGGCTTATTAGTTAAGAATAGTAACAGCTGCATCAGCAAGTTACCTCCATGCTTATCTGTTTCCCCAGACCCTAAAAGTCAGGATTCTTATTAGTAGCTATGTAAATCCAAATTTCCCCTTTTCCCCCCCGCCCTTGAATCAGAGAGCAATGATGGAGTTGCATCTACGGTATGAAAGCTGATTGGTGAAGGTAGTCCACTCCTTTATTTTAATCAGTTTCAACTTGCTGGCCCCTACCAAAAATAAGACACCGTTATTTTCAGTGGAGGTAATACTTGTCTTCTATGTCTGATACCAATATTGAGCTAACCAAGATGCTACTGTGCGCGAGCGTGGGATTCTCTCTCTCTCTCTCTCTGGAGCTGGGGCTGCAGAAGTGCACATAGAGCAGCGCACACTACCGGCCCGCTGAAGCTGCCTGCCTGCGCTGTAGCAGGGTCAACTTTCAAAAGCTATTTTGAGAGACATTTCGGGCTATGGGCAGCGAGAACGGGAGGAAATGACACAACAAAGCCCCACAGAAGGGCATCAGATTGGAGGAGTTTTATTTGCATGTTCAGACAAAAAAATAAAATGCTTATTTTGTAATTAGAATAAAGGAGGACTAAACTGCACCCGCACCAATAGCAGCAGGACACTGACCCCCATTCCCAGGAGCTGGAAGCTTGCAGGGCTCTTGTCCCATGCCTTAATTACTCGCTGCAAAAAAGATCTCACTTTCCAAGGCTAGGAAGCCCGCAATCACACACTTCACAATGCATCAAAAGGCGAAGTGAAAAAAGAAGCAAGAGTGCGATTGCATACCTTTCTGTTCCAGACCCGATCTATGCGCTTTACCAACCACAAGATGGCCGCACCCTCTGGCCTGCTCACCCGGCCCTAAGTGACGTTCCTTTTTCGCAGCCTATCAGCGGCCGCAGTGCCTGGCGCAGTCAGCCCATTGGATGGTCCCGTCTCAGAGAAGGAGCGGCTATCCTTCTGCGTCTGCGTATGACGTAAGAGAACGGGCGGGCCTCCGGTTTTGGCGGTCTTGCTTTGAACGGTGAAGCGGCGCCAGAGGAAGTCCCGGTTCGGCCTCGTTGTGAGCGATTCTGTCAGGGTCCGGCCCGCTCTGTGAGTTCTGTGGGATTGCGGGGTTTATATTATAGGAGCGCCCGGCATTGCTGCAGGAGGTGGGGTTTATTATCGGTGCGGCCTGCTGTTACTATGGGAGCTGGCCCGGCCCGCCGAATCGGAACCTTTGTTCTTGGTTGTATTTTATTTTTCCTGGGGATTTCCCTATCATAACATTTATGTTATTTTTGCGCCGATTTGTTTCCTTATAGCATTGAAATCCACAGGAAAAGTAAAATGAAAACTGAAAACGAAGGTCCCTTGCCTATGAAATACTCTGCTGCTGAGGAGGTTGGTCCCAGGGCTGGAGGAAGCTGATGAGAGCAGTGATACTAACCCTGCAGCGCCTGGGGCTCTGAGCCCTGCTTCTCATTTTTATTGCTATTTTTTCAGGACAGTCTGTACCAGGGCTGGTTTTATCCCATTGTATGGACTGGTTTACTTATGGTAACAGAGTAAACGACCGCACAAAAACACCAGCGTGGCCTATCCAGTCTGCCCAGTTGTGATTCTTCCACTTTGAGTCAAATCCAAAGTCAAATTGCTCCTGAACCCCTCGTGTCTTTTATTTGAACTTTCAACCCCTCTTCTACCACTGCCCTCCATATTAGTCCCAAGCATGCTCAGAATCCGTGGACACCCCCCCCCCCCCCATCTCCACTGGAAGGCCTTTATAGTCCTATAGTATTAAATCCTTCATCCAGGTCCTTCCAAGCTCTTATTACCAAGTTTTGCAATACACCCACCAAAAGTAGTGAGGCGGCTGGCCAAAAAAATTGGGCCTTCTCTGGTTCATTCTGATTTGCATTTTAATCATGGTCCTTTTGTCAGATTAACTCAGCTTTCTTGAAAGTCCAGTGCTGCTCTTAGGGTGTGCAATCTACCCAAATACCTTCTTGGAATTCTGATGCAGTCATATCACTGCTGTTTTGGGTCACAGCTGTTGCTCCATGTAGGTTATTGCAATACCTTTTTTACCATCCTCTTTGGTCTGCAGAAACTTGCTGGTCACCCTACCAACAGCCGATACTTTGCTGTGCAGACATTTTGAAAGGGATCTCTGGCAGCAAGCCCAGGATGAGAATAGAATCCATCAACCCTGCTATATAGCAGTGTTTCTCAGCCAATGGTCCATGGACTCACACTAGTCCCTGGCAGTGTGTCTGCTGATCTACAGAATGATGATGAGGATGTGGTTAGTGCAGTTAGTGTAGCTGGGTTTAAAAAAGGTTTGGATAAGTTCTTGGAGAAGTCCATTAACTGCTATTAATCAAGTTTACTTAGGGAATAGCCACAGCTATTACTTGCATCAGTAGCATGGGATCTACTTAATGTATGGGTACTTTCCAGGTACTTGTAGCCTGGATTGGCCATTATTACAAACAGGATGCTGGGCTTAATGGACCCGTGGTCTGACCCAATATGGCATGTTCTTATGATTGGAGAAGGATGAGGAGGAAGTAAGGCCTGCCCTGTAAATGCACACACTGCACCCCAGCCAGCTGAGATTTCCTAACTCTCCCCCTCTGTCTTGTTTTGTGGACTCTTAGCAGCCCCCCCCCCCCCCCCCACTAGATGGGAAAAGTCCTGAGGTCCTATCTCTGGGAGGGAGAGCAGCTGCAGTTTAATATTAATAAGCCAGCATTAATATTTTATTAATTTAATATTAATTAACATTAATTTGATATTTATATCGAGAATGTCGGTATATAAAAACCCTAAATAAATAAATAAATAATAAGCGCATGCTCAGTCCTCAGGGCCTGTTTCCAGTGCAGAAGATGATGGGGCAACAGCTTGGCCTGAGAATGGAGCAGATGCTGTCTCAGTCTCATGTCAGCTTATTAACATTCAGCTATGGTTTTGCCCTTCGAAGGTCATGCCTTGGGGCCGGCCCCATGGGGGAAAAAGATCCACAAGGTGGGGATATTAATTGTAGTAATGTTGCTTTTGGGAGGGTAGTGAGAGTGAAGGAAGGATTTCTTAGCTTTTTCGTTTACTCACAACTGGTGTCTTACTTGGGAGTAGGGAGCCGGAGGGGCAAGGGAAAGAGAGACTGGGAGGATTTTTCAATGATTAGCTGGCTAGTCCTTTTCTGAGGATAATACTTTTGGCTGGTTGGGAGAGGGAAGGAGAAAAAGGTCTTTTTAAAAATAAAAGAATTTTTGTTTGAAAATACATTTCTTAAACTGGCTAGTTACCTTCTTAAAAAGCCACAGCCTAGCAGCTAGGCTGACCAATGAGATTAAAGACTGGGTGACGGAGGGAATATGTCCTCCCCCTTGTCCGTTTTCTAGGAGACACCCCCTTCCTCCATGCTCATTTAAATTGTAACTGGTCCATGTCATTTAAGGAAGGAGGCTAGCTAGTCCCTGGCATAAAACGCTGGAGCAACACTGCTCTAGAGGGATTGCTTCTGGGCTGGGAGAATTCTTGGGTTTCTGGACCTGCACGGTAGGGCTTGATTTAAGATTATGGTGAGTATAGGCACGTGGGAGTGAGGAATTTGCCCCTGGAATGCTTTTGGACATCTTCAGAATCTGACTCCGTAGGCAGGTGCCTATGTCTAAATCCAGGCCTGCCGCACAGACCTGGCTGGCTGAGGATGAAAGGATAAAGCCTGAGGTGCACCCAAACTGTGTTCTAGATTCCTGATTTACCCGTATGTGAACTACTTAACTGCTGTGTCCTTTTATTTGTTTTTATTGCTATGTATGTATGTTTTTAATCTGTAAACCACATAGATCTACTTTGTGTGTGTGTATTTGCAGTATATATGAATCTTTTAAATACATAAATAATGTGTTCTTGTAATGGCAGGAAGTCATTTTAAATATTTGAAAGTATGAACTGTTGAAATCCTAACGTTTATTCAGACTATGGATTTAATTAGTCAGGGAAAATCTTAGTCTTCATTATGTCAGGGGAAAAAAAGGAACATTAGCTCAGTCCTCGAGTGCCAAAAACAGGCCAGGTTTTCAGGATATCTACAATGAATATACATGAGAAAGAGTTGCATGCACTGCCACCACTGTATGCAAATCTATCTCGTGCATATTCATTGTGGATATCCTGAAAACCTGGCCTGTTTTACTGCTCTAGTTGCACGCATACTGGTTCTGTAATGCAAGAAGCCAAAGCAAAAACAAACACATATCCTGACTTATGGCTGCAGGAGGAAATAACCAAAATAGACAGGGTATAGATTCCCTTACCTGGAGAAAGCAAGAGAGACCCATTAACTCCAAACCCACTGAAAATCCTCGGGAGATGTTGTTGTGCCAGCACAGCTGTGTAATTGGGGTGGGTTTACTCACAGCCAAGAGGAGTCTGGCTGGGTCTAGCTATGTCCACAGTACCTTGGAAGCTACTAAATCCTTGCTTCCCCAATTCCTCATGGGCTAGCATAGCTCCATTGGCAGGGTTCCAGACCCTCATTGTACAATGCAGGGGTTCAGAACTCCGTAGTTCCTGTTTATACCCTATCTCTATAAAGGTCAAACCATGCTGGAGGGGTTGCGTGCGCATTCGACTAGAACGCAGGTGATCCCTTGGGCGGAGTGTCAGCTGGTATCGCCGCAAGAGATTGGCCAGGTGGTGACGTGGTCTTCTCTGGACACAATACCCAACATTGGTAAAAGTGTGCCAAGAAAACCAAACATTACCAATTAGATGTTCGGGGACTGGAGGAGGCCGTGTTTGGGGAGAGTGTCTTTCGGGTTCCCACCCACTGTAAGGGAGCTTGGGTACATCTCACTTAACTGGACTGATCTGGGGTATGAAGAGGAAAGGAAAACTGGTCCTTACCTGTTAATTTTCGTTCCTGGAATACCACAGATCAGTCCAGAAGCCTGTCCCCTTGCAAAAGATTTTTTTTGCGTCTGGATGCTGATTCTGCAGAATTTACAATGATTGTAAATATGTGAGTCATTGATGTTTAAAAGTTGGCTCATTTTCCTTGTTAGAGGTGGAGACTGCAGTTAAGGGGGCTGCAACATTGGTTCTCTGCTCACCCTAGATGGGGAGTGAGGTTAAGAGGTTAAGTTTTGAGTCTAAGGATCTGGCTTGGATACAGGTCAATATTGAGGGATTGCAGGTGGCACTCGATTATGTAGCAGTTCCTGAAAAGTTTTTTTTTCCTAGCATGTAGCCAGATGGACTCAGGACCAATGGGTTATGTGCTTCCCTACTAGTAGATGGAGTCAGGTTTCAAAGCTGAAATCACCCTAGATTTACCCCTGCAGTGACCTCAGCCATTCAGTATCTCTGTCTCCTAGCAGATGTGCATTGTGCATTCCCTATCGGGAACACTACTCTTTAGAAGAGGACACTTTACCTTTAAATTGGAGAAAGATCGAGCCCTGCTCTCCTGCGGTGATACCTAAAGGTCCCTTCCCCAGTTGAGAATTCCTGAGGCGATTTCAGAGATCCCTCCGAGGTGAGCCTTGGTCCGGTAGCCAGTTCCCGGCAAGGTCTTTGCTGCTGAAAGGTAGCAGGTGCTGGAAGTCGAGTGCAGCGGTGACGGCCAAAGCCCTCTCACCCTGCAGCCAAAGACTGTCTCTATACTCAGCCATTAAGCGCTGAGCCCAGGTAAGTAAAGAAGAGTTCCTCCAGTTCAAAGACACGGAAGGGCTTCGTTAAGTCTTTCCTCCGGTCTCCTTGCTCGGTGCGCCGTACCGACGATCTTCCCTTGCCCTAATGGGATCGGGAATGGGGTTTCTGAGCTGGTTGAGCGGCCCCCCTGATGAGCTAGGCTCAATGGGCACCCCACGTGGCAGGCAGTGGTGGCACCATCTTGCGCGCGGTTTGGTGCTGTGCCATTTCTCCCCCCCCCCCCCCCCCCCCCCCCCCATTGACTGTACGTGCGGTGCAGGCCGGCCCTGTTGTGTGCGCATAGGTGCACGCGCACTAGTACATGCATGCATTCGCGCACAACCATTTATACATACACGCGTCAAGGTGGATTTGTGTACACTTGAGCTCAGGTGCTAACCAGTTGAATGCACAAGCTACAGTTAACTATGGCTCCAGCAACAAAGAAGCACAAGCGACATTCCCTTTGTGCTGCCTGCCATATTGGGGCTGCACAGTCTGACCTAGAATCCTTCCTGTGTCAGCAGTGTGAGGAAGCCCAGGGAGGGCTGGACTCAGAATTTCTCCAAGCCCAGCCCCTCCCAGTTGGAGGATGGGTCAGCCATGACCTTATCTGGTAGCACCTCAGATCTGAGCAATCCTGGGGCTGCGTCCTCCCAGGGAGAGGGCAATTCAGCAGCCCCTACTCCAGTTCCTCCTGGGCTAGGTATGGACCTGGTGACCTTTTCTTGGGTGGAATTCTTTCAGGGCCTTCAAGCCTTTGTTCAGGCACAGTCAGCTGCTGATCCTGCCTGGTCTGAGCCCCAGCTGGGAAGGCCTCGTCCTCCCAGCCCTATCAGCATGCCTCAATTCATGCCTTGCCTCACCAAGGGTATCCCTTACAGGGATTCAGACACCACGGATGACGATGGGGATGTAGACTTATTGAAGGATGGGGAAATTCCTCCAGGTCTGGAGCCACATCAGAGCATGCTAAGGTTTTTATGGTCTCCCAAACCCTAAAGACTGGGAGTTCCCGGCACAGACCCTATGTCGGAACCAAAGAGGAATCCCATCCTGGTGTCTCTACGGAAAGCCTCTTGCTATTTCCCAATGCTGGAAGCCATCCAGGAGTTAATTGATCGTGGGACACCCCGGAAGCAATTTTTAAAGGAGGTCCGGGCTTGGAGGCCTTGTACCCTCTGGACCTGGCAGTCAAAGAATGCCTGCATTTCCCAAAAGTGGATGCCCTGGTCTGTGCCATCTCGAAGCGAAGAACTATCCCAATAGAGGGAGGAGCGGCCTTGAAGGATGTACACGATAGGCGGTTGGGGTCCATCCTTAAGCAAGCCTTTGATGCGACAGCAATTACACTGCTAATCGCTGCCTGTTGTGCCCTTGTGGCTTCTTTGTGTTTGCTTCTCTCTCGCGAGGCAGATAGCTCAGGGGCACATCTCAGAGGGGCGCATCCCAGAGAGGCGATGGAGCCCGCCGCAGCCTTCCTAGCAGATGTAAGCTCTGACCTAGTGCGTACCTCGGCCAGAGGAGCAACCTCAGTGGTGGTGGCTAGAAGACAGCTATGGCTGCGATATTGGTCAGCAGACTTAACTTCTTCTAAGGAAACCTCACAAAAATTCTCTTTAAGGGATCCCTTCTATTTGGAAGAGAACTGGAAAAGCTTGCCAGTAAGTGGGGTGAATCTCCAGTGCCTCGGCTACCGGAAGATAAGAAAAAGACATCACAATGCCCCTCGCCCTTGAGGGGTTGGGCCAGGGACTCCCAGCACTTCTGGCCCTACAGAAACTCATCATTCGAGATATCTCGGCTCTCGGGAAGGTCTCAGTCCTTTCGAAGCCAACAAGCAAAAGGAGGAACTGGTTCGGGCTCAAGTTCGACCCAAACTTTCCAATGAAGTTGGCCGATCCATCCACGGGACGAGGAGATAGGGGGCAGACTATCCCTCTTCTATCAGTGATTGAGATCACGTTTGACAAATGGCTATTGGACATCATACGAGAAGGATACGCTCTAGAATTTCGCAGCATCCCGTAGGACATGTTCATGATATCACCTTGCCACTCCCAGCACAAAAAACTGGCAGTGGAATCCACGTTGATAAGTCTCCTCAGTTTGAGGGCTATAACCCCAGTACCTACACATCAGGAAAATACGGGGCGTTATTCCATCTATTTCTGGATCTCAAGAGCGTCAATCATCATTTATTTATTTATTTGCGGTTTTTTTATATACCGACATTTGTTTAGTAACCTCGCATCGGTTCACAATTAACAAACATTGCAGCTGTGCCAACTAGAATGAACATGTGCAACAGTGCTTTTCAATAAACATTTTACAATAATCAATAAACTTTACAATAAACTTGTTAATGAACATCTGTGGGTAATTCACTTCCGCATGGAAACTCTTCACTTGGTCATAATGGCCGTACAACCGCGACAGTTCTTAACATTTCTGTACCTCTTGGAGGCCTACCTTCATTATCCCAATCCATCAAGACCACCAGTGTTTCCTACGTTTTGTGGTACTGGGCCGTCATCTGTTCCAGGCGTTGACTTTTGACCTGGTATCCGCCCCCAGAACATTCTCCAAAATGATGGTGGTTGTAGCGGCAGCACTGAGAAAAGAAAGGATCCTGGTGCACCCTTACTTAGACGACTGGCTGATCCAGGTGAAGTCGTTGGAAGAGAGCCTCTAGGTGACCAGCAGGGTCAGGTCCCTGCTTCAGGAACTCGGGTCATGAACATGGACAAGAGCAGTCTCAAGCCCTCCCAGTCCTTACAGTACCTGGGAGTCTGGTTCGACAACAAGCAGGACAAGGTCTTCCTCCCTCTCAAGAATAAGGAAACTGATATGCCAAGTTATTCGGTTGACGAACACAATGCTCCCCAGTATTTGGAGCTATCTCCATGTCCTTGGCCTGATGGTGTCAACCCTGGAGGTAGTACCATGGGCGAGGGCACATATGCGGCCACTCCAACGCTCCCTGCTGTCACTTTGGAACCCACTGTCTCAAGACTACTCGATTCGCCTCCACCTACCGATGGAAGTATCTTCTCGGCTCCAGTGGTGGCTACAGGAAGTGCATCTAAGCAAGGGTGTAAGCCTGACCCACTAAACTGGCTAGTCCTCAAGACGGATGCGAGCCTCCGAGGGTGGGGAACCCACTGTCAGGAATTGACAACCCAGGGGCGATGGACCAAGGAAGAGGCACGCTGGAACAAACCGCCTGGAAGCCCGAGCTGTCAGATTAGCATGTCTGCAATTCAGTCACAGGCTCCAGGGACAAGCAGACCGCATGATGTCTAGCAACGCAACAATGGTAGCCTACATCAACCGCCAGGGAGGAACCAAAATCCACCAAGTGTCTCTGGAGATAGACTCCCTTATGGAATGGGTGGAGTTAAATCTACAAGGGATCTTGGCCTCCCACATTGCAGGAAAAGACAACATCAGAGCAGATTTTCTCAGCAGGGAGAGTCTGGATCCAGGGGAATGTCACTCACTCGTCGTATTCCTTTCCAGATCATTTATAAAAATATTGAAAAGCACTGGTCCAAGTACAGATCCCTGAGGCACTCGACTGTTTATCCTTTTCCACTGAGAAAATTGACCATTTAATCCTACTCTGTTTCCTGTCTTTTAGCCAGTTTATCCATGAAAGGACATCGCCTCCTATCCCATGACTTTTTAGTTTTCTTAGAAGCCTCTCATGAGGGACTTTGTCAACGCCTTCTGAAAATCCAAATACACTACATCTACCTGTTCACCTTTATCCACATGTTTATTAACTCCTTCAAAAGAAAATGAAGCAGAATTGTGAGGCAAGACTTGCCTTGGGTAAATCCATGTTGACTGTGTCCCATTAAACCATGTCTTTCTATATGCTCTACGATTTTGATCTTTAGAACACTTTCCATATTTTTCCCGGCACTGAAGTCAGGCTCACTGGTCTATAGTTACCCGGATCGCCCCTGGAGCCTTTTTTAAATATTGGGGTTACATTGGCTACCCTCCAGTCTTCAGGTACAATGGATGATTTTAATGATATGTTACAAATTGTAACTAATAGATCAGAAATTTCATTTTTTAGTTCCTTCAGTACCCTAGGATGCATACCATTCGGTCCAGGTGATTCAGCGCTTATGTTTGGCTTAGTACAGTTACGGTCACCAGTTTTAATCAAGTTATTAATCGTTATTAAATGGTATTCAAGTTTTTCAACAGTTTGTCCACAATAGCTTTTGAAGAGAATACTGAATGGCTGAGGTCACTGCAGGGGTGTATGTAGGGTGACATCAGCTTTGAAAGCTGACTCTGTCTCTATCTGCTGGCAGGGGAGCACATAACCAATTGGTCCTGAGTCCATCTGTCTATACTAAGGAAAATGAAATTATCAGGTAAGTAATTTCTCCAATTATCTGCCTCCATAGTAGGGATACAAACCCACTTGACTGGACAGATCTGTGGTATTCCAGGAACGAAAATTAGCAGGTAAGAACCAGTTTTCCTTTCGTCACACATTACTGCCTGGAGGTTGAGTCTTATTTTCTGCTTCTGCAGTGTCCTAAAATCCAAACATTCATGCAGCAGAAATGACTGATTTCATACTTAAAAGGGCACTGTTCCATTTTTATGGCCATTTTACTCCTGGGGGAATTCTGCAACAAAAAACTGAAAATTCAGTGCACACATTTTCTAAATTCCCCAAAATTCTGCACATTTATTTTTCAAAATAACACAATATTTTTTGCAAATTCTTCTGCATTTCAGTGCAATGAGTGTCCCTGGCAACTTGGCTCATCTGCCAGCAGTGTCAATTGCTGCTGCTGGCAGATGAGCCAAGCTGGCAGGGACGGCTGCAGTTGTTGCTAACCTCTCCACCTGAGTATCCCTGCTCACTGTCTCTCTTACATGTTATCAGACATGTGCTTTCTCTCACATGCCATCTGTCACACACATGTTCTGTCTCCCCACTTACATCTCTCTCTCCCCCTCTCCCTTTCTCTGCTACCCACTGGCTCACAACAACCACAAGGGCTCAAACACACACTCTCAGGGCCAGGGCTCCTCTCTTACCTCCTTACTCCCTTCTCTCTCTCTCCCTCTTCTTG
Organism: Rhinatrema bivittatum; assembly: GCF_901001135.1. Classification (NCBI taxonomy): domain Eukaryota; kingdom Metazoa; phylum Chordata; class Amphibia; order Gymnophiona; family Rhinatrematidae; genus Rhinatrema; species Rhinatrema bivittatum. Next base: position 10,537,668 of record NC_042623.1, on the reverse strand, counting down.
CTTGCTTATCTTGAGCCGCCGGTACCTGCGGCCGTACTTGAGCCGTGCTGCAATATCCCAGTCTCCGTGCGCCACCTGACTTCCCCTCCCCTCTCTCTCTCTCTCTCCCTCTTCTCCTCCCCTCTGTTCCCCTCCCTTCTCTCTTCTCCTTTTTCCCCTTTCTCTTCCCCCTTCTCTCTTTCCTCCTCCCCTCTGTTCCCCTCCCTTCTCTCTCTCCCTCTTCTCCTTGCTGCTTGCTTCTCGAGCTGCCAGTGCCATGCTGCCATGTGATGCGCCAAGGGCCGATGCAAGGGGATTGGGCACCCTAGGCACCTTCATCCTTGCACCACCCCCAGCCGCAGCCCCGACTCCCCCCCCCCCCCCCCCCTCCAAAAGAAAACTTACAAAATACCTGGTGGTCCAGGTGGGGGCCTGGGAGCGATCTGCTGCTCCCGGGGCCTCGGCTGCCACTAACCAAAATGGCTCTGGTGGCCTTTAGCCCCTACCATGTGACAGGGGCTACCGGTGTCATTGGTTGGCCCCTGTCACATGGCAGGGGCTAAAGGCCACCGGCCATTTTTCTTAGTGGAAGCCGAGGCCCGGGGAGCGGCAGATCGCTCCCGGGCCCTCCGCTGGACCACAAGGGGGGTGTCGGGAAGGTGGCACGGTGAGGCGGGGGCTGGCAGAATTTTGAAAGGGCACTTTTTGCCCTTTCAAAATTTTGCCGCCTACCACGGCACCGCCTAGCTCGCCTAGTGGTTCCTCCTGCCCTGCGTGGGCCACCTGACGTCACTGTCCCCGATTGGCTGCTGTCCGTGCGTGGCATGCTTCCTGTTTTTGTTTTTTTTTTAATCCTTTTCCGGCGCGGGAGGAAATCTGCGGTAACGGCGACGAAGGAAGAAATCTGCGAGGTGAGGGATGTAGCGCAGAATTCCCCCAGGCGTGATGCCATTTAAACCCCTCCGTTCAGATTCTTTCATTGTATTCTGCTAATGCCTACTCACACTGCACTGCTTTATTGCCATTTTGCTTTGAAATGTCCTCTAACAGAAGCAAGTATGCACAAATCCTGCATATGTCTGGATTTGGACACTTTTCCATTTTAAAAATGATCTCCCCCTAATTGGGTTGAGGTCACTTTCAGTAGCATAGGTCCTGGGTCCATGGTCTATCTTACCTCCACACCTTATTCCAAAATTGCAGCCCAATCAGCCTACTGGCCGAGAGCTTATTGTGCGACAGACAGATTTAATCGGCACATTAGCACTTTTCCAGCCTTGTGTGCTGTTCCGGTGTGTGTATAGTGGTCAGATGGTAGAAAATGTGAAATAGATTAAAGGAAGTGCTAGGTAGTACTTAAAGGATAGAAGCCAGAGGGAAATTTTGACTGATGGCTGGTGGTTGTCCCTCCTATATAATTATTGTTTTTGAAGATGGGACATTTTCAGAAGCTTCTCTAGAAATGCAAAATACGATGGCAGATAACCGAGACCCATCCAACCTGCCCAATTTCAGTCCTGATATAATGCCAGTTGATCACTTTCTCTTCTCATCTTCCCAGCCAGGGCTCTGTGCCTGTCCCATGCTTTCTTGAATTCTGTTGCTGTTTTTTGCTTGGGAGGCAGAGTCCAGCATCCGCCACCCTTTTGCTACTATTTTTCCGTGTCCATAAAGTTTGGTGAAAAGGGCTGCCACTTTATTTGTATTGGTGATGTTTGGTTTACGCTTCTTTCTGTAGGGTGGATTCTCTCTGGTCGTCCTTAACACTTGCTGCACATCTGTCCTGCTGACGAACATGGATGGTAAGCACAAAGCGGCTATTCATTGAGGTAGCAATTTCTGTAATCCCTTTGCATCAGTATCCTGCTACCTATCCCTTTAGACAGGACTCAGTTGCATAACAGGCTTTTGTCTTATTCCATCTTTCCTGAAATCAAATTAATAATTCAGTAATCGTGCTCAGAGTGAGGCAAAAGAGCATCATAATCCAACTTATGTTGGAAGTTTGTATTTCACAAGAAGATTCAAAGAAAATGGGCAGAATTTTAAATTTAGAATCGCTATGTTCAGTAAGAAATGTTAATCCTCAGGCTTTATCCCAATTAAGGAACGTTAATTCTTTCTCCAGTTTTATGGAGGAATACATTAAGAAATTTATTTATTTAAAAAAGCTTATATACTGCTTTGTCAAGAGATTTGAAGTGGTTTACAATTAAAACAACCATAATCAAATGAATAAAAACATTTCTTAAACAGGTGAAAGCAAAAATATTAAAACAAAAAAGATACAATGATTAAGATGCAGGGACAGGCCAGGGCGTACATTAAGAGCTGATTTGAACAGATGCTATTCTGAAACAAATCTACCCCCAGTGCTCACACATTGGCCCTAAGAGGCTATTGAACCTTCCCAATATCCCAGGGAATCTTCTGTTCCCTGTACGTACCAGGATCAGTCCAGGACACCTGGGTTGTGACTCCGCACCAGTAGATGGAGACAGACTAAAACTTGTGGGCGGAGCCATATATGCCCCTGTGCCAGTCACAGCCCCTCAGTCTTACTCTGTCTCCAGTAGATGGTGCAGGTGCGGTCACAGCTCCTCCCGGCCCTGGTTCTGGTACTCCGTCAGGGTTGGTTATTTCTTTTGGTTTTAGGCCAGTTTAGGCTACGGTGTTGTTAATTGGGTTTTTTTTTGCCAAATTGTCACTGACGTCCGTCCGCCCTGCCTCCCAGGGGGGTTGAGAGGTCCTGAGGGGACTACCCCCCCCTGGTTGAGGCCGCTGCTAGGGTCGAGGACCCGGCTTTCCCAGTAGCAGCGTCAGGGGTGACACCGGGGAGCCCGGTTCACTCACCCCTGCTGGATTAGGGCTCCAGGACCACGGACAGCGACAGGCGTTTTTGTAAAAAAAAAAAAAAAAGTGTGTTTTTATTTTTTGTGCCGGCTCTCTGTTTCTTCGCGTCGCCGCTCTCGGAGGGGGGGCGCCGCTGACAGGGGGGAGGATTTTCGCGCGAATTTTATTATTTTTGGCTGCCATTCTCCCTCTTCGCGCCGTTTTTCGCTGACATGCCTCGCGGCTCGATTTGCCGGGCCTGCGGCTCGGCGCGCGAGGGCCTGTGTGTGTGCTGCCTGCATCCCGGGAGATGAAGGGTCTTCCGGGGCGTCTCGGGAGGCTCGTTTGCGACCCGCGCGACTGCCGCCGAGCGGAGGGGGGGGGGGGGGGCGCGGTGGAGAGGCCCCAGGAGCTTTTTCCTTCTCAGTCCTGGAGCGGCGGCCATTTTGGCCACGGGCCGCGAAATGGCGCGGGAAATGGCAGGGCCTTCGGCCTTGCCTCCCGCGCTGTCCCCTGAACGAATCGCGGTGGAGAGGTCCCTCGGGGGACCCGGGGAGCCCCGCTGAGGTTTCTTCCGATTCCGGCTCTTTTTCTGAGGACTTTGCGCTTTTGTTGCGCAAAGTCCTGAAATTAAAAAAAAAAAAAAACGCAAGTGCGGCAGGAGGGAATCCTGCAAGGCTCCACCGCTGAAGAAATCCAAGAGGCCATCGGGGGTGGCGGAAGTGCCCCCGAGCGCTTCCAAGGGGAAAAAGGCCTCCACGTGGCGTCCCACAGGAGGCGGACTCAGATTCCTCCACGGGGGCGCACACTGATTCCCCTGAAGAGCCCCTACAGGGGGCCGACGAAGTAGCAGCGGATGGATCCGCTCCGTCCGGTGCAGGAAAAGGATCACAGGCAGTGGAGAGAGACGATCCCAAGGTGGTCCGGCTCTTCCGCAGGGAGGAACTGCCGCCCTTAATTCCGGCCATTCTCCAGGAGCTGGGAATAGAGGCCCCTCCGGTAGTTGTTCGGCAGGAGGCGAACATGGATCCGGTCCTGTTAGGCCTCACGGGTCCGGCAGTGGCTTTTCCGTTTCATTTTTCTTCCACAGACATCCTGTTCCGGGAATGGGACACCCCAAAATTGGGTCTGAAGGTCAGCAAAGCCATGGACAAGCTTTACCCGCTCCCGGAGGACGCGCTGGACCTTCTCAAACTTCCCAAGATGGATTTGGCGGTTTCTGCGGTAACAAAGAGATCCACTATCCCAGTCACGGGAGCGACAGCCCTCAAGGATCTTCAGGACAGGAAGCTGGAAGTGCAGCTTAAGAAGATTTTCGAGGTTTCCGCGCTGGGAGTTCGAGCCGCCATCTGCACGAATTTCGCTATGCGAGCTAGCTTGTGCTGGGCTCAGGTTCTACAGGCCAATGCGGATCTTTCTGCAGACGAGGCAGCGCAGGCGGATAGATTGGAGGCGGCAATAGCATATGGTGCAGATGCGCTCCACGATCTGTTGCGCACGTCGGCGAGATCCATGACGGCTGCATTTTCAGCACGCCGACTCCTGTGGCTACGCAACTGGGCGGCTCACGGCTCTTCCAAGGCTCACCTCGGGGCGCTGCCATTCAAAGGTAAGTTGCTGTTTGGCAAGGAGTTAGATGACTTAATGATTTCCCTGGGGGAAAACAGGGCTTTCAGGCTGCCCGAGGATCGGTCCAGGTCGCGGTCTTCTTTTTCGGCTAGGTCCCGCTTTCGGGGTCCCCGGAAGTTGCCCCTCAAGGGTCGTCCGGGCAGGCGTACAGGTCTTCTTCCTCCCGTAACCCGCAGTGGCAGCAGCAGTCCTTTCGGGGGAAGCGCTTCGGAAGACAAGGGGGACCCCTGGCGATCACAGGGGCCAAGTCTTCGCAATGAAAGGTGGTCGGCCCATCTCCCGCTACAGCCCCAGCACTCCATTTCCAACGTCGGGGCGCGGTTGATGTCCTTTTTCGAGAGATGGGCCGGTGTAACGTCGGACCAGTGGGTTCTCAGCGTGATAAAACACGGCTACGCGTTAGATTTTGCTCACACTCCAGCGGACAAGTTCCTTGTCTCGCCCTGCAAGGCCCCCGAGAAGACGGCGGCGGCGGTGCTAGACACCATCCGACGCTTGGAAGCATTGGGAGCCATTTCCCCCGTCCCGGTCAGCCAACACGGCAAGGGCCGTTACTCCATTTACTTCATCGTCCCAAAGAAAGACGGCACGTCCAGACCAATCCTGGATCTCAAGGGGGTAAACCGATACCTTCGCGTTCAAAATGGAGACGATTCGGTCTGTCATCGCCGCAGTACGACCAGGCGAGTTCCTGGCTTCCCTGGATCTCACGGAGGCGTATCTTCACATAGGCATTCAGCCGTCGTTCCAACGCTTCCTCAGGTTCTGCATTCTAGGACGGCATTACCAGTTTCGGGCGCTCCCGTTTGGGCTCGCGACGGCTCCCCGTACATTCACGAAGGTGATGGTTGTGGTGGCAGCGCAGTTGCGCCGAGAAGGTCTCCTGGTCCATCCTTATCTGGACGATTGGCTGATTCGGGCAAAGTCCGAGGATCAGTGTCGGTTAGCGGTGGCCAGGGTCCTCCATCTCCTGCAGTCCCTGGGATGGGTGGTCAACTTCAGCAAAAGTCATCTGGCACCCACGCAGACCTTGGAATATCTAGGAGCAGTGTTCGACACGACACAGGGCAAGGTGTTCCTGTCGCACGACCGGGTGTGCAAACTACAATCTCAAGTACGGCGCTTGTTGTCTCTCCGCCGACCGCGAGTCTGCGACTACCTTACGGTCCTAGGGTCTATGGCTTCCACGCTGGCGCTGGTTCCTTGGGCGTTCGCTCATCTGCGACCATTACAGTTTTCCTTACTGTCCCGCTGGAAGCCGGTCTCCGAGGACTTCCACCTACCGCTTCCTCTAGCGGGACACGCGAGGTCCAGCCTACTCTGGTGGCTGGATCCCAGTCATCTGTCTTCTGGACTCTCCCTTCTGGTGCCCGATTGGACAGTGGTAACCACGGATGCCAGCCTCTCCGGTTGGGGAGTGGTCTGCCTAGGGAGCTCGGTCCAGGGCCAATGGTCAGTGTCGCGAGCCCAGTGGTCTATCAATCGCCTAGAGACCAGAGCGGTCCGTCTGGCCCTACAAGCCTTCCTGCCGTGGCTGCGGGGAAAGGCAGTCCGAGTGTTGTCGGACAATGCGACCACCGTGACATACATCAACCGCCAGGGCGGGACGAGGAGCCCCCAGGTGGCGGAGGAGGCTCAGTGCTTGATGGCCTTGTCGGAGCTGCATCTCAGCAACATAGCAGCATCTCACATTGCGGGAGGCGACAACGTTCAGGCGGATCAAATTAATAAATCAAATTAATAATTCAGTAATCGTGCTCAGAGTGAGGCAAAAGAGCATCATAATCCAACTTATGTTGGAAGTTTGTATTTCACAAGAAGATTCAAAGAAAATGGGCAGAATTTTAAATTTAGAATCGCTATGTTCAGTAAGAAATGTTAATCCTCAGGCTTTATCCCAATTAAGGAACGTTAATTCTTTCTCCAGTTTTATGGAGGAATACATTAAGAAATTTATTTATTTAAAAAAGCTTATATACTGCTTTGTCAAGAGATTTGAAGTGGTTTACAATTAAAACAACCATAATCAAATGAATAAAAACATTTCTTAAACAGGTGAAAGCAAAAATATTAAAACAAAAAAGATACAATGATTAAGATGCAGGGACAGGCCAGGGCGTACATTAACAGCTGATTTGAACAGATGCTATTCTGAAACAAATCTACCCCCAGTGCTCACACATTGGCCCTAAGAGGCTATTGAACCTTCCCAATATCCCAGGGAATCTTCTGATATGGAAATTGCCCCTAAATCCTTACAAGAACATTTTCCTAAAACTGCATTTTTCTTAACTTTTTTGTCCATGGAGATACATTTTCATATTAACCTGCTGATCAGATAATATTTTATTTTTGTATATTAGTGAGGTGCCTTTTGACTTATGAAAGTTTAAGACATAGAAATGACGGCAGAAGAAGACCAAACGGCCCATCCAGTCTGCCCAGCAAGCTACGCACTTTATCCATTTTTTTTTCCCTTTTTCTCTCTCCCACCTGCATGGGCTGGAAAAGGGACATGGTAAATTTAACCCCTGGCAGTCTTGTTTTTGATGTCCTGGACCTGAGCATTAAACAGAATTGGCAGTCGTGTTCTGTTGTGGACAGTAATCTGAGTCTTCTGGACAGAGGCCCCAATCTCCTTTTGCTTCTGACTCTGATGTGCTCAAATAAAGTGTTAATCTCTTTCTGCTTTTGAAGGATGAATGAAAATGGACTAATCCCGTAAGGAACTTTTAAAAATGAAAACATCTGCCTGAGAATGTGAGATACTGAGGCTTCTTGTGTTGTAATTATGGGGCTGTTTGGAGGTTTAAGGGTATGGCTGCAGAGCAAAGTGACAGTTTCCTGTACATACCCAGATTAGTCCAGAATCCTGGGTTTTGCCTCCCTGCCAGCAGATGGAGACAGTTTCACCGACACTGTACTTCACCCTCGGTATTTCTCTGTCTCTAGCAGATGACAGATGGTGTTAAAACCTGCAATCTGGAGACCATAAGGAAAGGAGAAGATAGATCTCTAGTTTCTCCCAGAGGGTTGTTAGATCCTGGTGGGGCCCTCTCCCCTGGTTTGAGGTGGTTGAGCAGGGGGTTGGTGACCCTACTGATAGCTCGGTTCGGAGGTCCGTGGACTGGACATCTGGTGGTCCAGATCCCTCATCCCCCATGAGACAGCGATGGAATCTGCTGGCAGTTCTGCACTGCAAGCCCAGTGGAGCAGGGAAGGGTCCTTTTATATAGTTTGTCCTGGGCTGGGTCGCTAAAGTTCGGTGAAAGGAGACTGATATAGCCAGTGGTCTGGCTCTTTTCTGATCTGCCGTGCAGCCTGCACTCCTGGAACCTGAACCTCTGCTCCAAAGGAAAGTATTGGTTTCTATGTATATACTCCGTCCTCGCTTGGATTTCGGGACTCTGTCCTGTCTTTGGTTTTCTTCTTACCTTTCCCATCGCACTTTGAGCGTTTCCTCTGCTGGTTCCTCCTCTACTGCCGTTCCACTATCACTTCATGTGCCTCAGGGCTCCGTCCTGGGCCCTCTTCTCTTCTCACTATATACTAATTCCCTTGGTGCTCTGATTTCCTCTCATAGCTCTCGATACCATGTTTATGCCGATGATTCCCAGATTTACCTATGTACACCAGAAATTCAACCCCAGATCTTGGCCTGCCTTTCTAACATTGCTGCCTGGATGTCCTGCTGCCACCTTAAACTCAACATGGCCAAGACGGAGTTCCTTATCTTTTCCCCCAAGCCCACCTCCCCTCTTCCTCTTTTTTTCTATTTCTGTGGATAACATGGTCGTCATCCCTCTTCTATCAGCTCGTAACTTCTCTCTCCTTCACTAACCTAGATCTCCATTTCCCCATATCTTCAAAATCAATCTTTTGAAAGGAAAAAGACGAGAAAGTATAGCTCCCCCTTTTTTTGCCAAGCCCTAATATGTAATGTGGGGGGGGGGGGGTCACCCGCACCCGCACCCTGTGTAGCATTGTGAGCCCAGGGTTTCACCTTCTTCCATTTACATTTATTAGGTTTATAGACCGCCTAGCACAGAATGGTCTAAGCGGTTAACAATGAAACACGCATAAAATAATCAACAATAAAATCTCCTCCATAAAATTACATTAAAGCATAAAAGAATAGCAAATTAAAATACTGTTTCAAATCATAAAACTCAAAAATAGGCAGATTTAAACAAATGGGTCTTGAGAAGACCTTTGACCTTTTTAAGGGAGTCACATTTTCGTATTTCAAGTGGGAGGAGATTCCGGAATATAGGTCCGGCAGTGGAGAAGGTGCATTCCTGTTCTCCCCCCCCCCCCCCCCCCCTCCTCCTACCCCTCACTCCCTCCACCTCTAACTCATCCCTTACATCCTGTCACCTTGTTAATAGTTAAAAACTCTTTCAGCCACTCTCCTTAAGAGTTAATTATGTAACCTTCTCTACTCTACTCTCCTTAAGAGTTAATTATGTAACCACCTGTCTCAAGTTGACTTAGTTTTCTTCTGTTTGCATTACATTAAATTATTGTAAAGCTTGTTGCTATGTTACGTTACATTGTGAACCGAGGTGATGTTTTTAACGTGCCCCGGTATATAAAGAATCTTTAAATAAATAAAATAAATAAATAATATAGAGGTGAGCTGCTTTTGGCGAGGGGACTTCGAGAAGGAGGTGGTGTGATGAGCGTAGAGAATGCGTGTGTTGGTAAAATTTGAGTAAGGAGTTGGCCCATGGACAAGAGACGTCATTCAGAAGTTTTATATATTATTGTTCCCAGTTTATATTTGATGCATTTGGATATTAGAGTTGGTGTAATGTGATCTGAGCATTCTGTTTCGGACAGGAGTCATGCAGCCGAGTTGATTAAGAGTTGGGTAGGGCGTAGAGTCGCAGCAGGAAGACCAATGTATAAAGCATTACCGTAGTCTATAATTCGGAATAAAGAAGCTTGAAGAACAGTACAAAATTCAGCAGTGAAGCAGTTTTTTTAAGCCAGCAAGTAACTGAAGTCTGAAAAAACCCTGTTTGATGAAGTACTTAATTTGTGGTTTGAAAGACAGAGTGCTATCTAGAAAAACAGAGTTGGAGGTGAGTGAGTTTGCTTAGAAGCTTGCTTAGAAATTTGTTTGTCGCTGTCATCTTGGCTTAGGTACAGGTCAATACGGAGGGACTGCAGGTGGCACACTGGGTTATGTACGGTGTCAGGGAGACTCTCTCTGTCTCCATCTGCTGGCAGGGAGGCAAAACCCAGGAGTCTGGACTGATCCTGTGGTACCACAGGAATGAAAATTAGCAGGTGAGAACCAATTTTCCTATAACCGCTGTCTCTTCCAGGTGCCGAGGACTTGGAGCTGTTGGCTTCTTTGTTAGAGGAGAGCGAAGCTGCGGCAGCTGAAGGCCTTTTGAGTGGACACGGCGAGCCTTCTGAGGAGGTTGCAGAGCTCGATGAGTTTGACGAGCTGTTTGATGCCGATGAAGAGGGGTCTTACACGGAGGAGATTCCTGCTGCTGAGGAGGGGGACGGGAAGGGAGATGTCTTCACGCTGTTTGGAGATGTGGACGACCTGGAGGAGGAGGAGGAGGAGGAGCCTGTGAAAGATGTTAACAATGGAGCTGTGAAGCAATCGCCAGTCTTCCATCAGGAGAAAGCCCAGCAAGAATTGGAAGGTATTGGGAGCATGTTTTCAGTAGCTCGAGCCCTTCTGTGCTGTGTGTGGTTTGAGAATGTAAATGTGTATTCTGAGGCTGCTCTTGAAGCACAGTCCTTACGCATTTAAATTTGTTCTCCTGTCTTAGCTGAGTTGCACCAACTGCAAGATCAGATGAGGAAGTTACAGGAGCAGTTACAACAGACTGCCCTCGGACCCAGAGCAAGCACCCCGACACCAAGAGCATCACCTGCCAGTAAGAGGAAGGGACAAGGTAATGGGGTCCAGACTAGGGTTTCAGGGCTTTACTAAAATCTTCCCAATGAACCCGGGAAAGAACTGAGCTACAAAATGTGGGAAAGGCAAATCCAGTCTCATGAAATCTGTCCGACTTGTCGCATATTAGCCAAAGTTGGAGTGACCGCTCAGAAAGCCATGAACCGAGCCAGGCAGATGTTAAAAGCCCTTTATGTGACTTACACATCGGAAGCTTTAAAAGGCATAAAAGTAAATGGAGTGAACTCTTAAAGTGAAAGGTAGCTTAGACTGCTGCTGAGCAACATTGGATGTAGTGCTGCTCCCACTGGTATGGGACGGAGGTTTACTTAAGCTGCTCGCTTCGCTTCCTGGCCACTTTCCTTCTCACAAGATAGTTCTATTTAGCAGAAACTTGATGTGGTCCATAAATGTTACAAGGCTCTCGTCTGCTAATGGCTGGCAGTCCCATCACAGTGGTACGTGAGCTGTTTGCTCCTTCCTAATATCTTCAACTAAATCTTGGAATAATGATCTTGACTAGAAGAACTCTTGCTGTCTGGTTTGCAATAAAGCGTTTTCTGTATTATTTTTTTTTTCCTTTTTTTGAACAGCAAACATCGGCAGCAGCCCCCTGAGAGACCGGACTGCTCGGATGCTGCAGGAGTCCCCCTGCTTCGCAGCGCAGCTCACGTCCCCTGTACTGCAGAGCCGAACACCAGCGTTGCAGAGAAAACCCCTTCTGCCCTCCGGTATAGAGTCCTTGTGTCTGGATCCTAATCTCTCCTCTCGGGTTTTGTTTGTAGTATGTGTAGGTTCTGTTCTCCCTGCCCCCTCTCAGGGTGCTTCTCATTGTTCTTTATGTAGTGGAGTTAACTGGTGAAACTTGCATTGACACGGAAACTCATCTGATGGGGTGGGGAGGGGGGGAGATCCCTCAGTTTTTCAGTGTCAAATCTTCAAGGCATTTTTCTGTTCTGTATAGACAAGAGGAGCCCCCCTCAGGCGCTGGTGCCTGCTGTATCAGCTCAGGCAGGGCCAAGGAATGCCAGGAGTCCAGGTGTTTCCAGTGTAACACAGCAACGAATTCCAGTGGAAAGGTTCTCTGGCCTTCGAATAAGGTACCCAAGTCGATAGATATTTTTCTGAGACTGCATGTATGGGACAGGTGTGACGGAGCGCTCCTGATGTCCTTTGTACAGTTATTACTGATGTCTCACTGCAAATATTTTCCTGCAATCTTCTGCTTTCGTAGAAAAAAAACCTGTTCTTTGAAGGTGAAAGGGACATTCTTAAGTTCTTTTTCCATTTTGCAGTTGCAGGATATTTGCAGATATCTCTGGGGTGGGATGAAATACAAAATGAGATTATCTCAACGACCTATGAAGGAAGTAAGGGAACTATTATGTTTACAGCGCTTTGGATAAAAGTCTACAAGTGCAGATGTAGACTGCACAGAAAATAGTTACACTTTATCGATGTTACCGATTGTACCTCTGAGTTATCCTTTTGGCCAGTGCTTATGCTGGATATCTGGGAGCAGCCATGTGTGCTACAGTGTCACAAATGACCTACCATGGACTGGAATCTGCTTGCTTCATGCTATGTTTGTGATGCAATGCGTATGGAAGATTTAGTAATATTTCAGAAAGAGTGCAAGGCTTTTTTATAAGGCTTTTAGAGGGCTGGCTTAATGTTTTGAGGCTGAAGATGATGATATACATGTGCAGTGAAGTTAATTTGTAGATTGTTACTCCTGGGGGAATTCTGCGCACAAAAGTTTAAAATTTTGCAAATGTTATATTGGTCAAAATAACACAATTTAAATGACAGTCTAAGTAATTACATTTTTAATTAATACAGAAAAAAAGTTATTACTTAGACGCGGAATTTCCCTAGAAATTCACTGTAAGAGTGTCCCTTCCACTCGCTGACCCTACTCCCCTGGCCACTTTGCCCTCTCAGGCCCCATCTCCTCCACCTGCCAATACCTCTCCCCTTCACCTCTAGGCTCAACCCTTTCCACTCTATTGCCAGTCCCAAACTTTGAACCCGTTCTCAGTACTGCCCCTCACACAGGCTCCCTCTGTCCCTCCCTCTCTCACACACATGCTCTCCCTCATACAGGCTCCCTCACGCTCACACATACCCCCTCATACAGGGCCCTCTCTCTTGCATACTCACCCACACAATCTCCCTTTCTCTCTCTTACATACATCCTTGCACAGGCTACTTATGTGTCTCTCTCATGCTCCCCTTCACACGGGCTCCCTCTCACATGTACACAATCCCTTCACACAGACTAGCACCCTCACATACACACGATCCCTTTTTCATACATACGAGCTTTCGATCTCTCACAAACATACACACTCCTTCACCATCTCCTCATATAGGGCTCCCTCTCTCTGAAACCCACACTCAAGCATCCCCCCCTGCTCTCTTATCTCCCATGCTCTCTCACACCCCCCTGCTCTCTCTCCCCCTCCCCTCTCCTCTCTCTCTCTCTCACACACACACTCTCACTCTCCTTCACAATCTACATTTATGCAGATGATATTCAACTAATTCTTCCAGTCGATGATACAATAGAAAAAACATTAAACCTAGCTAACATGTACCTAGACATTATAAAACAATTGCTAAACCGAATGGAACTCATGATTAACATTGAAAAAACAGAATTTCTACCCTTAGAATGGAAAAATATCGAAATCATTCAAACTCCAATATTACTCAAAAACAACTAGAAAATCAAACTAGCTGAAAAAGTACGAAACCTTGGAATAATAATGGACCCAGAAATCCAATCTAAAACAGCACATATCGCTAAAAGTAAAAGAAGGATATGCAAAACTCATGATCCTCAGAAGACTAAAACCACTACTAACACCAGATCATTTCAGAACAGTACTTCAGGCACTAGTCTCTTCCAGCACCGACTACTGCAATGCACTTTTACTAGGACTCCCAAATACAACATTAGGACCACTTCACATACTACAAAACACAGCAGCTAGAATACTAACAGGAAAAAGGAGGAGGGACCACATAACCGAAACCCTAGCGGAACTACATTGGTTACCGATTGAACACTGAATTAAATACAAAGCCTTATGTACCATCCATAAACTAATACATGATGGAAAATCAGACTGGCTAAACACAGCATTACGGGTACACGTCCTACACAGAAACCTTCGATCAGCGAATAAAGCAATCTTAACCGTTCCTTCAGTAAAGACAGCGAGACTAACCCAAGTGAGAGAGAGGGCCTTACCTTTAGCAGGCCCCACACTTTGGAACACAATGCCTCTAGAGATCAGATTGCAAAGAGATCTCAAAACCTTTAAGAAAACTTTAAAAACATGGCTTTTTAAACAAGCATTTTCTAAAGAGATGGGAGAATAGAAAATATACAGGAATAGGCAGAAGAGCACCAGCACAAAGCACTATTCTCAGAATGTGCATTATAATAGTCTATGAACTCTATATCACAACAAACGTAATTGTAAACACTGTGAATATGAATTTTACCCGTGAACAGTACCCTACAGGTACATATGGTCAGAATTTACATCACTAAACAATCGATTGTCGTTTATGATATATTGTAACTGAACCTATTTGGCACCTGTTAGAATGTACTATTGTACGCATTCACCTACTTTAATTTATGTGCCTACATATAAACCATTGCAATGGTATATAACTTAGCGACGGTATAGAAAAGATTTTAAATAAATCTCCTCATTTAGGCTCCCTCTCTCTGAAACCCACACTCAAGCATCCCCCCCCCACTCTTACCTCCCATGCTCTCTCACACACCCTCCTGCTCTCTCTCCCCCTCCCCCCCCCTCCCCCTCACACACACACACACTCTCACTCTTCTTCACAATCTCCTCATATAGGCTGCCCCTCTCCCTCTCCTCTCTTACCAGGGCCTTCATCTTCGCCGTGAGCAGAGCGCGTCCCGCGGCACACGGGGGCCTTCATCTTCGCGCACGCCATTCACAGCATGCCAGGGTCTCCTCTGCCATTTTCTGCGCAGGGGGAGAATTCTGTGCAAATTCTGCACTCTGCAGTAGCAGAAAATTTCCCCAGGACTACTACAGTCAACAGGGATTTACCCAAGGGAAGTCTTGCCTAACAAATCTGCTTCATTTTTTTGAAGGGGTTAATAAACATGTGGATAAAGGTGAACCGGTAGATGTAGTGTATTTGGATTTTCAGAAGGCGTTTGACAAAGTCCCTCATGAGAGGCTTCTAGGAAAAGTAAAAAGTCATGGGATAGGAGGCGATGTCCTTTCGTGGATTACAAACTGGCTAAAAGACAGGAAACAGAGAGTAGGATTAAATGGGCAATTTTCTTGGTGGAAAAGGGTAAACAGTGGAGTGCCTCAGGGATCTGTACTTGGACCGGTGCTTTTCAATATATTTATAAATGATCTGGAAAGGAATATGATGAGTGAGGTTATCAAATTTGCGGATGATACAAAATTATTCAGAGTAGTTAAATCACAAGCAGATTGTGATACATTACAGGAGGGCCTTGCAAGACTGGAAGATTGGGCATTGAAATGGCAGATGAAATTTAATGTGGACAATTGCAAGGTATTGCATATAGGGAAAAATAACCCTTGCTGTAGTTACACGATGTTAGGTTCCATATCAGGAGCTACCACCCAGGAAAAAGATCTAGGCATCATAGTGGATAATACTTTGAAATCATCGGCTCAGTGTGCTGCAGCAGTCAAAAAAGCAAACAATGTAAATAATTATTAGGAAGGGAATGGTTAATATAATGGAAAATGTCATAATGCCTCTGTATCGCTCCATGGTGAGACCGCACCTTGAATACTCTGTACAGTTCTGGTTGCCGCTTCTCTAAAAAGATATAGTTGCAATGGAGAAGGTAAAGAGAAGGGCAACCAAAATGAAAAGGAGATGGAACAGCCTCCTTCGGCAGGATCCCGTATTTTTTGACCAGGCGGATCGCTTCTGTCTAGCGGCATGGTGTTTGAACAGCGGAGATTGAGGAAAAAGGGCTATAAAGAAGAAGTTATATTCCCTCTGCTTCGAGCTCATAAGCAGTCTACGTCACTGGCCTATATCCACGTTTGGAACATTTTTTAAAATGCTTGCGCAGAATCGGGTACCTCGGCTCGCTCGCCTTCGGTTTCTATGATTCTTTCATTCCTTCAGCAGGGCCTCTCCAAGGGTCTTTCCTTCAGCTCGTTGTGCATCCAAGTCTCTGCCCTCAGTTCCCTGTTAGGCACCATCGAGCGTCATGCGGTGGCCTCTCACCCAGATGTCGTCCACTTCCTCAAGGGCGCTAAGCATTTGAAGCCGCCCATCCGGGCAACTTGTCCTTCATGGAGTCTTCACTTAGTCCGAGCTCTTTGTACGGCACCTTTCGAACCTCTCCGTCAGGCTACCCTCAAAGATTTGACACTAACATAAGAATATGCCATACTGGTTCAGACCAAGAGTCCATCAAGCCCAGCATCCTGTTTCCAACAGTGGCCAATCCAGGCCATAAGAACCTGGCAAGTACCCCAAAACTAAGTCTATTCCATGTTACCGTTGCTAATGGCAGTGGCTATTCTCTAAGTGAATTTAATAGTAGGTAATGGACTTCTCCTCCAAGAACTTATCCAATCCTTTTTTAAACACAGCTATACTGACTGCACTAACCACATCGTCTGGCAACAAATTCCAGAGTTTAATTGTACGTGGAGTAAAAAAGAACTTTCTCCGTTTAGTTTTAAATGTGCCACATGCTAACTTCATGGAGTGCCCCCTAGTCTTTCTACTATCCGAAAGAGTAAATAACCGATTCACATCTACCCGTTCTAGACCTCCAATGATTTTAAACACCTCTATCATGTCCCCCCCTCAGCCGTCTCTTCTCCAAGCTAAAAAGTCCTAACCTCTTTAGTCTTTCCTCATAGGGGAGCTGTTCCATTCCCCTTATCATTTTGGTCGCCCTTCTCTGTACCTTCTCCATCCCAATTATATCTTTTTTGAGATGCGGCGACCAGAATTGCACACAGTATTCAAGGTGCGGTCTCACCATGGAGCGATACAGAGGCATTATGACATTTTCCGTTTTATTCACCATTCCCTTTCTAATAATTCCCAACATTCTGTTTGCTTTTTTGACTGCTGCAGCACACTGAACTGACGATTTCAATGTGTTATCCACTATGACACCTAGATCTCTCTCTTGGGTTGTAGCACCTAATATGGAACCAACATTGTGTAATTATAGCATGGGTTATTTTTCCCTATATGCATCACCTTGCACTTATCCACATTAAATTTCATCTGCCATTTGGATTCCCAATTTTCCAGTCTCACAAGGTCTTCCTGCAATTTATCACAATCTGCTTGTGATTTAACTACTCTGAACAATTTTGTGTCATCTGCAAATTTGATTATCTCACTCGTCGTATTTCTTTCCAGATGATTTATAAATATATTGAAAAGTAAGGGTCCCAATACAGATCCCTGAGGCACTCCACTGTCCACTCCCTTCCACTGAGAAAATTGTCCATTTAATCCTACTCTTTGTTTCCTGTCTTTTAGCCAGGTTACAAATTTTTACTAATAGGTCTGAAATTTCATTTTTTAGTTCCTTCAGAACTCTGGGGTGTATACCATCTGGTCCAGGTGATTTACTACTCTTCAGTTTGTCAATCAGGTCTACCACATCTTCTAGGTTCACCATGATTTGATTCAGTCCATCTGAATCATTACCCATGAAAACCTTCTCCATTACAGGTACCTCCCCAACATCCTCTTCAGTAAACACCGAAGCAAAGAAATCATTTAATCTTTCCGCGATGGCCTTATCTTCTCTAAGACACTCAAGACCGTTTTTCTGGTTTCTATCTGCTCCGCCAGAAGGGTGTCAGAGATTCAAGTGTTGTTCTGTCGGGAGCCTTTTCTGCGGTTTTCCGATTCGGGAGTTTCTCTCAGGATCGTACCTTCCTTCTTGCCAAAGGTTGTTTCTTCTTTTCATGTCAATCAGTCAGTGGAGCCTCCCGCATTCTCCCCTGAGGATATATTGGGTCCAGCTGGGAGTGATCTTCATCGCCTTGACGTAAAACACGTTTTACTGCGTTACCTTCAGGTTACCAATGACCTCCGGCTCTCTGATCATCTTTTTGTTCTGTAGATTGGTCCACATAGGGGCAATCAAGCTTCTAAGACTACAGTCACTCAGTGGTCGAAGGAGGCTATTTCCTCGGCCTTTATCTTCCAAGGTAGAGCGGTTCCAGAGGGCCTAAAGGCTCATTCCTTGCTTTCTCATGCTACTTCTTGGGCGGAGAGTCAATCGATTTCTCCGCAGGAAATATGCAGGGCCGCTACGTGGAAATCCCTGCATACATTTGCTCGACATTACCGCCTTGACGTACAGGTGCCAGTGTTTGGTTCCTTCGGTCAGCAGGTGCTTCGAGTGGGACTGTCTCGGTCCCCCCATTTATAGGGAAGCTTTGGTACATCCCATGGTCTGGACTGATCCGGGTATGTACAGGGAAAGGAAAATTAGTACTTTTCGTTCCTGTAGTACCACGGATCAGTCCAGACGCCCTCCCGTGTTTTCCTCGGTCTGTCCGTTCGAATTCTTTTCCTTTTTTCTCCTTATTACAGGAATCTCTCTGCATGGCTCTCTTGGATTCTCATTCCAGGCACCGGAAGCATCTCTTACGATGATCAGGGGTAATCATGCAAGAGCGATTAGTTACACAGTTCATTCAATTGTTCTATTGTTAGATTGTTCAACAAATTTAATATTTATCTTGTTATTTGCTTGACCTTATGCCTTTTTGTTGCTTTGACAATGGTTATACTGAAGGGCTGTAGGGTAGGCTCTGTCCTGATATAGGATACCGTTTCAGTTTTGGTCTGTTTCCATCTGCTGGACAAGAGGCTCAACCCACAGTCTGGACTGATCCGTGGTACTACAGGAACAAAAATTAACAGGTAAGAACTAATTTTCTTGTAGATCCCATGCTACAGTTACCAGCAATAGCAGTGGCTATTCTCAAAGCCATCTTGATTAATAGCAGTTAATGGGCTTCTCCTCCGAGAACTTATCCAAACATTTTTTAAACCCAGCTACACTAACATCACTAACCACATCCTCTGGCAACAAATTCCAGAGCTTAATTGTGCTTTGAGTGAAAAATAATTTTCTCCGATTAGTCTTAAATGTGCTACTTGCTAACTTCATGGAATGCCCACTAGTCCTCCTATTATCCAAAAGAGTAAATAACCAATTCATATTTACCCATTCTAGATCTCTCATGATTTTAAAGACCTCTATCATAGCCCCCTCTGAGCCATCTCTTCTCCAAGCTGAACAGCCCTAACCTCTTCAGCCTTTCCTCATAGGGGAGCTGTTCCATCCCCTTTATCGTTTTGGTCGTTCTTCTCTGTACCTTCTCCATCGCAACTATATCTTTTTTGAGATGCGGCGACCAGAATTGTACACAGTATTCAAGGTGCGGTCTCACCATGGAGCGATACAGAGGCATTATGACGTTTTCTGTTTTATTAATCATTCCCTTCCTAATATTTCCTAACATTGTTCAATGTGTTATCCACTATGATGCCCAGATCTTTTTCCTGGGTGGTAGCTCCTAATATGGAACCCAACATCGTGTAACTACAGCATGGGTTATTTTTCCCTTATCTCTGTCACTCACCCTATTCACTCCCTTCATTTCCCTCTCCTCCCATTCACTCATTCCCATTCATTCCCCTATGTCTCTCACCCTTTACTCAATCCCCTTCCCCCTGTCACTCACCCATTCACTCCTACTCACCCCTTTCCACTCAATTATACCCGCACAGCATCCAGAATAAAGTTGTGATTGGCTTATTCCATATGCACAGCTGCTCACCTGCCCGTTCATGGAGAGAGAAGGTTTTGGCCGCGTGGTTCCCTCCTCCCCCTCCTTTGGTTGCCGACATCACCAGCAATGGACAGGACCCGGCGTCGCGCAATTCATGACATCATTCAAAGGGCCTGCATGAGCCTTTGCTGATGATGGTGTCGGGACGCGGCAAACATTGTGGGCCGCACCTAATAATTTTAAAATGTTTGGCGGGGCCGGATTAAAGTGAATGACATCTTGATTTGGCCCGCAGGCCATAGTTTACTTTCCCCTGTCCAGGACCTTGAAAGCTTGTAAAGGAGTGGAAGGGATTTCTCCCCGCTTTGTTTGTTCTCTGATTGCAGTTGGGCAAGGGGGGGTGGAGAATTGCTTGAGGAGGAGTGAGTGAGCAGTGAGACTAGAATTGGGAATCTTAGCTTGAAAGTGTTCCTGGGCCCTGCTCTTAGTGGATTTCTGGTCTTTGCACTACAGGAAGCCTCGTGTGTCGTCTTCAGAGATGGAGAGGAAAATGAGCGGGCGGAAGCTAATCAGACTCGCTCAGATACGGGACAGGCTGGCTACAGACAAGCTGGACGACACAGACTGGGTGACGTTTGGCGTGATCGTAAAGAAAATCACACCTCAGAGCTCAAGCAGTGTAAGCTTCCGACAAAGTGAGCCATCGCAGCAGCTTCAGGCTTGCATCCTCCCATTGCCTGCAGACATTTTGATTGCGTTATGACCAGGGTAATGTGTGTCGCTGCATTCCTTCTAAGCTGAGAGGTGTAAAAATGAAATCCTGGGGTTACGGCATCAGCTTAATCTCTGCTGCTATGTGATGGGACTGCTCCATGAATCCAGGGGAGTATGATGAAGGGGAGAGCAGCCGTTTAATGAGTTGTGTGGCTTTATGTGTATGGATTTAGCTGTTGTACATCACACCGGCCAGAGAGATATTTGACTGAGCAGATTATAAGAATGAAGAAATAAATCCTCTGACCACAGCGGCATACAGCTTGAATAAGGAGCAAGGCAGACGTCTCAGAGAGGGTGAGCCCTGGTTCTTACTCGGCTCCGAGTGCCACAGGAAAAGTTGAATTTCCATCCTCTGCATACACAAATTGTATTTTTAATGCCACTTACCATTTTTTGTTTAAGAGAAAACGCTTTAGCTTTTTAATTTTAATTCTGAATAAAAATGAGGCAGTTCATTTATTCTCAGTGGTTCTCCCCTTAGCAGGGTGGAGTGATAAACATTTTTTTTTTCTCTGCCGCAAATTATGAGCGGCCGTAAGTTTAATGTCTTTGTAAGTTTATTCCTGAATTGTGCGTTCATGGTTCCAATTTGCTCAGTTATTGAAAGGCAGGTATTAATTTTACTGTTTGTACTAAGCTTTGACCCTTCACATTATGCAGACCCTCTGATCCTGCTAAGAATCGTCACCAAAAGATATGGTTGAAAATATTTGCAAGGGGGTAGGCAAGCTTAGTAAAAGTATACACACACCCACAAGCTGCCAGGCAGAGCTGCTTTAACCTCTTACTGCTGGCTTTGTATCGCATTGCATTTTAAAGATAAAAGTAGGAAAACAAGCCTGCCTTTCTGTTCAGGGGAAAACGTTTAGCATCTGGTGCCTGAATGACCTGAGGAATCTCGACAGCGGTGTGTCCTTGTTCCTGTTTGGCGACGTGCACAAGGAGCACTGGAAGACTGAGAGGGGCACTGTCCTTGGACTGCTCAACGCCATGCCCATGAAACCCAGGGAAGGCTCCCAGGAGGTAGGCTGGCACCCTCTGGGGTTCTCTCTTCTTGTGGCTTTCCCAGACACCTTCCTCCTCTTGCTAGCATTGCACGTGTTGTGTTTGGGGTCTGATGTATGCTTCCTTTGACCATGGCTAGTCTGAGACCCTGTTTGTGCATGTCTTTGAAACCTTTGTTCCCTGTACATACCCGGATCAGTCCATCCCGCTGGGTTATGCCTCCCTTCCAGCAGATGGAGACAGAGAGAAACTTGCAAGGCACCCCCACTTAGACTGCTGCGCCTCCTGCGATCCTCCAGTATTTCTCTGTCTCCAGCAGATGAAGGTGGCAGAACCTGCGGTCCTGATCCTTTATTTAAAAAAAAGGAAAGGAGAGGGGGGGGTTTAATGAAGTACAGAATGTTCCATATTTGGGAGGGGCTTCCAATATCCCAGATGGGTAACTGCAATTTTGACGAGTGTTATCCCAATGTTATAATGCCTGGAAGCCCATAATGTTGTTGTTAGTTATTTTGTATTACGGATTTTAAGACTGTTGTACAATGACATGTTTGAATTCTCAATAAAATATAAATTACAAAAAAAAAGGAAAGGAAAGGAGCACAAGTCCTCCCAAGGTGTTGGAGCCTATCCCACTTGGTAGCAGGCACGGCTGGGGTTGAGGACCCTGAGAGCCTGATTGCCCGGAGCTTGTCCTTCAGACCAGTGAGTAGGGGGATTTACTGGTGGACCGGTCCCGTCCCCTAACAGCCCAGAGACGTTTTCATTCCTCTGGTGAGACCTGCATTCCCTGTACGTACCCGGATCAGTCCAGACAGTGGGTTGTCCCCCTTCCAGCAGATGGAGTCAGAGCAGAATTGTAAGGATGGCCCCTTATAGGTTGGAGCGCCCTCTGCGTCCCTTCAGTATTACTCTGACTCCAGCAGATGAAGGTGGCACCTGCGGTCCCCCTGTAATCTTGATAGTTTGTATTACTAATTTTCTGTCTTTGGATGGATCATATTTAAAAAAAAAAAAGGAAAATCCTAAATTAGAGGATCTGTGGAGGAGTTTTCCTCCTTTCAATCTGTGAAACTTGCAGTCAGAACTTGGGTACTCCCAAATTGTCTACTTTTTCTTTGTTGTGGGGTAAGTTCTGTTCTTTTTCTCTTTCACAGGAATCCTCTTCCCTACGTTCCTGCCGGCTGGGGTGCACGTTGGTGGTTCAACCTCTCCCCCTCCGGCCGGCTGCTCTGAGATGTCATCTTTCCTCAGAGAGGCGCCATGCCTCTGTGCTACTTCTCTCAGCCTGCCTTACCTTGCCAGCGCAGGCTCCGCTTGTGACTGCTGCTAGTTTCCGGAGGGTGGTTTATTTGCAGGTCCCGATTCCCCTCCGATGCCGCGCCCGGCGCGATGGCTGTGCCTGCGGGGAGCCCGGATTGCGGCTCTCCCGCGAAGGCCTGTGTACCAGCTGTCTCCCCGGCAGGGAAGGCACCCCAGGCCCAGGGGGCCGTTCTTCGCACACGCGCGTACAGCTTCAGAAAGGCCGGCCCCCTTTCCGTCCGCAGGAACGGTGGCCATCTTGCCTCCTTCTCTGCCTGCTCCGGAGCAGCCAGACTCCGTTTCTGATGGCGGTTTTCCCCTAGCGCCGCCGATCCTGACTCCCGCGATCCTCCCAGCCCCAGAACCTCCTTCAGGGCCACCCCTCTGAGAATCCCCCACCGGGCCCACCCCCGCCCTTCTCCGCGGACTTTATTCTTTTGATGCATAATGCCTACCTAGTGCGTATGGACCCTGCCTCCGCCCCTCCACCTGCCAAGGTTTTTCGGCTGGATGAGCCTGGGAATGCTGGGACTCCGTTCCAACCCTTAGGGCTCCCACGAGGCCCTGGGCCCACTTTGCCCCAGGGGCCTACAGGAGGGCCAGTACCCCCAGTGTCCGAGGCTCCATCACAAGGGTCCTCCCAGGTACGGGTGGTCGCTCACCCGTCCGTTCCCAGTCTCCCTAATCAGGATCCGGATACAGACCCCGACCTCGATGACCCGACACCGGCTACGCCAGTAGAAGGTGATGACCCCCGAGTGTTACGTCTTTTTCAAAGGATGAGATGGATCCCCTTATTCCCCATGTACTAGACGAACTGGATACATTCCTCTGCGACCTGCATTACAAAACCTAGACCCAGGGACGTTTCATTCCCCTGCTTGATTGTGTGTGTGCAAAGTAAAAAAAAAAACCAAAAAACGTAGCTGTCGCAGGTCTCCGGAGGTACTAGTTTTTTTCCCACTAATTTTTACTTCCCTCGTTGCAGCTCCGTCTGGGGATGCCTCGGGGATCGCGGTGTTCTGCCTGCGGGGAGCCGGCTGCGCAGCTCTCCCACGGCGGCCTCTGCTCCCGATGTCTTCCCAGGGGAGAGGGCCCGACGGGGGCGACTGGGAGTGATAGTGGGGCGTCTCTAACGTGGTCCTGAGATGTGGGGAAGAAACTGCCTGCTCGGAGGCCTCGGGCTGCTCCGTTCCCAATCAGTGTGGGAACAGCAGCCATTTTAAATCCTCCTGGCTCCGATGCAGTGCTTGGGGCAGAGGGGATTTCCCCGCCGCAGCTTTCCCCGCTGAATCTGAGCCCTGAGAGGGCTCAGTGCCTGCTCCCCCCCCCCCCCCCCCCTCCAGGTTCGGGCTTACCCCCGAGGAAGGGTCTTAAAGAGACAGCACCCTTTTTCTTCACAGTTTGTGCTTTTACTGACACAAAGCTTATCTTGAGGCAGAGGCTGACTTTCAGTCACAGGAGCCTCAGCCAGCGAAGGTCCCCTACTCTGCTGAAGGCCAGGACACCACTAGAATTAGGACGGTCCGTGGGATTTCAGACGCGTCCGGGACCCCGCTAGCCGAACAGCCAGACCTTTCATCACAAGACCCTCTCAGCGTGGATGCGGACAAGGAAGACGAAAAATCCATCCCGGTTGAGGGAGATGATCTGCAGTGCTCAGATTGTTTCGAGGTGAGGAGCTTGATCCTATGAGTTAGTATGGGGAGAGAGCAAGATTGGGGAGATGATATGTAAGAGGTGGAAATAGCTAAGAAGGGAGGTAGGGGCTGGGAGTTGGTGACCCTTATGGTTTGCTGGTTCCTAATTCCCTGGGGTGGACACCTGGTGGTCCAGATCTCTCATCTCCTGTGACGCAGCCTTGGATCCTGCTGGTAGTTCTGCATTGGCAGCCCTAAGGAGCAGGGAAGTATCCCATTTATTATCTTTTTGGTTAGAGCTTGTTCCTTTGCTAGTAAAGTTGCATTAAAAAAAAAGAAAAAAGATAGAAGCTAGAGTTAGCACAACTAAAGTAGAATACCTTTGCAGTCACTTTTACTGGCAAGAGTGAGCGGGATACAGCGTTCTGAGCGGCAGGGCTCTCTGGCAGGCTGGCTCCCTGATGGCAATTTAGGTGCCAAAGCGAGGCCCGAACCACGCGGCAATGGTGCACGACTTTTCTTGCCGCGCTTGTGGGGGATCTCATGCCTGGCTCAACCATGTGGGCCTTTGTTTTGGCTGTCTTTAAGGGGAAGAAAGCACCTCAGGGATGCCTGCAGCTGCTGCGCCAGCTCCAAAATCAGTATGGAGATCAGTCTGCTGTGGGAGGTGTCCCGTTCCCTGTATGTACCTGGATCAGTCCAGCAGATGGAGACAGAAAAACTGAAAGGGTGTCCTATATGAGGACAGTGCTCACCCTGCGCCCCTCAGTATTTCTCTGTCTCCAGCAGATGCAGATGGACAAACCTGCGGTTCCCTCTCCTTAGTTATATTTTCTTTCTTTCTCTTTGAGAAGTTTTCTTTTCATGTCTCTCTCCTCACTGGATCAAGCAAGTATTGATTGAAAGTTAAAAAAAAAAAAAAAGAAATCAAGAACACAGTGTTTAAAATTCGCAGGAGACAGTTCTGGTTCCTAGCTCTTATAGGGTCCTAGGGGGGATTTTCCCCTTGAGTAATCAGCCTAGGACCCCTTATTCCTGGTGACCTCTTTTTTTTTTTCCCTGCCTAGGGATGATATTGGTGGTCCAGTCACTCCCCCTTCTTGTCTAGGTGATCCCAGATATGTGTTATGCCTCGTGTCCCGTTGCAGAGATGATTTAATTCCTCTGCTGTTGTAAAAAAAAAAAAAAGCAATTAAAAAGAAACCTTTTGTGAAGGAAAAAGGCAATTCACCGCAGTTGATTTTTCCTGCTGGCAGGGAAAGAAGCAGCTCAGAGCGGTCTCATCTGCTCCCGCTCACCAGAACAGACAGGCACAGCTGATTTACCTTCCTCCGCGGCTGACCTTGTCCCTCCCGATGCCACGATCAGCTTTCTGTATAGCCTGCGGAGAGCCTGCTTCGTGGCTCTCCCGCGAGGGGCTCTGTCTGCTTGCCTGGAGGGGAGGGACCCTCCGCGGCATCTTTAAAATCGATGACCCGGGATTGGGTCGTTAAGCATGCGGCCAGGCTGGCTCCCTCTCAGAAAATCGTGGGAACGGCGGCCATTTTGTGCCTGGACCTCGCTACCAATTCGGAGCCTCAGGGGGGAGGGGAGCCAGATTTGCTTCATTCGCCGCCTGAACTAAGCCCCGTGGGCTCTCTGGGTGCAGCCCCTGACCCCCCCCCCCCCCGGCAAAGATCCCTCGATTGACCATTGGACAGGGCTCTGGCGCCCCAGACTCTCAGGGTGCTTCTAGGGTCAGGACCGGGCTGGGCGGACCGGTTCCGCCTGACCCTCCTCAGCCCTCTCCTCTGCCAGATTCGGATCAGGACCCGGATTTGTCACTAGCAAATCCGCCCTTCGAAGGAGATGACCTGCGGGTTCTGAGATTGTTTAAACGAGAAGAGCTTGACCCGCTTATTCCTTTTGTTCTAGATGAACTTGGGATTGTGGTTCCTTCGGAAGAATCCGCCAGTGCCTTCAATTCGCACACCGTGGATCCGGTCTTAGCGGGGCTGAGGGCTCCACCTCGTACTTTCCCATTCCATCCTATGCTCATGCAACTCCTGCTCCGGGAATGGGAGTCCCCGAGTCTGGTCTCCGGGTGGGCAGGGCAATGGATAAGCTGTATCCCCTGCCAGATCAATCGCTTGAAATGCTTAAGTTCCCCAAAGAAGATGCTTCGGTGTCCGCAGTCACCACACGCACCACCATCCCGATGGTGGGAACAACAGCGTTAAAGGATCTTCAGGATCACAGGTTGGAGCTACATCTCAAGAGGATCTTCAAGGTGCTGGCCTTAGGAGTCCGGGCGACAGTCTGTAGCAATCTCATGCAGTGGGCAAACCTCAGGTAGGATAAGAACATGCCATACTGGGTCAGACCAAGGGTCCATCAAGCCCATCATCCTGTTTCCAACAGTGGCCAATCCAGGCCATAAGAACCAGGCAAGTACCCAAAAACTAAGTCTATTCCATGTAACCATTGCTAATGGCAACGGATATTCTCTAAGTGAACTTAATAGCAGGTAATGGACTTTTCCTCCAAGAACTTATCCAATCCTTTTTTAAACACAGCTATACTATCTGCACTAACCACATCCTTTGGCAACAAATTCCAGAGTTTAATTGTGCATTGAGTAAAAAAGAACTTTCTCCGATTAGTTTTAAATGTGCCCCATGCTAACTTCATGGAGTGCCCCCTAGTCTTTCTATTATCCGAAAGAGTAAATAACCGATTCACATCTACCCATTCTAGACCTCTGATGATTTTAAACACCTCTATCATATCCCCCCTCAGTCGTCTCTTCTCCAAGCTGAAAAGTCCTAACCTCTTTAGTCTTTCCTCATAGGGGAGCTGTTCCATTCCTCTAATCTTTTTTTTTTTATAAAACCCTCCCCTGTTCATTGTTTATTGTATCAGGTTCATTGTAAAGCCCTGTTGGCTATTTTATAGTTCTATGGAAACCGATGTGATGTTTTCCTAACGAATATCGGTATACAAAACCTTCAAAATAAATAAATAATAATAATAATCATTTTGGTTGCCCTTCTCTGTACCTTCTCCATCGCAATTATATCTTTTTTTGAGATGCGGCGACCAGAATTGTACATAGTATTCAAGGTGCGGTCTCACCATGGAGCGATACAGAGGCATTATGATATTTTCTGTTTTATTCACCATGCCCTTTCTAATAATTCCCAACATTCTGTTTGCTTTTTTGACTGCCACAGCACACTGAACTGACTATTTCAATGTGTTATCCACTATGACACCTAGATCTCTTTCTTGGGTTAGAACATAAGAACATAAGAAAATGCCATACTGGGTCAGACCAAGGGTCCATCAAGCCCAGCATCCTGTTTCCAACAGTGGCCAATCCAGGCCATAAGAACCTGGCAAGTACCCAAAAACTAAGTCTATTCCATGTAACCATTGCTAATGGCAGTGGCTATTCTCTAAGTGAACTTAATAGCAGGTAATGGACTTCTCCTCCAAGAACTTATCCAATCCTTTTTTAAACACAGCTATACTAACTGCACGAACCACATTCTCTGGCAACAAATTCCAGAGTTTAATTGTGCGTTGAGTAAAAAAGAACTTTCTCCGATTAGTTTTAAATGTGCCCCATGTTAACTTCATGGAGTGTCCCCTAGTCTTTCTACTATCCGAAAGAGTAAATAACCGATTCACATCTACCCGTTCTAGACCTCTCATTATTTTAAACACCTCTATCATATCCCCCCTCAGTCGTCTCTTCTCCACCTAATATGGAACCCAACATTGTGTAATTATAGCATGGGTTATTTTTCCCTATATGCATCACCTTGCACTTATCCATATTAAATTTCATCTGCCATTTGGATGCCCAATTTTCCAGTCTCACAATGTTTTCCTGCAATTTATCACAATCTACTTGTGATTTAACTACTCTGAACAATTTTGTCTCATCTGCAAATTTGATTATCTTACTCGTCGTATTTCTTTCCAGATCATTTATAAATATATTGAAAAGTAAGGGTCCCAATACAGATCCCTGAGGCACTCCACTGGCCACTCCCTTCCATTGAGAAAATTCAGCAGCTACTCAGCGGAGTGGCTCGAAGACGAGATTGCGTATGGAGCTGATGCCCTTTATGATCTCCGGGTACAGGCCAGAGCCATGGTCTCAGCGGTTTCGGCCAGGCGACTCCTCTGGCTGCGAAACTGGGCGGAAGACTCCTCCTCCAAATCGCAGTTGGGCACTCTCCCATTCAAGGGCAAGTTGCTCTTTGGGGAGGACCTGGAGCAGCTTATTAAATCCTTGGGTGACAAGGTTCACAAGCTGCCTGAGGACTGCTCCAAACAGTCCAAATCATTTTTTCCTTCGCGCTCTCGATTCAGGGGTCAGCGCAGGTACAACAAGCCACGGGGGTCTTTTCAGCGAAATACCTCCACCAGATCGCAAGCATAGTCTCATTCCTTTCGGAGACGTTGGCCATTCCAGGATGGTAACCCTCAAGGATCCACCATGAAGTCCTCGCAATGAGATGCGGCCAGCCCATTCCCCCGCTCCCACCTAAGGTGGTCGTCTGTCCCTCTTTCTCGAGGAATGGGCCAAAATTACTACGGATCAGTGGGTTGACGTGATCGGAGGAGGTTACGAGTTAGAATTTGCTCGGGACATTCCGGACCGCTACCTGATCTTTCCGTGCGGCAGTCGAAAGCAGCCAGCGGTGTGTCTCGACAGGCTCCTGTAACTTGGGGCCATAGTCCCTGTTCCCCCAAAGGAACAGGGATCCGGCCAGTATTCCATCTACTTCGTCGTTCCCAAAAAGGACTCCTCCTTTCGACCAATCCTGGACCTCAAGAGAGTCAACTTGGGTGCTCAAGGTTCCCCATTTTCGGATGGAGACTGAGGGCAGTCATAGCGGCGGTTCGCTCAGGCGAGTTCCTTGCCTCCCTCGATCTCACGGAAGCCTACTTTCACATCCCGATTCGCAAGGAGCACGAGAAGTTTCTTCGCTTCGACATCCTGGGCCGGCATTACCAGTTTCAGGCACTCCCGTTCGGGCTCGCCACCACTCCTCGCACGTTCACCAAGGTGATGGTGGTGGTAGCGGCCTTCCTCCAACGGGAGGGAGTCTTAGTCCATCCCTACCTGGACGACTGGCTCATCCGTGCGAAGTCGGAGAAGCTCTGTGCGACAGCGGTCAGTCGGGTCGTGTCTGTCCTCACCTCCCTCTGGTGAATAGTCAACTACTCCAAGAGCAACCTCGTCCTCTCCCAGGTTCTGGAATTATTGGGAGCTCGTTTCGACACCAGCGTGTCCAAGGTCTTGCTGCCCGGGCGCTCAAGCTCATGAATCAGATACAGCATCTCTTATCTCTCTCTATGCCCACGGCCTGGGACTACCTCCAAGTTCTGGGCTCTATGGCTTCAACTATAAATTTGGTTCCCTGGGCCTTTGCGCATATGCGTCCTTTGCAGAAAGCTTTGCTAGCCCGTTGGAAGCCAGTTTCTGAAGAGTCTCTGACACCCCTACTACTTCCCGAATCTACCATCTCCAGCATACAATGGGGGCTCTCGCTCGATCACCTATTGAAGGGCATGCCCCTGTAGACTCCACAGTGGATTGTTGTGACAACGGATGCCAGCCTCTCAGGCTGGGGAGCGGTATGTCAGAATCAATCAACCCAGGGAAGATGGTCCTCGATCCAATCCAAGTGGCACATCAATCGCCTGGAGGCCCGAGCTGTGCGGCTGGCACTCAAGTTCTTCCTACCCTTGCTCCATCACAAGGTGGTGAGAGTCCTTTCAGACAATGCCACCACGTCAATCGCCAGGGGGGCACAAGAAGTCGTCTGGTGGCCCTGGAAGCCAGCAAACTGCTTGCCTGGGCAGAGCGTCATTTGGACCAACTGGCGGCCTCCCACATTGCGGGGAAGGAGAATGTTGAAGCAGACTTTCTCAGTCGTCAGCATCTCGATCCCGGAGAGTGGGAGTTGTCAGAAGAAGCGATAGATCTAGTCGTGTGCAAGTGGGGGGCTCCCAACTTGGACTTGATGGCCACCTTGAGAAATGCAAAGGCTCCCAGGTTCTTCAGTCACAGAAGGGAGCACTGCTCAGAGGGCGTGGATGCCCTGGTCCTACCCTGGCCCAGCGATGACGTCCTCTACGTGTTCCCAACATGGCCTCTGATGGGAAAGGTGTTCAGAAGGATAGAGCTTCACATGGGTCCGGTCATTCTTGTGGCGCCAGAGTGGCCCGGAGACCATGGTTCACAGATCTCGTGATCTCATGTCGGATGGTCCTCTTCTTCTCGGTCACCTCCCCAACCTTCTAAGACAAGGTCCCGTATTTTTCGATCAGACTTTTGTCTAGCGGCCTGGCTTTTGAGCGGTGGCGACTGAGAAAGAAGGGCTATAAGGAGGAGGTGATATCCATGATGCTGCAGGCCCGTAAAACTTCTACCTCTCTGGCTTATGTTCGGGTTTGGAGAGTGTTTGACAATATGTGTGCTGAGGCTGATGTATTGGCGCGCAATGCCTCGGTGTCCCTGGTTCTCTCTTTTCTCCAGAATGGCCTCTCTAAAGGTTTGTCTTTCAATTCTTTGCGAGTACAGGTTTCGGCACTTGGTTCTCTCTTGGGGAAGCTGGACGGCTATGCGGTGGCTGCCCATCCGGATGTCATCCGTTTTCTTAAGGGGGCTAAGCATTTGAATCAGCCTGTCCTGGCTACTTGCCCATCCTGGAGCCTTAACTTGGTACTCTGTGTACTTTGCAAGGTGCCCTTTGAACCCCTTTGGCAGGCCACGCTCAAGGACCTGCCTCTAAAACAATGTTTCTAGTTTCTATTTGCTCAGCCAGGCGGGTATCCGAGCTGCAAGCTTTATCCTGTAGGGAACCCTTTCTTCGGTTTTCTGATTCGGAGGTTTCCCTAAAGACTGTTCCATCCTTTGTGCCAAAGGTAGTCTCCTCTTTTCATGGAAATCAGTCAGTGGAGCTTCTTGCTTTTTCTCCGGAGGATATTGCTAACACGTCGGGTGGAGATCTGCGTTGTTTGGATGTTAAGAGTTCTCCTGCAATACTTACAGGTTACATTATTGGATGTCAGGGCTCTGGCTTCCATGTGCTTTAGTGAGAGTGTTCTACGAGGCGCAGTCCATATGTATTCCACTCATTAAGAAAGGTGGAAGGAAGGCAAAACGATTACTGTCATGGTTAAAAGGTGAGGTGAAAGAGGCTATTTTAGCCAAAAAAAAAACATCCTTCAAAAATTGGAAGAAGGATCCATCTGAAGAAAATAGAATAAAACATAAGCATGGTCAAGCTAAGTGTAAAACATTGATAAGACAGGCGAAGAGAGAATTTGAAATGAAATTGGCCATAGAGGCAAAAACTCATAATAAAAACTTTTTAAAATATATCCAAAGCAAGAAACCTGTGAGGGAGTCGGTTGGACCATTAGATGAGAGGGGTTAAAGGGGCTCTTAGGGAAGATAAGGCCATTGCAGAAAGACTAAATGAATTCTTTGCCTCCGTGTTTACTAATGAGGATGTTGGGGAGATACCAGTTCCGGAGATTGTTTTCAGGGGTGATGAGTCAGACAAACTGAACGAAATCACTGTGAACCTGGAAGATGTAGTAGGGCAGATTGACAAACTAAAGAGTAGCAAATCACCTGGACCGGATAGTATGCATCCTAGGGTTCTGAAGGAACTAAAAAATGAAATTTCTGATCTATTAGTTAAAATTTGTAACCTATCATTAAAATGATCCATTGTACCTGAAGACTGGAGGGTGGCCAATGTAACCCCAATATTTAAAAAAGGCTCCAGGGGTGATCATAGACCAATGAGCCTGACTTCAGTGCCGGGAAAAATAGTGGAAACTATTCTCAAGATCAAAATCGTAGAGCATATAGAAAGACATGATTTAATGGAACATAGTGAACATGGATTTACCCAAGGGAAGTCTTGCCTAACAAATCTGCTTCATTTTTTTGAAGGGGTTAATAAACATCTGGATAAAAGTGAACCAGTAGACGTAGTGTATTTGGATTTTCAGAAGGCGTTTGACAAAGTCCCTCATGAGAGGCTTCTACGAAAACTAAAAAGTCATGGGATAGGAGGTGATGTCCTTTCGTGGATTACCAGCTGGTTAAAAGACAGGAAACAGAGTAGGATTAAATGGTCAATTTTCTCAGTGGAAAAGGGGTACACAGTGGAGTGCCTCAGGGATCTGTACTTGGACCGGTGCTTTTCAATATATATATATAAATGATCTGGAAAGGAATACGACGAGTGAGGTAATCAAATTTGCAGATGATACAAAATTATTCAGAGTAGTTAAATCACAAGCAGACTGTGATACATTACAGGAGGACCTTGCAAGACTTGAAGATTGGGCATCCAAATGGCAGTTGAAATTTAATGTGGACAAGTGCAAGGTGTTGCATATAGGGAAAAATAACCATTGCTGTAGTTACACGATGTTAGGTTCCATATTAGGAGCTACCATCCAGGAAAAAGATGTAGGCATCATAGTGGATAATACTTTAAAATCGTTGGCTCAGTGTGCTGCAGCAGTCAAAAAAGCAAATAGAATGTTAGGAATTATTAGGAAGGGAATGGATAATAGAACGGAAAATGTCATAATGCCTCTATATCACTCCATGGTGAGACCACACCTTGAATACTGTGTACAATTCTGGTCGCCGCATCTCAAAGATATAGTTGCTATGGAGAAGGTACAGAGAAGGGCAACCAAAATGATAAAGAGGATGGAACAGCTTCCCTATGAGGAAAGGCTGAAGAGATTAGGGCTGTTCAGCTTGGAGAAGAGACGGCTGAGGGGAGATATGATAGAGGTCTTTAAGATCATGAGAGTTTTTGAACAAGTAGATGTGACTCGGTTATTTTCACTTTCGAATAATAGAAGGACTAGGGGGCATTCCATGAAGTTAGCAAGTAGCACATTTAAGACTAATCGGAGAAAATTCTTTTTCACTCAACGCACAATAAAGCTCTGGAATTTGTTGCCAGAGGATGTGATTAGTGCAGTTAGTGTAGCTGGTTTCAAAAAAGTTCTGGATAAGTTCTTGGAGGAGAAGTCCATTAATGGCTATTAATCAATTTTACTTAGGGAATAGCCACTGCTATTAATTGCATCAGTAGCATGGGATCTTCTTAGTGTTTGGGTAATTGCGAGGTTCTTGTGGCCTGGTTTTGGCCTGTGTTGGAAACAGGATGCTGGGCTTGATGGACCCTTGGTCTGACCCAGCATGGCAATTTCTTATGTTCTTATGAGCAGAACTCTCCAGGTCCCACCTGAGTTAAGGGGAACTTAAGTAGATCCCAGGAGTCTGGACTGAAATGGGTACGTACAGGGAAAGGGAAATTGGTTCTTACCTGCTAATTTTCATTCCTGTAATACTACAGATCAGTCCAGAGACCCACCCATTTTCCGGGGGGGAGAGTCCACCACTCATATTATTGCTTTGTATATAGTGCAGAGTTGTTGGAGGTTTTTCAATGCTGATCACTCATGTTATATTTGGGAAATGAGTTTTCCACTGTCTTTTTGGGCAGCTTTACCTTCTTCCGGCTCGTTGGAGGGAAGCGAGTTTGCTTAGAAGCTTCCTTATAAATTTATGGTGGTTTGCTGTCATCTTGGCTTGGGTACAGGGAGGCAAAACCCAGGAGTCTGGGATGATCTGTGGTACTACAGGAACGAAAATTAGCAGGTAAGAACCAATTTTCCTTCATATATTATCTCACAAAAGGATATCTTTGGTTTCCTCCAAGTTAGACACTATATGTAGATAATGTGAACCTTATGGCCCATGGGTGGGTGGTACTAATAGACTTGTTTGATATAGAAAGCCCAAGTAGACATAAAATATACCTGTTAACTCAAGGTGTTCAGACAGAGAATCTATCTGGCAAGCATGGACACAAGAACTCACTTTAAACTTGGACATAAAGAAGTTTATTTGTTGCTTTTCACAGGTTAACAAAATCACCAGGAGTCTTGATCTCTTAGCTTTTGATTTAAGGTTCAAGACAGGTATATTGTTGGTAGTGAGTGGAATGGGGAGGGGGTTGCTGGTTTGAACGGTGACTCTCCTAGTTTTCTTTGTAACTGTCTACATTTAATTTGCTCTGTTCTGGCAAACGTCTTTAGATATTGTCACTGTTAATTATAACAATACAAATATTTTGAATCTAAGAGGAAAATGAAGTGGCCTCTGATTCCGGGACTTGTTTTCCTGCTGTGCCCACTCTGTGGCCATGCAGGAAGCATTGTTTGTCCCTTGTGAACGGCTGGCGTGGAGTTTTACCTGTTTCTGGTAATGGGATCTGTCTGTCTCTAGGTTTGCCTGTCTGTCGACCACCCGCAGAAGATCTTGCTCATGGGTGAGGCTCTGGATATGGGAACCTGCAAAGCCAAGAAGAAGAATGGCGATCCCTGCACACAGATTGTCAACCTGGTCAGTCTCGTCTTCCTGAAATTACAGAACTTTGGGGAACGCCTCCTGCAGGCAGTGTCCTGTCTCACGATGAGACACCTGTGCTCACTTACTGCGCACTGCGGACGTGCTCGGTGCTTCCGTCTGTCCCGAGGGGCGACCTGAGCAGAGCACTGATGGAAGATGCTGTGTCCTTTGCACAAGTGCTCTACTTTATCTGTTGGCTTGAGCTGAGGGGATTTTCATCATTCCAGTCTGTGACTAGAGTATCGTACAGGGTCTATAACACTGCAAGGATACAGCAGTAATTAAATCAGTCTGTAATTAAGGCTTTTTCAGTGTTCCTTAAAAGTGGGAATGCAGAGGCAACAGATCTGTGTCTTGTACCTGGCAATTCGATGAATTGGTTCAGAGAGCGGCAGTAATACCTGGGTGCCATTCCTAATATTCTTTCATGTTTGAAATATACAGATTTGCATATTTTGGGTTTCTTTGGAGGTAGCAATGCATCAGGATGGCATTTTCCGTTCATCTGCAGGTGGGAGAGTTGGGGGGGTGGGGAGTTCCTGCTAAATGTAAAATCAGTATTGTACAGTAGTTAAAATGTTTATAGTCTTAGTGCAGTTTGCTTCTGCTTTACTGTATAGTTTCCTTTTCCCTGCTAGAAATTGCAAACTAGCAGATGACTTGTGCACCAGGGATGCAAGCTTCTCACTGTGATCTATTGTTTTGGCTTTCTTCCCTCAGGATGACTGTGAATATTGTCAGTTCCACGTGCGAGCACAGTATAAGAAACTTAGTGCTAAGCGAGCGGATCTCCAGTCGAGTTATTCTGGCCGTGCTCCAAAGAGGAGCAGCCTGAAGGCCAGGCTGTGCCAGGAAGGCTTTCACTACGGAGGGTTGTCATCCATGGCTTATGCAGCCTCAGTGTAAGTAACCAGCAGCGCAGCATTTGCAGATGTGTTGCTAGGCTGCACTGACCTTTTATTTGTTACCCTGGAAAGTTTTGCTTCTCCCCATGCAACTCTCTCCAGGGCCTCAGTTTTGTGGCTGTTTTCTGCCCTACAGTCAGTGATCCTGGTCCTGCTGACGCTGAGCAAGATTCAACTTCAGACAGAAATAAATTGCCTGATCTTAGATTCCCTGTACGTACCCGGATCAGTCCAGACAGTGGGTTATGTCCCCCTTCCAGCAGATGGAGACTGAGAAAAACTCGTAGGGCACCCTCTGTGCCCTCTTCAGTATTCTGACTCCAGCAGATGCGAGTGTTAGAACCTGCGGTTCCCCCTCTTTACTTTTATAGATAGAATATTAGCCTTTCTATTTTCTCTTTTGCTCTTGTTCTTTCTGAGGATGGATCAAGTTTAATACAAAAAAAAAAAAGGGAAAACACTTAGTTGCAGCTCTCAATGCTTGAGCACTAAGAAACTTGCAGGCAGAACTGTCTCCATTTCTACCTTGTATGGGTCTGGTGGGTAAGTTCTCATTTCTCCACAGATTTTAAATATTTTAGGATTCTTTGGGGTAAACTTGGTGGTCCAACCTCTCCCCCTTTACCAACGCCTAGCTGCCCTGAGAAGCCGCATTCTTCAGGGCAGTTTCAGTTGATGCGCGTCATTCCCTGTATGTTAAGAAAATATATGTTAAGAAACGCTGTTTAATGTAACGCCTTTATTTCGACAGTTATTGTTCTATGTAAACCGACCTGATTCGATACTTGTATTGAGAATGTCGGTATATAAAAATCCGAAATAAATAAATAAATAAATAAATTCCTCTGCTCGAAGGAAATTTAGTTTGTCTTCTCTTGCAGTGCAGCTGCAGCTCCTAAGAAGACAGTTCAGACAACCCTGACCAACCTGGTGGTGAGAGGAGCAGAGGCTATTGCACTAGAAGCTAAGCAGAAAATTGGTAATTTTTACTGTTCAAATAAACCGGTGCAGAAAATTGATATATTCAGTTGTGTATATTTTGCAATAAATAGAAAAGTGCATGTATGATTTTTCTTCTATATCTTGCTATTCTGCACTTACCAGGAAAAAAAACAGCACATAAAATATAAAAAGTACTTTGCAGAATAGAAATTAGGTCCTGGTGAATTTCTGGCTTCCAAGCCACTTGGCACTAAAGATCCAAGTCCTGGATGTTGCATTCTATCATTATATATAGGACACCAGAGAGTCATGGTACAGCTTTCTTCCAGGCATCACCGCAGGAAGAAAAGATACTGAGAGCAGCAGCTCACAATTCTTAGACTGAGAATGTGTCCTGAAATCTCGAAGAGACTCTGCTAGGCTGTGCCTGTCAGAAGCAGAAGATCCTTAGAGCTGCCCTCTAATGTCCAGACCTGGGATCGGCTCTTTCATTTTCTCTCTCCTCCAACAGTTGTCACTGGTTTTCTCCTGCTCAGAGACTCTTCTGTATTGTCCTTCAGCTGCAGGGAGGAAGAGGGAGTTACAGTGTTCGGAAGAATTCAAGGATCTGATGGACCTGCCAACCCCTGGGGCACTAAACCTTAAAAAGCATCTCACCAAGTCTTCAGCACCAGGTATGTCTCACTGAAGTGAACAAAATGTACCACATCAGAAGCAAAGCACTGCGCTAAGCACAGAGATGATTTTTTTTTTATGTATATGTGATTAAAATGTATTTTCATTTAATTTTTCTTGAATGGAAAAATTAAAATAAGTAGAAAACATCAGGAATTCTTTCCCCCTGGAGAAGGGAGTCATGGTTGCTGCTTAAGGGGGGGGGTCCTCTAGTAGCTGGTCTTGGGGCCCATGATTTCAGGGTTCCGGAAGGAGCCCTGGTGCAAGACTCTTGACCCAGCACTATTACTGCAATGATCAGAGTAGGTATGCTGTGCATGGGAGTATTAAAAGAAAGGGAAAATCTCTGAGTGAATGTGAAAGAAGGTTCATGGAACCAGGGCTGCCACTGAGCTGGAAATACAAAAGGAGAGGAAACTGCGGAGTCAAAAGAAAACAATTCTTTTCCTTGTGTGTTTAGCCCATTTCTAAAGGTGTGTGCCTCTTTAAACTAGAACAGTCGAGATTGACTACACCCTACTAGAATCACCACATGCGCATTTTCGTGCACCTGTTCTTACCTGTTAATTTTCGTTCCTGTAGTACCACGGATCAGTCCAGACGCCCTTCCCTGTGTCTCTTTTCTTACTGTCCACTCGAAGCTTGTTATTGCAGATTTTCAGCAGTCGATTCTTCATTTTTCCTACTGAATACCAGACGATTACACCGGAAGCCTTGGTTGTTGAGGACCAAGTATATGCAAGAGCGCTTAGTTCTACCATGTTCTTTACCATGTTATTGGGTTGCTCAATTGAGCTTTTTGGTTACTTGCTTGATCCTATTTACGTTTGTTGTTTTCTGCTTTGACAATGGTTATACTGAAGGGCTGCAGGGTAGGCTCTGTCCTCATATAGGATACCCTTTCAGTTTTGGTCTGCCTCCATCTGTTGGACAGGAGGCTCAGCCCATGGTCTGGACTGATCCGTGGTACTACAGGAATGAAAATTAACAGGTAAGAACTAATTTTCCTGTCTGACAAACGAAAAGCATTAGTCACTTCCAAGTACCGCAGAAGTATCCGGCAGACATCCAGTCTCCTCAAGTCATGAGCCTGAGGAGAATTCCGATCTAAATCTGGAAAAGCCTGTAACTCAACTGACTGGTTTACGTGAAACGCCGATACCACCTTCGGCATAAAAGATGGCACCGTCCTAAGCGAAACCCCAGAATCCGAGATCCACAAGAACTGTTCTCTGCAGCACAACGCTTGAATCTCAGATATTCGTCTGGCCGAACAGATGGCCACAAGGAACACTGCCTTGAGTGTTAAATCTTTCAACGTAGCCCGCTTGATAGACTCAAAGGGAGGACCGCAGAGCCTACGGAGAACCAAGTTCAAACTCCACGAAGGACACACTGAACGCACCGGCAGGTATAAATGTTTCGCTACCTGAACCCGGAGCGAGCTATACGCCAGTCCCTTCTTTAACCCTTCCTGCAAGAATGTGAGAATGTGCACAATGGTGGCCTGGCACGGGGACACCTTCAGTCCGCTGCACCATGAATCAAAAACCTTCCATACTCGAACATAAGTGAGAGAAGTAGAAGTCTTCCGTGTGCGCAGCAGAGTAGAGATAACCGCATCCCGATACCCCTTCTTTCTCAACTGCCGCTTCTCATAAGCCAAGCCGCTAGACAAAAGCAAGCCACCTGATTGAAAAATACTGGACCCTGTCGAAGAAAATTCGGAAGGCGACCGAGATGCAAGGGACAGTCGACCGCTAGTTTGATCAGAACGGCGAAACACAGCCTCCGTGGCCATTCCAGAGCTACGAGAATCACCGGTCCACGGTGGGACTCTATTTGCCTCAAGACTTTTCCCACCAACGGCCAAGGAGGAAACACATAGAGTAGCACGTCGCAGGGCCACACGGGTCCCTCCTGCGACTGAAGAAACGAGCTGGCTTTGCGTTCAGCCGAGTAGCCATCAAATCCAGCTGGGGTATTCCCCACCGGTGAATCAAGAGCCGCATTGCCTCCTCGGACAGCTCCCACTCTCTGGGGTCTAGCCGCTGGCGACTGAGAAATTCTGCCTGAACGTTGTCCACTCCGGCTATGTGAGACGCTGCCAACCGGACCAGATGGCATTCTGCCTAGACCATCAACTCGTCTGCCTCTGTGGTGACTAGACAACGTTCTTCTTTGTCTCACTTTCTCAGACATAATTGATTTGTTATAGTTGTCGAGTTACCTTTCTTTTTCTGGCTTCTTCATCTTCCTAGTTCCATTACCCTTGTTTTATTGTAACTTTTTGCTGCTTCTTCTATGTTAAGGTTATTGTTACTACCCCCGGTTCCTTGTAAACCGATATGATATGATCTGTATCATGAATGTCGGTATAAAAAAGTACTAAATAAATAAATGTACGCCACAGTTGTCGCATTTTCGGATAGAACCCTCACCGACTGATGCCAAACAAGCGGGAGAAAACTGCGCATCGCTAGACGACCCGCCCTCGTCTCCAACCAATTTATGGACCACTTGGACTCCTGAGCTGTCCATTGCCCCTGTGCCGATTGCGACTGACAGACTGCCCCTCAACCAGAAAGGCTGGCATCCGTAGTCACAATTATCCACTGGTGATTCTCTAGGTCCATCCCCTGCTGTAAGTGACTGGAAACTAACCACCAATCAAGACTGGTCCTGGCGGAATCCAGGAGGAGCAAGGGTAAATGGAACTCTTCGGACTTGGGGTCCCAGCGGAAAACAACTCCCTCTGCAAAGGTCTCATATGAGCCAACGCCCAGGGGACTAACTCCAGAGTAGACTCCATAAAGCCAAGAACTTGTAAATAGTCCCACATCTTGGGCAAAGGTAGAGCCAAAAGACGGTACACCTGAGACATCAGCTTGAGCATTCTGGCCTGTGGATGAAAAACCTTGCCCACAATCATGTCGAAACAGGCTCCCAGGAATTGCAACCCCTGACTCTTCGTGAAATTGATTACCCATCCGAGTGAGTGGAGACTATGCAACACTGACCAAATTGCCACTTTGCAAAGATTCTCCGACTTCGCCTGAATGAGCCAGTCGACAAATAGGGGTGAACCAATATCCCCTCTCGTCTGAGGGCCGCTGCCACTACCACCATCACCTTGGTGAATACGCGAGGAGCCGTCACCAAACTGAACGGAAGTGCCCGAAATTGGTAATGCTCACCCATGACCATGAACTGCAGAAACCTCCAATGACTCTTGGATTCCTATGTGCAGGTAAGCCTCCGTCAGATCCAAAGAGGCCAAAAATTTGCCTTTGTGGACGGCCGCAATGTCAGACCTCAGTGTGTCCATGCGAAACGAGGTACCCGAAGCGCTCTGTTGACCTTCTTTAAATCTAATATCGAATGGAAGGAGCCCTCCTTGGGCACCACGAAGTAAAACGAGTATCTGCCAGTCCGACATTCATCCGGCAGGACCCGGACAATCGCTCCCAGAGCCTTCAAGCGAACCAAGGTCTGGAGTACCACCTGCTGCTTTGCCCAGGACCCACAAGAAGACACCAAGAACAGATCCCGTAGTGGGCGAGCAAAATCCAAAGTGTAACCGTGTTCTATGATGTCTAAAACACACTGATCTGAAGTAATCTTGACCCATTCCTCGTGAAACAGAGAGAGGCGACCTATCTCCTCTGGAATGGAGGAATGGGCCGGCGCACCTTCATTGGTTAGACTTTTTTGCGGAGAATCCTTGGGAGGCTCCGTCACGAGGAGGCCGTCTACCACGAAAGGAATGAGCCCAAGGCTGGGACCGCGCCGACACTTATCGCGGAGGAAAGGATGGGGCCCTACCCGCACAAAAAACGGCGCTGACCCCGAAACGAGCCGAAGGGGCGAGAAGACCTGGGCTTATCCTCCGGGAGCTTGTAAACCTTATTGTCCCCTAAGGACTTAATTAGGTGCTCCAGGTCATCACCAAACAGCTTTCCTTTATATGGGAGTGAGTCCAGCTGAGACTTAGACGAGACGTCAACTGACCAGTTGTGAAACCAAAGGAGCCTCCTTGCCGACACCGCTGAGGCCATCGTGCGCGAAGATATACATAGGAGATCATACAAAGCATCCGCCGTATAAGCTACTGCCGCCTCCATACGGTCTGTCTGTTCCGCCTCCGCCGTGGGAAGCTCCTGGTTTGTGAGCAACTGCTGCACCCGTCTAAGAGTTGCTCTCTGTATGAGACTACTACACACGGCCGCCCTGACGCCTAGTGCCGATACCTCAAAAATCCTTTTGAGAAGAACCTCCAGCTTCCTATCCTGGAGTTCCTTAAGAGCTGCCACTCCCGTCACAGGAATGGTTGTGCGCTTAGCGATCACTGAGACGGCCGCATCCACCTTAGGAATCTTAAGCAGATCCAAGGACTCCTCCGGAAGTAGATAAAGCTTTTCCATGGCTCTACTAACTTGCAGGCTGGCTTCAGGCGCATCCCATTCCTGAGTCATAAGCTACAAAAGCATCGAGTGAAAGGGAAAGGTTCTAGGGGGAGCCCGAAGACCCGACAAGACCGGATCCCCTGAGGAAGACTCTGCCACGGGCTGCAGCGCCTGAATATTGAGTTCCGGTAGCACATGAGGGATCAAGGGGTCCAGCTCCTCTTTGCGAAATAACCAGAGCACCCGCTGGTCATCCCCTTCAACCGGGGTGGCATTGTCAACCTCATCGCCCATAGGAGGATCCTGAGGATCTGGATCTGGCTGGACAGGGAATGGTGGCACCACAGTGTCAGGAACTTTGAGGTGGCTGTACCCTAGGGGCCCCTGTATCCTCTGTAGGCCTAGGAAGCTTTGCAGGTGGAAGCTCCTGCAAATTCCAATCTGCCTCTGCCTCCATGTAAGCTTTGTGCAACAATAATACAAATTGAGCGGAAAAGGGGTACTGCCGCTTTAAGGCCCCCCCCACCCGGAGATAAGGTGGGACGAGGCGGGAAGTCAACACCCAAATCGCGAGGCCTTTCAGGGCTTATATTATGAGGAGAAAGTCACAGAGGGGAGTCCACGCCCCCGGAGCCAAGCACAGCATCAAGCCCTGAATCGGGCAAAATGGCCGCTGTTCTCGCCTCTGATTGCAAGCAGGGAGATTTTTCTCTAACCCTCGTGATCATTTATTTATTTATTTATTTATTTAGAATTTTTGTATGCCGACATTCTCGATACAAATATCAAATCAGGTCGGTTTCCATAGAACAAAACTGTCGCGGTTAAGGCGTTACATTAAACAGAGTTTCTGAACATAAGAACATAAATATTAAATAGACAACAATAACTCGTCAAAATAATGTGAATAAATGTAGGGAATAGCTAAAAAAGAGGGTAGGCTAAATTGGGATATACAGGTAACAGAGAACAGTGTTGATGGGCATAAACATGAGTAATGCATGAGCTAAAGAACTAATGCATCAACAAAGGAGTCTTTCAAACAAGTGGGCTGTCCAGATAAGGCGTAATCGGGCCTTGAGGGGGTATGGGCGGTCATGGAACTTATAGTGGACTATTTTGCTCTTTGACCGGTGTCGGAGTGTTCCTGCGATTCTGGATAGGCTTGCCGGAAGAGCCACGATTTTAGGTTTTTCTTAAATGTTAGATGACATGTCTCTTGGCATAGATCCGGCGGTAATGAGTTCCAGAGGGTGGGCCCAGCTGTGGAGAGTGCTCGTTTTGTTAGTGAAGTTTTGATCGGGGGAGCATATAAGGAACCTTTGTAATTGTATCTGATAGGTCTTTGTGATGTGTGAGGGCGGAGTTGCGAGTTTAGATTTAGGTGGGCGATGCCCATAATATCCTTGTGGATCATTGATAATGTCTTGAAAGTAATTCTGGCTTTTATAGGAAGCCAGTGAAGGCTGTGAAGAATTGGTGTGATGTGGGCTCTTTTATTTGGTTGGTGAGTAACCTCGCCGCATGTAAGGGATGGCCGCTTGCCCGTACCTGGTAACTGAGAAGGGCCTTCCCCCCCGGGGATGCAATGCGAGCAAAGTCCCTCTCGAGAGCCGCGCTGCCAGCTCTCCACAGGCAGAGCAACACACACCCCCCCCCCCCCGGCGGCATGGCCGTCCGAGCTGGCACAGAAAAGAAATCGCCGGGTAAGCAATTACCCCCTCCGGAGACCCAGGAGATTACAACCGGCTATGTTTGAAGAACTTTTAAATGCTCCTTTTTTTTTTTTAAACTTTTAATGCCGGCAAACCAGGGGAATGACATGTCCCTGGGCTCTTAACAGAGGAATGAAACTTCTCTGTATCTTTAGGGGGAGGGACCGGTCCACCGGTAAATCCCCCCTACTCACCGGGCTGAGGCACCAAAATTCTCCGGGAAATTAGGCTGAGGGCACCTGGCCCAGCCTTGCCTGCTACCAAGTGGGGGAAGACCACCCCCTTGGGAGGTCTGCAGCCGACTGCTTGCTGACTGACCGTATTAAACTCTAAACCTACTGCTTTTTTTTTTTTT
This sequence comes from Rhinatrema bivittatum, assembly GCF_901001135.1. Taxonomy (NCBI): domain Eukaryota; kingdom Metazoa; phylum Chordata; class Amphibia; order Gymnophiona; family Rhinatrematidae; genus Rhinatrema; species Rhinatrema bivittatum. The sequence continues at coordinate 10,494,278 of NC_042623.1, read as the reverse complement.
TTTTTTTTTTAAGTAACAGTTGATCTAGCCAAAGGTAACTAGGGATACAAAGAATAATCCCTCACACTAATAAAAGATCAAAAATTTGTAAAAGGATCAGAACCGCAGGTTATGCCATCCTTCATCTGCTGGAGTCAGAGAAATACTGAGGGATCGCAGGTGGCACACTGGGTTATCAGGGGGTGCCTTCAGCTTTTTTCTCTGATTCCATCTGCTGGAAGGGAGGCTTAACCCAGCGGTCTGGACTGATCCTGGTACGTTCAGAAAACTTGATCTAATTAGGCCTGAAAAGATGCTTCTGTAAATTATTGCACAAGAAACACAAGTACGTGTTTAAGACACAGCAAATTTTAAAGGTTGATTAGTAGACTGAAGACTTGCTGCAATCTTCTCACATAATGCCGAACCATCAGGAACAATTAGAATAAACAAGGCAGATACAAAGAGAGAGAGGGAAGCTGTGATGAGTCAGAGGTGACAGTCTGTAAACATTTGAAAACTTCCTGTAATATTGTAATGTGCTTGCACATCTCAAATACCTGCCTTTATTCTCCCTACTGTATACACTCCCCTAGAGAAGTGAACTCAGAACCTTGCATGTCATCACTAATATATGACTTTCAATTTCTGAAAATTTTACCCCCACCCTATTCAGATTTACTCCACATATAGTCACACCGTAGAACAGCTGGTAGCATGTGCGCTCTTTCCACTCATCCTGATTCATCTTCTGATGCACTTTCACTTCTATATGTACTGTTTCTATTTCTGTCTGTACTTACCTGGCTTAGGAGCCATGAACTGCAAAATTTGGCACCTGGATTTCATCGGGAGCAGCTGTTCCTCTGCTGTGCCATAAATAAATAAAAATAATTGTGGGACAGCTTTGTAGCACACTTATGTTTCTAATAAACCTGTTCTAAATTGCTGAAAATATAGCAAACCTATCAACTCTTAGTTTCTGAGCAGAAAGACACTCAGAAATTATTTTCTGGGAATGACCAATGAGAAGAGATAATGGAAAAATAAGCACACGATAAGTGGCCCAAAACCAGAATGACAATCATAAAAAAGTAATCTATATATGTGACAGAGAATCTAAGCCATGAGATGCCACAGGCTGATACTGGATGTCAGCATAACATTTAAATAGTACTGTACAAGCTCATGTGCACGAAAACCTGTTCTTGGCAGTAAAGAGGCTCAAAAATACTATGACAAAAAAAAAGTGATCTCTGTGTAGCAGAGGTTGTTAGCCATGAGATACCACAAGCTGACACCAAATGTCATCATAATACAGGAAAATGGTACAATACAAATGCACATGCATGAAAAGATGCACTTGGCGGTTCTAGAGTGTTTCAATATATTTTTTTTTAATTTAAAATTTTATTGAATGGTACAGCAAAACACAAGCACAATAAAAGCCTGTCATACATTCAACTTAGATTTTCAAAAAGAAAAGAATTCCCTCTCCCCCATCCCACTTCCAATTATAATAAACCCAGGCATACTCAGGAGTAAAACAAACATAACATCTTGAAATACAACCCCTCTGGATCCCAGGTTTCCAAAAACAGGTAGTGGGATACAACAGACGAATGAAAAAAGAATACGATGGCCCAAAATTCAAAGCAATAGCTTCAACACCCATGCAAGAATCAGAAGACATCCGATGAGCTAAAATTTACAGAAGAAAAATTGTTAAAGCCAGGACAGGTTAAGGAAGAGAAGACTAAGATGGAGACTGAGATGCTCGCCACTTTGCATAAGGCTCCCAAATCTTCCAAAAAGAAGACATTTGATTATGAAGAGAAGCCGTAAGAAACACCATTCGATAATGGGTGCTTAATCTATGAAGAACATCTAAAATAGAGGGGACTGACTTGTTTCCAGAAAGCAGCCAGTACACAACGAGCCACTATGTATGCTTGGTAGCAAAATCTTTGCTGATATTTATCCAGTTCCCTAATCAGGATATTGAGCAAAACATGGCAGGCATCCAGCGCAACTTTTTTGCCCACAGTCCGTGAAATTCAGTCTGTGACTTGTTTCCATAAATCCAAGACAGATGTGCATTTCCACCAAATGTGAAAACAATTACCAACATGCCCACACTTTCTCCAACATGTATCCTCCACAGCGGGGTACATAGCATGCAGTTTTGCTGGAGTCAGATACCAACGAAACAGCTTATAGTAGTTCTCCTGCAATGAGGTTGAGAGAGAGCATTTACTTGCATGTAAGAAAGCTAAATCCCATTCATCTATACTCAAGGCTGCCCCTAAATCTGTCTCCCAGGCATGGATATTTTTAAATATGTAGTAATTTCTTGTTAAGCAAGTTATATATTTTAGAACTCATACCCTGAAATTTGTCCACATTATTATAATAATGTTCAAACAGAGATTTATCCCTCTGTAGTGCAAAGTCAGATACTAGAAGGACACAAAATATCGCACTTGGGCAAAAGCAGAGTAGTTCGTAGAGCTGAGATTATACTTATCATAAATGCCCTGTGATATAATACTGCCCTTAAAAAGAAGATATTCAAAACAAGTAGCACCACGTAACTTCCACGACTTGAAAGGGCCACCTAATCTACGGGGAAAGTAACATTATGAAAAGGATGAGACAAGTAGAAGTAACTCCCCTTACCCACCAATTTGGACTTCCATTGAGAACAGGCCCTCATAGTGTTAGATAAAGTAAAGGGGAAACACTGCAGTGCTCTCCAAGTAGATCTAGGTCGCCATAGGAGAGCAGATAGGGGCATTAAGCCAACCATTGATTGCTCAATTGTCATCCATTGTTTTATAGAATTCTTCCTATAAATATCCAGCAGAGTTCTTAAGTTGGGAAGTGGAAAATACCAGTGTATATTAGGGACCCCCAATTCCCCGCACACCTTAGGTTGGGAGAGTACCAATCTCGACACTCTCGAGGGTCGGCGTTTCCAAATAATCATACACCTTTTTCAGCCAGTTGCACAGGATAGCCGTCAAGATATAAATTGGCAGTGTTATGAAAAAATATAATAAACGAGGAAGTATATTCATTTTTATGATTGCAATATGCCCCAACCAGTAGAATCTATCTCTATGCCATCTATCTAGATCTACGTCAATTTCCTTTAATAAAGGGACATAATTCAATGAAAATAAGTCTGATATGCATGGGCCAATACAAACTCCTAAATATTTAAGGGAAGTCTTGGCCCATTTAAAGGGAAATTATGACCTCAACAAACGAGCTTGTGGAGCTGGCAGATTAACATTTAAAATGTCTGACTTAATTAACCTTAAAGCCAGCAACTGCAATAAATTAATCTCGTTCGGCAACTATTCCTGCTAGTGTGTCCAGGATTGGTTAGGGTGACCATAATATTAGTGAATAGTGATAGCTTATACTGTAGATACCCTACTCTCACCCCTTCAATCTGGGAGGATAGGTGCACTTTAGCAGCAAAAGGTTCAAGAAACAAAGCAAAGAGTAATGGGGACAGAGGGCAACCTTGCCTCATACCTCTCCCCACCTCAAAACGTTCCCCATAGGCCTCATTTACTTTCATACATGCCTGAGGTGTGTCATAAAGACTCATAATCCAGTGTAGAAAGAAGTATCCAAAACACATCTTCACCAATAGTTTAAAAAGGAATGACCAATGCACCATATCAAACCCTTTTTCAGCGTCGAGAGAGAGCAACAGGGAAGGAACATGCTCTCTATGGACCCACCAAAGGAGATCAACAACTTTACGGACATTGTCAGCAGCCATGCAGTTTGGAATGAATCCAGCTTGATCTGTGTGAACCAAATCAGGAATAACTCGATTCAATCTCTCGGCCAGAACCCTAGCCAGGATCTTGAGATCAAGGTTAACTAGCGAAATTGGCCAATAGGAGCCACACAGAGATGGATCACTGGCCAGGCTTCGCAATGATTGATATGCCAGCAATGTCAGAGGCTTTCGAGATGGATCCCCCGTCCCTTTTATAGTTAAACAGTTCCGTTAGAGGAGCTACTGAAATATGGGAGTACTTATAATAGGCACTGGAGAAACCATCAAGGCCCTGTGATTTGCTCGATTTCAGAGTTTTTATAACCTGTAAGACCTCGAGAGCACTGATTGGCCTGCCCAAAAGTTGCCTTTGCTCGCAGGAAAGAGATGGCAACGGAACCGCACATAAGTCTATAGCTGCACCATCTGCGCTCATATCCTTTTCATATAGAGAGGCTTAAAACTAAGAGAAACCTGTCTGATATACTTTGTCGAGGTACAGACTTCATTTTGAGACTTTTTAATTTTATCTGTGGAGCTTTGAACATGCAGGGCCTTCAATCTCCTGGCTAAATACCACTCGTCCTTATCGCCTCCTTCAAAGTGAGCTTGTTTGGTAAGCTCCAGATGATGAACAATGAGATTGTCCTCCAGGGACTGAAACTCTGATCTCGCCATCATCAGTTGCCTAAAAACAGATGTGGACTGAGTTTGCATTTGCAGCCGAGATTATTCAGTTATTTTGTCTAGTAGACAATTCTGCTGTTTCTCTCCTACTTGTTATATAGTCAATATTTATTCAGTTATTTGAGATTATAAGCACACTTGAATAAGTAGGTTTTTAGATGTTTTTTAAATTCTCCAGAATTATGAGTTAATCTGATGTAATCTGGTATGGAGTTCCATAGTCGTGGGCCTGCGACTGAAAAGGCTCTATCTCGTGTCATGTTGAGTCTTGCATTTTTCACTGACGGTATTTCTAATATACATTTATCAAGCGATTGTAATTGCCTTGGTGGCTTATAAATTCTAAGCAAGGAACAAAGCCACACAGAATTTACGTTATATAGTAGACCATGGATTATTGTCAGGATTTTATAGGAAATTCGATAAGATATTGGGAGCCAATGAAGTTGAAGTAAAATCGGTGATATGTGATCTTTGCGTGGTATGTTATATAATCTACGCGCTGTAGCGTTTTGAATCAATTGAAGTGGTCGAATGGTGGAATTGGGGAGACCTAAGTACAAAGCATTACAGTAATCTAAACTCGAGAGAACTAGCGCTTGAACTACCGATCGAAAATCTGATGAAAATAAAAGCGGTTTCAGATTCTTCAACATATGAAGTTTGAAAAATAATTTTTTAACTATTGTAGATATGTTGTTTGTTAATTTTGAATCAATAATCGTTCCTAAGTTATTTGCATGAGTTTTGATTGGTATTGACGTGTTTTCAAAAGTAAAGGTTTTTGGTGGCTGGAGCATAGAATCAGGAACTGAGGAAAGAAAAATAAGTTCTGTTTTTGATGCATTTAATTTCAATCTGTTATGTGACATCCATAACTTTTATTGTTGAAAGGTATAATTGTAGCAATTGGAATGTTTGAGACCATGAATCGGTATACGGTACTATGAATTGTCTTATGTCAGCGCACATTACCCTATTCTGCAAAAGCTTGTCAATTAAAAAATAATCAATGCAAGAATAAGACTTATGAGGTGAGGAATAAAAAGTATAGGTGCACGATTTTGGGTTTCGCTGCCTGAAATATCTACCAGACTCCACTGAGTCGTCATAGTAGAGAGCATGTTCCTTAACTTCTTCAGTGGTCTAGGTGCCTGAGAAGAGGTAGCAAGATTTGGACACCTGATAAAATTAGTCCCCACCAAGCAATAGGAATCCTTCTAATGGTTCATTGGGTATCCCCAGGGAACGTGTAGAGGACAGTTGATCACTATTGGGTGCATAAATAGTAACAAGAAATGTCACTGACGTTTAGACCCAGACGAACACCTGGGCTCTGTTCTCCTTTGAGTCTTTCCAGTCTCTTATCTTATCCCCTAGTTTGAGGAGAGTGTACCGAGCACTGGATGTGACTCTCTCTGAGTTGACGGCAGCAGCAGTGGAGGAACTCTGGCAACCACGTGCGGCAGCCAAAGTAAATGAATCAGCTGCCTGTATTAAATCAACTTCTCCTTTCTCCTGTACTTTTTCTATAGAGGGAGCTGGACCATTGAATCAAGTTCATTTATGTCTGCCCCTTCTCTCCCTTTGTTTTAAAATTTGATAGACTGGTACGGCTTTTAGTGATGCCCTAGTTCTTTTGACCTTATTAATCCTCTCCATGTCTGCTATCGCCTGCCCTATGGAGACCAGTGTGCCATACAACATTTTTGCTAATAGAAACATAAAAACATAACGGCAGAAAAAAATGATGTGGCCCATCCAGTCTGCCCATCCATGCAATTAATTTAGCATTATAATTCTCCTCACTTCCTTAGAGATTCTCTGTATTTCTCCCATGTTTTCTTGAATTCACAGGTATTCCTTGGACTTGAAAATGCTGGGGAAACTCTAGGATGGATTTGATACAGGGGATTCTGCCCTGGAGACAGTGGGATGGACATAACTGAATTCTGTAGTGCCCTTCTAGATCTCTCTTTCATCATTAAATTTTAGGACATGGCCTGGACTTAGAACCAGTGAAGGTAGCTCAGATATGAATTGACACAGGTGGCTGTGAATTTGAATTGTATCTGGCCCTCTCAGGTCTTGCAGTAACCTTTGTATCTGTGCTGTTTTATTCAGGGACTGCAGGGAAGCCGGTGCCTGCTTTTCAGTCTATATCTGCATCAGTGCTTCTTAAACAGCAGAAACAGCAAACGTTGGAGGCCAGAAAGAAAAGATCAGAGGAGATTCAGAGGCGGTAAGAATCCCTCCTATTTAGTAGATGCCGATCTAATATGCAGATTTCATAGCCAGAACTAAAAGCACTTCTGTTTTGGGTCTTTCTCTTAAGGTTCCTTCAAAGCCCAGAGAACGGGGAACTCCCAGGTCTGTCTGCTCTGGGGCAACCTGCCCTTCAGTCCCCGAGGCCTGGGGCTGAATTCCCTAAGGGGCAGGATGAAGCAGTACCACAGACACCCAAACTTGGCCGAGGCTTCTCCAATGACGAGGATGTGCTCTTTTTTGACAATTCTCTGTCTCCCGCACTGAAGTTAAGTACCTCAGCAGAAGCCAAAAAGGTGAACATCTTTATAACCTCTTGGATCTGAAGGGTATGAAGCTATTGCTCTTACTGAAAAAGTGTCACCTTTCCTTCATGTCTATCGCTATTCCCTTCATTCTGCAAAATCTCAGCTTCCACTGCCTGGGGCTACTTAATTGTCATGTTGGGCAAGTGATTACAGTAGTGTGTAGTGGTCTCCTTGTGGACATTACATTGAAAGCCTCAGTTAATGCAGCAGCGATCAAAAATGCAAATAGAATGTTAGGAAATATTCAGAAAGAAATGGAGAGCAAAGCTTTGAAATATTCCAAGTATAGATTTATGGTACAACCACGCCTTCAGTATTGCCTTCAGTTCTGATGCTCCATCTCAAAAAAGATATTGCGGAGCTAGAAAAGGTTCTTCGTCATCCAGTGATGGTGGCTGTTGCCTGTTACAGGGGCTTCGCTCAGGGAGCAAAGTCACCAGGGACCATCTAGTACTTGTTCCCTGTACGTACCCAGATCAGTCCAGACAGTGGGTTGAGCCTCCTGTCCAGAAGAGGGAGACAGAGAAAAACTGAAAAGGTATCCTATATCAGGAAAGTGCTCACCCTGCGTCCCTTCATTATTTCTCTGTCTCCCAGCAGAGGCAGGCAGTTGAACCTGCGGTTCCCTAGCTTTCTCTGTTTTCCGTTCTGTGGTTATTTCTTTCTCCTTCTGATTGTTTCCAGGATCAGGCAAGTAATGATTAATTTCTATATGTGGGGGAAAAAAAAAAAAGATTTTGAAGGAAATCAAACTTCTTGTCTATGTGAGACAGCTCTGTCTCACAGCTCTTACAGGGTCCCAGGGAGGATTTTCCCCTTGAGTACTCGGCCTGGGACCCCTCTTCCTGGTGACCACTTGCCTGGCTTAAAGGGGTGATATTGGTGGTCCAGTCACTCCCCCTTTTTGCGCCTGCCTCAGGTCTTTTAGCAGAGAGGCTCCCATCACTCTGCTCGTTTCTTTGAAAAAAAAAAAAAAAGACCATCGGAGGCAGAGCTTACCCACGCTTTTCATTGCAGGCTCCAGCAAGGTAAGCAGCCGGCGAAGTGATTACTGGTGGTCCAGTGAGCACTGTATAAAAAAAAAAAACAATTTTGTTTTTGAAAATTTTTTCTTTTTTTGGTCAGCTGCAATCCAGGACCCCTGCCACCTGAATCGCTGCGTTTTTGGCTGATTCCTTCGTGCTTTTTGAGCCGTTTTTTCCCCCCACCATGCCACGGCCATCCTGGTGTATAGCATGTGGGGAATCGGCCGTGTGGCTTTCTAGGGCTGGGATTTGCTTGAGGTGCCTTCCAGGGGGGGGGGTGGGCAGCTCTTTTTCAGGGTCTGCAGCAACAGCCAAGCCTCGTGGGGCTCAAAAACATCAGGCTCCACAGGAGCTCAGAGCTGATCCTTTCTCCCTCATCTTAAGCACATGGTGCTGCAGCTCAGGCAAGGGATGTGGGGGAGGGGGAGCTTCCTCCAACATTGTATCCAGTCCCTGCAACTCCTGATGAGAATGCAGCTCAGGATCAGGTTTTTTGACAGGAAGACCCTGCTTTTCCAGATCAGGATGTTGATTCTGATTCCTTGTCTTAAGATTTTGTCCTCCTAATGCATAAAGCCTTTTTGGCTTCCAGGTCTCTGCAAGGTGGTGCCTTGCCAGTCAGACCTACGCAGGGACTGCCCCCCAAGGTAGCCAAGCGTGCCGATGTTCCTGCGTCTCTAAGGGTCGCGAAGCTAAAATGCGCAGTGGTTTCAGGAGGGTCTGCTGCTCCGGACGTGCCGGGCAGAGTGGCTGCAGGTGCAGGAGCCTCTCCTCCCCCTCCCGTGGGGGGGGGCATGGATGAGTGGCAAGGGAAACAGGCTTCTTTGGAGGGTGATGACCCTCAGGCGGTACATCTGTTCCAGAGGGAGGCCTTGGAACCCCTCATTCCTGCAGTCCTGGCGGAGCTCGGGGTTCGATCTCCACAGTCTGGGGCAAGCCTCAGGTGGGTTCAACAATTACTCAGCACTCAGGACCTCCCGTCTGCAGAGGCGGAACAGGCAGAAAGGCTGGAAGGCGCGATTGCGTATGGGGCTGATGCCCTCTATGATCTCCTCAGGGTGCAAGCCAGAACTATGGTCTCAGCAGTGTCAGCCAGGCGATTGGGCTGCAGACTCCTCTTCTAAATCGCAGCTGGGCACTCTACCCTTCAAGGGTAAGTTACTTTTTGGCGAGGACTGGCCCAGCTTATCAAATCCTTGGGTGACAACAAGGTTCATAAGCTACCAGAGGACCGCCCCAAGCAGTCCAGATCCTTTTTTTTGTCGCGCTCTCGTTTCCGGGGGCAGCGCAGGTGTACAACAAGCCGTGTGGAGCTTTTCAACGAAACACCTCCACTAGGTCTCCAGAATGGTCTCACTCCTTTCGGGGCAGACGCCCCTTCCGAGACGGTACCACAAAGTCCTCACAATGAGAAATACGGCCAGCCCATTCCTCCATTCCAGACTTAGGTGGTTGGCTGTCCCTATTTCTCGAGGAATGAGCCAAAATTACTTCGGATCAGTGGGTCCTCGGAAGTAATCGAAAGATGCTACGTGTTAGTGTTTGCTCGGGATCTCCCGAACCTCTACTTGATCTCTCCCTGTAGAACTCAGAAGCACCCGGCGGTGTGCCAGTCTCTTGACAGGCTTCAAGCGCTCGTTGCCATAGTCCCGGTCCCCCTCCAGGAACAGTGAACCGGCCAGTATTTCATCTACTTCGTCATCCCCAAAAAGGACGACTCCTTTCGACCAATCCTGGACCTCAAGAGAGTCAACAAGACCCTCAAGGTTCCCCATTTTCGGATGAAGACCCTGAGGGCGGTCATAGCGGTGGTTCGTACAGAGGAGTTCCTTGCCTCTTGCGACCTGATGGAGGCCTACCTTCACATCCCGATCTGCCAGGAAAACCAGAGATTTCTTCGTCTCAACATCCTGGGACGACATTTTCAGTTTCGAGCACTCCCATTCGGTCTCACCACCGCACCACGCACATTTACCAAGATCATGATGGTAGTGGTGGCCTTCCTTCTGCGGGAGGGAGTCCTAGTCCACCCGTACCTGGACGACTGGCTCATTCGGGCAAAGTCGGAGGACCTGTGCGTGATAGCGGTCAATCGGGTGTTGTCGGTTCTCACCTCCCTCGGGTGGATAGTCAATTTCTCAAAGAGCAACCTCAAGCCCTCTCAGGTCCTCGAATTCTTAGGAGCATGCTTCAATACTCGTGTGGGCAAAGTTCTGTTCCCTGAGGCCTGTGCACTCAAGCTCATATGTCAAGTCCAACATCTATTGTCTCTCACGGTCCCCACAGCCTGGGATTATCTCCAGGTTCTGGGCACTATGTCTTCAACTATAGATTTGGTTCCTGGATCTTTGCGCATATGTGTCCTTTGCAGAAAGCTTTGCTATCCCGCTGAAAGCCGGTCTCTGAGGAGTTTGACACCCTTACCACTTTCCGATGTTACCATTGACAGCATGCAGTGTTGGCTCTCTCACCCACCTGTTGAAGGGGATGCCCTTGCAGACACCTTAGTGGTTGTTGTGACAACGGATGCTAGCCTCTCCGGCTGGGGAGCAGTGTGTCAGAATCAGTCTACCCAGGGACGATGGACCCCAATCCAGTCTCAGTGGCACATCAATCGTCTGGAGACCCGAGCGGACCATCTGGCTCTCAAGACCTTTCTGCCTTTGATCCATTGCAAAACTGTGCGAGTCTTCTATGACAATTCCACCACGGTAGCTTACATCATTCGCTAGGGGGCACCAGGAGTCCTCCGGTTGCCCTGGAAACCAACAAGCTTCTAGCCTGGGTGGAGCGCCATCTGGAACGGCTAGCGGCCTCCCACATTGTGGGGAAGGAGAATACTCAAGCCGACTTCCTGAGTCGTCAGCATCTAGACCCCGGAGAGTGGGAGTTGTCTGGAAAGGCAATGGATTTGATCATGCACACGTAGGGGGTCCCTCACTTAGACCTGAGGGCTACTCTGAGCAATGCAAAGGCCCCCAGATTCTTCAGCTGCAGAAGGGAGCACTGCTAAGAAGGAGTGGATGCACTGGTCCTACCCTGGCCTCACGATGTCCTCCTTTATGTGTTCCCACCTTGGCCTCTGGTGGGAAAGGTACTCAGAAGAATAGAACTCCACAGGGGGCAGGTCGTCCTCGTGGGGCCAGAGTGGCCTCAGAGACCATGGTTCACGGATCTGGTGAACTTCACTACGGACGGTCCTCTCCGCCTCGGCCATCTGCCAAACCTGCTCTGACAGGGTCCAGTATTTTTCGATCAGGCGTATCGCTTTTGTCTAGTGGCCTGGCTTTTGAGCGACGGCGACTAAGGAAGAAGGGTTATAAGGAGGAGGTTATCTCCACTCTGTTGCGGGCCCGTAAGACTTCTACCTCTCTGGCTTGTATTCGGGTATGGAGAATGTTTGAGACTATGTGCGCTGAGTCCGGAGTTCCGGCACGTAAGGCTTCGGTGTCCCAGGTTCTCTCCTTCCTGCAGAATGGTCACTCCAAAGGTTTGTCTTTCAATTCCTTGCGGGTACAGGTTTCAGTGCTCTGTTCCCTCCTTGGGCAGGTCGATGGTTATGCGTTGGCGACCTATCCGGATGTCATTCGGTTCCTCAGAGGGGCTAAGCACTTGAACCTGCCTGTCTGGGCTACTTGTCCATTGTGGAGCCTTATCTTGGTTCTCCGCGTTCTTTGCGAGGCTCCCTTCGGGATCTGACACTTAAGACTGTCTTTCTGGTCTCTCTTTCCTCAACCAGGAGAGTGTCTGAACTCCAAGCCCTCTCTTGTAGGGATCCTTTCCTTCGCTTTTCTGATTCAGGTGTTTCCCTCAAAACAGTCCCATCCTTCCTGCCAAAGGTTGTGTCCTCCTTTCATGTAAATCAGTCATTGGAGCTCCCTGCTTTTTCTCCAGAGGACATTGCGAACACGCCTGGTGCGGATCTACGGCACCTTGATGTGAAGAGGGTTCTACTGCAATATTTGCAGGTGACGAATGATTTTCAAGTCTCTGATTATCTGTCTTATGAAGCGAGCCGAGTAAGGGGAGTAAGGCTTCTAAAGCTACTATCGCTCACTGGCTAAAAAAGGCGATTGCGTCAGCGTATATTTGTCAGGGCCGGTCGGTTCCGGAGGGCTTAAAAGCTAACTCTTTACGTTCTCAGGCTACTTCTTGGGCGGAGAGACAGTCTCGCCACAAGAAATCTGCAGAGCACTACTTGGAAATCCCTACATACCTTTGCGCGTTGTCATCGCCTCAATGTTCAGGCGCCAGTCTTTGGCTCTTTCGGCAGACAGGTATTTGGAGCGGGACTGTCTCGGTCCCACCCTGTTTAGGGAAGCTTTGGTACATCCCATTGTCTGGACTGATCTGGGTACGTACAAGGAAAGGAAAATTGGTTCTTACCTGCTAATTTTCGTTCCTGTAGTACCACGGATCAGTCCAGACTCCCGCCCTGACTATATCTACATTGCTACGTCCGCTCAGAGTTTCTCTTTCACAGGTTCTTTTTGGGATTCTCTACTTCCTATTTGAGCTTTAAGACATTGGAAGCTCATCCGAATTGTAAGGCACCGGAGGTATCTGCTATATATAATTATATTGATAGCTGTGTAAGAGCATTTTTCATACATATTTGAATTTCTTGTTTCATTTTGATAGTTACAGTTTACTTGCTTGATCTTATCCTGGTTCTCTATGCTATTTTGGCTGCTTTGATATCGATTATACTGAAGGGACGCAAGGTTAGCACTGTCCTGATATAGGATACCTTTTCAGTTTTTCTCTGTCTCCCTCTGCTGGACAGGAGGCTCAACCCACTGTCTGGACTGATCCGTGGTACTACAGGAACAAAAATTAGCAGGTAAGAACCAATTTTCCTATCCATTCTTGAGGGAAATCAAACCCCCAACTTGGTTGGTTCCCAAGAGGAAAAGTAGACTCAGTCCCATCAGGACCATCACTTGGAGCCACCACCAAGACTTGGCCTACACTTCAATAGTAACTTGGGCCTAAAGTTTTCCTGGGAGTGGCTTACTCCCAGCTGCAACACCAGTCCATAAGATTGCACCATCTGCTGGAGACAGAAAAATACTAAGGGCTGAACGCAGCACCAGACCCCTATAGGGAAGAATGAAGGCAGTTTTGAGGTTTTTTCCCTCTAGTTCCATCTGCTGGCAAGAGGAACAAGGTGGTTCATTCAATCTTTCAACTATTCAGTGAGGTCAGGTGCAGGACCTGTTGGCATCTTGGAATCTCATGATTTGGGATTATCTTCAGTTCCCTGTACGTACCCGGATCAGTCCAGAACAGCTGGGTTTTGCCTCCCCACCAGCAGATGGAGCCACAGAAGTTTTTACGGATTCCGTTCTCTACCCCTGAAGTGCAACCTAGAGTTTGTCAGTATTTTCTGTCTCCAGCAGATGGTGGAAGTGCAAAACCCTGAGTCTAGGCTAGGTGTTAGGATTTGGTTTGTTTGCTGTAATTTGGTTGGTCTGATTTAGTGAAAATATAGTGAGAAGGTGTAGATAGGAGTTTATTACAAAAAAAAAAGAGTGACTTTGAGAAGGGACAGGCGGGTGCCTGTCTAGCCTCCCAGGGGGTTGCTAGGTCCTGGTGGGACCATCCCCCCTGGTAGTTGAGGCTTCCGAGCAGAGGGTTGGGAACCCTGAAACTGCTACAGGCTGAGAGTGATACTGGGGATCCCGGCTCACTCGCTCTCAGCGGGGCCGTGCTGACAAAAAAAAAAAAAAAACCCAGGTAATTCCTCTATCTGCTCTGGTCTTGCGATCGCTTCAGGTTTTTTTTCTCCCTCCTGCCGCCGTTTTCACGTCGCTGCGTTCCCCGGGGGGGGGGGGCGTTCAGTTCCGCAGTTCTTTTCTTCAGATTCGGGACTAATCGAGGCTGGGATCATGCCTCGTAGTGCGGCCTGCTCGGCCTGCGGCACCGCGCACGCACAGGAATTTGTACAGACTGCCTGTCAGGGGGTGAAGGGCCTTCCAAGCGGCCGATTCAGCACACGCAGGCAGGGGACAGCTCCAGACCGCGCTGGCAGTCTGAGAGGCCCAATCGGCAGCGTCAGCCTCCAGATCTTTTTCGCCTCAGTGTAGGGACTGAGGCCTTGTTACAGACTTTCAGAGATCTGGGGAGGGCAGCGCTAGAGGCAAGGATCTCTCCACCGCCCCTTTCCCCTATGCCTGCTGCCCCTGGGGGGGTGAACTGCCAGCAGGGCACGACGATTCTTTGGAGGAAGGACAAGATCAGGACTCTGATGGGTCTTCCTCCTCATTCTCCAATAGAACTGTGTTGAAGTTGTTCAGAAAGATGAATTGCCGGCTCTGATTTCCCAGACATGGCAGATGCTGGGAGTTCCTGGGGCAGATTCCATGTCTGAGCCAAAGAGAAATCCCATTTTGATTTCTTTGGATAAAGCCTCTTGTTTTTTTCCCAGTTATGGAGGCCATTCAAGAACTGATTGATCTTGAATGGGAATCCCCGGAGGCAAATTTTTAAAGGGGGTCGGACCTTGGAAGGCTTGTACCATCTGGATCCAGTGGTGAGAGAGCATCTGCGTCTTCCAAAAGTGGATGCACTTGTCTGTGCTGTCTGTAAACGGATGATCATCCCTGTGGAAGCAGGAGTGGCCTTGAAGGATATGCATGATAGAAGAATTTAGGTCATCCTTAAGCAAGCATTTAAAGCATTGGCAGTGACATTGCAGATAGTTTTCCGTTTGTTCCCTGGAGGCTCGCTCTTGCTTGCTTCTCTCTCAGGAAGTTGATGACTCTGGAATGAATTCCAGGGCAGTTATGGAACCCGCTACTGCCTTTTTAGCAGATGCAGGCTGCGATTTGGTCTGCACCACGGCCAGAGGAGAGGCTTCATTAATAGCGGCCAGGCATCAGTTATTGCTGAGATATTGGGAGGCCAATGCGACCTCCAAAGCTAATCTTACAAAATTGCCTTTTAAAGGATCGTTCTCGTTTGGGAGCAAGTTGGAGAAGCTAGCCAGTAAGTGGGGTGAATTCCTGGTTCCTTGATTGCTGGAGGATAAGAAGCAGTCACCATGCCCCGTTGCTTTGAGGGGTTGTCTCAGGGTTTCCAGGCGTTTTCATCCCTACAGAGGGTACAACCTTTCAGAGGATTCAACCTTTTGGCAGGTCTGTCCTTTCATCCCAGACAGCCTAAGCGGGGAACGGGCTCAAGTAGTGGAACCGCGCGAGCCTCCCAATGAAGCTTTGCCGACCCACCCCTGAGAACAGGAGATAGGTGGATGCCTCTCTTTTATCAGAGTTGGATCGAAATTACATTGGATCAGTGGGTCCTGGAGGTAATACAAGAAGGATGTGTGCTGGAGTTTCGCAGTATTCCTCATGACGTGTTCATGGTTTCTCCCTGCCACACTCCGCAGAAGAAGCAGGCAGTCAATAGTATGCTGTCAAGGTTTCTCAATCTGAGGGCTGTGGTTCCAGTGCCCACGTCTCAAGAAAATACGGGTCTATATTCCATTTATTTCGTTGTGCCCAAGAAGGACTCCTCCTGTCATCCCATCCTGGATCTCAAAAGGATCAATCGTCATTTGCGGGTGACTCACTTTCGCATGAAGACATTGCGCTCAGTGATAATAGCCATCCAGTCAAGGGAATTTCTGACCTTGGATCTGTCCAAGGCATACCTCCATATTCCTATCTGATTGGAGCACCAGAGTTTTCTGTGTTTTGTGGTACTGGGGTGTCATCAGTTTTGAGTGCTTCCGTTTGGTCTAGCTACCACTTCCAGAACCTTCTCCAAGGTTATGATGGTATTGGCGGCAGAACTGAGAGAGGATGGGATCCTCTCTCTGATTGATTCAAGCCAAGTCTCTGGAAGAGAGCTGTCTGGTGACCCGTAAGATGATTTCCTTGATTACCTTGAATACTGTGTACAATTCTGGTTGCCGCATCTCAAAAAAGATATAGCTGCACTGGAGAATGTACAGAGAAGGGCAACCAACATGATTCCCTATGAGGAAAGGCTAAAGAGGTTAGGACTTTTCAGCTTGGAGAAGAGACGACTGAGGGGGGGATATGATAGAGGTGTTTAAAATCATGAGAGGTCTAGAAAGGGTAAATGTGAATCGGCTATTTACTCTTTCGGATAATAGAAGGACTAGGGGGCACTCCATGAAGTTAGCAAATAGCACATTTAAAACTAATGGGAGAAAATTTTTTCACTCAACGTACAATTAAGCTCTGGAATTTGTTGCCAGAGAATGTGGTTAGTGCATTAGTGTAGCTGGGTTTTAAAAGGCAGTTAATGGACTTCTCTTGGAGGAGAAGTCCATTAACTGCTATTAAACAAATTGACTTAAGGAATAGCCACTGCTATTACTAGCATCAATAGCGTGGGATATACTTAATGTTTGGGTACTTGCCAAGTACTTGCAACCTGGTTTGACCACTGTGGAAATAGGATGCTGGGCTTGATGGACCCCTGGTCTGACCTAGTATGGCAACTTCTTATGTTCTTAAGGTGTAAAACTGTACTTCCCTCTGGAGATCCATTCCTATATACTAGAATTGACACCTTTCTTCTTTTGTCTGGATTGAGTTTCTCATCTCCTTGCCCAGGAAATGATGGGGAGAATTCATTGAATAGGGTAGTCTTTTATTTCCAAAAGACCTTCTGTCATTGGTCTTCCCCCTTTAAAGTCCTGAATCCACGCACTCAGACACCTGCCCAAGTTTGGTCTCCCTGAAGTTTTTCCAGATGAGGTCCTGCCATTACAGTGCAAGCCAGCTAATGGAGCTACGATGGCAAGGTTTCTTTACAAAAATAGTCCATTTAGACTTTTTTTTCTTTCTTGAGAAATAGCTTCATGATCATCGCTTTAATGCTTACTTTCAGAATAAATCAACTTCCTATTAAATAAGAAATGTGGGCTTTGGAAAATTTGGCTGTTCCCTTGCAGAATGATTTTATGATATAAGAATTGAGTACAAATGCATTTTTACTTGTTTTTCTAGTTATTGGCTATTGGTAAACTGAAACTAAAGGGACAAATCCTTGCAAAGAGGGACCCAAACAGCATTAAACGCAAACGAGCTAATCCCGTCGATGCCTTGAAGATAACCCAAATTGCTGAGAAAAATATTCTTACTCCAGAAGGTAAATACAGGATTGGATTACTATGTCTAATGTAAAATCTGCAAAAACCACAAGCTCTAACTATAAAGGAGTAGGCTGCTCTTCATCCCCTCCCTCTCCCCACTCTCTCCAGTTTATCAACTCCCCCACAGGTACATATTCTCCCACCAATTCCACTTTTCTGCGTTACTTAGTTTTTCTCATTGCCACCCTCAGAACAGCTGATGCCTTCTGGCACCTTATGATTATCAATGGTTGGGTATTTGGGCAATGGCAGCTAGCTGTTTAGATTATTACAAAGCCTTGTGGTTATTCTTGGCAGAGGAGGGAGGGATGCTGGGTATAAACTAAGTAGGGGATCTTGTACGTTCAGAGTACAATTGAGGAAGATTACAAAATCTGTCTTGGATAATGAGCGATATCTCATAGGCAGTCAAACTGTATGGTTGAAAGCTACCAGCTACCAGCAAAACTGCTGTTCCATTTCGTCCTGCAACACCAGTCCAGCCTGACAAGTAGATAATCTCCCCCCTACCAGGAGATAGAGGCCGACTAAACTGATTTCTACTTAGGGGTGGTGCTAGCTGCAGAGATCCACTGTTCACTTCCTCCAGCAGATGGTAAGGCTGGGTGGTGTAGCAGCTCAACGTGGGATCAGAGGTCAGAACCCTGGGCCAGGCCACTGGCTTAGACCAGCAGTGCGAGCTTGTTGATAGGCTCCCTGCCCCTGAGGAGGTATTTGGTTAAGCAGGGCCAGAGGGCCAGTGGAAAAAAAAGAAAAGGGCAGGCAGCTTTCACCTAAGTGGTGTCTATTTTAATTTCAGTTTGGAATTCTGAGAAGGGGGTTTCTTTCCTCTTGGTATGCTGTCCTCTCCTGGTCAGCCCTCTCCCCCACTTCTATCATGTTTGGCAGCCAGGGTCGGTCCTTTACAAAAAAAGAAAAGGTTTGCACAGTGCCTGTGTGTAAGGTGCCAGCAGTGAAGGTATACGGGGTAGTGCCAGAAAGGGATGGTTGGTTTTGGCGACCGGTTCAGGGACGTGGTGGTGCTTTTCTTGGAATGAAACAGTATGGAGAAGCCCGATCAGAGAGTGAGATGCTGCGAAGCTTGCAGCATGCTTCATGCCACCGCCAAAAAAGTCCCAATCTGCCGGACATGTGCACAGACGTAGGAGGTCCCTGGTGATTGCTCCCTGGTGACTGCTCCATAGCAGACCTAGCTCCTACCTTCCCACCTGATTCCTTTCTTGGCTTGCAGCACTCGGAGGGGCCTGACACACAATCGACTATGCAGTCCTCCGGGGTGACAGCCATTTTGGGATCTCCTGCGTGATCGGGTCTTGAGCATGGGGAGACACCAGCAGGGGTCAGGATTTCTGGATGCTTCCGGTCTTGATTCCAGCTCTCTCCCAAGGGGGCCCTTTGATGCGGGGTGTCACTGGGGCCCCGGGGAGATTTCACACCAGTTTTTTGGGTTTTTTTGCATCAGGCCTTTTGTGCCTTTGCGAGACCAGGGGAAGTGTGTAGAGGGGCTACCCCTAGCACATCAGTGAGTCTTGGTCCGTCTCCTTCACCCTTGGCTCCTGCCAAGAGGGCATGCCCGACCCTTGAAGCGCCTGCGATGGAGAAGGTACAGAGAAGGGCAACCAAAATGATAAAGAGGATGGAACAGCTCCCCTATGAGGAAAGGCTGAAGAGGTTAGGACTTTTCAGCTTGGAGAAGAGAAGGCTGAGGGGGGATATGATAGAGGTCTTTAAGATCATGAGAGGTCTAGAACGGGTAGATGTGAATCGGTTATTTACTCGATCGGATAATAGAAAGACTAGGGGGCACTCCATGAAGTTAGCATGTGGCACATTTAAGACTAATCGGAGAAAATTCTTCTTTTTCACTCAACGCACAATTAAACTCTGGAATTTGTTGCCAGAGAATGTGGTTAGTGCAGTTAGTGTAGCTGGGTTCAAAAAAGGTTTGGATAAGTTCTTGGAGAAGAAGTCCATTAACTGCTATTAATCAAGTTTACTTAGGGAATAGCCACTGCTATTAATTGCATCAGTAGTATGGGATCTTCTTAGTGTTTGGGTAATTGCTAGGTTCTTGTGGCCTGGTTTGGCCTCTGTTGGAAACAGGATGCTGGGCTTGATGGACCCTTGGTCTGACCCAGCAAGGCAATTTCTTATGTTCTTATGCAGTGGAGGCCGGGGACGTAGATAGTTTTGGCATCCGGGGACCATACCCCGAATCTGGAGGATGATGCCGTGATCCACTTATTTCACATGGATGAAATAGGCGAGTTGATTGAGCTGGTGGTTTCATGCCTCTGGTTGGAAGAGTTCAAGCCACAGGAGACCTATGTTGGGACTGCATCATTAAGGACAAAATCAAGACTACTACCGCCTTTCCACTCCATCAGGAAGAAGAGGAGATGATGCTGGTGGGATGGGAGTCCCCTGAGACAGGCCTGAATGGAATCAGTCTTCTACACTGGTTCTATCCTCTTCTGCCTCTGGTGTTGCAGAAGTTTTTCCAAGTACCAGTGGTTGATGCATTGGTCACAGCAGTGACCAGGTGCACCACTAGCCCGGTGAAGGGGGGTGCTTTGCTCCAATACCCCCAGTATAGGAAGATGGAGCTGCTCCTTAGAAGTTTGTTGCTTTGGCTTCAGCGGTACAGATCTCAATCTGCTCAGCCTTTGTTATCCAGGCTCCTCTTCGTTGGATACAGCAACTTTGAGAGTGAGGAGGTAGCTAGAATGGAGTCAGCTGCAGCTTTCCTGGCAGATGCCCAGTATGACTTTGCAGGTCGGAGGCCTCAGGGTGCGTCGTCTGTTATGGTTGCGCAATTGGGTAGCAGATTCTTAGTCCAGTACGCAGCTGGGGAAGTTGTCATTTAAGGGCCTGCTACTCTTCTGCAAGGATTTCGACTAGTTGGTTAAGAATTTCAGTGATCCCAAGCCCCAGCATCTGCCAGAGAACAAGAGCCAATCTTTCTATAGACCCAGTAGGAGTTGCAGGCAGTTCGAGCTTCACAGCGGTGTCGCCCAGGTAGGCAGTTTTTTGGAGCTGCCTCCACCTCATAATTCAAGCCCCCAAGGCCAGGATCCATCCTTTCACAGAGCTAGAAGGGCAGAGAGAGGACTCCACTCCTTCCTCAGGAGTCAATAGAGCCTCTTCCTGAGGCTCCCTGGGTTGACTCACTTTTAGCTCTTGTGGGAGGCCATCTATAGGAGTTCTACAGGGAATCGACCCATATAACATCTGCTCAATGGGTCTTGGAGATAATCCATCTCTGTTACAGCCTGGATCTGCATTGTCCCATCCGAGACGCCTTCGTGGTTTCCCCATGTGCAACTCCAGTCAAGAAGCGGGCAATCCTTGAGATCCTATTAAAGCTACAACTTTTGCGGCCAGTCTGTGCCTCAGTTAGCATGAGGCCAGGGACATTATTTCATTTACTTTGTGGTTTCCACAAAAGAATGTGTCTTTTCGCCCTATTTTGGATTCAAGGGTTTGAACAGCTGTCTCAGGGTCCCGCACTTCTGTATGGAGACATTGTGGTCGGTTCTGGCCATGGTCCAGCAGGGTGCGTTTCTATGCTTGTTGAACATGTCAAAAGCCTACCTACATATTCCCATTTGCGATGTGGATCAGACGTACCTGCACTTCTGGGTCCTGGGGGAATTCTTTCAGTTCTGTGCGTTATCCTTCGGTCTGGCCACTGCACCATGGGTCTTCACCCAAGGTGATGGTCGTGGTGGCGGTGGCTCTATGGTTCGAGGGAATCACTGTCCACCCGTGTCTTGACAATTGGTTAATTCGATCACTGTCTCACAAAGAGGTGGAGAAGATAACCTGTTGAGTGGTTCAGTTTTTAGAAGACTTGGGCCGGGTCTTCAGTTTTGTCAAGACTTCCCTGCAGCCCACGCAGTTACTGGAGTGTACTTAGTGCAGTTCGAAACGTGGGTGGGCCAAATGTTTCTCACCAATGAATGGGTGCACAAGATTCTCAGTCAAGTGAAGGCTATCCTGGAATTACTGATCCCTTCTGCCTGAAGGGAATTATCTGCAGGTACTTGGGCTAATGGCAGTGACTCTGGATTTGGTGCCATGGTCCAGGGCTCACATGCAACCACTCCGTGTTTCATCTGGCTTAGTGGTGTCCACAGTCACAGGAATGCTGAATGCAACTCCCCCTGAGTCAGACGGTGTGTCCTTCGCTGCTCTGGCAGCTGGATCCTATCCACTTGTTGAGGGGAGTGAGTCTTGCCACTCCAGCTTGGATCCTGGTCACCACGAACACGAGTCTTTCCAGATGGGGAACGCATTGTCAGGCTCAAGGAAGTTGGTCCCCGGAGGAGGCCTCGTTTTCCATCAACCGATTGGAGACCAGGGCGATTTGCCTAGCTTTCCCTCATATCCTCCCACAGATTCATGGGAGGCCGTTTGCGTCCTTTGGAACAACAGTGCAGTGGCATATGTAAATTGTCAGGGTGGGACCAGGAGCCACTACAGATTACCCTCTTCTTCTCATGGTTGGAGAGGCATCTGGGGCCAGGAGAATATTCAGGCCAATTTTCTCGGCCGAAATGGCTTAGACCCTGGGGAATGGGAATTGAGTGAGGACGTGTTTTGCACAATTTGTTGCAAATAGGGTTGTCCTCAACTGGATCTGATGGCGACCCAGCGGAATGGGAGCATGGCTCAATGGGAGTCGATGCCCTGGTGCAGCCTTAGCTGGAAGGGGAGCTCCTGTACGTCTTCCCTCCATGGGCACTCATAGGCAAGTTACTGAGGCAGAGCTGGAGTGCAACAGGGGAAATACTAGTCGCAGAAGATTTGCCACGTGGATCTTCTCTGGCTTCAGGTGGCCTGGCCCTTGTGCCTCCCAAAGGCACACGCGGTCTTTATGGTTCAGGGGCCCATGATCATGGAGAATCTGACTCCATTCTCTCCTATGGCCTGGCTCTTGAGCAGAGACTGCTCCAAAAAAAGGGGATCTTCACACTAGTGAAGTCCCAGACATGGTTGTCTACTTGGCCTACATCTGTGACTAGCATCTGAGCAATTCTGTCATACCAGGTTGGAATCACACTGGCATGCTATGGTTGCCTGCATTTTAGCCTTTCTCCAAGGCAGTTTGGACAAAGGACTGGCCCTGAACTCTTTGAAGGTAAGGTGGTGGCTCTGGCATGTTAGCGGGGGACTATAGAGGGTTCTTTCGTTGCTGCTCACCGAGATGTGGCCGCTTACTGCAGGGGGCGAAGAGGCTATGCCTGCGTTTCAGGCCTAATCCCCCATAGGACCTGAATCTGGTTTTGAGAACTCTCAACAGAAGCCCATTTCGAGCCTTTGAAGCAGAGGTCTTTAAAAGATTTGTCCTTGAAGACTGTCTCTTTGGTTGCTATCTGTTCTGCAAGGTGGATCTCAGAGCTTCAGGTCCTCTCTTGTCGAGACCCATTCCTTGGTAATCTCATCAGATGCAGTGGTGTTTCGGCCAGTGCTCTTTTTTTCTCCTTACGATCAATTTGGTTTTTCACATCAATTAATCAGTATGCCTCTTGGCTTTATTTTGGGAGGAGTGCGGACCTGAGTTTTGTTCCCTCAGGTGCTTGGATGTGCCACGGCTCATTCTGCATTATTTGGAGGTCACAATGATTTCCGCAAGTCAGATAAGCTATCCTTTTTGGTGGGCCGTGGAAAGGAGAGGCAGCCTCTAAGGCTACTTTGGCTCGTTGGATAAAGGAGACGATCGAGTCAGTTTACCTTCCGGAATTGGTGTGCGTGATCTCCACCAGGGGAAAGTCTGCATCCTGGGTGTAAGGGCAGGTGCTGGCACCTACTGATGTTTGCAGGTATTTGATCTTCATCGCATGCTTTTGTGAAACATTATCGGCTGGACGTTATGGTGTGGGAGGATACAGCGTTCGGAGTAGATGAAGCTTTGGTACTTTCCACTTGTCATGGTTGGACTGGTGTAGCAGGATGAAATTTTGTTACTTGTTAATTTCCTGTCCATTAGTGTCCAGGACCCTCCTGGGAAGCGAGGATCTGTTCTTTTCAGGATGTCTGTTGGTTAGGATTTTTTTTCCCTGTGTTTTTTTTCCCCGATTTCTTCCCTCTTGTTTGTTGTAGGGAAACTTCTCAGAATTTGAGCAGGAGAATTCTTTGCTCTTGATTGATGGGGGGGGGGGGAATCAGAAGGTAACTGGATCTTTGCTGCTAGCACCACCCCTACATAGTGGCTGTGATGTCACCATAGAAATCAATGTAGTCTGCCTCCATCTGCTGGTAGGGGGAGATAACCTACTTGTCATGGCAGGACTAATGGAAAGGAAATTAACAGATAAGGAAATTTCTCCATTTGAGATGTTTGCTCTAGTGTCACCATTTTCTAGAATGAACATGACCTTGTTGGTAAAGTGTTCTCGATGTTAGAGAGATGGTACATGTGAATCTTTTTCAGATGTTAGGGTATCAGTGGCACACGTTTTTCGGCATAAGAAATGAAATATTTCTTTAGCTTGCTGCTAATTTTGTATTGCGGTCATTCCAAAGTTGTGATCTGTTACAGCCTTTGGCTGCTTTGTTTTTCTTTTTCTTTTTTTTAATGTACCTCTGGATTTAGTTTTAGTTTGCCTTTCTCTCAAGTTAAATGTTATATGGACTTTTCCTCTTGTTCTGTGCTAGATGAACAGATGCCGATGGTGAAGAAGAGACGGGAGCAGTTGGCCTACCTGCAGTCCGAGGAATTCCAGCAGCTCTTGAATGCTAGATCCAAGCACACTGGTGTACTGAAAGAGGTGCAAGACCTTTCTGATTTGTACAGATCTCTTCTGGTTGCCCCATCTCAAACAAGGCATTGCAAAACTAGAAGCAAAGAGCGATAAAAACAGTAACGGCTCCCTTATGAAGAGAGTCTGAGCAGGTTAGAAGTAGAAGTAATTGAGAGAGAGAAATTTTAGAGGCTTTTAAAATCATGAATGGGGTGGGAAAAGTTAGCAGGAAACTGTTATCTTTACAAATAGTACTAGAACCAGGGAACATGCAGCAGGTAGAAAAAAAAGACTTCTTAATTTTTCAGTCCGTGTACCAAAACATTCCACGCTTTAATGTTAGATGATGTGGTGAAAGCCATTAGTCTAGCTGGGTTTAGAAAAGGTTTGGAGGAGTTTCTGGAGGACAGGTCAGTTATATTTATATTGGGTTTTCAGCTCATGCCTTTTCATTGGTAGCTCAAGGCGAGTTATTTTCCCTGCCCCCCCCCCCCCCCCCATGGGGCTCCCAATGTAAGTTTTTGGCCCTGAGGCAGTGGTGGATGAAGTGACTTGCCCAAGGTCGCAAGGAGTGGCAGTGGCTTCCCTGGTTCACAATGCATTGCTCTAACCACTAGGCTGCTACTCTACTTCCAAGTAGGTTTGGGGAGTGCCACCTCTTACTGCCAGGAGTGTACAACAGGGAATGGACCAAGTGACCTGGACTGGCCACAGAGACAGAATGGATCCTTGGTCTGACCCAGCAAGACACTTCTTGACTGCTGACAAGTCATTGCTCTGAATGACATGTAACAAAAGAATCATTAGGAAATGTAACATAAAACAGCAACAAGGTTTCCGCATCCAATAATAAAGGTCTTGATGACTGAAAGATTTGTTTATAAGTGGTTATAGTTCTCTTTTCCAAAAATTAATTTGACCAAAACAGAGGACAGCAGCATGCAAATCAAAATAATAAAGTAAAGCACATTCCTTCCTATCAAAATTAAAATATATACATATTGAAATCTAGTATTACATACATACCTACCAATTCTCTAACAAAACCAAACCTAAAAACAAATATGAAATAAAATGAGAATTTTAGATATCAGCATTTCTCCAAATCTCAATTAGGCAAGGGCTACATACTAACATAGCCTGACCTAATTTAGTCAGCTTTCCTGAAATTCAAAACGAATCTCTAGTGGAAGGAAATTCATGGATCAATCGCTGGAAAAAGCTTTATTCTGCTTTCCCATCAGGTAAATTTTCTTTATTCAGGATACATAATGTTTCAAGAGTCATGAAATGCTCTCACCTCCACACAGCCTGTCCAAAAAGTGATAGACAAATCTGTTCTCCTAGTTGCTGCTGGTCACACGATTTCTTGCATTCTGTAATCATCCTAATTTTGCTTCTTTTAAGGATGAATTTCATCTTTGCTGTTTGAAAGTACGATTTGACATGAAGATTAAAATTCCTGCTTTTGGTCCCCAGCATCCTGAGCCAACTCACAGATGCAGTTTCATACTGGGTGTAGCAAGAGCATTGGTCTAGTGAAGCAGATGAGAAAAGAACTATAATAAAACTAATTTGCATCCAACTGTTTGGAAAACAAAGGTGGAAAATAAATTCCAGTTATACAAGGTTATAAATTATAATAAAGAATTAGATTGTGGATTAATTTTGGTAGCATATCATTGTAGCTGTCCCAAGCCTTAGATGTACTTAACCCTGCGTGATAGTCTCCATACTCTGGATTGAACTCTTTGGCCTTCCTGGTATGCTGAGCGGCTGGGCTGAAGCACTTCCTTCAACACTGCACCCTTACACTTTAGCGTTTTATTTTAATTTTGATGATACCATTCAAGGCACTTTGTTCCGTTTTAGAGCAAAACAGTAAATGAAACAAAGCGTGAACGTGAGTTGACCATCTTGGCAGTTTGTCTTCTGTTTCCTTCCATTCTGGACTCTGCATGCTCCTTTTCAGTAAATGATGGCGTCTAGAAAAAGGCTTTCTCTTTGTAGATTGTAAGCACACCTGTGTTCATCACAGCTGAAAGCGGGGGAGCTATCCAGATTTGCCCTGCTGCTGAATTTTGCCCAAGTCAGAGTCCAAGAGGAAGCATTAATCCAGCCCGTTAAAGCAGGGCTTGCCTTCTGTGAATTTCCTAGCATGTAGCCAGATGGACTCGGGACCAAAGGGTTATGCTCCCCTGCCAGCAGATGGAGATAGTCAGATTTCAAAGCTGACGTCACCCTACATACACCAGGCAGTGACCTCAGCCCTCCATTCCCTGTACGTACCCGGATCAGTCCAGACCGGAGTTTAACTTTTATTCTGTGCGGGAGACGGTCCTGTCTCCTGGCTCCTGCCGGACTCAGGGGGGCTTCGCCCCTTGTGCAGAGCATAGCCTGAGTCCGTGATTGCTTCCAGGTGTGGCGACCAAGGCTGGTGGTCCAGTCTTTCGTCGTTTCCCCCCCCCCCACCTCTGGCTGCCTAGGGAGCATAGGGCTCCATTATTGTGCTCAGTCTGAGTTTAAAAAAGAAAGAAAGCTAAAATAAATAAAATAATAAATAATTATCACACTTTATTTTTGTCCTTACCTGGGATTTGAACCGGCAGCCAGACAGGCAGGAGCCAGCAGGTTTCACTCCCCTGCCTCCGCTCCTGCCAGCAGGCTGCCAATCAAGTCTATTTTTAACTTTTTTCTCTTCAGCGTGGGGCTCCTCTTCACTGAGGATGCCGTGGCCAGCAGCCTGCCTCGCTTGTGGGCAGCCCTCGGCGCGCCTGCCGAGGAAGGCCCCTCCTCGGCCGGGTAGGCAAATTTAGCCTGGGAACTGAATCCCCAGCGCATGGCCAGGCCGTTCCCAGGTCGGCAAAACCCAGGAACGGTGGCCATTTTGGGGTTTTTTTCTGCAGCTCCCGATTCGGAGCTGCCTGGGGCTGGGGACCCAGATTTTTGTGAGTTTCCCCCTGATTCGAGCCCCGAGGCCCCCCCCCAGGGTGTGGTCCCTGACCCCCCTCCCCCGGGAAATCCAGGGCTCGTTTTTCTTCCGATTTTGTCCTCCTCCTGCATAAACCTTATTTGGCTAGATTGGAGGAGGAGGGTCCATTGTCCCCCTCCCAGCAAAAATTCCGCGCCCCGCGCCATTACCTGCTTGCCTGGCCCGCAGAGCCTTTGGGGTCTGTTCGGGTGCGGATGGTTCCGGGGGTGGCCCCCATCCCTGACCCCCCCCCCCCCCCCCGGTGGCCCCAGTTATTCCGGATCCTGATCCCACCAGATTCAGCGAGCATCCTCCCACCCCTGGAGGGGGACAATCCCAGGGTTCTCCGCATGTTTCAGCGAGAGGAGTTGGAGCCCCTCATCCCCTTGTCCTCCAGGAATTGGGGCTGGAGGGGCCCCCTGCGGATACCCTTACGGCCTCCTTGCCCAAGAATATGGACCCGGTCTTGGCGGGACTCAGGGCTCCAGCAAGCACTTTTCCTTTTCCTCCTATGCACAAGTTGCTGCTCCTGCATGAATGGGAGGCTCCCGAAGCAGGACTCTGGGTGGGGTGGGCTATGGATAAGCTCTACCCCCTCCCAGAGGAATGTTTAGATATGTTGAAAATTCCCACCGTGGACTCCTCGGTCTCTGCGGTCACCAAGCGCACCACTATCCCTGTAGTGGGATTGACTGCTTTGAAGGACGGACAGGACCGCAAGCTCGAGGCCCATATGAAACGTATTTTTAAGTCCTAGCTCTGGGGCTCCGAGCGACTATCTGCAGCAGTCTCATGCAGCGGGCAGGTCTCAGGTGGGTTAAACTATTACTCGGAGCAGGCTGAACGTCTGGAAGCAGTCATCGCTTATGGGGCTGATGCGTTCTACGACTTCCTCCATGTCCAGGCGAAGGCGATGGCCTCGGTGGTGTCCGCTAGACGTCTCCTCTGGTTGCGCAATTGGTCGGCCGACCCGTCCTCCAAGGCACGGCTGGGCACATTGCCCTTCAAAGGTAAGTTGCTCTTTGGAGAGGACCTTGAGAAGTTTATTGATTCCTTGGGGGAAAATAAGGTTCATAAGCTTCCGGAGGACCGTCCGAAACAGTCACGCTCCTTTACACCCTCCCGTCCTCGTTTCCGGGGACACAGGAGGTATACGCCCCGCAGACGAGGTGGCTCCTCCAGGGGTTATTCTTCTCGGTCTCAGTCTCGGTTGCAGCTCTTTCGTGGGCGTCGCTCCTTTCGTGAGAGCCAGTCCCCGCGCTCCACCCCTAAGCCTGCCACACAATGAAGTTCAGTCGACCCATTCCACAGTCCCTTTTCTGGGCGGCCGCCTCTCCCTTTTCTTCGAGGAATGGGTCAAAATCACGTCTGACCAATGGGGCCTCGACATTGTCCGAGACAGTTACACCTTCGAGCTTGTTCGCGACCTACCGGATCTCTTTGTATTCTCCCCCTGCGGTCGGCTCAAGCGGGAAGCGGTAGAGCAAACCCTCGTCAGACTATTGAGTCTGGGCGCAGTTGTTCCAGTTCCGGAAGCGGAGCTTGGCACAGGCCAGTATTCTATTTACTTTGTGGTTCCCAAGAAGGATGGGGCTTTTCAGCCGATCTTAGACTTCAAGAGGGTCAACTGGGCCTTCAAGATCCACATTTTCGCATGGAAACCTTGCGAGCGGTCATCGCGGTGGTTCGCCCCAGAGAGTTCCTCGCCTCGCTTGATTTGACAGAGGCGTACTTCCATATTCCAATTCACCGCGATTACCAGAAGTATCTTCGCTTCCACATCCTCAACCAGGATTTTCAGTTTCGGGCGCTGCCGTTCGGGCTCGCGACCGCACCTCGCACCTTCAACAAGGTCATGGCGGTAGTGGCGGCGGCGGTGGCCCTTCACCGGAAAGGAATCCTAGTCCACCGCTATCTGGATGACTGGCTTGTCAGGGCCAAGTCGGAGGCTCTTTGCAGACAGTTGGTGGATCGGGTTTTAGCTCTCCTCGCGTCTCTCAGGTGGATAGTGAATTTTTCCAAGAGCAACCTTCAGCCTTCCCAGGAGTTAGAGTTCCTGGGAGCCCACTTTGACACTCGAGTGGGCAAGATGTTCTTGCCTCGTGTGCGGGCCTTCAAGTTGATCGGCCAGATTCGGAATCTGCTCTCGCTGGCTCTTCCAACGGCCTGGAACTACTTGCAGGTCTTAGGATCCATGGCTGCCACCATCGACCTAGGCCCCTGGGCTTTTGCTCATATGCGACCGTTACAGAAAGCTTTGCTATCCCGTTGGCAGCCGGTGTCGGAACAGTTTCACATAGTCCTCCCACCTTTGGACTCTACCGTCGCCACCTTGCAGTGGTGGCTTTCGCTTCCTCATCTTCTCCGGGGAATGCCCCTTCAAGCTCCACAGTGGACAATAGTAACCACGGACGCCAGTCTCGGGCTGGGGTGCGGTCTGCCTGTCCCAGTCCACCCAGGGGATCTGGTCGCCGATTCAGACTCACTGGCACATCAATCGGTTGGAGGCTCGGGCAATGCGTCTGGCTCTGCAGGAGTTTCTGCCCCTGATACGCAGCAAGGCGGTGAGGGTGCTGTCGACAACTCCACCACCGTGGCTTACATCAGTCGTCAGGGAGGCACCCACAGTCGCCTGGTGGCCCTAGAAGCCAGTCGCCCCTTCGCCTGGGTGAACGACACCTGGATTGCCTGGCGGCCTCCCACATCGCAGGCAAAGAGAATGTTCAGGCCGATTTTCTCAGTCGCCAATCGCTCGATCCAGTAGAGTGGGAACTCTCAGAAGAAACCATGGATCTGATTGTCGACAGGTGGGGTCCCCCCCACCTGGACCTCATGGCGACCTTGCGTAATGCCAAGGCCAATCAGTTCTTCAGCCGCTGGAGGGGAGCACGGGTCGGAGGGCGTGGATGCTCTGGCTCTCCCTTGTCCCACGGACGTCCTTCTGTACGTGTCCGTCCCCGTCCCCCCCCCCCCCCCCCCCCCCCCCCCGTGGCCTCTGGTGGGAAAAGTTCTCAGGAGAATAGAACTCCACCGAGGGCCTGTAGTTCTGGTAGCACCCGAATGGCCTTGCAGGCCATGGTTCGCGGATCTCGTCAACCTGGTGACGGACGGACCTCTTCGGCTAGGCCATCTTCCTCGTCTACTTCGGCAGGGGCCCGTATTTTTTGACCAGGC
This sequence comes from Rhinatrema bivittatum, assembly GCF_901001135.1. Classification (NCBI taxonomy): domain Eukaryota; kingdom Metazoa; phylum Chordata; class Amphibia; order Gymnophiona; family Rhinatrematidae; genus Rhinatrema; species Rhinatrema bivittatum. Next base: position 10,464,191 of record NC_042623.1, on the reverse strand, counting down.
CGATCGCTTTTGTCTAGCGGCCTGGCTTTTGAACAGCAACGCCTGAGGCGTAAGGGCTGTAAGGAGGAGGTTATCTCCACCTTGCTGCGAGCCCGGAAGCGGTCGACGTCTCTAGCTTATGTGCGCGTTTGGAAGATCTTTGAGGCTGTTTGTGAGGAGTCAGGTGTCTCAGCACGCTCCGCCCTGGTCTCGTTGGTTCTTTCTTTTCTACAGAAGGGTCTCTCCAAGGGCCTTTCCTTCAGTTCCCTGCGCGTGCAAAAAACAAGATTGTACTGTTAAGCGTGATCGAAAATCCAGAAAATAGTCCACCACCTTCAATCACATTTGGTAATGAACAAATAGAAATTAAAAGAGTTGCTCGTAATCTGGGAATCCAATTAAACATTAATCTGTCACTAACACAGCACATCTCAAAAACAGTAAAAATTCATTTTTTAAAATACATACCTTAAAAAGACTAAAGCCATTGCTATTTAAAACTGATTTTCAAACAGTGCTTTATCTTGAAAATTGTCTTCTGGTAAATTGTGAACCGTTTCGATCAATATTCATTGGGAAAGACTGTATAGAAATATTTTTAAATAAATAAATTGACATGGAGTGGGATGCCCCAGAAGCAAGTGTTAAAGGGAGGTGAGCGTTAGAAGCTCTACACCCACTGGATCCGGTAGTGAGAGAGCGTTTGCATTTCCCTAAAATGGATGTGCTGATTTGTGCAGTCTCTAAGCAAACAACTATCCCAGTGTCTTTTCCTGCAATGTGGGAGGCTGAGATCATCTGTAGATGTATTACACCAATTCCACAAGGAGCTCTATCTCCTGTGACACTTGATGGCTCTTGATTCCACCTGGCGGTTGATGAAGGCTACCTTATAAGGGAATGTATTAAAGATAGTATTTTGTACTTAACTTTGGACTTGATTGGAAGCCAGTGTAATTTATAAAGAATGGGAGGAGGAGAAGTCCATTGCCTGCTATTAAGTTCACTTAGAGAATAGCCACTGCCATTAGCAATGGTAACATGGAATAGACTTAGTTTTTGGGTACTTGCCAGGTTCTTATGGCCTGGATTGGCCACTGTTGGAAACAGGATGCTGGGCTTGATGGACCCTTGGTCTGACCCAGTATGGCATTTTCTTATGTTCTTATGGTGTAATATGTTGTTTCATTAAAGAACCTGTTAGTAACCGAGCTGCAGCATTTTCAATTAATTGCAATGGTTTTGTTGTAGAATCAGGTAGGCCCAAATAAAGGCCATTGCAGTAATCCAATCCCGAAAAAATAATAGATTGAAGACAATGTCAGAGCAGACTTTCTAAGCTGGGAGAGTCTGGATCCAGGAGAGTGGATGGTGTTGGCCAAAGCCTTAGTGTAGACAGATGGACTCAGCAACCCACCCTCGGCTGCCCAAGAACGATGCCAAGGATTCACCTGTGGAGTGGATATCAATTCCAAGAGATTACAGGTAAGCCTTCATCCAGTCCCTAGATCAGGGCACTTATATTCTTACTGGGGTTCAGTGTTTGGTTGGATACAGTTACAGTTAACTGTTTATATTTTTAATCAAGTTTTTTCACTAGTAGGTCCACAGTGGCTTTTGAAGAGAATACTGGAGTAATGAGGTCACTGTATGTAGGATGACATCAGCTTTGAAACCTGACTTTGTCTCCATCTGCTAGCAGGGGAACATAACCCACTGGTCCTGAGTCCATCTGTCTAAACTAAGGAAAACGAAATTATCAGATAAGTAATTTCTCCCTTGCTTTATGTAAAGAGCTAGTTCTCAGCCCCGATCTCACTTCTAAGCGTATGATCCGTGAAATGTTAAAGCCAAGTCTCCGTGTTGCTGTTTGCAGGCAGAAGCTGAGCTGCTAGAAGGCTACTTTGAACCTCTGGTGATAAAAGAGAAGATGGAGGAGAAGATGAGGAATATTAAAGAGCAGAAATGCAGAGCCGTGACGTGCAAAACGGTAAGTGGCTCTGGGATAGGCACACAAACACAGAACAGAATGGGTTAATCAAGTACTGTAAGCTCCACTTGGAGCAGCCCCAGGGTCTCCTTCCCCAGGACCAGGGGCAGCCTGGTAGGTTTATTTCATATTTATCGTCATTCTGAACATACAATCATGGTGGTTTACAATAAAACCAAAAAAATAAAATAAAATCACTCATACTAAAAATAATAAACTGTCACATTAAAAAATAAAGTTCATAAAATACATGTTCTCTCATCAATTGTTTCAGCGACTCAGCTCTACCTTCTTTTTCTCAATCAGCATATGCTATACTGCATAGCCATGTTTTTAGATCTTTTCTGGAAAGCTGCCTATCTCTCTGAATGCATACATTTTCAGGCATTGTGTTCCACAGTTTTGGGCCAAAGATTGAAAGTGTGCTCTTTCTCTTACTTCGCTTAAGTGTGCCGAATGCAAAGATGGAACTTGAAGTAAGCCCTTATAGGCGGATCTCAGATTTCTGGTTGAAACATACAAGTGTAATAAAGCACTTAACCGTTCCAAGATGTTATTAATCATGTTGTGAAGGATAAAGAGATGGCAGCTTGCCACAATCTAACATTCCCTGTACATACCCGGATCTTTCCAGACTCCTGGGTTTTGCCTCCCCACCAGCAGATGGAGACAGAGAAGTTTTGACTGACTGTCCTATATCCTGGGGTGCCACCTACAGTCCGTCAGTATTTCTCTGTCTCCAGCAGATGGTGGAGGTGCAAAATCCTACGGTCTATAGATAGTCTAAAAAAAAAAAAAAAGCAGTGATCAGGAATTTCTGTGAGGATAGTTAGGCTTAGTGTCTCTTTAAGAGAATTAAAAAAAACAAAACAAACCAGAAGATTTCTGCTAGCCTCTCAGCAGGTCGGCAGGTCCTGAGGGAACCATCCCCCCTGGTATTAGAGGCTCCTGGAGAGAGGGATTGAGGACCCTGCTGCCCAGGTTACCACAGCCCTGGGGTTATACCGGGGATCCCGGCTCACTCACCCCAGGTGGGACAGGACCCACGCTGCTCAATTAAGGTTTGAAAAAAAAAAAAGTTGAAAGATTTGCTTTTCGTCTTCACTCTGTTTTCCGGGCCTGTCTGTTTGTCCCCTCCCGTCGCTGTTTCCAGCCGCCGATTCTTTCACTTTCAGCCGGCCCCCGGAGTCACTTCTCTATGCTACGTTTATGAGGAAGCGCGCAATGGCCATGTTCCTCCTGTCTCTCTGGGGGGGAGGGAACCTCGGTGGCCGCTGGGGACGGCGGTTCTAAGGTGCGCCGAGAGCCTACAAGGCCTAGGCACCAGCGGCTTGTTTTCTACAAATCCGTTCCCACTCAGTGCGGGAATGGACACCATCTTGGCCTCTTTTCGCGCGGCAGAACAGGCAGCAGAGGGGGAAGGGATTTCCCCGCAGCAGGTAACCTTCGAGAGGGGCGCTCCAATGGAGCATATTGCTGGGGGCAAATGAGGAGAACCCTGAGGGGGCTTCAGACTCCTCCATTTCTTCGGCATTTATTATGCTACTTCACAAGGTCTTTAAGGCCAGGAAGTCAGCTAGGAGGCATTCTGGAGTGGGGTCACGTTTGCATCTCAGCCTCAAGGGGACTATTCTCCCCCCTGGTATTTGAGGTACTAGGAGCATGGGGTTGAGAATTTCTGCCCCAGCACCCCCCCCCCCCCCAGGTGTTAGGCTGATACCGGGGAGCCCGGCTCACTCACCCTCAGAAGGAGGGGACCCAGGACGACATCAAGCAAGTTGTAAAAAAAAGTTTATTTTTTACTGCGACAAGAGGCAGAGTGCCTCGCTGTACTGGGTCGCCCTCCGTTATTGAGCTGCGCTGGAGGAAGGATGAGCTCAGCCCTCTCATTTCTGCAGTCCTGGAAGAATTGGACATTGAGACCCCTCAGGAGGACTCATGATGACCCCTCAGGAGGTCATGGTGGGTCTCCGTGGTCCGACCAGGTCCTTCACTTTCCATCTTTCGCTTATGGATTTGTTATTCTGGGAGCGGGTCACTCCTGTTTTAGGTTTACAAGTCAGCAAGGCAATGGGTAAGTTGTACCCTTTACCAGAAGAAGCTCTGGACCTCCTTCGTGTTCTCAAGGTAGACGTGGTGGTGTTTGCTGTCACCAAGAAGTCAACTATCCCAGTGACGGGATAGACAACCCTCAAGGATCTTCAGGATTGTAAGCTGGAGATTCAGCTTAAGAAGATTTTTGAAATATCGGCACTTGGAGTCCGGACTGAGCAGGGCTTCACAGGGTGCAACAATTGCAAAGTATCATGTCTCTTTCGGAGGCGGAAGCTGTTCAAGCTGGGCATTTGGAAGCTGCAGTGGCTTACAGTGCACATGCCCTTTATGTTTTCCTACGTACCTCAGCCAGATTTATAGTTTCAGCTGTTTCTGCCCGCAGACTCCTCTGGTTGAGGAACTGGTCAACGGATGTTTCCTCCAAAGCTATGCTGGGCTCTCTGCCTTCAGAGGCAAGTTACTTTTTGGAAAAGACCTGGAGGACATGATTCACTCTTTGGGTGAGAACAAGGTCCATTGTTTACCAGAGGACATGCCCAGGGTTCCTTTCCTCCTCTGTTAAATTTCCGGGGAAATCAAAGGTTTCGTCTTCCCGATCTGCAGGCTCTTCATTTAGGCAGAACACGGGCAGACAACAGTCCTGGTCCCAGTCCTTTCGTGGGCATCGCTTCGGCAGAAGAGGGACCCCCCAGTCTGCTGGAGGTCCAAAATCCTGCTAATGAAGCAAGGCCGATCCATTCCTCTCCATTGGCGGTAGGAGGCAGATTGTCTCTGTTTTTACGAGGAATGGACGAAGTTGGCGTCAGACCAGTGGGTCCACAGTGAGATAAAACACGGCTACACTTTATATTTTGCTCGTCACCTTCGAGATCATTTTCTTGTCTCTCCATGAACGTACACAGAGAAGAGTCGGGCGGTGCAAGAAATATTACAGCACCTTTTCATGCTCGAAGCCATCGTTCAAGTTCCTCCAGCAGAGCAACGGAAGGGGCGCTACTCCATTTATTTCGTGGTGCCAAAAATAGAGGGCACTTTCCGGCCCATTCTCAATTTAAAGAGGGTCAAATAGATACCTTTGAGTTCCATGATTTCGCATGGAGACCCTAAGGTCGGTCATTGCTTCGGTGCGCAAGGGGGAATTCCTAGCGTCTCTGGATCTTACCAAAGCGTACTTGCACATAGGAATCCGTGCAGATCATCAGAAATTTCTGAAGTTTTCCATCCTGGGGGGAGCACTTTCAGTTCAGTGCTCTACCTTTTGGCCTTGCCACGGCGCCCAGAACCTTTACCAAGGTGAGGATTGTGGCAGCAGCGGAACTCCGGCAGGAAGGATTCTTGCTTCATCTGTATCTGGACAATTGGCTGATCTGAGCGAAGTCTGAGGCGTTCTGTCACTCTGCGATTTGCCAAATCCTTCAGCTATTGAGGTCACTCGGTTGTGTAGTCAACTTCACCAAGGGTCACCTAGTTCCCTCCCAGTCCTTGGAGTTCCTGGGAACCCGATTCGATACACGAATGGGGAACGTATTCCTTACCAATGAGCGAATCCTCAAGCTGCAGGATCAAGTTCAGGACTTGCTGTCCAAGAATACTCCCAGGTTCCGGGATTATTTACAGGTCCTGGGTTCCATGGCTTTCACGTTGGAGTTGGTTCCATGGGCCTTTGCACATATGAGGCTTCTTCAGTCCGCATTACTGTCCAGTATCTGAAATATGTCATCTGCTGCTGCCTCTTATGGACAATGCACGATCCAGTCTCGACTGGTGGCTCCTTTCTGACCATTTACACCGTGGTCTGTCAGGGGGGTCAGTGCAGGGGCAATGGACAGCGGAGGAATCCCGAAGGTCGATCAATCGTTTGCAGACTAGGGCGCTGCGATTGGCGTTGCAGCTCTACCACTTCTGCAGGGGAAATCAGTCAGGGTTCTGTCCGACAATGCGACCGCAGTGGCTTATCTCAATCGTCAGGGAGGAACCAGAAGCAAGCCGGTGGCGGTCAAGATTCAACAGTTGATAAGCTGGGCAGAGCAACATCTAGTCAGCATTGTGGCCTCTCACATCGCCAGAATCAATAATGTGCAAGCTGATTTTCTCAGTCTCCACTGTCTAGATCCCGGGGAGTGGGAGCTCTCCGAAGACGCGTTCAATCTCGTATGCCACAAGTGGTCCAGACCAAGGATAGACTTGAGGGCAACGTTCCGGAATGCCACAGCCCCCCGCTTCTTCAGTCGTCACAGGGAGACAGGATCGGAGGGAATCGATGCCTTGGTTCTTGCCTGACCAAAGAATGTCCTGCTGTATGTGTTTCCGCCTTGACCTCTGATTGGCAAGGTGTTAGATGTGTAGAAGCTCACCCGCCAGAAGTGATCCTGGTAGCTCTGGAATGGCCGAGGCGTCCATGGTTTGCAAACCTGGTCAAACTAATGGTGGAAGGTCCTCTCATGCTTCGGAAACTCCCAAACATTTCTAAGTCAAGGTCCCGTTTGTTTTGCAAAGGCAGATCGATTTTGTCTAGCCAGCATGGTATTTGAGAGGAATTATCTGAAGAATAAAGGTTATTCGGACGCGGTTGTGACCACTCTTCTATGATCTCGGAAGACCTCTATTTCCCTAGCCTAAGTAAGGGTTTGGGGGATTTTTGAGTCGTGGTGCGTCAAGCACAAGGTCAACCCTACTCGGGCTTTAGTGTCAGATATCTTATCCTTCTTACAGGCTGGTCTGGCTAAAGGCTTATCGTGCAGCTCTCTAAAGGTGCAGGTGGTATCTTCTTTTCATGTCAATCAATCAGTGGAGCTTCCAGCTTTTGGGGATCTGGACCGTTCGGATCCTCTGTCCCGTGATTTGAGGAAACTGGATGTTCGAGCTCTTATACGTTACTTGGAAGTTACCAATGATTTTCGCATGTCGGACCATCTCTTTGTCCTCTGGAATGGTCCCCGGCAGGGCCACATGACTTCCAAAACTACTATTGCTCGTTGGATGAAAGAAGCTATCAGCTCCGCTTACTTGCTGAAGGGCCATGTTCTCCCAGTAAGCCTTCGAGCTCACTCTACTCGGTCGCAAGCAGCGTCCTGGGCGGAGTCCCATTTCGTGTCTCCGCAAGAGATCTGTCGGGCGGTGACGTGGAAGTCTCTGCATAATTTCACGCGGCATTACAGGTTGGATGTGCAGGCTACTAATTCGGATGGATTCGGAGAAGGTGTGCTATGAGCGGGCCTCTCTGGATCCCACCCCGGATAGGTTTAGCTCTGGTACATCCCAGCAGTCTGGACTGATCCAGGTACGTACAGGGAAAGGAAAATTAGTTTCTTACCTGATAATTTTCGTTCCTGTAGTACCACGGATCGGTCCAGAGGCCCGCCCTGTCAGAGTGTTTCAAGTGAGGGGAGAGTTTTTGCTCTGACTCCATCTGCTGGAAGGGGGACATAACCCACGGTCTGGACTGATCCATAGTACTATAGGAACGAAAATTAGCAGGTAAGGAATAATTTTCTTCTGAGGTGGGCACCCATTAGAGACATTATCTCCGTTAGTGAGCACTAAATCGAGTATAGCTCCCTCCCTCGTGGGTTCCATTACCATTTTTTGAACAGAGCCCCTTGCAGGGCATCCACTATCTCTCTACTACTGTTAGATTCTGCAGAAGGGATTCTCCAGTCTACGTCCAGATTAAAATCTCCAACAATCATCACTTCTCCCTTCTTTCCCACCTTTTGAATGTCTTCAACCAGATCTCTGTCAAGCTCTTCCATTTCATTTGGAGGCCTGTAAACCACTCCAGGAAAAATGGATGCCGCATCATCTTTTTTTAGGACGACCCATAAAGCTGCTTCTTTGCCCCATCTTCCCTGCAGCTCGGAATCTTGGATATTGTTTTTGAGATAAAGAGCTACTCCCTCCCCCTTTTCTGTCCTCTCTGTCCTTCCTTAACAAGTTAAAGTTCTTAAAGGCAGTTAGTGTAGCTGGGATTAAAAAAGGTTTGGACTTGTTCTTGGAAGAGAAGTCCATAAACTGTTGTTTAAATCAGTAAGCTTGGGGAAAAGCCACTACTTACCCTGGGTGTTAATAGCAAGCAATCCATCTACTGTTTGGGATTCTGCCAGGTACCTGTGACCTGGATTGGTCACTGTTGGAAACAGGATGCTGGGCTTTGTCTTAGATTTATTGTAGGGTGCCTAATGCTTTGCAGATAAGGAGGGAGGGAAGAGGACCTGTTTATTGCATTTGGGAGCTCAGAGTTTCCTGTGGCACTCTTGTAGGTGGCCTAGCATAAAGAGTTGCTTTTAGCTTTCTTGGGCAGTGTGCCAAGAATGACGAAGGGTCTAAGCTGCAAGAGGGGAAATTTACGGAGCAATTGGATTATATGGAGAGTGTGTGTGTGTGCATGAAGCTTACATCAGGTCAGCCGGTGCCTCGGGGAGACATAAACCACAGAAGGGCTTTGTTCCAAGCAGACATAGTACCTAGTGCTCCTTGCATATTAGGGGGGGGATACTGCTACTGGAAATGAGAGAGAATGTTTCATCTGCTTCCGTTTTGTGTCTGCAGTGTAACTATACACACTTCAAACCCCTGGAGACGTGCGTGAGCGGGAATCATGATTTCCACTGGCATGATGCAGTGAAGCGCTTCTTCAGGTGTCCTTGTGGGAACCGAAGCATCTCCCTGGACAGACTGCCCAAAAAGCACTGCAGGTAGGGCTGCAAGACAGCTAAATGTGCATGCTGAAAACTTAGTGAGTTCCTTTTGCAAAAATGTGTGCAAATATTTACTTTTCACTTGTTTAACACAGATTTTAATGCTTGTTGCCTCCAAAATGAAAGAGCGGGTACATTTCACCAGTTTCTGCCTTTCATACAGAAATTCTCCCATTAAAGTATATGGCACACAAGATTGGAAATGTGTACATTTTGCAAGATTAGCCACAAACTGAAATTTTCATTTCCTCTTCATCCAGTCAGACCAAGCCAGAGCAGGGGGGTTATGTATGCCCACAAGGAGACAGATTAACAGGCTCGCTGATGTCACTCTTTACACATCTCCATGCTGACACCAGCCTGTCTGTATTCGGTCTCCAGCAGATGGTTGACTGGCATCCTGTGCTGTGGACACGGGCTGATTAACTGAACAGAAGACCTATTCAGTGTGCCTGAGGTGAAAGAACATGGGTCTCCCTCAGTTGAGCAAGAGTCCTTACCTACTAAAAAAATAAAGCTGAGGATGATAAGGTACTTGGGAGCTCCAGAGGTGACAGCTCTTGTTCACATCCACTGTGGGGACTGGTGATGGCCAGGGGGGTTTCAGGGGGACTTGATTCTTGTTCACCCTTCTCCTCTTGCCCTTCCCCCCCCCATATCTTCCTCCTAGGGGCTTTCTTCTCAAAGGAGTCCTGTGCCTTTGTTTTGGACTGTCGGGTCAAATAAAGTAGAGAGTGGGGAAAAAAAGACAGGAGGCACAGAAGCTGCTCAGCATCGTTTCATCATGGCAGTAAAGGCACTTGAATTAACCTCAGAGGACCATGTGAGATGGCTTCGGGGGATAGAGTCACTCTCGGTGTTTTTGGAGAATTGGTACACAGCGAAAGCATGTTTAGACAGCAGCATGCTTTGGTTAGGGAACACGGGAGTTGTGCTCAGCCTGTCACGTTTGGAAGGTGCAGGCTGAGGCTGCTCAGAGTATTTGCCACGAGCTTTCTCTGGCCAGGGGGAGCTGTTTAACTGTGAATTTGTAATGGTGGGGGCCCAGCCTGACAGGGGAAGCCCTTGACTGAGATTGCAGTGCTTGCCTCTCTGACTGCTCCAGCAGCCATTTCTCAACCATTGGGCACCTACGCCCTCTCAGCCCTGAACACAGCACTGAGCTTCCAGCCACTACTAGTGCAGGGGACTTGCCTTCTTATGCAGTGGACGATTTGTCCTTTCCCTTGCCATTCATTTCTCAAGAGGCTTTAAAAGGTGTACATGCCTTTTGCAGCAGGGGTCATGGCACAGCTCCAGGGGTTATCCCTCTGCACGCAGTCTCCCTACAGCCCCTGCGCCTATCCTCCCAGTGCCCTTGGGTTCAGGTGCTCAAAGAAAGAGGAGGTCTAGGCCACTGAGTGATGAGGACATTTCTTATTCTGTGGATTCTTCTGGGATTTAAAACATTTCCTCAGGGAGACAGTGATGCAGAATTGGAGGACAGTGAGGTTTTTCCAGAACGGAGGGGGTGAGAACTATGCATCCATGCTGCATCTTTCAAAAGGATGAACTGACAGCCTGAATTTCTCGGTCCTTGAGCACTCTGCAGATTTTGGATACTGAGGAGGAGGAAACTCCCGTTCCCAAGGAAGATGCAATTATGGTTAATTTGAGAAAGTCTTGGTGTCCCGTTCTCTCTCTCTCCATCCCCCCACCACCACCGATTAATTTGGAATGGGTGGCTCTGGAAGCCGCTTTCAAAGAGGGCTGCTCTCTGGCCAGGTTGTATTTGTTGGATCCGTAGGTAAAGGAAAAGTTCTGTTCCTGGACATGCCCAGATCAGTCCAGACAAGTGGGTTTATGCAGAGAACAAAGCTTTGAGGCACTGCTACATAATGAGTGCCACCTGCAGTCCCTCAGTATTTCTCGGTCTCCAGCAGATGGTAGAGGTGCAGACCTGCAGTCCTGACTGATCTGGAGATTTGGAGCTGCTCCCTGAGGTGCCAGGTTCCTTGCTGGGCCATCCCTCAGGTGGAGCCAGGCGAACGGGGGATTGGAAACCCCTGGCTGTTGCAGCCTGCTAGATCCAGGGTCCCTGATAGCCAGGGGACTGGCTCCCTCTTCGTGCCCTGAAGTCCCCTCCTGTCTGCTGCTGGCTGTCTTAGGGAAATATTCCTTTTGAGGTTGTTTTTCTTGTTTAAAAAGAAAAAAGTTGAGAGAGAAGTTCTGGAGAGCCAGGAGAATCTGCCTGCGGGTCAGTCGACCTCCGGGGTTATTGGGGTCGCTGTGGAAGTGGCATGTGCCGGCGCACGATCACTGAAATTTCCCTGGCGGGGTGCAGTTCTTTCTGGGCAGTTACGATTGGTTTCTCCTTCAGAGATTTGTAAGATGGAGATCTGGTGGTCTTTGCATACCTTTTCAAAGCATTACCCCCATGATGTCTCCTTCACTTCAGCGGTGTTGCAGGGGGCTGGGGCAGCATCCAGCCCCAATGAAGGAGTAGCTTGGGTACATCCCACTGGTCAGGTCTGGTCTAACTGGATGAAGAGGAAGGTGTGACACTTATTTCTTACTTGGTAATTTCCTTTTCCTGAACATACCCAGATCAGTCCAGACCAGTTGGTTGTGCATCCCTACCAGCTGATGGAGTCAGAGAGCAAAACGTTGGGCACTGCTTCATATACGAGAGTGCCACCTGCAATCCCTCAGCATTTCTCTGACTCCAGCAGATGGTAGAGGTGCAGTCCTGCAGTCTTTAATTAGTTAGCAAAATTGTTGAGAAAGATAGGAATTTTTGGTAGGTCAACTCCCTGAGGTGTTAGGCACCTTCGTGGGCCATCCCTCAGTGGAAGCCGGGCGTTCGGGGGGGGGGGGGGGGTTGGACAGCCCTGCCTAGGGTTTCGTCCTCAATGATCCGGTGTGTTGATAGCCAGGGGCTCCTGGTTTACTTGCCACCGAAGCTGCTCCCTCGATTCCCTGCACTAAGAAGATGGCTCCATAAAGTTAAAAAATAAATAAATAAGAGCATCTGGTCTAACTGAATGAAGAGGAAGGTGACATTTATTTCTTACTTGGTAATTTCCTTTTTTTTTTTTTATAATACAGTCAGACCAGCTAAGGCCCTCTATGCTGCTGGTGTTTTTGTGCCTTGCAGGGGATTGTAAACTTGCAGGCAAGTAAGTGGGGTAGCAGACCCGAAAGAGGCTGTATTTTCATTGCTACAGGTGAATGATTATAGTTTACTGTTGGGTGTTCTTCCTTCATTCTAATTCCTTGTTCTTCTGGAAGTCCATTCGTCTAAAAACAACAAAAAAATTAACAAAAGGATTCATTTGATCCGATAATTGTTTGATGGTATTGAGCACAGTTAGCTTGTTAGAGGAATGCTGGCAGGGTGGTGTCAACACGGAGGTATATGATATCAGTGAGACTGTAATCTGTCTCCATCTGCTGGATGGCATGCATAATACACTGGTCTGGCCTTGTATGACTGTATTAAAGGAAAGAATATTACGGGTAAGAAGTAATTTCACCTTTTTCATGTTCTTAAGAAATACGGCTTGGGTTAAAGAACAGTTCCTTTGTGTAGTGATCTGACATTGAAGAAACTTTGGCTCTTTTGAATGGGTTATAAATCCATACAGGAGAGCATATTCACTGTTCTTTTAAAGATATGTCGGGAAGGTGCTGTGTCAGCAGTCGAGGTGGCATAGCCTGACCCTGCACTGGTATGTGCCTGGGCTGTTTTATGGTGATCTTGAGGCCTTTTGCACTCAGAGGACGACATTGGATTTTAGATTAAAAGATTATGTTGCATATAATGGGTAAAAATAACTACCAAAAGTTTTCATTTCCTCTTCTAGTACCTGTGGACTTTACAAATGGCGCCGGGATGGCATGCTTAAGGTAAGCTTATTTGAAAAGGATCCAAGTAAGATTTTCCCCCAATTTAGACATCAGGCTGGGACTCAGGATAAATGCCATTCCCCATTTCCTGCAAGATAGTGATTCTGTAAAGATCCCCCTTGTGAGACCATAAATGTCTGTAACTAGTTTTGGGGACACGAGGAAGTCCACAGCAACAGTGGCTCCAATCGTTCCTTGTAAAAAAAAAAAAACAAAAACAATGGCAGGATGCCCTATGCCCAGTTTAGTGGTTTTCAGTTCTACATTAAATACTTGACTTTTCTGTTGATAAGCATGTTGAATTAGCCATTACATGTGGGTGACATCATTTGGCAGCACCAAACAGACTCGTTTCTCCAATCTAATTGAGCTTTGTGCTCTAGTGAGCATGTGCAGAAGTTCCCATACAGGCGTTGCCTCATGAGCCTCCTTGGTCATTTTCTCTCCAAGCACGGACATGTACTCTCTCATTTTTCACAAAACTTTCACTTTTTGGTGTGTGTGCTTCACAAAAATGTTTCTCAATTGCCTTGCTGCTTCTGCAGCCCCTCAACAGCACTTTTCATTGCTACTAAAAAAAAAAAACCAAACTAAGCATAGTCCCTACCTTCCATCATATTCAGCAGAATAAAAAGTTGTCAACATTGAGTGGATGCAATAGCTGTATTCGTGACAAGATTATGTCCCTTACCGATGGAAGGCAAGCTGTGTCCTATGCTTCAGACCGGAATACGACCAGAATAACTACTATTCCTGTGGACGGTTGTCCCCTCGCTCAGTGTTCTAGGGCACTTTGTATCGAGGAACTGCATAAATCTCTCCAGAGTTGCAGTAGATGCTTGAACTGCAGTGCAGCATCATCTGCCTCGCAGGGAAAAGAGTTGAGCAGGTCAAAATCTCCCTCGTCTACTTAGGCTGAAGCTGCTGAGTCAAAGACAAAACTACATCAATCATTGGAGCCATCACAGCCTGGGTCAAAAAAGCACAAACATTCTAACAATGATGCACCAGCAATGTTGACATGGCCATCATCCGTGCCATTTGTGCAAGCAGCATTGGAGTTCCCAATGCATGATACTTGGAGTTGCCCAACATATCTTGCACCAATGCATTTGACACACAGCGCATCTATATGCACGATGCACCAAGGCGCTTAATACATGACGCATTGATGCACTCGAAGCTTGATGCCGCAACACCTATGAAGTGAGTGGCATCCACTGTTGGTCGCATGGTGCACCTGATCCTCTATTACAAGATCCCATGTTGCACAATGCAAGGATGTATGGTGCAGCCCTGATTAGTATTGTCTTCCTGCTCCAGGTTCCTTGATGCGTGTCTCCAAGGAAAATCAAGCATGCCAAGTCAATCAAGATGTCTAAGCATGCTTCTCAATTGAAGCTATTGACACACCTGCATCAAACATCGCTTTAAGTTGCTTTGCCTAACAGCTGTATACAGCCCATCCTAGATCTGCAGGGGAAGGAGTCAGGTTACCTCTGCCCCTTCCAATAAGAAGGGTGCTCACCCTTCCTAGACTAGTGGCAGAAAGACTTTGCCTGGAGACTGCAGAACTGGTATTCACTATAACACACTCACCTCCAACAGAACACCTATTCTAATGCAGGAGCTTATCCTGATCTCAGAAGAGGATGTTCCACCATCTATACCAGGTCAGAGGACACACCAGTCACTTGACCAAATCAGAGATTTTGTAAAGACTTTTACCTCTCTGACCAAGGAGACGGAAGGTACGTTCCAGCTTCCCCTTTCCTCTATCGCTATGGTGATATCACGGACAGGAGTCCCAGTTTTGCCTATAGAGGTGAACTCATCAGAACCCTTGATTATGGGTTCTTCACAGCGGAATCCAGTAGGTCAGAGGTAGTAAACCAGGCTCCTTGGAGTCAACCAGAAGCACCTCCCAGTTCGTCCTCTTTATCATTGGAGTTCTGGATAAGTGAACCAGTGCCATGCAATTCAGATAGACATGTCATACCCACTGCCAGATCCTCCGGACCACACTTCGTCTCCAGAGGATCTCATCTATTTTAAGTTTGTGGAAAAGATGGGTACAGTGCTGGGCATCCCATTTCCGCAAAGACCCAGTTCTGAGCTCCTTGGCCACCTTCAGGTACTGGATACTCCAGATGAACCAGTGACCCTCCCAATTCCCAGCATCCTCAACACACTGCAGATGAGAAGGTGGGAAATTCCTATTTCAGGCATTCCTATGGCTAAAAAGCTGGACCTTAAATACAGTCCAGCAATCTCAGGTTTTGGTATCATCCAACTGTCTCGCCATCTGTAGTGGTTGAGTCTGCTGTGAAAAAAGGTGAAGACACAATTTCACTCAAATTGTCTGCCAAGAAAAGACCCCAAATGTCTATATAACTTTTGGCAAGAAAGTTTTCCAAGCACATTGCTTTCTGCTCACATATTTATCCATTAGTTCTACATGGTGCAGTATATTTATGACAGGATTCCGAAATTAAAGCCCTTTCTATCTGCTACTGAACAAGGCAACTACTATCCCCAACCTCTTCTGGATGCAGAAGAGGACATCTGCCACCTACTTCGATCTGTCTTCGAATCCTTTGATTCTTTTTCATGTACCTCCTCAGCCTCCATTGAAATTACACATGGCATGGCTTTGAATTAGCAGTATCCTCAAGGACGTCCACAATAAACTGGCAGAGCTCCCCTGCTTGGGGGTCAATCTGTTTGTCAAAATGCTCCTGGAGATGGGCGCACAGCTAAAGGACCAGAATGTGGCAGTGCAATCTCTGTTGATGGCTCCTGAACAGCACGCCACGCTTGGTGGTTTGTATAAATAGAAATGATGTCTCAACTTCACAGGCAGCCCTACCGGTTTTTTCACCAGTATCATCTGCTGCCCCTTCCAGCCCAGCGTCAACAGCTACTTGCAGCCAGACCTCAACAAAAACCACACAAGAGAGCCCAGCCCAACCTAGAGCCAAGCTTTAATCCCTTCAAAAAATCTGTTACTCATGTGTCCAATCACCACTGATCCCTGGGTCCCCCAAATCATATGATCTGCTACTGGCTGTATTTCTCCTAACCTACATCCCTTCCACATTGTTCAGCACTCCATCTGGATCTCTCTCATTTGCCACAGCTTCATCTGTAAGTCCAGTCGCTTCTCCAAAAACAAGCAGTAGAGCCAATCCCAACGTCTCAATATGCACAGGGTTTCTGTTCCTGATATTTCCTTATCCCCAAGAAAATGGAAGGATTGTGGCCCATTCTGGACTTAAGACATCTGAACAAACGTACGCTGAGAGAAATTCATAATGAACTCCTTCAGTATAATTCTTCTCTGCATACAAAAGGATAAATGAAAGAGTTAGGAAAACTGAAAGTGCACAAGGCCATGGGGCCGGATAAGGTACATAGGTGTACTAGCAGGTCCGCTGAAAGACCAGTTCAACAGATCCCTGGAAACAGGAGTGGCGCTGCGAGATTGGAGAAGAGCGGTTGTGCTCCCGCTTCTCAAGAGTGGGAGCAGAGAGGAGACTGGAAACTACAGGCTGGAAAATTAATGGAGGCTCTGCTGAAGGAAAAGATAGCGAACTATCTACAATGCACTAAGTTGCTGGACCGCAGGAGGCAGGGATTCACCAGGGAAAGTCCTGTCAGACAAATTTGATTTTTTTTGATTGGATGACTAGAGAATTGGATTGAGAGAGAACATTCAATGTGATTTACTTGATTTCAGCAAAGCTTTTGGTGTGGTCCTGTATAGGAGGCTTGTAAATAAAATGAGAAGCTTAGGAGTGGGCGCCAAGATGGTGGAGTGGATTACAAACTGGTTGACTGACGGGAGACAGCGTGCAATGGTAAATGGAACTTACTTTGAAGAAAGAACAGTGTTAAGTAGAGTGCCAGAAGGATCGGTTTTAGGATTGGCTCTGTTCAATATCTTTAAGCGATGTTGCAGAAGGGACAGAAGGTAAAGATTGTCTATTTGGGGGTAATACTAAGATCTGCAAGAGTTGGACCCGCCTGAAGGAGTAGGGAGAATGAAAAATGATTTAAGAAAGTTTGAAGAGTGGTCAAAGATTTGGCAGCTGGGATTCAGTGCCAGGAAGTGCAGATTCATGCATCTTGGGTGCGGTAATCCAGAAGAGCTATTCGTCATGGGGAGTGAGAGACTGATGTGCATGGCCCATGCCTTACCCTGGAGTACTGTGTTCAGTTCTGGAGCCCATATCTCAAAAAGGATAGAGACAGGATTGAAGAGGTCCAGAGAAGGGTGACTAAAATGGTGTAATGGATTAGGATCAGTATTGGAAGACTTATGAGGAAAAGGCTAAAGGATCTAAATACGTATACCCTGGAAGAGAGGAGGTGCAGGGGAGACGTGATACAGACCTTAAGATACCTGAAAGATTCTATTGATGCACGAACTTCAAAACTTTTCCATTGGAAAGAAATCAGTAGAACTAGGGGTCATGAAATGAAACTCCAGGAAGGAAGACTCAGAACCAACGTCGGGAAATATTTCTTCACAGAGAGGTTGGTAGATGCCTGGAATGCCCTTCCAGATGAAGTGGTGGTTATGAAAACAGTCAAAGAATTTGAAGGGGCATTGAATATATATATATATACTATGGATCCCTAAACGCTAGAGAATGGAAATGAAGAAAATGGTGCATGGGGGTAACTTGCTGGTGTGGCGGTTACTATGTCAGCCAATAAGCCTTGATGTTTTTGATGCAACTGTAACATTGCTCTCCGCTTCTGGATTCAGACTACAATCAACAAAGGCCCCAACGTTTACAGTCTGGGGAACTGATAAGCATGGGAGTAACCTTCATGCACCAGCAGTTACTAGCCTTAACAGAAGCCATGAGATTACTTCCCTTAAGCAATAAGAGTTGATGTTTTTGATGCAACTGCAACATTGCTCTCTGCTTTGACAGGAGTGTGAGGGTGGAAGGGGAATTGGATTCAGATGACAATTAACTCAGGCCCTCACTTTTATAGTCTGGGGTACTGATATGCAAACATAAGAGAAAAAGCACAGTACTGCTTCTGAGGCCAAATCCATAAGCAAAGCATGTCAAGCAGCAGTGTCTGAATTTTCAAGAAGGCTCATCACCCGGTAAAAATGTTGCTAACATTAAATTTTATATGGGTTATCATAAGGCTTGGGGATAACTGCATGAGGTGGTAGTTGCTACCCTTAAGAGAAACATGGGAGTAACCGGCAAGGTGTGGCAGATACTACCATAAGAAGCTTGCTGGGCAGACTGGATGGACCATTTGGTCCTATTCTGCCATTACTATGTTACTATATTTATGAATGGATGTGTGCCCTGGATCTAAAGGATGCATATGCTCACATATCCATGCACCTTTTGTATTGATGTTACCTCTACTTCCAGTTGGATTCTTCCCATTACCAGTACAAAGTACTCCTGTTCGGCCTTTTGTCAGCACCATGGGTCTTTATGAAATGGCTCACGGTAGTTGTGGCTCATCTGCGTCACCAGGGAATACAAGTCTTCCTGTACCTGGTCGATCGGCTAATCACAGCAAAATCAAGAGAGGAAGTGTTCCACTCCCTCTCCACAACATGTCTGCACTGCTTAGGTTTTCTGGTCAATTTCGAGAAGTCGAGCCTGGAGCCCACTCTGAGCCTCAAGTTCATTGGGACATGGATAAACTTGCTGTAGGAAAGAGCATCTCTGCCTCCTGACTGAGCAAACACCATGACATTGCTCTTCCACAAGGCTAATGTCTTCTTCATGCTCAACATCCACACTCGTGGTCCTCTGTCATGTGGCAGCAGCCGTCCATGTGGTTCCGCTGATTCGCCTTCATATCCACTACTTCCAATGTGGTTTATGTACCCAGTGGGATGTAGGATTTTAAGAATTGTTTTATGTCATTAATTTTACTCTGTGCATAGGATTTTAAGATTGATATTTTTATGCTACAGATGACTCTTTTAGAATTATTAATATTAACATTTTATTGTTTTTAATATAATTATGATGTAAGTGTTTTTATTGAGATGTTTGGCACTTGAGCTAATTTTATTGTTTGTAATTTATTAATTTATACTATGTGCCATGTGAACCGTTGTGAAGGAATTGCTCCAAATGACAATATAGAAATCTTACTATATAAATAAATAAACTCAACTGCTTTCATCTTCAGTAACATTGAAAATTAAATGGGAATTGCAGTCATTTATTTATTTATTTATTTAAAGCTTTTTTTATACTGGTATTAGTAGATACATCGTATCGGTTTACATCAGAACTGAAGTTGGAAATTACATTAAAACAGGAACCGGGGATGGGATTACATAGGAACAGAGAGAAATAGCAAGGAACCAGTAAAGAAGAGCAACAGAATGTGTAAAACTAATAAATCAACAATGTAACATAACTTTATACATAGGTTCAGGTTAAGTGCTGATACAGGAAGGAGCCCCTCTTTGCTCACTTCCCCCATCAAATGGTACTTGGGGATGGATGCTTCCACCAAATGGAGGATGTGCACACCAGGACTGTGTGAACCCAGGGCATCTGATCTCTTTACGAGACCCTATATCAAATAAATTACTGGAGATGAGAGCAAACAGACATGCTTTATCAGTGTTCGCACATCTCCTTCAGGGAAAGAGCATCCTGATTCAAACCAACAACCAAGTTGCTGTATTTTACGTTGTCAAGCAATGAGCAACAGGATCATGGTCTCTCTTCCAGGAAGCCCTAAAAATCTGGAATTGGGCAAAAAAGAATCAAGCTGTTCTATAAACCACCTATCTTCTAGGCATCTCCAACACGTTGGCAGTTCAACCCAGCAGAGATTTTTAACCAAACAAGTGGGATCAGTGGCTGACAAACTGTTCAGCTTATTGGGGGTCTGTTATCGGTGAATCTAGTCGCATCTCAACAGAACAGAAAACTAAATCAATTTTGCTCAGTTCTGTCAAGCAGTCACAGACTATCTTAGAATGCTTTCCTCATCAACTGGGGACAAAGCCTCATGTTCGCTTTTCTACTGTTGCCATTCATCGCCAGAACAGTGCAAAAGATTTTTCAGGACGGCACTTGGGATCCATAGCCCTGATGTGGCCTAGACAGATCTGGTGTGCATATCTTGTACAACTTTCCAGCATTCCTCCCATATATCTGAATATGGATCCTGCAGTGCTAACTCAGGAAGATGAGGCTATGGCACTGTGTGTGGTCAGAATGGCCAGAGAATAGATTCAGGCTAGGCTCTGGCTGGATATTCATGAACTTTTATTCATTCACAACAGAAAAACAATTCTGCCTATCTTTGCAGCTTATAAACAATATCACAACTTAGTCTCATGGTCTGGACCTTTTCTAAAGTTCCTTCTGTTTCCCTGGGACCTGCTGTTCCCTCCTGGGCCTGGCTAGATATACACCTTCCCAGGGAAGTTCCCCCTGACCAGGATTCCCTGTTGTCTGGGGCTTAAGGTGGACTGGGTCAGACTTCTGGATCCGGTCCCTTAAGATATTCTGGGGTTTCTTGTGGAAACCCCTTCACAGGGACATTGTATCATTCCAGCCATTCATCCCTCAATCTCACGGCTTGGATATTCAGCTCTCCGTGATCACAGATCTCTATCTACTTACCTACAGAGATTGTAGACCTACTAGTCTCAATTGAAAATCTTCAACTAGAAGAAATTATGCCTTCAAATGGAATAGGTACTTAAAATGGTGTCAACACTTTAGACCCATTTTCTTGCAAGCCCAAGATTCTGTTGAAATACTTGCTCCACCTTTCTTACTCAGGTCTCACCATTTCTTTGGTGCGAGTTCTTCTTAGCACTATTGCAGCTTACCATACTCAATGGATAGCAAACCGATTTCTATTTCCACTAATATCTCAGTGGATGATATGAAAGGTCTATGGATTGTCAAACCCACGGTACAAAAACAACCTGTTCTGTGGAACTTGAATGTGGTCCTTTCCCAATTAATGAAGCCTTCCTTTGAACCATTGGAGTTAGCTTCACTAAATTACTTGACATCGCAGTGACTTTAGTTAGAGTCAGCAAATTCCAAGCTGTACGTCCACTATCCTCCAAACATGTAATTCTTCCACAACAGGGTGGTTCTCTATACCTAACCAAAGTTTCTGCCAGCTTTCCATATCAATCGTACTGCCCACTTTCTTTCCAAGGCCCCATGTACATGATGGCAAAAAAGCCCTACATATTCTGGACTGAAAAAGGTCCTTAGCCTATTACAAGAAGCAAACTCTACTGCATCCTTAAACCTTCCAACTGTTTGCTAGGAGTAAAAGTTGCCAAAAACTTTGGCTTGCTGAGAGCATTCACCACTGGTACATCTTAGCAGGGCAGCAAGTAACAGACTCCTGTGAAGGTCCATCAAGTGAAAACCATGGCTTTTTTTTGTTGCTCATCTTCAAGACGTACCCATGGAGAATATCTGCAAAGCTGCAATTTGGTCCTCAGTTCATATGTTTGCAACCCACTACCATCTTGGTAACCTCTAAAAGACTGAGAGCAAATTTGAACAAGCAGTTTTGCGAAATCTATTCTCATTGTAATCTACTCTCCACAGTGGGTTGTTTATTTATTTATAACTTTTCTATACCGAAGTTCAAATAACAGAGTTAATTATCACTCCGGTTTACATTGCAACCATAAAAACAGTGACAAAGTTGTCTTACATAGAACAGGGGGAGAGAAAAGCTTGGATACAGCTTAAGCATGGGGAGTAACGTGTCAAAACTGGTAAGAACTGATAAGAGTTGGCTTTTTGGTAACAAGGTATTCCAAGGGAGGGGGTAGGAATGAGGGATTGGAAGGTGGGGGGGGGAGGGTTACCATAGATTTAATGAAACTAATATACATATATTAAATAGCTTAGGCAGCGGAAGAAAAAGTGCTTAGGCATCTGAGCTTAGGAAGAGAAGGTCCGTGGAGGATGAGGCAAGGACGAGTGTTATGGGAAGGCTTTGTCTGAATAGTAGCGTCTTAAGTCTCTTCTTGAATGTAATTGGGCATTGTTCCAACCTAAGGTCCGGTGGGAGCAGGTTCCACTGTTTGGGGCCTGCGGTGGAAAAGGCTCTTTTACTAAAGGAGGTTTTGAATGTAGGTGTTCTAAGAAGTCCCTCTTTGCACTAATAAACTTTGCTTACTAAGTAAATGCTCTGCTGCAACCCTCAGCGTGGCGCTCCCCATATGCAATGGCTAATTCAGCCTGCTCATCGATGGAAAAAGCAAGGTTGCTTCTGTAAATGGTGTTTTCCATAGATAGGATGAATTATCCATGGCATGCCTGTCCGCCTCCCTGCAGTCTCAGCTACATAGCTAGAATTAGCTCTGATGTAGACTGAGGGGGCTCACAAGACAACACCCGCTCAGGAACTCCCACACATGCTCAGTAAAGCTCTACTAGCTCAGAAAGACGAGTCCATTCAGTGCCTGCTGTGTACAGAAAACACCATTTACCGTAAGCAAAGTTGCTTTTATTACACCCGTTATTTCCATTTCACTTGCAGATTATCTTAGAAATCCATCTCCTTCAGCTGTTGTAACTACACCATCTGTCACTACAGTGCCTCACTTAAGTCCTTGCCTCATGAATGTCTCTGATATGTAATCTACTTGTTCGTTTCCTCGTTGCATTAGTGTTTATCTGTACAGAGGATCTGACGTTTCCAGGTGACTCTGAGATTCATCTTTACACTTTGACTGCATTGCTGTTACTGTTGGGATTTCATGCCATTCCTCTGTTTTCTCCTTTAGGAGAGGACTGGCCCAAAGATTGCTGGGGAAACCCTTCTGCCAAGAGGCGAGGAACACCCCAAATTTCTCAGCAGCCTCAAATGATCACATTTGGATTTGATTTTACAACACACAACCTCACTTTTAACTGAAAGGAAATCATCAAATATTTTAGAAATCTTTTTAAGCTGTAAAAAGAATAGGGAAATGACTTGTAAAAGTGACTCCTAAATCCTCCCATCTCCCATCTGCTTATTTTCCTGTTTGAATTATTGAATGATAGTTTACGAGGAAGGGCTGGACGCTCATACAAAAGCAGGTCTTTGTTTCCTACTCTCATGGAATCTGCAGCAAACGAAAGAGGATGCCTTGAAATTCCTTCAGCACATCTTAGATGCACCGAGGTGCCTGGTGGCAACGGAGCCCTGCAGGATCTCAGAGAATCACATTAATGTGCCGTCACCACCCTTGAGCTCGGAGGAAAGTTCCCACTTCAGTATGTGTTACCGAGTATCCGTCCATTGACTAGGACTCTGTGATGTCAGCAGTCAATAATAATCCTGCCTCTTACCTCCTGTGCATCAAAGGATAAACTTGAGCCACACAGAGTATAGATTATAAAATGGTCATGAGATCTCTTCTGGGCACAGTTCCATTTTCTGCCTGGTCATGTGGGATCTCTTTCATTGCTTCTAAAATAGCTCAGGAAGGCTTTTTTTTTTTTTTTTTTTACCTGGCAGTTTCTTCTTGCTCCTTTGGATATGCAGTAAAATTGGAGCCTCTCCCCTGCTGGAGGTAGTGACCCCCCTCGAACCATTGGTCACAACTAGGCAGAGTTATTCCCTGTGCTTTCTCCTGAAAACTTGTACACGCATCCAGTCTTGTGTAATGGGTGTGAGCACTGCCCCCGCCTTGAGAGTCGAGCCCAGATCTAATGCTGAGCTGGAGAGCTGGCTTATGAAACACTTAAAGGGAATTTTGCTTCCCCGGGACACCCTGGGGTTTGTGTTTTTTGTTTTTTTTTTTCAATTAAAATGTTGTTACACACAAAGAAAACGAGCCAGCCAAAATACATATGGTATTACATAAACAGCATAACACTGAACAAATTATCCCATTTACTGCTCTTCAAAGTCCCCTACCCTTACGTACCCTCCAAAATCGTATCAAATACAAACCAGTATGAGTCATTCCAGGCAAGGAAATGAACATAAAAATCTGCAACAGAACAAATGCAATGAGAACAAAATCAACCAACATAACCCACATCCTACTAGGTAATATTTAATCGAGCATGTTGTGTTAGCGCTGTTTTCCAGTGTTCTGAAATTTGGACATAATCTGCCGACACTGGAGGACTGCTTGGATTTTTCCAATGATATGCTAACTCGCATCTGACTGCAAGCAGTCTCTGTTGTAAAAAGAGCTTGCAAAGTTGGACTATTTAATAAAGCATGCTTGGGTAAAGGGGCCAATGTTATACCCAAAATGTCATTTCTGAGCACATATACCTTAGTTCAGTACAAGTCCACCATAGGTGGTAAAAGGATCAGCCTCTCCAATACGTAACATCCAAGGAAGGAGAAGCCATATGCAGTGTTTTTGGCATCAGATACCACCTTAGTAAAACTTTATATCCATTTTCAAATAAAGATATTGCTGTGCTAGTGTGTGGGAAAGAGAAATGCCACTCCTCTTCAGAAATGGCTTCACTTATATCTTTTTCCCAAGCCATGAGATGTGCTGGAGTCTCCTTATTCGAAAGATGGTAAATCTTTGAAAATAACCCCCTTTATGGTATCTGCAGAGTTCCAAAATCCTTCAAACAGGGTCTTGCCCTTTGACAGACCCTCTTTGACCTTAGTTGTCCATAAAAATAAAAAATTTAAAAAAATGATCTGGGAGTACAAAACAATGTTTTGCCTCAGGTAATAGTTGATCCTCTTCCAGACTGGCCATTTGTATGTCCTGTCCCCATGTGAACTCCTTCATTTTCTCCATCTTTATTTAACCTGCCTTAGTCTCGTTTTTAATTGTGACTGCTGCTCGTCGCTGATAGCGGAGGATTTAAATAGTCGCTCATCTTCCAGAGAGCTATATTCATCCGCCTTCTATCCAAGGGCCTGCAAGCTGATCTTCCTAGGGAAGCTCCCTGCAGAGTTTCCCTTTTGAAAATCTCTGGGCGGCCTATGCCACAGGAACAGTTGTACTGTGAATGCTTTGCAGGTGGGGGGGTGCATACCCAAGGCCAGGACTGGCTCCTTTCCTATGGCACAGGTACTTGCCCTTCAGAGGGGAGAGGGCAGTTGTTGAAGGGTCCATGTACCCAATTGCCCCCATAAAATTTTCTGTAACAAACATGGGGGATTCTGAATGTACTACAGCATTTCTCTGACAATAAATGTTTTTTAGGACCCCTGTCTCCTTGTCCTTTTGCTAGTTTCTGTCAGGAAAGCTGGGCTTATAAAATTGTCTGTCTGGACCCCCCCTGCTCAAACTTTTGTTTCGATGCCTCCTTGGTACTCCCAACTTGGAATTGCTTTTTGACTTATTTTCCTGTAGTGAAGCCAGGGCATGGAGGTCGGGGCATCATTTTGCCCGGCCCTTGATTAGTGCTGAAGATCCCACAGTTTTGAAATATAGCAGAATGCCAACCAGATGGTTTCTTTAACAAGCATCTCAGTAAGATCCAGAGCACAGCATTCCCTAAAACAGGCCAAGAGAATTGGAGAAGGTCTGCCATAGAGGCAGAAATTAATAATAAAAAGCATTAAGTGCACGAGAAGCAAAAAGCTGGTGAGGGAGTACTCAGGGAGGGCAAGGAAATAGCAGAAAAAAATCAAACTTTTGTGCCTCTGAGCAACTAAAAAATTCTCTGTGATAATGGAGGATAGAATAGATCAAACTGACAAACTAGAAAGTAACAAGTCAGGATGCAATGGTCCTGAAAGAACTCAAATATGAAATTGCAGATCTATTACTAGTAATCAGGAATCTATCATTTAAAGCATCCCCAATGCCTAAAGAGTGGAGTGAGGCTGCAGGAATGATCTGGAAAGCTAACCTGTGAGCCAAAATGGTAGAAGCTATTCTTAAAATAACTGGCCATATAGATAGACATGGCTTAATAGAGAAAAGTCAACATGGCCTTAGCAAAGGGAAGGTGTTATTTAAAGGTATAAATCATGTAGATAATGTGCTTGAATTTTCTGAAGGCATCTACAAAGTCATAGGACAGGAGGCAGTATCTTACTGTGGATTAGTAACAGAGGAAACAGGTTAGGACTAGATGGAGAGAGGATTACAGGGATCTGTACTAGGACCAAGGATTTTTAATATATTCATAAATGATCTGGAAAAGGAAACAAGTCAGGTGCAAAGAAATTTGTAGGTGACACAAAATTATTCAAAGTTAAAACAGCAGCAGTTTCTGAGGAACTACAGAAGGATCTTGCGCGAGAGTAATTTTTTTAATCAGTGTACAATCAGGCTGTGGCAACTGTTGCCAGAGGGATGCGGTCAAGGTCAGTAACATAGGATTTAAAAGAGGTTAAAATCCATAAAACATTATTAGCCAGGTAAACATAGAAATGACGGCAGAAAAAGACCAATCGGCCCATCCAGTCTGCCCAGCAAACTCCCACACTTATTTTCCCATACTTATCTGTTTCACCGACTAGGTAGACTAGGGAACATAAGAACATGCCATACTGGGTCAGACCAAGGGTCCATCAAGCCCAGCATCCTGTTTCCAACAGTGGCCAACCCCAGTCACAAGTACCCAAACATTAAATAAATCTCAAACTACTATTGCTTATTGATTAATAGCAGTTTATGGATTTTTCCTCTAGGAACTTATCCAAACCTTTTTTAAACCCAGCTACACTAACTGCTGTAACTACATCCTCTGGCAATGAATTCCAGAGCTTAACTAAACACTGAGTGAAAAAGAATTGTGTCTGATTTGTTTTAAATGAGCTACTTGCTAACTTCATGGAGTGCCCCCAGGCCTTCTATTATCTGAGAGAGTAAATAACCAATTTACATTAACTTGTTCCTTTCATGATTTTGTAGACCTTTTTATATACCAGGGAAAGCCATTGCTATCCCTAGGAGTAAATAAACGTTTTGGGATCTGCTGGATACTGATGACCCAGACTGCCTGCAATCAGTCAGGATTCTGAGCTTATTGGATCTTTGGTCTGACTCAGCACGATAGTTCATGTCTTATGGATCAAATAACCACAATCTGTGCCAGACATTCTTCTAGAACTTTCTAGAAAAGGCCACATCATCTTTCACTACCCATGCACAGTGTTTCCCATGCTATCACAGCCTTATGGTGTTCCTTCATTGAGTGGAGGACAGGTGAACTGCTGTCTTCAGAAAATACCTGTTACAAATAAGCAGCTTGATTTTCTCTGAAAGCAAGCAATTCACCCTAGTGCACCTATGAGTTTCTCTAGCTCCTATCTGCTTTCAACAAAAAAGTGGAGGGAGACACAGCACACCCTGCCAACAGGTAGAAAATATTTTGATTGGGGAAACCCCTTTCCTAGCTTAGCTTTTTCAAACAGGAAAAATAACCTAAAATTATAAAAGTGGCTGTAGGTGAGATGAAGCTAGGCTGCAACATACAGTCCCTGCTATCAGGCCTGGCCAACTGCAGTCCTTAAGAGTCACAAACGGGCTTGATTTTCAGGATATCCACATTGCGTATGCATGAGGTAGATTTGCATGCACTTCCTCCGTTGTATGCATATTTATTGGGGATATCCTGAAATTCAGGCCTGTTTGTGGCGCACAAGGAGCAGAGTTGACCATCCCTGTGCTATCCCATCAGGATGTAACTGTGTGGACTAAACTTCACAGTGCAGTCTTGCAAATCTCACTGACGTTAATCCATAAGAGGTTGAGTGAGAGTGCCATAGCCCTAACATTAAGGGTCTTAACATGCCTCTAACATCAGGCCTGCCTGGGGATAACAGAAGGAGATGCAATTAGCCATCAACTTAGAAACTGTGTGTGTGTTGTCACCATGCTTCCAGGTTTATTGGGGTTAATGATAAAACTGGATGTGCTTGTCTGCTCCAGATCGATGTTGACAATTGTATTACAGTCCAAGCCATGAAGAGTCCTTTCACCTTTTGGAGATGTGGCCTATGGAAAAATGGTGGAAGGACAATTGACTAATTAAGATGAAAATCCAAGGCCTCGTTATGCAGGAACTTGGAATGGATGAGGAGCACCAGCCTGTTATGATGAAATCCGGTATACGGTGTATGTCACTAGGCCCTGGACTCCGTGCGTTCTGCCGGCTGAAGTGACTACCACAAAACTGGAAACTTTCAGGTCGAGAACTTGAGTTCACACATCTAGAGGCTAAAAAGGGCTTTCATGAACTCTGTCAGAACCACACTGATGGTCCATGACACTGGGGAACTTCATTTGAAGCAAGTCCCACATGCATCAGATAACCAGAGGCTGTAAATGGGGTTTCTTTCTACGGTTTGGTGATAGGGTTCGGCTCCTTGCAACCGACTGAAAGAGGTGAAAGGTATTGAGCAGTTTTTGTGTGGATGAGAGAAGGGATTTAAGACCTTGCCAGCGTACCAGATCACAAATGTCCATTTAAACCCATAAGCCCTGGTGACTTATTTTCTAGAAGATGGTGATTTTAGACACCTTTTGAGTGGATACTGCTGAGGGAGTAGACCATGGGTGGCCACTGCCAGTCCTCAGCCACAAACAGGCCAGGGTTTTAGGATAACCATAGTGAATATGCATGAGTTAGATATGCCTACAATGGAGGAAGGATATGCAAATCTATCTTCATTGTGGCTATCCTGAAAACCTGGCATGTTTGTTGCCCGTGAGGACCAGAGTTGGCTGCCCCTGGAGTAGACAGAATGAGAAGTGATCTAAGAAATGTGTGGTTGAACGCTTGGCAATTAAGATTTAATGCCCAAGAGCGCTATAAGATGAGTGATGAAATGCTGGCCAGCAGCGAGAGGGAGGGGGGATAATGACTGAGCTCAAGGTAGCGAAATGGTGTGATAAGAAGGTAGATGAAGCCAGAGGCCATGTTGGGATGCATAGGGAAAGGCATAACCAGTAGTAAAAAAGGATATGATAATGTTTTACAAATCATTGATGAGGCTTCATATAGAAAACTGCTATTGTGAAGGCTATACCTGAGAAAATAGAGTCTAGAGATGGTCCAGGGAGAGAGAAGCAAAATGGATATCAAAAGCCCTAGTAGCTGAGAGTGAAGGTCCTGAATAGATGTATACTCGGCAGTGGTGGTTCAGCCGTAACTGCTGTGGTGTGATTGCTTTGTGCTTCCAGGAATGTATTAGGATGGCCATGCTAGGAGTGGCAATTACAACCCTAAACAGTACTGGACAGACTGGATGGACCATTTTGGTCTTTATCTGATGTCATTTCCAACCAGCACAAGATAAGTCTGTGAGCCTTATCTTGTATATTCTTATGAAGGCATGAGGTCTGCAGGCAGCAATAGCCATGTAGCGGCTTATGATGATAGGTCATGCGGACCAGCTACTTCTCACAGTCCTCAACCTTTGGCAGTTGATGACACTCTGCCTCTTTCTTTGAGGTCCGGGGCTCCTACCAGGTGTATGCACGAAGTAGCTATCCAGGACTGGAGTATAGCATTGTACTAATGCTGCTTCCCAAAGAGGTCCAGCCTCTGAGAGTCACGTCCAGGGCTCACATGCCAAGAGTTCTCAGTTCCTTGCCCCTTTTAAGGATGGATTCTACTAAGGCCTTTTTACCAACTTGAAGTTAACATTGTGTCCTCTTCTGTCCATCCTGGAAGAAAAGATGTGTGTGCGCTGTCACCACGCCTTTAGGGGTAGCCAGGTATTTGAGGAAACAGAAAAAGTGCTCTGACTCCCCCTCAACCTGCAACTCTAAGGAATCACTCTTAGCCCTCCTTTGCAAACAGGTCAGGTTTTCATGAGATCCACAATGAATATGCATGAGATAGATTTGCATACAATGGCAGTGCATGCAAATCTTTCTCATGCATATTCATTGTAGATCCCTTGCCCAGAATCCTCTTTCTCCCCCACTCTACCCTTAGCTGCCAGCACTCTCCTCCTGCCCCCTATCTTCTCTCTTGAACTCCATCGCCACCCTGCTTCCTTTCTCCCCACCATCCACCTCTCCTCAGCATGCAGTCTCCTCTCTCTTGTGCCACACCTTAAAAGTGGGAATGTGGCAGCTGGAGGTTTGGGATTGTGCCATTCCCCCAGGGGGGTGACCAACTGGTGCTGGATAGCAGCGAAGGAGCATCAGTCCGGCTTCATTCCTGGTGCAATACCCTAGACCTGAGTTGATCTCTGTCCTCACTATTTTGCAAGTAGGGATCCTCTGTGCTTTTGTAGAATTCCAAAGCTGTTTTGTCTCAGCCAGTTTCACTGGGAGGCCATTTCATGCATCAGAACTGAGCAGTGCTGAGGAACAGGAAAAACTTTTGTCTTGGGTCCCATTTGACTTTTGACTCGGTATGTGTGGTGCTAAGACAGGAGTTGGTCAGTGCCAGAAGCTCAATGGGCCTGATTTGTCAAGCGATTACTTCAGAGATTCTCCTATTCAACGCTGCCTAAAATATACCAATATAGCAAATGTAATTTATTTCACTTACATAGACAGGCACTTATGTTCACCTGAACATTTATTTAATTAAATGTAAAGACTTCATGAAGAAAAGCACTGTTTGTCAGTGCCTTATTCCTAGCAAACGCTGCCTTAATGTTTCCAATCATCGGGCTTAGAAAGTTTGAGTCACCCTCTAATGTAAAAGAACTTACAACTCACTTCATAAATGAACACATTTCCGAGGAATGAATGGTCTTGAAGCCTGTTATGGTGTTTGCAGATTTCTACGACCTGAGGTAAGTACTGGCTTTCCATTTTACCTGTTTTGCTCTCTTAGAAGCACTTGCATTTCAAAAAACTTAAAAAAAATATATATATATATAAATATATATAATCTCAGAAGGTGAATCAAACTTAGGCAGAGTTTGCTAGGAATAAGGCACTGATAAACAACATGATGCAGTCCTGCTGCTTTTCTTCATGAGCTCTTTACATAGAACTAAATAAATTATATATGCATCCATCTACCTGTGCATTTACATCCCAACCTAAGTTTGGGACACTATTTATCTTTGCTGTTGCATATTTAAATTTGCTACTGTGTAGTTAAGTTTGCCCTCTCCGTCATGCCTGTTGCTCTCCTTTTCTGTGCATCTTCCTCTTGCACCTCCCAGTTATTCATGACCCTGTTTTTTTGTAACTGCTCTTTTCCTACTTCGTTATCCCCTGTTACATGTACACCGGCATGATATCTCTGATGATGGTCGGTCAAGAAAAACAGCAAATAAATAAATATATGCGCTATTTATTTTTTTCATGCATAAGGGTTTCTCAGCCTTCTGGGACCTCAGTAACTGAAGACTGGCTCTGAGAACAGCTTGGTGCACTAACAGTGAATATACCACACTCCACAGTCATCGCCAAGGTTTTTAATTCTTGTTTTTAGACAGACAGCAGCGGTTGATGGGGTAACAGCCCCCATTCAGCAGCGATCTGGAGACGCTGAAGTTTGCAGCTGGTGCTGACTTCTTTGTGCATGCATTCAGCCTTGCAGGTCACTGGCTAGTAGCTGGGACTGGGCTTTCCTGATTTTTCAGCTGAATACCACTTGTATTTTGAAGGAAGGGGCTGCAGCTTGCTTGCTGTGGGAACTGTCCATAAAAGGGAGCTCCACAAGCTCAATTAGCTTCAATTAAAAGTATTACACCCACATTGCATTACACAGATAATAATTCCCCAATATCACGGAAAAACCAGGAGTCAAGAAAAGGAGATCCATTACGCTCAGGTAGGACCCAAAGTCATCCATTCTTGACAGATGAGCAGCCAACAGGTATACCCCCCCCCACTCAAACAGGTCATTAAGAAATTCTTTACAATCCAGGATTACAGTGGGCTCTGGTAGAATTAGACCTGTGATAAGGAGACACACAATGTACCAAATGCAAAAAGAACAAGCCCTCTCTATATTAAAAACTGAGGAAGTTCTTAAAAAACATTGCAGTATTACCAGAAAAGAGAGAAAAAACACAATGCATGCAGTATTTCAAGATCCATAACCAAAAGAAAAATCTAATTGAGATGGATAACTCTGTCAACAGTGGCACAACTACAAACAGAAAGAGTAAAGTGAATAACAAATCTCAACTAATATCTCATAAGGAGTCCAGGAAAAGCAATAACCTTAAAGAGAGTACCTGGAAGGCTATGACCACAAATGCTCATAGTTTGGGAAATAAAATCCCAGATCTGCAGGCCCTAATGGCTGAGGCAGAATTGGACATTGTTGCTATCACAGAAACATGGTTCACAGAATCTCATGAATGGGATACAACAATACCAGGCTACAACTTGTTAAGGAAGGACAGAGAGGATAGAAAAGGGGGAGGTGTGGCTCTTTATGTCAGAAACAACATCCAAGCATCTGAGCTACAAGGAAGTTGGGGTAAAGAAGAAGCTCTATGGGTCGACCTAAAAAAAGGTGACGGAGTGTCCATTTATATTGGAGTGGTTTACAGGCCTCCAAACCAAAAGGAAGAGCTGGACAGAGATCTGATTGAAGACATCCATAAGATAGGTAAGAAGGGAGAAGTGGTGATCGTGGGTGACTTTAATATGCCAGATGTAGACTGGAAAATCCCCTCTGCAGAAACTAAAAATAGTAGAGCAATAATGGATGCCATGCAAGTATCTTTGTTCAAACAAATGGTGTTGGAACCCACGAGAGAAGGTGCTATACTCGACTTATTGCTCAATAATGCAGATAATGTCTCAGATGTCCAGGTGGGTGCCCACCTCAGCAGCAGTGATCATCGAACGGTATGGTTTAATATCACTAATAGAATAGGGAAAAGAACCACAAAGACCCGAGTTTTACAGTTCAAAAACACAGACTTTGAGGAAATGGGAAAGTACCTGGAGGAAGAACTTAAAGGATGGGAGAACGAGAGAGATGTGGATCAGCAGTGGACCAATCTAAAAGGAGCAATCACCAAGGCAACTGCTCTATATGTTAGAAACATAAAGAAAAGCAAAAGAAAATTGAAACCTATCTGGTTCTCAAAGGAGGTGGCTGACAAAATTAAAGCTAAAAGAACAGCATTCAAGAAATATAAAGGATCCCAAAGGGAGGAGCACAAAGAAGAATATTTGTATCAACTGAGGGAGACGAAGAAAACAATCAAGTTGGCAAAAAATCAAGCAGAAGAGAGGATTGCCAAGGAGATAAAAAATGGTGACAAAACATTTTTCAGATACATCAGCGAAAAGAGAAAGGTCCAAAGGTGGTATAGTGAAATTGAAAGGTGGTAATGATCAATGTGTGGAGACAGACGAAGAAATGGCAGAAATATTAAACGAATACTTCAGCTCTGTGTTCACTAAAGAAGACCCTGGAGAAGGACCATCTCTACACAACAAGAAACTGGAGGGAAGTGGAATAGATGAAAATCCTTTTACAGTAGAAAATGTGTGGGAAGAGCTAAAGAACCTGAAAGTGGACAAAGCCATGGGGCCTGATGGGATTCATCCAAGGATATTGAGGGAGCTCAGAGATGTTCTGGCGGGTCCGCTGTGTGACCTGTTCAATAGATCCCTAGAGAAACGGGAGTGGTGCCGAGAGACTGGAGAAGAGCGGTGGTGGTCCCGCTTCACAAGAGTGGGAACAGGGAGGAGGCTGGCAACTACAGGCCGGTTAGCCTCACTTCGGTGGTGGGAAAAGTAATGGAGTCTCTGCTGAAAGAGAGAATAGTGAACTATCTACAGTCCGGAGAATTGATGGACCAGAGGCAACATGGATTCACCAGGGGAAGATCCTGTCAGACAAATCTGATTGACTTTTTTGACTGGGTAACCAAGGAATTGGACCAAGGAAGAGCGCTCGATGTCATATACTTGGATTTCAGCAAAGCTTTTGATACGGTTCCGCACAGGAGACTGGTGAATAAAACGAGAAGCTTGGGAGTGAGTGACAAGGTGGTGACCTGGATTGCAAATTGGTTGACGGACAGAAGACAATGTGTGATGGTAACGGAACCTTCTCTGAAGAGAGAGCGGTTTTAAGTGGTGTACCGCAAGGATCGGTGTTGGGACCGGTCCTGTTCAATATCTTTGTGAGCGACATTGCAGACGGGATAGAAGGTAAGGTTTGTCTTTTTGCGGATGACACTAAGATCTGCAACAGAGTGGACACGCCGGAAGGAGTGGAGAGAATGAGACGGGATCTAAGGAAACTGGAAGAGTGGTCGAAGATATGGCAGCTGAGATTCAATGCCAAGAAGTGCAAAGTCATGCATATGGGGAGCGGAAATCCGAATGAACTGTATTCGATGGGGGGGGAAAGGCTGACGTGCACGGAGCAGGAGAGGGACCTTGGGGTGATAGTGTCTAATGATATGAAGTCTGCGAAACAATGCGACAAGGCGATAGCAAAAGCCAGAAGAATGCTGGGCTGCATAGAGAGAGGAATATCGAGTAAGAAAAGGGAAGTGATTATTCCCTTGTACAGGTCCTTGGTGAGGCCTCACCTGGAGTACTGTGTTCAGTTCTGGAGACCGTATCTACAAAAAGACAAAGACAAGATGGAAGCGGTACAGAGAAGGGCGACCAGGAAGGTGGAGGATCTTCATCGCATGACGTACGAGGAGAGATTGAAGAATCTAAATATGTACACCCTGGAGGAAAGGAGGAGCAGAGGTGATATGATACAGACTTTCAGCTACTTGAAAGGTTTTAATGATCCAAAGGCAACGACAAACCTTTACCATAAGAAAAAAATCAGCAGAACCAGGGGTCACGATTTGAAGCTCCAGGGAGGAAGATTCAGAACCAATGTCAGGAAGTATTTCTTCACGGAGAGGGTGGTGGATGCCTGGAATGCCCTTCCGGAGGAAGTGGTGAAGACCAGAACTGTGAAGGACTTCAAAGGGGCGTGGGATAAACACTGTGGATCCATAAAGTCAAGAGGCCGCCAATGAAGAGTGGGTGACTCGCCAGAATGATGGCTACTGCCTGGAGACAATACCCTTAGTCAATAAACATACACATGGTTACTGTGACTCCAACATCACTCTAAGATTCAACAGCAAGAGGAAATGTGGAAAAAAGGATTTGCACTCACAATGACGGGAGTAGCTGGCTTGTTACGGCGGTTACTACCCCAAACCAAATATCCAAATTACTACCTCCACCTTCCTCTATTCCTGATGCCTTTCAACTAGCTTGATCACTCCATTCTTATACTTCACTTTCAATGCATATCCAGCATAGTTCTCTGCTTCAACAGCAGGGGAAAAGAAAAACTGTTACTTCACACATCCAGCAGAGCTCTCTGCTTAAACGGCAGGGGAGAAGAAAAAAGGGTTCGCACTCACAAAGTGGGGAGTAGCTGGCTTGTTACGGCGGTTACTACCCCAAACCAAATGTACCTGATACTTCACTCTCGACGCATATCCAGCATGGCTCTCTACTTCAACGGCATCGGAGAAAGACTGATACATCACGAATTTCCAGCATAGCTCTCTGCTTCAACGGCAGGGGAAAAGAAAAACTGATACTTCACGCATATCCAGCATAACTTCAACGGCAGGGGAGAAGAAAAAAGGATTCACACTCACAAAGCGGGGAGTAGCTGGCTTGTCACGGCGGTTACTACCCCAAACCAAATGTGCCTGATACTTCACTTTCGATGCATATCCAGCATAGCTCTCTGCTTCAACGGCAGGGGAGAAGAAAAAAACTGATACCTCACGCATATCCAGCATAGCTCCCTGCTTCAACGGCAGGGGAGAAGATAAACAACCAATAAGGGCTAATAACATAGTCTGGGTAAAAACAAATAAGCATGGGTGTAGCTTGCTTATTGCGGCGGTTACTACTCCTACTACCTCTAACTAATCAAGCTAGATATTTCACTTGGATGCAGCTCCTCCACCGCTCTCTACATTAATGGCGGGGGTGGAAGGGAATTAGAACCAAGAGCTAAGAGAAACAGATAAGTATGGGAGAAGAAATGAGGGAAGCTTGCTGGGCAGACTGGATGGGCCATTTGGTCTTCTTCTGCCGTCATTTCTATGTTTCTATGTTTCTATAAAAAGTTATGGAGGAAGTAGACAAAAAGTCAGAAGTGCATGCTAAAAATCAGTGTTAATACCATTTCAACGTAAAAACTTTTTGTACACTTTATGCTGGTCAAATACTGACGGGCTTTTCCCTAACTCCATAATCCCTTTAGAAACAGGTAAGGTATTTACCTCCACCGAGGAAGCAGATGCTAAATAGACAAAGCTGTGACGGCTGCTGTCTTGGTTATACAAGATTAAATCAAGTCCAACTTTTGCTACCCCCCAAAAAAAATAGCCAAGAGAAAGTAAAGCAGCTGCTCAGCGAGGCTGCTGGAGAAGAGAAGGGCATTGCTACGGTGGCTGTGACCGGATCTGGTGCTGCAGTGGGGGATTCCAGATCCAGCCAACAGGTTTTCCTTCCTGGGCCATCCTTCCACAAAGCAAGGCCTTTTTTTCCCCCCGTTGAGATTCTCTTTTCTTCCTGGCGCTTTAGTAGTTGTAGCGATTGTAATGGTAGGATGGATAAAGGTTGTTGTAATGCCACTGCCGCCACTGCTCCATCTGCTCCCGGCTTCTCTCCTGCTGTTCTGTGGGGATAAGAGCAGAGAAGCAGGGAATTAACAGCTGCAAAACTCATGGGATGAGCAGTGGTCTCGGAGACACCCCCCCCCCCCCCCCCCCCCAGCCGGCTGCGTTTGCAGGATGAAGTACGTTTGCGCAGCATGGAGAGCGAGCATTGTGGGCATCCTGACAACCTGAATGGCTGGCGTTTGCAGAGGATGCGTTTGGGAACCACTGACCTGAAAGCAGATTTATAACAAACTTAAGGAAGTATATTGTAGGCAAAGCACAATTAAACTATGGAAGCTGTTGCCAGAAACTATGATGAAGGCTAGCTGAGTTTTAAAAGGTTTGGAGGTGTTCATTGCCCATTATTAGCCGAGCAGACTGGGGTGGCTCCAACTCTTGCTTCAGGGAGTGAGCAACATGGTCTGGACTTTCCTCCTCCACCTGACCCAGACTGGCCAGGGTCGGAGACAGCATGCTGGACCATAGCTCTGTCCCCGCATGGCACTTATGTTTAATCTAGCTGTGACATTTCCTTCACCGTGGATCACTTTGCATTGAAAACTTGTTCATATCAAATGATTAAATGAGAGAGGGCATCAGGAAATGAAAATGAAGTTATTTCTCACTGATGGAAGAATTTATTAACAGGGTTGCAGTGGATGACTCTGCTCTGCCTCAGATATGGCGGCCTCAGTCAAGTACCAAGGGGCCATCATCCAAGCCAAATTGCTACAGGTGTTGGCTCTCTGCTTCACTGGGGCTGTGAATCCAGTAGAGCAAGACCGACTCTTCCACTTGGTGTAGTGGGGGAAATTCCCTGTGCACTGAAATCCCAGCAGGATGGCACTAGTTCTGCTTTCTTCTGATGGGCACGTCATGCACCATCCAATCAGCCAATGGTGCAGGATGTGTCCACCTGAGAGGAGTTTAACGCACGGTCACAGGCTGCTATCTATCTCAACAAATTTACCCAGCAGTTAAAACTTCATAGTATGGATAAATTGTAAAAACAAAAACAGAGCTAAGAATTGCCCTGTTATATCAGAGCAAGGTCCATCAAGCTCTGCACCCGTCTCTGTGACGGTTTCCAGTCTAGGTCACAAGCAGGGGCAGATTGGGGGACTGGGCATTCCCTGCTGGGCCGGTCACTCTGGTCACAGTTTCTTGCCTCAGATTCCTGGCCCATAGCCAAAGAAAAGGAGAGAGGCTGTTGTGGCCCAAAGAAAGGCTTGGTGGGGCCACAGCAGAGCCCATCCTGCTGCAGCCTGAAGAGAGGCCTGCAGGGCTAGGCAGACCGTACCCTCCCCCGGAGCAGTACAGCTGCAGTGCTGCCAGTAGCAATGGCATCTTCCTACTGCCCATCAGTGAAAAACAGCAAGACCATTCTGCAGTGGCCTAAGACAGGAACCAGAAGAAAGGGGAGACCTGAAAGTGTGAGTTTGTGTGTATGAGAGAGAACAAGAGAGCCTGTGTGTGTGTGTGTGTGAGATAGCGAAAAAGCCTGCATATGTTTGAGTCTTTGTGTGTATTAGAGAGTGAGAGAGCCTGTGTGTGTGTGAGAGAGAGCAAGAGAGCCTGTGTATGTGACAGCATATATGTGTCAGAGCCTGTGTGTGTGTGAGAACAAGAGAGCCTGTGTATGCTACAGCATATATGTGAGTCAGAGCCTGTGTGTGTGTGTGAGAACAAGAGAGCCTGTGTATGCAACAGCATATATGTGAGTCAGAGCCTGTGTATGAGACAGCATATATGTGAGTCAGAGCCTGTGTGTGTGTGAGAACAAGAGAGCCTGTGTATGCTACAGCATTATATGTGAGTGAGAGAGCCTGTGTATGTAACAGTATATGTGTGAGTGGTGAGGAGAGAAGATAGTGTGTGCGGCCCCCCACCCACCAATCCACAACAATCTGAGGGTGACAAAATAAAAAGATCCCAGATATGGAAAGCTGGAGATTTTTAATCCTATTAAATTTAAATTTTTGAGTGTTGTTTTATGTCTGCTGTTTTGAAAAATTTGGTGTTTGGGAAATAAAAATCATTTATGTGAGTTTTTTAATTATTGGATGTTTGTTGGCTGTTTTGACATTTATTCTTTTTATTAGTATGATTTTAATATTATGTATGATGTTTTATATCTCTTTATTTTATTGCTCGATGTTTTGTGAAGAGTGAGGTTGATTCTGTTTTTTCATTGTTCCACTGGCTTGCTGTGGTTTCCACAGCATGTGTGCAAGTGAATGAGCCAATGAGCATATGTGTGAGCAAGAGGAATATTTAAGCCAGTGAGTGACCAAGAGAGAGTCAGTGAACGTGTGTGTGTGACAGCATGTAAGCCAGTGAGCATGTGTATAAGAGAGACTATAAGGGAGTTTGTGTGAGAATATGTGTGTTAGAGAGTGTGCATATATGAGAGGGAGGAGAAAGTTTGTGTGCACACCTATTCCAGACTAGTCCTTGACAATCTAAATTTCCTGGGCATGGAGAGCAGGGAATTTTTGTATCTGTCTGTGCTCTGCGTGGGTGGCTGAGGTGAAGTATTCTGCTAGGGTGTAGTTTCTATAACCGCTTGGCTTGTTCTGTTTTCCTAATAGCAGATGTATTGATCTTAGTGCCTGGTATAATAATTTGCAGGGTTGACGTTTCATAGGTAGGGTTGTTACAGTCTGAGTAGCTTTTCGTCTAGTAACTTGTCCAAGCCTCTTTTAAAGCCCGCTATGCTAATGGCCTTGATCGCGTCTTCCGGCAAAAGATTCCACAGCTTGATAGTGCATTGAGTGAAAAAAAGGTACTGCTGCTTGTTAATTTCATGGTGTGTGCTTTCATTTTAGTATTATTTGAAAGGGTAAATGACAGTCCTTTATTTACCTGTTCCACCTCACTCATGATTTTATATCCTTCTATCATATCCCCTCTCCAGCTGTCTCTTCCCCAAGCCTGTGTAGCCTCTCAGCACAGGAGAAATGTTCCATCCCCTTTATTGTTTTTATCACCCTCCTATGCACCTCTCTTTGTCCACAATTATTTTTTTTTTGTTTTAGATTTGGTGATCAGAACTGCACACAGTACTCAGTGCAATCACTCCATGGAGCAATAGAGACAAAATATTTTCTGTTTTATTCTCCATTCCTTTTCAGGTCATTCTTAACATTGTTTGCTTTTTTTTTTTTTTTTTTTACCACAGCTGCATAGCGAGCAGAGGATTTCAGCACATTGTACACAGTGCCCGTGAGGTCCTTTTCCTGGGTGGTGACTCCCCTTACGGAGCCCAGCATCGTGTGCCTGTAGCTGGGGTTATTTTTCCCTGTGTGCATCACGTTGCACTTTTCCACTCAGATGAGTCTCACAAGGTCCTGCTGCAGTTCTGCGCAAGTCTCACAAGGTCCTGCTGCAGTTCTGCGCAATCCACTTCTCTTTTAACAACGTTAAATCATTTTGCGTCACCTGTAAATCTGATCACCTTACTCGTGGTCCCCTTTCCCAGATCATTGATGAATATGCTAAACAGCGCAGGTCGCTATGGTACTCCATACCATTCAGAAAAACTGACCATTTAGTCCCACTCTCTGTTTCATGTATTTTAGCCACTTCCCAATCTACTGTAGGACGCTGCCTCCTATCCCCTCTTGTATTTTGTTCTGCGTTGCAAGAATTTGCTAAATGTTGTGACATCATTCTCAGCTCAGAATAATTAGCATTCACTGATCAGGGGCCACGAGCTTTGCTGGATCGCGCATTATAAAAACGGTAACAGTCCAGCTCCGACCGGTGTGCAGTCGTTATGCTATAATGATTACATAATGTATTTGTTTTTGTTTTTGGGGGCAGGGGGTGGTTATTCAGGCGTTAGAATGGTCAGATCATCAGTAAGTCCATCATGTCCTGCTTCACGTAACACCTCTTAGTGCTGTGTAACCTTTGCACTGTCCCTCTCCCAAGCTTACTGGAGCCGCTCTGAAGTGCCCCCATTTTGTGGACGTTTGCATCAGGAAAAACCAAGTGGCTCTGCTCTAACCAAGCCTTCAGTTGCTTTATAAAACAAGAAAGCCACAAATGGCACCCTGGCTGGCCGACCGAGGTAAAGCGCCTGATTGCACGTGCTGTGGTTTTCAGCATGTTGACAAGGTGCAGCAAATCAGAGGTAATATGGAGCCATCTTCCCACAGCCATCTCAGAGAAACTGCCCACAGTGGGTGCCTTCCCTGGACAGAAAGTAATGGGTGGTGAATTGGAAATTCCATCTCTGGCCCTGCTTTCTGATTCTGCCCGGAGCTTCTCTTGATCCCAGGGTCAGTGCCCTGTGCTGCGCCCCCTGGGCCTGTAAAAAATAAATAAATAAAGCCCAGCTCCCTCTAGCAATCTATATTTTTAATAAGTGGCACCCGAGGCCCACTCCCCCCCCCCCCCCCCCGGGGAATCTATGGTCAGTGAAAGGGTATTAGGTACCCTAGGCAAACTTTACAGCCTTGCACAATGCCTGTCCCCCCACACACACCCTCTACAACCACCCTTCACAATTAAATTAGGCATTTATAACATTCAAAAGTACTCTTCTGAAGCAAAAATATCACTTACAATGTGCGTATTGTATTTACATGCACTGCTGTGGTACCAGCCAGAAAACAAAAAAGACTCTTGCAACTCCTATGGATTTAGACTTTTTGTAATGTGTGTTGGGTGTGGGCTTGGTCCTTAGAAAGCCATGAATAAATGGAATTATCATTACAATATAGTAAAACGTCCATACCAAAGCAACCCGAACTGCCAGTACCCAAACAGTAACAACCTTATCTATGAAAAGGCAACAATGCACATATTACACCAGGCCCTATAACACCAATACACCTCCTATTGGGAAAATAGAACAAGCCAGGCTGCTAGAGATCCCTACACAGAAGTTACTTGCCAGAAAACTACCATATCTGTCACATACGCAGAATACAGATAGACCCTGACCAAATACAGAATAAAGAGACCAGAAAGAATAAATAGAACGTGCAGGGAAAAACTGAACTGGAACCCATGACAAGCCAACCTCTATATATAGAGCAACAATGGAAAAACAGAAACATTATCATTCTTCATAAAACATTAAACAATAAAATCAAGAAATATAAAACATTAATCATAATAGTAAAGTCATATTCATAAAAATAGCATTTCAAACCAGTTAATGAATAGAATATCCAAAATTTCCCAAACACCAATAAAATATTTCAAAACAGCAATCAAACACCAAGCAATAATTAAAACAAGGATAAAAAAAAATCTCCATACCTGGGAACATTTTATTTCCAGATGCCCCAAGATCGTCACGGATTAATGGGGGAGAGGAGGGGAAGGCTCATACACACACACACACACACACACACATCCCAGGCAGGCTCCCATTCTCACAAACATACACACACATCCCAGACAGGCAGCATTCTCACAAACATACACACACACATCCCAGACAGGCAGCATTCTCACAAACATACACACACATATCCCAGGCAAGCAGCATTCTCACAAACACACACACACAACCCAGGCAC
Source organism: Rhinatrema bivittatum (assembly GCF_901001135.1). Classification (NCBI taxonomy): domain Eukaryota; kingdom Metazoa; phylum Chordata; class Amphibia; order Gymnophiona; family Rhinatrematidae; genus Rhinatrema; species Rhinatrema bivittatum. Next base: position 10,422,516 of record NC_042623.1, on the reverse strand, counting down.
ACAAAAACATATCCTAGGCACAATCCCATTCACACCCACATATCCCAGGCAGGCTCCCATTCATATGTACACATAGGCAGGCAGGCAGGCTTCCTCTCACAGACACACACACAGAGGCAAGTTTCAATTTTCACAAATATACACACACATCTTCAGCAGGCTCCCATTCTCACAATCACACATATCTTAGGCAGGCTCCCATTCTCACACACACACATACATATATCCTAGGCTGGCTCCCATTCATACACACACATAGGGAGACAGGTTTCTTCTCTTATGCACAAACCTACAGGCAGGCTTTCTCTTTCTCACAAACACACACACATAGGCAGGCTTCCTCTTTCACACACACACCTATCCCAGACAGGCTCCTATTCACACATACACAGACATATATCCCAGACTAGCTCCCATTCACACATACTCATAGGCAAGCTTACTCTCTTACACACATTTGCAGGCAGGCTTCCTCTTTCACACAAGCACACACACACAGGCTTCCTCTTTCACACAAGCACACACACACAGGCTTCCTCTTTCACACAAGCACACCCACAACCCACGCAAATCCCCATTTATACACACACACAACCCAAGCAGGCTCCCATTCTAACATACACACAAACACACACACACACATATCCCAGGCAGGCTCCCATTCTCACAAACACACACACACACATGCCAGGCAGGCTCTCATTGACACACACATATATACATTACTCCTGTCACTAAATGACACAATTCTTCAAGGATTCGACAAAGGACTAAGTTACATTTTATTACTCCTGGACTTGTCAGCCACCTTTAACACAGTCAACCATTCCATCTTACTCGACAGACTATCCGAAATAGGGGGTAACAGGCACTATACTAAATTGGTTCACCTCCTATTTATCTCAAAGAAGTTTCCAAATAATATATAACAAACTACTATCAAATAAAGTGAACCTAAATACAGGAGTCCCACAAGGATCTGCCCTGTCAGCTACACTTTTTAACATCTATCTCCTACCAATCTGTCACACACTAAATCGCCTAGGCCTGACTCATTTCCTATACGCTGATGACGTTCAAATACTGGTTCCAATACAGAATACTCTTGAAGAAACCTATGAGAAAATAATCATCTATCTCACAGAAATCAAACAATGTCTTTCCACCCTAAAACTCATAATAAACATTGAGAAAACCGAACTAATCATCATTGACAAAAAAGTCAACCACCCAAAACTGAAAACCCAAAAACAATAATCTCTCCTGTTGATCATGCTAGAAACCTTGGAATCACCATAGACAAAGAATTATCATTCAAAACCCACATAAATAAAAATAAAGAAGGTTATCACAAATTACTGACACTCAGACGTCTTAAGCCTTTCCTCACACAGAATGATTTCAGAACTGTCCTGCAACGTCTTTTATTTTCAAACTTAGACTACTGCAATACCCTACTCCTTGGCCTACCTCTTTCTACCATCCGTCCTCTCCAAATATTGCAGAACGCAGCCACCAGAATTCTTACAGGAACTAAGAAACAAGAGCCTCAACCCTCATCTCTTTACACTAGCTCTCAATAAAATACAGAATAGACTACAAAGTTTTAACAATCCTCCACAAAATAATCACAGGACAACAAAACTACTGGCTAACCAAACACATTGAACTTCATGCTCCGAAAAGGAGCCTCCGCTCAACGAATAAAGGCCTCCTCAAAATCCCTCACGTAAAAGCCACGCATCTGCTATCAACACGTGAGAGAGCTATATCCATCGCCAGCCCTTCACTATGGAGCTCTTTACCTTTCAATCTAAGAATTCAACCAAACACCAAAATCTTTTTAAAAAAGTTAAAAACCTGGCTTTTCACCAGAGCCTACTCAGACGCACTCAACCACCACCAACAACAAACTCCCACATAATACAACATCAAGAAAACTGAGATACTAGCTTGTCCACCCATGAACTCTGAACACAACCACGCAACCCACGAGACACCACTTAAGAAGTTTTCCAATATATAACTTCCTTTTCATTCCTGTTGATGCTACCATTGTTACCTAACTTTTTCTACTATTATACTCTCTATTGAAATCCTGTTGTTACTTTTTCCGACCTATTTTGATTAATGTAAACCATTATGGCGAAACCGAATGAGGTATACAAAACATATTAAATAAAAAATAAAATATTCCAGACTGGCTTCCATTCATATGCACACGGCAGGCAGGCTTCCTCTCTCACACACATACAAACACACACAGAGGCAGGCTTCCATTCTCAAAACACTCAAACACACACACATCCCAGGCAGGCTCCCACTGACACACATACATACACACATAGGGAGGCAGGCTTCCTTTCTTACACACTCACCTACAGGCTGGATTTCTCTTTCACACAAACACACACACAGGGGAAGGTGTCCTCTTTCACACAAACACACACAAACTAGACAGGCCCCCATTTACACACACACACACATCCCAGTTAGGCTCCCATTCTCACAAACACATATACACACATATGTCAGGCAGGCCCCCCATTCTCACACACACATCCCAGGCAGGTTCCCATTCTCACACACACACACACACACACACATATCCCATGTAGGCTCCCATTCTCACACACATCTATTCCAGGCTGGATCCCATTCTTACACACACATATGCAGGCAGGCCACCATTCACACACTCACAGGCAGGCAAGCTTCCTCTCATACACACACCCAAGGCAGGCAGGCAGGATTCCTCTTTCATACATACACCCACACAGGTAAGTCATACGGCTTTTCCTCTTTGGCCACCAGCAGCCACACAGTCTCTCCTCTTCGTCTGCCTATGGGTTGGGCCCCACTGGCAGCCCTAAGGCCTTTCCTGCCATCACTCCCCCTGGGTGTGTTACCCCATGCAAATGCACGGTATGCACATGCTGTTGCGCCAGGCCTGCTCAATCCAGCTAAAACCACTGTGGCTGGAGGGTGGAAATTCTTCATACAGTTTACCTGAGTAAAGACTTGCAAAACTGTCCTCAGCATGTAAGGAATGGGGAGGCAGTTCCCAGCCCTTGGATTAAATACTGCTGCGATTGCATTGTGCATGTGGGTGAAAGCAGTAATACTCAGGATTTAGAAAATCTCATTTTTGTTTTCAAATAGTCCTGTTCTTTTTGGATAGCATTCTGTGTAAGTAAAACTGAGCAAGAAGCTGGAGCGTAAAAATGAGTTCCCTGCCCCGTTCCTGGTGCCCTTCACTCCGCCCCAGTTCTTGTGCAGTTGTGCGGTGCTGTACAAGCCGCTACCTGAGCTCCTCCTGGCTTCTTTGCACCACCTCCTCTCTTCCTTACCGTCTTGATCTTCCTCTGCATTGTTCTCATATTCGTTTCTCTGCTCCTCATAATACTCCCGTCTGCGCTCATCTGCGGCTTGTCTCTGCCGGTTTTCAGCTGGAAGAAAGTTTTCCATGGGGGTTAACATTGGAAAGATTTCAGCAAGCCAGAGAGGAGATTAAACTCTCGGAAACTACAGAGAAACCTACGGGTTTGGTGTACAACGGTATCATGTGGTGCTGGCTCTTATCAGAAGCCCAGGAAGACCTGGTACTGCTTCCCAAACCTGGCTCAGGGACCCCCCCACAGTCAGTTGAGTTTTCAGGATATCCACACTGAATATGCAGGAGATAAATTTGCATAGACTGAGTCTCCATGGTATGCAGATTTATCTCAAGCATATTTATCTTCTATATCCCGAAAATCTGACTGGCTGTAGGGTCCCCAGGATAGGTTTGGGAAGCCCTAAATTAGGCAAACTGGTAAATTGCCTAGAGTGCCAAAATTTGGGGGGGTGTCAAAAATCAGCTAGAGTTTTGCCCAGAGGAATGACAATACTGCCAAAGAAGGGAGCACTGTGCTAGTGCCACCACCACCCCTGCTAGGAGGGGCTGCTGTGCTGGAGCTGCCACAACTGGGTAGGTGGGCTGAAGGGGAATATTTCTGACCCCAGGCAGACATCCCACCCATATCTACAAGACAAAAAGGGGATTCCCGGGGGAAGACATGGAACAGTGAGGTTTACCATTTATTGAATGCAGAAGAAATATTGTATTGCCCCAAAGAGAGAGTAAACTGTGCTAAGACCCAGTGAAGGAGCAGGGTCAGGTTCTCAACTAAGCTGTTCTTTTGATGATCCTGAGCAGCACTGCGGCATTGACCTGCCTGTGATCGTACAGACTGCCTGCTTTTTAGGAGACACTATGGGGCAGATTTTCAAAGGGGTACGTGCGTACCCCCCGAAAACCTGCCCCAAGCTCCCCTGCGTGTGCCGAGCCTATGTTGAATAGGCTCGGCGGTGCGCGCAAGCCCCAGGACGCGCGTAAGTCCCGGGGCTTTCCTGGGGTGGGGGGGCGTGTTGTGGCCAGCGTGTCATCAGGGAGCGTTCTGGGGCAGGGCCGTGGGCATGGTTCCGGCCTGGGGGCGTGGCCGCGGCCTCCGGACCAGCCCCCAGACCGGAACATGGCCTAACTTTTGGAATAAAGGTAGGTGGGGGATTTAGATAGGGCTGGGGGGGTGGATTAGGTAGGGGGAGGCTATGCGCATATCTTTTAAAATCCGGCGTACTTTTTAAAAATCTGCCCCTATGAATTCTCTCTTCCTTTATATTTTCTTTATTTTATATCTTTATTTACGCAATTTTTACATATTGACCAATTAAACGAAAACTTGGCATAGAGATCAAATGTAAATAGGAAATAAACTTTGAGGAAATATAAGATCTCTAATACTTTCTTAGACCACAAATGTGGGGAATCCAGCACAGAAATACGAGAAGAAATATATTTTCCCATAAGCAGAAAACACCAAACGATAAGGGAGAAATCTTCAAATTATTGAACACCTTGCGTCACGGGGACTATTGATTAGCTGCTGAGAGCACAAGACCCTGCCTCCTTCTATCATTGAGGAAAACATTTAGTTGGGAGGGGTCAAAAATCATATTTAACTTCCTGAAATTTAACAACATACTTACAGAGGAAATATGGCCAAAACAAAGCCCCCCAGTTTAAAACAGCTGCACGCATTAATAGAAAACGTTTCCTCTTAAATTGGGTCAATTTAGCTACAACTGGAAACGTATGAATTTTAAACCCTAAAAGGGGGATATCTTACGAAGAAACAACTTCAAATAAAGTCTCGGTTGTAATTTAAAGCAAACGTAACAAGCTAGGTAGAACAGACAACTTCTTCATCTGCAGAATTTTCAAGAAATGGTGAGAGATGTGATGATTCAAGTGGAACAGCAGGATCTTCTCTTGCTTGAATATCCTTACAATTAACCGGAAAATAATAAGCTTTAGATATTAGGGGAAGCAAGCTCTCTATAACTTTTAAATTTTCCAAAAAATATTTACTTAACATCTCTTCAGGAGAGACCAGTTTTTTCTTTGGAAAATTAATAATCTTAATGTTCCGACGACGAATGACATTTCCAAGATTTTCTATCTTGTTTTCTATATACAAATGACCAGAAGAAACAACTTCAACAATTTTTTGTTAAACTATCTCCTTAGTTTCCCAAGAGTCAACTCGCAAAGAAATTTCCAATAGTTGAGATTGTGAAGCTTGAAAAGTATTAAACAAGTCTTGTTGTTGTGAGACAAATTGAGCAACTTGAATGGAAAATGTTGTTATGGCTTCCCAAATTATATCCAAAGTAATATTAGGAGGTTTAACCATAGGTGTAAGCATTACCTCTTTAGAGATAACCCCTTCCATAGAGGTTGAAGAAGAAAAGGGAGCAGGCAAACATTCAGCCCCTTGCACACACCAGCCAGATTCCCCATGGCTCAACTCCGTCATTTGGGCATTTCCTGATGCCGCTACAGCTGGCATTAAGATGTCATCCGGTCACATCGAAGACAACACACTTTCTTCAACAATGACCATAATGACCATGGGGGGGCCCAGGTTGAGGAGGAGCTCGGTCCTGGAGTCAAAGATAGCTCAAAGTCTGGGACTGCCGCTGACAAACCTTTGCTCGGCAAACTGTCCAAAGATTGCTCTACAAGGTCTGAAGAAAGATCTCAGCTCCGGAGAAGATATTTATCCATCGGGCCAACTGGCATAGAAGTTTCACTCTTGCTTTGCCCTTCTTCTTGCCCATGAAAGAATAAGCGAAAAAGGTAAGAAGATACAACTTCAAAATGCAGGTAAGAGGGAGTCAACGGAGCTAGTTCCCTAGCGTGTGGTCATCTTGGATTCCTCATGCCAAAGAGGTAAAGTGAGGTGACAAAACATTTTTCAGATATATTAGAGAAAGAAGGAAGGTCCATAGTGGTATAGTGAAACTGAAAGATGACAAGGAACAATGTGTGAAGAGAGATAAAGAAATGCCAGAACTGTTAAACAAATACTTCAGTTTGGTGTTCACTAAAGAAGACCCTGGAGATGGACCATTGCTCGTTGACAAGATCATAGATGGGAATGAGGTAGATGAAACTCCATTTACGGAACAGAATGTATGGGAAGATTTAGGCAATCTGAAAGTGAACAAGGTCAAAGGGTTGGAGAGATGTACTGGCAGGTCTGCCGAAGGACTTTTTCAATAGATCCCTGGAAACAGGAGTGGTAACATGAGATTGGAGAAGAGCGGTGGTGGTCCTGCTTCATAAGAGTTGTAGCAGAGAGGAGGCTGGAAACTACAGGCCGGTTTGCCTCTCATCAATGGTGGAAAAATTAATGGAGACACTGCTGAAGGAAAGGATAATTAACTATCTACAATTTGGTGAGTTGCTGGACCCGAAGCAGCATGAATTCATCAGGGGAAGGTCCTATCAGACAAATCTGATTTTTTTTTGATTGGATGATTAGAGAATTGGATGGAGGAAGTGTGCTTGATGTGATCTACTTGGATTTCAGCAAGCTTTTGATACTGTCCCGCATAGGAGCCTTGTGAATAGAATGAGAGGCTTGGGAGTGAGCACCAAGGTGGTGGAGTGGATTACAAACTGGTTGATCAATAGGAGATAGTGTGTAATGATAAATAGAATTTACTCTGAAGAGAAAGTCATGTTAAGCGGCATGCCACAGGGATTGGTGTTGGGACCAGTTCTGTTCAATAACATTTTGAGCGATATTGCAAAAGGGATAGAAGGTAAAATATGTCCATTTGTGGATGGCACTAAGATCTGCAAGGAGTAGAGAGAATGAAAAGAGATTTAAGAAAGCTGAAATAGTGGTCGAAGATTTGGCAGCTGGAATTCAATAAAAAAAAATACAACCTCAGAAAGCTATTCCCCCTTTTTTAAATTAACAAACAAAACAAAACACAGGGAAAAGGGACAATCTTTATGAATAGACTCTTGTCCAGTATCTTTATGGGTAATGTCCAAAGGGAAGTACCTTAATATTAATATATCCGTTTTTGCTTTTAAATTTTATGCGTGAGCTTAGTGCTGATGTGGCTATTGCATTGTGTATATATTCATAACATACTGAGTCTTATTGAATCCACTTATATGAACTCTCCTTCATAACCACAGGCCTTAACAATGTCTTTAAATGGCTAGATATCATGTATCCAGAATCTTTATAGAACCGCCTATTGCTAGGAAGGCTCATGTCACCAACTTAACTTATTATGAATACTCTGATGTCTGGTTGCTGAATTCTTAAAGATACCGGACAAGAGTCTATTCATAAACACTGTTCCTTTTCCCCGTGTTTTGTTTTGTTAGCTGGAATTCAATGCCAAGAAGAGCAGAGTCATTCATCTGGGGTGCAGTAATCCAAAAGAGCTGTATGTGATGGGGGGTGAAAGACTGATGTGCACAGAGCAAGAGAGGGATCTTGGGGTGATAGTGTCTGGCGATCTGAAGATTGTGAAACAATGTGACAAGGTGATAGCTAAAGCCAGAAAAATGCTGGGCTGCATAGAGAGAGGAATAACCAGGAAGAAAAAGGAGGTGATAATCCCCTTGTACAGGTCCTTGGTGAGGCCTCACCTGGAGTATTGTGGTCAGTTCTGGAGCCTGTATTCAATGACACCGAATCCAAGCCAATCCCCCTCCCCCACAGAGTTCCACAAGGCTCTTCCCTAACCTCCACTTTGTTCAACATCTATATGACCCCACTATGCAAACTCCTCAACGAAGCAGGTCTCTTGCATTACATATACGCTGATGATGTACAAATCTTACTCCCAATCAAAGACTCCATCGATCACACCTTAGAGCATTGGAACACACACCTTTCCTCATTAAAGCACCTACTATCACAACTATCTCTTACCCTCAACCACGCAAAAACTGAAATCTTACACATATCCAGCAAACCCCCCACCTACCATCCTCTACTGCCCCCTCCTCACAAGATCTTACAAACCAAACACTCTCTATAGTCAAAAACCTTGGCATCATGCTCGACAACCAACTGAACTTCAAGAAACACATCAACAACCTGCTAAAAGACGGATTTTACAAACTCCAAATCCTAAGAAAGCTCAAGCCACTGCTATACCCTCAGGACTTCCGAACAGTGCTACAGGTCCTTCTCTTCTCTAAACTTGACTACTGCAATGCCCTACTACTAGATCTCCCAGCCTCCACCTTCAAACCCATTCACCTACTCTAAAATGCTGCGGCCAGAGCACTCACAAACAGCAAAAAATCAGACCACATCACACCCATCCTCAATGACCTATACTGGCTTCCAATCCCTCAGAGAATTCATTACAAAACTCTAACCATCATCCACAAAATCCTCCACAACAACTGGCTGCCCACCCCCCTTCTCATCCATATTCCCACATGGAATCTTCACTCCTCAAACTCCGGCCTCCTACAAACGCCGCCCCCTAAAGCCTCTCAATGGATATCAACAAGGGAACGAACATTTTCTTTTGCCGGCCCCATCCTATGGAACAAACTCCCCATAGAACTAAGAACAGATCCGTCCACCCAGTCTTTCAAGAAAAACCTTGAAACATGGTTATTCCGCAAAGTTTTTCCAACATCAATCACGAACCAACCCTAAACCAGACCCTAACCCTGCTCTCAAAGCAACCCCTTCAAGACAAGCCCCCTAATACCGTCTTTGATACAAAATATACCTAATGATAATTATTGCTACTATGTTACTCTAATGCTAACTATTGCTATTATATTACTATTTATGCCTTCTCTAATGCTCTAATGTTACTCTAATGCTAATCATTGCTATTATATTACTATTTATACTATCTATACTATCTATTCCTTTTGTTACACTATTATTATTTATGCTATCTACTCCTCCATTGATGCCAATGGTTTCCACTACTGGCACTGTCTTTACCCATGTTGCTGCTATAACATCCTACTACATTTCTCTAATCTTTTACTGTACCTGACAAAAGGAATGGACTTCCTTCCTGCACCTTTCAAACTATTTGTAAACCGATGTGATATGTAAATCAAACACCGTTATATAAAAACAAACAAACAAACAAACAAACAAATAAATAAAAAGGATGGAGACGGTACAGAGAAGGGCGATGAAAATGGTGTGGGGTCTGAATCAGAAGACCTATGAGGAAAGGCTGAAGGATCTGAATATGTATTCCCTGGAAGAGAGGAGGTGCAGGGGAGACGTGATACAGACCTTCAGATACCTGAAAGATTTCAACGATGTATGGACTTCAAAACTTTTCCATTGGAAAGAAAACAACAGAACTAGGGATCATGAAATGAAACTCCAGGGGGTTGTCTCAGAACCACCGTCAGGAAATGGATGCTTGAAATGCCCTCCTGGAGGAGGTGGTGAAGAAGAAAACAGCCAAAGAATTCAAAAGTGCATGGGGCATGGAATAAACACTGTGGCTCTCTAAATGTTAGAAGACAGAAATAAGATAAGCGTGCATGGGGGTAACTTGGTGGTGCAGCGGTTACTACCCTTAACCAAATAAATCTTGATACTTTTGATGTAGTATCAAGACTGCTCTCTGCTTCAAAGGCAGGGGAAAAGGGGAATTCAATTTAGACAACAACCAACCAGGGCTCTGACTTTTACCATCTGTGGAATTGATTAGCAGGGGGGTAACCAGCACAGTGTAGTGGTTACTGCCCTTAACAGGAGGCATGGGATTACCACCATTAACCAATCAGCCTTGATGTGTTTGATGCAACTGCAACATTGATCTCTGCTTCAAAGGAGAGGGGTGAGGACTAAAAGGAAAGAGAAATTTGGATTCAGGAACAACCCACACCAGCCCTGACTTTTTTTTTACAGTCTGGGATACTGATGTGCAGACATTAATGAGCAAACCCAGGACTGCTTCTACAGCCAAGCTCACAAGCAAAGCCCGTCAAGCAGCACCTGGTGATACATGGGAATAACCTGTACGGCATGGCAGATACCACCATGGGAAGCTTGCTGGGCAGACTGGATGCACCATTGGTCCTTTTCTGCGGTCATTTCTAAGTTTCTATTCTTAGAGTAATTGTTGCTCTCTATAGTCACCCCAGTCAGTATGAGTTTCCCTTTTCTTCTCTTCTATCTTGCAGCCACCTTGAATCCTCTGTGTTTGCACCCTGAAGTCCAGCAATGTCCCTGTCCCCCCAGGGACTCTGATGTTGGTCCCGAGTTGATTACCCAGAGCTTCACACCATGACCCCGTTTCCCTCCACTGAAAAAGGACGATTGCCATGCACCATCAATACCCGTCAGGCACCTAAAGGTCTGCCCCACATCCCCCCTCTCTCCTCCCCCTCCCTCAGTGCATCTCATTTGTATGTTAATTTATTTATTTATTTATTTAACAGTTTTTTATACCGACCTTCATGGTAGATAACCATATCGGATCGGTTTACATTTTAACAAGGGAAAACTAAGGTAACAATTCTGGTTAATAATAGATAACAAAGGAAAAAGGAATAAGTCAAAGTTACAATCAACAAGGAATGGAAAAAACTTGGAGGCTTAAAGACAAGCTGGAAGGAAGATAAAGGCAGGTAGAATAAATATAACGTGATACGAATAAATAGAAATGAAAAATGTATTTCCTTCTCACCTAAGTTAATGATGCCTGTTAATTAATTGGATGTCAGAGCATCCTGTAATTAATTGGATATCAGAGCATCCTGTAATACCTCTAATACATGGGGGGAAGGGTTCAGGAACCTCTCAGGGACAGGGGAGCTGAGCCCCACATCCTTCCTGTCAGCTCTCACCATTGATCTCGTACCAAGACCTGGGCGACCTCTTGCTGCGTCTCTTCAAAAAGTTGGAGGCATCCGATTCTTTCATGAAAATATTCTTGGGATCTAGGAGGAAGATGAGAGAAACTGATCAGAGGCAGCAGCCCTGACTCCCTGTGCAGTGGAGGCACAGAGGGAGCAGATCAGAGGCAGCAGCCCTGTCCCTGTGCAGGGGGGCACAGAGGAGCCGATCAGAGGCAGCAGCCCTGACTCCCTGTGCAGGGGAAGCACAAAGGGAGCTGATCAGAGGCAGCAGCCCTGACTCCCTGTGCAGGGGAGGCACAGAGGGAGAGGATCGGAGGCAGCAGCCCCGACTCCCTGTGCAGGGGAAGCACAAAGGGAGCTGATCAGAGGCAGCAGCCCTGTCCCTGTGCAGGGGAGGCACAGAGGGAGCGGATCGGAGGCAGCAGCCCTGACTCCCTGTGCAGGGGAGGCACAGAGGGAGCGGATCGGAGGCAGCAGCCCTGACTCCCTGTGCAGGGGAGGCACAGAGGGAGAGGATCGGAGGCAGCAGCCCTGACTCCCTGTGCAGGGGAGGCACAGAGGGAGCGGATCGGAGGCAGCAGCCCTGACTCCCTGTGCAGGGGAGGCACAGAGGGAGCGGATCGGAGGCAGCAGCCCTGACTCCCTGTGCAGGGGAGGCACAGAGGGAGAGGATCGGAGGCAGCAGCCCCGACTCCCTGTGCAGGGGAAGCACAAAGGGAGCTGATCAGAGGCAGCAGCCCTGTCCCTGTGCAGGGGAGGCACAGAGGGAGCGGATCGGAGGCAGCAGCCCTGACTCCCTGTGCAGGGGAGGCACAGAGGGAGCGGATCGGAGGCAGCAGCCCCGACTCCCTGTGCAGGGGAAGGAGAGAGGGAGCCGATCGGAGGCAGCAGCCCTGACTCCCTGTGCAGGGGAGGCACAGAGGGAGCCGATCAGGCAGCAGCCCTGTCCCTGTGCAGGAGAGGCACAGAGGGAGCCGATCAGAGGCAGCAGCCCTGACTCCCTGTGCAGTGGAGGCACAGAGGAGCAGATCAGAGCCAGCAGCCCTGACTCCCTGTGCAAGGGAAGCACAAAGGGAGCCGATCAGAGGCAGCAGCCCTGACTCGCTGTGCAGGGGAGGCACAGAGGGAGCCGATCAGAGGCAGCAGCCCTGACTCCCTGTGCAAGGGAAGCACAGAGAGAGCCGATCAGAGGCAGCAGCCCTGACTCGCTGTGCAGGGGAGGCACAGAGGGAGCCGATCAGAGGCAGCAGCCCTGACTCCCTGTGCAAGGGAAGCACAGAGGGAGCCGATCAGAGGCAGCAGCCCTGACTCCCTGTGCAAGGGAAGCACAGAGGGAGCCGATCAGAGGCAGCAGCCCTGACTCCCTGTGCAGGGGAGGCACAGAGGGAGCCGATCAGAAGCAGCAGCCCTGACTCCCTGTGCAGGGGAGGCAGAGAGGGAGCGATCGGAGGCAGCAGCCCTGACTCCCTGTGCAGGGGAGGCACAGAGGCAGCAGCCCTGTCCCTGTGCAGGGAGGCACAGAGGGAGCAACCCTGTCCCTGTGCAGGGGAGGCAGAGAGGGAGCGATTGGAGGCAGCAGCCCTGACTCCCTGTGCAGGGAGGCAGAGAGGGAGCGATCGGAGGCAGCAGCCCTGATTCCCTGTGCAGGGGAGGGGGGATGTCCTGAAGGAGGGAGCCTGCGCTGCTTTCTTTCACTTACTTGGCTTCTTCCCTTCTGCAGAAGCTTTCCCGGATCCTAAGGCAGCGGCGTCTCCATCCTGCAGCACTGGAGAGTGGGGGAGAGCACAGACACCGGTGAGACAGGGGACCCCCGCCCTCCCAGCCCCCTCCCCCGTCCACAGCTGCTTCTCTCTCTCCACTTTCCAGGGGTTTTCTTTCTTCTGCTCTTACTGCAGCCTTGCAGAGGGGAGACTTCCCCAGCACTGGGATCCAGTTAGCTCTTACTTACTGGTCAGGAGCAGGATGGTGGCCAGGCCGGAGAGAAGGACCATCTCTTTGCAGCTCATCCTTTTGGCAGGGCGCAGGCAGCAGCTTTCACAAAGTTCTCATGTGGCGGAGAGAGGGGGAGAAGGACACAGCTGGAGGTTTATTGGTGAATGGGAGGGACAGAGGTGGCAGCACAGCTGGAGGGAGAGGAGGAGGGCACAGCTGGAGGGTTATTATTACATGGGAGGAACGGGGGCAGCACCGATGGAGGAGGAGGGCACAACTGGAAGATTATAGGGAACGGGGAGGGGCACAGCTGGAAAGGTTATCGGGGAAGGGGGCAGAACTGGAGGGGTATTGGTGAATGGGAGGTGCAGAGGTGGTGGCACAGCTGGAGGGGTATTGGGGAATGGGAGGTGCAGAGGTGGTGGCACAGCTGGAGGGGTATTGGTGAATGGGAGGTGCAGAGGTGGTGGCACAGCTGGAGGGGTATTGCGGTGGGATAAGGGCGGTGCCAGGACGTAATGGATCAGGGAATGTAAAAGTCAGACGTGGATATCTTACAAACATTCAGGCTGCCATGGCTGCCAGCTGGGACAGATCCTTGCAATGTGCCACAGCTGGTTGGTCATTTTCTGCTGCTACCCTGAGCTCCCTTAGATCAGGAAAGGTTTTATGCCCTCGACTGACTTTCAGCTCCTTCCCAGCACTGGCCTAGCCAGAATTGACTTTTTGAGTGGGCTGTAGGTACGCAGGTCTGAGACCTACTAATTGCATTCTTATTGATAAATAATGCCATGTACTGCACCCTACAATGGCTTCCTAAGTAGTTTGCAACAGCCATTATGCATCATGCGTGAAACTTTAAAACATTTTACAATTATTCCAAGCACTTACCAGCATTAAAATCGCATATTAATCTGTATTAATTTATTTTATATTTATTGCAGTTTATAAATGCACAAGTATGTCATGTAAAAAGCAAAGGAAACAAACAGATCCAATCAATCATGTAATAAAACAAAAATGTATGTATTCTTTCATGAATCCTCTTTGCAGAAAGCCAGAAATCATGATAACTACAATAAAATAGCATTAATCATCAGAACAGGTGCAGAGCAGAGCTAGGACAACTCACATTATAACTAATATGAAAAAAATATTCAAATTCTGGTGTCACCTCAGCAAAAAGTATCCCTCCATTGCTAAACATTTTGTGAAGTAACACAAACTCCTGCAAAAAGAATCATCTAGAACCTTTCCATACCATAAAGACACAGCACGGACTCTCAGGATTCAAATAACAGCAACCTTATGAAAAAGCAGCAATGCAAATACTACACCTAGAACATTAATACATCACCTACTGGAGTAACAAAACAAGCTGGACTACTACAGAGAAACTACATGCGAGCAGAAATACTGCACTTCAGTCAAACACAGACAAAACAGAGACCGACCCTTACCTAATATAGAAATAAGAGACTACAAATTAGAAACAAAAAGATGCAGACAAAACCAGACTAGAAAGCCTGAGAAACTAAAGTCTCTGAACAGTGGAATAGTGAAAAAAGAGCAAAATACACAAATATAAGGAATGCACATTCCCAAAGATGGCATATTCCAATTGCTAAATTCTCAAAGTATATATATATATATATATATTTTTTTTTTTACCATTGTTGTCTGATCTTTGTATTTTTCTAATAAATTTGTCCTGGTCCCTTTTTCCCATTTTTCCCTTGTAACTCATTTCCTAATTCCCTTTTAGGTTTCTCTTCTCCTACTGTCTTCTTCCCTTCCTCCCTCACATTCACACACACACTTTCTCTAACAGTCTCCCTCACACACACAAGCTCTCACTTTCATATGCTCTCCCCCCCCCACCCTACAAGCCCACATTCTCTACACACACACACACAAGCTCTCACTCTCTCCCCCCCCCCCCTCCCCGGCTCCCATTCTTATGCACACAGAGATGTACACCCAGGCTCCCATTCTCACCCACATACATACATTCAAGCTCCCATTCTCACCCATCCACACACACAGCCGTTCACACAGACACAAACACACATGCAGACACATAGGATCTCACACAGACCCACACACATGCACCCAAATAGGCTCTCAGACACACACAGACTGTCACTCATTTACACATACATACAAGCTCACACACATCATGGTCTCCTGTTATCGGGTGTGATGAGATGAACTCCACCACTGGGCAGAGGGCTTCCTGCTATCTTTGGGTTATATGGCCCACTGATCTTCCTGTTTGGGGGGGGGGAGTGGAAGCTGTGTGTCCCATCCCTTTCCTACCCCATTTCTTCCTATCCCATCCTACCCATCTCATTTCATCTCATTCTATCATTCTATCACATCTCATCTTTTTTCACTTCAACCCATCCTACTCTATCCCATCCCATCTCATTCCTATCCCATCCTACCCCATTTCATCTCACCCTATGCTATCTCATCCCATCATATCCTATCCTATCCTATCCCATCTCATCTCTATCCCATTCCATCCTACACCATCTCATCTCATCCTATTCCATCCTACCCCCATCTCATCTCAGCCTATCCCATGCCATCTCACCTCATCCCTTCCTACCCTATCCCATCTCTCCCTATCTCATCCTACTCTCTCACCTCAGCTTATTTCATCCTATTCCCATCTCATCTCTATCCTATCCTATCCCATCTCATCTCTATCCCATCCCACTTCATCCCTTCTGAACCTATCCCTTCTCATCTCTATCTCATCCTACCACATCTCATCTCACCATATCCCATCCCATCCTACCCCATCTGTTCTCACCTTATCTCATCCCTATCCTATGCCTATCTCATCTAATCCCTATCCCATCCTATCCTGATCTCATCTCATCCCATCCTACTCCATCTCATTTCACCTCATCTCTTCCTACCCTATCCCATCTCATCCTACCCTTTCTCACCTCAGCTCATCCCATCTTACCCCATCTAATCTCTCCCTATTCCAACTCATCCTACCCCATCATATCTCACCCTCTGCCATCCCATCCTACCCTATCTCATTTCACCCTATCCCATCCTATCCTATGCCCATCTCGAATCCTCACCAATACACGCAGCAATGAACACATTACACCTGTCTTAAAAGAACTACACTGGCTACCAATCACTTCCCGCATACAATACAAGACACTTTCTATCATACATAAGGCACTACACAACCCCGACATGAACTGGTTTAAAGACTCACTGCAATTCCACTTCTCCTCCAGAGACCGACCAGAAACCAATACCTTGCCACCATACGTACTCCCTCTCCCAAACTCACCAACCTCACAACTTCAAAAGCATGAGCGCTCTCCTTAGCTGGTCCCATCTTATGGAATTCAATGCCTGCAGATCTATGCCAGGAATTGTGCCCAAAAAACTTCAAGCAAAAACTAAAAACGTGGCTTTTCACACAGGCTTTTATTTATTTATTTATGTATTTGTTTAATTTAGAAACTTTTAATATACCGATGCTCAAGATAAATATCTTATCGTACCGGTTTACAGCATAACAGGGGTAACCAAACGAGTAGGAGGAAGCTACAAAAAACAGGGTGTTGCAATTGGAGACAAGAGAGCAATGAAGAATAGGCTAAACATAGTGTTAATATAGTGAAAACAATAAGTAGCTTATAAACTTGACTTGACAAGTAACCAAGTAGGAGATCAAACAACAGTTAGTTCTTCGGGGTGCGTAAATCTACACAGGATTGATGGGGTGGTGTTAAGGGTTGGAAGGGAAATGACAGGGTGAGGGCGGGGGGGGGGGGGGGAAGGGAGAAAGAACATATGGTGTGTGAGGGGGGAGGGGCTGCGAATCTATCAGGGTGGCTTGCCTAATAATAGGTAGGAGCCGGAGGGTAGCCAGAGTTACTGAAGTTATAATGGAGCAGAGTAGAACTGACAGGGGATTATGAATTGGTTAGGGGAAGGCTAGTTTGAAAAGCCAGGTTTTCAGTTTCTTTCTGAAGGTGAAAGGGCATTGTTCCTGTCGAAGCTTTGGTGGTAATGAGTTCCATTGGGAGAGTCCGGCAGTGGACAGTGCACGTTTCCTAATGGAGGGGTGAAGTGAGGATTCCGTGGGGGGTTCATGTAGAGATCCTTTATATGCCGCTCTGATCGGTCTTGCAGAGGAGTGAAGGTTGAGAGGAATTTTGAGTTGGAGTGTAGATTGAAGGTAGATGGTTTTGTGGATAATGGTCATGGTCTTAAACAGGATTCTATAGTTGATGGGAAGCCAGTGTAAGTTTTTGAGGATTGGGGTGATATGGTCTCTTCGCCTGGAGTTGGTTAAGATCCGAGCTGTGGCGTTCTGTACCATCTGTATTGGTTTAGTTGTGGAGGCAGGAAGGCCGAGGAGTAAAGCATTATAGTAGTCAATTTTTGAAAACAGTATGGCCTGGAGGACTGAGCGGTAATCATGATGGTGTAAGAGGGGTCTGAGCTGTTTTAGCACATGTAGCTTATGGAAGCATTCTTTAGTGGTGGTGTTTATAAATTTTTTTAAATTCATTCGGGTGTCTAGAATAGCTCCTAGGTCTCTCACGTGGTTTACTGATGGGATGATGGGGTTGCTGACGAGGGGGTTGCAGTCTTTAGGAGAGATGAAAAGGAGCTCAGTTTTGGAAGTGTTGAGGACAAGGTTGAGGCTGGAGAGGAGACAGTTGATGGAGTGAAGATAACTGTTCTAGAAATGTAGGGTTTCGGCGATGGGATCTGAGATGGGGATCAAGATCTGCACATCGTCAGCGTAGATGAAGTGGGTCAGTTTAAGAGTTGATAGAAGCTGGCAAAGGGGAAGCAGATAAATGTTAAACAGTGTAGGGGAAAGAGACGAGCCCTGAGGTACTCCGTGAGTGGCAGAAACAGGGTGGGATTCTTTATTGTTTATTCTGACCTTGTAGATCCTGTTATTGAGGAAAGATTTAAACCAGCTGAGGGCGGTGCCAGAGATGCCGATGTCCAAAAGTCAGTTGATGAGAATTGAGTGGTTCACGGTGTCGAATGCTGCTGAGATGTCAAGTAGAGCCAATAGATAGGATTGGCCTTTATCTAGGCCCATTAGGATGTTGTCTGTAAGCGAGATTAGAAGAGATTCCGTGTTTAGGCATTTCCGGAATCCGAACTGGGAAGGGTAGAGAATGCCACTGCCACTTATTAATGAACTATTTGATCGTCTGCAGGGTGCACAAATCTTCATGAAATTGGACCTCCGAGGGGCATACAACCTTGTATGAATCCAACCAGAAGACATATGGAAGACCGCCTTCAACACAAGAGACGGCCACTACGAGTACGATGTAATGCCCTTCGGGCGGTGCAACGCCCCTGCTGTATTTCAGCGCTTAATGAATGAGATCTTTCGGGACCTGCTATACTCCGTCGTGATATATCTGGATGACATCCTAATATTCTCCAAAGATTTAAAGTCCCACCATTCCCACATCCAAACCGTTCTCTAACGTCTCAGAGACCATCATCTCTATGCAAAATTGGAGAAGTGCATCTTTGAAAACCCAGTCTTCCATTTTTGGGCTACATGATTTCCAACCGTGGCTTCACCATGGACCCTGATAAACTCCAGGGTATTCGAGTTTGGCTGCAACCAGTGGGCCTCTGTGCCCTACAAAGATTCCTTGGGTTTACAAACTACTATCAAACGTTTATCTCTAACTACTCCTCTCTAGCCGCTCCACTTACCGCCATGACTAAGAAGGGATGTGACCTCCAAGTGTGGAGTCCCAAGGCCCAATCAGCATTCCACGCCTTGAAGAAAGCCTTCTATTCCGGCCCCTGTCTACATCATTGTTATTGGTGAAGTTCCAGCTAGCCTCTGTCTCCTTGTGTGCTCCGCCTCCTGGTGGCAGGTGCTCTCTGGGTCCGACCAGAGGGCCTTACCAATCCTGCCCCAGGCCAAGGGTCCACCTCCAGCGCAACAGTATATAATTGTAGGGGCATCAGTAATCTATTCATATAATTATCTCATACATTAACACGTAATGCACATATTTCTCAAATATACAAGACTTATCACACTCATCAAATAATATTTATTATGAAATGACGTAACCGAACCTTAATGGCACTTGTTAGAATGTACTACCCGACACATTTACCAACTTTAATTTATGTGCCTGTATGTAAACCATTGCAATGGTATATAACTTAACGACGGTATAGAAAATATTTTAAATAAATAAATAAATAATTCCATGGACTTTTGGTCCATTGCTATTGACCACACCACCATTCCAGGCATCCACCAACCTCTCCGTGAAAAATACATTTCCTGACATCCTGAATTTACCCCCTTAGAGCTTGTTATCTTAACCCCCTAGCTCTACAATTTCCTTTCCATTGTAAAGGCTTTGCTTCTTGTGCATTGATAGCTTTCAGGTATTGAAAAGCCTGTATCATATCCTCCGCCATCTTGCCTCTCTTCTAAGGTGCACAGATTGAGGTCCTTTAGCCTCATCTCTTAGTGGTTCCAGCACAAACCTCCACCAGTTTGGTTGCCTTTCTCTGGACCATCTCTATATTTGTTCTGAGGTATGACCTACAGAACTGATCATAGCACTCCAGATGAGGCCTCGCCAATGACCTGTAAAGATGCCTTTTTGCTACTGGTTCTGCCTCTCCCTATGCACCTGGCTGTGGCCACTGCCTTATCACACTGTTTCGCTACCTTGACATCACATTATCACTTGTATTAAGGATACATTTTGCTAAAAAAACAAAAGCCTAGTTACACTTCAAAAGCAAGGTGCAGGAGATAAACCCCCAAGGACAATTTGCATTTATTTATTTATTTATTTATTTATTTATTTATTTATTTATTTATTTAAAGAATTTATATACCGGGGTTCCTGTATAGTATACATATCACCCCGGTTTACAAGGAACCAAAACTATCGCTAAGGAACCGTAACTATCGCTTCATTTAGCGGTTTACATTGAACATTTAGCGGTTTACATTGAACATAGTTAATTTGAGAAAACATAAATAAACATAAATAAACATAAATAAACATAAAATAGTTAATTTGAGAAAAGGTATATAATATGGTTAACCAGTTAATAACTAAAAGGCAGGTTAATAAGTACATAAGTAAGTAAATAACATTGAACTTGATAGAATCTGGTAACAGGATAAAATATAGTGTTGCATATGCTTAAGTACAGTTTCGTGTTAATTTCTTCAGAGAGATATAAGCTGGGGAAGATACGGAGGATATGAAATGCCTTTTTTCTTGCTCATTAGTTCTATGGGAAAGCTTGTTCGAACAACCAAGTCTTAAGTTTCTTTTTAAATGTAGCGTGGCACGGTTCAAGGCGAAGGTCCGGAGGGAGCGAGTTCCAGAGAGAAGGGCCCGCTGTGGATAGAGCACGTTTCCTCAGGGGGGATTTCGCCTGTTGTGTGGTTAGTCTGTACTGATATGCGCTTCTAGTTGGTTTCACTGATGTGTGTAGCTGAATTTGAAATGTTAAATTGAGTGGAGCGATATTATGTAAGGCCTTATGTATCATCATGCATGAGCTGCTGTTTGTAAAGAAGAATTGCTGTTCATCCCCTACCTTCTTTATCCCATTTATTTCAAAATGGAGTCTGCCTCTTTGGCCTGCTTGATGTGTCCTACTGTATGAAATATGGTAAGGACAGGCTGCATTCTCAGCCGGTAGGAGATGTTGCTAAGATGGGGCTGAAGATGTCAGTATTATAGACAGCCACGTGCTACAAGGAAAGGCCTGGGAACTGGGGGTCACCAAGCAATGAGAGAGCAGAATGAGTAATGAAGTCCCACGACTGTGCTATGAACAAGCAGCAGAATCCATGGGAACTTGTGGGTAGCTCTTAGAGAAACCAATAATCATGTGAAAGATATTTGTCTCTTGAAATGGAGGATGACAGTATGCACTGCCCATTTATAATCTTGGAAAGTGATACCTTACTGAGAAACGAAAGGTTCTCCTCTTGGAAGACTGTCATTTAGCCTCGTACTTCTATGATTTCACTGCATGCTGTTATAGGAGGGTGACCATCAACCTGTGATCTGCAGTCCTGAATATGACCTTTGATATAACCTGCAGCTGACTCCAGCCTGGACATTTAGTATTTGCCTCTTAAAGATACAGAACACCAGCTTCTGAGCAGGGGCCAGATAGGATCCAGGGGTTTATGTATCAAAGACTGGTGCCAGCACTGACATCTTATAGCAATTTACTAATCTGTGCTAAACTGACACAGATTAAGGAAGGATTTACTAAAAAAAAAAAGCACAAGCTGATTGCAGTTGCTGTTTGCCTGCCCTGTGTGGCCAGTTCTAACACATTTTTCCGAGGAATTTATCATTCTTTATTACAACACAACCCAAAAAAAACTGGCAAAACATCAGTGCAGTGAATGGCCCTTTTTCTGGGTAACGCTCAGGGTTTATTTTGGTGGCCTCTGCTCAGCCGCTTCTCCTGTGCTGACGGGTCTGCTCCAGGGTGGTCAAGAATTCTCTGGGACCAAGACATGATTCTGCACATTGACTTACAAAATGAGGGTGAAAACTGACCAAAGCTGAACAGATTATGTAAAGCCTGGGATTTAGTTTTTGTAAAATTCAGTTTAAACTGAAAATGAAGGATGCTGACCGTGTGGTAAGAAGGCAGGGCAAGCTCCATGATGAGATTTCATTAAAGGTTTGGGGGCTTCAAACTCCAAACTTATGGCTTCTGCAAAGTGCCCACATTGGTTCAAAATGGATTTGAAAGACTTGCTCTAGGTTAAAAACCTGCTGTTTAAACTTTTGAGGCTTGCCTTTAAAAACTGGGGTGCAGTTCTGTTTTCTACTTACTTTGAATAGGAAATTTCCTAGCATCTAGACAGTGGGTTATGCACCTCTGCCAGCAGATGGAGACAGAGCAAAGCTGACGTCATAGTATATATACTCCCGCAGTGACATCAGCCTGCCAGTATTCTCTGTCTCCAGCAGATGGTGGACGGTCATCTCCCTGCTGGGGATTGCTTCAGATTTAGAACAGCTGAAAGGCATCAGATGCAGCAGCCAAGCACGGTGGTGACGGCAGATGCCCTCTCCCCCCTGCAGCCGGAGACCATCTCTGTTCTCAGCTGGGAAGGGCTGAGTTCAGGTAAGTTTAACAAAAATAAAAATACAATAAAGTGAGTCAGAGACAGAGTAGAGGGGTTGAGTAGGACTTCCTCCAGTCTCCATGCTAGGTGAGCCATTCCCATGTTTGTTCCAGCTCCTGTGGAGGCTTAAGCGAACTGGGCGGCCTGGCGGGTTGAGCAGCCCGGGTGGGCTAGGCCCCGCTGTTAGGCTTTTTCCTGTGCACTGTGTGGAAGGCCGCCACCGCGTTTTTGCACGCTTTTCTGTGCGTTTGGCTACTCTCTACAGGACCTTTGGTGACACAAGTGCGTCCAGCTGTGCATCTGAATTGTGCGTTTCTTTTGGGTGCGCTGCTGTGTGCAAGGTCTAACAAACTAATCCTGGTACAGCTGTATTTGGACGACTGGTTGATTCGAGTCAAATCCCTGGAAGAGAGCCACATGGTGACCTGCAAGGTGATCTCCCTGTTGAAGGAGCTTGGTTAGGTGGTGAATTTAGCCAAGAGCAGTCTTCAGCCATCTCAGTTGTTAGAGTACCTGTGTGTTCAGTTTGACACAAGGCAGGGCAAGGTTTTCCTGCCAGAAGTTTGTATTCAGAAGCTGATGTTGAAGGAGCATCTTTTAGTGAACACCTTGCGCCCAACAGTGGGGTCCTCTCTACAGGTACTCAGTTTGATGGTGGCAACCCTGGAAGTGGTGCTGTGGGAGAGAGTGCATGTGTCCTCTTCGGCGCTCCCTGCTGTCTTGTTGGAACCTGCACTCTCAGGATTATTCGATTTGGTTCCACTTGGCAATGGAAATCTGCTCTCAACTCCATCTTGGTTGCAGGCAAATCATGACTGGGATATGGCCATACTGGGCTATAACTTGTTAAGGAAGAAGAAGGAGGACAGAAAAGGGGGAGGAGAAGCTCTTTACATCTAAAACTCCAAGCAACTGAACTGCAAGGAAGGGGGCGGCGTAGAAAAGAAGCAGTATGGGCCATCCTAAAAAAAAGATGATGATACATTCATTTTTAACGGAGTGGTTTACAGGCCTCCGACTCAAACAGAAGAACTAGACAGAGATCTGGTCAAAGACATCCAAAAGGTGGGATAGAAGGGAGAAGTGTTGATTGTTGGAGATTTTAATCTGCTGGATGTAGACTGAAGAATTCCTTCTGAAGTAGAGAGATGGTGGATGCACTGCAAGAACGAGGCATTTCGGCTCATAGTGGATCGCTGGGGCCCTCCACTCTTAGACCTGCTGGCAACGTCTCACAATGTGAAGGTTCCTCCATTCTTCAGTCGCAGGAGAGATCCAAGGTCTTTGAGTATCAATGCTCTCATGCAGATCTGGCTGGAAGACAAGCTGCTGCATGCCTTTTCCCTATGGCCCATGTTGGGCAGAATAGTTCGCAGGATCAAAGGCCACTGGAAGATGGTGCTCCCGGTGGCACCGGATTGTCCGAGAAGACCATGGTATGCAGATCTACAAAGACTCCTGGAAGAGACTCCCCCTTCGTCTTCTGCTGTACAAGAATCTGTTGCAGCAGGGGCCTCTCTTTCATGAAGATCAGACTCTGTTTTGTCTTTCGGTATGGTCCTTGAGAGGCTGACTTGTTGAAGCGTGGATATTCTTCTGTGATGACTGCCACATTGCTACAAGCTCGAAGTTCTCCACTCCGTTTGCCTACGTGCAGGTTTGGCGAAAGTTTGAGGCTTGGTATGAGGATCAAGGTGTTTTTCCTTATTCAGTTAAGATCCTACTTATTTTAGAATTTTTACAGGATGGGTTAAATAAAGGATTGGCCCTTAATTCCTTAAAGGTACAAGTTATGGTTCTTGCCTGTCTCAGAGGCCAAGTGCATGATGAATCCTTATCATCTCATCCTGATGTGGCCCGTTTCTTGAAGGAAGTGAAATGTCCTCGTCCTCCCTTGCAGTTACCGGTTCCTTTGTGGAGGCTTAACTTGGTGTTGGGTTTCTTGGCAGGGCCTAAGTTTCGACTGCTGAGTAGCCTTTCCTTGCAGTTTTTGACATTGAAGATAGTGTTTCCAGTGGCGATATGTTCTGCGTGTTGAATTTCTGAGCTGCAGGCCTTGTCTTGCCGGGAACCGTTCCTTCGGGCGACTCCAGGAGCAATTCAACTGTGTACTGTTCCTTCTTTCTTTCCTAAAATGGTCTCTGATTTTCACTTGAATCAGTCCATTTTCTTGCCTTCTCTGGATAAGGAAAGAGATGCAAAGGACTATCACCTGTTGCATCCCTTGGATGTCAAGAGACATGTTTGGAAGTGTCTGGAGGTTTCTAAGCCTTTGCAAAAGACGGATCGCCTGTTTGTCCTTCATGGTGGAGGTAAACAGGGTGAACCGGCCTTGCGGGTTACGATAGCTTGCTGGATTAAGGAGGTAATCACGGCTACGTATGTGGATGATGGTCAGCCATTGCCTACTCAGGTTAGGGCTCATTCCACTAGGGCTCAAGCAGTGTCATGGGCAGAGGTTAGCC
This sequence comes from Rhinatrema bivittatum, assembly GCF_901001135.1. Lineage (NCBI taxonomy): Eukaryota > Metazoa > Chordata > Amphibia > Gymnophiona > Rhinatrematidae > Rhinatrema > Rhinatrema bivittatum. The sequence goes on along the minus strand of NC_042623.1, from coordinate 10,397,720 downwards.
TGTTGTCCCCCATCAACATTTGCTGAGCTGCAATGTGGCCCTCCTTGTATATCTTTTCCAGGTATTATCATCTGGATGTGGAGGCCTAGGAGGTCGTAGCCTTTGCAAGTGTTGTTTTGTCTGGGCCACAGGGAGCTTCCCACCCTATTAGGGAGTAGCTTGGATACATCCCACTGGTCCTGCGTCCATCTGTCTACACGCCAGGATAGCAGAAATTACTACTTACCTGATAATTTTGTTTTCCTTAGTGTGGACAGATGGACTCAGCTTCCCGCCCTTGGCTGCCGAATGATTGTGTTAATGGTCCTCTTGTGTGGCTACATATTCCAGGGGATTACTGGTGTTCATCCAGTCCCTAGATTGAGGTACATACATTCATTGCCTGAGTTCAGTGTTTCCTGTTGGTTGAATACAGTAATGGGTGTCTATTTTTAATCAAGTTTTTAGCTAATCTGTCCACAGTTGGTTTTTGAAGAGAATACTGGCAGGCTGATGTCACTGCAGGGGTATATATACTGTGACGTCAGTTTGCTCCGTCTCCATCTGCTGGCAGAGGTGCATAACCCACGGGTCCTGAGTCCATTGCCTACACTAAGGAGAACAAAATTTCTCCATCATTGTCCCCAGCTCTCTCCTTCTGTAAGGTCTGCCTTAGGGGCTGATGTAAAAAGCTGAGTATTAAAGCTGTGTGCTTAAGTTTCTTAATGCAGAAGCTAATTTTTTTAAACTCCTGATACAATAAGCCAATAGTATGCTAATCAGTGCTTCAGGAGTTAAATAATGCATATCAAGCAGAAAATGTGTGCAAAGAAAAGACTTAGGCACACAAATGATATTTTCTGCGCATAAGATTGATTCACACATAAAACGCTTTCTGGGCTGGACAGAAAGCATTTTTATACATATCTATGATATTTTATGCGCAGAAAACATGATTTGTCCATATAAACTGTGTTTTCTGCACATGAGTAATGATTTATGTGCATAAAAAATGCTTTCTGTGCAGAAAACCTGCTTTTTGTACCCAAAGCCTGTTTTCTACACATCAATCCTGACTACAGATCATGGCACAGGGATTCCAGCTTCTATCCATAGACGAACATCAGTACTGGACCCTTTACTCCATCGCAGACAGGAGCAAAATGTCCAGAGTTAGGACAGCTAAGCCAATGCACCTGCCTGCATTGGGAGGTAATAATTAATGTCTTCATTTGCATGGGATTCCCACGAGAGAATGCTAAGCAGTGCATACAGGTCTATGCACACATTTTTGGTGCATAAAACTCTTGGATGCCTCAGGAATAAAGTTTGCACACAAGTGCAGGTAAAACTTATGTGCCCTTCTGAATGCACCTTATTACATCTGGCCCTTGGATGCTAGCGGCGACCTAGTGCTAGTGCAGTCACGCTCACATTGCACAGAGTTTGATTCACCAAAGCACACAGCGTATTAGTGATTAGCCCCATTACAAATCATGGGAGCCACCTTAAATAACTGGGCTGGTGTTACCATGGCAGGGCAGCTTAGTAAATCAAACGAGTCATTCTGTACCAAATTACTCAGACCAGATCTGTGCGGGACAATCTAGCACCCCCACCAGCATGAAACTTGATAAATGGGATCCAGTGCCTTAGCTTGGCATGGAAGGAGTTAAATGCAGGGTCACGTGAAAGCGTCTGGCACATTGCCAAGTCTGATCTTCTCAAACCTTTATGGAGCACATTATTGTCACCATCCCTGGGCGCCTTGTGAGACGTGAGGTCAAAGGCTCGAGCCTTTAGCATTTAAAATACTTTCCTACTGCCAGTCCCCTGACACCCAGACAGACCAGCGATCTGCCTTTTAAAATAAGACTCAGTCAATGTAGACATTTCAGTGTTTTCTTCTAAGTTTCTAAACAATTCAGATGGAGTTTCAGAGGAGCCTCCAGGAGCTGTGATTATAAATGCCGCTTTGCTGCAGATTAGCCCCCGTCACAAGTCTTAATGTTATATCCCTGTTTCATAGCACTGATTGACCACAAATGGAAGATCGGCCAAGGGAAAATCGGAGGACAGCAGCGAGTGGCACATGTTCGCCAGTCATAATTGCAGCTCAACCCTTAGAGCAGCTCTTCTAGCTCCGGCCTTCGTGCACCTGCAGGTCCTGCCGAGAGGCCGCAGCTGAGCCGAACCCTTCATCCTGGGGCGCGGTCCGATGTTTACCTAGAGGAGGACATCGGGCTCCTTCAGTCACCAAGAGGGGAAACCCGAGGCTGCTTGAGAGAGTTGAGTAATGGAAGATAAATAATGTTTCATACTTTTGGCACAGCCCTGCTTCCCATGAATGTATGGTCTGTCTTCTGACTCCCCGGTCCCTGGCAGGAAGGTTTGTGGACAGATGGGCCAGAGGCAGTTCAGAGTGACTTAAACACTCGTTCTCCCTTGTCAGGAAAACACATTCCTAGCTGCAGTTACTGGAAGACAATTCTTTCTTAGTGATTTTAATTTGATATAGCACACACAGGGCAGACAATATAGTACGCTGATAAACCAATGTCAAGATTTAAGATTTTATTATTTATTTTTATTATGTTTTATTATATTATTATATTTTATTTTTATTATTATAAAAATAAATAAATAAATAAATAAAATTGCCTCAGCTCTAGATTTCTTGGTTGGCATCACTGGAGAACGACCTTATATGACCTCTCATCCATAGTTCCGAATTTTTTTTTTGTGAATACTTTTTATTCCAGCAAGCAACCACAGAATCTATAACAGTTTCACGGCGTATCCAAATGCATATCCCACATGCTCCTTGTACAAAACGATATACAAATATCTGACATCACAATGGAGGACATGACGGCTTATAAAGAATAATAATAAATCAATATTATGAATGACCAATCATACATAAATGGTGCCCCTGTCCCCTAAAGCTCATACTCCTTGCCTTGCTTCACTACGTGCATTCTCATCCACAAGCCTCATTCACACTAACCTTCCTCATTCTGAGCCCCCTTGACCAAACCCCAGACGCAAACCAACCAGTCGTACCTACAGATCCACAATCACTCTCGCATGCATCCCCATCCCATCCCCCTACCAGGTCACCAGAAGATCTCAGACTAGAAGCTTACACTTTATATTAGGAACAATTTTTTGCAGACTCTTCTCAAATGTGTATCCACTCCGTCCTCAATATTTATGAAAACATTTAGGTAAAGGCTGATGAGAAACTATCCAATCCATGGAATAGCTCATTTTCTTGAAGCCACATCATTGCTGATATGGTATATTGTAAAACCGCTGCCATGCTCTTACGTAATTGTGAAGCCACCTTCTCTTGCTCATTTAAACATCCAGTCACTCCAATTGCATAACATCTATTATCATAGTTTTCCAAATTTGTATATCTGGTGTAGAAAACTCAACCCAACTGTGCAGTATGGCACTTACATGACGTCAATAGGGCCAGCAACAGGAATCTATCCCTACCATCCAAATCATCCTTCACATCAATGCAGGTCCACAAGACTACTGATTCTCCACCCATCTGCAACAATTTGCCAGTACACTGAAGCAGCAGTGAAGCAAGCTCGGTCCAGAACCTACGCACTAGCGAACATTGATGACATCTATTGCACAGAGGCATATTAATCCATTTCATCTGACACCTTTTCACATAGCCTCTATAGGAATGATGTAAGAGCTGAAGTGCACTCTCTCTCAAAGCATGGAGTAAGAAGACTCAGCAGCTCTGAATATTCTCTATGAAAGTGGGAACCTGAAGTGTTGAGGACCAGAAGTTAAGCCAGGGATAGCAGACTGGCATCCGATATTTTCTGTTTGCATAACAAATGCCATTGCACTATAGAATTTTTCCTTTCGCCACTATTATTTCTCTCTGTCACCAGCGACCATTCTGTCTCCAGTTCTCCTACCTTCCAGCGTATCGATTTCATGTGACATGGAACTGGTAAATAGGGAAAGAAATCAGGCCCTGGTAGAGCAGTGAGGTCTGGAGTTGTATAATTGCTTGTATTACTTTTATCTTCCTTTTCATACAAATGTACAATACACTTTAAACCTGAGGCCTCCCATTTCTGAAAGATGCGAGGGTTGAAAACCTGGGGTAAAACCATCATTCCCCCGCAGTAACGTCCACATTATTTATTTATTTATTTATTTATAACTTTTATATACCGACATTCTTGCATTAAATGCAAATCATGCCGGTTTACAGTGAAACAGAAAAAGCAGGAAAAAATTCCTTAGTCGAATACAATGAAACAGCTTAGTTAACAAAGGAAACATTAATATAAATTTTTACATATACACAAAGGTTTGCACGAAGGGGTGCACAAAGGGGAGAGCCCCTTTGTCGCGCCCCTTCGGCGCGCGATGCCCAGCGCGCGACGCCTGATGTTGAGGCTGTCTTAACTGTCCGATGTTAGTGATGTCATGGCGGGGCGGGTCTAATGATCGCAGCACTTACATCGCTGCTTCTTTCCAGTTCCAGGTGAAGATCAAGCTGTTTCCTTCACTTCCCATGTCCTCCCACCGAGCTTTCATCCATCTCTACATGCAGTCAATAAAATATTCCCACAAACCAATTGCCTCACCAATCCCTCTTTCCTGTGTATCAAAAATAAAGGACACCATGGCACAGCTGCATTATAAAATTTCACATTAGATCCAGTCCACCATTCTCTTTTGTGTAATGCAGTTTATCGTAGCTAATTTTCACTTTTCCCCTTCATATAAATTTAACAAACATGCACTTAAAAAAACGACCACCTTTTCTTGTCAACCAGCAAGACAGCATGTGAAGATGCAAGATCACTTTTATCAAAGCACAACGCCCCATAAATGGTATTGGGAAGTCCATCCACCTATTCAGCTGGCCTTGAATATTTTTAAGAGTCTCCCCTATATTAAGAGAGTATATATGGTTCTCTTCAGTTGGAATCCAAACCCCAAGATATATTTTATTTTATCCAGTGCCCACTTAAATGGAAAACCCCCCAGGCTATTTCTCTCTCAATGTTGCTGACAGCAGCAAAGGTTCTGACTTCTCAAAGTTTATTTTCAGTCCTGCAATGGATAGAAAACATTCAAACATCAGCTTAATTTCCATCACTTATTTTCGGGGTTTCCCACTCATAAGATGTCATCCGTAAATAAAGAGAGAGTTTCAGCTGGAGCTTTCCTATTTATTTATTTATTTTATATACCATCAATTTGTGGGACAAGCTAGATGGTGTACAATTAATCGTAAGCACATAAGAAAATACAAAAAAAAAATATATATATATAAAAGTACATATTTACAATCTGTTAAAGTGAAGGCAAAACAGTATAAATGTATTTCTAGCCATGTTTAAGAGTTTTAGGACATAGCAATAGTAAATCTAAAAAGTAAAATAAAATATAAAACAAAAGATGAAACAGATTATAAAACAAGCAAGCAACCAAGCAAAGCACACATCAAACAAGCTGATCATTCTCTGCCGTTAATTCATAAGCATTTTTAAATAGTAATGTTTTAAGAATTTTTTTTTTAATGTTTTATATCCTTTTGTAATCTAAGTTCCATATTTTGGGGCCCGCAACTGAGGAAGCTCGTTCTCTAACCTCAGATAGATGTGCCGTTCTGATTGATGGTATTGATCAAAGTCCCTTATTGGCTGAACGGAGGTTCCTTTGTGGTGTGAGAAGGTGCAAAGAAGCGTTTAACCATTCAGTTTGTTTGCAATTTATTGATTTTAATAGGATACATAGTGTTTTATATTCAATTATTTGCTTTATTGGTAGCCAGTGCAAATTGATTGGGGATGGGGTAATGTGGGCAAATGTTTTTCCCCCCACATAAAACTCTAGCAGCTGCGTTTTGAAGACGTTGTAATGGTCTTAGATGGGATCCAGGTAACCAGAGAAGTAATGCTTTGTAGTATCAATGGTAGAGGAAAGTAAAGATTAGTACAGTTCTAAAATCATTGAAATCTAACAGAGGCTTAAGATGCTTTAAACTTTGTAATTTAAAATAACCATCTCTAATTTTTCAATTTATGTCTCTTTTCCATCTAAAATCTGGGTCAATTAAAATTCCGAGATCACGTACTTGACTAGTTGATTCGATCTGCATGGTCAGTATTAAAATGGAAGGTTTTACTGAGATGAGATTTTCAAATCTCATCTCAGTAAAAAACAGAATCAGTTCTGTTTTTTGATTATTTAAAATCAATTTCATATGAGCTAAAAGTTGTCTAATTTAATTTAAGTAAATTTCAATTCCTTTTAGAGTGTCTTCCAGTGTGTTTTTTTATAGGAATTAGAAGCTGTACACCCTCAGCGCAAATATAGTGAATTACACCTAATCCTGACAACAATTTGCATAGTAGTAAGAGATAGATATTAAAAACGGTTGCTGATAATGCATACCCTTGAGGGACCCCTGATTCAATGGTTATTTTATTAGATAGGCAGTCGTTTAATTGAACTTGATCTGATCTTTCTGAAAGAAAGGATTTAAACCACTCTAGAACACTTCCATGTACACCGATTTCAGACCGTCTGCAAGAACAGCCAAAGTGATAAAGGGCATCCCAAGCTATTAATAATAAGACTCGCACAGGGATTTTCATAAAGCCGTCTGAGCAACTCATCATTTCCCCTTGAAACCCATATTGGCCTAGAACGCAAAACCTATATTCCCATGATATAGAATTGAAAGCTTTCTCGGCCTCTAAGCTTAAAATCATGGCTTCCCTGTCTTTCTGCTCAAACGTCTGACATTCTTCACACTAGGCCTTCCCTTTACCAACCTCGTCTTATCTGCATGCAGCGTGTTGGGCAAGACTTTGTTAATCCTATGTGCTAATATAGTGGCAAAGATTTTTAAATCCACATTAATTAGGGAAATGGGATGATAACAACCAGTTTCTTGTGGGTCTTTACCACTATAAGCGAATGATTCCTATCCAGTGGTATTGAGGCTGCATATAATATGTCGTCATCAAATTTAGCCAATGGTGTGAGAATAGAAAATGTTAACATTTTATAGTATTCGGTGCCTAGACCATCCAGCCCAGCCGCTTTTCCTAGTTTAAGACCTTGGATTACCCTAAACATGTCCGAGCTGGTGCTAGGACGATTTGTCTGCTCCCTTTCCCGCTGGGACGCAATACAATTAGGTAGCCTCGCCACACAGACTGGTGCTACGCTTCGCCCTTTCTCTCCCCTTTTTTTGAAATTTTTCTACTATAATATAGTTCCTGTTTTCAAAATGGATGCTGTATAATCGTTTTTGCTTTTCATTGTTTTCTTTTGCAGTCTGTGCCTTTTTTGTTCACTTCTATTATGATTTTTCCTTTATTTATAGATGTTGTGTTTTCATTGTGCCATTGTTTATAGTGACTATTATTTTCTCCTTCACTCTCCACTCCTCTTATTCTATTTCTGACTAGCTGCTGTATAAACATTGTTATTCATCCACCTCTAAGCAGCTGGTCCTGCCTCCTGCTGTCTTGCTCTACCTTGATCGTTTTGTTATGGATCCTTGCTAACCTCCTTATTTAATGTTGTGTTATTTGTTGACAGTTGAACTCCTTGGGCTTCTGTCCCTCCTGACGCTGCCCTTGTGGTGAAATACTGGTCTGTGTCGGGGGACCGAAACTTTCCTGTATATTATGAAATAAAAAATGTGGAAATACTTGAAAAATGTTTCTAATGACTGTTTGATTTGATCACGCTGATAAGGATCCTAAAACTTCTAGCGCTTTACCTATTGCTACATCATTGGTTACCACTCAGTATACTGCTTATCCTCTCCACTACATCATTTGCTTATTAGTATACAGGCCAGGAGGAGGACTGTGTGGATAACATTTCAGTAATAAGCATGATATTTTAAGCAAGTACATATATATACAGACACACATACAGAAAACAACAGAGGCTAAATAATGTAATGTTCACACACAACAACATGCAGAAAACCAATGACAGCTCAATTATATTAAATGTAAATATTTGGAACTATTCTGCTCAGTGCTTTGCAGTCACACAGGCTTAATGATATAATCTCCCACGCACAGACTTAATGAATGAAATTCACAAAAGTCTCTTTTGTCCTGTAGATTTGCCTTGATTAGACTAAGCTCTAGGGAGCAGGGCCTGCCTTATGTGTATTTGTACAGCTCTACATATGTCAAGTAGCGCTGTTAGAAATGATAAGTAATAGTAGAGTAGTAGAATGCCTTTTTTTGTGCAAAAGTGCCTTCTACGTGTAATATGCAAAAGTGCTTTTTAGAAAGACAGAGTCCCTTCTCTTAAGTTCAGCCTACATGGTCTGACGTAAGCTGTGTTTCTCCAGGAACAAGCATCATCATCCAGCTGGTTACTGAAGGCGTTCTGCAAAGGTGACTAAAAATCCACCCAGACTGTTGAAAAAAAACAACCACTGCTGGAATGGGTGAACAGGCAAATTCACAACTGAGTACAGGAGCAAGAACATAAGCAGACAAACAGGAGACCAACCAAAACAGCAGAAAGTGAAATGCACTAGTAGATCACCTAAAAACAACTTTAATATTCCATACAGAGAGGAAACTGCATCACAAAAAGCCCTCCACGTCATTTCACGACTGAGACGATGTAGGTGTGTGGCAGTGTGTTTAGTGTTTCTTTGATATCTGCCATTAACGATTGGGGGGTCAAGTAGGATATTCCGTTTAATTTGGAATGGCAGGTGGATTTGGTAGCACGTAATTCCTTCCTAAAATTGAGGCTGGTTAGTAAAATCCCTCCATGTCTTAACGTTATATCTTGTAAGACGGTGCTGCACACACTTGTGGTCTCACTAGTGGACTGCCGAAACAGCCTCTGTGTGGCACTTCCTGTATGGCTCATCTAGTTGAGCCTCTGCCAGCTCTCTTGTACATTCCCTGCATTAGTAATTATTTCTATAGAGTAAAATTTAAAATCTAAAAAAAAGCTTTTAGAGTCATGAGAGGAACTGACCCCGTCATCTGAAAATAAGGTGAAATAGTATGTCCCAGAACAACAGCATCGACGACACAGAGGGTAATATTCTCAAAATGTTCCCTACACTAATACATAAACACACTCACAGAGAAAATACAATCTTCAATATTATTTATATACATATTTATTTATGAAATACATAAATATACAAATCCGTCTATACAAATAAAAACTATCCCAATCATACCATGCATTCATACCAATTAAAATGTACAATCAGCTGTAATATTTTTCTAACACTTTTAGCTACTTTACTCCATTACCTAAACACATAAATGTATATAATAAACACTCCTTAAATATCTTGTCACAATCAATTCGAATATGATTAATGACAAAACAACGAATTGTCTTCCCTTCTGATATTTGGTGAAACAACGAAGTATCGGTCATAAAGAGTTATTAAGAAACGTTTTTGGACAATATAAGAAGGGAAGACAATTCGAATATGATTAATGACAAAACAACAAAGTGGTTGTGACACAAGATTTTTAAGGAGTGTTTATTATATACATTTATGTGCTTAGGTAATGGAGTAAAGTAGCTAAAAGTGTTAGAAAAATATTACAGTTGATTGTACATTTTTACCAGAACAGCAGCAGCCATCAAGCCTAGGAGATTTCCAGAAAAGCTTGGAAGGCCTTTGTGTGAGCTAACACTATTTTTGTTATAGTGCCCCTCTTATGGGAACAGCCTTACATTAAATATCAGGTTGGGACTCAACTAGCTTAGTGGACGACTGCCCATGTGGAGAATTAAGGTCTGCCATTGGGAGGTGAAATGACCATTTTTAAGTGTGCTTTCCCTGTTTCCTTCAGCGAGCTGTGTGGAGGCATTGATGGATGCAAGCTGATGACTGTTGTTCACCAAGGAGTAACAATTTTTATTAGTTTTGATTTTGCTGTACGCTTTTTTAAAAATCTGTTTTTGAGTGGTGGTGTAGTTCTGTAAAGGCTTTTTTGTTTATTGAATGCATTGTATTTTCTTTTAACCATCATACACCAGTTTGGGTGGTCCCCCTTCCTGGGGCCAGGAAAGTGATTTATAAACATTTAAATAAATAATAAAGAGCCACTCCTTTTGTCTTTTCCACTTTGGATGCACTTCTGCATATTTTAGGATGAATCAGCAACAAACTGAATTCTGTGCTATTGAGGGCAATTTTCTAACCTATGCTGAGCTATCACTTGTGTACCTATGGTTTGTACTTGTTAGGCTATCCTTGGATTGTAATCCACTCTGAGACCTTTTTGGGACAAAAGGGAATATCAGATGTTTGGAATAAATAAAACACTACGAGGTGCAGAACTCCCGGAAATTTTCCTAGTGAACTTGTGCATGTAAGTTCACCTTGAAAATGATCCCAGCAAAACTCCCCACTCAAGTCACACCTGATAATTTCCACACAGACTTCGCAAGACCCTTCTCACGCATGTAACTGCAAGACGTTAAGTATGAAAGTGCCTATAAAATGATTTTCAATGATTTCACTGTTTTTAGAATACTTCATATAACACATATAACATGCTAACATGACATCTTCTTAGCGGTTGCTGTTTAATTTCCATGTCCTCCTTGTCTGCCACAAATAGGTTTAACTACTTTTTATCAGGTAACAAGCCGTTAAGCCCGTTAAAACGGGCTACATTAACATTTTTTTTTTTGGATCATTTCCTTCCCCCTCATGTTCCCTCCCACCTCCCCCACTCTCTCCCCTCAGTCACTCCTCTCTCTTCCCCCCTCCCTCCTCCCCTCAGTCACTCCCCCCTCCTCCAGTCACTCCCATCTCCCCCTCCCCCAGTCACTCCCCTCAGTCACTCCCCCCCCCCTCCCCTCAGTCACTCCTCCCTCCCTCCTCCCCTCAGTCACTCCTCCCTCCCCCCTCCCTCTTCCCCTCAGTCACTCCTCCCTCCCCCCAGTCACTCCTCCCTCCCTCCTCCCCTGAGTCACTCCTCTCTCCCCCCTCCCCTGAGTCACTCTTCTCTCCTCCCTCCCCTCAGTCCCTCCTCCTCCCCTCAGTCACTCCTCTCTCCCCCCTCCCTCCAGTCACTCCTCTCTCCCCTCTCCCTCCTCCCTCCTCCTCCCCTCAGTCGATCTCCGCCGAAGACCCAGAGCGGCGGCCCGAAGACCCGGAGCGGCGGGAGCGGCAGCGGCGGCCCGAAGACCCAGAGCGGCAGGAGCGGTGGCCCGAAGACCCTGAGCAGCGGCGGCATGTGCCGCCGCCGCTCCTGCTGCTCCGGGTCTTCGGGCCGGTGCCGCCGCCGCCGCTCCTGCAGCGCCATTTTTATTTTTAAAAGGCACACTGTGACCGACGTGCTCGCATGCGCGGTAGAGCTGCTCTCTACTGCGCATTTGCGGCAAGTCAGTCAACCTTCGTTTATTAGGTTGATTAGGACAGCTTTAATGGTCCTGTAAATATAAAATGGCTTATTTGCAGATATGTTTCACCCAATTAAAATACAACTTTGTTTGATGAAAAGCAAGTAATCAAGTGATGATAATAAAATAAATCCAAGTTACATGGAGGAAGTGATTTCACAGTAAAATGGTTGCCTAGAAGCAGAGCTCCCAGTGAAATTGACATAATCCCCCGAACCCTTGTGTCTCTTGTGCTTCTTCTGATGACTAAAGCTACCTCAGTGGAGCAGGTTCTGTTGCCCTCTCTTATCTCCAGCAGAGGCAACAACTCAGCTGAGTTGAAAACCATGGTGACTGATGGCATTTCTGAGTGCAGTACAGCAACGAGCGGGAAGTCTAATACAGATGTGATAGATAGCATTTCTGTGCCGAGCTTAAGCTATGGTTTCAGAGCACTGGAAGGACCTAATGATGGCAAAGGAAGACATTTTGGAAATGGTTGTTGACTTGAAAGGAGATATTTCAGAGATAGGGAGGAGTGTGGAAGAAGCCAAATCGAATGTGGAGAAGCACGCTGATATTTTCTCATTTGCATGAATCTACTCAGAAACTTACATAAACTAATTCACAGCTACCAGAGAAGCTGGAAGATCTTAGGACAACTGCGGGAGAACAAGATTTGAGAGCTTGAAGGACAAGTATAATGAGAGAAACTGATAGAGAATTTCCCTTTATCCAATTATGACACTATTTAAGTATGGCTGATGTCAAATGTGATTTATTAAAGAGAAATTACGTATTTATCTGAAGGTATGTGCAAACAGTGGGTAAAACCGAAACTTGCATATAAAAAATGTATACTCTGCTTAATGTTGAGTTACCTCTCAAGCCCAAACATTCTAGGCAAGGCAAACAAAGTTCAACAATGGGATCTTGCTATTTAAATCTTGGGAAATGTTTTATTTCTTCTCTCATTACGGAACATTGTTATAAATTGATAATCGATGGTGTTTTAAGTCCAGAAAGGCTGCATAAGCTTTATCCAATGGTAGGGGAAGTCTGTTGGCAGAATTGTGGCGAAGTTGGGTCCTTTTCTTGTATATGGTGGAGTTGTCCAAGAGTTAAGCTTTATTGGGACTCAGTGATGGACTTAATTTCTGAAATAACTGAGGTTAGATTGAAGAAAAACGCCAAATTATTTGTGTTGGGAATGCCATAAGACACAGTCTCTATCAATACAATGAAATTTATATCTCAGATCATCGGTGCAATTTTCATTGGAAAAATGCCTTCTTAATGGGTTCGGACTTGTTCCAATGGCAGATGGGTACGGCCTACCACCTAATCCTCAAGAGGAGTTGCATACCCTATCAGGTTTGTTACTATCGCACTTAAGAAAATAAAAACAAAATGGGAGGGTGTTTGGGAAGGGAGATAGACAAATCGAGTTGAGGGAACATTTTCAGTCAAATTATAAGGACATTCCATATGTTTCAGTACACAAGAAAATGGGTATAAGCCCCTGTGTATCAGTGGTCGTATACCCCAGATAAATTAAGGTCTAACGAGTGAGGCTAGGTGTTGGCATGATCGTGGAAGTAAGGGTACTTTTTTCATATTCGGCCCTAAAATGCAAAGATATTGGTCAGAGATTCTATCACTTTACGGGTATTAAACTGCCATTAGGTCCTATGGTTATACTCTTGGGTAAGCTGCAGGAGGATTTTCCACCCATTAAGAAGGGGGATACTGCTCGAGCAAATCAGTGCAGCTTCCACTCTTTCATTGGGTGGTGGTGCCTGCTTTGGCGGAGTTCATAATCTATCAGGTATAGGACTTCTATCCTAAAGTGCCCAAGATTCATTACTAAATAATCCACTATTACTAGCAATGGATTGATCGGGCTAGGTAGAAGGTCCCTTTTAGAATATCAGCTTTGTAAACTCCATATCCTGGAGCTCATTTCTTAGATTGCATGCTGGCTTAAAACGAATGCTGCAATTTGTTCAATTTATCGTTGTTTCTCTTGGTCAAACATTTTTGAGATTTGAGAATGATTGTTATTAATTTTACTGTTTTTTCATATGGAATTGCGAAGCATTTTATTCAATAACAATTTTTTTAAAAAGTAGTTAAATGCAACAAAAGGTTGCAAAGTTTATTGATGTTTGAAAACTTTTTCCACTATGGTGCAAGGTTTAGCAGTAGCCTTTACTGCTTCTGGTCCAGGTTTCTTCTCCTCATTCAGATTCATTCTGCTTTTTTTGGGTGTGGGTTTAGGAGGATGAGTGGGTGGAGCTAGAGGTTGTCTAATTTACAACATTTTTTTTTAACCTTGCTCTGTTAGAGGATTTGTGAATATTTTTATTTGTGCTATTCATGTTATCTCTTGGTTCAGTAAAAATGTAAATAAATAAAAAAAAAATCCAAGTTACACAATCTGCCATGGCTCTGGCACATTGTGTTTAAAACAATGGCCCCCAAATCATCAGCAGGGTGAACACGAAACAGCACCAGGAGTCCTAGCAAAGCGTCTCAGACACACAACTTACAGGAAGTTCACTGAGACACTTTGGTCTGGCATCACCCTAATCCCACAATCAGGCAGATACAGAAAGAGTCGCGGGACAGCGCCCAGCCACCTCTCCTGGGCGCGTGATTCAGTATTTAAATGAGGAGTCGCGCTAATGAGATGCTAGGGACAATAGCGCCTCCTTATTAGTGTTAGGGATGGCTGTCAGCGGGTCCAACAACCGACGCTCTAGTTTAGTGGCAGTTTCTGAACCTGACAGCCACAGGTTAGGAAAACAAGATGCCAGTAAAATTGAGCATCCATTTTGCTAACCGCTGACCAGCAGGGCAGATTTTTTTATTTTTCATTTTTGGTCCCTCACTTAATATCACTAGGATATTAAGTCGGAGGGTGTACAGAAGAGCAGTATTTTCTGCTTTTCTGTATACTTTTCTGGGTTGCTCAGATATTAACACTTGCCCTTGGGCGGGTGTTAATTTATGAGCGCAAAATGTGTGGATTGGCCGCACATTTTAACTTTCAGTATCCCGGGGACAAACTAATAGGCTCATCAACATGAATTTGCATGTGATGAGCACTATTAGTTTTCAGGGGGGCCTGGCCATGTGTTTGATGTGCTAAACTTACTGTATATAAGGGGGCATAGACGTGCGTGGTCAGTCGCATGCTAAACGGTGCGCTCAGCCAAGCTCACCCTACTGTATCGGCCTTTTGTGCTTTACGTACCACCAAACACACACAAATAAAACTCCACAGTATGTTGCACGGCTCTTACCACAGTATCATTTTAATTCAGAAAGAGTTGCATTCAACGGTTTCAGGAACAGTGCAGCATCAGGTGGCGCTGCTCCAGCTCCTGTGACAACTTTCTATGCCTTGGTGTCCCTGAGCCAGGGCTGTATCCTCCCTCATCCCACAGATGCAGCACAGCGGACACTTTTCGCGGTTGGAGGGATTCCTGTTCCCTGCCATTGCACCAGTGATGAATAATCCTGCCCTTGGCACTCACTCTCTCTCTCTCTCGGGGGGAGTACATTTTGTGCAAATCCTGCACTACCATGAATATATTCTTTGTGGGAAATCACCGTCTGTAGAGCAGATTTTCATTGCTATGAATTAAGTTAGCAGCCTGGCACTTTGCATTATGATCCCGCCCATTTTAAGCTGCTTGCGCCTCTCCTCAGATTGGCTGATTCTGCGCATGTTGTGATCATACAGTGTTCTGGTTCATTAAATTTGTGTAACCCATTTACCCAAATTCACACTGAATGTAAATATAAATCACACATCAAAATCAACTTTCCCATTTCTGACAGGAAAATGCGCAGGCCAAGGTTTTCTTTCGGCGGCAGCAGGAGAAATATTTCACAGGTTTATTTTCTGTCCTTGCACAAGACGCCCCTTAAACCTCCAAATATCCTGAAAGGAAACAAAAACAAAGCAGGCATTATTCAGAAAGGTCCTATTTTCTCATCCCAATAGTTTCTGCAGCGCCTCACGGGACACGAAGGCCTAGTCGCACAGCAATAAAGCAACATTTTACTGTCCCAGCTCTCTCTTCTCCCTCAAGGATTTCGCTCAATGTGCAAAAGCTTTATTACATCACAGACACCAAACAGGGCCCCAGGTTTGTTACACGTAAGACCGGTCGAAACTCAAAGGCCTCAGGCAGGGGTGGCCAACTCCCGACAAACGAGTCGGGTTTTCATCAAGAGCTCCGCCGTGAACATGCACGAGGGAGGCCTCCACCAGATGCAAAATCTCTCTCATGCTTATTCATGGGGATAGCCTGAAAACCAAAACTGTTTGTGGCACTCCGGGGCCACACTTGCCTACCCCTAGTCTAAACAAAAACAAATTATGTGCGATCTGAAAAAAATAAAATGCCAGCGTGAAAGAAGAAAAAGCAATTGATCAATTCGGTTCTTCCCCAAGGGAACCTGTGGTGTCACCTTGACACAGATATCTGCGGCCCTGTTAAGCTTTGACGGTTTGCAATGTTTCTCCAACCCCTTTTTCCCAAGTTTTTTACTAATTGGTCTGGAAGAGTCAAGAGAACGAAGCAAAATACATTTTAACAAACAAGAAGTTGTACAGCTGTGTGCAGCTTTGCCCCCTACCCTGTCCCACCCAGAGGGATCTGCACATGCACTGGCAGAGTCTCTCCACATTACACAATGTAACGGGGGCCGCTGATCCAGTCTGACTGATGAGGCTTTCATAGGTCAAGAAAGAATCTGTGCCACAAAGCCTGTGCTCAAATGTCTGCTGTACAGAAAGAGTTAAACAGGTCTGAACCAGAGAGATGTTTGGCAGATTTCAAATGCAACAGCCCACTCTCAAATCACTAGATCACATGTGAGTCCCCAGCACCTTCCTCCCTGACATTCTGCTTTGCTGTCATCTAAATGGGGCAATGCTTTTGTCCACAGATATTACATTGTCACCCCTCAAGGCAATAGGTTTCCATTGCAACCCCTCCTGTCTAGTCTATGATCATGTAAGGTAGCAAATCTGCTCATCTCTGTATGCAGCAATTCCAGCTTTTTTTTTTTTAAAAACCAATTACTACTGCCTTGTGTGTTCTTAATCAAGTGACTTACACACCTAGAATTCTGCAATTAAAATAAAATAGTTTATGATGACACCCCATACAATGCTCCTTATTTTAGCACAATTTCTACTCAAAACATGATTAAATCTTAATATAACTACTGATAACGCCACTGCATAAAGAATGCAGACAAAAAGGATATTTCTGATTATTTATTCAACAATAAGTATCTTTGTGTGAAAAAGTCGGTGAGCCCTTCATTTAATGGAGGCCCCTCCTTGAGTAGCAAGGACGTCAACGGAACATCAACTCTCTCATCGCCCTTGAGACATTGCGGCCACTCTTCTATACACAAATGTTTCAGTTCTGTGGCACGGAGAGATTCCTTGCATGGTCAGCTCGCGTCAGGTCTTGCCACAACATTTCAGTAGGGTTTAGGTTAGGGCTTTGACTTGGCCAAGAGTCTCTTGGACTTGAAGATTTAGGGCTGTCTTGCTGCATGACCCACTTTCAGCTCGGCTTCCGCTCACAGATGGACCACCTGCTCTAGAATTTTCTGATAGAAAGCAGAATTCATGGTTCCATCGGGTCCTGATGTAGCCCCACACCCTGATATCTCCACCACTGATCGAGAGTCGAGATGAAGTTCTTACTTTGGAAGGCAACGTTTATATTTTGCCAAATAAAACATTTGCTATTGTGATCGAAAAAAAGCTCAATTTTTGATTCGTATGTACATAGAACGTTCCAGAAGTCTTGAGAGTCATCCAGATGTTCTTTGGTAAACCTGAGATGGGCAACAAGGGTCATTTTAGAGAGAAGTGGTTTCTTCCTGGCTATCTTCTCATGATTAATATTCCCATTCAGGGGCCGATGCAATAAAATGCGCGGAAAGCGGGCGCTGAAAAGTCAGCGCCTGCTTTAACGTGTGCATGGTGCCCGTAAGCGGGGCGCCGTGCTATATGCGAATTAGGGGGTCACGCTAGCGAGGAGGCGCTAGGGTCACTTGCGTGACTTTAGCGCCTCTTGCTAAGGTGACCCCATCGCGGCTGCCGTTACGAAAGCCAACGCCGGTAAATTCGGCATCGGTTTTCATAACTGGCCGTCTGCCAGTAATGAAAACGGAAACCAATCGTCGGTAAACTCGGCATTGGTCTTCATAACTCGGCGATCTGCAGAGCTCAGCTATTAACACCTGCTCCAGGCGGGCGTTAATAGCCGAGAGCTAAATGTGCGTAATAATGAGT
The DNA here is from genome assembly GCF_901001135.1 of Rhinatrema bivittatum. Taxonomy (NCBI): domain Eukaryota; kingdom Metazoa; phylum Chordata; class Amphibia; order Gymnophiona; family Rhinatrematidae; genus Rhinatrema; species Rhinatrema bivittatum. Next base: position 10,379,992 of record NC_042623.1, on the reverse strand, counting down.
AATAGCCTCCTTCACGTGCATTTGCATGTGATGAACGCTATCCCATTCACTCCTCGTCTGAAATGCGTTAAATAGTTGCTAATCCCCCTATTGCATTAGGGGGTGGATTAGCGCCTAATTAACCCGCGTCTGAGTGTGGGTTATAAAGTGCGCTTGGCTGTTTGTTACAGACAGTTGATGCATGAACCCTTATATCATCCTTGGCGAAAGTCCTGCATATCTTTACATGTTAGATTGGGGGTCTTTGAGACTTTGTAGATAATTTTCTGGTTTGCTTTTGGGGTGATCTTGGAAGAATGACTACTCCTGCCAAGGTGTAGACCATATGTCTGACCATGGATGGATGGATGGAGAGCTGAATGTTTGGATAGGATCACAAAACCATTTCCAAACAGATGAACTTTTGTTTTTTAATAGGTCCTTAGAAATTTCTTTTGATCATGAACATAAGGCTTGCTGGGCAGACTGGGCAGACTGGATGGGCCATTCGGTCTTCTTCTGCCATCATTTCTATGTTTCTATAAGAACATTAGATTGCCATATTGGGTCAGATTAAAGGTCCACAGAGCCCAGTATCCTGTCTCCAACAGTGGCCAATCCAAGTCACAAATATCTGGCAGGATCCCAAGGGGTAGACAGATTCATTTCTGCAACTCCACCTTAATAATGGTTAATGGAAATTTTCCTCCATGAACTTGTCTAAACCTTTTTTTAAATGCAGCTACACGGACAGCTTTCACCACATCCTCTGGCAATGAATTCCAGAGTTTAATTATACATTGAGTGAAAGAATATTTTCTCTTATTAGTTGTAAATGTATCACCTGGTAACTTCATTGTGTGTCCCCCCTGGTCTTTGTACTTTTTGAAAGAGTAAACAACTGATTAACGTTTCCTTGTTTCACTCCACTCATTATTTTATAGACCTCTATCCTATCCCCCCCTCATCATATAATGAGTTCCCACTAAGTTTAATAGTGAAGTCCAAACTTTAAACCTTTAGGGACAGGATGCCCAAACTCAGAGCTACAGATTTATTCTGCAGGATGGTTTACGTCACCCAGTTATTTAATTAGCCAATTAATTGTGCTAAGGAAACTAGGGGTTTACCTACTATTTCTCTCATACTGATTCTAAATTAGTCTTATTGCTCCAACTTTGTACATTATTGTGTCTCATGAAGCACAGAAATTCTTAATGTATACCCTTTGCAATGCGTAGGAAAAAGACTGGTTTTAATTAAACAAGGGTATCATACGGTAGCATAACTTGTAATTCTCATTATTATACTCGGAGGTTCACAAACTCTCTCGGCACTGTATATTTTTACAAAAGAAATTAACAGGCTCATAGCAGGAGGATAAAGATGGAATTTGCAAGGTCTAAATTATCGGGCAGATCACTGAAAGGAAAGGATGATTCTGCTTGCTGAATGGAGGATCTTGACGTTCCAGAGATGAAGTGTACTTTGCATATATAAAGCAAGGAAATAAACTAAAATAAGAGGTGATCCCGTTTTACGGAATTACCTTAATACATTTCTCGACTAGCTTTTGGGAATAAGCAGGTAAAAAGCTAAACAAAACGGTTATCACTCATTGTTTTTTTATTGACGTTTATTTCCATTTCTTCAAGAGGATTAACCACACTGCACATACAATGAGAAAAAGAGACAGGTTTTTCAGTGCTGCCTTAATCTGGGGTTATATTGGTTACTGGATGATCCCGGCTTCTTGTGTCATTGCAGAACACAGCAAAGTGAATCTGAAAAGAGTGGAATCTCATCTCATAAAATGCCACTGCATTCCCGCCGTTAGGGGCTGCTCACGTTCCCGTAATCTCAGTTTCTGTTGCTCACGTTCCCGTAATCTCAGCTTCTGTTGCTCACGTTCCCGTAATCTCAGCTTCTGTTGGTTCCATCCAAGGCTGTCGGGAGCTTCTCCCGGACCTTTGGCCTGGCAGTGAACATGGCACAGGATGTCGTCTTCGGCTGTTGCTGCTCGTGGGCACGAGGCTTTTTCCTGTATCTGGGAATAGGATTCCCTGCGTGTTCCATGCGAAAGTCTTAGCCAGAGATGCCTTTTATATCGGAACATGTCTGAAGTCAGAAATGTGTCTTTTTTTTTTTTTTTTTTTAATTTCCCCTTCACAGGGTTACAACTTAATCCTTATATTTAGGTGCCCTGTTCTACCTCCATATCAAATTACTCTTCATCAACCCAAGCAAGTGGTAAACTGCCTCTATCAGAAAATACAAATGGGGGTAGTTTTATAACAGCCAATATGCACGGAACTTACATGTCCAAGCCTGCTTTGAAAATTATCCCCAAAACTTGCAGCTGCTCTTATGTGCATGGAAATTTACATGCAGAATTGAAAATGCAAACCCGGAATGCCTCCACCCAATCCAGGTAAACATCAGGCAATTTTGGAAGGGAACATTTCCACAGGTAGCGCGTGACTGCCCTCGCTGAGGCCAGTGTCCTACCTCAAAGGAGATGGTTGCATCCTCTCCAAGGCGCTTTTCTGCAATTTCTTCCAGTTCTCTCCAGATGATCTCTTGGCTCGTGCCTTGCACATCTATGTAATGACAATCTGCACTTGCAAAGTGACAGGAAATGGCCTGTGGAAAGCAAAACGAGACAGCGTCAGCAAACGTCGTCTCCCCACGAGCGTGTACAAGCTGCACAACCAAATCCTCGCTTCAGCTTCGCATAAAGCAGGGAAGAGAGCTTCGCTTTAATTCAGTGTGGGCCCTTTGCTCTAGGTATGGGAGGACTTTTTAAGAGCAATGGGAGATAAACGGATTTCCCCATGAATGTGGCAGCAGTGGGATTAGAACTCCAGCCTCCCAGCTGGATGCCGTGCACGCCTCGAGGCTCACATGAGCCCTCTGGATGGTTAAGCAGCAGTTTCTGTAGTTTAAAGAGCCCTTTTTTTTTTCAGAACTTAATCTTAACTATAATTTCTAATTACAGGCTACAACATCCACTTACAAAATAACACAGGTCACAGTGCACCAGGAATGATCAGCTAGGACTTTATCATTAGGCATCTTAGAGAAAGAGTGAGAGCCATTTAGTTACTTACTTACAGGTTTTTCTATACCTCCTATAGCAAGGAAATCTGTGCTAAGTAGTGAACAAACATTTCTAACAATACATCATCATATTAAAAGAAAAGCACATATCATGATACAACATCAAATGAAAAAGGTGCGCTTTCAGCTGTTTTTTAAAAATATCCCATAGTACCACCTCCTTCTCCATATCCACTGTACTTCTGAGCATCTCTCTGATTTATCAAAATCGTTTAATTGGATGCAACTCCTCCCAAGCTCCCCAGAGCTTGGGAGGCCCATTACCTAAATTACTAACTAAAAGAGCGAAGAGCACTGGCCTTGGGAGAGAGTCCTGCTTCATCCAACTTCGTTACGTGTTCCCAGGATGAGAAGGACCTGCCACCAGCACCACCGCATCAGACTTTCACACGGGACAGGGCCCCTCGCCTTACTGCTTCCTCGGGCCTGCTACGCCCAACTAAAGCACATCCAGTTGGTTTGGAACAAATTCATGTTGGCTATCTTTAGCAACTTAACATAGAAACCTAGAAATGACGGCAGAAGAAGACCAACCGGCCCATCCAGTCTGCCCAGCAAGCTTTCACACTATTTTTTTTTCATACTTTTCTGTTACTCTTGTCCCTTTTAAATAACATTTTTTGTTCTATTTCCCTTCCACCCCCACCATCTTAGATAGCAGTGCTGGAGCTGCATCTAAGTGAAGTATCCAGCTAATTGGTTTGGGGTAGTAACCGCTGTAAAAAGCAAGCTACACCCATGCTTATTTGTTTACCCAGTCTGTGCAACTCAGTCCTTGTTGGTTGCTTGAATATAAATCCTCTTTTCTTCATTCCCCCTGCAACTGAAGCAGTGAGCTGCGCTGGATATGCATTGAAAGTGACTCCCCTGCTTTTATGTGGATGCAAATCCTTTTTTCCACATTTCCTCTTGCCATTGAAGCATAGAGCAATGTTGGAGTTGCATTAACCTTGTGTATGTTTATTGAATAAGGGTATTATCTCCAGGCAGTAGCCATCATTCCCAGAGCCACCCACTCTTATAGAAACATAGAAACATAGAAATGACGGCAGAAGAAGACCGAATGGCCCATCCAGTCTGCCCAGCAAGCCTCACACATTTTTTCTCTCATTCTTATCTGTTTCTCTTAGCTCTTTGTTCTATTCCCCTTCCACCCCCACCATTAATGTAGAGAGCAGTGATGGAGCTGCATCCAAGTGAAATATCTACCTTGATTAGTTAGGGGTAGTAGGGGCAGTAACCGCCGCGATAAGCAAGCTACACCCATGCTTATTTGTTTTTACCCAGATTATGTTATACAGCCCTTATTGGTTGTTTATCTTCTCCCCTGCCGTTGAAGCCGGGAGCTATGCTGGATATGCGTGAAGTATCAGTTTTTTTCTTCTCCCCTGCCGTTGAAGCAGAGAGCCATGCTGGATATGCATTGAAAGTGAAGTATCAGGCACATTTGGTTTGGGGTAGTAACCGCCGTAACAAGCCAGCTACTCCTCGCTTTGTGATTGCGAATCCTTTTTTTCTTCACCCCTGTCGTTGAAGCTATGCAGGATATGCGTGAAGCATCAGTTTTTTGTTTTTGTTTTTTTTTTTCCCCTGCCGTTGAAGCAGAGAGCTATGCTGGAAATGGGTGATGTATCAGTCTTTCTCCCATGCCGATGAAGCAGAGAACCATGCTGGATATGCATGGAAAGTGAAGTATCAGGCACATTTGGTTTGGGGTAGTAACCGCCGTAACAAGCCAGCTACTCCCCGCTTTTTGAGTGCGAACCCTTTTTCTTCTCCCTTGCCGTTGTAGCAGAGAGCTCTGCTGGATGTGTGAAGTATCAGTTATTCTTCTCCCCTGTCATTGAAGCAGAGAGCTATGCTGTATATGCATTGAAAGTGAAGTATCAGGCATATTTGGTTTGGGGTAGTAACCGCCGTAACAAGCCAGCTACTCCCCTCTTTGTGAGTGCAAATCCTTTTTTCCATTACCTCTTGCTGTTGAAGCTTAGAGCGATGTAGGAGTCACAGTAAGCATGTGTATGTTTATTTAATATGGGTATTGTGTCAATAGCCATCATTCTGGCGAGTCACCCACTCTTCATTGGCGGCCTCTTGACTTTATGGATCCGCAGTGTTTATCCCACGCCCCTTTGAAGTCTTTCACAGTTCTGGTCTTCACCACTTCCTCCGGAAGGGCATTCCAGGCATCCACCACCCTCTCCGTGAAGAAATACTTCCTGACATTGGTTCTGAATCTTCCTCCCTGGAGCCTCAAATCGTGACCCCTGGTTCTGCTGATTATTTTCCTACGGAAGAGGTTTGTCGTTGTTTTTGGATCATTAAAACCTTTCAAGTATCTGAAAGTCTGTATCATATCACCTCTGCTCCTCCTTTCCTCCAGGGTGTACATATTTAGATTCTTCAATCTCTCCTCGTACGTCATCCGATGAAGATCCTCCACCTTCCTGGTCGCCCTTCTCTGTACCGCTTCCATCTTGTCTTTGTCTTTTTGTAGATACGGTCTCCAGAACTGAACACAATACTCCAGATGAGGCCTCACCAAGGACCTGTACAAGGGAATAATCACTTCCCTTTTCTTACTCGATATTCCTCTCTCTATGCAGCCCAGCATTCTTCTGGCTTTTGCTATCGCCTTGTCGCATTGTTTCGCTGTCTTCACATCATTAGACACTATCACCCCAAGGTCCCTCTCCTCTTCATTCATGTCCGCTATCACCCCAAGGTCCCTCTCCCCCTCTTCATTCATGTCCGCTAGACTTTATGGATCCAGTGTTTTTTCCACGCCCCTTTGAAATCCTTCACAGTTCTGGTCTTCACCACTTCCTCCGGAAGGGCGTTCCAGGCATCCACCACCCTCTCCGTGAAGAAATACTTCCTGACATTGGTTCTGAGTCTTCCTCCCTGGAGCTTCAAAATCGTGACCCCTGGTTCTGCTGATTTTTTTCCTAAGGAAAAGGTTTGTCGTTGTCTTTGGATCATTAAAACCTTTCAAGTATCTGAAAGTCTGTATCATGTCACCTCTGCTCCTCCTTTCCTCCAGGGTGTACATATTTAGATTCTTCAATCTCTCCTCATAAGTCATTTGATGGAGACCCCAGACCATTTTGGTCACCCTTCTCTGGATCACCTCCATCCTGTCTCTGTCCCTTGGGAGATTCGGTCTCCAGAACTGAGCACAGTACTCCAGGTGAGGCCTCACCAAGGACCTGTACAAGGGGATAATCACTTCCCTTGTCTTACTCGATATTCCTCTCTCTATGCAGCCCAGCATTCTTCTGGCTTTAGCTATCGTCTTGTCACATTGTTTCACCGACTTCAGATCGTTAGACACTATCACCCCAAGGTCCCTCTCCTGTCCCGTGCACATCAGTAAATTTCACATTATTACAAGTCGAGACAGGGCCAATAAGGACCGACCTGGGACTCCCAATGTGGGATTCAAATTAAATTTTAACAACAAACACTAAACCCACAGCTGACAAGTTTCTCTCTTACCAGCTTTAAAAGCCTGCTGGGTAATAGCTGCCACTCCTGCACCTCTGCCTGACTTATGACGCCGAGTCAGAATTTAGTAACCTGGGGAAGGATCTGGATCAGCAAGCCAAGTCTTAGTGACCCAAAGCAAGTCCAATTCATTTCCTAAAATGTCACAGTCCAGCTACTGAGGATCTAGGTAGAGAGGTGACAGCAACAATCACCTCTAGGATCAGTTCTTGCAACGCCAGGTCTACATACCGGTTTCATTTAATTGCAGGTAATCTCTCTCAACTCATCAGGAATTAAACTCTCAGCAACACGAAAAGCCTTGCATTGGCTGCCAGCGATTGGGCGTATTAACTGTGATTTAAATTACTCACCTTTCCCAAATCTGAGCTCAAGGCGATTCCCAGCTCAAGGTCTGTAGTCATTTCTGGGGATGCACACGTCTGTCCAACCTGGGCCCGGGATATTTAAGAGACCTGCCAGCTCCCGGAGGGGACTCAAGTCCTTACAGAGGTCATTCCCTGGACTTCTCTGTTGAAAGCTATCGGAAACATAAAAGACTAGAAGACCCATCTAAAAACTGACAGAAGTGAATGGAGGTGGGGTGGTGGAGGGGAGAGTCTGTTCCTGTAACTGCTTACATGAAAATCTCTCCAATAAAAATAATATATATATATATATATATATATATTAAAAACAGAAGGAGCTCACTTTGGGCTATTCTGTTGGCAACCACTTTTTTTTTCTTCTTTACATATTTATGATCCATTTGTTAAGTAATCTGATGTAGATATCTCGTTTTATTTTGGCCTGTTCAGGACTTTTAAGTATATATATATATATATATATATATATATATATATATATATATATATATAATTTTTTATTTAAATGTCTGTGTTTGTTTCATGGCCTATTACTGGACCCCATTGTTATTTGAGGTCTGCTTTGAACATCCCATCTGGAACAGTGGTTTACAAGAGTCAAGGCCTTTGATTTTACAGAGTAGGCATTCAATAAATTTATCTCAAAGACGAGACAGACAAAATTTTCTGTTTATTTCCAGCTCAGGGGTCAATAAGAACTAAGGTTTCTTGAGCTCTTTCCAGGTACGGAGCATAAAACATTTGAACAGCCCTTAAAATAAATCTTTAATTTTTATTAAAAAAGTGTCATAAAAAACTCTTTAAAAGGGAAACCCCCCCCCCACAACTCCAATTAATTCAATTCTTACTCATCTGAACCTGATGCTCCATACACACTGTCAATTTAGGGAGAGCTTGGGTAGATAATAGACAAGACGGTTAGATCAGGAATAAAGATGAGTTAGGCCAGGGTACTTGGTTGTTTTGCTTGCACCCAAAGCCTGAAAAGAGAATATCAAAGACTTTCCAGAGCAAACAGTAAACACGCTTCATCAATCAAGCTGGAAATTAATTCCGTAAAGGCTAAAGACCATCATTTGAAAGAGCCAGCAGCTTCCAACACTGCACGGGTGAGGTGGGGCCCAGCGCTCCAAGAGACGCAGATCTGGGACGCCGGATAATGACCTCTACCAGGTAACGAGAGCCCACTAATCGTCATACAAGCAGTGAGGCAACCCATCCAGACCCCGCCAATTACAAGGAAGTCAACAAGGAACTAATGTGTGGGCCTATCAACTATCCGCCAACGACCTAAGAGACACCGAAGTCTGGGGAGCAAAGCACTCTAAAATGGGAGGTTTCTAGGAGCCAAGCTGCTTCAGCGACTAATCCTGCAGAGATCCGGAAGACCAGAGGACATCAAGGCAGACCCCCGACCCCGAGAGACATCCTGAAGACCCTTGAAACTCTGGCCACCATGGAAGGACTTCAAACCAAGAGGGTATGAGAGACAGAAAGTAAAGGGACAGATTAAGTATAAGAAGCCTGTGTTCCCAGGCATGAGGCACGCTGTATCCTTTTGGTGAAATACAGAATACATCACACAAATTATACAAAGGGGTGAGGGCATGGTTTTCATCCTCCTTATATAAGCTGCTGCACCTGTAGTTGCTCACATACATAGGGGTAGATTTTATAAGATGCGCGCGCCAGCACATGCAATGTTAGAAAATAGGGTGGCCGCACGCACGTGTGGGTGGCGTGTGCAAGGGGGGGGGTGTGTGAATTTTTGCAAAGTACACACGGCGACGCAATCGGGCCTTCCCCAGTTCCCTCCCAGTCTGCTCCAATTAAGGAGCGGACTGGGAGGGACCTTCCCTAATCCCCTGCCTAACCTCCCTTCCACTTCCCCTCTCCTCCCCTAATCCTAACCTACCTTGCCTCTATTTTTTAATTTTATTACTTACTGCTCCTTGGGAGCAGATGTAATTTACATGTGCTGGTGCGCGCTTCCCGGGGCCTCCGTCCCACCCCTCGCCACTCAGACCACGCCCCCAGCCCGCCCCTTTCTCAGGGCCCGGCACGTGCACTGTTTTTGTTTTTTACACAAGAGGGGCTTTTAAAATTCGGCCAATATTTCCTTTCTCCAAACGCACCCAAGTCTGCACACAGGAAGCTTCTCGGGGAAACACCTTTTAGGGCGCTCCTGTCCACCTGCAGCCACTTCATTTCCTATAACAATGGCAAACAACTTGACTTTTGCAGCACTCCCATTCTGAATGAGGGAAGACAGTTCATGCCTGCAGCACTCACATACACTCCCATTCTGAATGAGGGAAGACAGTTCATGCCTGCAGCACTCACATACACTCCCATTCTGAATGAGGGAAGACAGTTCATGCCTGCAGCACTCACATACACTCCCATTCTGAATGAGGGAAGACAGTTCATGCCTGCAGCACTCACATACACTCCCATTCTGAATGAGGGAAGACAGTTCATGCCTGCAGCACTCACATACACTCCCATTCTGAATGAGGGAAGACAGTTCATGCCTGCAGCACTCACATACACTCCCATTCTGAATGAGGGAAGACAGTTCATGCCTGCAGCACTCACATAGCGCTAAGAAAATGCCACAAGGGGCTCGCCTCTAACTTTGCCTCCTTGCAGTAACCCACAAGTATCCACTGTAATTACAGTCCAACATAAGAACGTAAGATGTGCCATACTGGGTCAGACCAAGGATCCATCAAGCCCAGGATCCTGTTTCCAACAGAGGCCAATCCAAGTCACAAGTACCTGGCAAGTACCCAAACAGATAGATCACAAGCTACTATTGCTTATTAATTACCGTCATAGCAATTTACAGATTTTTTTTCCTCTAGGAACTTATCCAAACCTTTTTAAACCCAGTTACATTAAGTGCTGTAACCACATCCTCTGGCAATGAATTCCAGAGATTAACTTCACGCTGAGTGAAAAAGAATTTTCTTCGATTTGTTTTAAATGAGCTACTTGCTAACTTCATGGAGTGCCCCCCTGGTCCTGCTATTATCTGAGAGGGTAAATAACCGATTTACCTTAACTTGCTCAAGTCCTTTCATGATTTTGTAGACTTCTATCATATCCCCCCTCAGCTGTCTCTTCTCCAAGCTGAACAGCCCTAACTTCCTCACAGGGCAGCTGCTCCATGGCCCTTATTTTGGTCGCCCTTCTCTGCATGTTCTCCAGTGCAGCTATATCCTTTTTGAGGATTTTGTACACAGTATTCAAGATGTGTCCAAACAACAGGTTTCCAAGAAAAACGTGCACAGAGCTGCCATGCAAACAACCCCAACAGTGGTACAAGCTGCACCAGGAACCCAAGGCGGCTGGGGTAACCTGCACGGAGCAGCCATGGTTACCCACCCTAAAAGCAGCGGTGCGGCTGCAGAAGGCTTCCAAGAAGGTTGGGGTAACATGGCTACACCCCTAACACTATGCACGAGTCGGAGAGATAGAGAGCGCAGGGGTAGGAGCAGGGTTGAGAAGTTGAATAACTACACAAGGGGAAACTGGTGCAGCTTTAAGTATGGGAAACTTATCTGCTGATCTACCCAGAGACAAATACAAGAGGCAGCCCGGCAGGGCCAATTGGCCTTTATCTGCTGTCATTTACTGTCACTGTGTTTAGCTTTAGACGTATCAGAAAAATGTATTTCTGCAACGCGGCGTATGATACAGGCGCCGAGTGACAAACTCTGCCCCTTTCATTTCAAATCACCACCACGATCGGCAATTTGAAACGAGGAAAGCTCTCTATAGATGTAACATAACTATTCTTTGTAATGGTACCAGCTGGTGCCCTTGTAAAAACATTTTTCACTCATACGATATCACGTCACAACCAGGGCCGGTGCAAGGGTAGTAGGCACCCTAGGCAAACCTTACAAGTCTGGCGCCCTCTCCCCATACACAATTTTAAATTGTGCATTTATAACATTTTACATGAAAAGTGACATTCTGAGGTACAATTAATATACACGTAGTTGTGATAATTTCATGCACCATTGTGATGCCAACAAGAAAACTTTGCATCTTGGAATTCATATGGCCTCATACCTATTGTGATATATTTCGGCATGGTCCTCCCGTATCAACACAGTACTATCTGCCAACACTCAAAGAATAACCCCACCTATGAAAAGGAATACCACAAATATTACACCAGAATCTAAAATACCAATACACCTCCTATCAGGAAAACAGAACAGGCCAAGCTACTACAGATCGCTACAGAGACACCACATGCTAAAAGAATGCTTCATCTCAGTCTTTGCATGCAGAACACAAACCCTCACCAAATACAGAATAAAGTCACATAAAGTATAAATAGAAATGTGCAGACAAAAACTGAACTGTAAAATGTATCACGCCAGACTCTATACAGTGCAACAATGGAAAAACAAAAATGTCACCATTCCTCATGAAACAATCAATAAAATCAAGATATATAAATCATGAATCATAATAAAATCATACAAATAAAATAATTTCAAAACAGATGATGAATAGAATATCCAATAACGCTGGGGAACAATTTTTAACATAATTCCTGTTGAGTTCAATTTTTCACCTGTTTTAGACTTAAATAGGCATGCTGATTTCAAAACGGCAGTTAGTTTTCTTCTATCACATCAAGTTTTTTCTCAGCAGCCTATCTTAGGCCTGGATTTATCAAAATTCACTAAATATCGTATGCAAAAAAAAAAGGGGCGTGTTTTGTGGTAATAGATAAAGGCCGGTGAGGTTGAAAGTCCACAGATTCGGCAGCTCATTAAAGGTGAACATTTCATCAGGACAATGTCAGAACTCCAAAAGAATGCTTGGTTGTCATTCAAAAACCTTGTCAAGGACTTTCTTGGAAACACAAGAGCACAGAACTACACCGAAATTGTCCAGAAACTCTTGGAGAGCTTCAAAATGCTTTGTTGCAACCTGAGCATCAAGGTGCATTTTCTGCATCGCCATCTTGCTGACTTCCCGAAAAACCTTGGTGCAGTCAGTGATGAGCAAGGTGAACGATTCCACCAAGGTTTGAAGGTCATGGAGGCACGGTATCAGGGTAGATGGGATGTACATGTGATGGCTGACTATTGTTGGAGCATCAGGCGAGATTGTCCACAGATTGAACACTGCCCGAAAAGCTATAAGTGTAAACATTTGGTAGCAGAACTTTACTACTTGTACACAATTTGACTTACCGTAACAATATATAGCCTTTGTATGAATAAAATAACTCTAAATAAACAGTATATTCAGGTAATTTTTTCTTTTATTTCCTTTGTATGTACATTTTGTATGATTTTTGGGACAAAGGGATGGTATCCTGTACCTTAAAAAGTTAAGGTGATAGAGAAAAACTGGGGTCATTTTGGATTCAGATGTCAAAAGTTAGTCAAAAACAAGTGTCAGATCTGTGTAATTAAAGATTAATGCAAATTTTGAAAGCTTTACCAAACACCAATAAAATATTTAAAAACAGCAAACACTACTCAATAATTAAAATAAGGATAAAAAATATCCCACAATAAATAGCTGGGAACTTTTGATTTTCAGTCTGAGCTTGTCATGAATTAATGAGAGGGCCTGCGATACAAAGACTTTCTCCTCTCTCTCACATACACACGCATACTCATACACACACTCACTCTCTCCTCCATATGCTTTCACATACACATACACTTGCTCTCTCTCTCCCCTACATGGCTGTCTCACACACACGTTCTCTCCCCCTCATGCTCTCTCAAACACAAATACTCTCTCTCCCCCCACACACGCGCTCTTCCTCACATGCTCTCTCACAAACACATACTCTTTTTCCCCCACATGCTCTCATATACACATGCACTCACACATGCTCACTCGTATATATATTTTTTACTCTCCATCCTAGGTGTAGGCAGCAGCAGCAGCAGCTTTCTTCTTGGACTTCCATGGCATCAGGAGGCCTCCACTGTCTTCCTCGTTCAGCAGAGATGCTGCCTCTTTTCTGCAGCGCGCCCAGCCGATCCTGCCTTTCTCCTGCCGTGTAGCCTGGCTGATTGCTGGCCGATCGCTGCCTCTCTCCTGCTGCGTTGCCCGACCGATCACTGCCTCTCTCCTTCTGTGCGGCCCGGCCAATCGCTGCCTCTCTTCAGCCGCACAGCCCCTGTGCGGCTGAAGAGAGGCAGCGCACAGCCCCTGTGCGGGTCAATTGCAGCATCGGCCAGCCGCACTGCCTCTCTCCTACCGTGCGGCTGGCCGATGCTGCAATTGACCCTCTCAGTCTTTTCTTCTGGCCACTCCTTCCAGCTACGATTGGTCATCCTTCTTCCTGCCCATGCAGGCCCACAACACATTTCCTCTTCCGGTCCTTGAGGGCTAGAAGGAGGTCCAATTCCTAGGTCAGTGGTTCTCAACCTTTTTTCTGTCAGGACACACCTGATAGATGGGCCTCACATGCGAGACACACTGAACACAGGACAATCACAGGGCTAACCTCACCCCCGACCCTCAGCAATGGGTATAAAGCAGAACTAGAACATTTCCAGTACAACTCACCTTACAAAAAAGATATTCTGGTATTATCTCAATAACAGCAACACAAACTCCCTCTACTACAGGCTCAATAGCCCTACTTATAAAAAGACAGCAGTTCACCACCAATGCATGTCCTACTGAGAAAACACAACAAATAAGGTGAGGTATTTTATGTGCCCACATGCAAGTTAAATACCTCACCTCAGTCATACACACAAGATCGACCTTCACCAAGCACAGAAAGACCACAAATTACAAATATGGAGACAGAAACTGGAATGGAAACCCAAAATAAGCCACTCTGCATGCAGAGCGAACCTGGAGAAATGGAAAGAGAAATATAGCACCTAACATAGTCCCAGGATCTGCAATAATGCACACAAACTAATCCGCACACAGTTACACCTGTATTATGGAACACACAAACAGTAACAACCCCTACCTATGAAATACAACTATTAAACCAGGCCCTAAACACTAATACATTTCCTATTGGGAAAACAGAATAAGCCAAGCTGCTATAGAGCCCCACACAGAAATAATTGTAAAACTATATGAAAAAATGTTTCAAAACAGCTGATGAACAGAACATCATCCATCAATTAAAAACTCTTAAAAATTATTAAAAATTCTTCAAACACCAATAAAATATTTCAAAACAGCAGACATCGCCTAATACCCAATAATTAAAATGGTAGTCAATCAAGAAAAATGAACTTTAATAGTCACCTTTACTTACCCTCTCCAACAACTCTCCTACTCCTTTCCCTTGCAGGTCACACCAGAAGCAGCAGTGGCTGCTGAAGCTGTCCTCACAGTCCTCTTCCTTAGGGACCATAGCCAGTCTCTTCTCACACACACACACACACACACGTTATACCCTCAGGACCAGTTTCTGTCTCTCACACACCAATCATCTCCCCAACCAGTCTCTCTCTCTCACACACAAGCACACACATACCAGTCATCTCCCTGATCAGTCTCTCTCACACATACACACGTCACCTCTCTGGCCAGTCTCTCTCAATCACACAATGCTCTCGCTCTCTCTTACTTACACACAGGCTTTCAAATACAGACATGCTCTATTTCATTTATACTCAAGCTCTCAATCACACACATGTTCTATCTCACTTACAAACAGGCTCAGTCACACACATGCCCCCTCTCTCTCACAGCCGGTCAAAAACATGCTCCATCTCTCTCTCGCACACACACATTGACACACACAAGCACCCTCCCTGACTCACATATACACCACACACATACAGAAGCACCCTCCCTGTCTCACATACATATTACACTTACAGAAGCACCTTCCCTATCTCACACATAGAAGCACCATTCCTTTCTCACATACACACACACAGAAGCACCCTCCGTTTCTGACATACACACCACATACACACACACAAAGGCCCCCAGCTGAACAGCTAGTCTTTGGCCCGCTGGCCTGGTCTCCGGAGGCAGCTGGCTGCACCATCTTCATTTCTTTGGCCCCCGCCGGCTGCGAGTAGCACGCGACACACCGGTTGAGAATCGCTGGCCTAGGTCCTGCAGCTGCCACCAGTTTCGGGAATCGAGACAACATTTTTTCACAATTCTGAGCAGGTCCGATGGAAGCAGTAGGTGGCTGCTGGGTCGCCCCTAAACCTGTGGCACACTAGGCAATCGCCTAGTGCTTCCACTGGCCCCAGTCACAACAGTTTTGAATAAGAACATAAGAAATTGCCATGCTGGGGCAGACCAAGGGTCCATCAAGCCCAGCATCCTGTTTCCAACAGAGGCCAAAACCAGGCCACAAGAACCTGGCAATTACCCAAACACTAAGAAGATCCCATGCTACTGATGCAATTAATAGCAGTGGCTATTCCCTAGGTAAAATTGATTAATAGCCATTAATGGACTTCTCCTCCAAGAACTTATCCAAACCTTTTTTGAACCCAGCTACACTAACTGCACTAACCACATCCTCTGGCAACAAATTCAACGGTTCTTCCCTGAGTCTTACTCAAGAAAGAATTCCTTTGTTAGCATGCTCACCTGCTTCCCCGTCACGCCCACAAACTGGACGCGCTGTACAGCCGCGCAGGATTCAGAACTCCATTCAATATGTGCTCAGCAGTTTCTACACATGCTTCATGTACAGTATCAGGAACAGGGACTGTACAGGAACAAAGCATGCACGCCAGCTCCCAAAACTAACACAGGACTTGTGGCTGAGCGCACGCCACGGGTTTTATAACCAAACAAACAAAAAAAAAAAAAGCAGCTCTCTCAACTCATGAATTCCTGTTACCTTACTAAACTAAACAAGGTGCACAATATAAATATCAGATTTTCCTAGAAGGAACTGGTACCCTCTCCAAGTAGAAAAGTGATCCGTTTAAGCTTTAGCTGAGAATTAGTTATTTTGTGCTCTAGGATTGCTATTAAAGATGTTTAATGACATTTTCACAGAAGGAACTGTCTAAATATTGCCTGTTTCTGGTCCAGTTTTCATGGCGACAGAAATCCCCCTAGGGGAGGAAGCACAATATAAATAAATGGTCCTATATTCAGCAGAGATCTCCGCTTTTGGGAGCTGGGAGGAAGCAGCAGCGTGTTGCTGGCACGACCTTGCTAAGGCTCCAATAAAATGCAATGCACTGCTTGGAGAAAAGTCACTGCACCAAAATGGGCCTTCCAGAGGTACCTGTGTGGGGCTGCTTGGGCTTCCAGCTCATTTCATTCCCTGATTTTAAATACACTTAAATATCCCCTAATAAACACACAATACCAGAAAGCTGGGGGTACGCGAGTTCTAGGCAATCAGAGCACTGAAAGAGACAGATTCACATCTTTCTATTCTACACTCACTGTGCAGTACAGAGGAACGGATCAGCCACTGTTTCCCCAGTGGTGGCTCAGGATATACTGGTGGCTAAACCAATTAGCTGCAATCAGGTCTCAAGATGAGGAGCCTTGAAGAAGATTACAAGCAAAGGGCTGGAGAGCCCGACAACTCTCTCTCTTTTCTAAACACATTTAAATATCTTTGTCCATAAGCAGTAACTATAATCCTAGGCCGTGCCCATCCCCATAAAGAATCTATTCCTCTCTTGATAAGACAGCACTCTCCTAGGGTCTGGTTTTAATAAATGTATGTGAATTAAGGCCTCAGCTTTCTCCCTCCCCTCCAATCTCTCTCTCTCTCTATCATAACAATGTTAGCGGCTCTGGGTAATCATTGCGTCGTGTCTCTGCATGCGACCTATCACCACCAGCCGGAGCTTGGAGGGGGAGCGAGGTCTGCACAGCAGGGCCAGCGGTCTCTCGCGTGCTGCAGACTTTCCTTATTGCTATGGTTTCTGTAATGATTCTGCTGTTCTAGGATGTGTAACAGTTTTCATTTGAAACACATTAAAAATGACAGGCGAGTTTTGTCCGACCACTAACGGCTTCCTTAAAATGCTACACCTCTTACAAATTCTGCCAGGGGTATGCAAACTTATGAGCACAACTGTATATCCATATTGTATTCATGAATTAAATCTACCAGCATTTACAGGAGGGCAGGATGAATCAGAGAACGAACTGAAAGTCACAATTTTCTTTTTTTTTTAACACATTTCAACTAGAAAGCTTTAAAACACCGAGCCCAGCAAGAACGTGTAAGTAAGACATTGGTGCTGTACCTTTCTAAGTCCTTGTGTCCTGTTCATACCAGAGCCATGGATCAGCAGCGGATGGAAGAGCACTGTGTCGCCCTTCTCCATAACCAGGTGCGTCCTGGGAAGACTGGGGTCATAGTCCCGGATCCCGTGGTACATCTTATTCACCCCTCCCTTTGGCGAGACACAAAGGAGGTTTTATGACATTTCAGAGGCTCAATAATACCAGGCTGCAGGAAGAGGACTTAGAACATTTCACCGATTTCAGAAACCAACACCAACAAATGTGATAAGAAAGCAAAAACAACGACGTCCAGAGTCGACAGTGGAAACCTCCGTGTCCGCATTTCCATATCCAAGGGGCAATCTGCATGGCGTGGTGGTTATAACCCTTACAGCAGTGGCTATGAAGGCATTGGGATAACCCGCACGGGCTGACCCTGGCACACAGGTGAGGTGATGCGAACTATGACTTCACTTGATAATAAGACATGGAAGGGGACTTGCATGAGCTCTTGTAAGAATCATGAAGGGACATTTCATGAAGATGGATTGGATTGGATTAGCACTAGTTTGGATTGGATTGGATTAGCATTAGTATATATTCACCTACTGCAGGGGTGTCATTAGCATGCCCTGAGTCTCAGCGGCCCTGATAATTTTTTAAATTCAATTTCAATTTACCCTGCCAGCAGGCTGCTGCATCAGGCAGCATTGTATCATCGGGATCGGGCGATCGAAGGAAGTCAAGGCCGCCCGTGCTCTGCTGGGGGTGCAGAAGAAAAGAGGCAGCTGTTGCATTAGCTGGGCCAGTGGCTGAGTTTAAGGGACAACGCTGCTGCATCAGGCTGGGCTACACAGCCTATCACGTCGGGCTGGGCAGTACGGCTGAATATAGAAGGCTGCAGTGTCGTCCCAATCCTTGCGCTTAAAAGAGGCGGCTGCCACATTGGGCTGAGCTGATCTGTGCGGCCTAAGGGAGAACGCTGCTGCACTGGGATGGGTCATGTGGCCTAAGGCTGCTCCATCAGGCTGGGCTACACAGCTGGAGAGAGAAGATGCACTGGCTGTGTGGCAAAAGAGATTAAGCTGCTGGGTCCAGTCCACATGGTGGAAGAGAGGAAACTGCAATGTTGGCTGGGTCGCAGGGCCAAAGAAAGGAGACTGCTGCCTGTACAGAGTATGAGAGCTTGTGTGCATGTAAGTGTGAGCAATAGCATGTGTGAGAACCTGTGTGTGTGTGTGTGTATGTGAGAGACCCAAGGAGGAGACTGCTGTGGCCTACACATCCCAGAGAGAGAGAAAGAGAGCAATTGACAACATATGAGAAACAGTATATGAGAGAGCACATGTGTGGACAGCGCAAGGAGGAGACTGCTGTGGCCTACACATCCCAGAGAGAGAGAGAGAGAGAGAGAGAGAGCGCAATTGACAACATATGAGAAAGAGTATGTGAGAGAGCACATGTATGGAGAACGCAAGGAGGAGGCTGCTGCCGCCTGCATATGGGAGAGAGAGAATCCGTTAGTGCATGCGTACGTGCGTGAGAGTGAGCGGGGGAGACAGAGCGCATGGTTTGTATGTGTAAAAGAGCATATGAGAGAATATGTGTGAGCTTGTGTGTGTATGTGTGTGAGGAGAAAGTTTGTGTGCCCACTCCCTCCCTCCCCCTATTAAATTGTGACAATCTCAGGATGACTGGAAATCAAATGTTCCCAGCTATGGAGAACAAGGGATTTTTTATCCTTGTTTATTTTAATTATTGCATGTTATTTGATGTATTTACTGTTTTGAAATATGTTATCGGTGTTTGGAGAATTTTAATCATTTTTTATGAGTTTTTTATTATTGGACATTCTTTTTATCAGCTGTTTTGAAAAATGTGTTGTCTAAGTATGGTTTGATGTTTCATGTGGCATGGTGATGTTTTGTTTTTTCCATTGTTGCAATGCATACAGAATGTGACTTGTTGCGGTTTCCAGTTCAGTTTTTATCCTCAGAGTTCTATTTATGCTTTATGGCCTTTTTATTCCATATTTGGAGAAGATTTGTTTGTGTTCCGCATGTGTGACCGAGGGGATATATTCTGCTAGCAGGTAATTTCTCTGTAGGGATCTACAGCAGCCTGGCTTGGTCTGTTTTCCTAATAGGAGGGGTGCTGGTGTTGTAGGGCCTGGTGTAATATTTGCAGTGTTGCCTGTTACTATTTGTGTGCTGACAGTTAGTGCTGTTTTGGTACAGGAGGTTTACTTTATTGTAATTGTAATTCATTTTTTTCAGAGGATTCATTGCCAATTGGTTTTTAGCTGCAAATTAACTGCACGATTTTAAAATGTCTGCAATACTGGAACCCATAAGTTGTATGTAAGTGGCTGTATGATGTGCTGTGTCTGGGTCCCTCAATCAGCTCTTAGGAGCAGCTTAAGAAGAGATCAGTGAAGACTGTGGATGATTGATGCATTCATCATATTTTCATAACACTGGGAAAAATTGAGCAATGCACTCATAATACATGTGGTTACAATTAACGGAATGCATACATGTATGCAAATTATGCTCCATTATTCTTATGGCACTTCAAATTGAATCATGAGTGCATGACTCATAATTGATGGCTTTGTTGGTTCTGATGATCCATTGTTAGATTGTTCATTGCCTGTCCTGGGGATGCTACCACAGAGAGATGAGAGAGGAGGCTGGTTCAGGGGTAGTAGTGGCAACTTTATACAAATGAGGGGAGGATCAGACAACCAGGTTCCCTCTTCCCTGAGTCGTCAAGTGTACAGATCTGGTCTGTGGGAGAAATGGACAACCCTGGGTGGCAGGAAGGAAGGTCATATGAGGTCTGAAGTACCTAGCAATGCTCCTGGTCTAGTGGTTAGAGCAGCAGGCATGGTAATGACTGCTTTCCTTTTCTTGGAGAGGTTTTCTAAATGCATCCTTCTATAATTTTACAGAGGCATATAATTTAACAACGAAATCAAAACTGAAGATGAGATGTTACCTCCCACTCAGGGTAGTCGTGCTGCTTCAGGGACCCCGTGTGTGTTCCTGGAAGCACGACGAGGCAGCCATTGTTCCGATCTACACGCTCCATGGCTGTCCAGGCACACACGATGCGATCGGCAGGCCTGAACGGGAAATAATGCAGGTCCTGGTGCAATGGGTGGCGAGAAGTCATTTTACCTGAAAGAAATGCATCACGCTTAATTTCACAAGGGAAGGCTGGTTTTGAGCATTCAAATTCTCTCCTAGCAGACTGCAAGAGCGGTCGGTATCCAGAGTGAATGTTTATAATCAGTCTTGTAAATGTATAATAGTATATATTCAAACGCAAACAAAGAATTTCTCTTTTTCCATTTCTTCTATCTATTCAAGAGGAATGGTCAAGGTGGATTATATAACATAAAACAATCGCTCTAACATAAAATAAACCATTTTTAATTTAATAGCCTACCTATAGAAAAAAACAACAATTTACAACAAACAAATTAAAATAATCAATAATTAAATTCATACAACAAGAATCTAAACAGTAAAAATTCTAAAGAAACAATTTAAAAACAGGGACAATAAATAAATAAGACACAGGTAAATAACCAACACACATGAAAAGCAACCACTTAAAAACAGATACAACTTAAGAACAGGAAGAAGGGAATGCAAGTCACCTGCTGCAGTAAAGCATAAACAGAATCAATCAACTATTAAAAGCCTGAATAAAAAGCCAAGACTTAACTGGCTTCCTAACCTTAAGATAATTCAGTTCTGAACACAAACCTAACGGGAGTGGATTCCACAGATGCAAGCGTTCAGAAGTGGAGACAAGGGGAAGGGAGTGGGGGATTAGTATTTTGATCCCACTGAGTAGAAGGGAGTTTTATGAGAGAGAAAAGATGAAGGCCTTTGATGAATGTTGCTATCGGGTGGCGAAAGATTGGAAGACCTAAGTGTTGATGCTATGCCGCAATAGCACTTAAGTGACAATCTGATTTCATTCCAGATTTGGAAAGACTGAGCAGATATCATAGAAGGGTTAAAATCGAGCAACTGAATGAATCCTCTTTCTGTAATACACCCCAAATAGAAGACATTTTCCATTTAACGTTGTAGAAACATCTTCAGGTTGCAAGAACAACTTCCTTTACTTCTTGGAGTACAAACCAATCTTGATGTTGCCAAAAGGGCGCTATTAGTATAATCTCCCCTTTGTCTTTTCTCATCTTGAAAATTGTTTGGGATATAAGTGGTACCCGTAGAAACGCATACGTCAGACTTTTGATTCCACAGAATAAAAAATGTGTCTGATGTGAGAGAAGCAGGTGCTAGTCTTTTCAAGCAGTTTGGAGAGTTTGCAGTTGAATGGAGCTGCAAAGTGGTCCACAGATTTCATTTCCCAGAGTCAAAAGAATAACTGCATTGTGTTGGGATGGAATGACCATTTGTGAGGTAAAAAGACAACTCAATAAGTCTGCAAAAACATTGTCTCTGCCCAGAAAATGAATGGCATTGAGGAACATGTTCCTCAACAATGGCCAATTCAATATATTGCATGCTTCCTTGCATAGTTTTGAGTTTGTTGATGTAGTACATTGCTACCTGGTTGTCTTTCTGGATTTGAAGTACTGATCTTTTTATCCATATCTCAAATAATAAAATAACTCTGAATATGGCACTCAGTTCTAGAAGATTTATGTGTAATTTTTGTTTCTCCTGACATTTATTTATTTATTTAGAAGATTTTTATATACCGATGAACGTTGGGAACATCTCATCGGTTAACGTTGGGAACATCTCATCAGACATGGGCAGCTACAATTGCCAGGCACTTTAGGTATGTTTATTTTGCAAACCGGTTTTAGACCATTTGTTAATTATGTGGTCTAGAAATGTATTAAAAGTATTTGGTATTGAAAATATTGATTTGCTACTGTGAATCGAAGGTACTTCTTATAATTGATGTGAATGGAAATGTGTGTGTAAGCATCCTTTAGATCCAGTATTGTCAGCCAATCATTGATTTCTAGATGTGGAAGGATGATACCTAGAGAATTCATTTTGAATTTCTCTCCACTGAGATATTTGTTTAGGCCTCTCATTCAGAATAGATAATAGGCCTCCTCCTGACTTTTTTGGGGATAAGGAAATCTCAGAGTAAAAACCCTTGCGTTTTTCCATTATCGAGACTTGGTTCCACGGCATTGGCTGCAAACAGGGAGGCAAGCTCCTCTCTAGTATTTGAAGTTGTTCCTGTGACATTAAAATAAGGGTTTTGTAGAGTTACAGAAAGTAGGTTTTGAAAGTTTAGGTGATAATTTTTGTGCATGATTTTGAGAACCTACCATAGTAATGGTAGGTTCTCTTTGTAATGAAGGACCGCTTGAGGTAAAATAATTTTAGTCTTCCACCTGCTGGAAGAGCTTTGAAGGAAGAACTCATGTAAGTAAAATTTCAGTGCTGACTTTTAAGAGGATTGGTGAGTAAGCCTTGGGTGGACCTTTTCTTTAGGCTGTGATCTTTGCTGTTGATGTTATTATGAATGTTGCCTCTAAGGGTAGGTTGGTTTTCATGGGTAATGATTCAGATGGACTGAATCAAATCACGGTGAACCTAGAAGATGTGGTAGGCCTGATTGACAAACTGAGGAGTAGTAAATCACATGGACCGGATGGTATACACCCCAGAGTTCTGAAGGAACTAAAAAATGAAATTTCAGACCTATTAGTAAAAATGTGTAATCTATCATTAAAATCATCCATTGTACCTGAAGACTGGAGGATAGCAAATGTAACCCCAATATTTAAAAAGGGCTCCAGGAGTGATCCGGGAAACTACAGACCGGTTAGCCTGACTTCAGTGCCAGGAAAAATAGTGGAAAGTGTTCTAAACATCAAAATCACAGAACATATAGAAAGACATGGTTTAATGGAACAAAGTCAGCATGGCTTTACCCAGGGCAAGTCTTGCCTCACAAATCTACTTCACTTTTTTGAAGGAGTTAATAAACATGTGGATAAAGGTGAACCGGTAGATGTAGTGTACTTGGATTTTCAGAAGGCGTTTGACAAAGTTCCTCATGAGAGGCTTCTAGAAAAAGTAAAAAGTCATGGGATAGGTGGCGATGTCCTTTCGTGGATTGCAAACTGGCTAAAAGACAGGAAACAGAGAGTAGGATTAAATGGGCAATTTTCTCAGTGGAAGGGAGTGGACAGTGGAGTGCCTCAGGGATCTGTATTGGGACCCTTACTTTTCAATATATTTATAAATGATCTGGAAAGAAATACGATGAGTGAGATAATCAAATTTGCAGATGACACAAAATTGTTCAGAGTAGTTAAATCACAAGCAGATTGTGATAAATTGCAGGAAGACCTTGTGAGACTGGAAAATTGGGCATCCAAATGGCAGATGAAATTTAATGTGGATAAGTGCAAGGTGATGCATATAGGGAAAAATAACCCATGTTATAATTACACAATGTTGGGTTCCGTATTAGGTGCTACAACCCAAGAAAGAGATCTAGGTGTCATAGTGGATAACACATTGAATCGTCGGTTCAGTGTACTGCGGCAGTCAAAAAAGCAAACAGAATGTTGGGAATTATTAGAAAGGGAATGGTGAATAAAACGGAAAATGTCATAATGCCTCTATATCGCTCCCTGGTGAGACCGCAACTTGAATACGGTGTACAATTCTGGTCACCGCATCTCAAAAAAGATATAGTTGCGATGGAGAAGGTACAGAGAAGGGCTACCAAAATGATAAAGGGGATGGAACAACTCCCCTATGAGGAAAGACTAAAGAGGTTAGGACTTTTCAGCTTGGAGAAGAGACGGCTGAGGGGGGATATGATAGAGGTGTTTAAAATCATGAGAGGTCTAGAATGGGTAAATGTGAATCAGTTATTTACTCTTTTGGATAGTAGAAAGACTAGGGGGCACTCCATGAAGTTAGCATGGGGCACATTTAAAACTAATCGGAGAAAGTTCTTTTTCACTCAACGCACAATTAAACTCTGGAATTTGTTGCCAGAGGATGTGGTTAGTGCAGTTAGTATAGCTGTGTTTAAAAAAGGATTGGATAAGTTCTTGGAGGAGAAGTCCATTACCTGCTATTAAGTTCACATAGGGGCGGATTTTCAGACTCCGCGAATAGGCCTACTTTTGTTTGCGCTCCAGGCGCAAACAAAGGTACGCTGGATTTTAGCAGATACGCGCGGAGCCGCGCGTATCTGCTAAAAACCTGGATCGGCGCGCGCAAGGCTATCGATTTTGTATAGCCGGCGCGCGCCGAGCCGCGCAGCCTACCCCCGTTCCCTCCGAGTGATGCAGGGACTGGGACCGGTCTCTTCCTCTGAAGAAGGGGAGAGATGAAATTTCAGTCCCAGATCCTTGTGCGAGAGTGCGCGACGGGACATTCTCCCTCACACTGTGAAGCAAAGCTCTCGGAAACTCGGGCTTGACGTTGTAGGATTTCATTTAGTACAAAGTTTAAGGGTTTCTTTCATGACATGATGAGAAATAGACTGAAGGGGCTCACAGGAAAAAGTGATTTAATATTTCTAAATATTTTTTTCCAGTAACTGCGAAATGGAGAGAGAGACGGGGAAAAAAGAAACAATAAGAAAAAAAAAAAAAAAGAACAAGGAAAAATATTAAAAAAAAACAAAACCCGGCAGCCGTGGAGGGAGAGTAAATGTCCTTTCACCTCGCCAGAAAAAAAAGACTGAGGGGACTTACACGAAGGGGGGGACATAACCCCCTGACTGGACTGATCCGGGTAGGTACAGGGAAGAGCCGTGTATGCTTGGAAAGCGTTCCAGATCTTTCTGAGCTCTCAGAGAGCGACGTCACCCCACTTGTGTGGCTGAATTCAGTCCTGCTTAGCCATACAGAAAAGCTACCACACTGGCTTTTACAAAGTTTTAGGTGTCGCTTTCGATTTTGTCAAATCAGCTCGCTCGTTCCTCACCAGCCTGGCTCATGTTTCTGCCCCCAGATGTTATTCAGAGAATTAGGAATTCCAGCTGGGACAGAGCTGCCAAGTCTCTGGGTGGCTTTTAGGCAGCAGACATCCTTAACAACACATTTTGGGGTTTTTTTTTTTTTAATTTGTTCACCCTCTCTTTTCCCAAGAATTCCCCTTTTCCAGTACATACCCAGGGAAAAATTAAATATCTTCATATGTCAAAGGTCTTCAAAGGCTGACACACAGAGAATCAAGCCATTTTAGTGATGGTAAAAATAAATTGATAAATCCCAGGCATATCCTATGCATGGTCCAAAAAAAAAACCACAGAAGCTAAAAGATGTTTTAACCTGTTTGATAGATACAAAGGTTCATATTAAGACAGTGCCAACATCTGCAGTGAAAGAGGACCCTGCTACTGAATATTCATTTCCACAAACTTTCACGGTCACTTTAGCTACAAGAATCTATTTTTAAAGGTCGTGTGTATATATATATAGTTTCTCAATGATGGTTATAAAATCTACTAACCTGTGGTATGTAGCATTCAGACAGGATCCATAATGCCCTACTGTTACCTCAGGTAGCCTCAATTACGTTCCCGCTGCACTCATAATCCCACACTGACCTGCGGGTAGGATCTACTCATCAGAGGCTTTTCAATTACAATTCACTCACAAAATGCCGGAGGATGAACTCTGTACTTAAGGCTGCCTGCCTACTGCAAGCATCGGATTATTTACATGTACCTATAATCTTTGCAATGGGACCATCATCATGAAAGTCAAGAAGTGTATGCTCTGGTGCTTATCTTAATTACTGCCGCGTAAACAAAACCCGCCCATTAAGACCAATGCACGCCATTGCTTTATGTCATTACCTGAAGGAAGGATTACTGGGAAAGGCTCAGGGAAGCGCCATGCAGAGAGACCTCAGGCTGGATACATCTCCCTGGCACTCCTGGGTTTTTGGGAAAGGGGGGGGGGAGATTCCCCTGCAAGGATGATGAGTATTGGGGAGAGTGCTGCAGTGACAGAGAGGGACCTCTCTCTCTCTCTCTCACGCATCGCTTAGTGCAAGCAGCAGAAGAACATAAGAAATTGCCATGCTGGGTCAGACCAAGGGTCCATCAAGCCCAGCATCCTGTTTCCAACAGTGGCCAATCCAGGCCACAAGAACCTGGCAATTACCCAAACACTAAGAAGATCCCATGCTACTGATGCAATTAATAGCAGTGGCTATTCCCTAAGTAAAATTGATTAATAGCAGGTAATGGACTTCTCCTCCAAGAACTTATCCAAACCTTTTTTGAAACCAGCTACACTAACTGCACTAACCACATCCTCTGGCAACAAATTCCAGAGCTTTATTGTGCGTTGAGTGAAAAAGAATTTTCTCCGATTAGTCTTAAATGTGCTACTTGCTATCTTCATGGAGTGCCCCCTAGTTCTTCTATTATTCGAAAGTGTAAATAACCGATACTCATTTACTCATTCAAGACCTCTCATAATCTTAAAGACCTCTATCATATCCCCCCTCAGCCGTCTCTTCTCCAAGCTGAACAGCCCTAACCTCTTCAGCATTTCCTCATAGGGGAGTTGTTCCATCCCCTTTATCATTTTGGTTGTCCTTCTCCATCGCAATTATATCTTTTTTGAGATGCGGCGACCAGAATTGTACACAGTATTCAAGCTGCGGTCTCACCATGGAGCGATACAGAGGCATTATGACATTTTCCGTTCTATTAACCATTCCCCTTCTTAATAATTCCCAACATTCTGTTTGCTTTTTTGACTGAAGCAATCCACTGGACCCCTCCTCTTAAACATGCAGGGGCTGGACTAAGAGGGAAAATGAAGCCAGGATGGGGCAGGAGCTGCCCCCCTTTCACTGTGGCACCCTAGACAGCTGGGGAGATCGGGGACTGCTTCTGCTCCCTGGGCTGGACGGAGCTGGGGATGCATCTCAGTGTGCAACAGCGACCCCTAGTGGCTTGATTTAGGGCCCATGAGTGCAGGGTTCTGGAAGGAGCTCTGGTGCATGACTTGCGGCCAAGGAGCATCGCTGCAATGATTGCATTAAAGAGGCAGTTGTGAATAAAGGCTTATAGTGCCAGACACCAGCCCTGATGCAGACGAACCGGAAGCCCAGAGAAACAGGAAGAAACGTCCGGATATTAAAAAAAAAAACAAAACAGGTCCCTGGAAAACGGAAGCAGATAATTCCCTGCGAGACACGGTTCAGTTTGTGAAGGGCGACAGGCCGCAAAGCCAGAGCCTTCTTACCTGCGTCTGGAGGCTTGTTAATCAGCATCGTGTGCATGGCCATAACGTTTGGGCCGGTAAAACACTCCACGTACCTCAGGATCTGAAGAAAGGAGAGGCTACAGTAAGTGCTTTTTGCATAGACTGACAGACTGCGATGGTTCTGTTATCGTAGGCCGACGCTGAAAGATAAAAGGTTACAGCCCAGCCACAACTGCTACCATTTTCCCCCGCCCCCCTCCCCTTACAAATTGTCTAAATCTAGGGGCTGTTGTCTTTATTCACTCGCCATAAGAGCAGGTAACACTGACTCATCAGAATGTGCACCATTTACAGAGATGCAGACACACAGACCGATACGCATACAGATAACGGCAGGAAAGGTTACAGAGCTTCAAACATAGGAAGAAAACTACTCGGGGTCTCCCTGAATCAGATTTAGGTTCATCAATCAGAGGGTCACAAACACATTTCGTATTGCAGTGGGAAGACAGACCAAGCTCATCGAAGCTGCTCGATACCAGTGGGTTCCTGTTGATGTGCTTCAGAGGTGCAGGGCTTCCACTGGTACGGAGTTCTTGCAGTCCCCCAAATTAGCCGCATCTTCTTATATTGCTTGTCCGTCCCTTTTTTCGCTGTGAGGTATTCCATACGTGACAACTTGTGAAACTGTTGCTTCCAGGTTACCATTAAGAGAGGGGTTGGTGCCGGCCACGGAGACAGGACAGCAGATTTAGCAGTAAGCGTAACGTTGTCCAATAGAGGCGCAACTGGGGCTCAGTTAAAACCAACGAAGTGTTATCAATTAGCCCGAATAACCAGATGCTGGGCAGCAAGGGTATAGATTGATTCCACAACTGTGATACCATGTTTTATAAGTCACCAGGGCAAGACCAGACTCAATGGATGAAACCCGGGGTCATGCCAGAGCATCGCAAGCAGTTTATGACAGAGACCGCACCCATATAACAGGCACGATGGGGAAACAAACTGTTTGTCTCTCATGTTCACCTTTTCTACAATACTGGGTATTCTCTGAAAACAGAAGATCATATCTGAAGGTAATATAGAGTAGAGATGTGTCTCGTTTAAGGTCTTTGGGTCAGGCTGTGGTTCGGGCGCCTCGTGGAAAATGTCGTTTTCCTGTGGCTCATTTTATTTATTTTTTTCGGCGATTTTCCACTAAAAAAGAACCACCCACCCCAACCTTTCAAATTTACTTAATTACAACCCCCCCCCCCCCCCACACACACACACACACCAGGAGCAATGGATGGGCCTGTGCCATTTTCTAAGATGACGCCGGCCGTCCATTGCTCCTATCATGTGATAGGGGCCGACCAATGGCACCAGTAGGCCTGCAGGCCTGACGATCGCTCCCGGGACCCCCGCTGGACCACCAGGGCTTTCAGTAAGTCTTGGGGGGGGGGGGATCAGGATGGTGGGGGGAGGTTGTAATTAAGCAAATTTGAAGGGTTGGGGTGGGTTTGGGGTTGGGTTTTTTTTTTAATAAAATGTGCCCCTCCCCGCCATGCTAACCCGAAAAATGATTTTCCCCGAAATTTCGGGGAAAGCCAGATCCTTTTTCGGCAATTCGGCAAAAACGAAAGCACATCTCTAATACAGAGATGGAAGGCACCTTGTTCCACTTGGTTGTCAGAGTTGACAGAACTGCGTTTGGTGAAAGTCCGATGAACGCTTTATAGAACTGGGAACACTTTAGTCTTTTTCCATCTATTCCACATAGAAAATTATGTATCACTTGATAATTGGGGAGTGATGGATTGGACTTCATCTCCTCAAATATAAAATGCCCTTATTGTAAACAGCCAGAATAATCACAGTTTGGAAGCATGAATAGCGACTTAAGCTCAGGACATAGCCCTGGCTGCACCCAGCACTGAATAACTGAGACAACCTCACTAACCCTTTTTCTCTCCATTTCCTAAATATGGCCTGTTCCATCCCTGGGCGAAGTAAAGCGCAGCCCCAGATTGGTGTAGACACACCGTGGAACCAGAAGCCACGTGAAGCTTCTTACTCAGTTGTTTCCAGGCCATACGAAGTGGGTGGATGACCGCACTAGAAGTTATAGGTCTGGAGCCATATTAAAAACTGGCATCATGCTGATTGGTTAAAAGGTAGGGAGGTCCATATTTAAAACCCATGTAGACGGATAACGTTATAGTTATCTGTATAAATGGCTTACCCGGCTGTATTCAGCTCTCATCTGCTAGATTCTAGCCGGGTAACTAGAAGTTGGCCGGATAAGATGGGGGGTGTTCCGTGGGTGGGCAATAGGGCGATCCAGGGGAGCAGTTACTCAGTTACCTGGCTAACTCCGATATCTGGTCAGGCCGGAAGGGCTGTCCTTAAGTTAGCTATAACCGGCTAACTTGAATATACCCCGCTAGTTAGCTGGATGTGTTTATTCAGTTAACAGCAGCTGAAAATGGACCTGCGGGAGCAGAGTAGGACTAAATGATCAATTTCCCCCAATGGAAGAAGGTCAACAGTGGCGTGCCCCATGGATCTGCACTGGGGGCCGTGACTTGCTCCAGTGAGGCCTGGAGGCGGTACCGTACTGGGACAAGAGGCAAGTCTCGGCGAGGCTAGGTACCACCAAGGCTAGAGCAAGCCATGCTCAGCCTGCAACAGCTGCTGCTCCCCATGGCTCGAGCCCTTAGGTGCAGGAGGCGGCCAGGACCAGAACCCAGGTATGGGTTCAGATCCAGCTACAGAGCAGAAACAAGGCGCAGAGGAAAAATCAGGAATCAGCATGAAGCAGAAACCAGGCAATTTCCCACAGCTTGAAGACTATTGGACCAGCAAATGTGAGTCAGGCTAGGACATTCAGCCTTCAATCTAAGACAGGCCCAATGCTAGCCCCAAGGGAAACCTCTGCAGGCGGGACTTCCTTGCTCCGATTCACAACTCTCTTATGAACAAGCATCCCTGTGGCTCATGTCGCCCAGGTTTGACCCCCGTCGTCCCTGACAGAATACCACTCCTTTCCAGTGGCCCCTTCATTCCTGGCTTTTCCAGTCGCTGATTCCTTGGTGCAGACATTCTGGGCTGTACCCCTTGAAATCCATCAGATAATGCAAGTGCCCCCTGATAAACCTGGCATCCAGGGCTCGGTGATGGAGGACAGGGCCATGGCCTTGAAAGAGGATCGGGTTCGCATACGACATAATATGGTATCAAACACCACAAAAAGAATTTAAAAAGCGGAAAAAACGCCATTTAAAAAAAATTCGTGCCCGTTTTTCCCCTTTTCTTGGACCCTGGACTTTGTGACAAAGTTCCTGCTCTTGATTAATGAAAGGTCTCTCTCTTTAATCGCTGCAGAATTCCCCGATAATTAGCAGCGGCTGCTCTCGATGAGCCCAGGACGCACCACCCCCACCCCCCGTCCAGAAGTGCGTGCATTCCACGCTTCTGCCTGGAGCTCTTCCCTTGCACCAGGGCAAGGTCTTTCTCCTCTCCGGAAGCTGCGAAACCCCCTGCGCAAGCGCCGGTTTACACGCGCACCACGGATTTGTCCTCACTCTTACCTGAGGCAAGCGACAGTAGCGGAACAATTCCTCGCTCTCCATGAAATCCTGGACTTTGGTGACCTCTCGCTCGTCTGCGGCGCGCTCGGACTTCGCAATGGCTACGTCTCTCATGATCAAGAGTCCAGGCACGGACACCTCCTTCCTACAGATCCTTTCAAACTCCTCTCTGCAGGCACAACGTTAAATAGGATTTGTTTCTGCCGCTTATCTTTTACAAAAAAAAAAAAAAAAAGCGACTCTGCTGATGTTTTTCGGACGCGGGTGAAACACAGACAGGGTTAATGTGCTAATTTACCTAAAGCGCTCCAGGTCTGCATCTGCAACCAGGCTTTTAATGAGCAGAAAGCCGTTTTCCTCGTAGAAGAGTCTCTGCTCAGGGGACAGGACCCCATTATCCCGTGTGTAGCTGGAAGAGAAAGAGGAGACATCAACACCTGACCCTGTGCTCACCTAACTCTCCCCCGGGTCCTCATTACCCAGGAGCCTTTCCAGTCCGATCCCTGGAGAGCTGCGCTCTCTTTTGCTTTAGGACAGGCTGGGCTATCTAGCAATTTCCATTTTGTGCCAGCAAGCTATGGGCTCCTTCGCTGGAGGCCACTGTGCCCCAGGAATGTTTTAAATTCATCATTTGTTTTCCATTCACATGACAACCATCGCCTGTCTCCCACGTCACAGTCCTATGGTAAAGGTTAATCTTGCTTTACATGGACTCTTCTGCAATCTGTCCCGTTCCTGTGCTCACCAGCCTGGGCCCTGCAGCTCACAATTACCTCACCCTCTCATTATCTCCACTCTTAAGGCATGAAGGAGCAAGAAACGCCCAGTCTAGGAGTTGTCACCATTAAACATGGTCATCCTGCAATGCCTTCTGCGCTTTATCCTTTATTAGAGAGCAAGCTTGGGCTGGGCTGAATGAGCAGTCTCAAGGGATCCCCCACACGTGCTCTGCTCATCCTCCCTTAGCTGCATCCCCAAAACTGAAACAGTCACTCTTTACCCATCACATTTTTGGGAATGGGCACTACCTGCTGCTGGGCAATGGTAAAATGACTCAGAGAGGACTGAAACCCAAATGAGCCTCATGCTGCTTCCCCCTCTCTCTCCTTCGGCTACCAAAATCCCTGCTGAACAGTTACAGAACAGCCCTAATGGGAGGCGGATATGCGGGCACCGCGAGTAACCGGGCACCCGCCGCATCCCTGGGGGCATCGCTGCCACACCGGGCCGGCCTGCCCGAAGGAGTGGGGGGGGGGGATCCATTCTCCTCCCCCTCCCTCTCCTCCCCCTCCAGTGCCGGCCTTCGGGGCTCCAGGGGGACGACGACGATGCTTATGACGTCGCGCCCATGGGTTGGCCCGGCATCAGGCGCGGTGACATCACGAGAATGCACCCCGACCCCGGGCCACACGATTGGCCGGGGGAGCAATGGGGAGGGACCGGCGGGAGATTTAAAACCCGCCGGCTCTCGCTCGCCCGGCCTCTTCTTCCTTGGCCTGGTGCGGCACGATTTTACGATTTTTGTTTCTGGCTGCTCCGGTCCCGGCCTGACTTCCCAGTGGGACCCGGACCTCGTAGTCCCGGGCGAGTTAAAAAAAAATAATAATAAAATGTTATAAAGAATAAAGAAATTGGTATTAAAAAAAAATTTAAAAACCCCGATCTTTACTGGACCTGGAGGGCAGCACCTGACCCCGCGCTTTGCCTCTCTCTCTCTCGATTCAGCGCGGTCCTGCCATTTACATGCTCCCCCACCAAAACCAATTTTGCTATTGGCTAGGAGCTATTAATTTGGTGAAATCCAGCACTCAGAGTAAGAGGTGCCGCCAACGTCCCCCGAGGGCCCACTCCCGGGACCCAGCACGGTGCGGCTGCGGAGGCTTTAGGCCTCTCCGGCCTTGAGGTGCCCATCGGATCGGGACCCGCAGGTCCCATTCCCATGGCCCCTCCCACCCGCTGCCGTTTCTGACCAGAGGGGAGGGAGGGAGGGCATCCGGGCCGCCTCAGGGTGCAATAAGGGTCTGGGAGAGGCAGCGTGAAGAGGGAAGGAGCGCGGGATGGGCAAACGGAACCCAGGCGGCTCCGCGCAGAAAGGGGGCCATGGAAGAGAAGCGCAAGCGAGTGCCAGCAGCAACCTCCGCGTGCTCAACACCGAAATGCCTCGGCCTGCAGCGGAGGAGGCCAAAGACCAAGTGGGCCTTTCAACCGAATGGGTCACGCCTCCCCTCATCGGTACCTGCAGGAAGCGTGCAAAACTCGGCACCCGCGGGGAGCAGGCTTCGGCATCCCCTGCGAGAGGGCGCAGCTGCGCTACAGATCCCCCGTCCTGGCCAGCCTCACGCTCGTCTTCTCAGCGTTTCCATGGAAGTCCCGCCCCTCGGCGCAGGGGCTAGCGAAGCCCCAGCGAGTATTTCTCTACCCCATAAGGGATCCGGGTGGCCCCGCGCATTACTGGAGGGCCAGGCCGTTTGAATGGGACTCCAGGTCCGTGCGGGAGAGATGGTCTGACAACCCCTCCCTCCCCACTCCTATCAGGATTATTCACCATCACCCCGATAGCGGTGGGAAAGCGCAGCCAATACCGCTCTAGTCGCAACAAGCGTAGGCGGCGACACAGGGAGCATGAGGATAAGGACCCTGCGGTGCTTTCACCAGGCCGGTGAGGAGGCGCGCAGTCAACGCCACTGTTCTTCATCTGGGCGCTCAGCCGGATCCCGTGGCAGCAATGCGGATGGCAGACCTCAAACCTCCCCGCAGACCTCAGGTTGGAACCTTGCCTTCTAACATTTAAGAAAAAACTTAAAACTTGGCTGTTCCGACAAGCCTTCCCGGATCCTTCGGATACACAATAGACAATCAACCTGTTCACGAGCTATGGAACCGTGCTACTCCTCGATTTACTTCATATTTTAGTACCTTCGCTAATAATATAACCTGCCCTAGCCTGGATTCCATTATGACTTCTTGTTTTTAAGTTATTGCCCTACTCGGGCCTTTATTTTTCAGCTGTCAAGCTTCCAAGTTTATAGTCCTTGTTTAATGTAAGTTTGTTCTCCTTCTGACTATAAATTGCTGTTCCGTTTGTTACAGTTCTCTATCCCCGTTCAATGTAAACCGATCTGATATGGTATTTAACCATGAAGGTCGGTATAGAAAAATGCTAAATAAACACCGAGGCCCCCAACAGGTACCCACGATACAGCACCGCAGCTAACCGAGGAGCTCGGTTAAGTCTGCTTCATCGAGCGCAGATAGGGCTTTGCGGGGAGAGCACAGGGGGGACAGACGCCAGCGGGTGAAGTACAGGCAGTCGACGTCTTCCGGGTCTCCCAGCACACTCTCCCCTTCCTCGGGTACGCGGCCTGCGGAACTCCCAGATATGGGGAACACGAACTCTGGGAATCGGTGCCCAAGAATCTCAGGCATCGCATCAGGCACAGGAATTATATTGAGGTGCATAGGAAGCGGGGGCAGGCCAAGCAGGAACGAAAGAAGGAGTTGGAGTCAGCCAAGCCTGCACAGACGGAAACTGTGGATTGGGTGCGGGCATTCGCCAGAATGGCTTCCGTGGTCGTGCGCGTGGAACCCTCCACTGCGCAGCCTTTGCTCGCGTATCTCGACACCATCTTGGGCACCTACAAGGAACCCAGCGGGTTCGTGTGGCTGAACTACGATGAAGGCTTTCGGGAAAGGATGGCCAGCAAGCCCACCAGGTCTTGGAGAAGAGAGGACGTCAGCCTCCGGGCTCACGAAACTGACAACACGTGGCCCCGACGCCAAACCGGGAGCAGGGCCCTTTCGCAGCGAACAGGCGCGGAGGAGTGCGCAAGCCAGGCAGCTGCAAATTCCCAGAGACGTCTGCTGGAGATCTAACCGGGGAGCTTGTTCCAAAGCAGACTGCAGGTACAAGTACGTCTGCAATCAATTTGCAGCGCCGCCCCATGGGAACAAATGCCCGCATATGGGGGCTTATCTAGCTGGGTAACCCAATCTTCAGAGAGGCCAGCAAGTATTTCTGTTGCCCTTACCCCCGTTAAGTGGCAAGCCATGCTCCCATGCTTATAGCGCCACCCAGACAGGGCTAGGGGTGCCAACTTTCAACGGTGAAAATTCCAAACACTTAGAAGCATGGAGTAAGTTTTTCACCTTTGCTCTTTCATAAGAATTTTTTTTTTTTTTTATTACTTGCCTTATTACTAGAAAACTGTGCACGATGTGAGGTGCAACCAAATGATCCCAAATATAAAAATACCAATAGCTGCCACCCCCACCAAATACTTGTCATTGATCAGGTCCCACAAACTCTCTAGTAACTCTTTAAATCTCTTTTGCCCCGTTACTGCTGCTTATCCCTCGAGCCAGTGATCAGTCTCGTAGTAAGATGTAGATGACAGCAAATAAAGCCCCCAGACAGGTCCATCCACGCTGCTTTGGTTAGGTGGGGCAACCCAACATCAGCTTCCTCCCACTATCTTCTCTTTTTCACCTGATACCAAACCCCCACTGCTGAGCTTGTCCTTCCGCAAAAGAGCTGCCGTGCCTGAGGGGTAATGCAGGGTCTGCCAGATCCACCAAGCTTTTGGTAACGTACAGGTTTCTTTAAAAGCAAGCGAACGGTTTCTGAAATCTCTGCATGCGTGCAAGCTGTTTTCTATCAGATCACAGCCCAGTGTTCAGAGTCGTAATTTGCTTGCCCTTGCTGAAGGAGCAGGTGTGTTCTTTACCTGCATTCAGCAGGGATTTCAGTAGCTGGAGGAGATAAAGGATGTATTATAGGAAATATTTTACATATGATATAAACATATTGCACGCAGGCTCAAAGAATCTGCTGTGCAGTCATTGAAAGCACAAGGAGAGGTCAGACGTCTTACCGGAGCTTGGCAGGAAAGCCGGGAGTATGAATCTGTGCTGAAGTAGATACAGCTGTCTGCCATATACATTAAGGCAAAGAACATGCAAGAAATAAAAAGCAAGTTTACTTACTGTAAATGATGTTTTCTGTAGATAGCAAGGTGACATGGGGTGACGTCATCCAGTGGCACCCAACGGGCCTCTCCCTCCAAGCTAGACGAGCTTTTCCTCTACTGAGACATGCAGGAAGTTCTGCTGGAATAACCCGCACAAGCCCCCTCTGTTGATTTGGGGGCTTATCTAGCTGGGTAATCCAATCTTCAGAGAGGCCAGCAAGTATTTAGCATGGCTAACTAATCCTATGTACTGAAAAGCAAACTTGTTTTTTCCACTCATAAGCAAGGCTAAATTAGCCAGGATATATGTGGGGAAGTCTCAAGCTGAAGGCTGCAGCAGAGCAATTACTGAAAAAGCAACCTGGACCACACCAGGGAGGGTGGACTATTGGGTGAATGGGCTATGCAAAACCACTGGTCCAAATTTACTGTCACCCTTTGATAAATTGCCGACAGCACTGGGACATAAAGCTTTGCAGGTGTCTTTGAGAGGTACAGCTTGTAGATGAGCCACTGATGCAGCCACGGTGAGCCTTGATAGAGGCTGTAATCTGGATGCCTGCTACGGTACAGCAATATGCAATGTAGTCCGATAGCCAATTGGACAACGTTCTTTCGGTCACTGCCATGCCTAGTCACTTAGAACTGAAAGAGACAAAGAGCTGTGAAGCCTTTTTTTTTTAATAAGCTAGCACACTCTTGCAGTCCACGGCGTGGAGAGCTTTTTTCACCTTCATACGCATGTAGCCTTTGTAAGAACGTAGGGAGTACGATGGCTTGATTAATATGGAAAGCTGACACTACTTTTGCTAGGAATTTTGTGTGGGTGCGGAGCACTATTCTATTGTGGAAGAAGTGCACTGACCCTTCTGGCTGATGTTACTGCTACCATATGAGCAACTTAAGAGAAGCAGACTCCAATGTTTCACGTGGCAGTTTGCCGAGTTGATCTAGGACCACGTTCAGATCCCATGGAACATTTTGCAGCTGGAGGTTTTATCTGCCATACGCCTTTCATTTACTTTGACACTAGCAGATGAGTGAAGATAGGTACTGGATCTGAGTAAGGTTAAGTGGCTATAGTGCTGAGATGTACTCTCATTGAAGTGCTGAGTCCCGAATCAGACCGAGAAAGCAAATAGCTAAGCAAATCTTTGGGTTAGCATGAGAATGGATCCAAGGAATTTTGCTAACGTGGAAACATTTTTCCCATTTAAAACCAGAAGCTCTCCTAGATGATGGTTTTCTTGTAACTACAGTGATGTCCTCAACTTCCTCTGGTAAGGACAATCCAGCAATTACTGAGCATTCGTCATCCAAGCCCTCAGACTGAGGGATGATTGCCTGTTTCACCCAAACCTAAGGACAGATCTGATATGAGATGGATTGGAGGATTGCTGGATAGTTGCACTAGATATGGAAACCAAATTTGTCTGGACCACACTGGAGCTATGAGGATCAGATAGGCCTTATCTTTGTGTACTTTTTGCATTGTTCTGGATATTGATGAGATCAGTGGAAAAGCATTCTTGAGATGTGCATTCCAGTTGAGCAGAGAAGCAACCTGAGCTGATCTGAGTTTGCTTGGAAGAAATGCTATGTCCTGTACAGAATCTATCCATGCTCCAATGAACTTGCTCCTCTGAGTAGAAATTAGAGTTGATTTCTCGAAACTGATTAGGAATCCCAGGGACTGCAGATGTTGTATTGATTTTGCAATCAGGTTAGGACAGCTTTCTGGGAGCCATTACAGTTGTGTAGGTTGAGCTGCGGCCTGATGTGTCAATGCTTCTGACTGTAAAGGCATCGAGGAATGATGCATAGGCGACTTATGCGTCCACAGCACAGATAGAGACTAGGGCACCAGTTGTACCAATGGCAGTCCATGCGTTGATGGTGCCGATGCAGCTCTGTGTATTTACAGCGTTCCATGTGTCAACAGCACCAACGTACCCGAGCTTCAATGCTTTTTGATGCATAGTGCTCAGTGTTCTGCAGATTAGTGCCTCTTCTTTTTTGGATCCTTGTTGGCTGTATCTACTCGACCCTGGGGATTTTCACCTGTTCTACCCACAGGAGAAATATTTTGGAGGAGCTCCTGCTCAATTTCCATCCTGGCAAGGCAGATGAAACTACACTTTGGGAGGATAACTTAATTATGGCTTCTCCGAACCTTTTGCAATTCCTGCATTTTGTAGGCCCTTGCCTTCTGTGTACGCAGGGACATCTGGCCACAATTATAACCATTAGCTCGGTTGTGATCAGGACCCAAGCAAATGTAACAAAGCTCCTGTCCATCTGTAATAGACATTTTCCTGCCACAAATACAGCCCTTAAAACCATGTACTGTGGCCTTCTTCTTTCCTAACATTTTGTGAGGAAGAAATCCTTTTTGTAGGGGGTAGCACTGAAAAGTGCTGTTTGGGGGCTGCTGCAGCAGTGCAGCAACTTTTAGATAGAAAATTGTACAATTAGAAAAACCATGAGAGAGAGGTTGCTTGGAGAAAGAGAGACTGAGTAGGTTCACGAGGCAATTCCCAAGTGGAAATTGCTGCACATGCTCCGTAGAGAAAAAGCTCTACTAGCTTACAAAGAGAAGTCTGTTTGGTGCTGCTAGATGACATCACCCCACATGTCATGGCTAATTCAGCCCTACTTATTGATAGAAAAAATATCATGATGCACACCCCTGCCATTAATAATTTTATAAAGTGAAGCTGCACCGCTCCATAAAACGTGCACTGGAACATGAAGACAGTGCACAGCTTTCAGCATGAAATAAAACAGCCATCACTTAGGAAGTGCAAGCCATTAAGGTCATGAGCCAGCAAGAGCCACACAAAGTGAGACTGAATGCCCTCAGAATATACCAGCTATGACAGCAGCAGAAGAAAACAAGTCCCCACTGCACAGATCTCAGCCGTTCCTTCCAGGAGTCACGTTTACAATTTTCAGAAGTGCTCTGATTGTTTAGATAGAACTCATCTTCTCATTGTTAATGTAAAAATGATAACTAATTAAGAGGCTAACGATGCTCCAAGAAACCAGAACCGGGGGTGAGGAGAGCGCAGCCAGACGAGTGCTGCACTTCCCTGCACAGGTGTCCTTTATTCTTAGACTGCACCATCCTTTTCATGGACCCTTTAGAACAGGGATCCCCAAACTACAGCCCATGGTCCAGGCCACCAATCTTTCCCTGCCCTAACGTGGCCCAGAAAGCAAGATTTTCTTTCCTTTTTTCCCCACGTGGCAGTGGTGGATGATTCATTGCTGGTTGGGGTGACCCGACCTCCACCAGGAGAAGACAAAGCCCTGTAGGTCTGCATAGTGAACCCAAGACGGCATTTCCCAACCAGCGGGGGGGCCTCCAGACCTGGTCAGCTGTGCCACAGAAAAACCGCCACTGCCCGATACCCACTTCCAGCCCAGCACCTAGCGGGGACAGGACGCACCTAGGAGGTCTTCTCTTTCTAACCGTAGCACGAGCCCCGGAGCGTGGTCATTGACGGGCAGCATGCAGGACATGAATAAAACGCTCTCTGGACAAGAGCCAGCAGCTCCTGCCAGTTACCCCCGGATGATAAGGGGCTGCAGCCTCCGCTGCCACTCACCTGGGATGAATACCGATTTATTCGTCTAACTGGCAGCCACATAAAATAGTATTTCTATGGTTATCTGGCGCAGCTCACTGCTAGTACTTATCTGGATAAGTAGTGACCACCCGCAGCAGATGGCCACATCAGTACTGATTTATGCGGTCATCTGGCAGCTGCTTCCCGCTGCTCAGACAGACGGATAAATCAGATTTTACCCGGGTAAGTGGCAGCAGCTGCTGCCGGCACTTACCCCGATAGCCCATCAGGGAGGCCTCCACCCCCTTCCCTAGTTACAACGGGCAATCGACCTATGACGAATGCACATTCCACGCAGTTTTTAACTCCCGGCGCATTAGCACATCATTCGTTTACTGCTTCGGGAGTTAAAATAAATAAATAAAATAGCCGTGGTGTTACAAACGTGTGCCGAAACCCAGCGCCCATTTTACTGGTGCCAAGGTTACTGCATCAGCCTTTCTGAGAGTGGGGAGACCTGGAGGTCCACTCAACTGAGCCAGCTGCCCACACCACACGGATTTCTCCCTTCTCCTGTATTTCTGGTTCATGTGTGGCTTTGCCCCCCTCTATTTTTTATTTTAAATTTGAAAGAGAGACTGGTGGGACACCGAGTGCTTCCCTAGCTCCTCTTTTGATCATACGAGTCCTCTCCCTGTCTACACTGCCTGCTCTGGGGACGCTGGCGTGCCACACAAGA
This sequence comes from Rhinatrema bivittatum, assembly GCF_901001135.1. Classification (NCBI taxonomy): domain Eukaryota; kingdom Metazoa; phylum Chordata; class Amphibia; order Gymnophiona; family Rhinatrematidae; genus Rhinatrema; species Rhinatrema bivittatum. The sequence continues at coordinate 10,339,758 of NC_042623.1, read as the reverse complement.
GTTTTGTTAATGCAGATGTGCCTTGGGCTTGAAAAGTTTGGGAAAGGGCGATACAGGGTGAGCTGCGCAGTGGCGAGACGAATGCATGAGAATGGTGAAGGCCGTAATGCTAGTGGGATCCCTCCCCCCCCCCCCCATCACCACTGACAGAAGAGGAAGACCTGCAGGAGGCGAGGGAGGGGAGAGAGAGGAGGAGAGAAGGCTGGAGGAAAGGCATGAGAAAGGAGAGAGATGACAAGGCCGTAGGAGGGAGGGGCATAAGTAGGAGTGTGCGCACTACAAACCCATCAGCCTGCCATTACTCCCCCGCCCCTCCCCCCCTCAGGGGGCAGATGCTGAGGACGGGGTGTGGCCAGGCTCAAATTTTGGCGTACGGAACATGGGCGATTGCCTAGGGCACCAAAATGTTAAGGTGCTCAATATCCAGGCCAGAGAGGAGCGCAACTGTGCCAAGGAGGCGCCTTCTCCGGGCGTCCGCTTCAAAGTAACAGAAACGACGGCAGAAAACGAGCAAATGGTCCATGCAGTCTGCCCAGCAAGCTTCTTATGGAAGTCACCGTCCCTCCGTGCGACGCTGGCCCTGGGTGTGGCGGGGCTGCCAACTTCCTGGAAATCCTCCGACGCCCTGTCCGCCTCACGTCTACAGGAACTCTCTGCCCCCCGCCTTCCCTTCCGCAGCACTTCAATGGCTGAAAGCGCCGGAGCCCCCCTTCATCAAAGCTTCAAGGGGAAATCCCCCCCCCTTCTCAAGTGATCTGAAACGCTGCATGTGGCTCCTTGCTTAAAACGTCTGGGCACCTTTAAAAAGGGTCACCGCCGACACTGCAGGACCCGCAGGGCCATTCATGACAGAAGCCTGGCTGTTTCCTTCTGGAGTCTGAAGGTGGCGCGAGTCACTGACCTCGAGCCTCTTCCTCCCGCGTTAACTTCCAAACTGGATCATATGAAATGCGCCACCGTGGCCAAGGCGACCCTAAGAAATGCGATAGCGCTCGACGGCCTGGGGGACTTCCAAACTCTTCAACGATCACTCGTTAACGGAATTTTATCCCTCCCGGCGAGGCAAATAAACTAAAGTCACACAATACATTCTTAGGAAATATTTTGGATAATTAATTAAAAAAAAAAGATTTTTTTTTTAACTTTAGTGCGAGGCGCAATCTGGATGCACGGAATTTGATTTTAGAGTCTATGATAGGACAGAAGAATAGATACTAAGTTCCGAGACGGAGAAATGTCCGATCATCACAGAGAAACAAGGGCACTCCCCCCCCCTAGTACAGACAGAAGTGCTCAGAGGGATTTAAGCACAGGATAACCCAGACCCGAAACGGACCCACCGCATTTATCAGGCGACCGAACAAATATGTTCTCCAGGGAGGCTAAAAGATCAGAACGCAGGGAGTCCAGAGCAGAATATCTGGCAGCGCTGAGAGAGACGAGGAAAGACGCCAGGACAGCAAACTCATCACTGGAAGAAGAGATCGCCGAAAGAGGTGAAGCGAGGCCACAAAACATTCTCTCAGAAGTGGAACCGTAAGACTGAAAGATGCTAAACGAATTCTTCACGGAAGGGCCGCTCGCTGCTGGGTGGCAGGAGGGAAGGAGCGGGGCGGGTACCACAAGCGAAACTAACAAAGCCGACAGTGGGCGAAGCCATGAAATAAATACAAGGAGAGCTGAGAGGTTCAACAGACCCACGTAGACAGGAGCGGTGCCGTAAGATTAGAGGAGGAGGATTCCCAAAGAGGTAGCAGAGAGGAGGCTGGAAACTAGAGGCTGGTTAGCCTTATCGCGATGGCGGGAAAGTTAACGGAGACGCTGCCGAAGAAAAGGAGCAAATCCAATGGGTAGGGTTTAAACCGAGGAAGAGCAGGTCAAACAAAACGGATTTGTTTTCTTCTGGGTGACTAGAGAATTACATCAAGGATGCAGAGAGGATGTGTTTACTTGAATTTCTGCAAAGCCCGTCTTGCATAGGCGGCTCATGAATAAAATGAGCAGATCACTAGAGGGTAAACTGGATTAGAAATCGGTTAACAGGATATAGTGGTAAATGAAATTCACTCAGGTTATACATATTTAGGTCCTCGTGTCTTATGTGCCTTTTGGTGCAGATCCTGCACTATTTATTTATTTAAGGCTTTTATATACCGATGTCCCTGTACTGGTACATATCACGTCGGTTTACATAGAACCAACGTTGGAAATTACATCAAACAAGAGGGTACAGATAACAGGGCTAACTTCATATGAACTTATAGATAAAGCAGCGAACGACTTAAAATAAAATTAAATTATTATAAATATAAGTATAAATATACAAAATATAAATAAACAAACAATCAACAAACTTGGATTTACAGCAGACTTGAAAAGCATGAATGCATTATAACATACAGCTAGCAGGGAAATCATGAGATTAACTTATAAGATTAAATGGTTACGGCGTCGGACATCTCGCATCATCGTGAATCTGACCCTGAGGGAGAGACCTTTAAGTGTTCCTTTATATGTTCCTTCTTTAATGTTCCTTATATAATTATATGATAATTGTAAAGCCTGTTGCTCAGTTCTGTTCTCTGTAAACAGACGAGATGTTCCCAACGTTTGTCGGTATATAAAAGCTAATAAATAAATAAATAAAGTGAAGGCTTTTGTGAAAAGCCAAGTTTTGAGCTTCTTTTTGAACGTCCGACTACAAGTTTCTAGCCGAAGGTCAGTGGGGAGGGCATTCCAGTGAGAGGGGCTGGCGGTCGAGAATGCACGTTTGAGCGATGACTTGGCTGGAGGTGCATATAAGGTGCCTAAGTAGCTGGTTCTGATTGGTCTCGATGATGCGTGGGGACGAAGTGGGTCACTTAGATTTAGCGAAGTTTGGGAATGAATGGTCTTGTGGGTTATGGTTAGTACTTTGAATAGGATTCTAAATTTAATAGGGAGCCAGTGTGGGTTCTTTAGAATAGGTGTGATGTGTTCTCCTCTACTAGAGTTGGTTAGGATCCTGGCAGCCGAGTTCTGCAGCATTTGTAATGGTTTGGTGGTGATAGCTGGGAGGCCAATTAGCAGAGAGTTGCAATAGTCAATTTTTGAAAATAGAATAGTTTGGAGGACTGTTCTAAAGTCCTGAAAGTGGAGGAGAGGTTTTAGCTTTTTCAATAAGTGTAGCTTGTGAAAACATTCTTACGTAGTGTTTGTGACAAATTTTTTGAGATTCAGCCTATTGTCGATAGTAACACCAAGGTCTCTTACGTTAAGTTAAGGCTAGTGAAACTAGCCTTAACTTAATTAAAAAAAAACCTAATTTAAATCCCAAAGATCCTTCCAATTTTCGCCCAATCTCCAACCTCCCTTTCATAGCTAAGGTAATAGAAAAACTAGTTAACACCAGATTATCAGACTACCTCGAAGACCACAAAATATTATTCCCCACCCAATATGGCTTCCGAAAATCTTTAAGCACCGAATCACTTCTCATATCCCTAACAGATTACCTCATTATGGGCCTCGATAAAGGTCATGCCTACCTGCTGATACTCCTCGACCTATCAGCCGCCTTTGATACTGTTAATCACTCCCTCCTCCTAAATCAACTAGCGAACATCGGAATAACAGGCTCTGCACTTGCCTGGTTCAAATCATTCTTGGGAAACAGAGGATACAAAGTCAAAATACATAACAAAGAATCTGTTTTATCCTTCCACACTAGGAGTTCCGCAGGGCTCCTCCCTTTCTCCCACGCTCTTTAACATTTACCTCCTCCCCCTATGTCAACTATTAAACAAACTGAACCTCAAATACTTTCTATACGCGGATGACGTCCAGATCGTCATCCCCAAAGAATCCCTCACAAAAACTATTAAACACTGGGAAAATTGCCTTCTAAAAATTGACAACCTCCTCTCCAGTCTAAATCTAACCCTAAATTCTTCTAAAAGCGAACTCCTTCTAATTTCGCCAGAAAACAGTAACCTCTCCGCAAATCCACCAACCGGCTTTCAAACATCACAAGTAAGAGACCTAGGAGCCATCTTTGATAATCGGCTAAACCTAAAAGCATTCATTAATCAAACTACCAAGGACTGCTTTCATAAACTTCACGTCTTAAAAAGAATTAAACCACTTTTCCACTCCCACGACTACAGAACAGTCTTTCAATCAATAATCTTCTCTAAGTTAGACTATTGCAACTCCATTCTTTTAGGTCTCCCATCTTCTCACACTAAACCCCTCCAGATGGTTCAGAACACGGCGGCCAGAATATTGACAAACACAAGAAGAAGAGACCACATCTCTCCTATTCTCAAAGACTTGCACTGGCTGCCAGTTCACTTTAGAATCTTATATAAGTCCATTACCACCATCTACAAAGCTATCCATCAACTCTCTCCGCTTAACCTTCAAATTCCATTTAAAAAACATACCTCAGCCAGACCGATCAGAGAGTCCTATAGAGATTCACTACAGGTTCCTCCTGCCAAAACCTTTAAGCACAAAACCCTCAGAGACAGAGCATTCTCCACGGCAGGATCTACTCTATGGAACTCCATCCCACCAGATCCGAGACAGGAACCCTGCCTTCCAACATTTAGGAAAAGACTTAAAACCTGGTTATTTATGAAAGCCTTTCCAGACACCAACTGAACCTTATTTCACCTTTAATCAACTCTGATCACCCATCAGGGTAAACAACAACTTTGCCAATGCCTTAACTTTACGATCTCCTTAAATAGGCTGTTTTTTCCTCTGTTAAATTACTACCGCCTTTTCACCGTTCCAAGTTGTATTATGTCCCTGTTTTATTGTAACTGCTATTTTTTCTTTTAGCACCTGTTAACGTTTTTATTATATTAGTTTGTCACCCCTTGTTAATTGTAAACCGGCATGATGCGATTCCCATCGCGAAGGCCGGTATAGAAAAATTCTAAATAAATAAATAAATAAAATAAATACTATGTCTGTTTTGAGAATATGCATTTGTTCTCTCTTTGAGCTTTGCTTAGTGTAGGAAGAAATATATTTCCATTTCTAGTCTCCCAGTTTTGCACTGCATGCAGGTTTTCTTGGAGTTTCCATTCCAGGTTTTGTTGCCACATTTGTAGTTTGTGGACTTTTATTTACTTATTTCATTTCTTTATTTTATTCTGCTTTTCACACTTTTTTCAACATTTCAAAGCAGATTACATTCGGGTACTGTAGGTATTTCCCTATCCCCAGAGGGATTACAATCTAACAGGCCGATACAGAAAGAAACACGGTAATTAGGGCCGGCGGTAAAAAGAGGCGCTAGGGACACTAGCGCATCCCTAGAGCCTCCTTTTTGACAGGAGCGGCGCCTGTCAGCGGGTTTGACAGCAGACGCTCAATTTTGCCGGCGTCAGTTCTCGGACCCACTGACAGCCATGGGTTTGGAAACCGGACGCCGGCAAAATTGAGAGTCTGGTTTTCGACCCGACTGCTGCGGGCTGATTTTAAATTTTAAATTATTTTTTACTTTCGGGGCCTCCGACTTAATATCGCCATGATATTAAGTCAGAGGGTGCACAGAAAAGCAGTTTTTACTGCTTTTTTGTGCACTTTCCCCGTGCCCGGAGAAATTAGCACCTGCCTTTGGGTAGGCGCTAATTTCTGAAAGTAAAATGTGCGGCTTGGCTGTATCGGCCTGTGAGTTTGTACCTGAGCCAATGGAGGGTAAAGTGACTTGCCCAGGGTCACAAGGAGCGACAGCGGGACTTGAATGCTGGTCTCCTGGTTCGTAGCCCCCTGCTCTAACCTCTAGGCTGCTACTCCACACTTTTATTCTACATTTGGTGAAGGGAGGTCTGTCTGTATGTGACTGAGATGAGGCTCTTCACTAGAGGTTTGTATCTGCCTTATTTGTTGCATTTTCTCCATATTATATTGCAGTGGGGGCGAACTGCTGCCTTTTCCTGGGCAGGGCTATTGCTGTTTCCTGGCAGGTTTGATAGAAATGTACAGAGCGGGGCTGGCTTGCATTATTTACAATGCACCTGGTAGCGGAAGGAGCTTGTGATGCTGTTATTGAGATGACACCAGAATATCTTTTCTGTTTGGTGATTTGTCCAGGGAAAGGTCTTGGTTCTGCTCTGCACTCATCGTTAGGAAGCGGGAGATTCCTGTGGATGCAGAGTATATGTTTATATTTAGTCCCATGACGGTCATGTGCTCAGTGTGTCACGCATGCCAGCATCATCTCCCAGGTGTGTCCCGATAGAAAAAGGTTTGAGAACCACTGCCTCCAGAAGTGAATCCAGTCCTCCAGCTGAGGCCTTGACAGTGACCTGTACCAGGGCACTATCACTTCCTTTTTCCTGTTCGTTAGGCCTCTCCTTGTAGCCCAGCGTTCCTCTGATCCTCGCCAGCGAATCATCATAGGGCTTTGCTACCTTCAGATCACTGTCTCTCTCCCGGTCCATGCACATAGGTTTCTCACCCCCAGTGCACATTACGGCACTGAAGGTTAACCCCCAAATGCCGACCTCACAAGCAGCAATCAAAAATGAAGGATTCCTTGCAGTCTTCCATACGTTCAGTGGTTGCTTGGTGAAGTTTCTTCTCCCCCCGAAGCTCCAGCAAGGTAAACTCAAAACAACATCAGGAAATATATTTTCCCTGGAGGTGGTGATGGAGGCCTGGGGTGCCCTCCCAGAGGAGAAGGTGAAAACAAATGGTAAGAGAATTGAAAAGGGTGCGGGATAAACAGAGTAACCCCAGTGGCGAGAGGATGGCCTGCACCAGCGGCAGTTCCAACACCACACCGAGAAGGCATCGGGGGCTACCTGCACGAACTGCAGTCACAACCCTAATCACCTTGCCGGGCACACAGGATAGGCCATTCTGGCCTCTACCTGCTGTCATGCTCTGCATTACGAGGTAAAGCAAACAACTGAACACTTCTGTCTGGAACAGAGCTGCAGGGTCCGATTTCATAAGGGTAGCTCTGCCTGAGAGGAGCTAAAGAATTACAGAATATAATGCAAAAAACTGTAACTTCCGTACGGCAGAGAGACCTCCTTCCGTCCCGCTTCAGGGGTTCGCTCGCTCGTAACCCCTACATCGCACGTAAAATCCAGGGGGGGGGGAGGGGACTGTACCAGATCCCTAAATGGGAAAACTGATTTCTGCAGGCAATGGTGAGCTCCGGTCGTCTCCTCTGCAGAAGGACAGATCCTTCCTACCAGCCCCTCTACATCGCTTAAGGCGCCGCGGCCACCCCCACGGTTCACAATCTAGTTGGGAAGGGTCCCAGCTTCTAACCTGGAACAAAATTCAGGAGGAGCAGGTACCCGGGGGGGGGGGGGGGGGGGGGGGAATGGGGGCAGTTAGTCATTGGATGTGACAGTGGCAGGGCAGCAGGAAGGGCACAGCACATGCAAACACCCTCCTGCCACGTGAAGGGGGGGGAGATCTGGAGTAGGATTTTGTGGTCACAGCAGGAGGGGTGAAAACTCACCAGCCAAAAAGGTGGGGCCCCTCTGGTGCCATTAGACAGCAGACCCCTGGGCCGGTAAAGGCAAGTTTTAGCTTGGTTATAACAGCCCGGGTACCCGGTGGCTGGGGAAGGTGAGACACAACGAACAATAAAAGAACGACCGGCACAGGGCGGCAGAGCGTGGCGGTGCCGTGTCCCAGACGTGTTGCTTGGTGAATAAAAGTGAGATGGCGATAGAGAGAACGACAGTACGATTAGACAGGAAAAGTCTCCTCGGGGAGGGGGAGGGGAGAGTGCTGCATTATAAGAGAGATTCAAAGCGGGGGCCTAATTTCTCCCTGGTCTGTAGAATTAGCGAGTTGATCTTGCCGTGCACCCCGATGTCGGTGGTCAATAAGAGCTTGAAATGGAATAACGAACGACGTGGTGTCAGCGCAGGCCAGGGTTATGAAAACAGTGGACAAAAAACGGACCCTGAACTGATCCCAGCCAGCACGCCATCTCTTTACAGCCTTAGGGTCCCCTCCCCCCCAGGCTGCTCAGCCTGCTTATCAGCCTCCTGTGCTGCAGGGTCAAAGTACTCCCAGCGCACTCTCCCCTCATTCCATTCTCTTCTCAGCCACTCAAAAGAAGTTGGACCTGATTTGCTGGTCATGACCTCCCCCTCTGGTAAAAGCCAAGCTGCAATCTGCTGCGTTCAAGACACAAGCAACGTGTCCGTTTAATTCACCCACTCCCACGCCGGCTAGGATGGACTGAACAGCTGCGCCTCTTTATCCTGGGCTGCATGCCGAGCTCTGACCAGCATCTACCCCGCTACCGGGCCGAGCGAGGGCCCACCGAGCCCAGCACCCCGCCTCTGGCCAACCCCGATCACCAGCAACTGGTGCCCACTCCTAGTTTTCAGTCTCCCGGGCTAATCATTTATGGAGTTTTCTGCCAGGAAGTCTCCCAAGTGAATACCGAACAAAAGCGATTTCTTTAGCATTTCTGCTTTTCCCCCTCGGCCTTACAACTCCGCCTCTCTTCTTCCTGCTTTCAACTGGCTCTCCGGAAAAATAAGTCTCGCCGCATTTTCTCTCTCTTTTCTTCCATTTGCGCCTTTCGGGGGCCAGCGCTTCCATTAGGACAAACCAGGCAGTTGCCTGCAGCACCACAATTTAGGGGGAAGCAGGTGAGAGGCCGAGAGGGCTGCACCTGCAGGGGGCGCTGTGCCAGGGCCACTGCCACCAGCAGGGAACTTGGGAGAAGGGGTGCAGGAGCAAAGCTTCACTCACCCAGAGCTCCAAATCCTCTTGCATCGGCCCAGGGGCCTTTGCAGTCCTGACTACCTTCCCTCCCTCTTCCAGCTTCACCAGACACTATTCTCCGGTGCTCCCTTCCGTGTTTTCGGAGCTAGTCCTTTTGCCTTTACCTCTTCAGACACCTCCTTTGAAACCCATATTGGTCTCCTTTTTCTGTTACTTTCCTGCCATGAAATAAATATTTTGGGGACTGGGTTAACATCACTGAGCCCCACTGCCTCACAGACACCCCATCATGTAAATAGCAACTCCACCACCCCCAGTTTCTGACAGATTCACCCCTCAGACACGCATTACAAACACCCCTCATCTCCCTCCCATCCCCCCAGTCACCCCCCACCTGTTTCCCATAGATACCCCCATCCTCAATGCACCACAGGCACCCTGATAGATACCCCCACCTCCATGTTACCCTCCATCCTCACTGCCCCAGACACCGGTTATAGATACCCCTCATCTCCCTCCCATCCCCCCAGTCACCCCCCACCTGTTTCCCATAGATACCCCCCATCCTCAATGCACCACAGGCACCCTGATAGATACCCCCACCTCCATGTTACCCTCCATCCTCACTGCCCCAGACACCGGTTATAGATACCCCTCATCTCCCTCCCATCCCCCCAGTCACCCCCCACCTGTTTCCCATAGATACCCCCCATCCTCAATGCACCACAGGCACCCTGATAGATACCCCCACCTCCATGTTACCCCTCCATCCTCACTGCCCCAGACACCCGTTATAGATACCCCTCATCTCCCTCCCATCCCCCCATAGTCACCCCTACCTCTGTTTCCCATAGATACCCCCATCCTCAATACACCACAGGCACCCTGATAGTTACCCCCACCTCCATGTTACCCTCCATCCTCACTGCCCCAGACACCCGTTATAGATACCCCTCATCTCCCTCCCATCCCCCAGTCACCCCCCACCTGTTTCCCATAGATACCCCCATCCTCATTGCACCACAGGCACCCTGATAGATACCCCCACCTCCATGTTACCCTCCATCCTCACTGCCCCAGACACCCGTTATAGATACCCCCTCATCTCCCTCCCATCCCCATAGTCACCCCTACCTCTGTTTCCCATAGATACCCCCATCCTCAATGCACCACAGGCACCCTGATAAGATACCCCCACCTCCATGTTACCCTCCAGCCTCACTGCCCCAGACACCCGTTATAGATACCCCTCATCTCCCTCCCATCCCCACTGCCTCGCAGAACTGGGGGCAAGGAGGCTCTGGTGGGGAGGGAGGGAGAGAAGGGCCCGGTCAGTGAAGTCCCGTGGAGGAGGCCGGAGCCTCGGACTTTCCTACTGCAAAGGATACGAGGCCGGCGCTGGATGGTGGGCTCAGATGGCGCAGGAGGACAGCGAGGCGCCCGGCCCCTGACCCCGGCTCGACCCGGCTCTGCATGGCTGCGGCTGAGAGAGAGAAAGAGAAACGCGGAGGGAAGGCGAGAGGGAGCCGCCCCCAGCTCCGAGCCCCTCCCACGCCCCTCCCCCAACACCTCCACCGCCCCTCCCCCACAGGAAGCCTGCCAACCCAGCCGCAGAAAGTGGGACTACGCGATACCAAAACTAATCCTGCAAGTGGTCGAAGTAAAGGAAGCAAGGCACGGCCCAAACAATGACCGAACCGAAAATACCTGCCACAGATGCAGCTGCCCTGTTTCCTGCTCCTTCTTCTCTGGGGCAGCTCGGCGCAAATGCCCTGCTCGCAGATCTTTGCACAAGAGAGGAAGACGTGCACTGCTAGGTTTCTGGGCTGCCTTCTGTGAACCGGACACAGATACTGGGGCAACTGTGTCCTGGCAGCACTGAGCAGAGAACTGAAAGCGCACCCCAGAAAGACTCCCAGGGCCACCTTTCGGGTGCGGGGGAGAGAGATTTTGTACAGCAACAATTGGCCTGGACCAGCGTTGTCAGATGCCCAGAGTGTTTGCAGCCCAATTGGTCACCCAATCTGGCCCAAAACTCAAAAGTTGTGAAAATAGTTTTTATTCTGCACGATAGTACACAAATTCCTGCATTGTTCATTTGGTAAACTTGTATGCAATGTACATTTAACCAAAAGTAAAAAAAAAAAATGAATAGAAATGTATAAAATCAAGGTTGTCATGTTCAGTGTGCAGAGCTGAGCTATTCTAATTTAGAAGCAAGTCCAAGTTGGGGAACCTGCCCTGACCCCCACCTAGGGCACTATATATTTTTTCCCCAGGCTTGCTGACCCCTGCACATTCAGTGAAACTTAAAAAAGAAATGTATGCATTGTGCAGATATTGAATGCTCATACACAGTTTGTGTTTGAAAAGCGTGCTGGTAAATGTGTGTCATGCATGGGAATTGGTTGAGACTCTGCAGCAGCGTCACCTTCAAATCAAGGTTGTCCTGTTCAGTGTTGCCTCCTGCTTCTAAATGGTGCTTATAAGGGACTTTATTTATTTATTTTTTATAATGATTTGGCTAAAGAAAGGGATGCAGAACAAAGGAAAAAAAAAAACAGCAGACATGGTAGTACACAAATTTCTGCATACAGAAATCAACACAGAGAAACACGTGCACATATACTGGCCAACCTGTGTTGATGCTATGCAGTCACCGTCATCAGTCCTTGTTCACGCCTTGCAGCAGCTTGTTGTGAGTGTGACACATCAGGGAAAAGTTGGCACTCCATGCGTTGCAGCTTTAAGTACATATTCCCCACCCACCACGCTCCCCTTCCACTTCCTGCAAGACGCCCAAAAAGACACCCAAGAAAAAAAAAAAGCTCAAAACGCTGCACCTGAAAAGAAAACGGAAAAATTTCCTGCACACACTCACTGGAAAGTAGCCCAACTGGGCGTGAAAGCCGCCCATGTGACACCACTGGCCTGGACAACACTGAACAAGGCAGGAAGGGGGAGAGGTGCATACCTGTAACAGGTATTGTCCGAGGTCAGCAGGATGTCAGTTCTGAATTCTCATACATAGGTGACAATAGATGGGACCCGGCGAGGAACTTTGACAGAGCCTCTCGGAGCAGGCTCACGCCCACACTATACCATTATAGCCCACACAGGGTTGCCTCCCTTTTATAACAGAATTATGGAAGGAAATTTAATTAAGAACAATACCCACGAAGTGACACCCCGCGCTGCAGCGTGACTGGCAGCTTTCGTGAGGGCCGGGATCCAGCTGTCCTCAGAGAACACCTGTTACAGGTAAGCAACTCTTTCTCCAAGGACAAGCAGGATGGCAGACCTCACACAGGGGTGAATCCCTAGCTACAGGTTGCCCCCCTCCCCACATTAAAGGGGACCATTAAAACACAAAAAAAACAAGTTTTGTTGGCAACAAGGAGAGGGGGAGGGGTGGTGCAAAGAGTTGGGTTCTACACCTCAAACACGTTCTGAAGGACAGACTGGCCAAACCTGCTATCACATCAGCCTTTCCTCTCCATACAGTAATGGAATATGAATGCGTGGATGGAATTCCATGGTGCAGTTCTGCAGATCTCCATGGGACCCCATGTAAGTGGGCCACCGACAGTACCATGGCTCTAATCGAGAGCCTTGCCATGACACCCAAGATACTGTCCCGCCTTGATATAACAGAAGGAAATGCAGTCTGCTAGCCAATTGGAAACCACCTGCTTGGCAACAGCAATCCCCAACCTGTTCTGTTTAAAAAAAAATAAATTTAAAAAGTTGAGGGAACTGGCCATGGGCTTTTGTCCACTCCAGCGAGGGCAAGGCTCTTTCGCAGTCCAAACGGTGCAGGGCTTGTTCACCTTGGTGCGAATGGGGCCTGAGAAAAAATGTTAGCAGAACGATGGACTGGTTAAGATGAAAGTCCAACAGCCACTGTAGGTAGGAACGTAGGGTGCATGCATATGACCACTCTATCGTAGAAAATCTTTGCATAAGGTGGATAAGTCACTAAGGCCTGGAGCTCACTAACCTAGCAAGCAGAAGTGACCACCACCAAAAATATGAATTTCCATACAAGGTACTTTAGGTCACAGGAGCCCAGCTACTCAAAGGGAGTTTTCAGCAGCTCAGCTAAAACCCTGTTGAGGACCCAGGATACTGCAGAAGACTGTAGGTGAGGCTTCAACTGAAGCAGATCGTGCATAAATCATAACACAATAGGCTATACAAAGATGGACTTACCTTCTACACCATGATAGTATGCGCCAATCATAGGTGAATGCTAAAGTTGGTCTTCAGACCCATCTCCAAGAGGTCTAGAAGGTAGTCAAGCAACTTTTATGTAAGAACATAAGAAAAACCCATACTGGGTCAGACCAAGGGTCAATCAAGCCCAGCATCCTGTTTCCAACAGTGGCCAATCCAGGCCATAAGAACCTGGCAAGTACCCAAAAACTAAGTCTATTCCATGTTACCATTGCTAATGGCAGTGGCTATTCTCTCAGTGAACTTAATAGCAGGTAATGGACTTCTCCTCCAAGAACTTATCCAATCCTTTTTTAAACACAGCTGTACTAACTGCACTAACCACATTCTCTGGCAACAAATTCCAGAGTTTAATTGTGTGTTGAGTAAAAAAGAACTTTCTCCGATTAGTTTTAAATGTGCCCCATGCTAACTTCATGGAGTGCCCCCTAGTCTTTCTACTATCCGAAAGAGTAAATAACCGATTCACATCTACCCGTTCTAGACCTCTCATGATTTTTAAACACCTCTATCATATCCCCCCTCAGTCGTCTCTTCTCCAAGCTGAAAAGTCCTAACCTCTTTAGTCTTTCCTCATAGGGGAGTTGTTCCATTCCCCTTTATCATTTTGGTTGCCCTTCTCTGTACCTTCTCCATCGCAACTATATCTTCCTTCCTTTTGCTGTCAGCTAAGGCCCTGAAGTACAGAAATGTAAGAGCTGAAGCAGTGTCCACTCCAGCCCCTCCTCCTGACCCAGTGGTGACCAGGCAGCTAGAACAACATTAAATGGGAGGGGCTGAAGCAGGAAGCAGAGGCTCTTTACTGTTCTGATGGATGGGTCCTTTCCCCAGCCCAGTTTTGTCCTTCCTCTTTCTCCTCCATTCTCCTCTCAGCATTCTGCTCCCTTTATCCTTCATTCTCACAGGACAAGCAGGATGGTAGTCCTCACATATGGGTGACATCATCAGGATGGAGCCCAATCACGGAACACTTTTGTCAAAGTTTCTAGAACTTTGACTGGCACCTACTGGGCATGCCCAGCATAGCACCAACCCTGCAGCTAGCAGGGGTCCCCCTTCAGTCTTCTTTTTTCCGCACAGCAGTAGCCACGTGGATTAAGGAGCTCTTCAGAGATTCCTGACAGGAATTTTTCCTCACCGAACTTCATCAAAATTTTCAAAAAAAGTTTACTCCACAGGTGTCCCCTTATCGATATCTTTGCTCCGTGGTCGAGCAGTAAGTTTTATACCTGCTTGCAGTCGATTCCCATCGAGTTTGTCCCTCGCGGCCTACTGGTCATCGACCGCACCGCGGCTAAATTTGTCGAGGCCATGGCGTCGGGTTTCCGTTTGTGCCCTGACTGCACTCGAACGATATCCATCACTGACCCTCACACGGTCTGTGTGATGTATTTGGGGTCCGACCATGATGTCCTTGCTTGCACCAAATGTGCCCAAATGACACCAAAGGGTCGCAAGGCTAGGCTAGAGAAGATGGGACTTCTCCTTTGGCCAAAAACCCCAACTCCATCAATAGCTTCAACGTCGTCTGAACCAGTACCGTCTACTTCACGCCAGCACCGGGAAACCGCTGCTGCCTGACTGGCTTCAACGATTCCGTGGGTGTCGACACCCTCTGTTCCTCATCAGAAGAAAGACCGAGGACGTCCTGGGATGTAAAGGAAGAGAAGAGGAGGAGAAATGGAGAAGGAAAGCAGGTAAGAACAGACGGCAAAGAGAAAGAGGAGAAAATCAAAGGAAAAAAGAGCAGCAAGACAGAACAAGAGAAAGTATTAAGATATCCACTGGGAAGGGTGAAAGCAAACAGAAAAAGGAAGGAGGAGAGTAAGAGTCACTGAACCAGAATAGGGAATATTTATAACTTATCCGTGTAAAATATCCCGGCACCCATTGCTTCCTGCAATTTCAGAGCCAACTGCCACAAAATTGTGCAGAATAAAACAGCGGCCCTGCCACTGCCTCCTCTGATGTACCTTCTTCCCCAAATCCTTCCACCTCCCCCAGCTGCTGCAGATGCCACAGGCTGCCAACTGTTTGTGGGGCAAGTAAAGTAAAGCCCCAGGGCAGCCACTGGGGAAGGTAGGATGGAGGGGAGGGGTGGGGAGTGATCAGCCAGGAGAAAAAAATGCGGGAGGGGTGAGAGAAGGAAATAGGAGGGAAAGGTGAAAAGGAGCGTAGGGATAACAGATTGAACTTTATGAACAGAACTTTTAAAAGGAAGGGTTTTCAAATGATACATTTTCAATAAAACCTTCACAGAATCTCACCCGCTGTGCCACAAGATTCTATAACCCTTGCTGCACAATCTGCCCAGAAGCTACCACAGGAAACCGGGCACCTTGCTCATCATCTTTTAAACAAAGCACGCGTAAAAGCACTTTTCAGTAACATTTCTCCAGCTCCAGGATTAGCTATTAAACAAATACCACTCTCACTAAAACCCTTGCGTAAACAAAGCTTACCTGTAACAGGTGTTCTCCTAGGACCAGCAGGATGGCCGTCCTCACACATGGGTGACATCATCAGATGGAGCCCGGCCCGGAACTTTGATCGCAAAGATTCTAGAACTCTCAAACATGCCCTATTGAACATGTGCAGCTGAGGTCATCACCCTGCTTCCCTCAGTCCATGATATTTATTTTATTTATTTATTTATTTAAAGATTCTTGTATACCGTCGTTCATAATATACATCACAACGGTTTACATGGAGAAACCAGGGGAGGCGGGTGGCTTTCATGAGAAATGACATCCTGCTGTCCTCAGAGAGCACCTGTTTATTTATTTATTGCTTTTATATACAGACATTCGTTGGCGTACATTACATCGGTTCACATCAAAACAAATGGAATAGTATGACTAGAGGTCAGACTATTTTACATTAAAACATTATAACATTGTAACTTATTTTCGCATTAACATTGTAACTTATTTTCGCATTAACTCAAGAACGAGAATAGGTAGCAAGAATAACATTTAACGAGAATAATTATAGATGTTGAGGAAGGTTAGTGTGGTGGAGGGGCTCAATGCTGGAAGCCGGATGAACAAAGTTTGCAAAAAGAGAGCTTATGAGGGCTTAAGGGGGGGGGGGGGGGGCGGGTAGGGGTATAGGTAGGGTGATGGAAGGCTGGGGAGGCGGTTAGGTTGTGTGTTGGTAAGGCTTTAAGGAATAGCCATGTTTTCAGTTTCTTTTTGAATGAGTGGATGGAGGGTTCCAGCCTGAGTTGGGGGGGGGGGGGGGGGGAGTTTTGTTCCAGAGGGTGGGGCCTGCTACAGAGAAAGTGCGTAGTCTGGTGGAGGAGAGGCGTGCTAGTTTAGTGTGGGCTATTGTGAGTAGACCTGTGTTTTGAGATTGCAGGTCTTTGTGGTAGTGTTGTGATCAGGGAGGGTCGTTGGCCCACTTGATATTTTGGTAAGCAACTCTGCTTTCTCCAAGGACAAACGGGATAGCAGTCCTCACACATGGGTGAATCCCTAGCTATAGGCTGTCCGAGCAGGGCAAAGCGGGGAAATCATAGTACTGAAAAACACCACTTCTCTCCCTTTTGCCTGTGAGGCAGTCGACCCACAAAGGGGTCCAGGTGAGAAAAGAGTTGGGGTCTACAAAGGGAAAACCATAGAAAAGAGACACAAAATCCTAATGCATACAAATGCCAGCAAGAAACATACTCTGTATCACGGAAAATATTACAAGCAGGGTTTCAGATCAGTAAACTCTGACGACAGTAGGTCTAGAACCTCCTGGATACAGGAAAAGGTCTAGAGAAACAAACAAAAGAATTACTTTTGGATGAAGACCAAACAGTTTCTTTTGGTGTCAGACAACTGAAAAAATCAAGTAGGGCCCGAAAGCCCCCCAGAAAGAAGCTGCGGTCCACTGGCGCCTGAAGGACAGAATGCATTTGCAGAAGTGTGCCCCATGTTTTGTTAACAGGCACAATGGGCAGAAAAACCCAAGCAACGCTTGGATCAAGAATCAGCAACAATGGCAGGGTCTGTGACAGAACCTACGAGCCAAAGCACCAGACACAGCTGACCATGCAGGACAGCATCAGGAGTGTCAGGGGATGACAGTAATCCCTGAAATGGGATCACTAGCCCAAATCCCCAAGCAGGGAGTTAAGTTAGGCTTGAAACTCACCTATACTACACTCAGTCAAGAGCAGGCCTATTCATTAATCTACAGGAGAGTTGGTGAGCAAGGCGGCACTTTGGACAACCCAGTGAAGTGAGAAAAGCTAAAAGCAGTACTGGTCAGAACTTGGCGAAAAAACAGGGAAAAAGTGGTATATCTTTCCGTGCAGGTATACACTAAGATATACCATGAATGCCTTAGCTTTTCTCCCCTCTCCCGACATTCCAACTAGAAGATGGAAGAAGCAAAGAACTCAAGGAGGCAGACTGCAGGGATAAGAAAAAGCTAATAGGCTGTATATCTCAACCGCAACCGAATAACTCAATGCTGAGTCCCTCTCTCCACCCCCCCCCCCCCCGAGGTAAACCTTTCACAGCCTGCTTGGAACAGCTGAAACTGACAGCAAACCCCCCCCCCCCAAGGGAAGGGATCCAGACACACTCCACCAAGAGGCAGGAAGCAGGGATGTTGCAAGTGCAAACCCCTGTAGAACATTTCTTCACCGGCCTAGAAACTCTAAGGTTACCAGGGCAGGGTCAGTGTGATCTTGGAACAGACTACCCACCAACCTGGCCTAGGTATCAATACCTCAGCCATGATTTCATATACTTCCCCAATGAAGCAAGTGGTCCCGTAATGGGAACAACTGTTGCATGGACCAGGACTCTCCTGTCCGCAGACACGGTTATCCCTAAAATGGAGAAGTGTAGCTTGCAAGCCATCACAACCAAAGTGTAGTACCTCTGTTGCAGGGTCCCTCATCCCCCAACTCCCTGAGCCATGGATACGGTGAGAGATTGAAAGGCATACTTGCCAATTAAATGGACTAGAACCCTCCTCACTGAGGTAGGGTCCCACAGGCGAGAATGACTAACAATAGTGGTCACCCATGAAAAATGCACAGTGACCTCAGCAGGTATCAAAGGTGACTCCCGGATGGGAGAAAACCCTAATTTTCACAGAGGAGCTACCCTGAAGAGGAGACCCCCCTCCCCCCCATGTACAACAAGGAGACCAAATTTGGAATAGCTTCCTCATGAAATAGACCTGCTGTGTCTTAGCACTTTTCTTAGGTCATCCTATCACTCAATCTGCTCTCGGATCTCACAGGGAACAGAAAGCAACTGCCAGTCAGAAGCAGTGAAATCCCTTCTCTGGAAAACAGTGAATTAGGGCCACCCATTATAGGGGTGGACAACCAGGCTTCCAGGGGGGGAATCCGTAGGGTCACCGCTGAAAACCCAGTCATATCTCCCCTTCCTGAAGGGACAGGAAAGCAATGGGAATCGAGGCCTCCCGATACCAATAAACCTTCCAACTCTCCAGGTGACAGTTGGGTTACAGTCACTGACCACTGAGATTCATTAAGTGATCAAATCTGCCACTTGCAGCCAACCTACGACAGGGTAGGTCACCTCAGTATTCAATGGAGGGACCTCAGTAAAAAAAAAACAGTCCGACTGCCGCTGCTGTCCCCCAATGTCCACCAGTCCTGGCCTACAAGGAAATACAAGATTCAAAAGAATCGAGGCTTCAGTTCAGAGATAGACCTGCAAGGGACAGAGCTCTAGCGCTTCCCCACAAAGAGGATTCTTAACATGGGAGCAGTCGAAAGACATACTTCTCTTCCGAAGGAAGGGAAGACTCCCGACACTACCCTCCTGATATCAACTCCCATAGGTGTTTGACCAGGAAGGCAGTCTTAGGTCAGTCTGTGGCTGCGGTACACAACCTATTGTGCTTGCCACAAGGGAAACACACACATCTATACACTAGAGGGCAACTGGAAGAATGGAGAAATTACTTACCTGATAATTTCGTTTTCCTTAGTGGGTATAGTGTACTCCTGATAGCAGTTGGAGACGGATCAGATTTCAATCTGACGTCAGCCCTAGTACATATACCCCTGCAGGAAGTGCAGCTCTTCAGTATTCTCCTCGAAAAGCAATTGTGGATATATGCATGACTGAATAACTTGATTAACTTTATAACTTGGTTAAGTTGATTAATTTGAACTGGTTGAATTGGTTATAGCTGGAGACCGCCAGTACCCTCAACCGAGAAACGTCGACACCCAGTAGGATGGGTGTCCTAGTTGGAGGAAAGCATGGCTTACCCGTGAATCACTTGCTCTTGGGGATGTCACCCGAGAATTCCATGAATAACGACAGCCATGGGTGGGATGCCGAGTCCATCTGTCTACACTAAGGAAAACGAAATTATCAGGTAAGTAATTTCTCCATTTCCTAGCGTGTAGCAGATGGACTCAGGAGCAATGGAATGTATAAAAGCTACTCCCGAACTAGGTGGGGGCTGCCTGTGGCCTACTTAGTACTGCCCTTGCAAATGCTGTGTCCTCTCGAGCCTGAACATCCAGGCGGTAAAAACTGGAGGTGTGGATGGAGGACGATGTCGCCACCCGACAGATCTCGGCGGATGACAGCATCTTAGTTTCTACCCAGGACACTGCCTGGGCTCTAGTGGAATGGGCCTTGACTTGTAAAGGCGGTGGCTTGCCTGCTTCTACGTAGGCTGCCTTGATGACTTCTTTGATCCAGCGGGCTATGGTTGCTCGTGAGGCCGCTTCCCCTTGCTTCTTCCCGCTGTGAAGGACGAATAGATGGTCTGTCTTTTGTACGGATTCTGACCTTTCCAGGTATCGGACTAGGAGTCTGCCGATGTTGAGGTGGCATAGACTGTGAGACTCTTCCGAATTCTTATGCTCATCTGGCGATGGTAGCAAGATGGTTTGGTTGAGATGGAAGTGAGAAACCACTTTGAGGAGGAAGGACGGGACCGTGCGTAACTGGATGGTTCCTGGAGTGAGTCTGAGGAAAGGCTCCCGGCAGGACAGCACATGTAGCTCGGAGATACAACGGGCCAAACAGACTGCCACCAGGAAGGCTATCTTCAGTATTAATAGTCGGAGAGACAGGCCGCGAAGAGGTCTGACGGAGGCTCCTGCTAAGAAATCTAGGATCAGGTTGAGGTTCCATAGAGGCACCGGCCACTTAGGGGTGGTCGGATCTGCTTGACTCCTTTCAGAAAGCGGGAGACATCTGGGTGAGAGGCTAGGCTGCCGCTCTCACTCTTGGTTCCGTAGCATGACAGTGCGGCCACCTGTACCTTGATGGAGTTGAGAGACAATCCCTTCTGTAGGCCGTTCTGTAGGAATTCCAAAATCGCAGGAATTTTGACTGAGCGTGGATTGATGTCACGGTCCTCACACCAGGCTTCGAATACTCTCCAAACCTTATGTATGTTAGGGATGTGGAGAACTTGCGTGCTTGGAGCAGGGTGTCAATTACTGCCCCCGAGTAACTGCTCTCCCTCAGGCGAGTCCTCTCAATGGCCAGGCCGTAAGAGAGAATCGAGCTGGATTCTTGTGGAGGATCGGCCCTTGTTGGAGCAGGTCCCTGTGTGGCGGTAGCGGGAGGGGGCTCCCCGTCAGCAGCCTTCGCATGTCTGCGTACCACGGTCTTCTTGGCCAGTCCGGGGCCACTAGAAGTACTGGTCCCTTGTGGTGTTCTATCTTGTGGATGATTGCGCCCAATAGGGGCCACGGTGGGAAGGCATATAATAGAGTTTCCTGTGGCCAGGTCTGACCAGGGCATCAATTCCCTGGGACTGAGGTTCTCACCTTCGGCTGAAGAAGCTGGGCACTTGGACGTTGGACCGGTTTTCCAGGAGGTCCATGGTTGGTGTTCCCCAACGGTTTACTATCAATTGGAATGCTGTGGTCGACATCCTCCTTTCTCCTGGGTCTAGACTTTCTCTGCTGAGGTAATCCACAGCGACATTGCCTTTCCCTGCGATGTGGATGGCCGAGATCTCTTGAAGGTTTGCTTCCGCCCATGACATTAGGGGGTCTATTTCCAGAGACACCTGTTGGCTTCTGGTTCCTCCCTGACGGTTGATGTAGGCCACTGTTGTGGTGTTGTCCGACATGATTCTGAATGATTTGTCTCTGAGTCTGTGACCAAACCGTAGGCAGGCTAGTCTGACTGCCAGGGCTTCTAGGCAATTGATGTTCCATCATGACTCTTCTTTGTTCCATTGCCCCTGGGCGGTTAGCTCTTGACAGCGTGCTCCCCATCCTCGTAGGCTGGCGTCCGTGGTGAGCAGGATCCAGGTTGGTGAGGATAGTCTCACTCCCTGGCTCAGATGGCCTTCTTGTAGCCACCATCGTAGTTGGGTCCGAACTTTGTCCGGGAGCTGAAGACGTACGGTGTAGTTCTGGGACAGCGGATTCCATCGTGATAGTAGTGAGCGCTGTAGGGGTCTCATGTGAGCTCTTGCTCATGGCACTACTTCCAGTGTGAATGCCATGAGGCAGAGGACTTTGAGGTAGTCCCATGCCGTGGGACGAAGCTCGCTCAACAGGGTTCGCAACTGGGTCATCAGTTTTCATCTCCTTGTCAGTGTCAGGATGACATTGTCTTGTTTGGTGTCGAACCGAACTCCCATGTATTCTAGAGATTGGGAGGGCTGCAGACAGCTCTTGTTTGTGTTGACCACCCACCCGAGGCTCTCCAGTAGAGTTTTGACTCTGTTGGTCGCCTGGTGACTTTCCTCTGGGGTTTTTGCCCTGATCAGCCTATCGTCTAGATAAGGGTGTACGAGGATTCCTTCCTTCCTCAGTGTTGCTGCCACTACCACTATGATCTTGGTGAACGTCCGGGTGCTGTGGCTAACCCGAATGGTAGTGCCCGGAACTGGTACTGGCGGTCCAGGATCGTGAAGCGTAGAAAACGCTGATGCTCCTGATGGATCGGAATGTTTAGGTAGGCTTCCGACAGATCCAGGGATGTAAGGAACTCTCCCGGTTGTATCACCCTTATTACCGAGTGTAGGGTTTCCATGCGGAAGCGAGGAATCTTCAGGTAGCAGTAGACCGACCTGAGGTCCAGGATGGGCCGGAATGTTCCTTCTTTCTTGGGAACGATAAAATAGATGGAATAATGTCCAGTATTTATTTATAGTGTGGGCACCAGTGTTATAGCTTCTAAGGCTAGCAATCTGGTCAGTGTAGCTTCCACTGCCATCCTCTTGGCAGGGTCGTGGCAGGGGGATTCCACAAACTTGTCTGGAGGAAGGTGGTGGAAATCCAGGTAATATCCCTCTCGAATGATGGCTAGGACCCACTTGTCCGAAGTTATCTCAACCCATCTTTGGTAGAATAGGGCAAGTCTGCCCCCTATGGCTTCTTCCTTTGGACGGGTCGGCTGATTTTCATTGTGGGGTACGGCTGGGGCCTGGGCCCAAGCCGGCTCCCCTTTTGTTGTGCTTGTTCCAAAAGGACTGGCTCCTGCCTGCGGGGCGAGCCACTTGATATGTGCTTCTGTATGGGTTGAAGTGCTGTGATACTCTGCTCTGGAAGTTCGGGGGAAGGGTCGCTGGTTTCTCTTATTCCTGTCCTCCGGTAGCCACGGCAGTGGGGATTCACCCCATTTGTTGGCTAGCTTCTCTAGTTCGCTTCCGAACAGGAGGGTTCCCTTGAAGGGCATCCTTGTGAGTCTCGTTTTGGAAGATGCGTCGGCCGACCAGCTTCGGAGCCAGAGTTGTCTTCTGGCTGCCACGGCTGATGACACTCCTTTAGCTGCGGTGCGCACCAGATCAGAAGCAGCATCTATGAGGAATGATACTGCTGGTTCCAGGGCTTCCCCAGGAGTTTTGTTCCTGGTCTGTGATAAGCAAGCGCGTGTCACCACGGCACAGCAGGCCACGATCTGTAGAGACATAGCGGAGATGTCAAAAGACTGTTTGAGGATGGATTCCAGATGTCTGTCTTGAGCATCCTTGAATGCTGCTCTTCTCTCAACTGGGATAGTAGTGCGCTTCGAAACTGTGCAGACCATGGCATCCACTTTCGGACATGCCAGGAGATCTTTGGCAGCTGGGTCCAGAGGGTACATGGCTGCCAGGGCATGGCCCCCTTTGAACATAGTCCCACTATTACAAGCCGTCGGCTGGACGGCTTGTAATAGTGGGAAATGACGGGAGGTCTGACGGAGTCCCTCTAGGACGGGATTCATCTTAGGTTCCCCTGAGGGACTTGTGCCCGGGATAGCGAGCTCTTTCAAGCTGTGTGTGACCAGGTTTGGAAACTCGTCCTTGGTGAAGAAGCGCCTCATGGTTCGATGGGGTTCTGTTCCCGGAGGGAGTTCCCCTTCCTCCAGGGGTTCTGACTCCTCATCTGAGATGTCAGTGTCCCCGAAGGTGGGGCTTCTGGGCGGTGGAATCACTTCCCTGGGCATAGAGGGTCCCGGGATGTTGAGGTCCTCTGGCGGAGGTTGTGGCCGTATTATCGGAGGCCCCAGTTGCATGTGGACGAAGGTATGTAGGCCTTTCAAGAATTCCACCCAGGAGATAGATGCTGGGTCTAAATTAAGAGGCGCTGTGTCCCTGGGGAGCCCATTTGTGGGAGGGTCCCGCTGGGGGACGCTAGGTCCGACGTACTGTTCGAGAAGCTGGAACCCAGTACCGGCTGGGGAGGGCCATGGGCTGGATCTCCCAGGGCCTCCTCATGCTGTGTAGTTCTAATGTGGCATGCTGGGCAAAGGCCCTGAGCTTCTTCTCCGGTGGTGCCATGGCTTGTGCGCGTAAAATGCAGGGCCCAGGTGGCTTAGTTACGTGCTCCGGTGTGTCGAAGTTGTGTGCGGATTGGTATGCGCTCAGGGAGATGAGCGCACTGTTGTGCGCACAGATCGAAGTTATTCGCCCAGCCCAGTAAGCGCGTGGCTATGCGTGTTGCTTGTGCGCACAAGGTATTTGTGCGCAAGGCTCGCCTCTGTGCGCACGGATCGGGGCGGTGGACAGGGCGGCGAACAGGTCAAGATGGTGACGGCGACTACGCGGACAATATGGCAACCACCTTGGAGGGTCTCCACGTGGGAGGACCCTTGGATCTGACCGGGGTCTAGTCCTGCTAGGGCAGATCAACCCGGTGGCACTGGTCCCGGCTGGCGACCTGTGCGACTCCTTGAGCTTCGCAGACCGGAGACTTTTAAATAGATTTCTACCTTACCTTGTCTCGGCACTTCCTGGTCTTGTTCCGGGCGGTCTCCGTCAGCGGGGGGGGAGAGGGAAATACCTTCACTGCCGCGCTCGAAGTTGCACCCGCTGCCTCTCAGCCTCACTGGATGTCGGGGGCTAAGTCCCCGCCGAGGGTCGGCCGCCGGTCCGAGGCTTACCTCCGAGGGATCGCGGATATCACCTCGGGAATTCTCAAATGGGGGAGGGACCCAATGGGTGTCACCGCAGGAGAGCAGGGCTCGTCTGTAGAGGTAAAATTTCTTCTTGTTTTGGTTTTCTTTGGTAAATTACTCTAACGCTGTGCTAGCGTGCTTAGAGTCCCGAACTGCTATGGAGACGGAAAATACTGAAGAGCTGCACTTCCTCCAGGGGTATATGTACTAGGGCTGACATCAGATTGAAATCTGATCCGTCTCCAACTGCTATTAGGAGTACACTATACCCATTGGTCCTGAGTCCATCTGCTACACGCTAGGAAATAGTGCCCTCTACTGTAAAAGCGTGATGACCACTACTCATACACTGATGCACTAACTAATGGAGTCAATAGGAACACTGTGACAACAGCAGCCCCAGTACCACTGGGGCACTGATTATGGTGTGGTGGTGGGCGGAGTTCAATGGCATTACCTCCATGGTACCCCCACAGTACCTGATAATGCTCCAAGAAGCTGAACATAGCCCTTGAAATGGCACGGTGAATGGCTCACCGTCCTGTCACATAACATCAGCAGCGAAGCCCATGGTGGCAAACTGTGCCGATGATGCTCTGTGGTAATGACTTGCAACATTCGACCATGTCCACTAGTGCCCACCATGGTGACAGCGCCCGTGAGGCCCATAGCGCTTTTACACTCACCAAGGATCATATAGATGACACAAAATGCTGCGCCCAGGCTTCGACGGCACTTGACCATGTTGCAAGCTTGATCAGTTCCCATGGTACACTGAGCCATCAACAGAGCCCCAGGAGCCTGTGGACATAGCCCAACAGCATCAATGGAAAGCCCGGTGCCCAAAGGCGTTGAGGGACTGGTGGTTCCGAGGATGCCAGTGGTGCCTAAAGGTAGCGGCTTTGTGGCCCCAACGCGGCATTGACACATTGCATTGGTGCCCAAAGGAACAGATGACTGCCAGAGCCATCGACTGTTCCCCTATGCTCACCTAAATTCCTGAGGGCATAGAGGCCGCAAGTTCGATGGCATCCCTTGCCAGGGGCCATGGTTTATGACAGCCACAACAGCAACCCTAGTGCTCATTAGCACCGATGGTGCACAAAATCCGGCAGGGTCTCTGATGCAATATACCACCAGGGGATCAGGGCCCCCGAGATCATCATCCATGGTACCAGACAGTCGCAGGCCAGCGATGCGATAGCACAATGCCCCTTAGTGCCCCATCTAGACACCTCAAAGGAGCCTCAAGGGCACTGGACCACTGCGCATTCTGGATGCCTCTGCACTCCAGGGTGCCTTGGGTCTACGGCGAGCCTGCATGGGCATGGTGCTCAATGGCAATCCCGGTGGCTTGTCAATAGTGCTTGACATAGTCAAGAGCGGCAATGAATGGCAGTGCTGGCCAACACACCCAATGGCCGCCGGGTTGGCCCCGCACCTCATAAGAACTTGCCATACTGGGTCAGGCCAAGGGTCCATCAAGCCCAGCAGCCCGTTTCCAACAGTGGCTAAACCAGGCTACAGGTACGCAAACAATAAGATCATCCCATGCTAATGATGCCAGTAATAGCAGTAGCTATTCCCTAAGTAAACTTGATTAATAGCGGTTAATGGTCTTCTCCTCCAAGAACTTATCTAAACCTCTTTTAAACCCAGCTACACCAGCTGCACTAACTACATCCTCTGGCAACAAATTCCAGAGCTTCATTGTGCATTGAGTGAAAAAGAATTTTCTTTGATTAGTTTTAAATGTGCTACTTGCTAACTTCATGGCGTGCTCCCTAGTCCTTCTATTATCCGAAACAGTAAATAACCAAATCACATCTACCCGCTGTAGACCTCTCATGATTTTAAAGACCTCTATCATATCCCCCCCCTCAGCCATCTCTTCTCCAGGCTGAACAGCCCTAACCTCTTTAGCCTTTCCTCATAGGGGAGCTGTTCCATCCCCTTTAACATTAATTGCATCAGTAGAATGGGATCTTTTTGGTGTATGGGTACTTGCCAGGTTCTTGTGGCCTGGTTTGGCCTCTGTTGGAAACAGGATGCTGGGCTTGATGGACCTTTGGGCTGACCCAGCATGGTAATTTCTCTCTCTTCACTGTCTGAACCTCTGTCAATACCAATCAGTGAAACAACATGGAACTCCTGTCCATGCAGAACGCAGGCAAGGCCCCGGATCACCCAAGGACTGCATTTTGTCAGTCCTGCCAGCACTCGACCAAAGTACAAAAACAGTCAGAGCAAGAAGATAACACAAACTAAACTGCAGATGGAGTATTTATTTAATAAGGGATAAAATTAGACTGTCAGGCTACACAATGACTAAGGCCCACCATGTGGAAGGCAGACAGAGGAAAAGAAAACTACCGTAAGGTAAAGGAAAACAGCTGCGGCTCTAGAAAAATAAAATACCATTATAAAAACTGTGAGGAGAACTTTAAACTGAATACCATGACACGGCTCCCACAACCTCACAGCGCTGCAGGGAAAAAAAAAAAAGAGACTGAGGGAGCTGTACATGCTCAATAGGGCATGTTTGAAAGTTCTAGAACCTTTGAGATCCAAGAGTTCCAGGCTGGGTTCCATCTGATGTCGTCATCCATGGGTGACGGCTGCAATCCTGCTTGGCCTCTGAGAAAACCCTCACCCTTGTGCAAATCTGATGCTTAGATGTTTGAATAAATTATATTCCAGACTCTCAATCGCTCTGAAAACGGAGAGAATGTGTGACAAGCAAAGACGCAGAGAGAGTCTGCACTCAAAATTAGTCCACACATCAAAAAGAGATGCAGAAAAAATTACACAGTCCTTGTATTTCTATAAAACAAATAAAATTTATGCCTAACATCATCTACATTGTAGCCTGGCGGCTCCCCGTGTTTCCCCAAAAGTCCTTGTTACCAAGTAGTTATAATCTGTTTAATTTCTAGTTTTGAAATCTACCTGTGATTGTCCCTCCCGACGCAGCCTTTCAGCGAAACACAGGGTCCGTGTCAGGGGACCTGTTCTAAGAACAATTTTCCTTAATAAAAAGCAGTGGAGCCGCCAGGCTGATAAAATTTATGCCTAATAGTCTACATTGTATTTTTCTATAAACAGGACTGTGTAATTTTTTCTGCATCTCTCTTTTTGATGTACAGAACGTGCGACACTACATCTCTGGTCCACTAATAATGCTCCTGGGGATGCAAAAACAAAATGAACAAAAACCTAAACATTTTCAGAAAATTCTCTTTAGAAGTTTAGGCAGTTTGCTTGGTTTTTTGCTACAATTTAAAAATATGCAGTGACACTTATTTTAATCTTTCTCTTCTGACAACTGCCTACCCCATCGCCACAGGCATGCGGAAGGTTTTTATTATTATTATTATTTTTTTTTTTTATGGGCACAAGAAACATCCAGAGACTTTTCCATAACCAACAGGGTACTCTCACTTGTTTGCTTCTTTGGTTCTAGACTTTGCTATGACAATTCATTCAAGAATCCCAGATGCTGAGTAATAAATGCAAATAGCCCCAAAGGAGGAACACATAAGACACATGCTATTTGAGTTTTGATCAAATTATGCTAAAAGGTGCAGATTTTCGGCCATGGGGGGGGGGGGGGGGGGGGCTACAAATGAATCTTTAAATAAATGAAAATGAACAAGAAGCCCACCAGGAAGTTTGGGTTTCTGAATGGGGATTTATGATTTTAATTACAGTGCCAAGTAACAGGCCGATGGAGCGCACTGTTAACCCACATTTGGACACGCATTTGACGCGCTAGCTTTACCCCTTATTCAGTAAGGGGTAATAGCGCGTCGAAAACGCGCGTCCAACACCCCCCCCCCCCCCCCCCGAAACTAATAGCGCCCGCAACATGCACATGCATGTTGCGGGCGCTATTAGTTATTCCCGCGTGCTTCACTAAGTAAAATGTGCAGCGAAGCCGCACATTTTACTTTCAGAAATTAGCGCCTATCCAAAAGGTATGCGTTAATTTCTGCCGGCACCAGGAAAGTGCACAGAAAAGCAGTAAAAACTGCTTTTCTGTACACCCTCCGACTTAATATCATGGCGATATTAAGTCGGAGATCCCAAAGTAAAAAATTAAAAATAAAAAAAAGATAAATTTAAAATCGGCCCGTGGCTTGAAAACCAGACGCTCAGTTTTGCTGGCGTCTGGTTTCCGAACCCGTGGCTGTCAGCGGGTTTGAGAACCAATGCCGGCAAAACTGAGCGTCGGCTGTCAAACTCGCTGACAGCCGCCGCTCCTGTCAAAAAAGGGACGCTAGGGACGCTCTAGTGTCCCTAGCGCCTCTTTTTACCGTGGGCCCTCATTTAAATACTGAATCGCGTGCACAGGAGAGTGGCCTGTGCGCTCGCCCTCTCTCCCATGACTTTTACTGAACCGGCCTGTATGTTAGAAATTTCTTCCAAGCAGTCAGAATAAGGTTGGATGACATACTTATGGCTCTTCTCCCCGCAAGGAGAAATTACTACTTACCTGATAATTTCCTTTCCGCGCAGGAAGGCAAGGCCAATCCATACCAGTGGGTTATGCATTCCTACCAGCAGATGGAAACTGCGTAAAGCTGACTTGCTGACATCACTGACATATAGCGCTACCCTGACATCAGCCCACCAGTATCTCTAGAAAAGCCAAACTGTGGACAAATTGATTATACTTGAACAAGTCACGAGTCAACCACTCATGCTTCCAACAAACTGGGAAACACTGAGCTCAGCAAAAAAGTTATCAACTAATCTTAGAAGCTGGCTATTATCACTTACCAGTCCTTCAAAAGAATTAACAGAAATAAACACTGTATTTGCATATAAAAGAATGAACTAAAAGCAAATAGGCAGAGCAGGATGGGTTGTGGATCAGCCAGCCTTCCTTCAAGGAAAGGAAATTTATCAGGTAAATTGTAATTTCTCCTGCCTCTGCAGTCAGGCAGGCCAATCCACACTAGTTTGTTATACCAAAACTTCTCCCGAAGAGGACAGGAGGCTGCCCACAGTCCCATCAACCCTGCACATGCAAAAGCCGCATCCTCCTAAGCCCTAACGTTCAAGTGGTAATGCTTGGAGAAAGTTTATAAGGAAGACCATGTTGCTACTCGGCAAACCGACAAGACAAATAAAGCTCAGCGCACGAAACTGCCTGAGCTCAGGTGGAATGTGCCCTGACCTATCTAGGTAATGGGACATCTGCATCCACAAAAGCGGCCATGATGACTTCTTTCACCCAATATGCTGTAGCCACCCCCATATCCCTGTTTTCCTTGTTTACCTCCACCATGGAGCACAACAGTCGATCCGACTTCTTGAAAGAGCGAGTATTCTTCAAGTACTGCACCAGATGCCGCTTAATATACAAGTGTGCAACAGACAATCACACTCATCTCTATCCCTGTCCAGAGGGGGCAGGGAAATAGATTATTCAAATGAAACTACAAAACCACTTTCAGCAAAAAGGAAGATACATTCCTAAACTGTACTGCCTCCGGAGTCATTCGTAGATACGGCTCAAGGCAAGAAAGCTTGCAGCTCAGAGACCTGCCGTGCCAGATTGCTACCAGAAAAGCTTTTCAAGGTGAGCAGCTGCAAAGAGAGACTACCTAGTGGCCGAAATGTAGGACCTACCAAAAAACACAAGAGCAGATTAAGGTCCCAAAGAAGCACCAGTAGCCAACAAGGGAGAATGTAGATGCTTAACTCCCTTTAAAAACCTGGACATATCTAGATGGGAAAACACCATTGATCTGCTTCCCTATAGCAAGCAAGAGCTGCTAGCTGCACCTTCAGCGTGTTTTAAGGCCAAACCTTCAATCAAACCTTCCTGCAAATATTCCAGTATCAGTAGCATTTCAACTAAGAGTGAGAACCTCACTCCTCATACCAGCTCTCGAACACTCTCCAAACCCTAACATAAGCTTCAGATGTAGAACATTTTCTGGTATGGAACAAAGGGGAAATCACTGCAGAATAACCATGCTTCAGAAGCCAAGCCCTCTCAAGGGTCAAACCACAAGACATAACCAACCCGGATCGTGATATAGTATGGGCCTCTGATGCAACAGATCCTTTCTGACTGGTAGTCCAAGAGGACCGTCAACCAGTAGCCTCTGAAGACCGGTATACCATGGCCTCCAGGGCCCATCTAGAGCCACCAGAAGTACAGTTTCGGTCTGATTTGCAATTGCTGAATGACCCTGCTATTACTGGTCATGGCAGGAAGGCATAACACACCTCACTCCGCAGTCAAACCTACATGAGAGCATCGTTGCCCAGCACTCTTGGATCTCTTCTGCGACTGAAGAACCGTAGTACCTTCACGTTGTTGGAACTTGCCAGTAAATCCAGGTACAGTTGACCCCTGCAATCACTGAAAGGCCTCACCTGCCACCTCCCACTCTGATGGGTCCAAGACCTGCCTGCTAAGAAAGCTGGCTGTTAAGTTGTCCTTCACAGCAATGTGGGAGGCAGATATGCCCTAGAGCTATTCTGCCTACACCATGAGCACATCTACCTCCACCGATGCCTGTTGGCTTCCGATTCCACCTTTGACAATTGATGTAGGACACTGCTGTGTCACTGTCAGACATTATCCTTACCATTCAAGCTTCAAGCCGCTTGGTTAACAAGCATGCTAGTTGAACTGCACATGCTTCCAACTGATTGATGGCCTGCTACCCCTCCTTGGCATGCCACAGACCTTGTGCCATCAACTCGTCAGTGAGCCCCCCAAGCCAGAAAGATCGCATCTGTTGAGAGTACTAACCAGTCCAGTGTCTCCAAGGAAGCCCCCTTCCTGAGATGATCCGCTTGTAATTACCACTGCAACTGGATGCTCACTTCCAATGACATGTGGAGTTTCACTGTGTACTTCTGTGACTGCGGATTCCACAGGGAGAGCAAAGTGTTCTGAAGGTGCTAAATGTGCCCCCTCACTCAGGGAACTACTACATCCAGTGTGGCTGACCGATTCCAGGACCTGCAGGTAACACCACACCATTGGGCAAATAGTCCATCTCAGGGCCTGAACTTGAGTAACTAACTTCTGAATGTGACTGTCCTGTATAAACACTCTGCTCTGCCATATCGAATTGCACCCCAAGATATCCTAGCGTCTGAGATGGCTGTTGGCCAAGTTCACCAGTCAGCCTAGCTCCTGAAGCAAGGAGATCACCTTGTGAGATGTTAAGTGACTCATCTGCACTTTTGGCCCAAATCAATCAGTCTAGATACAGATGGGATCAGAATGCTCTCCTTGTGCAGACAGCTGTTTTCAAAATGCGGGATGATTTTAAAGGGCTGTCAATTACACGATATAAACATGGCCATGGCCAATCAGAAAACTGAGGCCATGGCCAATCAGAAAACTGTAAGTCCTCCAACATTCTCCGTTTTCTGATTGGCCATGGCCATGTTTATATCGTGTAATTGACAGCCCTTTAAAATCATCCCGCATTTTGGAAACAGCTGTGAAAGACAACATGAGAACGTTGAGTTTTTGGGAGAGTGTTTTTGAGCGACTTTGGTGCAAAGAAGTGAATAGCGAAAGCAGTTTGATGATGTGGAGTTTCTGAAAAAATGGAAGTGTCATGGTGAGCGTCTTGGAGAAAAATAGGAGAGACAAAGGTGGAATTGTGGAGACAAAAAGTTTGGTCTGCTCTTTGTGTGGAAAGAATAATATGCTGTGAAAACTGAGTGTGGATACATTTGGGTGAATTGGTGGAGGAGACTGTTGAAGACTTGTGTACTATGCTCCCCTGAAGAAGCCTATTGAATGGCAAAACATGTTGGGAGTACAAAGTTGTAAAATAGAAGTATAAAAGGGAATATAATGTTGTAAAGAGGGAGTGGAATAATTGTATTGTTACATACATTATTCAAAGATAATTTTTTTAAATAGTATGAATGTGTGTATGAATGAGTTTTTATGGAGAAAATTTGTTATTCACTCTGTGTCCAATGGTGAATAAAATTTGAATGTTTTTGAAGATGTTTTGATTAAATGTTTTGTATGATATGTTGTGCTAAAGTACGTGATATATCTTTTATATAATTGCCATTTTTTTGAACCTTCTTTCTTCCAGCAATTGAGAAACCTTGGATTCAACCCAGCTATTCACCATCTTCTCCAATTCACTTCCAAACAAGAGAGATCCCTTAAAGGATAACTTTGAGAGACTGGACTTGGAAATTGTGTCTGCCAACTAGTTTCACAGTCACAACTGGCACCTAATCACTATCATGGAAGCCACCATCTAGTGGCCTTCTGCACCAACTAACAGCCTGCATTGGCTAAGAACGAGGTGCCTGCTGCCATCACCGATCCGCCATGCAACCCTACTCCTTGTATCCAAGAGATGCAAACCAGCCCAAGCCACCAGGCAGCATCAAGAAACAATTTGTAAATTCATTGCCATGGCCTCAAAGGCCTGTTTAAAGATAGGAGGATTGAGGCTAGATTGAGCATGTTTTAAAGCTGCCCTTCCTTCCACCGGGATGGTGGTTCACTTGGTAACAGCACATACCAAGGCATCCACCTTCAGGAATTGCAACTGTTTCCTTGCCTTCGGATCCAAGGGGTATGAACCCGCTAAAGTGTGCCCCCAGGCCTGGTGCGACCGAGTATGCAAACCATGCAATTGCATGGAGCGGCACACCTGGGGAGGCGAAGGGCTGGCCCTTCAGAAGGTCGCCACCGCTGGAAGAGAGTATGAGCATGCTTATACCCTCTTTCGGTGGTGCTCTCTCCTTCAGCCCCTGGAAGAGGATAGGAGTTCATAGTAGAAACAGAGCGCCGCCCGTGCCACCATTGGGAGGGGGGGGCGGCGCAGAAGTTAGCACCAGCCCTTTTAAACTTGCCTCTAGGGTGTTTCACTCAAGGTCAATTAACTCAAATTGGATTTAGGAGGGGAAAGAAATGTGGCACTTCACGTAAAATGACCAATATGGGATCTTTCTTTTGTAAGCCTATAGTGTCACCTCTGTCCATACCAAACGACTTCAGGATCTGAGTCAACAGTCTTGGCAACTCATCTTTGTGAAAACACCGGAGTCTGATGTAACTCCAAATCAGGTGGACTTTCTCCCTCTTCTAGAGGAGAGAAAACTAAGTCTCCATTGGAGTCATCTGACATATGAGCCATATCCCCCCTGAACATCTCCAGGGAGAGCCTCCCTGTGGAGTTTGCCCACAGTTGCTAACAAGTAGGAGACCTGCACATATGATCCTTAGTAAGTTGCTTTGCCTCCGGTGGGCACCCCTGCAGAAAAGCCTGCAGGCCTTGGAAAATTTCCACCCAGGAGGAGGAGGATGGATCCATACTAGGGCCCAAAGACCCAAACCTGGCACTCTGACCCTTTTCTCAGGGAAGCTTCTGTCATCAGGAACAAGAGAGGGAAGGAAACTGTCTGCTGTGTCATCTTTGCCTCACTTCCCTCTGGAGCCACCATAGGCTGCGGGGATGTCCCGTTGGCAAAATCTGTAGTAGCCAAATCGTCTTGAGCATTTAAACAGCACTGACACAGGCATAGACAAAGTGATGGCTGGATTGTCCATATATTGCAAGCCTCACAGATAGCAAGGCACTTAGTCTTTGTCCTTGACGCCATAGTTTTTCTGTACTCTGTTTTAGGCGGCCTCCTGCATGCACCCCAACAGTGGCCAGGTGTACCCGTGCAAATACATGCTCAAATCTAGGACATGGCCTTATGCACACAAGTACCTGCGCACGTGCGTGCCCCCATCCGGACACCACCATGCAGCGAGAAAACAGGCATATGCCTAAACGCACAGGAAAAGAAAGCCATCGCAGCCTACCACATGGCTGACTGAACCAAGCCTGAGAAGCAGGGCCTAGCCAAAAGCTGTTCAACCTGCCGAGCTGACTCCACTCTATACTAACTCCCCAGAAAAATGAGAGAGAAAAAGGGATGAGAGGCACAAAGGAAAATGCTGAGGGAAAGAGGACCTGTCAAAGAAAACATTTTTTTTTCTCACACACACACCCACCCACCCCCCTGAGCTCAGCCCTCCCTGGCTGACAGCATAATCGGGTCATCAGCTACAGGGGGAAGGGCACAAACCTTCTCCCTCATTTCCCACAAGGCAGATGCATATCCACCATCTGCTGGAGATGGAAAATACTAGTGGGTTGATGTCAGGACAGGGCTTTTGTGAGTAGCATCAGTCAATCACCTTTACTCTGTTTACAGCTGCTGGTAGGAGTGCATAACCCACTGGTGTGGATTGGCCTGACAATGCCAAACAGTGGTTTCACAAACAAGAAATACAGCAGACTAAGTTGTACAATTAAATGCTAATTGAGGTATTTTCTTTGGCTACCTGGAAAGCACATTATCTAAGAACTGACATAACCACCTAGCAAGCATGCACATGGACCGGAAATTTGCACTGCAGGCATTATAGTGTGCATACACAGGATGGGGAACTGAATTTTGCTGGCCAGAGCCCCGTGAGATCTAATGTATGAGTTGATGCTCCACAGCATTGCATTTGTCACTGAACGGTGAATTTCCTGAAGGATTCCTGCCAGAAACGGCAGGTCCAAGCACAAAATAAAAATGGGGCAGCCATGTATACAAGAGCAATAAAAAAAATTAAATATTTATTTGAATAACAAGTTTTAAGTTCAAGCTGCAGTGTTGGCAACAGAGTTCAACACGGATCACAAGAACGTGCACGAAATGTACTTGAGCATAGAAAAAAAGAAAGCTAAGATTACACTAAACAGCTGCGGATTTTTAAAGAAAATGCATATAGTCACTATACAAAATATAAAATGTATTAAACACTATCAACCACAGAACAGATTTTTATTGTTGATTATATTTAAAAATTGTATAGTTAATCCTATATTGAATTGTAATGAATACTATACAGTAACTTTTTCCTCTTGGCCTGCAATATCGTGCTGTGCGATAGCACTCAATCACATTGCAAACCCGCAGTTTTTCTTTTTAACTGCCAGTAAAGAAAACAATTATTGATAATACAGTAAATATCATCAAGATCTACAAATAATGAAATTACAAATTATTTTTCCTTCAACTGAAGTGCTTTCCATGCAAGGTTAACACGTGTGTGTTTAACGGAGTGCACTCTGAAGCCAATGTTATGGTCATAGATGCTCCTGGATCATAAGACAAGATTTACAAATTAGAATCTGGAAAGTAATCATGCAACCTTCCGCTGTTAGGTGCATCACAGAGACCAAGCACCTGTTCACCAGTGTACTGCCTTCCTATCATATCTTCCAAGGCATCCAAAACTGATAAATATACATACGTTAGGACACAAACTTCTATTTGACACTATGAACGGTAATGTCCGTGCTGAGTGAAAGCACCTTTAAAAAGAGCCTATGCGGCAAGAGATAAGTGTCTAAAGATTCAAAATGAATCAACAGTATTGGATAACAATATAATTCTTCAACTCAGAAGCTGCCTCAAGATTAGGTGCATCTTCAGTTAATGTAACAGGGAAAAAAGGCAATGGATTTTATATTAATCGTACCCACTCACAAACCTGACCTAAGGCCACTGGATGAGCAGACACATGAGATAGAGATAGACATATCTATCCATCTATCAATTTTACAATTATTTCATTGTATGGTGGTAAGGGAATAGGTTATTTAAAAACAAAAAAGTTATGTTGTTCTAGATTAAGATGTAGCTCCCGGCGTTGGGTTTACATTTTGAGTAGCCACCTGAGGTGCAACTTCAATGATTCGTGGCTTATCAATAATTCTGGCAGTGCGGTTGCCCTTCTCTACGATTCCAATAATCCAGGCTTGGTGACCTTCCCCATATTTCGGAGATTTTATTTCTGCACAGAAGCGTGCCGCTTGTTCACGTGGTAAACAGATTAAAAGGCCACCTGCAAAAGAAAAACATTAATAAAAGTAACTTGTTAATGTTTAAAAGGAATTAGAGAAGAACGTTCATGCTCATGGATCAAGCCTCTTAATACTGAGTTAGGCATCATCTGATTGTTCAATCAGAGGGGTACATCCGGTTAGCTGACATTGAAGAGTGCTCCATGCTCCTCTTACAGTACTGGGTCCTGCATGGTGGGGAATGCTCCACACAGTAAGCTCTTTGTTAAACAGGCAGGAGCTTTCATCTAGCTGGACAGCAGCTGCCTTGAATTTTAAGCATGCAAAGACCCTGAGAGAGAATATCTTCTTCCCCAATTGTGACCTGTAACTCTTTCAGCAACACTTGGCACTGCTGCAGTGCTTCCTAGCTCCGTTTCTTGTGGCTTCTAACCAATTCTGGTTGCCAGGATATCCACAAGGAACATATAGTTTTAAAGAACCAAGTTAATCTGCATATTTTAACCTTGGAAACAGGGCCGGCGCAAACCACTGTGCATACTTGACCACCCGCAGCCAAAATGGAACAGAGGCTGCAGGGCCGCCCGGCACCCTAAGTAAAGAAAAGGCCGGCAGACTGCCCATGGCATAGGAGCCGCTAAAGAAGGCTTGCTAGCTTAGATTTAGTGATCGGATTGAACGAATGGGGAGGTTTCTGTTGTTGCACTGTATACAGTGTGTGCCTTGTTGCAGTTTCCAGTTCAGTTTGTCTCTGCAGATTTTTATTTATATAGAAGATATGTTTTACTATTGTGACTGATGTTTTATATTTCTTGATTTCATTGTTTTATGATGAATGGGGAGGTTTCTGTTGTTGCACTGTATACAGTGTGCGCCTTTTGTTGCAGTTTCCAGTTCAGTTTGTCTCTGCAGATTTTTATTTATACTTCTATCCTGTGATGGACTTTTTAATTTAGTGATGGACTGTGTTCTGCATGTGTAACTATTCTGCTAGCATGTAGCTTCAGCGTAGGGATGTACAGCAGCCTGGTTTGTTCTCTTTTCCTAATAGGAGGGATACTGGTATTTTAGGAGGGTTACTTTTTCACAGGTAAGATTGTTATTGTTTGAGTGCTGGCAGTTAGTGCTGCTTTGGTAAGGGAGGTTTATTATAATTGCTTACTCAAGGCTTTCTGAGGCTCAACCCCCCATCCAAAACACATTACAATAGGCCATAGGGGTATTTTTGCAGAGTTTTCTGGTTGGCACCACAGCAGTGCACATAAATATATTATACAAGTTGTTCTAAGTGATATTTTTACCTCAGAGGACTATACGCAATGTTCTTTTCAATGTAAAATAACAGAATTGCTTACCTATAAAAGGTGTTCTCTGAGGACAGCAGGATGTTAGTCCTCACACATGGGCATCATCATCAGATCGAGCCCAGACAGAACACTTATGACAAAGTTTCTACAACTTTGACTAGCAGACTGAGCATGCCCTATACCATGCATCCAGGCAGGATCCCTCTTCAGTCTTAAAACATGGAATTATAATTAGAATAAAAAATAGGAGAAACTCAACTCTGTGGGGTGGCGGGCAGGTTTCTTAAAGACTAACATTCTGCTGTCCTGGGAGAACATCTGTTATAGGTAAGCAATTCTGCTTTCTCTGAGGACAAGGGTGAATACCTAGCTACAGGTTGGTCCCCAACACAAAAAGGGACCAGATACCCAAACCAGGTCCAAACGGGCAAAACAATACCAGTGCTGTTGGTAATAGAGGGGGAGACAGCCTAAATCCAAACAGGCCCTAGGCGAGAGAGTTGGGTTCTACATCTCAAACAGGTTCCAAAGTACAGACTGGCTGAACCTACTGTTGCATTGGCCATCCCTATCCAGACAGTAATGAGATGGGACTGTATGGAGAGAACTCCACATTGCAGCCTTGCAGATCTCCATGAACTGCTCGCAAGTAGGCCACATACAGTACCATGGCTCTGACAGAATAAGCCTTGACATGACCCCCTAACATGCAGTCCCACCTGGGCATAACAGGAGGAGATGCAATCTGCTAGCCAACTGGATAGTGTGTTTGGCAACAGCAACACAAACTATTCCTATCAAAAGAAATAAAAAGTTGGGTGGACTGTCTATGGGTTTGTTTGCTCCAGATAGAAGGCTAAGGCTTGCAGTCCAAACTGCAGTGCTCGTTTGCCTTGGTGCAAATGGGGCCTGGGAAAGAATGTTGGCAGAATGACTGACTAGTTAAGATGAAGTTAGTAACCACCTTAGGCAGGAATTTAGGGTGCGTATGCAAGACCACCCTGTCATGATAAACTTAGTGTAAGGTGGATAAGTCTCTATGGCCTGAAGCTTGCTGACCCTAGGTGCTGAGGTGACTGCCACCAAAATTATGACCTTCCAGGTCAGGTACTTCAGGTCACAGGAGTGCAGCAGCTCAAAAGGAGCTTTCATATGCTGAGGTCCTAAGACTCAGCAGGAGGCCTTAGGGGAGGCTTCAATTGAAGCAGGCACCGCACGAATCCTACAATGATAGGCTGTACAGAGATGGGTGTTCCATCTACACCTTGGTAGTATGCAACAATTGCACCAAGCTGAACTCTAACAAAGTTATCTTTAAGCCAGCTTCCAACTGGTGTCTAGCAGATTTTGTGTGGGGCAGGAGAACAAATCTAGGGCCATTTGCTCATACCACACGGAAAACCTCCTCCACTTCAGTCCATAGGACTTTCTAGATGAAGGTTTTTCAGAAGCCATCAGGATCCAAGATACATCCTCTGAAAGATCAAGCAGCTGCAGGATTAACCTCTCAACATCCAGGCTATGAGCAACAGGGCCTGAAGATTGAGATGCTGCAGCCTGCCTTGATCTTGCGTGATGAGATCTGGGGAAGTCCCCAGACTGATCGGTCTCTGGATGGACAAATTCAGTAGGAGCGGAAACAAGACATGACTCTGCCAATGAAGGGCTTTGAGGATCATAGTCCCCCTGTCCTCCAAAGCTTCAAGAGAGTCTTCGCCACTAAGAGAATCTGAGGATTCGCATACAGAAGGCCTCTCCCCCAATGACAAGCAAAGGTGCCCGAAGCTGGTTTGCCATCTGACCTGTACAGGCAGCAGAACCAAGGCACCTTCCTGTTGCAGGGGGACGCAAACAGATCTACATCCGGGGTCCCCCAGAGGTGGCATATCCAATTCCCTACCCCCTGGGGTCCAGGGACCTCTCATGGAGTCTGAAAGCTTGACACAGCCTGTCCTGTACCGTGTTCTCTGAACCAGCCAGATACATGGCCCTGAGCACCAATGGGTACATGGCCAGAGTACCAACAAGGCCCACAAATAAATCTGGACCGTCTCCTGACACAGGAGGTACAATCCTATGTCTCCCTCCTTGTTGACATATCACAGCGCTACCTGGTTGTCAGTATGGATAAGGGCAAATTTGTTGGAGAGCTGACCTCTGAAAGCCCATAGCTCATACCTGATTGCCTGAAGCTCCAGGAAGTTGATTTGACAAGAGTTTCCTGAGCGGACCAAAGACTCTGAGTGCTGAGCCCATCTACATGAGCTCCCCACCCCAGGGTGGATGCCATCTGTGGTTAGGACAATTTGGGTAGGGGGGACTTCGAAGAGAGATCCCCATTTCAGATTTGAAAGTACCTGCCACCAGGACAATAAGTCCTGGAGAGACAGGGTAACTCGGATGCAATTCTGGAGGCTCTGAGGGGCCTGGTGCCACTGGGACCTCAGGGTCTATTGGGCTCTGCACATGTGTAAATGTACCAAGGGAGTGACCAGGACAGTTGCGG
This sequence comes from Rhinatrema bivittatum, assembly GCF_901001135.1. Taxonomy (NCBI): domain Eukaryota; kingdom Metazoa; phylum Chordata; class Amphibia; order Gymnophiona; family Rhinatrematidae; genus Rhinatrema; species Rhinatrema bivittatum. The sequence continues at coordinate 10,299,794 of NC_042623.1, read as the reverse complement.
CCATATAGCCCAACAACTTCAACATGTGCCAGGCTGACACCTGCTTGCTCTGTTGGATCTCTGCCACGTTGGTCGTCAAGGTGATGGCCCTCTGGTGAGGCAGGAAGGCCTTGGCCTGAGCCGTGTCCAGCAGAGCTCCTATGAAGTTCAATTGAAGTGATGGGCTACAATGGGACTTTGGGTAGTTGAGAACGAATCCTAGTGACTCCAATACCCAGATGGTCAAGTGCATGGACCTGGCGGGACCTACATAAGAAATTGCCATGCTGGGTCAGACCAAGGGTCCATCAAGCCCAGCATCCTGTTTCCAACAGAGGCCAAAACCAGGCCACAAGAACCTGGCAATTACCCAAACACTAAGAAGATCCCATGCTACTGATGCAATTAATAGCAGTGGCTATTCCCCAAGTAAAATTGATTAATAGCCATTAATGGACTTCTCCTCCAAGAACTTATCCAAACCTTTTTTGAACCCAGCTACACTAACCACATCATCTGGAAACAAATTCCAGAGCTTTGTTATGCGTTGAGTGAAAAAGAATTTTCTCCAATTAGTCTTAAATGTGTTACTTGCTAACTTCATGGAATGCCCCCTAGTCCTTCTATTATTCGAAAGTGAAAATAACAGTCACATCTACTCGTTCAAGACCTCTCATGATCTTAAAGACCTCTATCATATCCCCCCTCAGCCGTCTCTTCTCCAAGCTGAACAGCCCTAACTTCTTCAGCCTTTCCTCATAGGGGAGCTGTTCCATCCCCTTTATCATTTTGGTTGCCCTTCTCTGTACCTTCTCCATCGCAACTATATCTTTTTTGAAATGCGGCGACCAGAACTGTACACAGTACAGATGGATCCTTCTTCCAATTTTTGAAGGATGTTTTTTTTGGCTAAAATAGCCTCTTTCACCTCACCTTTTAACCATGATGGTAATCATGATGGTAATCGTTTTGCCTTCCTTCCACTTTTCTTAATGCGTAGAATACATATGGACTGCGCCTCTAGGATTGTATTTTTAAACAATGTCCAAGCCTGTTGAACACTTAACCTTTGCAACTGCACCTTTCTGTTTTTTCCTGTTTTCCTCATTTTATCAAAGTTTCCCTTTTTAAAATTTAGTGTTAGAGCTTCAGATTTACTTATTGTCCCCCTTCCAGTTATTAGTTTAAATTTGATCATGTTATGATCAATGTTGCCAAGTGGCCCCACCACCGTTACTTCTCTTACCAAATCTTGCGTTCCACTACGAATTAAATCTAAAATAGCTCCCTCTCTTGTTGGTTCTTGAACCAATTGCTCCATGAAGCAATCATTTATTACATCCAGGAACTTTATGTCTTTAGCAAGTCCTGATGTTACATTTACCCAGTCAATACTGGGGTAATTGAAATCTTCCATTATTATTGCACTGCCAAATTGGCTTGCTTCCCTGATTTCTCTTAGCATTTCATCATCTGTCTGACCATTTTGTCCAGGTGGATGGTAGTATACTCCTATCACTATACTCTTACCCAACACACATGGGATTTCTACCCATATAGATTCTACTGAGCATTTACTCTCTTGTATGATCTTTATCCTGTTGGACTCTATACCCTCCCGGACATAAAGTGCCACACCACCACCAGGTTGATCCTCCCTATCATTGCGATATAATTTGTACCCTGATATAGCACTGTCCCATTGGTTATCCTCCTTCCACCAAGCCTCTGTGATGCCAATTATGTCAATCTCATCATTTGCTGCTATACACTAACTCTCCCAATCTTACTTTTTAGACTTCTGGCATTGGCATACAGACATTTCAACGTGTGGTTTTTGCTTGTTTTAACAACCTGCTTTTCAGTTGTTTGGGATAATTCGGAAATCATTAGCTTTGGTTATTTTTTACATATAGGCATATGAAGTGTGTTTGCTTTTAATGGAACCTCTCTGTTGGGATACCCTAAATCTCCTGTTTCATTAGTATCCTTCAAGGATACATTTCTCCAAACCATGCACAGCTGAGTGACTGTCGGCTTTCCCCCTTGTTCTAGTTTAAAAGCTGCTCTATCTCCTTTTTGAAAGTTAGTGCCAGCAGCTTGGTTCCACTCTGGTTAAGGTGGAGCCCATCCTTTCGGAAAAGTCTCCCCTTTCCCCAAAAGTTTCCCCAGTTCCTTACAAAGCTGAATACCTGCCTGAGAATTGCGCTCTTGACCAGCCAATTGTCCAGATATGGGAAAACATGCACTCCCAGCCTGCAGAGTTGTGCTACTAACATGGCTAGGCATTTTGTGAAGATCCGTGGGGCTGACATGAGCTTGAAAGGCAACACCCGGTACTAGAAGGGCTATTTTCCCACCATAAATCAGAGATACTTCCTGTGACCAGGGAAGATCTCAATATGAGTGTATGCATCCTTTAGGTCAAGGGAGCATAGCCAGTCTCCTTTTTGCAAAAGGGAGATTGTTGGCCAGGGAAAGCATCTTGAACTTCTCTTTTCTTAGAAACTTGTTCAAGGCCCATAGGTCTAGGATGGGACAGAGCCCATAGGTCTAGGATGGGACAGAATCCTTTGTAACGCTTCCATGCGACTTTCAGTTTCATTGTAAACCGGTGTGATTTGTATTTTATACACGAACGTCGGTATAAAAAAGTTAAAAATAAATAAATCATATTCCCTTTGCAATCAGGAAGTACCTAGAAGTAGAATCCTGCCTTCTTTGTCCTAGTGGTACATATTCAACTGCTCTGGCTGTTAAGAGGGAGGAGAGCTCCACCAGTAGTACCTCCTGATGCGCTACCGGATGGGCATGGAGGGCAATTTAGCAGGACACCCAATAGATTCAGTTGGTACCCTTGATGGATGGATATAACCCATTGGTCCGAAGTTATACTGGGCCACTTGTTCGTAAAGAACTGCAGCCTGCCCCCAACCGGAGGGTTTGTCATCCTAGGTACGAGAAACTGGCCTACACCCCCAAGACCCAGTCAAAGCCCCATCCCAGAGTTGACTGAGGAGCCAGCTGGGGCTTGGAGGCTCTATTGCCTAGGATGGCTGCAGTTGCCCTGATAGTATTGATGGGAGTGAGGGGGCAGAGAATAATACTTCCTTTGGCAAAAGGAAAATTCCGGCATGCTTGTGGAGAGTTGTTTGAGGGTTTCATTGTGGTCTCAAAGTTAGGCCACGGCATCCCTCACCCTCTCTCTGAAGAGATTCTCCCCAGTACATGACACGTCAGCGAGTCAATTCCTGTACCTCTGGTCAGAGATCTGAGGCCTGCAGACATGCCATTCTGCGGGTGCCGATTCCCACTGCAGAGACTTTTGATGCTGTCTCGAAAACAATGTAGATTGCATGGACCTTGTGCTGTCTGCACTTCAGGCCCTTGCATACCAGTGATATGGGGGTTCTTGCTGCTGTCGAAGCAGCTGCTCAGCCACCTCCTGAACCTGCTTCCAGATGTCCCTTGAGTACTGGCTCATGAAGAGCTGGTAGGCAGCAATGAGGGCAATAAGCATGGCATCTTGAAATACCTTCCTCCCAAGAGCATCCATTGCTCTATGGTCCTTCCCTGGGGGTGCTGAGAAATGAGTATGAGAGCATTTGGCCCTCTTGAGGGCAGATCTGACCACCAGACCGGTGGGGCAGCGGACGCTTATTGAATCTGGCAACCTTCTGGAAGAGGTAGACCCAGTCTTCCTTCTTACTAATGGGAAACACTGTGAGGGAGTGTTCCCAAATGTTTAGCAGCAACTCCTTAAGGATTTCATGTACTTGGACCACCACAATATCCTTAAGAGGCGCCATGACCTTGCATCTTCTGTTAATAACTGAAAAGGGATGGCTTCCTCCATTACCATCACAAAACCTGCAAAGGTTACGTCCTCAGGTTGAGACCTCCTTTGCTCCTCTGGAGGAGAAGGGTCTGAAGAGAGACTCAGACGTCATCCTCCTCTGGAATCAAAGGGTTCCTCATCCTCACTGTAAGCCACAGGAGATGGGTTCCTAGGTGCTCTGCTTTGTCCCGAGATGCAGGCACTGGTCAGGGGCGGCAGGCCTCAATGTCTCTGCTGGCCTCAGGGAGCTCCCTCCTCCTCAGAACCAGCGACAACCACAGTGTCAGTAGAGGGAGGACTTTATGCCCTGCCAGGCACCTATGCTGTCCTGGGAACAGATGCCAACTGGGTCAGTAACTTACTGATTAGCACACTGGGCTTCTCCAGAAGCGGTTCGAAGGTAGACAGCACAGGTCCAACATTGGTACCACAGGATTGAAGCCCTGCAGCGCCTGGTCCACCATTAGCTATACTCAGCATTCCAGCTCCTCCTCGGACCCTCCTCAAGATGGATTGATAACTGGCATCAGGAATTATGAAGACCATCGCAGACCTTGGCACCAATTGAGGATGGTCACTCCTCACCATGGGATCGCTTTGGGGCATCACAGCAAAAGCCTTTACATCCCCACGCCTGGCACTGTGCATCAATGGGGACCGGTGCTGATGCTTCTTCAGCTTCCCTCTATGCTTGGCCGGTCCTTCCCCAATGCCTAGGCCGATGAAGAGGAACCCAACATCTTCGGCCTTGAGGAGATAGATGATGGTCCATCTCAGGCACCCCTATCCATCGATGGAACCGATGGTCCCGCCTATGTCGATGGCTCGGTATCTACTGGTGCGGCTCCTTGGTCCTTCAATGTTAATGCCGCTAGCTCAGATGAGAGGGGGTAGACCCAAGTAAGAAGGAATGTCAGATTTTAAAGTTTAAATTACTGGAGGGAAATGATTAAACTGGGGGATACGGGGGGGGGGGGGGGGGGGCAGCACAGTAAGTTGTTCATGCAGGGCAGCAAGAAAGCTAGTATCGGCCCTGCTTGGAAATCCAGACCCATCTTGTGCACTACCAGGACCAGGGACCAGAACTGGCACACACTGTAATGAAGATTTTCCTATTATCTTAATTTTCTTTTTGCCAAATTAAGTAACTGAACCTCCCTGTGAAAGCACACCACTGCTTCCAAGTGGAACAGCAACAAAGTGTTCTATGACTGCAGCATGCTCAGTCCTGAGCATGTTGGATTGCTGACAGGCCTAGAAATCAGCTGTGGCAGAAGCTTAGTACTGGTGCAGTTGAGAGAGTCTTTACACCAGTCCTCATGTTTCTGTCAGCTTAAAGCTGTATCCTGAAATACACTGTATGAGGAAAATGTCAGCATTTTTTCATTTTCAGTGTGTGACACTTTTGGAAGATTTCAAGATTCTTGCTTTCCAAATGTTTTCATCTAATGTAATGCCAAATGCTTATTTTTATATTCTTTATTGGTTGCATCACAACATATCACAAGCGTCACATGAACTAAACAGATACCAGCATGTGTGATGTCATTTGTGACTCATCTAAACATAACTAACCCTAGGAATTTGAGGGAGCAGTCTACCAAATTTCAGAAATCAGCAGATGTTTATTTTATTTAAATAAAATGTTTATATGCTGCCTATAGCACAGTTCTAGGTGACTCAAAACACACATAAAATAAATAAAACAGTCATAACAAAACATTAGCTTCATCATACACTAAGAAAAAGAACTACAATACATCTGGACATATGCGCACAGAGGAATCAAATATCTAGAAAAGCTAACTGAAAAAAAAGTATTTTAAGCAATTTAAATGTTTTAGTACAATTAGTTAACCAGATTAATTCTGGAAATGAATTCCACATTGTAGGTCTTGCCACAGTGAAGGCTCCGGGGTATCATGAAGACGTGCAGGGCAATCTCCGAAAGACCTCTTTGTGAGGATCTCAGTAAACAGGGTTGTAAACCTTCAGCATAAGAGTGAGCTCTGATGCATCACTGCCTTGGCTGAAAAAGCTGATGAATCAATAAAGCAGCTTTGAATTGAATTTGCCAGAAAGTAATATGAAGCCATCCATCTAGGCCAGTAATCAGGCAGGCAGCGGAGTTCTATAGCAGTTGAAGCGAGTACCACACACAAGCTTCCAGTCCAAGGACAATTTACAATTGTCAATGTTGGGGAAGGGCCAGTACCACCAGCCTGAATTCATTGGGCTTAGTGGCACTTTTAAAGGCTGCAAAAGATGTAATCTGCAGTATCCAGATTTTTAAACAACCTTCACGTGAGAAGATACTGTTAATTCTCCGTCGATGAGAACTCAAGACTCCTGGCGCATGAAACTACAGAAATCTTAAAATTTTTCAAACACAAAATGGAGAAATTACTTACCTGATAATTTCGTTTTCCTTAGTGTAGACAGATGGACTCAGGACCAATGGGTATAGTGTGCTCCTGATAGCAGTTGGAGACGGAGTCAGATTTCAATCTGACGTCAGCACTAGTACATATACCCATGCAGGAAGCTCTGCTCTTCATTATTCTCCTCGAAAAGCAATTGTGGATATACGAGTGTTTGGATAACTTGATCAACTTGAACTGGTTGACGTGGATTCTAGCTGGAGACCACCAGTGCACTCAACCGAGAAACTCAGACACCCGGCAATAATGGGTGTCTTAAATAGAGGTAAAGTCTGGCTTACCTGTGCTTGTCTTGCTCTCGGGGAATGTCATCTGAGGTTTCCAGATTTTGTGGCAGCCATGGGCAGGATGCTGAGTCCATCTGTCTACACTAAGGAAAACGAAATTATCAGGTAAGTAATTTCTCCATTTCCTAGTGTGTAACAAATGGACTCAGGACCAATGGGATGTATAAAAGCTACTCCCAAACCGGGTGGGAGGTTGCCCGTGGCCCACTTAGTACTGCCCTTGCGAATGCTGTGTCCTCCCGGCCCTGGACATCCAGGTGATAGAACCTAGAGAAGGTGTGAATGGAGGACCACGTCGCCGCCAGACAGATCTCGGTGGGTGACAGCATCTTGGTTTCTGCCCAGAATACTGCCTGGGCTCTTGGGGAATGGGCCTTGATTTGAGAGGTGGAAGCTTGCCTGCCTCTACGTAGGCCGCTTTGATTACTTCTTTGATCCAGCGGGCTATGGTTGCCAGCGAGGCCGCTTCCCCTTGTTTCTTCCCATTGTGAAGGACGAATAGGTGGTCCGTCTTTCATACGGATTCAGATCTTTCCAGGTATCGGACTAGGAGTCTGTCGACTTTAAGATGGCGAAGAAGGCGTGAATCTTCCGAGTCCCTATGCTTGTCTGGAGATGGCAGCGAGATGATTTGGTTTAGATGGAAATGAGAAACCACCTTTGAAAGGAAGGAGGGGACAGTGCGTAGCTGTATGGATCCCGGTGTGAACCTGAGGAACGGTTCCCAGCAGGATAGTGCCTGAAGTTCGGAGATACGACGGGCTGAGCATATTGCTACTAGGAATGTAGTCTTCAAGGTTAGGAGTTGTAGGGACAGACCGTGGGTAGGTTTGAAGGAGGCTCCCGCTAGGAAGTCAAGTACTAGATTGAGGTTCCATAGGGGTACCGGCCACTTTAGGGGTGGTCAGATCTGCTCGACACCTCTCAGGAAGCGGGAGACATCCGGATGGGAAGCTAGGCTGATGCCGTCCACTTTGGCTCTGAAGCAGGCCAGCGCGGCCACCTGAACCTTTATAGGGTTGAGGGACAACCCCTTCTGTAAGCAGTCCTGCAGAAATTCCAGGATTATGGGAATTTTGACTGTCTGTGGGAGGATGTCGCGGTCTTCACACCAAGCTTCGAATATTCTCCATATTTGTATGTAGGTTAGAGATGTGGAAAACTTGCGTGCTCGGAGCAAGGTGTCAATCACCGCCCCCGAGTATCAGCTCTTCTTCAGGCACGTCCTCTCAATGGCTAGACCGTAAGAGAGAATCAAGTTGGGTCTTCATGGAGGATTGGTCCCTGCTGGAGCAGGTCCCTGTGTGGGGGTAGACACAGGGGGTTCTCCCTGCCAGCAGTCTTCGCATGTCTGCGTACCATGGCCTTCTTGGCCAGTCCGGGGCCACTAGAAGTACTAGCCCCCTGTGGTGTTCTATTTCGCGGATGATTCCGCCCAGTAGTGGCCATGGAGGAAAGGTGTACAGCAGATCCTCCTGTGGCCAGGTCTGAACGAGGGCGTCTATTCCCTGAGATTGTGGTTTTCGTCTGCGGCTGAAGAACTTGGAAACTTGAGCGTTGGACCAGCTGCCAGAAGGTCCATGGCTGGTGTTCTCCAGCGGTTTGCTATCAGCTGGAAGGCTGTGGTCGACAGCATCCATTCCCTTGGGTCTAGACTCTCTCGGCTGAGGTAATCCGCAGCTACGTTGTCTTTTCCCACGATGTGGGTGGCTGAGATCCCTTGTAGGTTTGCTTCCGCCCATGCCATTAGGGGGTCTATTTCCAGGGACACTTGTTGGCTTCTGGTTCCTCCTTGGCGGTTGATGTAGGCAACTGTTGTGGCATTGTCTGACATGACTGACCGATTCGCCCCGGAGCCTGTGACTGAATCGTAGGCAGGCTAGTCTGACTGCCCGGGCTTCTAGTCTGTTGATGTTCCATCCCGACTCCTCCTTGTCCCATTGACCCTGTGCCGTCAGTTTCTGGCAGTGGGCTCCTCACCCTGGTAGGCTCGCATCCGTGGTGAGCAAGATCCAGGTCGGTGGGGATAGTCTTACTCCCTTGCTCAGATGCTCTTCTTGTAGCCACCATTGAAGCTGGGTCCGCACTTCCTCCGGGAGCTGGAGGTGAACAGAGTAATCCTGGGACATTGGGCTCCAGTGTGCCAGTAGGGAGCACTGTAGCGGTCGCATGTGAGCTCTTGCCCATGGGATCACTTCCAGGGTTGATGTTATGAGGCCGAGGACTTGGAGGTAATCCCATAATTTGGGGCAAAAACTTCTTAGCAGATTTCGCAATTGGCTCATCAGTTTTCTTCTCCTTGTAGGAGGAAGAATGACCTTGTCTTGTTTGGTGGTGAACCGGACTCCCAGGTATTCTAGAGATTGTAGGGCTGCAGACAGTTCTTGGTTGTGTTGACAACCCACCCAAGGTTCTCCAGTAGATTCTTGACTCTGGTTGTCGCCTGATGACTTTCCTCTGGCGATTTTGTCCTGATCAGCCAATCGTCCAGATATGGATGTACGAGGATTCCTTCTTTCCTCAGGGTCGCCGCCACTACAACCATTATTTTGGTGAATGTCCAAGGGGCTGTGGCTAGCCCAAAGGGTAGCGTGCGGAACTGGTAGTGGTGGTCCAGGATCGTGAAGCGTAGGAAGCGCTGATCCAGATGGACCGGGATGTGTAGGTAGGCTTCTGACAGGTCCAGGGAGATCAGAAATTCTCCCGGCTGTACCGCCCTTATGACCGAGCGTAGGGTTTCCATGCGGAAGTGTGGTACCCTCAGGTAGCGGTTGACAGACTTGAGGATCCAGGATGGGTCGGAACGTTCCCTCTTTCTTAGGGATTATAAAAGATGGAATAGTGCCCAGTAGTTTGTTATGTGGGCACCAGCGTTATGGCCTTTAAGGTGAGCAATTTGGTCAGTGTGGTTTCCACTGCCGTCCCTCTTGGAGGGGGCGTGGCAGGGGGGTTTCACAAATTTGTCCGGAGGGGTGCTGTGGAAGTCCAGATGGTACGCCTCTCAAATGATGGTTAGGACCCACTTGTTCCACGTTATTGCAACCCATCTTTGGTAGAATAGGGCAAGCCTGCCCCCTATGGCTTCTTCCTGTGGATGGATCAACTGATTCTCATTGAGGGGTGTGGCTGGGGTCTGTGCCTGCTCCCCTCTTGTTGTGTTTATTCCGAAAGGACTGGCTCCTGCCTGCGGGGCAAGATGCTTCAAGTGTATTTTTGAAGGGTCTAAAATGCTGCGATCCTCTGCCCTTGGATGTTTGGGGAGAGGGACCTTGGCTTCTTTTGTTCTTGTCCTCCGGTAATCAAGGTACCGGGGATTCGCCCCATTTGTCGACTAACTTCTCCAGTTCGCTTCCGAACAGGAGGGCTCCTTTAAAGGGCATTCTCGTGAGTTTAGTCTTGGAGGTCGCGTCGGCTGACCAACTTCGGAGCCAGAGTTGTCTTCTGGCTTCTGAAGTGCGCACCAGGTCAGAAGCCGCATCCGTGATGAAGGAATTTGCAGGTTCTAGTGCTTCGATGGGCGTGTTGGCATTCCTGGTTAGTGACAAGTAGGCACGCGTCACCACAGCACAGCAGGCAGCAATCTGCAGTGACATAGCTGAAACGTTGAATGACTGTTTGAGGATGGATTCCTGGCATCTCTCCTGGGCATCCTTGAGTGCTGCTCCTCCCTCGACTGGGATGGTAGTGTGCTTTGTGACCGCGCAGACTATGGCATCCACTTTGGGGAACACCAGGAGTTCCAGAGACCATCCTCCTTTGAAACTGGTCTCCAAAGCATCCCCATTCCAGGTCGATCAGCTGCTGTACGGCTTGCAGCAATGGGAAATGGCGGGAGGCCTGACGGAGCTCTACTAGAAGAGGTTTGTCTTTGGTTCCACCGTGGCACTTGTGCCTCGGATGGCCAACTCCTTCAGGCTGAGAGACACGAGGTCTAGTAGCTCGTCTTTGGAAAAGAAGCGCATCATAGTTCGGTAAGGTTCCGTTCCTGGAGGGATTTCCCCTTCCTCCAGGGAGTCTTGATCTTCCTCCGAGGCATCCGTGTCCCATATGGAGAGGCTTTTGGCCTGAGGAGGTACGTCTCTTGGAGGCCGAGAGGGCCCTGGGAGGTTAAGGTCCTCCGGTGGAAGCTGCGGTTGTGTCATCGGTGGCGCCGGCTGCATGTGGATAAATGTTTGTAGATCCTTAAAGAATTCAACCCAGGAAAAGGTTCCTGGGTCTAAATTGAACCCAGCCACGTTCCCCGAGGGCTCCGTCTGAGGAAGTGCCGAGCTGGGGATAGAGAGGTCCGGGGTGCTATTGGTGGATCTGGACTCCAGTACTGGTTGGGGGAGGGCCTTGCCCTGGTTCACCCAGAGCCGCCTCGCACTGTAGACACAGGGCCATAGCCTCTTCATGCTGCGCAGCTCTTATGTGGCAGGCTGGGCAGAGGGCTTGTGCCTTGGCTTTCTTGGCTGGTGGTGCCATGGTTTGTGTGCGTCGGGTTGCTGAAAACCCCGGTCTGTGCGTCTATGTGCGCGCGCCGGGAGGCATAGATATGCGCTCCGGGTACGCCGAAGATATACATGCAGGCTCCGAAGATATGCGTGTAGGCCGGTATGTGCATGCCGCTGGGCGCATAGCCTTAACTTGTGCGCCCGGCACCGTTGAGTGGGTAGCTATGCGCCCAGCACCCTTGTGTGCACGCCGCTGTGCACACAAGTTATGCGCCCGGCTCACCGCTATGTGCACGGCTCAGTTAGGCGAATAGAACGGTGATCAAGGAAAAATGGCGCCGGCAACCACGGGAGCAAGATGACCACCACCCCGGAGGGACTCCACGTGGGAGGAGCCTCGAGCCGGATCGGGGTCTAGCCCGGACGGGGCTGATCAACCCGATGGGACAGATGTCTCGGAGACTTAAGGTTTTCTACCTTACCTTGCCTCGGCGTTTCCCGGTTTGGAGCCGGGCGGTCTCTGGCTGCGGGGGGGAGGGAGAATTACCTTCACTGCCAAGCTCGGTATCGCACCCGCTGCCTCTCAGCCACTCCCATTCCAGGGGGCTAAGTCCATACCAGAGACCGGCTACTGGACAGAGGCTTACCTCTGAGGGATCTCGGAAATCACCTCAGGAATTCTCGACTGGGGGAGGGACCCTTAGGTATCACCGCAAGAGAGCAAGGCTTTTCTAACCCTGTGCAAGCGTGTATATAGTCCTGAACTGCTAAGGAGACGGAGAAATACTGAAGAGCAGAGCTTCCTGCACGGGTATATGTACTAGTGCTGACGTCAGATTGAAATCTGACTCAGTCTCCAACTGCTATCAGGAGCACACTATACCCATTGGTCCTGAGTCCATCTGCTACACGCTAGGAAATGAAGGTGGTTTGAATTTGCCAGGTCTTTATACGATCATAACTTTGGTCTGCTGAGTACAGATACTTCCTATTTATGCCTCTGAAATATTGGAAAATATAGAATGGTGCCCCACAAAAGGGTTCCTCTGCTGCACCATCTACCCTGCAGGACTCCACACACAATGTGCACTAATGCAGGGGGCTCTATCTTCTCATACACTATCATGACCTGAACCGTCTAAGTCTCCAGCATAAGGACACTGGGAATGACAAGAGGCCACTGTAGCCTACTTCTTTCTGCTGTGTAGGTGTCACCCACGTCAAATAGTCTTTCGGCTCCAAATGTGTGTGCAGGTTAAGTGTAATCCACTCACTCTTCATGCCCCAATTATTACAGCTACTGCTCAGAACAGAACATATGGCATGTTTTAGCTGTGTTAAGGGAGCACAGAGACAGTCTCACAAAGTGGTGCTGGACACCACAGAACTGAAAGCTGTTGCCTGTTCATTGCTTGGCTGAAAGTTGAAATGGCCACCACAGCAGTAGCCATCACTGCCACTTACCCACCTCCCTGCAGCTGATCTTCAGACCAGTACTGGCATATGGAGCATTGCTTCTGGAGGCTCTTGCCAGCTCTGGTAAGTATCCATGTCCTGATCTTTTCATTACATGTACTGATGAGCCTAATGTATACTGCCAAGATTTTTGCCTATTTGTGGATTAGCATTACGCTTGTTAACCTCTTCCTTTTTATATTTTTCAGACTGATCCAGACCCCCATCATCACCTTGCAGCTCATCTGAGAGTCCAAGCAGTGCACCAGGATTGTCAAGTAGTGGGGCACAATGTGCCTCAATGGCTGTTGAAGGACCTATAGGGGGTCCAAGGGGCTGGGAGGAGACCAACATTGGCTGGTGGAGGACAAGGTCACCCTTCTAAATATCTCCTTTTACAAGTCTCTCAATATCCAGCATGGATTCCTGTAAACGACTGAATACGTGCTTTCACATGGTAACTCTGTCGAGCATGCCAATGTGGCTGGTGCTCTGTTGTGATATTTTGAAGGTCTTAATAAATGTGGACAAATGTATCTGGATTTCAAAAGGCATTTGACAAAATTCCTCAAGAGGCTCATCAGGAAATTAAAGAGTCATGGGGTAGGAGGCAATGTCCTATTTTGGATTGGTCGAAGATATGGCAGCTGAGATTCAATGCCAAGAAGTGCAAAGTCATGCATATGGGGAGTGGAAATCCGAATGAACTGTACTCGATGGGGGGGGGAAAAGGCTGATGTGCACGGAGCAGGAGAGGGACCTTGGGGTGATAGTGTCTAATGATGTGAAGACAGCAAAACAATGCGACAAGGCGATAGCAAAAGCCAGAAGAATGCTGGGCTGCATAGAGAGAGGAATATCAAGTAAGAAAAGGGAAGTGATTATTCCCTTGTACAGGTCCCTTGGTGAGGCCTCACCTGGAGTACTGTGTTCAGTTCTGGAGACCGTATCTACAAAAAGACAAAGACAAGATGGAAGCGGTACAGAGAAGGGCGACCAGGAAGGTGGAGGATCTTCATAGGATGACGTACGAGGAGAGATTGAAGAATCTAAATATGTACACCCTGGAGGAGAGGAGGAGCAGAGGTGATATGATACAGACTTTCAGATACTTGAAAGGTTTTAATGATCCAAAAACAACGACAAACCTCTTCCGTAGGAAAATAATCAGCAGAACCAGGGGTCATGATTTGAGGCTCCAGGGAGGAAGATTCAGAACCAATGTCAGGAAGTATTTCTTCACGGAGAGGGTGGTGGATGCCTGGAATGCCCTTCCGGAGGAAGTGGTGAAGACCAGAACTGTGAAAGACTTCAAAGGGGCGTGGGATAAACACTGCGGATCCATAAAGTCAAGAGGCCGCCAATGAAGAGTGGGTGACTCGCCAGAATGATGGCTATTGACACAATACCCTTATTAAATAAACATACACATGCTTACTGTGACTCCTACATCGCTCTAAGCTTCAACAGCAAGAGGTAATGGAAAAAAGGATTTGCACTCACAAAGAGGGGAGTAGCTGGCTTGTTACGGCGGTTACTACCCCAAACCAAATATGCCTGATACTTCACTTTCAATGCATATACAGCATAGCTCTCTGCTTCAATGACAGGGGAGAAGAATAACTGATACTTCACACATCCAGCAGAGCTCTCTGCTACAACGGCAAGGGAGAAGAAAAAGGGTTCGCACTCAAAACGCGGGGAGTAGCTGGCTTGTTACGGCGGTTACTACCCCAAACCAAATGTGCCTGATACTTCACTTTCCATGCATATCCAGCATGGTTCTCTGCTGCATCGGCATGGGAGAAAGACTGATACATCACGCATTTCCAGCATAGCTCTCTGCTTCAACGGCAGGGGAAAAAAAAATTAACAAACAAACAACAAACAACGGCAGGGGGAAAAATAAAACAAAAACAAAAAACTGATGCTTCACGCATATCCTGCATAGCTTCAACAACAGGGGTGAAGAAAAAAAGGATTCGCAATCACAAAGCGAGGAGTAGCTGGCTTGTTACGGCGGTTACTACCCCAAACCAAATGTGCCTGATACTTCACTTTCAATGCATATCCAGCATGGTTCTCTGCTTCTACAGCAGGGGAGAAGTAAAAAAAAACCAACAAGAGCTGTACAACATAGTCTAGGTAAAACAAATAAGCATGGGTGTAGCTTGCTTATCGCGGCAGTTACTGCCCCTACTACCCCTAACTAATCAAGCTAGATATTTCACTTGCATGCAGCTCCATCACTGCTCTCTACATTAATGGTGGGGGTGGAAGGGGAATAGAACAAGGAGCTAAGAGTAACAGATAAGAATGAGAGAAAAAATGTGTGAGGCTTGCTGGGCAGACTGGATGGGCCATTCGGTCTTCTTCTGCCGTCATTTCTATGTTTCTATGTTTCTATGTAGGTAACTGGCTAAGAGGAAGGAAACAGTAAGATTGAATGGTCATTCTTAATAGAGAAATGGAGAAATTACTTACCTGATAATTTCGGTTTTCTTAGAGTAGACAGATGGACTCAGGACCTATGGGTATAGTGTACTCCTGATAGCAGTTGGAGACTGATCAGATTTCAATTTGACATCAGCCCTAGTACATATACCCCTGCAGGAAGTGCAGCTCTTCAGTATTCTCCTCGAAAAGCATTGTGGATATATGTATGACTAAATAATTTGAATAACTTGAGCAACTTTATACCTTGGTTAACTTGATTAATTTGAACCAGTTGAATTGGCTATAGCTGGAGACCGCCAGTGCCCTCAACCGAGAAACGTCGACACCCAGTAGGATGGGTGTCCTAGATGAAGGAAAGCATGGCTTACCCTTGAATCACTCACTCCCAGGAATGTCCCCCGAGAATTCCATGAGTAACCGTAGCCGTGGGTGGGTTGCTGAGTCCATCTGTCTACACTAAGGAAAACAAAATCATCAGGTAAGTAATTTCTCCATTTCCTAGCGTGTAGCAGATGGACTCAGGACCAATGGGATGTATAAAAGCTACTCCCGAACCGGGTGGGAGGCTGCCCGTGACCCACTTAGTACTGCCCTTGCAAATGCTGTGTCCTCCTGAGCCTGAACATCCAGGCAGTAAAACCTGGAGAAGGTGTGAATGGAGGACCATGTCACCGCCCTGCAGATCTCGGCAGGTGACAGCATGTTGGTTTCCGCCCAGGACACTGCCTGGGCTCTAGTAGAATGTGCCTTGACTTGTAAAGGCGGTGGCTTGCCTGCTTCTACGTAAGCCGCCTTGATGACTTCTTTGATCCAGCAGGCTATGGTTGCTAGCGAGGACGCTTCCCCCTGCTTCTTCCCGCTGTGAAGGACAAATAGATGGTCCGTCTTTTGTACGGATTCAGACCTTTCCAGGTATCGGACTAGAAGTCTGCCGATGTTGAGATGGCGTAGACTTCAAGCCTCTTCCGAATTCTTATGCTCATCTGGCGAAGGTAGCAAGATTGTTTGGTTGAGATGGAAGTGAGACACCACTTTGGGGAGGAACGATGGAACTGTGCGTAACTGGATGGTTCCCGGGGTGAGTCTGAGGAACGGCTCTCGGCAGGACAGTGCTTGTAGCTCGGATATATGAAGGGCTGAACAGACTGCCAGCAGGAAGGCTGTCTTCAATGTTAATAGTCGGACAGACAGGCCGCGGAGAGGTCTGAAGGAGGTACATGCTAGGAAATCTAGGACTAGGTTGAGGTTCCAAAGAGGCACTGGCCACTTTAGGGGTGGTCGGATGTGCTTGACTCCTTTCAGGAAGCTGGAGACATCTGGGTGAGAGGCTATGCTGCCGCTCTCGCTCTTGGTTCCGTAGCATGTACCTTGATGGAGTTGAGGGCCAATCCCTTCTGTAGACTGTTCTGCAGGAATTCCAAAATTCGCAGGAATTTTGACTTAGCGTGGTATGATGTCATGGTCCTCGCACCAGGCTTCGAATACTCTCCAAATCCTTATGTATGTTAGAGATGTGGAGAACCTGCGTGCTTGGAGTAGGGTGTCAATTACTGCACCCGAGTATCCCCTCCTCCTTAGGCGAGTCCTCTCAATGGCCAGACCGTAAGAGAGAATCTAGCTGGATTCTTGTGGAGGATCGGTCCCTGTTGGAGCAGGTCTCTGTGTGGAGGTAGTGGCAGGGGAACCCCATGGACTCAGAGTGGGCATGGTTCTGGAGACAGGAATGGGACACGAAGATATGCAGTGAAGACCATGTTGCTGCTCTGCAAATGTCTTGAATAAGCACCTGTCTAAGGTGGGCAGTTGAAGCAGATGTAGTTCTCAACTGATGTACTTTGACTTTGGAAGTTAAAACACTCGCACCTGGTAGAATAGCAGAAGTGGATGCATTGAGTTAACCAGTTTGTTAGCGTCCATTTAGTCTCTGGCAACCCCAGAGCATTTGAGCTGAAGGAAAGAAAGAGCTGGGAAGTGTCTTTTTGGTGTGTTAGTCTTTTGCTTATAGTAGGCTAATGCTCTCTCTCAATCCAGCATATGCAGTAAGGCTTCACGACTGGAATAATGCAGTTTACGGAAGAAAGTCTACAACGTTATGATTTGGTTCAAATGGAAACCCGAAACTACCTTCGGGAGGAAGGAAGGATGGGTGCGCAGGGCGACTGTCATGGAAGAACTGGAGACTCGAAGAATAGTGAACTAGTGCTTGCAGCTCACTTACCCGCCATGCCGAGGTTATGGCTACCAAGAATAATACCGTCCACGTGAGAAATATCAACAAGGATGTTTGCACAAAGCTCAAAAGGAGGAAGCATCAGCGCTTCCAAAACAACATTCAGGTCCCAAGGCACTTCTGGCTGTGAGATCGGTGGTCAGAGCCACAAGGCAACCCTCATGAAACGAGAGACTAGGTGATGCATGGATATGGAAGCTCCTTGAACAGAAGTATGGTCGCTGCTATGGCACGGAGGTGTACTCTGATGGATGAGATCGCCAGTCCAGAGATGTACAGCAAATGTAGATATTTAAGTAACTGTTCAGGTGATGAATGAAAAGGGTCAAGTGCCACTGACACATCAATGGCGGTATCTATGCCATTTAGCTGCACAGTTCTTTCCTTTTGGGTGGACTTCTTGAAGAAATAACAATGTCCTGAATTTACACTGGGATGGGAAGATGGTTCAGTACTTCCCTTTCAATCTCCATGCTGTCAAATGAAGGGAGTCTTGCATGAAGTGAAGGAATGTCCCTTCCTCCTGCATTAGGTCTGATCTGCTTGGAAAAAGGCCAGTCATTGAGCGGAGAGGTGTAAGAGGTAGGCGTACCAGGGTTGTCTCAGCCACGGTGGCATTATGAGGACAAGATCTGATTCGTCCTCTATGCATTTCTGGATCACTGGAGATATTAGGGGTATTGGAGGGAAAATGTATAAAAATAGATTCCCTGTCCACTCGAGCAGAAAAGCATCCTGAGCTAGTCTTTGTTGGGGTACAGACAGCAGAGCTCCGGTAACTTTGTTTTGTACTCGGTGGCGAAGAGATCCGTGGTGGATGTACCCCATCTCTGGAATAGGGAGGCCACCACATCCAGATGCAACTCCCATTCGTGGGGGTGAAAAAGTCTGCTGAGTCTGGGAGGTTCCTTATTCCTGGCAGGTAGGTCGCCTACAGCTGTATTGAGTGAGTAAGCACACATTCCAACGTCAACATTGATTCTCTACACAGTATCTTAGAACCTGATCCACCTTACTTGTTTATGTAGAACATGGCCACTTGATTGTCCCTATATACCATGACTATCTTGTTCTGAAGGGTTGAGAAGGCACAGATGGCATAACATATGGCTTGCAGTTCTAATAAGTTGATCTGGAATCATTTTTCGCTGGGGGACCAAAGTCCCTGTGTTTTGAAATGTAAGACATGTGCTCCCCACCCCTTTGTGGAGGCATCTGCATTAGCACTATCTGATGAGTCAGGCACACCTTTTCAGCTCCCAACTGTAAGACACCTGGACTCAGCCACCAACTCATGTCTGATAACATTGACTGAGTCAAGGTTAGTAGTTTCGACATAGGGTGAGAGTGTTGCGACCACTGGGATTTGAGACCCCACTGCAAAACGGCGCATATGAAGATGTGCATGAGGGACCACGTACATTGCCGCTGCCATATGACCCAAGATGGTGAGAACTAGTGCCGTGGGATGTGGAAGAAGCTTTAATGCTGAGGTTAGATTTCGAAAGGTTTGAATCCTGTCTTCAGGAAGAAAAGCCTTGCAGAGGCGTGTGTTTATGATTGCACCTATAAAATGCATGGTCTGAGAGGGGTCAAGATGCGACTTTTCATAATTTACGACAAAGCCTAAGATTTCCAAACAATTTATTGTCCGAATTTGGTGGGGACTGACCTGTTGGTAGTGTTGGGTGCTGACTTAAAAACAAAAGGTAGAGCCAGAAGATGGGTGCATTGGTATGTGAGCATAGGCATCCTTTAGGTCTAAAGAGCACATCCAGTTGTCGGGTTGCAGAAAAGGCAAAATGGTTTTCAGGGAAGCCATCTTGAACTTCTCCCAACGAATGAATAGATTCAGGGGTCAGAAGTCCAGAATTGGGCTCAGTCTCCCACTTTTCTTGGGAATGAGGAAGTATTGGGAATAAAATCCTTGGAGCTGCCAATGACGTGGCAGCACTTGAAATTGACCACTGATGAAGTAGTGCTTGGACTTCCTGAAGGAGGAAGGGAACATAAGAAAATTATTCCTTACCTGCTAATTTTCGTTCCTGTAGTACCATGGATCAGTCCAGACAGTGGGTTATCTCCCCCTTCCAGCAGATGGAGTCAAATAGAACTTTGAAGGATGCTTCCTTATAAGGTAGTGCACCCTCTACTAATCCTCAGTATGGAGTATATCAAAGCAAAGAGGAAAATCAGGATGGATCAAGAATAGAATTAAGTAACAAATAACAGTGTGCAAAAGGCATAAAACAGTGTCAAACAAACTTGCAGAATGAACCATTAACCAGCCAAAGGAAAAAAGGCACTGATGAACAATTTGAGCAGAGAGGCAATCCCAAACCCAATAAACAGTCAGGGAGGGCGTCTGGACTGATCCTTAGTACTACAGGAATGAAAATTAGCAGGTAAGGAATAATTTTCTTTTCCCTGTATGTACCAGGATCAGTCCAGACAGTGGGATATACCAAAGCTTCCCTACGTAGGATGGGCCCCGGAAAGCCCTGCTCGAATGACCCTAGAGCCAGAGGAGCCAAAAGTAGGCGACTGTATGTGTAGACGATAATGACGAGTAAAGGTATGTAACTATTTCCAAGTTGCTGCTCGACAAATCTCCTGGAACGAGACCGATTGCATCTCCGCCCAGGAAGCAGCCTGAGCTCTAAGAGAATGGGCCTTGACCCCTGCCGGAGGTTGTCGACCCACTCCAATGTAGGCCACCAAGATCGCCTCCTTCAGCCAGCGAGCAATGGTAGTTTTTGACGCCTTGGCCCCCTTCCTCGGACCATGCCAGAGAACAAAAAGATGGTCCGACAAGCGAAAATCATTAGTGACTTCCAGATAGCAAATGAGGATACGCTTGACATCTAGCTTATGTAGATCCGCCAATGCGTCTGCTGAGAAGGACGGAAGCTCTACCGTCTGATTCAAGTGGAACTCGGAAACCACCTTGGGCAGAAAAGCAGGCACAGTGCGCAAGGAAACTCCCGAATCCGTAAAACGAAGGTAGGGCTCTCTGCACAAGAGTGCTTGAAGCTCCGAGATTCTGTGGGCAGAACAGATAGCTACCAGAAAAACCGTCTTGAGCGTGATATCCTTGAGGGTCGCGGAACTCATGGGTTCAAAGGGTGGACCAACCAAGATTCATAGAACGAGATTGAGACTCCACAAAGGATAAAGAGCGTGGACCGGGGGGGTTTCACGTGCTTCACCCCCCTGAGGAATCTGATGATATCCGGGTGACAGGAGAGGGAAGTTTGCTCTCGTTGATGAAGTAGAGAGCCTAGGGCAAAGACTTGCACTCTCAGCGAGTTGTAGGCCAGACCCTTGTCCAGTCCCTGCTGAAGAAAAGATAGGATCTGAGCCACAGAGGCGGTCCATGGCAACACAGGTATGGAGGCACACCAGTTCTCAAAAACTTTCCATACCCTGATATAGGAGATGGAGGTAGATGTCTTTCTAGCCTTGAGGAGGGTCGAGATAACGGCCTCTGGGTATCCACGCCGTCTCAGCCGGCGCCTCTCAAAAGCCAGGCAAGACAGAAGCGATCGGCCTGGGCGAAAGATACCGGACCCTGATGCAGCAAGCGTGGAAGGTGACCCAGACAAAGAGGTCCGTCCACTGCGAGGTTGATCAAGTCTGCAAATCACAGACGATGGGGCCATTCCGGCACCACCAGCATTACCAGACCCTGGTGGGACTCTATTCTCCAGAGTACCTTGCCCACCAGAGGCCAAGGGGGAAAACACGTAGAGGAGAACGTGACGGGGCCAGGGGAGAACTAAGGCATCCACTCCCTCTGCGCCGTACTCTTCTGCGACTGAAGAACCAAGCTGCCTTGGCATTCCGGGAGGTTGCCATTAGATCCAGATAGGGGGTCCCCCATCTATGGAACAGGAGATTCACCGCCTCCTCAGAGTTCCCACTCTCTGGGATCTAGATGTTGACGACTGAGAAAGTTGGCTTGAACGTTGTCTACGCCTGCGATGTGGGAAGCCGCTAGGCGGGAGAGATGAGTCTCCGCCCACGCCATCAACCTGTCTGTCTCCCGAGAGACATGCCGGCTCCTTGTGCCCCCTTGGCGATTGATGTAGGCCACAGTGGTCGCATTGTCAGAGTATTCGGACTGCGCGACGATGGACGAGAGGTAGGAAGAGTTTCAATGCCAGGCACACTGCTCTGGTCTCCAAGCGATTGATCAGCCAAGTTGCTTGGGACAGCGTCCACTTCCCTTGTGCAGATCTCATCTGACACACCGCTCCCCAGCCAGAGAGACTGGCATCCACCGTGACGATTACCCATTTCGGGATGTCCAAAGGAACACTCTGGAGAAGATGAGACAGGTTGAACCACCACGAGAGACTGTCCTTGGCTTCCTGCGGGAGAGGAAGGATGGCTTGGAAGTCCCGAGACACCAGCTTCCAGCGGGAGAGCAAGGCATGCTGTAAGGGACGCATATGTGCAAACGCCCAGGGGACCAGATCAATGGTGGAAGCCATGGATCCCAGGACCTGGAGGTAATCCCACGCCGTTGGAAGCGAGAGACCGATGAATCGCTGTATCTGAGCTATGAGTGTATGAGCCCTGTCTGGGGGCAGAGACACCTTGCCCAGCACTGTGTCAAAATGCACCCCCAGGAAGTCCAGAGACTGAGATGGAGAAAGGCTGCTCTTGGCAAAGTTGACCACCCAACTGAGGGAGTGAAGAAGCGTCAACACATTGTCGACCGTCCGGTGGCACTGGGCTGAGGACTTTGCCCGAATGAGCCGGTCGTCCAGGTATGGGTGCACCAAGACTCCCTCCCTCCAGAGAGCGGCAGCTACTACTATCATCACCTTCGTGAAGGTTCGAGGAGCGGTCGCAATACCAAAGGATAGAGCCTGGAACTGGAAATGCTGTCCCAGAATCTTGAATTGCAGAAAACGCTGATGCGCTTGGAGGATGGGAATGTGTAGATAAGCTTCCATCAGATCCAGGGAGGCCAAAAATTCTCCGGAGCGTACGGCCGCTATCACGGAGCGCAAGGTTTCCATCCGGAAGTGGGGAATCTTGAGGGCCCTGTTGACCATTTTGAGATCCAAGATCGGGTGGAAGGAACCTTCCTTCTTGGGGACTACGAAGTATACCGAATAATGTCCCCGGCCTACTTCTAGGGGAGGGGACCGGACAAATCGCTCCGAGAGCCAGAAGCCTGTTGAGTGTCTGCCGGACTATGAGTTGTTTCTGGACTGGGCCACATGGAGAGAAGAGGAACCTGTCTCTTAGCAGCACAGCAAATTCTAACGCATAGCCGTGTCTTAGAATATCCAGGACCCACTGATCTGACGTGATGTTGACCCACTCCTCGTAGAAAATGGAGAGACGTCCCCCTATCCTGGGGATTGGGGAGTGGGCTGGCATAGCTTCATTGTGAAGACTTGGAGGATGTCCCCTGGGCCAGATGAGGGCGGGGCTGTCTTCCGGCACGAAAGGACTGAGTCCAGGATTGAGATCGAGAGGTCAGCTGACGAGGAGCTGCAGTCCTTGCGCCTGGCGGAAACAACGTTGATTCCTGAATCTGCTTCTAGTGGAATTAAAGGACCTAGAAGAAGGGCGATCCTCTGGCAGTTTGTGTACCTTATTCTCTGAGGGACTTGATAATCTGGTCCAGATCCTCCCCAAATAGTAGCTTGCCCTTGAAGGGTAGGGATCCCAGCTGCGACTTGAAAGAAGAATCCGCCGACCAGTTGTGAAGCCAGAGGAGGCGTCTAGCCGAGACTGCAGAAACCATAGATCTTGCCAATACTCTCAGAATGTCATATATAGAGCATCTGCTCCATATGCTATGACGGCCTCCAGGTAGTCTGCCTGAAGCGCTTCCTCATGAGGCAACTCCTGGGAGCTGAATAGCTGTTGAAGCCAGCGGAGGCCTGCACGCTGAGCGAAGGAACTACAAATGGCTGCCCGGACCCCCAGGGCAGACACCTCAAACTCTCTTAAGATAAACTTCCAGCTTTCGATCTTGAAGATCTCGCAAGGCTGCACCACCCGTTACTGGAATGGTAGTTCTTTTCGTCACCGTTGAGACTGCAGAATCTACTTTGGGAACCTTAAGAAGCTCCAGGAAATCATTCGGGAGAGGATATAGCTTATCCATGGCTCTGCCGACCTTGAGGGAGGTCTCCAGAAAATCCCATTCCCTGGATAACAGTTGAAGGAACATGGGAAGGAAAGGACCTATACAGCGGACGTAGACCAGCCAGAAGGGGGTCCCATTTCTTCGCTGGTGGATTAGGCTCAGGCGGGTCCTGAGGGGCCTCAATGTCCAATTCCTGTAGGATATGTGGAATGAGGGGGTCCAGCTCATCCCTCTGGAAGATCCGCAGGACTCTAGGATCATCCCCTTCCAATTGAGCTGTAGTTGAAGGTTCATCCGGATCCTGGTCCTGCTGAGGAACAGACCCCCCCCCTGCAGAGGGGAGTACCAAACGGACCCTTGGAGCGCTTGAGGTGGTCGGAGGTACCCCTGGTCCTGGGACCCTTGGGCACTCCCCACGGTCTGGGCATTTCCCAAGACCTCAGTGGAATCAGCCATTCTGGGAACCTTAGGAGGAGGAGGTCCCGCCAAAAATTCCTGGTGCTGGCCCATTCTGGCCAGGTAAGCATTGTGAAGCAGGAGAACAAAATCCGTGGAAAACGGAAGTGGCCCCGATGGAGGCAGAGTGGGAAGATCCCCTGATGGAGGAAAAGGCTCCAGAGGTGGAACGGATGTCAAAACCAGTGGCTGAGATGAAAAAGGAGCGTCCTGCTCTTCTGTTAGTGCCGGAGCAGCTGAGTCTGGAGACAAAATGGCCACCGTTCCCGCAGTCAGCGGGAACGGGGCCAGCCCCTGAGCGTCGAGGCGCGCCAGAAGACGAGAACCAGAGCGGCCCGGCGGTTGACAGGGTCCCTCCCCACCAGGAAGGCAAGCTGTGCAAATCCCCTCGCGGGAGAGCCTCGATCCAGGCTCTCCACAAGCGCAGCACCTGGACGAACGAGGCATGGGGAACCCCGACGGAACCGCGAGGGAACCAGCTGTTCTTAACGTGAGAAACAGGCAAGGTTTAAAGCTGCGGGAAGCGGGAAAAACCTCCGCTTCAGCCTGTTCTTCCTCACGCTCACCAGGTTCGTGG
This sequence comes from Rhinatrema bivittatum, assembly GCF_901001135.1. Lineage (NCBI taxonomy): Eukaryota > Metazoa > Chordata > Amphibia > Gymnophiona > Rhinatrematidae > Rhinatrema > Rhinatrema bivittatum. The sequence goes on along the minus strand of NC_042623.1, from coordinate 10,275,526 downwards.
CTGTAAGAAGCGGGTAAATAGCCTCCGCTTCAGTCCTGCTCTCTCTCTATCCCTCAGTGACCCACAGATAGAAGCACAGAGGAATAACACCTCTCTGTGCCGGCTGCCCAGAGGAAAACGGCGTCTCAGGGGCAGCGGGTCGGATAGCAGCCACAGGGGGAGAGGTCAGCACCACCGACTTGCACCCCGGAGAGAGGAAATAACCTGTCAAAAGGAAATAAAAACAAACTTACCCCGACAACAGAGATGGGAAGGGTGGGGAGAGCTGCAAATAGTACTGCCTGTGAGCTATAGAATGCTCCCACTAAAACAGGAGCGGAGGCTACAGGAAACTCTCCAAATAATTCCCTCAGAAAATTCAAAAAAAAAATTATTTTTTTTTCAATAAATCACAAATAAATGATTTACAGAAACACAAAAATAATGGTACAGGTAAGCATACATATTATTTAACTAAGGATAATAAATTATTCAATATGAAAGGACTTTGCTTACCCTAAACCATCCTTTCAAATCAACTTTGAGAGATGTGCATGGATATCAGAAATTAGAGGGAGATTGTTAAACTAACTTTTGTAATCAAAATAGAGCAAATACATTCCTGGATATAATTCAATTATTATTAGACACTGGGGATGAGGTTGTGATCTTACGTTGTTCTAAAAAATTTTTTAAATGTTCGGGAACAAAAAAGATAGAGACTTCGTCTTGCTTTGAGATTAAACATTTGCATGGGAATCTTAAGACAAAGGTAAAACCCAAAGCTATGACCTCCTGGCGATAACCCAAAAAGGATTTCCGCCTCTGCTGTGTAGAAGCAGCTAAATCTGGAAATACCTTAATATCCTTGCCCAGATAATTGACAGGGAATTTGGCAAAATAAAAATTTGCCAACAATGTACTCCTATCAATTACTCGTGCAGAAGAATCTTCAAGGAAATTCGTCAAATCTCCTTGAAACATTTGATCAGATGGTTGTAATACCTGATTCCTTGGTTTAGGCAAATAGCAGCAATTGATTACCACTGGGGAGTCCTCTAAAACAAATCCAAGACATTGAATTAAGAATTTATTTTAGGGAAATTAAGGGAGCTTCCCCAATTATCCTGGGGAAGTTCAGAAATCTCAGATTTAAACGTTTGGAGTTGTTTTCGAGGTTTTCCACTCTCCTTGTAATATTATCTCTATCTTTCAAAACTGCTATTTGAAATTCTTGATTTTTCTTATCCTTCAATTCTAAACTTTTAATCTTTTCACCAGATTCTTTTATTTGTTTTTGAATTTGTAAAACATCTTTTTGGTTTCCAGCATTCATTGCTTCTACCTTATTTTCCAAGCATTTTAAATTATTAAGCACACCCGCCATCATGTCCCATAGAGTGTCTAATGTGACCACCTCGGGGCGGTTCAATGGGATAGGGGATGTCCTGTTGATCAGTTGAGTCCCATAACCCTCCTGGAGGGACAGCATTTCTAATCCTCCTACTGCACCTTCAACATCCACAGCTTCTTTGTAGTTGCCTACAGAGGCTTTTCCTAATGTCCCATTACCATTCCTCTTCGCAGGTGGTAAACCGGTGTTGGGGCTAAGGGAGGCCTCCTCTGCAAGGCCTGCCAGTCCTCCCTGACTGGCAGACACACCAGGCTCCTCGGTACCTTCCTTATTTTGACCAGGAGAGATCATAAAGCGACTTATATCTGGTAGAATTGGAGAGGGTAGGGGTAGAGGGGGAAAAACCCTCACTTTCCCCTTTCTCTTCGGAGGCATTATTAAAAAAGAAAAAAAGGAAACTCTCTCACCAGATTAACCAAGTTGCTTTCTCTAGTGTATTTGCCAATGATATCCCGCAGATAGTCCAGAGAGGGGAGCAAAGTAAGAAACAGCAAAATTAATATTTTACCTTAATCTGCCAGCGTTACATCGAGGCGTATCCGGCGAACTCCAGGCGAAGCCAGGCAAAGCCAAGCGCGTGCCCCTTAGGCGCGCGTGGCTTTGGTGGCACGCCGGCGTCTGCTGCACGCCACTCACAGCCCGATTTTATGGGGCTTCCTGCTTCCTGTCGCCGGGTCCGCCCCCTGACGTCAGCAGCCACAGCTGAGGGTTCTCTGCCGAAACCACGAACGCCCGCCGCAAGTCCCGGGGCTCCTCAGCTGCCAGCGGTAGAGTAGCAAGTTCTCCTTCTCCTCTGCTCTCTCCAAATTTTTTTTTTTTTTTTATTAGACTTGATCCATCCAAAAGAAAGGAAAGCTGAGGAAAACAGAAAATTCCTAAAATAGCTTTCTAGTCATCTCAGTGGGGAACAAAAGCCACCACTGTCATCTGCTGGAGTCAAGAGAATACTGAGGATTAGTAGAGAGTGCACTACCTTATAAGGAAGCATCCTTCAAAGTTCTATTTGACTCCATCTGCTGGAAGGGGGAGATAACCCACTGTCTGGACTGATACTGGTACGTACAGGGAACTCCTGTTCTCCACAGAAGTGAAGCAAGATGTGGTAAAGCAGGAGTGGAGCGAAAGTTGAGATAGTAACCATTTTTTATGATGTTGAGGACCCAACGATCCAATGTAACCTTCTCCCATTGGTGAACAAAAGAGGCAAGGCGTCCGCCCACGGGTATTTGTAGCTGTGGCCTGTTCAGATTCAAAGAGACTGCTGTGGTTTTTGACTAGTCGTCTGCAGAAGCTTGGGCGTTCGCTGGGAGTGGTCTCGTCCTCAAGACTGTGTTCGTTGTGGCTGTGACCTCTGCTGATATGGAGGCCTGTATGAAAAAAAGGGCCTATAGTTATGCCTGGCATAGAAAGGTTTCCGATAGGCTGAAAAATAACACCTTGATGTAGTCTGGTCAGTAGGTGCTGTAAGGGATGACACCACCACAATTTGTTCTTTGAACTGAGACACCATTTCACGCAACATTTCTCCGAAGAAGCTATCCCGTTACATAGGAGGTCCGCCGGTTTGTCGTGGACATCTTCACGAATTGCGCTTGCTCGGAGCCAGGCGATCCTTCTGGCTGATATGGCTGCCGTTGAAGTGCAGGTCGATGTATCGAAGCCTTCATAAATTGTGCAGAGTAGATGTCGCAACACTTCATCCATGTCTGCCATCTCATGGTTCTGTGGGTCTGTCACCTGCAGCATCTCCATAGTTCTTTAACTTTTGAAGGCATTTGTATAAATACTGCATTATGTAAAACTGGTGCTGCTGGATTTTAGCGTTAAGCATTGCATCCTGAAGTATATTTTTCACAAAGTCATCCAAATATCGACCAACTTGCCTAGGAGGAGAGTTTGAATAAAGCCTGGTCTTCCTGGCTTTTTTCATCACAGATTCCACTATGATAGATGCGTGCGGAAGTTGTACTGGACCATATTTTGAGTTTTGCATTCTGAATTTCAGGTCTGTCTTTCTGGAAGTGGGGCTACTGTGAACAGTATCTCCCAGGTCCTATCCATCACACTATCCAAGACAGTGTGTGAAGATAAAGCAGTTGGTTCCGCGAAGATAAAGCAGTTGGTTCCACAAGGATGTCAAATATTTTAAGCAGCCCATGCATCTCTGCTCTAGGATCTGGGAGCTTCTTAGTCTCCAGGTTCAAGACAGTGCCCAATTTTTCAATGAATCTGGAGTATGTGAGATCCTCCAGGGGCAATGATCACTCCAGGTGCTCCTCCAGACCCGGAGGAGATGGTGGAGAAGAATACACCGGTTCCCTGTGTCGGTCAGGGTCTGCCTGGTTTGCTTCCAGTACCGGCTCATCTTCCGACCGACCCATGGTGGGGGAAAAGGTGACAAATGCTCCAACTCCTCAGCTGACGGACTAGAGGGGGCATGTGTAGACAGTGGATACTACTGTGTCAAACAAGATTTGGAGAATATCTAATTTGGGACATCGATTGAGAGCCCGCAGCTTGCAACCCTTGGGCTGCAGAAGATGCCCTCCTCCTTTTAGTTGGTGGAGAAGTTTCCTGACCTCTTATGGAGGTAGCAGATTTCTCAACCCACTTTATTAAAGCAGTCCAGATGTCTCATGTCCCGTTCAGGCATATTTGACAATTCTCAGGTCTGTGGTCTTTTGTCGATGGAATGTTTCCCTGATGTCGACAAAGAAAAATGAATCAAAACATGGGGGCTATCTGCGTCCGAGGCACCACACCTCTCTAGGTCAGATATAATCAGCATTATAGGCAGCTCCTTGGTTTATTGCAGCTGACCCCTAGAGGTATCTTCCAATGTGTGGCATTTGTGTCTGGTGCGTTGAGATTCCCTTAGGTTTCATAGGCTTCGACGTGTGCATCAGAGTCTATTGTGTCTATCATCCCGAAGCATGCATGGATATTGATTGCATTGTAGTCATTTTCTTTTGTGCATACAGTTGACGCGTGTCACTGGACAACTTGCGTCTGTCTGAATCCTGCGTCAGTATTGAAGCCTCAGTTTGACACCGGTCCACACTAAGTGTCCCGGTTGACGCATTCGACGCAATAGCAGTTTGTTGAGCGTGGTGCGTCGTATCCGAGCCCTTACAAGGCTGTTCCAGCATTTTATCCCCTGCTTTAGCTTTTGGGGGTTTTGCCATTGACTTACTTGAAACTAAGTCTAGAGACTATGTCTGCTTTTGTTTCTCCAATCTGTCGGGCTGCCGGCCCAGGGAAGACTGCATGGAGTGCTGTATGGGGGAACATGAGCCCACAGGGCCTTCTGCACGCAGCCTATTTTTGCAGCCCTTTGCTGCTGAGCTCGCGGGGACATCCTGCCACAATCCCAGCAGGATGCCTGGTCCTGATCCGGCTCAAGACAGATAATTATGCCCATCTGTTAAGGACATTATTTTGCCGCACTGGAAACATTTAAATCCTGTTTTTGGGGCCATCAGGGCACTAAAAAGTGCAGTTTGGGGTTCACATAAGTGAATTATAAGAGAAAAGTAGTAGAATTTAGACAGAGGCGAGAGTGAAAAGAACCCGTGACCATTGCTGAACAAGAAAGCAAAACACTGGAGGCGATGCAGGCAATCACGCAGGAAGGTACCATGCCGGAACAAAGCTCTGCATATTCTATGAGAAGTTCCTGCTCTGGGCCGCCAGGGGGCGCTCCCACACAGCATGGCTAATTCAGCCTGCTTATCTGCGGGAAAAAGATAAATATTAGAGTGCTCCAGGGAACAACACTTTTTAAAATATCTATAAATGATTTGGAAAAGGGAATGAGTGAAGTTATCAAATTTGTTCAAAGTAGTTAAATCACAAGCTGTGATGAATTGCAAGCTTGAGGGATTAGTCATCTAAATGGCAGATGAAATTTAATGGGGACAAGTACAAAATGATACAGCCCAACTAAAGTTACATGATGCTGGGTTCCATATTCAGTATCACCACCCAGAGAAAGAAATGGAGAAATTAGTGCAGACAGATGGACTCAGGACCATTGGGTTTATGTTCCCCTGCCAGCAGATGGAGACTGAATCAGGTTTCAAAGCTCTAGATACATCCCCCTGTAGTGAACTCAGCCATTTAGTATTCTCTTCAAAAGCCATTGTGGACATACTATCGAAAAAAACACAAAAAAACTTTATTAAAAACAGATAACTGCAACTGTACTCAAACACTGAACCCCAGTAAGATTATAGATGCCCTGGTCTAGGGACTGGATGACTTCTTACCCGTAATCTCTTGGAATTGATACCCACTCCAAGGGTGAATCCTTGGCACCGTTCCTGGGCAGCCATGGGCGGGATGCTGAGTCCATCTGTCTTCACTAAGGAAAACAAAATTATCAGTTAAGTAAGCTCTTCATTTCCTATCATGTAGCCAGATGGATGCAGGACCAGTGGGATGTACAAAAGCTACTCCCAATTGGGGCGGGAGACTGCCCACGGTCCAGTTAACACTGCCCTTGCAAAGGCTGCATCTTCCTGGGCCTGAACGTCCAGGCAAGAGAACCTGGAGAAGGTGTGCAAGGGGGACCACGTCGCCGCTTGGCAGATATCGACAGGAGACAGCACTCTACCTTCCACCCATGAGACTGCTTGAGTCCTAGTAGAATGAGCTTTAACCTGAAGGGGTAATGGCTTTCCTGCCTCCACATGGGTTCCTGGGACCACCTCCTTAATCCAGCAAGCTATGGTAGCCCACGAAGCTGCTTTACCCTGTTTCCTTCCACTGTGAAAGACAAACAGGTGGTCCGTCTTTCAAACTGGTTCTGAAACTTCCAGATATCGCACCAAAAGCCTATTGACATTCAAATGGCAGAGGTGGCAGTATTCTTCCGCGTCCTTGTGTTTATCCAGGGATGGCAATGAAATGGACTGATTTAAAATGAAACTCCGAGACTACCTTGGGCAAGAAGGATGGAACAATATGAAGCTGCAATGCTCCTGGAGGCATCCAGAGCAACGGTTCTCAACACAACAATGCCTGTAGTTCAGATGCGGCCAGCAAGTTTATGCACGGGGGACCCCAGTGATCTACTACTAACGGAAAAGCTCTGGCCGACATCGCCCACTCTCTTGCATCCAGACTCTCCCTGCTTAGAAAGTCTGCTCTGAAGTTGCCTTTTCCTGCAATGTGGGAGGCTGAGATCTGTAGATAGATTTCCTCTTGGAATGAGCGTAAATTCATCTCCTGTGCTGGCTTTTGGTTCCACCCTGGCGTTGCATTGTCCGATATTATGTGGACAGCTTGTCCCTTGAGTATGTAGCTGAATTGTAGACATACCAATCTGACTGCCTGAGCTTCCAGGCAGTTTATGTTCCAGAGGGCCTCTCCCTTGGTCCAATGCCTCTGGGCCGTCAGGTCCTGATTGTGAGCTCTACAGCCCTGGAGGCTTGCGTCTGTTGTGAGAACCAGCCAGTTCAGAGGAGGCAGGGGTACACCTCTGCCCAGATGAACTTCCTACAACCACTGGAGCCGAGAGCATACTTCCATCGATAAGTGGAGGTGAATCAAATAGTCTTGAGACAGAGGGTTCCAATGCGACAGCAGGGAGTGGTCTCATGTGTGCCCTCTGCCACACAGTACTTCCAGGGTTGCTGCCATCAAACCAGGACTTGAAGATAGTTTCACACAGTCGGGCATTTTGTGTTCATCAACAGATATACTTGGGACATCAACTTCCTTATCCGCGTGGTCAGGAGGAAGATCTTGCCCTGCTTGGTGTCGAACCGGAGTCCCAAGATATTGCAAGGACGGGGAGGGTTTTTGTCTAGTTTTATGACCAGAGTTCCTGAAGCAAGGAGGTCACCCAGAGACTCTTCCACGAACTTCGCCCGATTAACCAGTCATCCAAGTACGGATGCACTAGGATTCTATTTTTTCTCAATGCTCCCACTACGACCACCATAATCTTGGAAAATGTTCTGGGGGCGGTGGCCAGGTCAAAGGGCAGTGCCTGAACGGATAATGGTGACCCAGTACTGCAAAGCATAGGAAATGTAGGTAGGCCTCGGATAGGTCCAGGGAGGTTAAGAACTCTTCTGATTGTACGGCCATTATCATGGAGCGTAGGGTTTCCATGCGGAAATGAATCACTCGTAGATGTTGGTTGATGCTCTTGAGGTCCAGGATGGGGGTGAAAGGAACCTTCCTTCTCAGGTACGATGAAATAGATGGAATAACGCCCCATATTTTCCTGGGGCGTAGGTACTGGGGATTATAGCCCTCATCCTGAGGAGCTTAACAGGGTAGTTTCCACTGCCTGCTTGTGCTGGGAGTGGCAAGGAGATATTAAAATATCCTGAGGAGTGCTGCAAAACTACTGGTAGAAGAGGGATAGTCGACCCCCTATCTACTTGTTCCGAAAGTGAGTCGGCAAAACTTCATTGAGGGGTTTGGGACGAACATGAAGAGCCTGACCCTCTCTTGAGCTGCCGACTCCAAAAGGACCGAGTCCTCCCAATGGACTCAGCTCTCTAATATGTCAAGTTTCTGTAGGGGCAAGGGCCAGGGGCGCTATAACTGCTTTCTCTTATCTTCTGATAGCCAGGGTACTGGAGATTCTCTTCATTTACTGGACAGCTTTTCCTATTTGCTTCCGAAGAGGAGTGATCCTTTAAAGGGCATCTTTATGAGGTTGCGTCTGCTGACTAATTCAGCAGTCATAGCTGTCTTCTGGCCGCCACCACTGAGGCCACTCCTCTGGCCGAGGTACGCACTAGGTCCAAGCCTGCATCAGCTAAGGCGGCGGCAGATTCCATAACCGCTCTGGAATTTGCCACCAAGTCATCCACTTCCTGATAGAGGAGCAGGCACGAATGAGCTACCAGGGCACAACAAGAAGCAATCTGTAAGGTCATTGCTATTGCGTCAAAGGCCTGTTTAAGGATGGACTCCATCCGCCTATAGTGCACATCCTTTAAGACTGCTCCTCCCCCCACTGGGATAGTTCGCTTAGAGATGGCACAGACCAGCACATCCACTTTAGGGAAACGCAAACGTTCTCTCGCTGCCAGATCCAGTGGGTATAGAGCTTCTAACACTTGTCCACCTTTAAAACTTGCTTCTGGGGCATCCCATTCCAGGTCAATCAACTCCTGGATGGCTTCCAATACTGGAAAGTAGCAAGAAGCTTTCCGTAGGGAAATCAGAATGGGATTTTTCTTTGGTTCCATCAGAGTCTGCTCCAGGAACTCCCAGCATCTTCAGGGTCTGGGAAACCAGGGCCAGCAATTTGTCTATGGAAAAACCGTAACATGGTCCAATACGGTTCTAATGAATGAGTGAAAACACAAAAAGTGCAGATAGCTTGCTTCTTGGGTCACAGTTCACAAAATATTTATTATATCCAATATGGCAACTCCACTTAATGAATTGATTTCTGCAAGGAGTCCCCCGACAGAGACCCCTTGTTTCGCCAGTGGCTGCGTCGGGAGGGATGAAGTTTAAGAAACAAGAAATTTATAAACACAAAAAGATATATACGGCTCTAAACCGGGGGTGGGGTGGGGATTTCCCCCATCTTCCAAGGAATCTGGATCCTCTTCTTTGTTCGTGCCATCCGGGTTCCTGCCAGGGATACCATTGGTGAATCGAGGCATGCCTTGAGGTCTACAGATAGGTCAGGGATAGGGAGGGCTTACCAGCTGAGGTTCCATCCAGACAGGGGCAAGTGAGATAGCCTGCGCCTGTACGAAGGCTTGAAGTCCTTGAAAGAATTCCACCCAAGAGAAAGAGGCCAGGGTCCATGCCTAGCTCAGGAAGTACTGAGGTAGGTGCTGCTAAATTTCCCTCTCCCATGGATGACCCAGTCCTGGGGGTTACTCAGATCCGGGATACTTCTGGTTAAGGCTGTGGCTGACCCATCCACTGAATGGGAGGAGCTGGGCTTAGCAAAGTCTGGGGAAGCCAGCTCTCCCTAGGCCTCCTCACAGTGCTGACAAGCAAGAATCTAGGTCAAGTTATTTATACCTGTTCTTTGCAACCTAAACCAACAACAAACTGGTCAAACTTCGACCCAGCCTCCTCCCTGGAAGTCCAATCAATAATTGGTTTAGGTTGCATTTTTATTTTTAATTTATTTTAATGCAGTGCATGTCTGTTCTACGCACGTGCTGCGCACAAACTGGTCAAACTTCGACCCAGCCTCCTCCCTGGAAGTCCAATCAATAATTGGTTTAGGTTGCATTTTTATTTTTAATTTATTTTAATGCAGTGCATGTCTGTTCTGCGCACGTGCTATGCACACAATGCCGCACAGAGGCTGTGCGCATAAAAGTCGCACGCACACATGCGCGCAGAATACATATAAAGCCGGGCGCACTGGCTGTGTGTGCATCTCTCTGCCCACATAGGCGCCCGGAATCTGTGCACATAAAACTTTAAGCATGAGCCATCTGAACACACAGTCGCCAATGGCTCCGGCAGCAAAGAAACATAAGCACCTTTCTCTTTTCACTGCTTGTCATATTAGGGCTGCACATTCTGATGGGGTGATTTGCTGGGTTCATATTTTGATCAATAATCAAAAATATGAACCCAGCAAATCACCCCATCGACACCATTCCCATAACAATCAAAATGATCGAAATCTCAATAACCAAAACATTAACTGACATTGTAAACCTTTCCCTCGCAGAAGGAAATTACCCAGAATGCCTAAAATCAGCAATAATCAAACCCATAATGAAAAAGAACAACCTTGATCCGGAAAACCCCCTAAACTACTGACCCATATCAAACCTACCATTCATCGCCAAAATCATTGAAAAGATCGTCCACTCTCAACTCATAGACCATCTAGACAAGAACATCCTATTCCCCACACAATTCGGCTTCAAGAAACAACTAAGCACTGAAACACTTAAAACTACATCATACTCAGAGGATTTGACACCAACCAAAACTTCCTGCTGATACTCCTTGACTTAGCAGCATTCGACACAGTAAATCACCAAATCCTAATCGACAGGCTAACCAAAATAGGAGCAACTGGTAAAACTCTACAGTGGTTCTCATCTTACCTATCACACAGAAGCTACCGGGTAAAACTCAACAATACCCTTTCAAAGAAAATAAACCTTAATACAGGAGTCCCCCAAGGATCAGCACTACCACAACACTCTTCAATATCTACCTACTCCCAATATGTCAACTACTAACCAGTCTTGATCTGACACTTCCTCTATGCAGATGACATTCAAATATTAATTCCAATACAGAACACTTTAGAAGAAATTTACAAAAAAACAGCCATTTATCTCACCGAGATTAAACACTTACCAACCTGAAACTCATAATAAACAAACATCGACAAAACAGAAATAATCTTTCTAGACAAAACAGACAGAACAAACAGCACTCCACTCCCACCACCACTCAAAACAGAGAACCAAAAGACAACAATCTCCCCACACATGCCTGCAATCTAGGAGTAATCATAGACAAAGAACTATCCTTCAAGAACCACATCACCAACAAAATCAAGGAAGGATAACACAAATTACTTACACTTCGTCATCTCAAACCCTTCCTGTCCCCAGACGACTTCAGAACAATCCTAAAACTACTCATCTTTTCCAACCTCGACTACTGCAACTCCCTATTATTCGGATTACCACTCAACATCCTACAAAACACAGCAGCCAGAATACTAACAGGAGCAAAATAACACGAACATATTACTCCAACTCTCATATCCCTCCACTGGCTCCCAATAAAATATTGAATAGACTACAAAATACTAACCATATTTCACAAACTTATCCATGGACATCAAACAGACTAGCTAGGCAAAGTGACAGAACTCCACGCACCACAACGAAACCTCTGCTCAACCAACAAAGGTCTCCTAAAAGTTCCACCCGCCCGATCCACACAATTAACCACAACTCGTGAAAGAGCCATAACCATCGGAAGCCCTAAACTCTAGAACACTCTTCCACCCGAACTAAGAACCCAATCAAACCTAAAAACCTTCAGGAAAGAATTGAAAACTTGGCTCTTCACTAAAGCCTACCTTAACTTCCTCTGACTTCCATCCATCCCCCAAACCTCACTGGCCTCCACCACGCTCACCCCTCTTCCAAGCAAACCTAGAAAACGATATCATCCATCAAGTTGAACAAAACATACCACTTCCCTCCACATGATCTCTCTCCTAAACGTTTCCTAGCAACCCTCTCAAACTATAACATCTACAGCAATTATGTACAACTAATCCAATAATGCATTAACTGTTATTCCATTCCTAATGTATATGTTAACTCCTTAACTAATGTATTCCATCGAAAATTGTAAACTGTTGTGATGACAAAACCGAACGACGGTATAGAAAACTCAATAAATAAATAAAAAATAAATAAATTAAATGTACCAAAGCTCTATGGTGGGCAATACAGGCACAAAAACGCACGCAAGATGGCGCCGCCACATCCTACCATGTGGTGTGCCGACCAAGCCTAAAGCGGGGCCTAGCCCAACAGCGGGCCGCTCAACCTGCTCAGGAGGCCACTTCCCTTTACCCCAATGGGATCAGGGAAAAAAGTTGGTACAGCACACAGAACAAGGAGAATGGAGGAAGTCTTACCAAAACCCCTCCGATGTCTCTGAATCGGGAGGAAATTTTTTTTACACTTACCTGGACTCAGTGCTCACCAGCTGAGTACAGAGATGGTCTCCGACTGCATGAGGAGAGCGATTTGGCCATCACTGCCGCGTTTGGCTTCCTGCACCCACTGTTTTTCAGCTGTTTCAGTAGCAAAGTCCATGCCAGGAACCGGCTACTGGACCAAGGCTCACCTCTGAGGGATCTCGGAAATCTCAGGGATTCAGGGATTCTCAACTGGGGGAAGGACCTTTAGGTATCACCGCAGGAGAGCAGGGCTCAATCTTTTCTCCAATTTAAAAAGTAGAATTTCTTCTTCCAAAAGGTACAGCAATCCCCATAGGGAAAGCATGTCCACATCTGCTGGAGACGGTGAAATACAGAAGGGCTGAGGTCACTGCAGGGGTGTATCTAGGGTGACGTCAGCATTGAAACCTGACTCCATCTCCATCTGCTGGCAGGGGAGCATAAACCCACTGGTCCTGAGTCCATCTGGCTACACGCTAGGAAATCTTGGAATGACATTGGACAATGCTTTGAAATCCTCGACTCAGTGTATAGCGACAGTCAGAAAAGCAAATAGAATGTTAAGTATTATTATGAAAGGAATGGAAAATAAGACATGAAATCATAATGCCTCAGTATCGAAACATGGTGCGACCACACCTCGAGTACAGAGTGTGGTTCTGGTCACGCCATCTACAAAAAGATATAGCAAAACCTGAACAAGTGCAGAGAAGGGTGACCAAAATAATAAAGCAGATGGAACAGCTCCCCTATGAGGGAAGACTAAATAGTTTAGGGCTCTTCAGCTTGGAGAAGAGAGAGCTAAGAGGAGATATGATAGAGGTTTATAAAATCATGAGTGGTGTAGAATGGGTATTAGAGAACGACTATTTACCCTTTACAATAATACTAGGACTAGGGAATATTGCATGAAGCTAATGCATAGCACTTTTAATACAAATCTGAGAAAGAATCTTTCACACAGCATAATGGTTATTACTGGGTTTCATGCAACCTTTTATTATTGTGTTTTATGTTTTAGATTTGATTTTATGTTTTAAGAGGTTATTTATTTATTCTATATGTTAAAAGGTGCATTCTCATTGATGTATTTTATGCTGTATTTAAATTCTTGTAATATTTTATCCTGTAAACCAATGTGATTGATCCAGAACACCAGTACATAAAACCAAATAAATAAATTCAACTGTGGAATTTGTTGCCAGAAGATGTGGTAAAAGCAGTTAGAATAGCTGGGTTTAAAAAGGGTTTGGACAAGGTCCCTGGAAGAAAAGTCCATTAACCACTATTAGCCATGAGGACTCTGTAAAGGTCTGGATCTATTCTTTAGGATGCTGCCAGGTACTTGTAACCTGGCTTGGCCACTGTTGCGAGACAGGATGCTAGGCTTGATGAACCTTTGGTCTGACCCAGTATAGCATTTTTATGTTCTTAATGCCCATATGTGCTCTGCTCCCAGCACACTTTATGTGGGTTAACGTATATGCGCATATAGGATGAGGAGGATTTTTCAAACTCCGTTTAATATGTTTACCTGCATTAAATATCTTTTAAATACTGTCCCCAAAATGTCAAGACCTCTACCTCTAAGAACAGCAATCTTGACTGGTATGCAGAATAAAAATATAATTTAAAGAGCAATTTATAGCTCCAAAATACTTAGAGATATGGGATGTCACAGGTGAACTTTCAGGTTTGATACGGATCTGTTCAGAGTTCACACAAAGCTTTGTAACAGGTGCCTGGTAGAGAAGTCAACAAAATGATGCATCCCATGTGATAGTCATCCTCATCTTTCTTCCACACAACACTGTTTAGGACTAAAAGGAGGCCAAACTGAGCCAGATTTCAAGGAACTGAAGAGAGCAAATTCTTATATTTCGTAAAATCTCAACCTAACAGCAAGGCAGAAGAGCAGCAAAGATTGTGTCATCTGGCATGCTGCAAATTCCTTTGTCAGGAAGACTGTAGTCCTTACCTGATGTTTCAGGACAGGTTCCATGCATGAGGCCAAACATATTCCCACAGGCTTTGCTAACAGCAGCCATCTTGGCCAAAACAGGTAGGTTATGAATGACAAATGACACTTCATTCCTCTGCTGCTTGGCTAGATTCTGTGCATGTCCCAGGATCCCAAACCCTGTAATATCTGTGGCTGCATGTGCGTTGAATGTGTGCATGAGGCCAGCAGCTGAAAGAAAGAACAAACAAGGCCATGCTTTAAGGAACCAGAGGTACGTCTGTATGAATGTCCTCGATGCAAGCTCAGTGCCCAATGCAAGCTTCAGTAAAAACCTTTCCACTTCAATCACGATTCTACATTCCTGTCCATTAACTTATAATAATCCAATTCTGATGAGCATCTGAATGATTGTAAAAGCACCAAAATCTCTTCTAATTACCCGAGTTTATGAAGAGAATTCTCTTCATCGGGCAAACACAACCCATTCTTCAGCCTGCACACAAACCAAACCCTTTGCAACTACACAGTTTCCAGGAGTAATAAAAGTGCAGTTCTCATACTATCACCTGTTGTACTCTTTATATACAAAATTAGATCAGAATTACATAAAAAAAAAACAAGCCCCACAGTCTATGTGAAAGTTTTCTGTCACAGAGTTTCTGATAACCTCTTAAAAATAGAAGAGAAAGTTTCAAACATTTATTCAGAACCCCATACTACTGTTTTCTCACAATTTGCACCTAGGAGCTGAAGATAACAGATAGGAGGAGGTGTCTGTGCTTAAGGGGGAAAAACAGAGGGTTTGGGGTTTTTCTACATTGCCTATTTGAACTTCAGAACTTGGGCTAGCCCAGTGGTTCAGCAGCAGTGCTAAGGAAGGCCCGGCTTCGACTCCTAGGCACGCCAAGGTTGGGGATGCTGCAAAAGCAGGACGCAGAGCCGCTAGGAGGGGGCTCTCAGTCATTGCTCAGTCCGACACCTGCTGACAGGACTTACCATCACCTGTGGCTCATGACCAAGAACCAGCTGTTAAATTTATGAACCACCTTTCAAATATTCGCTCTTAAGGTGAGGTACAACAGAAATAAATACAATTCCAGCAATAAAATATATCAAAATATTAAAATTAACACAATGTGAAAACAGTCATTAACACAAATTAAACATTATTCAATAAACAGCCCTCTTCCAATATTAAGAGATTTGGACGAGACATTTAAGGATACTGACCCTGGGTGTGCACAGTTTCTCTCGAGCTGCATGATGCCCGATTCTATGAATAGCAGGTGCTGTGCATGGAAAGTACACTGCTTAACTTGCAATGAAAGTAAAAGCTTCCCACCTGTTCGGTTTAGTCTCGCCATGTTCATCATTGCTTCCTGATACGCTAACTCCACATCTTCCTGGGTTACCACCAGTTTGATTTTATTCCATTTTTCAGGCTGTGGGAATACAGAGCACGTGCAGGAGTTACTTTGCATGCACTTTTAAACTCCTTGAAATTTTAGCTAGCCACAAACTATCAAATACTTGCTATATTTTATATTTTTAGCTTTAGTTTTAATCTTGTAAAGTTCTTTACAATAAAATTTTAAACATTGCAAATATACATATTATCCAACAGTATCCTCACAAGTTATAATATATGAAGGTAGAGCCAGTTATATTGAACTTAAGACTCTGCAACTCAGCACTGGATACTCCCAGAAACAGACTTATTTTCTCCATAATTTTGTAGTGGTTCTATAACAGGTGGGTGCCCTTCATCCAGCTATGAAGAGCTCAGCTGAGGGCTTACAGGAGGGAAAGGAAGAACACCACTCTCAACACAAATAGCAAAAAGAACTTTATTGTTGCTTTAATGCTGTATACTCAACAGGGGACATTTCAGCTTGGCCAACTCTTGAGTTGTAATGAAACAGTTAAAGCAGCACTGAAAGTAGCTACTTATCTAAGACAGGAATGGTACCTGCTTGCTACCTGTCACCCCAGAGCACTACTTCAGCTGTACTGCAGAAGCCAAGACTGAAACCCTGGTCTTTCACCTACAAGCATAGAGAATGAAGGCGGCTTACATCAACCACTTGATCAATAACAGGCCTGGCTGCTGCTGCTGCCCTCTGCTGGTGAAATTTAACATGGAGAAGCGTTCTAACTCCCAGGTATGCAGTAATGGTTAAGAAATCCTGTTGCAGTTTGTTAGATTCTACAACACATTTACAGAAATTGATGCATGATGCTATAACACTATATACAAATAAAGTCAATGCTCTTAAAAATATTTGGTAAAAGTAGTATGGTTGTGCTAGACAACTTCCATGCATGGAAATAAAGATCAATAAACAACAAAAACCCCAAACACATAAAAGGTGAGAACGTTTTAAGAGTTCAATAAAATGGTAACACTTATTGACATTTATTGCCAGACATTAAAAATGTTTCAATTTTTTAAATAGTTTTTTTTAAATGAGAAATTAACCACTCTCTTGTGCATGTTGGTTCAAGTTCATTCTTTCTAACCTTCCCTTTCTTTTTGAGTACTGAAGGAACTAAAAAATGAAATTTCTGATCTATTAGTTAAAATTTGTAACCTATCATTAAAATCATCCATTGTACCTGAAGACTGGAAGGTGGCCAATGTAACCCCAATATTTAAAAAAGGCTCCAGGGGCGATCCGGGAAATTACAGACCAGTGAGCCTAACTTCAGTGCCGGGAAAAATAGTGGAAACTATTCTTAAGATCAAAATCGTAGAGCATATAGAAAGACATGATTTAATGGAACACAGTCAACATGGATTTACCCAAGGGAAGTCTTGCCTCTAACAAATCTGCTTCATTTTTTTTGAAGGAGTTAATAAACATGTGGATAAAGGTGAACCGGTAGATGTAGTGTACTTGGATTTTCAGAAGGCATTTGATAAAGTCCCTCATGAGAGGCTTCTAGGAAAAGTAAAAAGTCATGGGATAGGTGGTGATGTCCTTTCATGGATTACAAACTGGTTAGAAAACAGGAAACAGAGAGTAGGATTAAATGGATAATTTTCTCAGTGGAAAAGAGTAAACAGTGGAGTGCCTCAGGGATCTGTACTTGGACCGGTGCTTTACCCAGATCGATCTGGATAAGACTGGGAGGATGTGCCCGGGGTAGGTATAAAAACAGACAGGACACCAAGACAAGCACGAAAGGCGTCGCTCACTTGACACACGGCACAACAAGAAGTAAGTAATTCCTAAGTGAAGGTGGGATTATAATTTAGTTGAAAGCAATTTAGAGAAATTATGTTCTTAAATACTATTTAAGTAACTACTTTTTATTGAAGGTGATACTGACACTGTGAACCTGGTATACAGACACAGTGCCAAATTCTCCGGGGGTCCCTGAAGCAGGCACACAGTGCCGAAACATGGCTGATGTCGGACGGGCAGCTCCGTACCCATGAATATCAACAGAGGCGGCGACCTTGATAAGTATTAAATAAAAACTTAAGTGGGACGGATAAGCAGCCAGGGAGAAGGGATTTAAAAGAAAAATAAAAAAGTGGATGTTTTCAGAAATAATAAAAGCATAATAGACGGGGGGTGAACAAAAAAGGATAACTGCAAATCGGTTATCCTTATACGAAACCCCCGTACAAATACCACTGGACAAGGTTTCCCTAGCAACAGAGTACAGTTGGAGAATTGAATAAGCAGGGAAAAGAGGTTGGTTGGTGATTAATTAATTGCATCAGTAGCATGGGATCTTCTTTGGGTAATTGCCAGGTTTTGTGGCCTGGATTGGCCACTGTTGGAAACAGGATGCTGGGCTTGATGGACGCTTGGTCTGACCCAGAATGGCATATCTTATGAGCAAACACCATGTTGAGGTCCAAAAGACAGCGGAAGACCTTAGGGAAGGTTTCAATTGAAGCAGCCCCACATGAAACTTACAACTATAGGCTGCACAGGGATGGGCGTACCATCTACACCTTGGTGATATGCGCCAATTGTACTGAGATGAACTAACAGAGTTGGTCTTTAAGCCAGCTTCCAATAGATGTATAATGTAGTCAAGCAGTTTTTGTGTGGGGCAGGAGAACAGATCTAAAGCCTTCTGCTCACACCACACAGAAAACCTCCTCCACTTCAGTCCATAGGGCTTTCTAGAGAAAGGCTTTCTAGAAGCCATCAGGACCCAAGACATCCTCTGAAAGATAAGCAACCGTAGGATTAACCTCTTAACATCCAGGCTGTTGAGCAATAAGACCTAGAGGTTGGGATGATGCAGCCTGCCTTGATCTTGCATGATGAGATCTGGTAAAGTCCCCAGACTGATCGGGTCTCTAGATGGACAACTCCTGTAGGAGCGGAAACTAGATCTGTTGGACAATGAGGGGCTATGAGGATCATAGTCCCCCTGTCCTCATGAAGCTTCAAGAGAGAGTTCACCACTAAGGGAATTGGCACGGGCATCCAAAGCTGGTTAGCTGTCAGACCTGTACAGGGAGCAGAACAGAGGCACCTTCCTGTTATGGGGGGGGGGGGGGGGGGATGCAAACAGATCTATATCCTGGCTCCCCCAGGAGGCAGAATATCTGATTCGCTACCCCCCCTGGGTCCAGGGACCACTTGTGGGGTCTGAAGGCTCGACTCAACCTGTCCGCTACCATATACTCCGTCTTGGCAAGGTACACGGCCCTGAGCTCCATCCTGCTAGTCAGGACCCACAATCATATCTCGACCACTTCCTGACATAGGAGGCACGATCCCTTGCTTCCCTGCTTGTTGACATACTACATGGCTACTTGGCTGTCTGTTTGGATCAGGACAACTTTGTTGGACAGCCGATCTCTGAAAGCCCATAGTGCGTACCTGACAGTCCAAAGTTCTAGGAAGTTGATCTGACAAGAGCGTTCCTGAGCGGACTAGAGGCCATGAGTGCTGAGCCCATCTGCATGAGCTCCCCACCCCAGGGTGGATGCAATTTGGGTAGGGAGATTTTGAAGAGAGATCCCCCGTTCCAGATTTGAAAGTACCCACCACCAGGACAATGAGTCCTGGAGAGATAGGGAGACTCAGATGCAATCCTGAAAGCTCTGAGTGGCCTGGTGCCACTGCGACCTCAGGGTCCATTGGGCTCTGCACATGTGTAAAGGTGCCAAGGGAGCGAAATGGTTGGTTGTGGCCTCAACATGTGGCATGCTGACACCTGACTGTTGGATCTCTGCTGCGATGGTAGTCAAGGTGTCGGCCCCTCTGTCAAGGCAGGAAGGCCTTGGCCTGAGTCGTGTGTAGCAGGGCTTCTATGAAGTCTATGTTCTATGTTCGACAAGACTGTGTCTGTTTTTTGCTGGTTGTAATGTAAACCGTAGTGATAAGTAATCCTGTTAATTGAACCACGGTATATAAAAGCTATAAATAAATAAATAAGTCCAACTGAAGTGACAGGTTGAGATGGGACTTTGGGTAGTCAAGAACGAATGCTAGTGATGCCAACACACAGATTGTCAAATGCGTGGACCTGGTGGCCTCTGCCTGAGAAGTGCTCTTGACCAATCATCCAGATACAGCCTCCACAGCCAGGCATTTTGTGAAGACCCGTGGGGCTGATGTGACCCGAATGGCAACACCTGGTATTGGAAATGCTGTTTTTCCACCTTAAATCAGAAATACTTCCTGTGACTGGGGAAGATCTTGATATGAGTGTATGCGTCCTTTAGGTCAAGGGAGCATAGTTAGTCCCCTTTTTGCAAGGGGGGGGGGAATCAAGGTGCCCAGAGAAACCACCTTGAACTTTTTTCTTAGAGACTTATTCATGGTTCAAGGGCCAGGATGGGGACAGAGTTCTCCTGTTCTCTTTGGAATCAGGAAGTACCTGGAGTAGAATCACCACCCTCTTTGCCCTGGTGGTACTGGCTCAACCTCTCTGGCCATTAAGAGGGAGAACTCCGCTAGTAGTACCTCCTGATGCACTTCCAGCCCCCCCCCCCCCCAAGATGGGCACAGAGGGCACACCCAATAAATGCCAGAACCCACTGGTCTGAGTTTATACTGGGCCAATGGTTTGCAAAGAACTGCAGCTTGCCCCCAACCGGAGGGTCCACTGTCCCAGGTATGGCCAACTGGCCTACACTCCCTATGAACCAGTCAAAACCCCATCCCCGGAGTTGACCGAGGAGCCGGTTGGGGCTTGGGACTCTCTCTGCTGCCTAGGACGGCTACTGGAGCCCTGATATGTGGACAAGAGCGAAGAAGCGGAGGACAGTACTTCCTCTGGAGAAAGAAAGACTTGCTTGGCCCCTGTCTCACCAGCCTCCTAGAAGAGGAAGATGGGTCCGGAGTGCTGGAGGAGAGTTGTTGGAGGGTTTCATGGTGGTCACGAAGTTGGACCACAGCATCCCTCACCCTATCTCCAAAGAGATCCTCCCCAGTACAAGGAATGTCAGAGTCATTTCTGTACCTCTGGTCAGAGATCAGAGGCCCACAGCTGTGCCATTCTACAGGCACCGATTCCCCTTGCAGAGACTCTCAATGCCGTTTTGAGATCATAGGTTGCCTGGACCTCATTTTCTGCACTCCATGCTCTTATGCTCCAGTGACATGAAGGTGTCCTACTGCTGTTGAAGCAGCTGCTCAACCACCTTCTGCATCTGCTTCCAGATGTTCCATAAGTACTGGCTCATACAGAGCTGGTAGGCAGCAAGGCAGGCAATGAGCATGGCGCCTTGAAATACCTTCCTCCCAAGAGCATCCATCACTCTAGCATCCTTTCCTCAGGGCGCTGAGGAATGAGTGAGTGTGCTTGGCCCTCTTGAAGGAGGATTCGACCACCACCAACTGGTAGGGCAGCTGATGCTTGTCGAATCTGGCACCCTTCTGGACGAGACAGACCCCGTCTGCTTCTATTTATTTTTAATGGAGGCACTGTAAGTGGGTGTTCCCATATCCTCAGTAACTCCTTAAGGATCTCGTGTACCGGGACCATGATCTCCTTAGGAGGCACTCAAGCATTTTGTGCCCGGCATTCTCCTCTGTTAATAACTGAAAAGGAATGGTTTCCACCATGACCCTCACAAACCCTATGAAAGTTAAGTCCTCAGGCAGAGACTACCTTCACTCTGCTGGAGGAGACGGGTCTGAAGGGAGTCCCCCCCAAGCCCTCTGAGGGCTCCCAAACGTCATCCCCTAGGGGTCACAGGGTTCTTCATCCTCACCGTAAGCCACAGGGGATGGGTCCCTAGGTGCAAGCATCAGTAACACTGGATTGGGGGGGGGGGGCAGCAGGCCTCAGTGGAGCTTCCTCCTTGGAATGTAATGGGGTGGGCTACCAAGGTCATGGCCCTACCAGCCTTTTGCCCCACATAGAAATGAAAATCCAAAAATAATAATTCTTTACAAGTTCATACTCAAATCAAGGATGCCAATTATTCACTGTGTATTACTGTAATCCTCAAGGTTGTTAGCCACGGTAATTACAGTTCCCAAATTTTACCGCGGCAGAATGTTGTGTAGTGTCAAATAGCTTTCTCCAAGGCAAAAGCCGTCAGTGGCGGTATACACTTTCTTAAAAGCTGAAAATCGGCGAGAAGTTCATTACTAGTAAACTAGTAATAAACTAAATTTATCTGATGCTGTCCTATTTTGAATCAGGCGACGCATCTATTACGAGGGTCTCCTGCTGTGTTAGGAGTGCGGGGACATGTTTCGATGTTGGCTTAACGTTGTATTTCGAAATCTCTGCCCTGCTGAGCTGGGGACTGGTAATGAACTTCTCGCTGGATTTCAGCTTTTAAGAAAGTGTATACCGCCACTGACGGCTTTTGTCTTGGAGAAAGGTATTTGACACTACACAACATTCTGCCGTGCTAAAATGTGGGAACTGTAGCTATTGTGGCTATCAACAGTGAGTATTACAATAATACACAGTGAATAATTGGCATCCTTGATGTGAGTATGAACTTGTAAAGAATTACTCTTTTTGGATTTCATTTACTTGCTTTTTTCCAAATTTTTCTGGGTTTATTAACTTTCTGATTTTGGCCTTTTTCCCCTCTTTTTGTTTTTTTTTGTTGTTGTTGTATGTCTAGTCTGTTATGTCTTTCATGTATGTGAAGGGGACTTAATATGGTTTTGAGGGGAGGGCTTGACAGCCTGCTAAGGAAAATTGTGTACGTATAAAGCAATTTGGTAGAAACCATAGACAAAGTGATACATACTTTTTAACTTTCGAGTCTTGTGCTAATGTTTTCACAATAAAGATTTCTAATAGTTTGTTAACTGATTAGTGTGAGTAATTTGATTTGACGGTCATCATTTGTATGTTTTGATTATATTTTGTGAGGACAGTTTTATGTGGTTTTTAAGGCGTTTCGAATGATTCCTTTTCTACAGCAATGCTTTCTCCTTTTCTCTCCCTTCACCATCATCTTTCAAATATGTTCCATGTCTCTTGGATGTTGCTAGTTTAATATTTTCAGTACAAGAACTTTTTTTTTTTTAATTTTATAGCTTCAGTAAAAAATCAAAGTTTCAGTATCCTCTCCCTCCATCCCTCTTGATATCACGCCTTTATTGCCTCTTAAAGGTGCTTCTCCCTTCTTACACAACCATGCCCTCTCTCCGCCTACACATAATACAGATAGAGGCAGAGGAGAAAAACAGATGTGGTATAATTTCTTGGAATGTATCCTGCCCACCAATCTTACTTCTGCATAGCATATAGTTCTGGCTTTCATGGTAAGCTTTTAGAATCCCATTCCATTTGCATTTCTCTTTTTTATTGCTACACATTTCTGCAACACTTTGATTCACATTTACACCACATACTTACAATATCTAACCACTGGTGAACAGCTACAGCTACTTGTGTCCCCAGGGGCTTAGTCAGCACGAGCACATCTCCTGGCACTGCGTTGTCTGGCCTGCACACACGTACACAGAACAAAAATAAAGAGAAAATGCACTGAAATGTCATAGAAAGGACAGGAATTTATGGCAATAAACCCACAAATGGATCCTCTGTGCACATGACTCCAGGAACACAGGGGTGGTATTTTTCTCATCCCTGTGGAGAGCTCCAATGAGAGTGCATGCAGCATGAGTGCCAAAAGCAAAACACCTCCCCCTACAGATCCTTGCTGGCTGAGACCTTTGGATTAACAGGCGTAGTCCCTCAAGCAAGGTCAAAAGGAAGAAAGTGGAGAAAAAGAGAACAGAAAGTAGACACTTGTGTGAACCATTGGAAAAGTTAGTTAATTAGAAAAGCGAATGTTGGGACCCATCCCGATGGCTCAGTGGCAAATACTTCCATGTGGAATGTGCCAGAATGACTACCAGATTGGGCTTCTTGCACCCTGGATCAGCCGGGGCTGGGAATACTGTGAAGGCAGGGAGGAAGTCATGGTCATCAAATCAGGGCAACACCTCTTGGCTGGATTTAGATCCCATGGATCCAGGGCTCTAAAAAGGAGTTCTGGTGCATCCCTCCTAGCCTACAATGACCAGACTGGGAACAGTGGGAGGGAAATTCCAAGGTAGTTGTGAGAAGGCTGATGGCACCAGGATCCCAGCACTGATTCTGATTGAGCTGGAAGAAAAAGGGGGGAACCTACCCAGCCAAAACAAAGAGGGGGCTGTTTGCAGTGATGTATCATTACACCAAGACTGAAGGAATCTACCTTTCAGCATAAAGTTACGAGTAGGTAACAAGCTAGAAAGCATTACAATTACCACGAGCTTCATTAAATCACAAGGGCAGAGAGTGCTCCAGTATTCCTGTGGAGCTCAGTTAACTAAGAGGAAAAGTTAAACTGGCTTAGACTGCTACACAATGAGATTCTTAAAATATTACCTGACCAGCAGGTGGCTCGAAGCTTTAAAAAGAACATTCTTTGAAGAAAGCATGTGCAGTTACGATGAGCCTGAATGGGCCAGCAATGGCTGTATTTTCTAAAAAGAATCTCTCAGGACAGCATTCCAGCTGTTTGGGATTCAGAAAGTAATCCCCTATAGCTAAACATTTTAGGGAAGACGTTAAAGAAGAGTGACTTTGGCACACACTCAAACTGGAAAAAATTAACACAAAGCTAGAGAGAAAAACAAATTATATTTCCACTGAGTAGGCTTTCTTGGAATTTATTGAATAGCACCGAAGAGACAGAAACCAGACAACATATTCCCTCTATATATATTAATCAGCAAACAGAAAATTCCTTAAAATAAATCACTCAGCAACATTTAAAGTTTTGCTTAAAACATAAGCACTTAACATTTTTGTTGTAAAACCAAATGTTACAAAACAAACAATACTTAAAAAAAAAAACCATCCACCAACCTCATACAAATAAAGACCAAAACAACTAACACCACCACAAGCAAACTACTGATGTTAACCTTCCTACTAGTAAATGCGCAATGTATTACAAAGAAATTCCCTATAATCATGGACATGTTGTATGACAAAAAAAAAACTAAGCTTCATAGCAATCTCCGAATCTTGGTTAAAAAAAAATCAGACACTGTGTTAAAGAACCAAATTGCACATAAAAACTATGTCGTCTTCTCAATCCCAAGAACAAATAAGAGAGGAGGGGGGACTACTACTAATAATTGAAAAAAGTCTAAAATGTAAACTAATACCGACACTACCTCCAAAGAATCATGAAATCGCTGTTTGAAACTAATAAATTTCAAATTTGTCTTATATACTGCCCCCCCCCACCCTCCTAGAACTAAAACATCTCCCCACTAATTGAATTCCTAACAACTCAACACCTCTAAACCCACAATTGTACTAGGTGATTTCAACTTACACATGGACACACACCCCTTACCTCACACATGTAAAATACTATTAGATTCCATGACAGCACTAGGCTTCATCCTGACAACTGATAAACCCACTCACAAAGCAGGACACTCTCTTGACTTAACATTTATCAATCACGGCCACTTAGAAAATAGCAAATCGGAATACACTCCGATACCATGATCAGACCACTTCCTAATAAAATCCTCGATCAAATTTACGGAAAAACAAACGATACAAAACAGAGACCCCATCAACTTTGAATACCGCCCTCCATACAACATAGACTCCCTGAAAGACAAACTAGAAGAAAAACTAACCGAAATAGACTGCACCGACTGTGACTCCGCCATAACAGCGTGGACACAAACAACCAAAAAAACTTAGCCAACGAGATCAACCCAATAAAAAAGACAGACATAAAAGAACCCAAAGAATCAAACCCATGGCATAACGAAAAGATAAAGATAATCAAAAGAAATCTTAGGAAAAAAGAGAAGGAGTGGAAAAATAATAAAACAGACAACCTGACTAAATACAGAAAACAGCTAGCCTCCTATAAACAAGTAATTCTCAACGCTAAAAAACAATATTACAGCACTAAGATAGAGAAATTCTCAAATAATCCACGAGCCCTGTTCACCATAGTAAAAAATCTAACAAATGACAAAAATGACAATTCTCAGAACCTACCAATAACCAAATGTAATGAAATAGCTACCTTCTTTAAATGACAAAATCACGAATCTAAAGCAAAAATCCCTAGAATAAACAAACAAAAAATCAACATGCAAAAAAGAGATGTTAAACAATGGGAAGCATTTGACGAAATATCCGAAATTGAAGTTGAATCAATGCTAAAAAAACTAAACCCAGCCCCTCATGCACAAGACACAATTCCAACCACAGATTTGGAAAAAGTAGCCAACGTAGTCTCTCCAACTCTAACAAAAATCATTAACCTATCACTAAAAGAAGGAAACATGCCAGACTCACTAAAAGGAGCAATAGTAAAACCAATTCTAAAGGAAAAAAACAGCGACCATCTAATCATGAGCAATTATAGACCAGTATCAAACCTGCCCTTAATTGCTAAGTTAATAGAAAAAGCCATACAAAAACAATTAACAGAACACTTAGAGAGCAACAATATACTGTACCCATCACAACATGGCTTCCACAAAAACTTCAGCACTGAAACACTACTACTTGCACTAACAGACATCATGAGAGGGTTTGACAGCGGTAAACAGTACATTTTAGTAATGCTTGACCTTTCAGCGGCATTCGACACAGTTAACCATGACATATTGATAAACAGATTAGAAGAAATAGGATTAAGCAACTTGACAATCAAATGGTTTAAATCATACCTAAATAACAGATACTTCCAAGTGCAAATCAAAGAAGTAATGTCAGAGAAAATAAACCTTCAAACAGGAGTTCCACAGGGATCTGCCCTATCCGTCACATTGTTCAACATATACATGCTACCTTTATGTCACCTACTAGCAGGTTTAGGAATTTTGCATTACATCTACGCCGATGATATTCAGTTAATACTCCCAATTGACGACACAATTGAAAAAACATTAAACTTAGCCAACATGTACCTAGATATAATAAAACAACTTCTAAACCAAATGGAACTAGTGATCAATATAGAGAAAACTGAATTCTCACACCTAGAACGAAAAAAACATAATGATCATTCAGAAACCAATTACACTCAACAACAACCAAAAAATACATCTAGCTGAGAAAGTAAGAAACCTGGGAGTGATAATCGACCCAGAACTAAGTATGAAACAACATATATCTCAAAAAGTAAGAGAAGGATACGCCAAACTTATGACTCTCAGAAGATTAAAACCACTAATAACGCCCACCAACTTCCGCTCAGTTTTACAAGCCTTAATCTTTTCCAGTACCGACCATTGTAATGCCCTCCTACTGGGCCTGCCATACACCACAATAAGACAATTACAGATTCTACAAAACACAGCAGCAAGAATTTTAACTGGGAAAAGTAAGAGAGACCATATCACGGAAACCTTGATAGAATTACACTGGTTACTCATTGAACAAAGAATACAATACAAAACTTTATCCACCATTCATAAATTAATACAAGACGAAAAAGCAGAGTGGCTGAACACAGCCCTCCGCGTACATACCCCCTACAGAAATCTAAGGTCAGCAAACAAAGCACTGCTAACAATTCTGTCAGTCAAAACGGCCAGATTAACACAAGTAAGGGACAGGGCCCTATCCCTAGCAGGACCTATAATATGGAACACCATGCCGGTAGAAATCAGATTGGAAAGAGACATCAAAATATTCAGAAAAAATTTAAAAACATGGCTATTTAAGCAAGCATACCACAAAGAGACTCCAGAGTAGAACCCAGGGAAATGTTAGTTGCAGTCAGGCAAATTCCCACACACACCTTTCTTCTTAAAGTGTGTCTTCTCTCCTATATTCCAAATTCTTCTTTTTATTTTAAACAAGAACTACAGTTAAGTAACACCAATCTTATAGCGGAGTTAGAAAAAACTAGACATGACTTATAACACTCACCAAATAGTATTTATTATGATATTATGTTACAGTATTTTTTATGGCACCTGTTTAAGAGTTAGAATTCTAAACACTTTATACAACATAGTTTTTGTGCCTTATTGTGAACCGTTGTGATGGCACCCGCTTAACGTCGGTATAGAAAAGATTTTAAATAAATAAATAAATAAATACAGATGCACAGAGTCAAATATCAACCTATAAGATGGAGCAGACATCCCACTTACATGATGAACTCATTGGGCTGACAAACGGTGGTGGCTACGCCTCCCAGAACAATCCAAGGGTTCACTACTGTTTGGCCACCTGTGACCGACGTGCCTGCCTCCTCCGATGCATCTTTGAAGCCTTGGATAATTAGTGGCATCACCTTATCCCGCTCCTGCAGACCAAAGTACAAGATGTAGAAGGTCAGTCTCATGCCAGCTGTGTCCAGGTCAATAGCTGAAGATACAGTTATCACCTATTTATACATACTCTGCTGAACTCCGATACAAAGCACCAATGTAACTTCTCATAGTTTTAACTTAACATGACTCTAGATTTAAAGACTTGAACCCAAGGTTCCTACAGCTCTCTGATCTGGGCTCTCTGTCCAACATACTAAAAGGAGATTAAAGTGCACTTCTTCCACTGGAGAGGCCCTTAGGAGTACACCTTTGGTTAAAATTTTAATTTCTTGAACCTGTAATGTTGACAGATGATGCATCGGTGCTATACAGAACTTGCTCCCCTTGAAACAGCAAGCCGTTGTTACACACTACACCAGAACACTCCCTGCCCCATGCACAATCCTCCTGACATCAGACTGTAATAAAAATAATCCAGAGTCACTGATGCAGTGAACCTGAGGACACTTCCTTGCAGGCTCTTAGTGCCATTCCCTAATCAGAGCAATCTGCAGCAACCATGGTTGCAGAGGTGCAATAAAATGCAGATTTAGTGGCGCACATGAGAATCGATCAATATATGTCTAAGTCCCCATCTGGTATGCTGGTAAAACTTATGAAAAGAAAAAAAAAAAAAGATAAAGCAAAGCCCTGTGACAACAAAATGGCTGCAGAGATGGGAAACAGCCAACAAGGTCCTTTTGATGAGGTGGCAGAGCATGCGTTATTGGCTGCGGTCATAGCAGCATTAAAAGGGAAACTTTTGGGATCCCTGAGCAATAGCAAAACTAAAGAATTCTATCAGTGAATCTGGGCTGAATGTCTGTGGCGGAAGATGAGGCTCTTGAGACTACAAGGAAATTAGATACATGTCAGAAAGTTGTCGTGCACAAGAGGAGAAAACTGAAGAACTAGAAAACAGATCGAGTTGAAACAATTTGCGCTTTGTCGGTTTCAGCAAGGAGATGGAGGAAAGTAAATTAGCTGAGATGCTGGTTGCTTGGCTGCCTGGAGTACTAAACCTGCCCAGTCTGCAAAACTCAACGGTTAGAGAGAGGGTACACAGATTTCTAAACTATGAGCATAAGCAAGTGGTCTGACATGCTTCTCGCAAAACAGCCCTCGCTGCACTAATCGGCCACTTTCGATGACAGTGGCCATCAAGAAAAAAGAATTTACCCCTATGTGCTCCCCATTGGCTGAGAAATACGTTTGTTTTGCGTTGCATTTTCCAGCCAAGTTGCACATATGGCACAACAGAGCAGCGCAGCACATTTGAATCCTTGGAAACTGCAAAAACGTTTGTGGCTACAATGATGTTCAATTAAAATGCTTTTTTGAGTGCTATGATCTGTTTTATGGATTCCCTCCCATTTTTGTTCCCGATTCCCTGCTGGCTTTAAGTGATTGTCTTGTCCTATCCAAGATGGTGCGGCACAATCTTTTGAATCCAACAGAATGTTCTTTGGATGAACTGCTGGATGTGATGGCAAACTCATTTCATTTGAATTATACCAATGGGAAGCTTGGAAGAATTTCTGGCTTTGGATCAAGCATTCCAAAAGTGCCAACATGCAGAGAAACAAGTTGGTTCATGAGCCGGGGGACTCGTGATGATTACCTTGTTAACATGTTGTATCAACTCATGCCGAATTTTTGGGATGGCATTTACTGTGACTGATGGAAGAACGAGAATACATCTTTCTACTTGCGTCTTTTACTTCACATTCTTGTATCTACATCTGTTTGTACTAAGTTTGGTTGACTTTCCACAGCAAAAAACTAAGCTGTATGACTTTATATTTAAGTATTTGCAAGGGATTGCTGCGGGGGGAGGATGGCACCCAGTCGCATTTAAGTGTGTCTGGCTCTCCAAGTGAAGAGCATGGGAAATCCCAGTAAAAGACTGGATAAGTGAACGGTATGGATAGGTGGGAAGGGATTTCATCCATGAGAGTTGGAAGAATATATGGCAGAATGAATGTTTATTACTTTTTGGTGACATATTCTTCAAGTTATATATAGAAGAATGGGGGGAGATAGGTGCTTTTATGGCCTGGGGAACGCTGCAAAGCAATTTACTGCACTTTGGAGATGGTGTGGTAAGGAACCCAAGCCTTCTTGCTGTGATGTCACTAAGATCAAGTATATGACATGGAACAGGTCAGGCTTGGGCTCTCCGATGAAGAGGGAGAAGCTGCTGGCACATGTACATAGGTCACAGGGGGATATTGTTTTTCTCCAGGAGAAACACATGACCGATGAAGAGCATATAAAATTAAGGAGGCTTTTATTTAACCAGATGTAGTTTTCCTCAGGAATTTCACATCAAAGGAGTTGCGATATTTATTTTTATATTCCACCTATATTGTTAACTATCCTGCTAAGCGGATTACAAACAATCTAAAATACAATACATCAACACATGGAACTACATAATATAAAAATATAGATCGCAATCTGTATTTAAAAATATACCTCAGTAAATAAAAATGCTTACAGCTTTCTAAATTTGAAATCAGTTAACCCATGAATATCAGGCAAATTATTCCAGAATATTGCACTCCCAATAGAAAAAGACCTCTGCCTAATATTTTGAAAGTGTACTTAATGTACTTAACTTTTAGAATTGCCAACTTAATGTTGGCATTCTAAAAGTTTTTTATTGCCTGACCGAAGGGCCCTGTTAGGAATATAAGGTTTAATCAGATAAATATATATAGGGGCAGATCCATAAAAGTGTCCTTTATTTTGGAGAAATCTTGGGTGAATGGTGTCAGGAAGATTGTCATGGTAAGAGGTATGTTGTATTGGAAAG
Organism: Rhinatrema bivittatum; assembly: GCF_901001135.1. Lineage (NCBI taxonomy): Eukaryota > Metazoa > Chordata > Amphibia > Gymnophiona > Rhinatrematidae > Rhinatrema > Rhinatrema bivittatum. Next base: position 10,244,923 of record NC_042623.1, on the reverse strand, counting down.
CTGTCAAACTGGCTTCTGTCTATGCTCCAAACCAGTATGACCATTAAAAAAGTTTTTTTTTTTAACCAGCCTGGTTGAAGGTTTCTCTATGCTGGGGGGAGGGGCCATAGTATTAGGAGGCGATTTAAACTGTGTAGCAGATCCTGTGCTGGATAGATGCTCTTCAACTAAAGTTTCTAGAATGGGTAAAGAGAAAGGTATTTCAGTTATTGTGTTATACCTTATCTTTGACATTTGGAGAGTACTCCACCCGGAAGAGAGAAGATGCCAAAGCCCATCCCATAAAATCGAGAATTGATGATATTTTGCTTTCTGAATTACTGTTTAACGAGGTCAACTGAGCTGAGATGGGAAATTTACTTATATCAGACCACTGCCTGGTTTTTTTGGGGTTTTTTTGCATGGTGGGGAATGCCAGAGCGGCTGAGTTTAGATCTTGATTGTCAGCACTATTTAAAGCAAGACATGGCAGCTTTATGAGTCAACTAATGCACAACACAAAGACAAACCAAGTTTATTCTGGGAAGCTGCTAAAGTTGTGATTAGAGGGGACATCATCAGTTATGTAGTAGCTTTTAAAGAGTAGAAATAAAATACTAGACCTTATAATAGGACATTTGTCTTTCAAAGGTCAATGTCACAGGGAAAACTCAGACATTTGGCTGGAGAGATTTAAAGAGGCTCAATGTCTGCTTAATGGCTTGCTGCACCAGAAAGCTAAAGATTCAATGCACCTGTTCTGGTACAAGTTGTTTCTACACGGGAATATGTCGGGAAGCATGTTAGCCAAAATTCACAACACAGAAACATAAAAATGACAGCAGAAAAGGACCAAATAATCCACCCAGTCTGCCCAGCAAGCTTATGCCAGTATCTGCTGCACTGTGCAGGCTACCCCCATGCTTATCAGTTTTACCAGACCGTAAAAGTCAGGGCCCTCAAATGCTGTTTGAATCAAATTTCCCTTAACTGTTGCCATGAAAGCAGAGAGTAATGTTGGAGCTGCATCAAAAGTATCAGGCTTAGTGATTAAGGGTAGCAAGCGCCACATCAGCAAGTTACCCCCCATGTTTATTTGTTACACAACCGTAAAAGTCAGGGCCCCTCGTTGGATGCTGTCTGAATCAAATTCCTCTTTTTTCACTCCTGTTGAAGTAGAGAGCAATGGAAGAGTTGCTTAGGAGTATCAAGGTTTTTTTGTTAAGGGTATCAACTGCCACACCAGAAAGTTACCCCCAGTTACCCCCATGCACTCTTACTTCCAGCCTCTAGCCTTTAGGGATCCACAGTGTTTATCCATGTCCCTTTTAATTCCTTCACTGTTTTTGAATTCACCACCTCTTCCAGAAGGGCATTCCAGGCATTCACCACCCTCTTTGAGAATAAATATTTCCTGACATTGGTTCGGAGTCATCCTCCCTGGAATTTCATTTCATGACCCCTAGTTCTATTTATTTCTTTCCAAGGGAAAAGGTTTGACGATTATGCATCATTAAAACCTTTCAAAAATGTATTTATTTATTTTAAAGCTTTTATATACCGAAGATCATGTACTAGTACATATCGCTTCGGTTTACATATAACCAGGATTGGAATTACCATATACATGGTGTACATAGAACAAAAACGATAAACAATGTATAATAATAATTAATAATAAACAGTAATCAGTGTTTAAATCTGAAGGTCTGTATCTTATCACCCCAGCACCTAATTTCTTCCAGGGTGTATGTGTTCAGATCCTTCAGCCTCTCCTCATAAGTCTTCCAATGCTGACCCCTCACTATTTTGGTCGCTCTTCTTTGGACTGCCTCTATCCTGACTTTATCCTTTAAGATATGGGCCCCAGCACTGAACGCAGTACTCCAGGTAAGGCCTCGCCAAGGACCTGTACAAGGGCATCATCACCTCTTTTTTCTTACTGGTTATTCCTCTATGCAGCCCAGCATCCTTCTGGCTCTAGTTATTGCCTTGTCATCTTCAGATCATCTTGGTTCTCCCTTTCCACAGGGGTGCCACTGGGCTCTTCACTCTCTGCCACACTGTTTAATATCTACCTTCGGCCGATCCGTTAACTCCTTGCTGGTCTTTGTTTACATCATCCAGCCTGTGCTGATCATATTCTGTTTTTTTCCTGTGACATCTGATAACACCATCTTATATTTTATTATCCTCTATTTAAGAGCCATCCAAACCTGGCTAACTAATAAGTTAGCCCTTACTATTGAAAAGGCTGAAGAAGTCATCAGAATAGGTAGATCTCTTTTCCATCAATTCCGGGTAGCTTACAGTTTTTGTGATCTCACAATCCCGATTGTGCAAGGAGTGAGAAATTTGGGAGTTATTTTTCCATCAACAGCTTTCCTTTAGGTCCTATATCAAATCTGTTGTGCACAGTTCAATTTTTAAGCTTTGCATGTTGCAGAAACTAAAATCACTTTTGGACATAAATAATTTTTGCACTATACTTCAGGTTCTTGTTTTAATTGGGCTTATTTATTATAATGCTGTTTTTTGTTTTTTTTGAGGGGGGGGATGTCTTCCTCCTTCCATCCTGCATGCATTACAAGTGATTCAGAACTTCACAGCTCATGTTCTCACTGGATCCTCTCGGTATGATCACATCACATCTATTCTTTTCTCATCACATTGGTGGCCAGTTGAATTTCATACAGCTTAAAATGCTTATACTGATTCATAAAGCTTTGAAGAACAAAGCATCCCGCTGTATCAGCACATTATTAAAAAATCTGTAGGCCGCAGAAGAATCTGCATTCAGCTGGGCAATGTCTATCAGATATTCCATCTGCATGCCTTAGTAGGCTGTGAAAACTCACGAGAGGATTTTTGCCTTGGCTGGTCCTCTGTTATGGAATGGCTTGCCAGATTCTGTGTGTAAGCAGCGTTAAGACCTTTAACGAGGAGCTGAAGACCTAATTTACTCCTGGGGGAATTCTGCGCTACTGCGGATTGCAGAATTTGCGCAGAATTCCTCCTTCGTGCAGATTTCCTCCCTCGCCGCAGTTTTGTTGCCACCGCGCAAATCCTCCCTTGCTGCCCTCACTGGAAATGGATAAAAAAAGAACCGGAAGCAGGCCGCGCACGGACAGTGGCCAATCCGGGAGAGCGATGTCAGGTGGTGCACGGACAGTGGGGGCATCGCATCGCAGCACAGCACCGGCGGCTCGAGGAGCAAGCAGTAAGGAGGAGAAGAGGGGGAGAGAAGGGAGGAAAACAGAGGGGAGGGGGAAAGAGAAAGAAGGGGGAAAGAGAAAGAAGGTGGAAAAAGGAGAAGAGAGGGAAGGGAGGGGAATAGAGAAAGAAGGGGGAAAGAGAAAGAAGGTGGAAAAAGAGGAGAAGAGAGGGAAGGGAGGGGAAGTCAACTGGCGCACGGAGAGTGGGGGCATTGCATCACAGCACGGCACCAGCAGCTCAAGGTAAGCAAGGAGAAGAGGGAGAGAGAGAAGGGGGACAGAGAAAGAAGGGGGGAGGGGAAAGAGAGGGGCTAAAGAAGAGACCCAGGCCCTGTGAGTGTATGTTTGAGCCCTTGTGTTTGTTGTGAGCCAGTGTGTGTGTGTGTGTGTGAGGGTGTGTGTGTGTGTGTGAGGGTGTGTGAGAGAGAGAGTGAGTTGTGTGTGTGAGCGTGTGTGTGTGTGCGAGGGTGTGTGAGAGTGAGTTGTATGTGGGAAGACAGAACATGTGTGTGACAGATGGCATGTGAGAGAAAGCACATGTCTGATAACATGTAAGAGAGACAGTGAGCAGGGATACTCAGGTGGAGAGGTTAGCAACAACTGCAGCCGTTCCTGCCAGCTTGGTTCATCTGCCAGCAGCAGCAATTGTTTAGGAAAGCATTTTCCCAGGCTACCTGAAGCTTGCAGGGAGCTACTTACTGCTGCTTGATATGTCCTTGGAAGACTGTACTTAAGCTTTTGCTCAATTACAGGCTTGCTTCTTTTTGTCATGTTTTATCTTAATTTATGACTGTTTCTATTGGCAGATATTTGTTTTTCATGTTCTTTTGCTCTTAAATGTTATTATCTACTTCACCTAAGAGCTTGGCACCAGGTGACTCAAATAAACAAGCTGCTTGGAATCTTAGATAACGTGGTGTATATATAGTAAGTGTTTTAGTTTACAGGGTCCTCCAGCCACTGACCTCGTCAGGCACTGGCAGCAGTATTATAAGCAGCCGAAGTCAGCATGGGGCCTGTGAGCCAGCACACATTCACAGGCCCTGAAGCAGCAGTGCCCTTGCATGAGTTTCTGTGATAAGGTCTGCATGAGGAGGGTTTGGGGCCGTTGCAGGGCCTGTGAGCTTGCAATACCTTACAGACCTCGTGCTCATTTTCATTACTTATGCTGTTGCCACTTGCAGATCACACAGTCTGGTTTGGGACCAGCCAGGAGGGAAGGGGAGGACTGAGCGTGCACAAGCTGGTGGAGATTGCCACTGCTCTTCTCCCCTTACCCACCACTGAATCAACCCAAGGGGGAAAAAAAAAAGGTTGCTCCTGTCAGCCTGCCCTTCTCTTCCCACCAGCTGACATCCACCTTTGCCCCAGGATAGAAAGGAAAAGCTTGTTACTGACTGATCAGGAAGATGTTTGGAAGGGAAGGATCAGATGCAGTAGGGGCTTGAAGGCTGGAACAGGTGGAGAGGGATTAGATGTGGAGCATGAGAGAAGTGGAAAAGAGAAAGACAGAGACAAGATGGAAGCGGTACAGAGAAGGGCGACCAGGAAGGTGGAGGGTCTTCATCGGAGGACATACGAGGAGAGATTGAAGAATCTAAATATGTACTCCCTGGAGGAAAGGAGGAGCAGGGGTGATATGATTCAGACTTTCAGATACTTGAAAAACTTTAATGATCCAAAGACAACGACAAACCTTTTCCGTCAGAAAAAAAATCAGCAGAAGCAGAGGTCACGAGCTGAGGCTCCAGGGAGGAAGACTAAGAACCAATGTCAGGAAGTATTTCTTCACGGAAAGAGTGGTGGATGCCTGGAATGCCCTTCCGGAGGAAGTGGTGAAGTCTAAAACTGTGAAGGACTTCAAAGGGGCATGGGATAAACACTGTGGATCCATCAAGTCTAGAGGGCGTGAATAAAGAGGAGGCAGCAAAACACTGCACGGAGCGGCAGTAGCCACAGAGGCATTCACGGAGCGGGATGCCAGTGGCCAGTAGTTGGTGTTCCACCTTCACGGAGCGGAAGGATGGAGGGCTGCTATCTCCAAAAAAAAAACCAAAAAACAGGGGTGGGTAAGAGTATGGGGCAGGGGTGTGGCCTGCTTGTTGCAGCGGTTGCTACCCCTAATTGAGCTGGACGTTCACTTGGATGCAGATACGGCGTTGCTCTCTACACTGGTGATGGGGTGGAGGGAAATTAGGGCTGGAGGGTACTGGAAGCCAATAGTAACAGGTGGGAGAGAGAAAAAGAAAATGGATAACGTGCGTAGCTTGCTGGGCAGACTGGATGGGCCGTTTGGTCTTCTTCTGCCGTCATTTCTATGGTTCTATGAATGACAGAAGGGTTGACTGGGGAATTTAAGAGGAGATGTGAAGGGAGGAGGTGAGAGAGAGAGAGAGAGAGAGAGAGAGGGGATGGGTGTCATGTGAGTTTTCAAGTGCTGAAACGGGGTCATTGGCTATAAGTCTGGGAAGTACTACTCCGGGCTATCTTTACTAAAAGAACTTGTTATGAATTGAGCAATAAAGTGTCCAGGCAGAGCATTACCTATCCACTGCAGTATGATTAATGCCTGCGTGCTGTCGGGACCCATCACCTGAGAAATGCTGGAATGCTCAACTAAAGTTACACCTGTGAGAATGGAGGGTTTTTTTGGGTTTTTTTTGATCTGGCAGTTCCCGCCTGCTCCTTTAGACTTCCAGCACAATCAGAACCTGGGCAGGGATCCCATGACACCATGACTGTTTATTTACAACTTAATTTATTTCCCCTCCCAATTTACCTACACTAATCCAGTTACTGCAGCAACAGCCCTTGGGCCAGAGGTCTTGCACCAGGACTCCGTCCAGAATCCTGCAGGCATGGGCCCTAACCTGATGACTCGTTGATATAAATTACACAACGACTGGTGAACTCCACCCCATGGGCTGTGAATGTGAACACCATCTCTGAAACATCCCCAACTAACCCAGGGAGCAAGGAATCTGAGCTGGGAATCAAATCTAGGACCCTCCGTATGGCAATGAGCTGCAGTGTCACCAAGCCAGCCCTGGCCAGACTCGTTATTACAAAAATGACCCTCCTTGTCATTTTCTGTCTCTGGTGTAGCAGATCAGTTTGACAATGCAGGAGACTATAAAAATGGAGAAACACTTACCTGATAATTTCATTTTCCTTAGTGCAGGCAGATGGACTCAGGACCAAAGGTTATGCTCCCCTGCCAGCAGAGGGAGACAAAGTCAGATTTCAAAGCTGACATCACCCTAGATACACCCCTGCAGTGACCTCAGCCCTCCAGTATTCTCTTCAAAAGCCACTGCGGACATACTAGTGAAAAAAAACATCATTAAAATATGATTAAAAATATGATTAACACACAGATAACTGTACGCAACGAAACACTAAACCTCAGTAAGAATATATCCTGATCTAGGGACTGGATGACTGCTTACCTGTAATGTCTTGGATTCGATATCTCCACGTGTGGCTCCGTTCTTGGACAGCCGAGGGCAGGATGCCGAGTCCATCTGTCTACACTAAGGAAAACGAAATTATCAGGTAAGTAATTTCTCCATTTCTTAGCATGTAGCCAGATTGACTCAGGACCAATGGGATATACAAAAGCTACTCCCGATCGGGGCAGGAGACTGCCCGTGGTCCGGTTAACATCGCCCTTCCAAAGGCTGCATTCTCTCGAGCCTGTATGTCCAGGCGACAGAACCTGGAGAAGGTGTTCAAGGAGCACTACATTGCCACTCAGTAGATATTGATGGGAGACAGCAGTCTAGCTTCTGTCCATGAGGCCGCCTGAACCCTAGTGGAATGAGCTTTATCCTGAGAAGGTAAGAACATAAGAACATGCCATACTGGGTCAGACCAAGGGTCCATCAAGCCCAGCATCCCGTTTCCAACAGTGGCCAATCCAGGCCATAAGAACCTGGCAAGTACCCAAAAACTAAGTCTATTCCATGTAACCATTGCTAATGGCAGTGGCTATTTTCTAAGTCAACTTAATTAATAGCAGGTAATGGACTTCTCCTCCAAGAACTTATACAATCCTTTTTTAAACACAGCTATACTAACTGCACTAACCACATCCTCTACCAACAAATTCCAGAATTTAATTGTGCGTTGAGTGAAAAAGAACTTTCTCCGATTAGTTTTAAATGTGCCACATGCTAACTTCATGGAGTGCCCCCTAGTCTTTCTACTATCCGAAAGAGTAAATAACCGATTCACATCTACCTGTTCTAGACCTCTCATGATTTTAAACACCTCTATCATATCCCCCCTCAGCAGTCTCTTCTCCAAGCTGAAAAGTCCTAACCTCTTTAGTCTTTCCTCATAGGGGAGCTGTTCCATCCCCTTATTTTGATCGCCCTTCTCTGTACCTTCTCCATCACAACTATATCTTTTTTGAGATGTGGCGACCAGAATTGTACACAGTATTCAAGGTGCGGTCTCACCATGGAGTGATACAGAGGCATTATGACATTTTCCGTTTTATTCACCATTCTCTAATAATTCCAACATTCTGTTTGCTTTTTTGACTGCCACAGCACACTGAACTGATGATTTCAATGTGTTTATCCACTATGAAGCCTAGTTCTCTTTCTTGGGTAGTAGCACCTAATATGGAACCTAACACTGTAACTATAGCATGGGTTATTTTTCCCTATATGCACCACCTTGCACTTATCCACATTAAATTTCATCTGCCATTTCGATGCCCAATTTTTCACAGTCTCACAAGGTCTTCCTGCAATTTATCATAATCTGCTTGTGATTTAACTACTCTGAACAATTTTGTATCATCTGCAAATATGATTATCTCACTCATCATATTTCTTTCCAGATCACTTATAAATATATTGAAAAGTAAGGATCCCAATACAGATCCCTGAGGCACTCCACTGCCCACTCCCTTCCACTGAGAAAATTGTCCATTTAATCCTACTCTCTGTTTCCTGTCTTTTAGCCAGTTTGTAATCCACGAAAGGACATCGCCACCTGTCCCATGACTTTTTACTTTTCCTAGAAGCCTCTCATGAAGAACTTTGTCAAACGCCTTCTGAAAATCCAAGTACACTACATCTACCGGTTCACCTTTATCCACATGTTTATTAACTCCTTCAAAAAAGTGAAGCAGGTTTGTGAGGCAAGACTTGCCTTGGGTAAAGCCATGCTGACTTTGTTCCAGCCTCCACAGAGGCTCCCATAATCACCACCTTAATCCAGTGAGCTATGGTAACCCGCAAGGCTGGTTCGCCCTGTTTCCTTCTGCCGTGAAGGACAAACAGGCGGTCCATCTTTCGGACCGGTTCTGAGATTTCCAGATACCACACTAAAAGCCTCTTGACACCCAAATGATGGAGGAAGCGATTTACCTCTGCGTCCTTGAGTTTATCTAAGGATGGAAACGAAATTGACTAATTCAAATGAAATTCAGAGACTACCTTCGGCAAGAAACGATGGAACGGTACAGAGCTGAAATGCTCCTGGAGTCATCCGGAGGAACGGTTCCAGACACAATGCCTGCAATTCAGAAATATGACATGCTGAGCATATAGCCACCAGAAACACCATTTTCAAGGTTAATAAATGCAAGGAAAGACTGCACAGTGGCCGAAAAGTGGGACCTGCCAACCGTAGGGGAGGCCGAAAGGTATTTCACTCCCTTCAGAAAATGAATCATGTCCAGGTGAGTCAACAGGAAGGCTCCGCTCACCTCACTCCTGAAACAGGAGAAAGCCACTACCTGCACCTTCAATGAGTTAAGGGCCAAACCTTTATTCAAGTCCTCCTGCAAAAATTCCAGAATAAGTGGCATTTTGACTGCTCGAGAGGAGGACATCACATTCCTCGCAACAGGCCTCAATTACTCTCCAGACCCACACATTCGCTAGGGACGTGGAGAACTTCCAGGCATGAAATAAGGTGACAATTACTGCCGCAGAATATCCTTGCTTCATCAGGAGAGCCCTCTCAAGGGCCAGACCGCAAGACAGAATAGACTCTGATCCTTGTGAAGGACCAGTCCCTGATGCAGCAGGTCCCTGTGTGCACGTCTGGGCCAGTTTGGAACTACTGGTAGGACTACATCCCTGTAGTGTTCGATTCTGCGAATGACCCTGTCCAGCATGGCCACAGAGGGAAGGTGTACAGTAACGTATGACTAGAGCTGAACGAAGGTGTCTATTCCCAGGGACCATGGATCTCTTCTACAACTGAATAATCTGGGAATCTTTGCGTCGTGAGATGTCTCCAGGAGGAGGCCCCAAAGATCTACTATCAGTTGAAAGGCTTTGTCTGACAACACCCACACTCTGAAGCCAGACTCTCCCTGCTTAGAAAGTCTGCTCTGATGTTGTCTTTTCCTGCGATGTGGAGGCCGAGATCATCTGTAGGTGCATTTCCATCCACTCCATAAGGAGGTCCATCTCCTGCGACATTTGCTGGCTCTTGTAGGCTACAGTCATTGCACTGTCCGACATTTCATGGACCACTTGACCCTGGAGTCTGTGGCTGAAATGTAAGCACGCCAGCCTTATTGCCAGACTTTCAGGCAACTGATATTCCAGAGGGCCTCTTCTTCCGTCCAACGGCTCTGGGCCGTGAGCTCCTGATAGTGAACTCCCCAGCCTTAGAGACTCGTGTCTGTTGTGAGAACCAGCCAGTTCAGGGAGGACAGGAACACACCCCTTGTTCAAATGAACCTCCTGCAACCATCACTGGAGATGAGAGCAGATTCCCATCGATAAGTGGAGTTGAATTGAAGTCTTGAGACTATAGGTTCCAACATAACATCAAGTGTTGAAGTGGGCGCATATACTCTTGCCCACGGCACTACTTCCAACGTTGCCACCATCAAGCCGAGAACTTGGAGATAGCTCCATACCATTGGGCGTATTGTGCTCATCAACTGACTCAGCTGGGACATCAACTTCTGTATCTGTGTGGTCTGGAAGACAACCTTGCCCTGCCTGGTGTCAAACCAGACTCCCAGATAATCCAAGGACTGAGAAGGCTTGAGACTGCTCTTGTCCAGGTTTACTACCGAACCAAGTTCCTGAAGCAAGGAGAGTACACCCTGGTGGTCACCCGGAGACTCTCTTGCGCTGACTTGGCCCAGATCAACCAGACGTCCAAGTACAGGTGTATCAGTATTCCTTCTCTTCTCAATGCTGCCGTCACGACCACAATAATCTTGGAAAATGTTCTAGGCCAAAGGGCAGTCCCTGGAACTGATAATGGCGACCCAGTATCATAAAGCGTAGGAAGCTTTTGTGTTCTTGATGGATTGGAATACGTAGGTAGGCCTCGTATAGGTCCAGGGAGGTTAGGAACTCTCCCGATTGTACGGCCATCATCACAAAACGTAAGATTTCCATGCGGAAATTACTCACTTGTAGGCGACGCTAGACACTCTTGAAGTCCAAGATGGGGCAAAAGGAACCTTCCTTCTTGGATACAATGAAATAGCTCAATTAACGCCCCGTAATTTCCTGGGCGTAGGTACTGGAATTACTGAAAAGCCTTAAGAGTAATCTCCACTGCCTACTTTTTGTGCTGGGAGTGGCAAGGAGACATCATGAATACGTCCTTAGGAGTGCTGTGAAATTCCAGCACATATCCTTCTCGTATGACTTCCAGTACCCATTTCTCTGAAGTGATCTCGACCCTCCGTTGGCAGAAGAGAGACAGACGTCTCCCTATCTCCTCGTTCCAAAGGAAAGTCTGTAAAATTTCATGGGAAGTTCGGGACAAGCCTGACCCGGAAACTGCCCCTCTCTTGGGCTTTCAACTACAAAAAGACAGAGTTCTCCCAAAGGGCAGAGACCTCTGAAATGTTGAGTTTCTGTAGGGACGAAAACATTGGGGGCCCTTAGACCGGCCCCTCATAGGCGAGGGGCACTGCAACTTCTTCTTCCTACATTCCAGTAGCCGGGGAACTGGAGATCTGTCTCATTTACTGGCCAGTTTTTCCAATTCGTTTCCAAATAGGAGTGATCCTTTAAAGGGCATCTTTGTAAGACTGGCCTTGGAGGTTGTGTCAGCTGACCAATTCTACAGCCATAGCTTTCTTACGGCTGCTACCACTGAGGATACTCTTCTGGCTGAAGTATGGACCAAATCAAAGCCTGAGTCTGCTGAATAGGCAGCGGTGGGTTCCACAGCTGTTCTGGGATTCACCCCCAAGACGTCCACCTCCTGAGAGAGAGGCAGACACAAATGAGCTATCAGGGCACAACAAGAAGCAATCTTTAATCTGCTATTGCGTCAAATGCCTGTTTAAGGATGGACTTCATCCATCATGCGAATCCTTCAAGGCCGCTCTTCCTTCCACTGGGATAGTTGTTCACTTACAGACAGCACAGACGAATGCATCCACTTTAGGGAAATGCAAACGCTCTCTCACTGCTGGGTCCAGCGGATATAGAGTTTCTAATGTTCATCCCCCAATTTGCTTCTGGGGCATCCCATTCCGGGTGAATAGACTCTTGGATGGCTTCCAGTACTGGAAATTAGCAAGAGGCTTTCCACAGGAAAAATCAGGAGTTCGTCTCAGGAACTCCAAGTGTCTTCAGGGTCTGGGAAACCAGGGCCAGCGATTCATCTCTATGAAAGAACCATAACATAGGTCGATACAGTTCCAATCCAGGGGGAATTTCCCTTTCTTCCAAGGGATCTGGCTCCTCCTCTTCTGTCTGTGCCATCAGGTTCTCTACTAAGGATACCCTTGGTCAGGTGAGGCATGCCTCGAGGTCTGCTGATAGGACTGGGAGAGGGAGGGGCTGCTGGCTTAGGTTCTGTCTAATCAGAGGCAAACACGGTATTAGACTGCACCTGTACAAAGGCTCGTAGCCCCTGGAAAAATTCCACCCAAGAAAAGGTTGCCGGATCCATGCTTAGCCCAGGGGGAACGGGTGGGTCCAGCTGAGTTTCCCTCTCCCACGGATGATCCAGTCAAAGGGGTACTCAGATCTGGAGTATTTCCAGTTAAGGCTGTGACCAATCCATCATCTGAATGGGAAGAGCCGGGCTTAGCAAAGTCCAGGGAGGCCAACTCCCCTTGGGCTTCCTCAGTGCTGATACAAGTGGGAATCAAGGACAGGCTGTGAAGCCCTAATTTGACAAGAAGTGCAGAGAGTAAAGCGCTTAGGTTTCTTGATGTTTGGGTACTTGCCAGGTTCTTGTGGCCTGGTTTGGCCTCTGTTGGAAACAGGATGCTGGGCTTGATGGACCCTTTGTCTGACCCAGCATGGCAATTTCTTATGTTCTTGGTTGCTGACACCATTGGCGGCGGTAACTGTGCGTTCGATTGGCTCGTGCCTAAAAAATGTATGCACCCAAAATATGAGCACCTAAACAGCACATGGTAAGGCACATGCTCAGCCTGTGCCCACAGCTTTTCCTTTACCACACACTTTCAGAGTTGGGCACATGAGTATGCACTGTTACGCGCACAGTGTATGTGCAGTGCTGACCCACTGCGTGTACCGATGTCCTACAGAGGGCAGTACTGCACACACAGAAACATGGACAAGATGGTGCCAATATGGCCTACCATGTGGTGTGCCGACCAAGCCTAAAGCGGGGGTTGCTCAACCTGCTCGGATACCCAACTCCCCTTAACCCCACAGGAGCAGGAATTAAGTCAGTACGGTGTGCCGAGCATGGAGGCCGGAGGAAAATCTACTGAAAATCCCTTCAATCGCCTGAATCGGCAAGTTTTGTTTTTTTTTTTCTTTTTTTAAATTTACTTGGGCTCAGTGCTTACCAGCCAATTACAGAGACAGTCTCCAGCTGCGGAGGGAGAGGGCTTAGCCAGTCACCGCTACGCTCGGCTTCTTACACCTGCTGCCTTTCAGCTGAGCAAACTGCAAAGTCCACGCAGGGAACCGGCTACCAGACCAAGCCACACCTCTGAGGGATCTCGGAAATTGCCTCAGGAATTTTCAACTGGGGAAGGCACCTTTTGGTATCACCACAGGAGAGCGGGGCTCGATTATTTTCTCCAATTTAAATGTAGAATTTCTCCTACCAAAAGTGCAACAATCCCCATAAGGAGAGGAATGTCCACCATCTGCTGGAGTCAGAGAATACTGGAGGACTGAGGTCACTGCAGGGGTATATCTAAGGTGACATCAGCTTTGAAATCTGACTGTCTCCATCTGCTGGCAGGGAAGCATAACCATTGGTTCTGAGTCCATCTGGCTACACACTAGGAAATAGGTAGCTAATTCCATCAAGGGGGTTTTAATGACATCTAGACTACAAGGCCTAGGGTCAGATAGTCTCTAAACAACAAAAACAAACAAAAAAAAAGCTCAGACTTTCAGCTCTTCCTCTGCAGTGTAGCACCCACCTGTGGCTATGTCCTCACACAGGCAGGACATTTTCTGCCAAAAATTTCGTGTGTTTTGTGATTTTAGCCAGAACAAAAATATGAAATGCACAAAGATGTAAAAGTTCTTAACAGATGCAGTGTCAGCACTGCTCTTACCCTGTCTGTCAGCTTGTTACTGATTCCCAGAAGCATTAGCATGTTGTCACACTCCGTAACACCCATTGCGTAAAGGTCACTTAGGACATTCGCACAGGCTATACGGCCCTGCAAGGAAGAAAGCATGTATAGAAACGTCACAAAGCTGCCGCAATCCTACTTTGTTCTTAAGCAAGAACGGACATACGTACTTTATAGAGTACACAAAATTACCAAAGGCTGTCTACATTCAGTGGCAAATTTAAAAAATGCAAGTGAGAGATAGTTTGTGTGCACGCAATGTCTGAGACAGAGGCAAAAAGTATAGGTAGCTGTTTGTGTAAGAGTGAGGCCATTTGTGTTTGAATGAATATTTAAGAGATTTATTTTTTTTTTAATTGAAAGTTTATTGAATTAATAGTCAAAGCTATATCATTCATGAAGCCAAACAAAGATGTACAAATTGTATCTCTTACAATACATAAAGGATGTTTCCTAATTAGGCATCCCAACCCCCTCTCCCTATAAGATAGTAATTGTTGATAAACAGAGGCGGATAGTAGAATCTGTACATAAACACTCAAGTATTATCTTAAGTAGGCGCTGCCTACACTCCTCCACTTTTATTCTTAACATATGCGGCTCTAGAAGTAAGGTGTCCCTGCATCACAGCCTTCAAACACTCCAAGAGCACTAGCAGTGAAAGGTCAGCAGACCTGTTAAGCTCCAAGTTTTCTTCTAGATCACCCTCGAGTTTTTCAACAAACTCAGAATCGTATAAAAGGGAGTCATTTAGCCTCCAATATCGGTGATGCTGATCATATCAAGAACATGGGAATCCAAACCGGGGCTTGATCAGACCATGTCATTAGCTCTATACCTGGCTGTAGACTCCTGTTTATAACACTTTTGTCAAATAAAAAAAAAAAATCTAAAACGAGAATATGAATGGTGGGAATTTGAAAAGAATGTAAAATTCTGAGATTTAGGATACCTGGACCTCTAAACATCGATCAAACTCCCTTGGGAAATTATAGTTCTTAAAGCATCTCTAACCAAAGGAAGAACATAGCTACGGTGGGAGGAATTATCTAGAACCGGATTTAATGTAGTGTTGAAATATCCCCCAATGATCAATATACCTCCTGCAAAACCTCACTAAAAGTGTTATTCCTGATGCGAATTTGGAGCATATACACTTATAAGAGTATAAATCCCCACCCAGAGTAGCTTTTAGAATGATACACCTCCCCCCTGGATGAGAACATCACAAGTGATGTTCAAACAACATCTTGTCTGATTAATATCCCTACTCCAGCATATTTTGCCAGGTGGGAGCTAGCTGCCCAAAATCTATGAGGAAATTTAGGAGTGCGCATTAACGCCTCAAATCTCCACTTAAGATGCTTTTCCTATAGGAATACTATATTGGCTTGTAAACTATCAAGCTCCTTACAGAGGAGACATCGCTTTTTGGGTGTATTCAAACCCTTAATGTTTAATGAAACTAACTTTAAGGAAGCCATGTTGGCCATTTGTCAAGAGCCCTATTATATCCCTGAATAATCGCCATATTCCCCCTCTAGCAAAGAGACCTCCCCAAGAACAAACCCACCCAAATTACGTTCCCAGGTGTATCACATGCCACTAAGCCAACTGTCATGCCTTGCCATGAAGTATTAACAATAACCCAACCTCCCCCCCACCAATAAAGCGCAGCTCCTACATCACACTGTGAACTCAACTGAAGAGAAATAAAGATAAGCAAAGGCCACTGGGTTCCCCGCTAAGTAACCAATCAGTATAATCAACCAACGCTATGAAAACCGCATTTGCTTGGGCAATAAAAACACATATGAAAACACTCTAAAAACAAATTAAAAAAAAACCAAAAAAAAAAAACTAATAGTGCTAAGACACTGTCCAATATAAATCATCTCACTCGTCGGTGAGAAAATAGCAAAACAACGTCGCCACTGGGTATTGCCATTCATGTGGCATCTTTAGATGAAGAATCTTCTGAGTTACATTGTAATAGTCTACCTCCCTTTGCCACTCAATACCACCAGGGAGCATGGAAGGTCGCAGAGTTGGAACGGTCAAGCCCAAATCCTTCAGGATCACTGCAGCCTCTTCCAGTGTTTTTATCCGGTGTGATGCTCCACTTACAGTGAACCATAATCCAAATGGGTGCATCCAACCGTAGTGAATATTCTCTTTGGGCAGTAATCCAGTTCTCTCTTGTAGCTCCTGTCTCTTTCGTAGCATAGTGGGCGAGATGTCTGCAAAGACAGAAAGCTTGTGGCCCTCCCAATTCCATGTGCTTTGTTTGCAATGGCATAATAGTAAAAGCATGCTATAATACTACATGGTTTATTAGTAATTTTGGGGCCTAGCAAGCGATGCATCCTATCAAAATTTGAGGAGAGGGGTTTCCATCGGGGCCATTTTGAGAGAAGAATAATGCTTGACATAGTTTGATCACAACATCAGGGCAGATCATAAATTCTGGAGACTCTGATATGCCGCAGAATTGCAAGTTGCACCTACGCAAGTGGTTTTCGAGGTCCTTCAGTTTTTCAGCAAACTGCTTGCACTCCACTTTTGTGGCCTCCTGCTCTTTAAGAAAACACTGCAGTCCCTCTGAATGCGAATCAATGCAGACGTCCGATTCATCAATTCTACGGCCCAGGTCCACAATTTCCTCTTAATTAGGAAATCTGTGCAGTAATCTCCTGTTTGTGTGTTTTGATAAAAATTTGTTGTAAGTCCCGGATCCATCCACGAAACTCCTCCTGTCTAGGTAAGTCAGAGCCGGCCAGCACATGTACTGCCTCGGGGCCTACTTCTTCCTCAGGGCCATCCCCAGTCATCATTACCGCCACTGTGGCCTCGTGGTCTTCGGAGGATTTAGTATAAGAAAATGTACGCATGTCTATAGATTTTTTTCCTCACCGAGATCGCTGTTATCCGCAAAAGTTTAGCAGTCGGAACCGCCATAAATTACTCACAGATGCCCAAGATTAAGCATAGATTGTGCGGCTTAATGGAGGAGCCCAGCCTCTGGCAGCCAGCCATTCACCCCAATGACATCATATCCTCCCCCCTAAAAGATTTTAACATTTTTTTTTAACCCACCCTCTACATCAGGGGTCAGGAACCTATGGCTCGGGAGCCAGATATGGCTCTTTTGATGGCTGCATCTGGCTCGCAGACAAATCTTTAATAAAAAAGTAAAAATCTAACAAAAGCCCCCACCCTCCTGACACCCCCCAAGACCTCCAATATTAATTTACTACAACCCCCACCCTTCTGACCCCCAAAGACCTGCCAAAAGTCCCTGGTGGTCCAGCGGGGGTCCAGGAGCGGTCCGGGAGCGATCTCCTGGACTTGGGCTGTCGGCTGCCAGTAGTCAAAATGGCGCCAACGGCCATTTGCCCTTACTATGTCACAGGGGCTACCGCCGCCATTGGTAGACCCCAGTGACATAGTGAGGGCAAAGGGCCGTCGGCGCCATTTTGACTACTGGCAGCCGACAGCCCAAGTCCAGGAGATCGCTCCCGGACCCCCGCTGGACCACCAGGGACCTTCGGCAGGTCTTGGGGGGAGGGTCAGGAGGGTGGGGGTTGTAGTAAATTAATTTTGGAGGTCTTGGGGGGCGTCAGGAGGGTGGGGGGTTTTGTTAGATTTTTACTTTTTTATTAAAGATTTGTCTGCGAGCCCTGGACTCCCGCTGGATCACCAGGGACTTTTGGCAGGTCTTGGGGGGGGGGGGGGGGTTAGGAGGATGGGGGGTTGTAGTAAATTAATTTGGCAGGTCTTGGGGGTGTCAGGAGAGTAGGGGGTTGTAGTAAATTTATTTGGTAGGTCTTGGGGGAGTCAGGAGGGTGTGGGGGGTTGTAGTTAGTATGGCTCTCACAGAATTACATTTTAAAATGTGGCGTTCATGGCTCTCAGCCAAAAAGGTTCCCGACCCCTGCTCTACATTTCCGCAGGAAAATATTCATAAAAAATCAAAAGATAACAGTTTGTGCATGTGGATCATCACAGAGATGCCGTCATGAATGTGCACAGGGCTGTCACCAGGCTCAATAGCAACCCACACAGTTGGGTGGGGGGGAGAGCAGAAGCATAGAAGCTTACCTACAGAGAGAAAGCCTTAAAATCTAAGCAGCGATTTAGTTGCATGCCCTATTTTCTATTTGCTAAAGAAACTAAAATTGAATTTTGCAGTTTCAAGAAATGGGAAAAGCTACCCGACTTAAATGATCTCCATCTGCTTCCCATCATGGTCAAAGAGCCCAGGTCAAGCAGAGTGGCTTACCTGTAACAGGTGTACTACAGTCAAGCTCTGATCACATATCAAAAGGTCCATCTGGCATTGAGCAGTATTACATTTTTAGATATACTTCCTCCAAGAATTGTAGTGCAACTTCACATCAGGGGTGATGAAGGTTCTTAAAAACTAAGATGGCCGCTCACCTGTCCAAGCCAGAAGCCTCCCTTCTGATCTCTTCACCAACGTGTCATTTAAATTTTGTATCTTCTGCCTCATTTTCACATTTATTTCCCAAACTGCTTTTTCAGCAATTTCTTCATTATAAGAAGCATGTCTGAAGTGTACTCCTGAGCGTAATTTTCTTTGTATTGGGCTCACAGTAGGATTATCAGATGTTCCTCAAGAGTAGAAGGTTTAGCAAGTGAGGGAGTGTAGATTTCTTTTATACTGTTTCATGGGTGGCTTTCTTCTGGATGACAACTTGGATATTGGAACTTTAAGCAGTATCTTATTTTATATTATTTTATTCATCTTATCTATATGAATTTTGTTTGTGCTTTTGTCAGTAGGTCTGCTATATGATTGAGGCTATTTTGTATTTATGTTTTTATACTATTTTTATCTTCTGTGCCCCACTTAGGGTAGTGTGGATTTGTTTTTTTTTTTCTTTACATACACACAGACAAATGAAGTGGATTATAGGATTAACAAATCAAAATATATCTATTGTACAATGTTCTACAGGAGTCAAAGTACTATATTTTAATGTCATCAAGCAGGGAAAAATCAGAAAACTATGAAAATACTTGGCAGACTTGGCACAGCAGATAATGGTTTTCTGTTTGAGATCTTTCCATTAATGTTCAATTCATCTTTGGCAGAGGACCTGCTAAAATTAATCTGCTTTGTCCTGCGTTTGTCGCAAAACACAGGAACAGTCAGTCAACTGAAGGCAGTCATTAAGAACATAAGAACATGCCATACTGGGTCAGACCAAGGGTCCATCAAGCCCAGCTTCCTGTTTCCAACAGTGGCCAATCCAGGCCAAAAGAACCTGGCAAGTACCCTAAAAAATGTTGCTAATCCTTATGTTGTTCACTCACTCCAAGCTACAAACAAGTTTTTACTCTGCCCACTAGACCATATCTCCTCACATGACAACATGGCACAGTTAAAGTAGCTTGCCCAAGGGCTCAATGGAAAATTCAAGCCTGCAGTCTATTGGGACTGGTTAGTTCCAGGTGCACCATACAGGAGACATTTAACTCTGGAGAGAAGGGAAAACAGAAGCACTAGGGGGATAACCTCAGAGGAAACTTTCCTCCAACCCTCAGAACCAGTATGGACCCCGGGTGCTGCCTGGACATGACTTTTTTTTAGCAGAATAGGAAGGTGCAAGTAGCAAAAAAAGAGGAAGCGGGGGTAAGATGTTTTGGCCAGGCCTGGTTTTAAAAACTTACATTCCAAAGCAATGTAGTATTTGTAACACCTGATTCTACCCATTCAAATCAGTGCTGCTGGTCCCATAATACATCAGGATAGGACTGTCAGAAATCCAAGATTGGCCCACAATCTCCCTCCTGGAACTGGGTAACTTGACAACTCTGTAGCTGATCTCTGGGTTTACTTAACAGAACCATAAAAAGGATGCTAGAAAAAAAGTTTCAAAATAAATCCAGCTTATATTTAATGTACAGAATTTCCAAGCCATTTTATCTGTGCCTATACTGGTCTGAAATGAAAGCAGTCTTGGTTCTTTCAAAGGGAAATTCCTAGACCAAGTCATTACCAAGTGATATCTTACAGTGTTTACCAAACAACGGCTGGCTTACAAAGAACAAGTACAGATAAAAGTCTGAGACCACAAAGGAAAATTGGTTCTTACCTGCTAATTTTCCTTCCTGGAGTACCACAGATCAGTCCAGACTCCTGGGTTTTGCCTCCCCTCCAGCAGATGGAGACAGAGAAAGTTTTACTGACACCGCCACTTAACATGAGGTGCCACCTGCAGTCCCTCAACATTGAACTGTACCCAAGCCAGACATGAAAGAAACAAAACCAACTACCTGAATAACCAACTAGTTCTCCTAAATGAGCAGTGGGAAGAGGAAAAGCTTAAAGGCGAAATTGTGCCCACACAAAACCCTGTGGACTTAAAAAAAAAAAGAGGAGACAGATTGAGTGGACTCTCAAATCTTCCCCTTTCCTCCAGAGGGTGGGACTCTGGACTGATCTGTGGTACTACAGGGATGAAAGTTAGCAGGTAAGATCCCATTTTCCTTTCTCTGTATGTACTCAGATGAGTTCAGACTCCTGGGATGTACCAAAGCTTCCCTAAATAGGATGTGACAGAGTCCCACTCGAAGCACACTTTCACCAAAGCCCATGGCCTCTGGGGCCTGGACATCCAAACGGTAATGCCTGGCGAAAGTATGCAATGACTTCCAAGTAGCCTCTCTACAGATCTCTTGTGGTGAAACTAGCTGACACTCAGAACAGGAGGCCACCTGAGAACGAGTTGAATGCACCCGTAGCCCCTCCGGAAGAAGGCGACCCTGATAGATATACGCAGAACTAATAGCTTCTTTCAACGAACGCGCAATTGCAGCCCCTGATGCTTTGTGATCCTTTTGGCACCACTCCATATTCAAAAAGATGATCCGATATGTGGAAACTGTGCGTAACCTCCAGGTACTGCATCAACACGCACTTTGTCTAATTGCTGTAAATCTTTAGTGTGCGGTGCCAAAGGATCCAAATTTGAGAAGGACGGGAGTTCTAATGACTGCTTTAAGTGAAGAGAGGACACCACCTTGGGTAAAAAGGAGGGAACCGTTCAAGGAAACTTCCTCATCCAAAATTCTCAAAAAAGGCTCCCTGCATAAGGCTTGAAGTTCAGAAATTTGACGAGCTGAACAGATTACCACCAGGAAAACCACTTTCAAGGTGAGATTCTTCATAGTCTCACATCTCAGAGATTCAAAGGGGGGTGCTCTTTAAGACCATATTAAGGCTCCAGAAAGGGCACAGCTGCCGATCTGCAGGGAGATTCAAAAAAACTTCGCGGGAGAGCCAGCACTGTGTCGAGCGCCCGCTCTCCTGACGTGCGCACAGGCACCTCTCCTGGGCGTGCGATTATTTAAATTAGGGCCCGTGCTAATAAGGAGGCGCTAGGGATACTAGCGTGTCCCTAGCGCCTCCTTATTAGCAGAAGCATCTGCTGTTAGCGGGTCTGACAACAGACGCTTAATTTTACCGGCGGTTGTCGAACCCACCGACAGCCACATGTTCGGAAAACGGACACTGGCAAAATTGAGCGTCCGGTTTCTAACCCGCGGGCCGGTGGACAGCTTTTTTTTGGGACCTCACTGCTGCTAGACTGAAGGGTAGAGCACAAAATTGAAAATGCTCCCCCAGAATCATGAACCTCAGATCTCTGATGATCCGGTCGGATTCCTATGTACAAGTACGCTTTGGTTAAATCCAGGGACACCAGGCACTCCCCTTTGTGTACCGCTGCAATCACTGAACGCAGGGTCTCCATTCGGAACCCTCAGAGCCACATTCACCTTTTTTAAAAATCGAGGATTGGACGAAAAAATTCCCTCCTTCTTGGGAACTATGAAATAGATGGAATAGCGTCCTGTCCCTTGCTCCTCCAGGGGAACAGGGGCAATGGCTCCCAATTTGCAGAGGTGACAAAACGGTGTCTCGTATCATCAGTTTATTTTCTTCATAAGAGCACGGGGAGACCAAAAACAGGTTTAACGGCCAAGCAAATTCTAAAGTGTAAACTTGTTTTATCAAGCTTAAGACCCACTGGTCTGATGCGATTTTGGTCCACTTCTCGTAAAATAGAGCCAGATGGTCCCCTTTCATTGGAACAGAGGAGTGGACTGGCCTCGCATCATTGGGGTGATTTGGCACCACCTCCTCCCTGGGAAGAGCCATCTCTGCCAGACAGATGCCC
This sequence comes from Rhinatrema bivittatum, assembly GCF_901001135.1. NCBI lineage: Eukaryota > Metazoa > Chordata > Amphibia > Gymnophiona > Rhinatrematidae > Rhinatrema > Rhinatrema bivittatum. The sequence goes on along the minus strand of NC_042623.1, from coordinate 10,222,997 downwards.
ACGAAAGGACTGACTCTAGGACTGCTGTCTGCCCGAGAACTGCCTCTGAGTAGTTCCAGACTGTCTGGATACCCAAAATCTTTGACTTCCTTTGAAGTGGATAAGAGGAGGAAAAGTGCCTTTCCCTTTGGGCTTATCTTCTGGCAACTTATGAATCTTATTCTCACCAAGGAACTTGATCATCTCCTCCAAGTCTTTACCAAAGAGCAATTTTCCCTTAAAGGGCAAAGATCCCAACTGCGACTTGGAGGAAACATCAGCCGACCAATTCCTCAACTAGAGTCATCTCTGGGCCAAAATTGCTGACATCATAGTCCTGGAAGAGGTCCTGAAAAGATCATACAATGCATCCGCACTGTACGCCACAACAGCTTCTGGCTGCTCTGCCTATAGAGACTCAGATTCAGACAAAGACTGGTCCATCTGCAACTGCTGCACCCAGCAAAGTCCTGCTCTCAACATAAAACTGCTACATATAGCAGCCCGAGCACCAAGGGCAGACATCTCAAAAACTCTTCTTGAGGTGCACTTCCGCCAAGACTGAGGTATCTACCTTTGGGACCTTGAGAAGGTCAAGCGCATCTTCCGGCAATGGATACAATTTATTCATAGCCCTGCTGACCTTTAAACCTGTGTTTGGAGTATCCCACTCCCTGAACATAAAGTACTAACCAACTTATGAAAAGGAAAAGATCTGACTGGACCCCGGAGGACAACCATGACCAGGTCCACTGCTCCCAATTCAGAAATCCCTTGAGAGGATTCCATGCCCAGTTCCTCCAGGACCACAGGTATGAGAGGACTCTGCTCCTCCCTGTGGAGGAGCCCACCGAGCTCTTCGATAACGCCTGATCCGGGTCCTGATCCACCACACCTGGATCAGGTCCTACACTTGTCAATCATCCTTTTCAGAAGCGGGGGAGCTGTCCACAGTGGGCAGCGGCACCATTGCCCTCAGGAGTCACCTGACCCTTGTGGCCTCCACATCCCCGGAGGGCCTGGACCTCTCTGCTGGCCTTATAGGAGCCCCCTTTTCAGGTCTGCGTTGCGCAGACTTCCTGGCCTTATAGGCCTTGAGTAGTAAAAGCACAAAATCCGAAGAGAAGGTAGAAGAGGTATCTGAGTCTTCTTCAGGGTCCTCCTCACTTCCTAGTGGGGGCCCCTTGGCATCTGGATCTCCCCCAGAGGTCCCCACCTCCAGAGATAAAGGGAGGAGGGAAATCCCTGTCCCCCCTCCTCAGCCCGTGCGGGAGTCCTGAATTTTGCCCAAATAGCCACCGTTCCCACACTCACTGGGAAGGGATTGTCCGAGCGCTGCCGTGCTGGCGAGAACCTCCCAGGATCATGGTGTCTGACCTATTTTTTTTCCCCACCTTGCTCCCCGAAGGGCCCTCCCCCACCGGGAAGGCAATTGGGAGCATAGGCTGTTGAGTGAGAGACGCGCATCTCCACAAGCTGTACAAGCCGTCCCACACGGCATTGAAGTCTGTGCCGGGTAGCAAGAAAGAAAGCATCAGAGGAAGAGAGAGAAACAGACAGAGCCGCCCAAATGAGAAGGTAGCAGAGCCAGGATCAGAAACATGCCGTCTCACAGCAACCCCCCACTGCTCTGAAAAATCTCTTTCCTCTCTTTTTTTTCTGAACTAAAACTTTAATAATGAAGAAAGCACTTCCCTAAAGAATAGCCGCAGGCTCCATCGCTCCCTCAGGGCAAGTGAACCGGGCCCCCTGGCTTTCAGTCCTGTCCAACGAAAAAGAGAATGATCTATAAAAAGGGTCCCCAACCCCCCTGCTCGTCCGCCTCAAACACGATGGGGGGGTGGCCCAACCAGGACCTAGCAATCCCCTGGGAAGCAAGCACAGCTGAAAACTGCAGTTCTATACCTTTTTTTTTTTTAAACTCAGACTGCAGGCTTTGCAGCTCCACCATCTGATGAAGACCGAGAAATACAGATCAATACTGAGGGACTGCAAAAGTAGCACCTCGTGTTAAGTGTCAGTAAAACTCTCTCTGTCTCCATCTGCTGGAGGAGAGGCAAAACTCGGGAGTCTGGACTGATCCGAGTACATACAGGGAACAACCTTTAAACCCAACAGCCCAGTGCCCCTGTGGTGCAATAAGCCCAACAAGACAAGCCTAGAGCTAGCCTCAAGTTTAAATCATTGGAGAAACAGCAGAACCCCAGGATTAGGCATTCCCTACAGACTGCAGCAGATTCACAGGCCATCGTGATAACCAGCTGCTTTTTCCCCACTATCCACTATGTTACAGATGTGATAGGTAATGAGAAGGGAAAGAAAATTAAAGATGAACGAGAATTGCTGTTAACCTGAGATCTCTATTGTAGTTTCTTTGGAGCAGTTACTGACAAACCGTGTAGTTATCACAAAGTTATGAAACAAATTACTGCTACCTCTTCACCTCAAAAGCAGGCAATTTTATCTTCAGGAAGCAAGTCCATGCAAAGATTACTAGACTTCTCAATCACAAGACCCCTTATAACCCCCTAAGGCAGAGCTTTCCAAACTTTTCATGTTGGTGACACACTTTTTAGACAAACATAATTTCACGACACGGTAATTCAGTCTACTAGCAAACCAGAGGTTAAAGGTTAAACGAACGAAACATATTTCAACAATTTATGTATGTTTCCTTAAATATATACATAAATAAAATGTTTCACGACACAACCTATCTCATGAAAACCTTAAATTTATATTAAAAATATATATTCCAAGATTCATGTTATTGTTATAATTTATGAGAAACAATAATAAAACAAATTGTCTGTCCCCCACACACTCATATCTCTCCCCCTCAAGCACATGTCTGTCCCCCCAGCACGTTTGCCCCCCACTCACTCATCTCTCTCCCCCCAGCACATGTCTGGCCCCCACACTCATGTACCTCGTCTTTTTGATTGTTGCCAGTTAAGTGCTTCACTCCCTTCCATGATCACCAGACACTGCTGCTTGCAGTCAGTACTCCTCATGGCCAGGCCTCATCGGCAGCAGCAGCCAATGCAAGGATGGCTGGGCTCGTTCCACCCACCAAGCCCCCCCAAAAAAAACGCGATTGACAGCAAAAATCACCCAATAATAAGCAACCCATAAACTGAAAAAAAAAAGTGAATCTCTAGAAAAAAAAAAAGCCCAAACTCGCATCAGAGTTGACCGGGCTTGCGCGACACACCTGCACACTGCAGGCGACACACTAACGTGTCCCGACACACAGTTTGGAAAGCTCTGCCCTAAGGCTTTCTTATTTTCCAACTCCTTTTCTTGTACTCTTGGTACCTACCTTATGCATCTGTGGCCATTCCTGTCTCCGCCATTACTCTCTAATACATCAGACAGACCAGCCACTTAGCAAATGCACTGCTTTATTCCACACGACCTCTGATCTGCCTCATTTCTCTACTCTTATGTTCCCCCTTAGTGATCAATTACTCCTGTGATAACTGTAAATTGTGCTACAACTGTATTTTTTTGATTGTAATCTACCTTGAGAACATTTTGGAAAACAAAGGAATATCAAATATATATAATTAAGTTTCTAATATATGACAATTGTAATTTAGTTTCCCCTCACCCCTAACAGCCAGAAGCAAAGAGGAAATATTTTATATATTATAGAATAGAAATATCTTTTGTTTGCTTTTTTTTTTTTGACAGGGGGGCGGGGGAATTTCACTTATTGTGTAAGTCTTTGTATTGGTATGAATTGCAGAATGAAAGCTTATAAGAATGTAAAAAGCCAGAGTTTGTAATACAGCTAGATTACAAGCAAAACCAGCAGTGAAGGTAACCAGAAGTACCAAGAGGAGGTCAAAGGTGAAACCATGCCGAAACCCAATGCCAATGTCATCCACTTACCATCATATAAGGGTCATCTACAATTGGATAAATGTAGTCTGTTGTCTGGACTAAGGAAAGACCACCATGCCTTAAGGGAATCACACATGTGTCCATCCCAATCCCTGAAAAGACAACAATCAGCAACAGAATGGTAAATCTCTGAAGAGTCCCGTAATCAAGAATTTCTTCTTTAGAGCGAAGGACTGACAGCTGTATTGGTCTTCAAGAAAACTGCTTTCTAAGTAGGTTGTGAGATCTGTTGTTCAGCCAAACATACTTATTGACAGATGACCTTCACACGTTTCCTAAATCACACAGGTCCATTTAGAAGACATTATCTTACAGTGACAAGTGGCTACAAAACTTAAACCTATACAGCCATTGCTAATGTGGCCTGCAACGCATGTTTTCATAAGCCACAGGAAAAACTGGTTCTACAAGGACAACTCAGTCAACCAGAGAGAACGGGTGCCATCTGTTGAGATCTGGGGTTCAGGAATTCATTTGCCAGCATGGCAAATTTAAACTTATACATGTCAGAAGTAGATATAACAAGTACAATTGCTACAGGGTAAAATAATTGTGCGTTAAGAATAGTACTTTGAATAAAAGCAGTTTTCAAGTACAATTAACATTAATCCAAGACAATTTTGTAAATTGTGTTATAATTTTAGCAAGTGAATCAAAACCACACAAAACTGGAGTTATGCCTACTGCAAAAAAACCCAAAAAAACCACACAACAAAAACCCCACCAATTCAGCATCCTATGGTACTGCTATACCATAAATCATTATGTCCAGCAAACAAGCACCTCTGTCCCCCTGTGGATCTTTCCTTCAGGACTTTGTCCTTGCCTCTCTCTATTTCCTCCTTGTACTACTTCCCTCCGTGCTGCTTCTCCATTCCCGTCTTTTTAATCTCTTAAAACTAACATTTTATAGAAAGCAATTTGTGATGTAATAAGTGCAAAAAGTTGAGGCATTATAAGGCCTATAATCATAATGCCTGACTTTAAAACCATATATGTTTGGATCAGGCTATGTGACAGGGCCCCAGTTCAATCCCCAGGTCAGCTGGGGCTGGAGATGCTGCAGAGGCAACGTTCATAGTCCCTGGTGGGGAGCAGTCATGCTCATTCAAGGCCCATGACTGCAGGGTTCTGGAAGGGGCATTGGCAAGTTCAAGACTGGATTAAATGTAAATTGGGAGGGGATATGAAATAAGGAGAAAACCTCTAGGTAGTTGTAAATAAAAAAGGCTCATGGCACCAGATCCCAGACTTGTTTCTAATTGAGCTGGAAGCACAAAGCAGAAGGAAGCATTTGGGTAAAAAAAAAAGAAAGCCACAAAACATTGATAAACGTTTTGTTTTACCAGGCCCTCTCCCATTGATATCCAACCTGCTACCAGGGTTTCAGATAGCCCTTGTTGCCCTGGCTTCGCCCTTCAACTCAAACCACGAGAACAGCAAGAATAGGCCAATCCTCTAGATCTCTATAGATAGGAGTCTTTATGCAATGCAACAGATTACCAGCTTGTATTTCTCACAAAAAAGAAATCTGAAGTGTGGATTTTGTTTTTGTATTTTACAGTTACATAATAAAAAAATCTTGTGTCCTTCCACCCAAGAACACACTGATAAGAGAAATGTTACATTCTTGCTTTTAGCGACAGGGAAATACTGTATATAAATAAAATGCACAAAGAGAGAGCGGAGTAGAAGGCACATACATTTAGGTAATTAGCAACAAAATAATGTGCGGCAAATAGTTATACTGGGCAATAACAGTTTGACGAACAAAATAGTTTTTTTATTATTCTGTTTGTGCACAAGTATTCAACACCACAATAAACCAATGCTCACGAATGGAAAACCCCGACAAGGCCGTGTTTCGCGTCAGGCTGCATCAGGGGGACCAGAGTTTTCAAAATTCAAGATTAATGAGAGCGGACAGATGTCAGCTGATTACTTAATGGTGGGTGTGCAGCTCAACTCACGGCAGTGGCTGTAACACCAAAGTGTTGAGGAACTTGAAACCACTTCAAAAATTGAAGTCAACAGGGACTCTCTCATGTGTTAATAAAACTGCAGGACCGGAAAAGTGTCATTGCTGGGACCATTGCGAAACAAAATAGACTTACAGTAAGCTGTAAACCGGACCTGAATGTCTCCGATATTGTAACTTATAAGTTTGAAAATATTCTTATAAGTTTGACCGGCGGGTGAAGACTGCAGCAGGATGCATAGCATCCATGATAAAACCTACTGGTCTATTTAAGGACACTTCTCTGATATTGTCCCGCTTGGAAACAGAGCCCGCGATATTGCATGCTTTCACAGCTTTACTACTAAAAACCAGATTTTGGAAATAGCATAAAAGAAATCTGAATGGCTGTGGAAAGGTCAAAAATATATATGCTGATCTTGCACCCACTACCTTGAGGAAGTGTCAGGAACTACGAAACGTCACCTCTCTGCTTAGAGCTAAGAATATCAAGTATCGATGGACCTTTCCATTTGGATTTGTTTTCACACTTAAGGGAATCTCTCACAAGATTCATTCTGTATCTGAAGCAGTTGGCATTCCCAACAATACAGGACTCTCAACATCACTGTTCCTAAACGAGTGGTTGCAATGCCCAGTATGGAAATGCCTTCCAGATGGATGCGGGCTGACAAGAGAGGAAGACATCTGTGCCAACATCTGGAAGTCTCTCACCCAAGTGACACTGACCATCGCTGAAGAGGGAGGAAAAAACTGATATGTGAGTTAGCCTCGTCTGTTGTTTTTTGATCACAATGTACATTGCTTAACTTAATCTTTTTTCTTTTCTCAGAGGTTCTCTTTAGTTTATTACTGAATGGTCTATGGGGAAGGGGTGGTGGGAGTTTTGAGGGCCTATTCTGCTGTGAATGTGCTTCTTTATAGGGAGCGGGATCTGCTTGGTATCGAAAGCAGATCTAGTTATTAGGTAGCTATTTGTGAGGGTGGAAGGGGCAGTGGGGACTTTGGATGCTGAGAAAGACATTGGAGGCACTGTAGGTTATTGCTTGGAATTTTTGCAGTAGTAGTCTATGTAGGTGGTAGGATTGGGACATTTATTAAGCAATCATAGGAGGATTGGGAAAAGAACTCAATGGCTACATTTTCTCTCAATGTAAAAGGGTTCAATACCTATAGAAAGCAGTATCTTTAATTTCATGAATTATCCTCCTCTCAAGCAGCTATTATGCTCCAAGAAACTCATCTGAAAAAAAAAGATATTAGCATTTGATGAAAGAGAGACTTTCCCCATAGATTTTTGGCATCTTGCTCTACAGAAGGGAAATATGTGGGGGTTTGTATTCTACTCACACAACAAAATTTGAGGTTGTAGAATGTGTTCAGGGTCCCAGGGAATGATACTTGTTACTCAAAATAAGGGTGGTCAGGAATCAATTTTAGCATCTTTGGAAACACTGTTAATCTCCCACTCAGAAGGAACACTGATAATGGGGGGTAACTTTAATATGACTAGATAACTCCTTCTTAACAACTGGTGGTTTGAAGAGAGCACTGAATGTTGACTCAAATGATGGAACACTGGTGAATGGCGCCAATTATCAACCAACCAATGTTTTCCCACTTTCAGAAATTAAACCTTTTTTTCCCCCAAACCATATGGGTTTACTCTTAAATAGATTTTTTCCTTGTGAATAAAGGGAGGCAGGCCACGCCCACTGCCCGTCGCTGCAAGCAACGAGGACACATTTAAAGCCTGCGACGGACCAAGGCACCGCGCGCCGAAGGAGCGCAACAAAGGGGCTCGCCCCTTTGTGTGAACGTTAGCACACAACCAAACCACTGCTAGTCTCCTTTCTGCACATCCTCAGAAATGACAGACCGCCAGATCCAGGACAACGAGGGCAATGGCTCCAACAAAAAGGAGAAAACACGGATATCCAACCGAATAAAATACGAAGAAATCTAAAGAGATGTGAGTACCACCACACAAACATTGCACAAAAACACAAGCCTATAGCAGCTACATATACTATCATTCCTACTCTTCAACGCCCATTCCATTGTAAAGAAAATTCCCATACTCACCGACGATTCGAAACCAGATTTCATAGCAATCACAGAAACACGGATAACACACACAGACCAGGTCCTAAATCAACCAAATCAATAACCCTAACTACAGAACATTCTCAATTCCCAGGCCAAAGAAAAAAGGGGGAGAACTAATGCTAATCATCAAAAAAAACCTACAGATGAAATTACGCCCAACAAACATCTGTTCACCCCTGGAAATTGAACTATTCGACTCAACAAAATTACAAATCTGTCTAGTATACTGCCCCCCTACCCCCAAGTGCACTTGATAAAAAATGCTCCCCACTAATAGAATTCTTTATGACCAAACTAACTCTAAAACAAGCCCATCATCATCTTAGGAGACTTCAACATCCACATGGACACAATTCCCCTCTCACTCACCTGTGCGACAATAACACTATCAACTCTTGAGTGGCCAAATTGCTCGCACAGGCTGAATGCACGCAGGAGAAGTGGCCGCAGGTGGAGCGATCGTGTCAGAGGGCCCGTGCAGGCATCCATCTTCACCGGCGGGGCCACTTTCGCCACCGGCTGCCCCCGGGAGGCAGGGGAGCCGCGGTGCATCACCGGAGGAGGGCTGCAAGAGTAAGTTACACCTCACATGTCGCTTTTCTCCTTTTTCGCTTTCGTTGCTTCGTGAGGAGGGTAGAGAGGACTGGGCTGCCCCTTTTTCGCTCACCGGCCAGGGCAGGTGAGCAAGGGCTGGGGGAAAGTTTGCAGCCTACCCTTACCCCTGCCTCTAACACAGGGGTAAGGGTAGGCAGTAAGTTAGCAGGTTAAATGCGCGGCTAAACTGCAGGTAAAAAAGGCGATAGTCGGGGCGCCGTTACTGAATGGGGGGGGGGGGGGGGAATAGCTAATCCGATAGTTTACATCTCATATACATGCCGCGGGTGGAAGGGGTTACTTGATTTAAAGAGGCGGTAAGAATGGGTTAAAAGGGATAGCGGATCCCGGGTTGGGCTAACGCGGCCAAATTGTGAGTAAAAGGCGGGTTAGAAACAGGGTAACCGCGGCCGCACTTTACTGTATTGACCTGTTTATTAATACAAACATCTGGTCCACTTACCACACAAACATAACTAAAATCCCCTGGTCTGATCACTCCCTAATTCATTCATACCTGTCTTACAACTCTAAACTTACAACCGAAAAAAAACTTACCTAAGGAGATTACATACCGCCCTCCTTTTAATATTGAGAAACTCCAGGAAATACTACAACTAGAACTAACAAACAGACCTAACTAACTCTGAAAAGGCCACAACCTCTTGGCTAAATATTACTAAAGCAATCGCAGATAATATAAACCCCACCATTAAAAAGACCATAAAAACCCAAAACATCTGAACCAATGGTACAATGAGAATATCAGAACAGCAAAACGTGAACTCCGAAGAAAGGAAAAAGCCTGGCGTAAGAATGATCAACCCCCCTACTTACTGCCTACCGATCACATCTAGCATACTACAAAAAACAAACAAAAAAAAAACACCTTATAACGCAAAGAAAGAATTCTACTCACAAAAACAAATTCCAACATAACCCCAGAATGCTATTCACTATCGTACAAAACCTCACCAAAACCACAAATGAGCAGAACACACAGTCCAAGAACAGAAGCAATGAATTTGCAGAATTCTTTAGTGAGAAAATCAACAACCTCATCAATAACAACCTCAATGATTGCATTTTGATGTTTTGAGTGCTATCTAAACAGACACCAAGCTGGCCAACTTTGACACTGCCTCATCACTAGAAATCCAATCAATCATCAAAAAAATGAATCCAGCGAGGCACCCAATCGACAGTACCCATACCGACAATCAAAGCTATTGAACCATCAATAACCAAAACTGTAACAGACATTGTCAACCTATCCCTCACAGAAGGAAATTACCCCGACTGCCTAAAATCAGCAATTATTAAACCCATCTTAAAAAAGAACAACCTAGACCCGGACAATCCAGTAAACTACTGATCCATTTCTAACTTACCATTCATTGCCAAAATTATTGAAAAGATCGTCCACTCCCAGGAAGGAACAACATCCTTTTCCCTACACAATTCGATTTCAGGAAACACCTCAGTACAGAAACACTACTCATTAAATGACACCGTGCTCAGAGGATTTGACAATGGCCAAAGCTACCTACTAATCCTCCTAGACCTATCCGCTGCATTCGACACGGTCAACCACTCAATCTTTATTGACCATCTGACTGAAATAGGATCAACTGGAAAAACGCTATAATGGTTTTCATCATATCTATCACACAGATGCTACCAGGTTTCACTCAACAATATCCTCTCGAAGAAAATAAACCTAAACACAGGAGTTCCCCAAGGCTCAGCACTATCCGTGACACTCTAACATCTACCTTCTTCCCATATGTCACCTTCTTGCTGAGCTTGGGCTCACCCACTTCCTATATGCGGACGATATCCAAATACTAATCCCAATAAATAATACATTGGAGGAAACCTACAAAAAACAGCCACGTATATCACCAAAATAAAGAAGCTACTAACTGACATGAAACTAATAATAAATATCGAAAGACAGAAATAATCATCCTGGATAAAAATAAAAAATAAATAAAAAATCACCCCCGCCACCGCTCAAATTAGAGAACAAAAACACAGCAATTTCATCTGTCACTCATGCTCGCAACCTAGGGATTATCATCGACAGTGAACTATCATTCAAGAACCACCATCACTACTAAAATTAAGGAGTGATACCACAAACTACTAACACTAAGACTACTAAAACCTTTCCTAAACCCAGACGACTTCAGAACAGTCCTATAACTACTCATTTTCTCCAACCTGGACTACTGCAACTCTCTATTATTTGGCTTACCACTCTCCACCATCCGCCCACTACAAATCTTACAAAATGCAGCCGACAGAATCCTCACAGGAACAAAAAACCAAGAACATATTACTCCTATTCTGATATCACTACATTGGCTCCCAATAAAATTCTGAATTATAAAATACTAACCTTAATACACAAAATACACGAAGGACAAACTGACTGGCTAAACACAACAATAAAACTCCACACACCGCAAAGATACCTCCGCTCAAACAAAGGCCTCTTGAAAATTCCACCTGTACGACCCAAACAACTAACCTCAACTCATGATAGAGCCATAACACTCGGAAGCCTCAAACTCTGTAACACACTCCCAACAGAGCTAAGAACACAACCTAACCTAAAAACCTTCAAGAAAGAATTAAACGTGGTTATTCACCAAAGCCTACCAAAACAATCAAGGACAACCCACTCAACCTTACTATCCTTAGCCCAAACCTTTTCTAGGTAACCACTTGCAACCCTGTGAAATTACATAATAAATATTTTTAATTCACAACCTGAATATGTACTATAATGCCTTTACTTAATCACTAACTTATCTATATAGTAATCGAAACCTGTATTTCTTTAACTGAAACATGTAAACCTTTGTAATGGCAAAACCGAATGATGGTATATAAAACTCGATAAATAATTAAAGGAATATAACTTATGCCAATATTAGTAATAGGGTATCATTCGATCTTCAATTTACTAATTATGATACTGGAAGACGTTACTGGCATTAGAATGAATCTTTATTAAAAGATGAAGCTATATATAATCAGCTGCTCTCTACTTTGCAGGAATATTTTCAACTTAAGTCAGGGGACCACCTCCCCAGTTTGCATATGGAAAATGCTTTATTTTTTTTTTCCATTTATAGCTTTTATTGGCATAGAATATAACAATAAGGCACCTGATACAGAATAAAATGCAACCATAATAAAACACAGAGTGCAGATACGCTGCATTCCATAGCTAGAAGCCATTTTACACATATTTATCCCCTGATAATCCCCCCTCCCCATAGAGGTAGCTGATAAAGAACATGAAGACACATGGTACACAATGAACATGCAGTCAAGCGACAAAGAAAGAAAGACATGGTTAATGGTAAGCTCCGTGGTAGAACAGCAGCTGCAACACTATTTAAAGTCCCATTTAACGCTGTTATCCCAGAGCTAGTACATAGGCATCCAGGTCTCCCGGATCCAGAAGCAGCAAGTACCCTCCGTTACTAAACAGCAGAAATCCGTAGCCATCGTTCATATGGACCCCATACCCTATGAAAGTTTTGGGTCGTCTTGTTGCGAAACGCAGTGATCCGTCCCAAAGTGTGCGTTTGGAGGACCATTATTTGTACCGCTGATAACGTTGGTACAGTGGAGTCCTTCCAGGTACGTGCTATGGCACATCTTGTCGCGGTAACCACAAATTTAATAAAATTGTTATGAAATCGTGATCTGTCCTTGAGTTCCTCATTCAGTAATGCCTGTGCTGGGGTCAGTACTATGTGGGCATGCAAAATCGTAGACAGCCAAGTCGATGTAGCTGACCATAGTTGTTGAATTTTGGAACATTGCCACCAAAGATGGAAGAAAGTACCTTGCTCCTGACAACGTTTCCAGCAAAGACCCGGTGTATTTGGCGAATAGCGCTGAATGAGACAGGGAGTGACGTACCAGCGAAAGTACAATTTGTATCCATTTTCTATATGCTGGGTTGATATCAGTCCCTTCCGAAGAAGTTGAAAAGTCCGCAACCAATCCTCTTTAGTCCAATCACACTGTAAATCTGCATGCCAAGCTCGTATATGAGAAGCAGACATCGCAAAGTCATCACTTAGTAAGCTATAAAGGTTAGAGATATGTTTGGTAACCCCATGTGCCTGTCGACACATGCTCTCAAAGGTAGTGATACCCTTGGCTAAATCAACCTCTATCCCTTGTCTGAGAAAGAAATGGCGAACTTGAAGAAAGCGAAATAAATCATCAGGGCCCAGATGGTATTGACAACATAGGGTAGGGAATGTAACCAACCCTCCCGGAGACCAGAGATGCTCCCATTTCAGAATGCCCTTGTCCATCCATGGTTTAAACGCCGCCGGGTTGCCAGCCGGCCGGAACTCCCTGTGATAAAATAAGTGTGTACTGTGGAAGTAGCGTTGAGACCCCACTAATTTTTTCTTCCACCGCTCCCAAACGGATAAAGTGGATTGTACTGTCTCAGGTAAGGTCAGGCTGGGGCACCGGGAGGCCTTGGATTGCCATAACAAGGCTGTGAGGGGAAAGCGACCCAGCAGAGCTTGCTCCAAACGTACCCATGGTTTGCTGTGTTTGGAGTCATGCCACTCCACCGCGGCTTTCAAGTGCGCCGCACCATGATAACGGGCAAGATTAGGTACTCCCAACCCTCCGCTATATCTGGGCAAGAACAATGTCCTCTGGGCAATCCGGGGTCGTCTCCCTTTCCATAAATATTTATTTAGCCTCTTTTGCCATTTATCCAACAGTTTATCAGGAAGGACTACGGGTAAAGTCTGCATTAAATACATAATCCGGGGCATAATGTTCATTTTTAACACGGCTAACCTCCCCAGCCATGAAATGTGATACCTATCCCACTCTTCCAAGTCCTTATATATTTTCCCCATCAGCGGAACATAATTTAATTGAAAGAGATCAGTCTCCACGCCCAGATAGACCCCCAAGTACTTTAGTTTACGGTTGGCCCACTTAAAGGGAAACTCCATTGCTACTTGTGCCAACAAGGAAGGGGAGGCACTGATATTTAACAGTTCCGACTTTTCCCAGTTGACTGAAAACCCCGAAACCCTACTAAAAGCATCCAGTTCAGCCGAAACGGCCCGCAAGGACCGAAGGGGGTCAGAGAGGGTAAACAGAATGTCATCTGCGAAAAGAGATAATTTTGAGGTAAAGTCTCCAGCCCGCACGCCAGTTATTAAGGGATTATTCCGAATGCGGTGGGCAAAAGGCTCCAAAAAGAGCGCAAAAAGCAAAGGGGAAAGCGGGCACCCCTGTCTCGTGCCTCTACCCACTGCAAATGCGGAGGAATACCCCCCATTAATTTTTAAACAAGCAGTGGGTGCTTCATATAATTTTTGAATCCAGGTAATGAACTTATCCCCTAAGTTAAATAAGCGCAATGTGTGAAACAAAAATGGCAAATGCACATAGTCGAAAGCCTTTTCAGCATCTATTGCTAAGAGTAGCAGGGGGACATTATGCGAACGAGCCCACCCCATAACGGCAACCGTCTTGCGGACATTATCCGACGCCATTCGACCTGGAATAAAGCCAGATTGATCGGGGTGTATCAATCCTGGGAGGGAAACATTAAGTCTATGGGCCAGTCTTTTGGCAAGGAGTTTCAAGTCCAAATTAATTAACGAGATGGGGCGATAAGAGCCACACACTGTGGGATCTTGACCAGGCTTCACCAACAGTGTGACCCCCGCCTTGTTGTCCTCCTGAGAAATAGAGACCGGCCCCTGTAAAGAATTAAATAAGGTAACCAGCGGGGGCACCAGGAGCGGCATAAATTTCTTATAAAATAGGGCAGTATAGCCGTCGAGGCCTGGCGACTTGCCTAATTTCAGCGTCTTGATAGCCCATGTCACTTCCGCGGCAGTTATGTCCCGAGTTAAAAATAATTGGGCCTCGGGGTGACTTGCGGTAAGGATAATTGGTGAAAATAGGCCTCGAGTTCAGCTTGGGGGATGCTAGCGTTAGGAGCGTAGAGTTCCTTATAAAAGCGGAGGAACCGGTTCCGGATGGCCGCATTTGATGTTAGAATCCTCCCGCTTTCATCTTTTAACTTTACAATATTTGTCTGGGCCTGTTGGACTTTCAATTTTCGGGCTAACTGTCTGCCCGCCTTATTACCCCCTTCATAGTAAAGCTGTTTACTGCGGGTTAAGTTATACGCTATTTGGGCCGCTTCCAGATCCGCCAAGCGCTTACGCAAGTTATCTATTTGCTCCAAGAGGCGCTCGTCCCCAGTAACTGCATGTACACGCCCCAGCCGTTGCAGGTGCATGAGGATATCAACCTTTTCCTGCTGTTTGCATCTCTTTACAAAAGCTCCCCGGGCAATGAACTTGCCACGTATCACCGCTTTTAGACAATCCCAGAGAACAGCAGGGGCTATATTAGGGGTATCATTAAGCTGAAAATATTCTTGGATATCCCCATATAATTGGGTGCAAAACTCCTCATCCTCCAGGAGACTGTCATTTAGTCTCCAGTATTTTTGACCTTTATCGTACCCAGAGAAATGGAAATCCATAAATACAGGACCATGGTCAGACCAGGTGATAGGGCCCAGAGACGGATTAAGAACTTGAGGGCAGCATCCCTTGTCTACCAACAAATAGTCAATGCGTGAGTGGGTTTTATGCACTGTGGAAAAGAAAGTATAATTCCGGGATTTAGGGTGCCACACATCTACCAGGCCATGATGCCGCAGGAAGCGGCGAAATACCTGACGATCCAAGCGTCTAGCCGGTGAGTTAGGGTGGGAGTTATCTAAGCGCGGGTCTACAGTCAGATTAAAGTCCCCGCCCATAATAATATGGCCCTCAGCCCACAAATCAATAAGCTGCGAGAGGCCTTCCAGGTAAGCACCCTGCCCCACATTAGGTGCATATGAACTAATGAGGGTAATACCTGTCCCCCCCAATGGCAATAACCAGTAATAAGTAACGACCTTCTGGATCCACCCTGCATAAGATTTCTTCATATATCAAATCCTTATGCATAAGAAGCCCACTCCTAAGTACTTCCGGGCCAAGGGCCTAGCAGCCCAGTATTGTCTAGGAAAACTAGGATGTTTAAGCAAGCGCTCATATCTCCGCTTTAAATGGGTTTCTTGAACCATGGCAATCATAGTGTGATGAAAATTCAAATCATCAAACAAAGCGTGCCTTTTAAAAGGTGAGTTCAGTCCCTTTACATTTAGGGACATAATGTTGAAGGCTGTCATGGCAGTAGAAAACCAGGCGCATGAAGCCCCTGAAGCGGCAACTGCTGTCCCATCCACTCTATAGTGCCAATGTGTCTATGTTTCTTCTTTGTTAGCCTAGTATCCCCCATATCTGGAAATCTAAAATAAATGCTACTCTCTAACTTCCCCCCCCCCCCCGCTTTCCCACCTCCCCCACAGCCTGTCCCCTATCCCGGGGCCATGCTGTCTGAATAAGGGAGGAGTCAGTCATTCCATCAAAGCCTACCCCCTGTGACATCTTAGAATCATGAAAGAACAGTTTCGAGCACAGTAGGCAACCCCATCTTAGAAACTAGAGAACTCAAAACATTTCTTCAAAACAGGAAAACAAACAGAGGTCATATTAAGGAACACAACCAACAGATAAGACTGTGATAGAACCTCAAAAGCAGAAGCCTGCGCCATTGACCCAGGTTTACTGCCCGGTTCAGAGCTGCCAGGCTACTGCGTTGCAGCAAAAGTAGTGATCCCTTGCCAGGTCTCCAAGTGTCTCACCCAGCCAGAGCTCAACGCTGCGGAGAGGAATCGGGCTGCCGTCGCAGTCTTTTATCTCCTCTGTTCACCCGTTGCCAGCGGGGTGGGCCCTCCTTCCGCCCTGGGGGCTTAGGAGGGACAGATAAACCCATAATCTCAGGGTACCCTGCTTCACGCAGTATAGTGGAGGCCTCCGCTGGCGTTTTCGCCCTGTATGGTTCTCCTTTCAAAGTAAAATTGAGCCCAAATGGGAATAACCAGCGGTACCGGATATCTTCTTTTCGGAGTAAATCTGTAACTGGCTTAAAGTCCCGCCGCTTCTTTATCGTGGTAGGTGAGAGGTCTAAGAAAATCATGACCTCGTGGCCCTCCCATTTCCAGCTGGTTTGTTGACGAGCTATAGTGGCAATTTTATCTTTAATAGCGTATTCGTGGTAGCAAGCTATGATATCTTTGGGCAGATTATTCACCCGGGGACCAAAGACTCTATGGGCCCGCGCTATTTTTACCTCCACCTCCTGCTCCTGGGTAGCTGTTCCCGCGCCTGCAGCAAGAAGCATGGCGCTGATCTTGGCCACAGTGCCCATACAATCGGTGTAATCAGGTCCCTCCGGTATGCCCCTGAAACGGAGGTTGTGGCGCCGGGACCTGTTTTCCAAGTCCTCCAATTTATCTTGCAGGCGGTCCACATCCTCCTGCATAGTCTGTAGCTTGCCTTGCTGTTCTGTCAGATCCACACTATTTGCCTCCGCTCTAGTTTCGACTTCAAAAAGGCGGCGGCCATGTTCTGCTAGGTCTCCTTTGAGCTCTTCAATGGAGGACATGATTACCTCGGTTTTCGCCGCGATTTCCGATTTAATTTCAGCGAACCAGCCCTTCATCTCCGCCTTAGTGGGGGATCACATTTTCTTCCGCTCGGACAGCCGTGTCCTCCGCGTCGGAAACCACTGTCTCGGATCCTGCACCCGCCATGTTGTCGCCTGGGGGCTCTTCTTCCAGCGGCAGTTTATTGTAGGAAAACTTTTTTAAATCTACAGTTTTCCGCCGATGAGACATCTGCCGGTGATCCCGAGGGTAAAAGGAGGCTGTGTGCCGCAAAACGCCAGTCGGGGTGCCCGATGTTAATCGGTATATCTGATGTCGAGCGAGAGCCTCAGGGTTAACCAGCCATTTGCTGGGGTGACGTCACTTCCTCCGCATATGGAAAATGCTTTAAAGCGGTTATACGGGGGCAACTGATTTCCTTGGCATCTTACAAAAAGAAGGAAAGTCTAAATTAAGTCTGACGACCTGAAAAAAGACAGTTTCTATCTTCTACCCACAAATCTACTCTTACTTCCCACAATTTACAAAAAGCTGAACGCAGCTAGGAGTGAGTTGTGTTCTTGAAACTGAGGCCACTGCCCACCAGTTGGAATTGACACATCAAGTGTATTTCGAAGGGGGTAATAAAGCAGGGAGATATGTTGCCTCTAGATTAAAATCAGTAATGACCCAGAACCATATTGCAAAAATTAAATCCGCAGATGGTAATATGGTCACAACCTCTTGACATTAGAGATTGCTTTTCTAAATTCTATTCCCAATTATACAGCTCAGATGCTGCAATCAGTGAAGCAGATATAGATATCCATTTATCCAAGGTAACTTTGCCTGCTCTCACCATGGAACAAATGGATGCACTTGGATAGGGAAATATCTACTGTTGAAATACTTTAAGTGATTTGATAGCTTGAAGTTGGTAAATCTCTGGGCCTAGATGGCTTCTCGGCTAGTTATTATAAATGCTATGCTCATGCCTTAGTCACTCGCTTATCAAAGATGTTTAATTATCTTAGGGAAGGGAGTTTGCTTATGGGGGAGAAATAATATGGCTGGTATGTCTGTCATAGCGAAACCTGGTAGAGATGACTCTGTGGGTCATATAGGCCCATCTCGCTCATTAATTTGGATTTAAAAATTCTAGCTAGAGTAATGGCTAAATATGGTTATCTCCTCTTTTATTCACACAGATCAGGTAGGATTTATTCCCTCCAGATTAGCAGCTGATAATGTTCGCACAATTATTGATCTTATTTGGTGGGTTCAAAAAGGAAAACATTCCCTGCATGTTGCTGTCAATGTAGAAAAGACAGAATTTTTGACCCAAATGCTTCCTTCTGCTGCTTTGTGCTTCCAGCTCAATTAGAAACAAGTCTGGGATCTGGTTTTTATTCAAAACGCTGGAGAGGATACAATTCGGTAGTGTTTCCTGGTATGGGTTTAGAAATTATATGAGACACTCATTTCATGTGTTAAGGTCAATGGTGGATATGGCGAGTATTTTCCCAGTAGGAAGAGGCACTAGACAGGGTTGCCCATTATCCCCCTTATTATTTGTGCTCACTCTTAGAAACTTTTGCAATCAGTGTTAGAGGGGCTATGGATATAGGAAAATTGGTACTCACCTAATTTTCATTCCTGCAGTACCACAGATTAGTCCAGACTGCTGGGTTTTGCCTCCCTTCCAGCAGATGGAGACAGAGAAAAACTGACATCACCTCCTCTTAAACCGGTGTGCCACCTGCAACTCTTCAGTATAAAATAATACCCAAGCAGAAATATGTAACAATTGATCAGGTATGTCAAGCAAAAGGTAAGGAAGAACTGACCAATTAAACTATATACATGTGAACTCTGCACAGGATAAGGAGAAACCTGTACCCCCCTTCGGTCTGTAAAGTAACCGGAAACAAAATACTCTGGCAACAGTTCGAGCGGACTCAAGAAAAACTGAACACCCTCAAGGGGTGAGCATCTGGATTGATCCGTGGTACTACAAGAACGAAATTTAGCAGGTAAGAACCAAATTTTCTTTCCCCTGTATGTACCTGGATCAGTCTGGACTGCTGGGACGTACCAAGCTTCCCTATCTTGAGAGCCCCGCTCGGATGACACTGCCCCCAAAGTTGATGACGTCTAAAGCCTGGATGTCCCAACGGTAATGCCTGGAAAAGTTATGCAGATACTTCCAGGTTGCCGCCCTGCAAATTTCTTGCGGCGAGACCAACTGGCATTCTGCCCAGGAAGCAGCCTGCGACCGAGTCGAATGCGCTTTCAAACCATCTGGCACATGCCAACTGCGACAAATGTAAACGGACACAATGGCCTCTTTCAAACAGCGGGCTAGACACACTTTGGATGCTTTTTGGACCTTCTTAGGGCCGCTCCACAAGACAAAAAGATGATCCAAGAGTCTAAAAGTGTTAGCGACTTCAAGAACGCAAAAGGACCCTCTTGACATCCAGATGCCTCAATTCCCAAGCATGAGGTGCCTCCATGCCGTCATTTGTAAAGGCCTGAAGTTCATACAACAAAACACCATAAACCACTTCTCAGACTGTCTATAACTATTCTCCAAATATCCCAACTCCCTTTCAGGACACAGTCTGTATATACAATAAAGTGCTTATCCAACCATGTCTTTTTATTCTTCATTGTTTGCACATAGCACTACTTCTATAATGTTTCTTTTAAACAAAACCACATTATTTTTAAACTTCACTCATTGCACTTTGTGTTCATTGCACTTTGTGTTACAGCGAGAAATTTATTATAAAACATTTAAACCTAAAAAAAGAGAACCCATCCCTCCCTTGAAATCCCTTATGTACTCTTTCACGCTCACCACAGTCTTATTCATACCAATCGCTCCATACCCACATACTTTCCTAAGACATCATCTCTAACATCCCCCTTATATTAAAACAGCAGAATTCTATATCTAGACCAGTGTTGCCACAAAATTTTTCAGTCTCAAAAAATCAAACACTTAGCACTCCAATGTCCCTTAGTATGCCTTTATCCTCTCTACAGAACTGACGGCAAGCCCTGCATTGACTGACTGACTGGACGTCTTCGCTACCGGACTTACCCCTGCTAACCGTAACTACGTTTGGCCTTTCCACACTCTCTCTCAGTCTTTGATAGCTTGCACCAAGATCTCTCACTGTGTTATTTGCTGCACCTTTCTCACTCTTATTTGCTGTACCATCTTGCACTCCATCATACGACTTAGCACCAGCCCACTAACCTATACCATTCTCTCCCCCTGTAGACCCCCCTCATCTCTCCCTCCCCTCCCCTCTGCCAACCCATCGCACCCTGCCACTGACACAAAGACCATCCATCCCCCCTCCCCTCCCACTGTCCATCCAGCCACTGTAACTACCACATCCGCTCTTCCTGAGACCTCCTCCACCAACACTTGCTTTCTGAAATGGCAACATACCCCATCCTCTTGCTAGACTAGCTCCCTTTCCTGCCCACTACCCCTCCCCCCTGCGCAAATCCCTAATCCCCATCCTCACCTCTCCCCTGATGCAACTCCTAGGCCTCACTACCCTCTCTATAATACTCTTTAATGCACAATCTCTCTCAAAAAAAAAAAAAAAAGACACCCATCCTCAACGACTTGCTAACAGACTGTAAACCTGACATCTGTGCTGTCACAGAGACGTGGTTCAAAGACAGTGATGCTGTTCTCATCAACCAACTCCCTACTTCCTCCTATGATATTTTCTCTTTACCCAGACCCAAAAAAAGAGGAGGCCTCCTCCTTGCAGCTAAGAAATACCTAAACCTCAAACCCATTCAGATCAACCGAACTCCAAATCTGCCTAGTATACTCCCCTCCTGCACTCCTCGATGCCAACCCCTCACCCCTGATTGAATTCATTGCCGACTGGATCAATGCTGATACCCCTTCCATTATCCTTGGAGACTTTAATCTCCATGTAGACTCCCTACCCCACTCTTCGTCTTGTGAAACCTTCATCAAATCCCTCCACGCTATAGGATTCCAACAAATTATTGCATCTCCCACCCACAAAGCAGGGCACACCCTGGATTTGATGTTCATTAATTCTGATGTCCTTGCTACCACCACCCCTACCTGCACTCCAGTTCCCTGGTCCGACCACTATCTAATAGAAGGCCTTCCCTCCATCAACGCCTCCTCCCCACGCAACACCGTCCAAAGCACTATTATATCCAGAAAATCCTGCCCCAGCGACGATCTAGCTGCTGCATTATCGACCGCCCTTCCCAACCTAGCCCGGTGGCAACGGCAGCAGGGAAGGAAGAGCAGCGGAAGAGACCGGGTGCACACGACACACCTGCCGGTGCTTGGCAACACACTGGTGTGTCTCGACACACCGGTTGAGAAGCGCTGATCTAGATAAGGGAATATTTGGATCAACAGTTGTCTGAGATGAGCCACCACCACTGCTAAACATTTCGTGAATACGCTTGGGGCAGAGAACAGGCCAAACTGCAGAGCTTTGTATTGGTAGTGCATGTTCTGAACTTGAAAACAAAGGTAGCGCCACGAAGATGGGTGCATGGGTATATGGGAGTACGCATCCTTCAGGTTGATTGGCTATGCCCTATCATTGGGCTGAAACAGCGGTAAGATGTTCTTGAGAGAGGTCATCTTTAACTTCTCTTTCTGGATATGTTTGTTGAGGTTTTGTAAATCCAGAATGGGGCAAAGACCCCCCCTGACTTCTTTGGGATGAGGAAGTATTGGGAACAGAATTCTTGATTTTGTTGTTGAAGAGGGATTGATTGAATTGATTTCGAATCAACAGATTCGTAACTTATGCGTTGAGGGATGATAAGCGGGAAGATATACTCTGAAGAGAAGGGATGTGGGGAAGGGATGGGAAGGTCAAGAAGTTCAGGTGATAACCTTCCTTGATTATGTTGAGCACCCATTGATCGGTGGTGATAGACTCCTAGTTGCTGTAAAAGTAGCACAGATGTCCTCCTATGAATGCGGGTCCTTCACGTGCGAGACTTCAGAACGGTCCTTCAAGCAGTTATCTTTTCTAAGATAGACTATTACAATTCTATTTTACTAGGTCTCCCTTCCGCTTCCATCAAACCCCTTCAGATGCTCCAGAACACAGCTGCGAGAATTCTGACCAACACCAGGAGAAGAGATCACATTTCCCCCACTCTCAAGAACCTGCACTGGTTGCCTATACACTTTAGAATCATCCACAAATCCATCACTATTATCCACAAGGCTATACATCATCAAGCAATGCTCGATTTACAAATACCACTCAGACAACACACATCCACTAGACCAGTGGTTCTCAACCTTTCTAATGCCGTGACCCCGCAATACAGTTCCTCATGTTGCGGTGACACCAAACCAAAAAATAATTTTGGTGGCTACTTCAAAACTGTAATTTTGCTACAGTTATGATTCGGAATGTAAATACCTGATATGCATTATGTATTCTCATTGCTACAAATCAAACATAATTATACATTGGGGAACAGTGTGAACTACATCTTATAGTGGTCTCTTATAGTATAAGACCGATGTAGTTCACATTTTTAAATGTATGGTGCTTTGTGTAAGTGTAAGCTGCTTTGTGTACTGTGTAATGATTACACACAAAGCACCTTACACTTACACAGTATTCTGTGTATGGTGTGTGTACTGTTTTTACATTATTAACCTTTTTTACACCAGCAGGCTGTCTCGCAGGCGCTCTTGGCTCTCCGCCTCTTGCCTCTCCGCCTCCTAGGCTTCTGTCCTCCGGCGCTTGCTGCGTCCGCCCACTGATGACGTCAGCAAGCGCCGGACACATGTAATGCGCTGCTATGGACTGTGGAGCGTTCCCCCCGCCCCTTAGGCCCCGGACGGATGATGCAATCACGTCTGCGCATGCGCGCAGGCATTCAGTTTGGAACGCGCATCCATAACGGCGTGCATTCCAGCTGAATAGCGCTGCTGCATACGGTAGCGCGACTTCTCAGCGGCTAAAGCCATCAGAAATATGTATTTTCCGATGGCTTTAGGTGACCCCGGTGTTTTGGTCATTCGACCCCCGCCGGGGTCGCGACCCACAGGTTGAGAACCGCTGCACTAGACCCATCAGAGAAGCCTAGAGAGGATCACTCCGCATTCCCCAAACCAAAACCACTCACTACCTAACTTTCAGAGACCGAGCCTTTTCCACTGCCGGTCCTTCATTATGGAATTCTATCCCTCCGGATCTGAGACAAGAACCATGCCTACCGACTTTTAGAAAAAGGCTTGACTTGGCTATTTAAACAAGCCTTCCCAGATCCGAACTAAATGATAGCAATTTCATAAGAGATAGCAAATTATACAAGAGACTTCACATTATACTGTAAATAATGTAAATAATATAATCCTTACTGCTCGGCTCTCTTATTCTAATTCTCTTCCCAGTTTAAGACCCTTGTTGTAATGTAACTTTTGATCTCATTGCACTTGTTTATGTTCCGTTTTTTGTTCTCACCCCTTGTTGCATGTAAACCGGCATGATGTGGTTTCTAATCATGAATGCCGGTATAGAAAAACGCTAAATAAATAAATAAATACATAAATAAATAAATTTGCGGCAAGGGCGTTTTATACCTGTATTCTAATAATGCTGTAATTTGCCTAGAGCATCATTTGTTAAGGTGGACTAACAATCCAAAATTCAATCAAATCTAAGCTTTTGCAGATATGTGCTTTAGAGGTTTGTGATGGAGAAAACAGAACATCAGAACGCTTACAGATAGGAGTAAAAAAAAAAAAGCCCCTAAATTGAGCGGCTCAGTGCAAGTTTACTTTATTTAATACTTGATAAAAATCACAAAACTTACAGAAGTAAATGAATGCGATGTGATGACCTAAAGAGTTAGTTGGCAGCTCTGTATTATGAACTGCTGCCTCTAACCCCAGAGCTAGTCTTGACTTTTCAAACACCCAGCTCTACGCACATTGATTAACTGAATACAATTCTACAAAACAGCAGCGCCACAATATTTAGAGTTCGAAAAACAGGACTATAGCTCAACATACCCTGGATAGTCTGGAGACAATTAACAGGTCTGAAATAAAAAGTAGAAAGACAAAAATAAAAACCCTCCTTACCTAGCCTTGGCATGACAGCCCCAAGAAATTGTTCGTCTTCCTGGAAGTGATTTTCTTGTAAGGACTCTAGCAGCTTTTGTAGGACATCCTGGGGAACTTTGCAGCCGGTGCCTTTTAACTCAGTGAAGCGGGTAAGGCGGAAGCTCTTGTCCAGTTCGTAACTTTCTGGATTAAAGGACTCTCGAACAGACATGGTTCATGAATAGCTTATTTCTTCTGTCAGTAAAGTGTGGCTGGGAATTCCTCTTTAGTTATCAACCTAGTAACAAAGGTAGTAACATTAATAAACGCCTTAAACCCACGGAACCATAGGTTTGTACATTTATACGTGCAATCATCTCCCCCCCCCCCCCCCCACCCCCAAAAAAAATAATTTAGTTTAAAACTGGATGTAGGATTTCTGGCAATAAAAAGTTGCATTCAGGTACATCTCAAGAATTGGAGTCTAGCGCTGTACTTCCTTTTAGAATCCGTGAAATGTCCAATCACAGGATTAAAAGCACAGATGTCTGACCCCTCTTTCTCAAGCAGCAGTTTTATCCAGACTGCTCCAAATATCCAGGTAGCTCTATTGCCTTATTTTCATTTTATTCTTAAGTCTCTTATTTGGTTTTTTGTCCCATTATATTTTTCTTACACTCTGCGCTTTGTGTGCCCCTGTCTATTAATTCTTCCAGTTTGGCCAAGGTACAAACAGTTTTGCGTTTACACTGCAGTTGGTGGCAAAGCAGTAATCCCCCACATTGCACAAGTTCTCAATCTAAGTCAAAGAACCAAGAAGGAACCATTGCCCTCAGCACTTGGTTCAGATCTTACATCCGATATCATCCAAAAAGAAGTGAGAACGCCATTCTTCAGTTGGGCATGATTATACATATTAATATGATGTCTCCCTGCATAAGATCCTGAGAAGGATCAGCACAGCATCTCCCAAATTTACTAATATTCTTAATGGTAGGACTGGTTAATTAGAAAGCATTCTCAAAAGCCTTGCACACCAATAGTACAACATGAATATAGTAAAAATCAAAGCAAGGAGACTTTACAAGTTAGTTTGCTCCAATTTCTGAATTATTACATTTTTTGCTGGTAAAACTTCTTTAAGAGGAGTGCATTTATGGAACTGAACTGGGCATTTCCATCTTCTGTAGCAGCGATAGGCAACTCTTGTCCTAGAGTGCCACCCACTGGTCTGGTTTTCAGGACATCCACAATGAATATGCATGAGATATATTTACATACACTGGAGGCAGTGCAAACAAATATACATCATGCATATCATTGTGGATATCGTGAAAACCAGACCTGTTTGTGGCACTCCATGACCAGAGTTGCCTACCCCTGTTGTGCAGAAAGGAGGTTGTTTACCTGGCTGACGATAGTCTTATTTTTAGCTCACAAGATCTTTAGAAAATAGCCTAACAAAGTTTTATCAAGAAGTATACACATTTCTCTTCAAGCTCATTACTACTACTCTCCCATTTTTATAAACAATAGTGTACAAACAGTAAATCAAACTAGCCTGAATCAATGCTCCCTGCAGAAGTATAATAACATAAGACTTGCCATACTGGGACAGACCAAGAGTCCATCAAGCCTAGTATCCTATTTCCAATTCCAACTGCAGCCAAGCCAAGTCACAAGTGCCTGGCAGGATCCCAAGGGGCAGAGAGATTCCAAGCTGCTTATCCCAGAAATAAGCAATGGATATCTGCAACTCCAAAGATCTATTAAGCCCAGCATCCTGTCTCCAACAACCTGGTTCACTTGAAAGTACCTGGGCAGATCCAGCCCTTGATGCCCATGCCCAGCAATAAGCAACAATTAACTCAACGCACAATTAAAATCTGGAATTTGTTGCCAGAGTGTAGATGGGTTTAGAAAAGGATTGGATAAGTTCTTGGAGGTGAAGTCCATTACCTGTTATTAATTAAGTTGACTTAGAAAATAGCCACTGCTATTACTAGCAACAGTAACATGGAATAGACTTAGTTTTTGGGTACTTGCCAGGTACTTATAGTCTGGATTGACCACTGTTGGAAACAGGATGCTGGGCTTGATGGACCCTTGGTCTGACCCAGTATGGCAATTTCTTATGTTCTTAAGTCTACCTAACTCCTAATAGTTTGTGGACTTCACTTCCAGAAACTTATCCAAACCCTTTTTAAAAACAGATATGGTAGATGCATGGACTACATTCTCTGGCAACAAATGCCACAGTTAATTGTGCATTAGGTTTAAAATACCCACTTTCTCCAAAGTGTTTTAACTTTACTACCAATTAGTTTCACGATATGTCTTTTAATCTTAATTCTATTTGAAAGGACAAATAACCATTCTCTATGTAGCTGTTCCACACCATTCATAATTTTATGAACCTTGATCCTATTTCTTCTCAGTTAATTTCTCCAAGCTATAGAACCCTAACCCATTTAGCTTATCATCATAAAGAAGCAGTTCCATTCCCTTTATAATTTCAGTTGCCAGTCTCTGTATCTTTTCTAGTTCTGCTGTATCTTTCCTGAAATGGGGCAATCAAAAATCCACAAAATACTGAAGGTGCAGTTGCACCAGAGATCTATAGAAAGGCATTAATAGCCTCAGCACTTCTTTCCACAGACCTGCACAAACAAACTAGGTCTTTGCTCAGAATTTATACAAACATCAAAGTGTGTGACCGCCTTAATAGAGAAGGCAATACTTCAAATCTCTGCGATTGCACTGCTGCACATGGTTTTATGGTCTCCAAAACTCTTCGGAAGTTGCAATACTTTTAATGAAACCAACACTCTAATCAAGCACGGTGCATGAGCTTTGGAGACCACTTTAGGTCCGTCCTTCAGGTTACAGGTACTATCCACAAAATGAATACTGCAAAGTGTAACTCTAATTTACATGAACCTAGTCCCTGAAAAAAAGTGTCATGTTTAATACAAGTCTCCGACTTTGGTAAGCAGAACTTGATGTGTGGTTTGGGGGGGGGATGTACCTTCAGTATTGGGGACCGGCCCACATATTGACCCGCAAAGCACAGATAGGGCACCCCCAAAAGAGAGCCTGCCAGGGTGAAGGGAGCACAGGGAGGTGCTGTGAGAAAGCAGATCGCCTGCCTGGGTGAAGGCAGAGGGGCTGGGACACGAGAGAGAGGAGAGTGCAAGTCCCAGGACAAACTTACAGTCCTGAGAAGCGAAGCAAAGCGACACCTTCCGACTCGGTTAGGACAGCCGCATGAGGGTAACTTTAGGGAGGTCTGCAGCTGCATGAATTTACGAGACCGAGTCGGGCCGTGCCGTGCCCAGAACACCCCGCACCGCTCAATGGCGAGGGACCGGAGAAATGTGGGCTGGCAGGTTAGCCCTGGCGCCTGCGAGGACGGGGGGGAGGGGGGGATCCGGGATACCTTAAATTCACGTCATTGCCTTTAAATGGAACCGGGCCTGCTCTCGCCCAGCCTTCGCCGCTTCGTGCGGGGGGGGGGAGCCGCCGCCAACATCGCGCCCGCGGCGCTGAGCGCGGGAATACGACGGGGAGGGGGGCGGCGCCCGTACCGCGCGCTACTGGAAGGAAGCGGAGGTTTAAAGCCTTTAGCGCCGCTGCACCTCCTCCAAGGGAAGGGGGGGGGTGAAGCGGGGCTCCCCCCACCTCCTCCTTCCCCGCCACACAGAGGGGGAGGAAAAAAAATTAAATATGTCGGCGGTTGTAAAGCTTAACCCCTGCGCTGCCTCCGCCGGCGGCGGCTCCCGCCTCCTCGGCGCCCTTAAAGCGGCCCAGGCCCGCGCCCCGCCACCAGCTCCCACCGCCCTCTTCCCCGCAGCGTTACGCTTCTCGTCCCCCCTCGGTGTCCCTTTAAGGCCGCCCCCTCCCCCCTCGGTGTCCCGGCTCTCACCGGCGCGCGCTGCTCTCGGCCTCCCCCCCGGAGAACGGGACTCCCAGCATGCACCGCGCCCAGGCTCCCTTCAGCGCCGCCTGAGTGGGGAAGAAAAAAACCCGCGCGGCGGCCCGGGGTCGGGGGGCAAAAACAAAAAAAACAAAAACGAGACGGAGTGTGCGCGCGCCCCACCGGGGGTGGGGGGGGGAGGGAACCGGACCTTGGCTTGCTCAGGACCCCATAGCTGTACTTTATAATCGAACAGAGTGC
Organism: Rhinatrema bivittatum; assembly: GCF_901001135.1. Taxonomy (NCBI): domain Eukaryota; kingdom Metazoa; phylum Chordata; class Amphibia; order Gymnophiona; family Rhinatrematidae; genus Rhinatrema; species Rhinatrema bivittatum. Next base: position 10,194,580 of record NC_042623.1, on the reverse strand, counting down.
TGAGAACTAGTAGGGGGGGGGAGGGGGTTGTGCGAGAGGGGTCCTTCCTGCCACAGGAGCAGGGAGAGCGGGCGGGCGCGGGGTCCTTTAAATGCTGACGGGCCGCTACCTCCCTTTAAGAGGCGCTTGCGGCTCTCCCACACGTGCGCAGAAGTGCTCGCGCGCCTCTCACAGCTCGGAGGTGCCGTCTGGCTGAAAGCGCGCGCAGGGCTCTCTCTCTCTCTCTCTGCAGTGTAACCGGTAGCAGCGGTTTGCTCACAGATCCGAACTGCAGTTACCCCCTTCCAGGGTTTCTGACAGCCCTAGGCCCTGCATTGTGGGAATCAGGGACTGCAACTACCACACTGCACTGGGACATAAAGTCAAAGCCAGGACTGCTTTGGAAGTAACAGTAATAACGGCAGGAAAAGACCAAATGGCCCATCCAGTCTGCCCAGCAAATTTCCCATGGTAGTAACTGCAGCTCCCTGCAGGTTACCCCATGGCGTCTGTTAAAGGCAGTAACTGCTGCTTAGTGCAAGTTACCCCCATGTTTCTGTTAAGGGCAGTAACTGCCGCTCCGTGCAAGTTACCCCCATGTTTCTGTTAAGGGTAGTAACTGCCGCTCCATGCAGGTTACCCCCATGTTTCTGTTAAGGGCAGTAACTGCCGCTCCGTGCAAGTTACCCCCATGGTTCTGTTAAGGGTAGTAACTGCCGCTCCATGCAGGTTACCCCCAGGCCTCACCTGGAGTACTGTGTTCAGTTCTGGAGACCGTATCTACAAAGAGACAAGGACAAGATGGAAGCGGTACAGAGAAGGGCGACCAGGAAGGTGGAGGGTCTTCATCGGATGACATACGAGGAGAGATTGAAGAATCTAAATATGTACACCCTGGAGGAAAGGAGGAGCAGGGGTGATATGATTCAGACTTTCAGATACTTGAAAAACTTTAATGATCCAAAGACAATGACAAACCTTTTCCGTCGGAAAAAAATCAGCAGAACCAGGGGTCACGAGCTGAGGCTCCAGGGGGGGAGACTAAGAACCAATGTCAGGAAGTATTTCTTCACGGAAAGGGTGGTGGATGCCTGGAATGCCCTTCCAGGAGGAAGTGGTGAAGTCTAAAACTGTGAATGACTTCAAAGGGCATGGGATAAACACTGTGGATCTATCAAGTCTAGAGGGCGTGAATAAAGAGGAGGCATTCAAACACTGCACGGAGCGGCAGTAGCCACAGAGGCATTCACGGAGCGGGATGCCAGTGGCCAGTAGTTGGTGTTCCACCTTCACGGAGTGGAAGGATGGAGGGCTGCTATCTGAAAAAAATAAAAACAGGGGTGGGTAAGAGTATGGGGTAAGGGTGTGGCCTGCTTGTTGCAGCGGTTGCTACCCCTAATTGAGCTGGACGTTCACTTGAATGCAGATACGGCGCTGCTCTCTAAATTGGTGGTGGGGTGGAGGGGAATTAGGGCTGGAGGGTACTGGAAGCCAATAGTAACAGGTGGGAGAGAAAAAAAAGGGGAAAAAAATGGATAAAGTGCGTAGCTTGCTGGGCAGAATAGATAGGCCGTTTGGTCTTCTTCTGCCGTCATTTCTATGTTTCTATGTTCTATGTTTCTATGTTTCTGTTAAGGGTAGTAACTGCTGCTCCGTGCAGGTTACCTGTTCCTCTCAGCCTTTTCGCTCTCTCTCAGTTCCTTCATGCCTCCCCCCATTACATAGTGGTCTACGCATTGTTAATCCCATAGTTAACTATACTGTTCGAAGTATTTTCTTTTCATTATCCAACTGTTGATATGTAAACCGATTGATGTGAAAATGAACGTCGGTATATAAGAAACTTTAAATAAATAAATATATGTTTGTTTATATCCACCTCTCCTGCCTTCTTTTATCAAGATGGTCAGGAATTGGCAGGGCCATGAGCTTCCTCTGCTGTGGTTGAAGTTTGATGTCCTATGGCAAGCTTTTTGCACAAAGAATTCCATCAGAGGATGAAACATTTGCAGAGCCTGAGAGGGATACTATCTGTTGCCATCTTAAAGCTGACAGTGCCAAATTTGCTATAGGTATGATCAACAAAAGCACTGGTCAGGAAGTGGGCTCTGTTTTACACGACACCAGCCTTGGCAAAGGCAGCAATGCTATAATGTGGGTGGTGGAGACCAGTGAGCAGGGTAAAGCCCGGGAAGTTCAGGCTTCTAAAGAAGCAATCTCCCTCTTTGACTGGTTTGAGTAATTATAGACCTATTTCTTCACTGCCTTTTGTTTCCAAAATCATTGAGAATGCTGATCTACATCAACTGACAGAATATATAGAAGAAAAAGAGATTTTAGATCCTTCCCAATTTGGCTTCAAACGGTCAATGAGCACTGAACGTCTTCTTCTATTCTTGATTGACACTTTTAGATGAGGCTTGGACAGTGGGTACTAAGTCCTGCTTGTCTCTGATAATTCAGCTGCATTCAGCCCAGCTGACCATGCCCTTCTCCAGTACTGTCTGCAGGAAATGTGCTTGACTGGATCACAGTGTATTTCACAATCGTTCCCAAAAGAAAAACTCGGGTAGGACCAGTCGCAATGGTCCATTATAAAATCAGGAGTACCTCAGGGCTCTGCCTTTATCAGCAGTTTTATTTAATATAAAAAGTATGCTGATCAACTCCAGTTCTTCATTCGGTTGTGCCCTTCTTGGAGTCGAACACTAGAACGTTTGCATATCTGTATGTCTTCAATCAAGCAATGGTTACATTATAACATATTGACAATTAATACGTCAAAAACTGAATTTGTGTTGATCCAAAGACCATATTCTGTGTTTCACTGTGATACTATTTTGTTCGAAAATTTGACTTTTTCAATTAAAGACCCTATCAAAAGTCTTGGGGTTTGGATCGACTCCCATCTTTCTTTCTGTACGCAAATTAAAGCTGCAATTAAATCCGGATTCCCTGTACGTACCAGGATCAGTCCAGGACACCTGGGTTGTGACTCCGCACCAGTAGATGGAGACAGACTAAAACTTGTGGGCGGAGCCATATAAGCCCCTGTGCCAGTCACAGCCCCTCAGTCTTACTCTGTCTCCAGTAGATGGTGCAGGTCTAGTCACAGCCCTGCCTGACCTGATTCTGGTGTTGGTGTTAGTTAGGTTTGAATTTTTTGGGCTAGGTTTTTTGTTAGGCATAGTTGTTTATATACCAAATTGGGGTTTTCTTTTAATCCCTTAGTCTCGGGTGCCCTGCCTCCCAGGGGGATTGAGAGGTCCTGAGGGGACTACCCTCCCCCGGTTGAGGCCGCTGCCAGGGTCGAGGACCCGGCTGGTCTAGTGGCAGCGTCAGGGGTGACACCGGGGAGCCCGGTTCACTCACCCCTGCAGGACTAGGGCTCCAGGACCCGGGACAGCGGCGTCAGCGTTTAAAAAAAAAAAAAAAAGAGTTTTCTGTTTTTATTTTGTTGCGGCCGGCTCTCCGTTCCTTCGGCGTCGCTGCTCCATCGTTTTCGCGCAGGGGGGCGCCGCAGGCAAGAGGGGAGGTCGCCGAATTAGTTTTTCTTTAATTTTGACGCGCCTCAGTTTTTTACTTCCCGCGGTCGCCGGCTTGCCGCGCGGTTCTTCAGGCAAGGCCTGCGGGTCGGCGCGCGCGCGCGTTTGTCCAGGGAGGGCCTCTGCTCGGCCTGCATCCAGGACGGTGAAGCAACGTCCGGGGCATCGCAGGGGGCTCGGGCCTGGATTGCGCGTTCGCCGCCGCGAGGGGTAGGCCCAGTAAACAGGCCTCAGGACATTTTCCCGCTCAGCGCGGGAGCGGCGGCCATTTTGGCCACCGGCAAGGAATTCTCGCGGACCGCGGCAGGCGATTCAGCTCTCCCTCCCGCGTTATCCCCGCAGCGGGGCGCGGCGGGAGGGGGCGCCGAGGAGGGGCTTCGGCCCCGGGGGGATTCCGACGCCGATTCTATATCCGGGTCGTTTTTTTCTGAGGATTTCGCGGGCTTGCTGCGCAAGGTACTTAAGTACAAGCGCAGCAAGCGCTCCCGAGGGGGGGGCTCTGGGGAGGGCTCCAACCAGGCCCCACCGAGTAAGCGCAAGGCAAAAAAAAAAAAAAAAAAGACCGCGATGCTTGCTCAGGAGCCAGCGCGAGGGAAACGGCTTCCCCGGAGCGTACCTCAGGAGTCAGTTCCAGACGATTCCTCCACGGCGGATACTGATGGTCTCGAGGAGCCCCCGAGGGGGGCTGAGGAGACGGGGACGGATGGCTCCGCCCAGCCCGGCGCGGGAACAGGTACACAGGCAGCGGACGGGGATGACCCCAAGGTAGTCCGTCTGTTCCGCAGAGAGGAACTGTCGCCATTCATCCCGGCCATTCTCCAGGACCTGGGGATAGAGGCTTCACCAGTGGTGGTCCGCCAGGAGGCCAATATGGATCCAGTGCGACTGGGATACCCCGGAATTAGGGTTGAAAGTCAGCAAGGCCATGGATAAGCTCTACCCGCTCCCGGAGGAGGCGCTGGAGCTTCTGCAACTTCCAAAGGTGGATTCAGCGGTCTCCGCGGTGACGAAGAGGCCCACTATCCCGGTCACGGGGGCGACGGCCCTTCGGGATATACAAGACAGGAAGCTCGTAGTGCATCTCAAGAAGATTTTTGAGGTATCCGCCCTAGGGGTACGGGCAGCAATCTGCACTAACTTCGCCATGCGCGCTAGTTTACGCTGGGCCCAGGTCCTTCAGGCGAATGCAGGCCTGTTGGCGGAGGAGGCGTCTCAGGCTGATAGATTGGAGACGGGAATAGCTTAGGTAGCTGACGCCCTCCACAACCTGCTGCGCACCTCTGCTAGGTCCATAGTAGCCGCAGTTTCGGCGCGCCGTCTCCTGTGGCTACGCAACTGGGCAGCGGATGGCTCTTCCAAAGCCCACCTGGGTTCGTTACCTTTCAAGGAGTTGGATGATTTGATGGTTTCTCTGGGAGAGAACAGGGCATTCAAGCTGCCCGAGGATAGGGCCAGAGCGCGGCCCTCCTTTCCGGCCAGGGCCCGGTTCCGGGGGCCCAGGAAATCGCGCCCTCAAAGATCCGCCGGCTCTTCGTATAGACCATCTTCTTCCCGGAACACTCAATGGCAGCAGTCCTTTCATGGGAAACGTTACGGGGAGCAAGGCGGGGCCCCGTCGGGTGCGGGGTCCAAGCCCTCGCAATGAACTCCGGCCGGTCCACCTCTCGTCGCGCCTGCGGCACGCCGTTCCAAATGTAGGGGCGCAGTTAACTTTATATTTCGAGGAGTGGACCAGGGTGACGTCGGGCCAGTGGGTCCTCGACGTGATAAGACACGGCTAAGAGTTAGATTTTGCTCGCATCCCAGCGGACGAGTTCCTGGTCTCGCCCTGCAAGGCCCCAGGAAGAGGGCAGCGATGTTGGACACCTTCCGTCGGCTGGAAAGCTTGGGGGCCATATCCCCCGTCCCTGCCGATCGGCGCGGCTCGGGCCGTTACTCCATTTACTTCGTAGTTCCCCAGAAGGACGGCACTTCAAGGCCAATTCTGGACCTCAAAGGGGTAAACAGATGTCTTTGCGTTCCCCACTTCGAAATGGAAACGATTCGGTCAGTTATTGCTTCGGTGCGTCCGGGAGAATTTCTGGCTCCTCTGGATCTCACGGAGGCGTACCTTCACGTGGGCATTCAGCCATCATGCCAGCAGTTTCTGAGGTTCTGCGTTCTGGGGAGGCACTACCAATTTCGGGCGCTTCCTTTTTGTTTTTGCAACGGCGCCTCGGACATTCACGAAAGTGATGGTGGTAGTGGTGGCGCAGCTGCGACGGGAAGGTCTTCTGGTTCATCCTTACCTAGACGATTGGCTGATTCGGGCGAAGTCAGAGAGTCAGTGTCGACGGGCGGTGGACAGGGTCCTCCAGCTCGTGCAGTCCCTAGGCTGGGTGGTCAATTACAACAAAAGTTATTTGGCTCCCACTCAGTCCTTGGAATTTCTGGGGGCCTTATTCGACACGAAACGGGGCAGGGTAAGCCTCTCTCAAGATCGGATATGCAAACTGCAATCTCAGGTGCGGCATCTGTTGTCTCTTCGCCGTCCACGAGTCTGCGATTACCTGACGGCGCTGGGGTCTATGGCTTCAACGCTCGCGTTGGTACCCTGGGCGTTCGCTCACTTGCGGCCATTGCAGTCTTCTTTGCTGTCCCGTTGGACACCAGTTTCGGAGGATTTCTACCTACCGCTCCCGCTTGTGGGTCCGGCGAGATCCAGTCTTCTTTGGTGGCTGGATCCAAGTCATCTGTCCTGTGGCGTATCCCTTCTCGTTCCCGACTGGACGGTGGTGGCCACGGATGCAAGTCTCTCCGGCTGGGGAGCAGTTTGCCTAGGGAAGTCGGTGCAAGGTCGTTGGTCAGCGTCACAAGCTCAATGGTCCATCAACCGCCTCGAGACCAGAGCGGTCTGTCTGGCTCTCCAAGCCTTCCTCCCCTTGGTGCGGGGACAGGCGGTCCGAGTACTGTCAGACAACGCAACCACCGGGGCCTACATCAATCGTCAAGGAGGGACGAGAAGTCCACTGGTGGCGGAAGAGGTGAGAATTTTGATGGCCTGGTCGGAACAACATCTCAGCAGCATAGCAGCGTCTCACATTGCCGGGGTCGACAACGTGCAGGCGGATTTTCTCAGCAGGCATCGTCTAGATCCCGGAGAGTGGGAACTGGCGGACGAGGCGTTTCTTCTCCTCTGCAGGACGTGGGGAGTTCCCCACTTGGATCTGATGGCCACGTGGCACAACGCGAAGGCTCTGCGTTTTTTACAGTCGGCGTCGAGAGCGGGGAGCAGAGGGCTTCGATGCGCTGGTGCTCCCTTGGCCGACGGATGTTCTGCTGTACGTGTTTCCCCCGTGGCCACTGATCGGCAAGATCCTGCGGCGCGTAGAATTGTACCCATCCAACGTGATCATGGTGGCACCGGAGTGGCCACGCCGTCCATGGTTCGCAGACCTCATTCGGTTGTCGGTGGAGGCTCCCCTTCGTCTCCGCGGCTTCGCGGGGCTGCTTCATCAGGGCCCCGTCTGTTTGAAGGATGCGGATCACTTTTGTCTCGCGGCATGCTTTTTGAGAGGAATCGGTTAAAGAGCAAAGTTTACTCGGACGCGGTTATTGCTACGCTACTGAGGTCCCGGAAGCAGTCTCCGTCCCTGGCTTATGTCAGGGTCTGGGTAGTTTTTGAGGATTGGTGTATGAAGCGAGGTTTGGATCCCACCGCCGCTGCGGTCTCTGATATTCTGGCTTTCCTCCAGGTGGGACTGGCCAGAGGCATGGCGTGCAGTTCCCTACGGGTCCAAGTGGCGGCACTTGGTTGTTTGCGGGGGAAGGTCGGGGGTCCCCTCTGGCTCGTCACCCGGATATAGCCCATTTCCTGAAGGGGGCTAGGCATCTCCGTCCTCCCTTGCGTCCTTCCTGTCCGGCTTGGAATCTTAATTGGGTTCTTTTGCCTTATGTTCGGCACCGTTTGAGCCTTTTGCAGCGCTCTACTGTCAAGGGTCTCACGTTGAAGACCGTGTTTCTGGTGGCGATTTCTTCGGCACGCCGTATCTCGGAATTGCAGGCGTGGTCATGTAGGGAGCCGTCCTTGCGACTCTCCGACACAGGCGTTTTCCTTGCGCACTGTCCCTTCTTTCTTCCGAAGGTCGTCTCGGCTTTTCATTTGAATCAATCCGTTGAACTTCCCGCTTTCGCGGTTGGGGAGTCGTCGGATCCGAAGACGAGAGACTTACGAAAGCTGGAGGTGAGGAGGTCCCTCCTTCGCTATCTGGAGGTCACTAATCCTTTTCGGATAACGGATCATCTGTTTGTCCTCTTTTCTGGTCCCAAGAAAGGGGCTGCAGCGTCTCGCACGACGTTCGCCCGTTGGCTCTAAGAGGCTATAGGCTCAGCGTACTTTGTACGGGGAAAGACTCCGGTGGGTCTTCGGGCTCATTCGACAAGGTCTCACGCTGCGTCCTGGGCGGAGTCTTCTCACGTGTCGCCCCAAGAGATTTGTAGGGCGGCTGCCTGGCAGTCGTTGCATACCTTCGTCAGACATTACCGTCTGGATGTTCAAGCCGCTGAGGTCGGAGGGTTTGGAGAGAGGGTACTCCGAGCAGGACTCTCTGCTTCCCACCCTCGGTAAGTTGGCTCTGGTACATCCCAGGTGTCCTGGACTGATCCTGGTACGTACAGGGAAAGGAAAATTAGTTTCTTACCTGATAATTTTCGTTCCTGTAGTACCAAGGATCAGTCCAGGATCCCGCCCGCTGACGGAGAGTCCGCTCATCGTTGTTTCCTTGCGCTCACCGCTTGTTCGCTCTCCCAGTTGGGGAGTCCGGTTCCCGCAGGGGTTGGAATTGTTTCCGATTAAATGGCAAGTTTTGTTGGTTAGCTATGGTTGCCCCTTTGGGTTTCTACTTTGACATTACGTATGACTGAGGGGCTGTGACTGGCACAGGGGCTTATATGGCTCCGCCCACAAGTTTTAGTCTGTCTCCATCTACTGGTGCGGAGTCACAACCCAGGTGTCCTGGACTGATCCTTGGTACTACAGGAACGAAAATTATCAGGTAAGAAACTAATTTTCCTTTCTACAAGTTGTGTGTTCTTGCAGGCTCAAGACACTTACTGCACCACCGTGATTTTCACACAGTAGTCCAAACTTCCGTCTTCCCGCTGTTAGATTATTACAATTCTCTTTATTTGTGTCTTGCGTTGCTTTCTTTGCATCCTTTGCAACTTCTCTTAAACTCTACTGCATGTCTTCTTTCTGGAGTCAAACATTATTATGAACACATTACTCCTATACTTGTTGATTTGCATTGGCTTCTGATACAGCAGAGAGTTGTCTATAAAATTGGGATGACTGTATTTAAACTGATTAACTCCCATGGGCTAATGCTTGCTTAAGAAATGTAGCAACCTTTTCGTCAGTTAAGATCCTCAGAGTGGGCTATTTGATGTGCCCTCAGTCAGAGCCGCTCGCCTCACAGCGACAAGAGAATCCGCTTTTTCTGTAGCAGCACCTTCTCTCTGGAATACTCCACCAAAAGAGCTTAGAATGAGTGACTGTTTAAAGAAGTTCAGATTTTTTTTTCTGAAAACTTTTCTGCTAAAACAGGCTTTTGGGTGGGGGCACTTGCAGTGTTGCTGTAAGTCAGCAATTCTTGCGCCCCTCGTATGGTTTCAATGAACTATGCTTCCAGAAACTGTGACTCTACTGATTGTCAAACTTTTTGTTGATTATATATTGTTTCTAGTTTTTTTGTATTTGTTTTCTTACGTGAATGTTTTATTTTGTACATCCCTTAGCCCTTAAATGTTTAGTGATAAATACATTTTAATAAATTTATTTTATTTATTTATTATTTAAAGTCTCTTTTATACCGATAGCCGTTCGCACATCGTATCGGTTCACAAAAAACAGAAACTATTGGGCAGAGCCCTTACATATAACAGAGCATTATAAGGCAGCCTCAGCTGCCCAACATAACAGAGTAAATACAAATTAACAGATCCATTAACAATTAACAGAAAGAAATACAATTCGCAAGGAGGGTGGAAAAAGCTGGAAGGCAGCGTAAAATCAGTGAAACAATAACTAGATACAAGAAACTATATACATAAAGTACAAGAATCAGCAGTCGAAAAGCAATTTTTAGTCATTCTTAGTCTTAGATCGGAGAATAATTTACGGAGGACTTTAAGTGATGGGCAGTGACATGGGGTAGGCTTGCTGGAAAAGCCAGGTTTTCAGTTTTTTTTTAAACTTGGGTGTGTGGGTTTCCATGCGTAAATCATGAGGCAGGGAGTTCCATAAGGTGGGGCCGGCGAGGGAAAAAGCTCTGCTTATAGTGGAGGAGAGTTTGAAAGATTTGATGGAATGGGGGCGTAGGGTTCCTTGGAGGGCTGGGCGGGTGGGTCTATTGGAGGTACGCGGGAGGAGAGGGGGGTTGATCCAATTGAGGTTTGAGTTTAAGAGACTTTTGTGGATGAGGGAGAGTGCTTTATAGAGTATGCGTGAGTGTATTGGGAGCCAATGTAGTTCGATAAGGGTGGGAGTGATATGGTCTCTTTTTTTGGAGTTTGACAGAATACGAGCGGCGGCGTTTTGTAAAAGCTGTAACGGCTTAGTGTGTGTTACGGGGATGCCAAGAAGGAGTGCGTTACAGTAGTCTATTTTAGACAAAATAATAGACTGGAGTACTGTACGGAAATCAGAGAAGTGTAGCAGTGGTCTGAGTTTTTTGATCGTTTGTAAATGAAATGAAAATTCCCTGTACTTACCCGGATCAGTCCAGACCATGGGTTGAGCCTCCTTTCCAGCAGGTGGAGACAGAGAAAAACTGAAAGGGTGTCCTATATCAGGACGGAGCCTACCCTGCAGCCCTTCAGTATTTGTCTGTCTCCAGCAGATGCCAGGCAGCTCACCCTGCGGTTCCCTGTTAGCTTGCCCTTACCCTTCGGGGTCCTTTCCTGCTTCTTTTTTGTTGGGGGGCAAGCTCAAGAAAGTATTATCTAGAGTTAATTCTCTGTAAAAAAAAAAAAAAAGTTTAATTTGTGACTTTTCTTTATTCTGTGTCAGGGAGACAGTACTGTCTCCCTCGCTCTTGGGGGGCCTAGGGGGGCTTGCCCCTTGACTTGTTCAGCCTAGGCTCCCTCCCCAGTGACCTTTTTATTGTGGTGCCAGTCACTCCCCCTGTGCCTTCTGCCTTGCCCCGAGATGACTATTCCTCAGGTGCTCTGACAGGGATGATTCATTCCCCTGCTTGCTGGAAAAAAAAAAATAATAATATCAAAAGCAGAAGATATTTATCTTTGGTGTTTTTGAAGGCCCCAGAGAGGCCGAGATACTTTTTGTAAATTTGTGTCTGCCTCAGCATCGGGAGAGTGCAGGGTTCGATCTCCTGCACTTCTCCCCGGGGGATCCCTGCTCAGTTGTTTTTGCTCTTTCGCGGCTGCTATTCCTGCCTCATTGCCGCGTTCTCACATGTGCCTAACCTGTGGAGAGCCGGCCTCTCGGCTCTCCCGCCATGGACTCTGTTCCGGCTGCCTGCCAGGTGGGGAGGGCCCCTCCTTGGCAGCGCTGAAGAATTCAGCCTGGGGACGCGCTCCCCGACGCATGGCCAGGCCGTTCCCGACCCGGCAAACCGCAGGAACGGCGGCCATCTTAGGTTTTTCTGATAATGCCGATGCAGGGCTTCAGGAGGCAGAGGAGCTGGATTCTCAAGTTCTACTCCCTGATTTAAGCCGGTATGCTCTCAGGGTGATGTCCCAGACCCCCTCACTCCTCCTTCACCCCCCCCCCCCCGGGAAAATCATCTCGGGCCCGTTTTTCATCGGAATTTGTGCTTCTAATGCACAAATCATATTTGGCCAGTCTGCAGAAGGATGAGGAACCCCCCCCCCGGGTCCCCCCCCAAAGCTCCCTCGGGTTCTCGCTCCGCTCCCCCCCCATGGTGCTGGATGCACAAGGCTCTGTCTGGGTGCAGGTGGTCCCGGGGGTTCCCCCTCCCCGGAACCACCACAGCCTCTTGCGGATCCTCCCCAGGATCCGGATGAGGAGTTTTCTTCAGCCCCCCCCCCCACTTGAGGGGGATGACCTCCGAGTACTTTGTCTGTTCCAGCGGGAAGAGCTAGAGCCACTCATCCTCTTTATTTTACAAGAATTGGGGATCGATGCCCCTCCGGAGAATACGGTGACAGCAGCAATGCCGGCAAACGCGGACCCAGTCCTGGCGGAACTTAGGGCACTTCCACGCACTTTTCCCTTCCATCCCATGCCTAAGTTGCTTCTGCTACGGGAATGGGAAGCTCCAGAGACGGGTCTCCGAGTCGGTAGAGCTATGGACAAGCTCTCTCCGCTCCCCGAAGATTGCCTGGACATGCTGAAGATTCCCAAGGTGGATTCTTCCGTTTTTGTGGTTACCAAGCATACCACGATCCCAGTGGTGGGCGCCACTGCTCTGAAGGATGTTCAAGACTGCAAACTTGAATTTTTTTCTTAAGCGGATTTTTGAGGTCTTAACCTTAGGAGTCCGGGCGATGATCTGCAGCAGTCTCATGCAGCAGGCAAGTCTTAGGTAGGTACAGCAATTACTCAGCACCCAGGACCTTCCGTCTGCAGAGGCAGAGCAAGCGGAACATTTAGAAGGCGCCACTGCATACGGCGCGGATGCCATCTATGACTTGCTCCAAGTCCAGGCCAAGGCGATGGTTTCTGCAGTGTCCGCCAGACGCCTCCTCTGGCTGCGTAACCGGTCCGCGGACTCTTCTTCTAAGGCTCAACTGGGCATACTCCCCTTTAAGGGCAAGTTGCTTTTTGGAGAGGACCTAGAACAGCTTATTAAATCCTTGGGTGAAAACAATGTTCATAAACTGTCAGAGGACCGCTCTAAACAGTCTAAGTCTTTTTTTCCGACTCATACCCGCTTCCGGGACCAACGCCGGTACAACAACAGGGCGCGAGGTTCTTTCCCACGAGAAGCCACCTCCAGGTTGCAGTCCTGGTCTCATTCCTTTCGGGGCCATCGTGCCTTCCGAGATGGTAATCAACAACATATGGCCACCAAGTCCTCTGCCCAATGAGATCTGGCCAGTCCACTCCTATATATGAAACTTAGGTGGGTGTCTCTCTCTGTTCTGTGAGGAATGGGCCAAAATCACATCGGAGCAGTGGGTTCTTGAGGTGATAGAAAACTGCTATGCGTTAGAATTTGCCCGGGACCTACCGTTTCTATCTCGTTTCTCCTTGCGGTCAACTAAAGAGGCCTGCTGTCTGTCAGACCCTCGCCAGTGGAGGAACAAGGCACCGGCCAGTATTCCATTTACTTCATTGTACCCAAAAAGGACAATTCCTTTCGTCCAATCTTGGACCTCAAGAGGGTCAACCGTGCCCTCAGAGTGTCCCATTTCTGAATGGAGACCCTGAGGACAGTGATAGCGGCAGTTCATCCAGGCGAATATCTGGCCTCCCTCGACCTGACGGAGGTTTATCTCCACAAACCAATCCAACGTGAGCACCAGAAATATCTCCGTTTCAACATCCTGGATCAACACTTCCAGTTTCGAGCTCTGCCCTTCGGCCTCACCACCGCTCCCCGCACTTTTACCAAGGTGATGATAGTAGTGGCGACCGCACTTTGCCAAGAAGGAATCCTGGTCCACCCTTATCTAGACGATTGGCTCGTGCGGGCCAAGTCACTGGCTCTCTGCAGACTAGCAGTCGACAGGGTCCTGGCTCTTCTCACCTCACTCTGCTCTTGAGGAAGTTGATTATCCAGCCATCTCCAGCCCTCCCAGGTCCTGGAATTTCTGGGCGCTTGCTTCGATACCCGAGTCGGAAAGGTTTTTCTCCCGGACGCTCAGACGCTCAAGCTCATCGATCAAGTGCACAGCTTTCTTTCGCTTCCACTTCCCACGGCGTGGGATTACCTATAGGTTCTGGGAACCATGGCCTCCACTATCGAGCTGGTCCCTTGGGCATTTGCACATATGCGACCATTACAGAAAGCGTTGTTATCCCGCTGGAAGCCAATGTCCGAACAGTTCCAGACGACTCTACCATTGCAGACATACAATGGTGGCTGTCGCTGGCGCATCTCTTGAAGGGGATGCCTTTACTGACTCTGCAGTGGATCATAGTCATGACAGATGCCAGCCTCTCCGGGTGGGAAGAGGTCTGTCAATCCCAGACGACACAGGGATACTGGTCTCCAGCCCAGTAACTTTGGCACATCAATCGTCTGGAGGCCCGGGCTGTGTGCCTGGCTCTCAAGGCTTTTCTTCCGCTATTCCACCAAAAAAGCGGTGCGTGTTCTCTTGGACAATTCCACCACGGTGGCCTATATCAATCGTCAGGGAGGTACTCGGAGTCGCCTGGTGGCGCTGGAAGCCAGCAAGCTACTCGCCTGGGCGGAGCGGCACCTGGATCATCTAGCTGCCTCCCACATAGCGGACAAGGAGAATGTACAAGCTGACTTCCTCAGCCAACAATGTCTCGATCCCGGTGATGGATCTGATTGTTCGCAGGTGGGGTCCTCCCCACCTGGACCTGATGGCAACCTTGAGCAATGCCAAGGCTCCCAGATTCTTCAGCCGCTGGAGGGAGCATTGCTCAGAAGGAGTGGATGCTCTGGTCCTCCCTTGGCCTCATGATGTTCTCCTCTACGTATTTCCTCCTTGGCCGCTAGTGGGAAAAATTCTCAGAAGGAGCTACACCAGGGTCTGGTCATTCTTGTAGCACCCGAGTGGCCCCGCAGACTGTGGTTCGTGGATCTGGTAAATCTGGCGACGGACGGTCCTCTTCGCCTCGGCCATCTCCCATGCCTTCTCCGGCAAGGTCCCGTATTTTTCAACCAGGCGAATCACTTCTGTCTAGCGGCATGGCGTTTGAACGGTGGAGATTGAGGAAAAAGGGCTATAAAGAAGTTATAGCCACTCTGCTCCAAGCTCGTAAACAGTCTACATCGCTGGCCTATGTTCGCATGTGGAAAATTTTTGAAAATGCCTGCACGGAACCTGGGGTCTCGGCTCATTCGCCTTCGGTTCCTATGCTCCTTTCATTCCTTCAGAAGGGCCTCTCCAAGGGTCTTTCCTTCAGCTCATTGCGCATTCAAGTCCCCACTCTCGGTTCCCTCTTAGGCTCCATCGAGGGTCATGCGGTGGCCTCTCACCCAGATGTAGTCCATTTCCTCAAGGGCGCCAAGCATTTGAAGCCGCCCGTCCGGGCCACTTGTCCTTTGTGGAGTCTTAATTTAGTTCTTCGGGCTCTCTGCGAAGCATCTTTCGAACCTCTCCATCGGGCTACTCTCAAGGACTTGACGCTCAAGACCATTTTCCTGGTTTCTATCTGTTCCGCCAGAAGGCTGTCGGAGATTCAAGTGTTGTCCTGTCGGGAGCCTTTCCTGCGGTTTTTGGATTCGGGAGTTTCCCTCAAGACCGTACCTTCTTTCTTGCCTAAGGTTGTTTCTTCCTTTCATGTCAATCAGTCGGTGGAGCTTCCCGCATTCTCTCCTGAGGATATAGCGGGTCCACTTGGGAGTGATTTACGCCGCCTTAATGTAAAACGAGTTTTACTGCGCTATCTCCAAGTTACCAATGATTTCTGGATCTCCGATCATCTCTTTGTTCTATGGAGTGGTCCCAATAGGAGCAACCAAGCTTCTAAGACTACAATTGCTCGGTGGTTGAAGGAGGCAATTTCCTCAGCCTATCTCTGTCAAGGCAGGGCGGTTCCAGAGGGCCTAAAGGCTCACTCCTTGTGCTCTCAGGCTGCTTCTTGGGCGGAGTGTCAATTGGTCTCTCCGCAGGAAATATATAGGGCAGTTACGTGGAAATCCCTGCATACCTTTGCTCGCCATTACCGCCTCGACGTACAGGTGCCAGTGTTCGGTTCTTTCAGTCTGCAGGTTCTTCGAGCGAGACTGTCTCGGTCCCACCCTTTGAAGGGAAGCTTTGGTAATCCCATGATCTGGACTGATCTGGGTACGTACAGGGAAAGGAAAATGAGTTCTTACCTGTTAATTTTCGTTCCTGTAGTACCACGGATCAGTCCAGACGCCCTCCTGTGTTTTCCTCGGTCTGTCCACTCAAACTCTTTTCTGTTTTCTCCTTCTTATAGGAGTATCTCTGCATGGCTCTCTTGGATTCTCATTGAAGGCATCGGAAGCATCTCTTACGATGATCAGGGGTAGTCATGCAAGAGCGTTTAGTAACACAGTTCATTCAGTTGTTCTCGGGTTCGATTGTTCAACAATTTTATTAGTTATCTTGTTACTTCCTTGACCTTATGCCTTTTGCTGCTTTGACAATGGTTATACTGAAGGGCTGCAGGGTAGGCTCTGTCCTGATATAGGATACCCTTTCAGTTTTGGTCTGTCTCCATCTGCTGGACAGGAGGCTGAACCCATGGTCTGGTCTGATCCGAGGTATTACAGGAATGAAAACTAACAGGTAAGAACTAATTTTCCTATCTGTCAAATTTGTTTCTTGATGACAACCACTAGGTGTTGCAGAGTGATATGACTGATCACTTCACTCTTGGATTATATCAAGCCCTCTCTATTAAAGTTGAAAAGAACAAGAGGTGCTTGAGTTGGAAAAAGTCCAATAGCTTGCGTTGGCATTCTATTCTTCTTGGCATTCACATTGGAGTCGAGAGCACATTGCCATCCAGGGATGCTTAGATATGGCTTTTATCGATTCCTTGCTAGGAGAGCAGGACTAACATGATGGCTGGAGCTTGGCTGCACTGACAAAGACTTGTACAATGCCATTAATGCCATAGTATTTCTCAGCTTAAGACTATTTCCTTTCTCAGTGGGGACCCACGGTTAACCATTTTTATGAATTGTATCTTTTCTGTATCAATTACTGTACCAAAGGCAGCAGGACTATTTCACCCGCAATGCCTCATGGCGGCAGCTGTTGCAGGAGGAGATGGCCACCTGCTGGTTCACATTTCATTTGAAAACAGAGAATGAAACGACAGAAGAAGACATCAAGGTCCATCTGGTCTACCCAATTAATTCTTGATGCAATATCACATAGCTTACTTGGTCTCAGGTGTTACCTTTGCCATTAATGATCCTCTGTGCTTATCCAAGCTTTCCTACATTCTAGTACTGGGTTGTGCTTCCATCTTCTCCACTGGGAGGCTATTTCATGTATCCACTCTGTCTGGGAAGAGATACTTCCTTACGCTGAGTCTATCCTTTTTCAGCCTCATGTTCCAGAGCTTCTGTCACCAATAAAAAGCTAACTTCTTGTGCATTGTTTATACCTTTGAGGTATATGAATGTCTCTGTCATATCACATCCCTCTCCTGTCCTCTAGGGTTTACAAGCCTTGTAGTGCCATCTCTCATATAGTTTAGTGCAGAGATCCTGCACTATTTTGGTAGGCCTTTTCTGGACTGTCTTCTCTGTCTACCCTTTTGGAGGTCTCTAGAATTGGACACAATATTTCAGATGAGGTCTTCACTGCTCAGCTTTCATCTGCTCACCTTCCCAGTATCTCAAATCTCTGCTGACGTAGCACAACAGGTAAATGATGGCAGAAAAAGGCCAAGCAGCCCGTCCTGTTTATACCGCTCAGAGGATACATCCCAGCTGCCAGGCACAAAGTGCAACTACGTGTAAGATCTCTCTCCCTGTTCAGGACAATTTTTTTTTTGTCTTCCTCATGTGCACCCTATCGCCTTGGGCAGATGAGCGTACAAGTATCAGCAAAATTCCCACCGACAAGGTAACAGTAGTAAAGCTTGCACAGGCAGACTAAAGAAGGAAGACCTGGGGTTCGCTATCCGAGTTTCACTAGTGGCATCCAGTTTAACCTTTTTCCACACCCATGTCTCTCCCCTGCTGAGTGTATTTACAGTACTGCCTGCCCTGACACTTCGCTATACTCGTCATCATCTTTTGCAAGTTCCTAAGAGGGAGATGTCATTACTTATGTCTGAAATGCAATAAAGTATGTAGAGGGATGTTTTAGGAAGGAGGAGGTGCAACAATGGAGAAAGAATCTCCATCCGAAAGAGAAGAGCTGGCAGCCCTGCATCTCCAGTAGAAAAGTTCTGTTCTGTTCCTGCAGTCCGAGTTTTCTTCCTCCCTCCTCTGCATCTGGTCCAGTGGAATATCCTGATTTGTTCTTTCCAGGGAGGGCTTCGACTGATCCTTGTGTTATTTTATGTAACTTTGCTGCTTATATTCCAATTCAAAAGGTACCTTCAAGAAAGGAGGCCTGAAAACAGAAGCATGGGATGAGGAGGAGGAGGATGGATCAACAATAATTTATCATATTCAGTGCCCACCCTGTTAAGGATGATTTTAGATCCCTAAATTAAAATGCATGCAGTATATGACAACATTTTTGTGGTCAAATATTTCGTGAATCTCTGAGCCACAGTGGAACTGGTGCTTGTGTTCCTGCTGCATTTGTACCTTGGCTGAGGTTTATTTCCTCAAGATTTCTGTATAACCCGATATGTGCAGAAGACCTGCTGAATTAATTACTCTACGTGAGTGTGTAGAGAAACCTGACCAAAATATCCACCATATCAGGTTTCCCCAACTCTGCCAGCCCTGAGATGGACCTGCCTTTGCAATCACAGCAAGTTTCTTTGGGGGCCGTTTGAGCATTCATTAAAAGCAAGATCAAAGCTTAGTTCTTTTTACATGTTTTGTTTTGTTTTTTAGTCAGAAAACTCCATATTTAAAAATATGCGGGGTTAATTGGCCTCAAAGTTCAAAAGGGGCTTCTTGCCCTTTTTTTTGGTGCCTTTGTTCTCATGTGTCGTCATGTTTTATTTTCCTCATGGCGTTGGGTGTCTCGACATCTGAGGAGGGCTGAAAATATGGAAGTATTTTGTTTTAGAAAAGCTGAACTAGTAATATGAGTCCATATTTAGAAAAGAAAAAAGCAGCAATTTTCTGTCTTCTTTTGCAAATTTGCGAAGTACCTCTCGCAAACGGTGATAAGTGATGCATTGCCATTCATTCCTATGGTAATGTTCTCCAATATTTCGTTATTTTCAGTAAAACAGCATTAATGAGCTGATTCAGTCTGTCTATTCATCCAGAAGGGCACAATAACGTCTATGAAAATTCACTAATTGGATCCAAACTTTGGAGGAACGATGAACAGAGGCCTGGCATCTATCCTACTGGAAATGATCCTGATGTGGTAATGGTGAGGTCATTTTCAGGGGTCAAAGTTAAAAAGTGCTAGAAAATCCAGTAGCTTCTCACTCTTCAAGGGCTGATGTCCTTTCGTTGGTGAAAAGGGCATTTGGAAAGACAGGGCAACTGATTCATCTAAATATGTCCCTTATTGTGTGTACTTTTTAGATCAAATTAATACTGTTTAATTTGTTCTGTGTTTGTGTCTCATGTTGTATGTTTAAACCGCATATATGTATTTATTTAAAAGATTTATATTCCACAGTTCAAAGCAGAATACATAAATACATACATATTACATATAAAATGGTAATCAATAAAACAAAGACAAATCAAAACATGAATAAAAGCAATCAACAAAAAACAGCTCAGAAGTCAAGAAAAAATTTGGATGGCCAAGTTCCTGATACAGTCATTCTGAACGAAAGAGATGGACTTTACCAGGATATCAGTTTATCGAGTACTTGTATAACTGCAGGAACTTGGAAAAAGTTCTATGTTTTACAAAGTAAAAATGTATCTTAGTCACTGTAACAGATCGTAGTACAGAATCGAGAGTAAGGTGGAGAGAAGCAACAGGACTGGTATGTAGGTAGAAACCTTCCTGGTGAAACCCTTAAGGAAAAGCGAAGAGGCCAATACTAAGGGAAGAGGCACTAGTAGAGGTCATTCTGGAAAGGAGGAGGAGGTGAGGACTGAAACGAAGCAGAGGAGAAGGGCTTTGTGGGAGTTTTGGGGTGCTGTGAGGGTGGTTCTGATAGGTTCCTATGAGGCTGTGAACCTGCAAAGAGTAAAGCAGCAGAATTATTTACTCATTTGATCAAATTTCTTTATCACCAATCCAAAAATAACCCAAGATGCTTAACAAACATATAGAACATAATGTCATAATTGGTCCAGTGTGAGACAAGTGTCTTCATCCTTCCGCACTGGAGACCACCACGTGAAAGTATTTGTGTGAGCTCTGTAAAACACAATTCCCTGTACGTACCTGGATCAGTCCAGACCGTGGGTTATGTCCCCAATCCAGCAGATGGAGTCAGCACAAGCTTTGAGGGGGCGTCACCATATATACTACTACCCCCTCTGCAGGAGTTCAGTATCTTCTGACTCCAGCAGATGCGAGTAGGGGATTCAGGGTTTCTCTCCCTGCTGTTCTAAATTAAGCTTTTCCCTTTTTGCTTCCTCTTTTTCTGG
This sequence comes from Rhinatrema bivittatum, assembly GCF_901001135.1. Lineage (NCBI taxonomy): Eukaryota > Metazoa > Chordata > Amphibia > Gymnophiona > Rhinatrematidae > Rhinatrema > Rhinatrema bivittatum. Next base: position 10,174,716 of record NC_042623.1, on the reverse strand, counting down.
GCCTCTGCCTAGTTTTCTTGTGGATCAAGTTTTTCACTTTAAAAAAAAAAAAAAAAAGTCTAATTCAAAGGTCAGGCTGTGGGGAGGCGTGGCTCACCCCCTGTGTTGTTTCCTCTCCCGGTGCTGAAACCTAGTAGTTAGGATGGGGTAAGTGGTATTGTATTTCTGTATTTTTTTTTCTTTGCAGCTCTCCCCAACCCCGGGGCCTCGCGGCTGCCGGTGGTGCCGGTTTTTTTCAGCGCTTGTGCCTAGTGCAGCCCCTCGTGGGCTGCACTAGGCACACAGAAAAGTTTTTCCTCCGACGGGTTGTGAGGCCGGGAAGGCCCCCCCGCGGCGATCTCGTTCGGCGGGCAGTGCAGGCCTTCTGGGCCCCCCCGCAGCGGCGGTTTTTCACGCGGCCCCCCCCACCGAGGCTCAACTTAGGTATCTTTAAGCCAGCGTTGCTCTCGCGGGGTGCTCCCGATGCCGCGGCCATCGCGTTGCTCAGCCTGCGGCGAACCGGGATCCAGGATCTCCCACGAGGGCATCTGCGCTCGGTGCCTTCCCAGGGGGTGCGAGGTGCCTTCCCAGGGGGGAAGGCACCTCGCAGTCCCTCGCCGATTTAGTGTTGCTCTCTGCTATGCCCGGGAGGCACGGGCCGGCCCCTCCCCCATTCCTGGCGGGAACGGCGGCCATTTTGCATGCCCAGCGCCCTGAGGGGAATCAGGCAGCGCTGGAGGAGGGGGATTTGGTTGCGGTTTCTCCGCCGATTTTGCCGCCGCTCTTATTGCCGGAGCAAGGCCCGCAGGGGCAGGGTCCAACGGGGGTCATCCCCCCCCGGAGCCCCCTCGGGCAGGCCGGGGTTCTCCCTGGAGTTTGTTCTGCTGATGCACACAGCCTTCCTCCAGGGGTTGGAGGCTCCTGCGGGGCCTCCCCCTACCAAGATCCCACGGACATCCCCCCCTTCACAGGCCCCCCCCCCCGCTCCGGCGGGCGCGGGGGCCCCTCATGTTCACCCTCCTGCTCGGGCCCGCTTTTCGGCTGCGGCTGTGGGAGCGGTGTCAGGACCAGCGGATCCGGGGTCTGATCCCCCGGATTGCGGACAAGGGGACTCCATGCCTGAGGGGGACGACCCGCGCACGCTGCGCCTCTTCCAGAGGGACGAGTTGGATGACCTCATTCCACTTATAATTCAGGATTTGGATCTGGACCCGCCGCCGGACCCGCCTGCCCCAGTAGCGCCGGCAGTCGTCACTTCTTCGAAGAAGGGGGACCCGGTCCTGGCAGCCCTGCGGCCCAGGGCTCGAGCTTTTCCCATTCACGAATCGTTCCTGCAGCTTCTCACTGGGGAATGGGACACCCCGGAGGCTGCTCTGAAGGGCAGCCGGGCCATGGAAAAGCTCTACCCCCTGCCGGAGGATTTCCTGGATCTCATCAAGGCTCCAAAAGTGGACTCCGCGGTGTCGGCGGTCACGAAGAGGACGACGATACCGGTAACGGGAGGAGCGGCCTTGCGGGATACGCAAGATCGCAAATTGGAAGTTTTCCTGAAGAGGGTCTTCGAGGTCTCCGCTCTGGGCATGCGGGCAGTGATGTGCAGTTCCCTTGCTCAGAGGGCGAGTCTTCTCTGGGTACAACAGCTGCTCACGTCGCAGGAACTGCCCGCTGAGGAGGCCGCCCAGGCGGACAGGCTAGAAGCGGCGGTGGCGTACGGGGCGGATGCCTCGTACGACCTGTTTCGGGTCCTAGCAAGATCCATGGTGTCGGTAGTGGCGGCACGGCGCCTCCTGTGGCTCCGCAACTGGGCGGCGGATACGTCCTCCAAGTCGAGTCTGGGCTCCCTGCCATTCAGAGGTAAGTTCCTCTTCGGGGAGGATCTGGATCGGATCATCAAGTCTCTGGGGGAAAACGCGGTTCATCGTCTGCCGGAGGACAGATATCGGCCTTCGAGAGCATATGCCTCTTCCCGGACCAGAGCCAGGGCGCAACGGCGCTACAGGAGCTACAGGCCATCGGGCTCTAGACCCGCCGCCTCCAGGTCACAGACCTGGTCACGTTCCTTTTGTGGACGGAGGCCCGCCCGCACCACCCCCGGAGCAGGTAACCCCTCTCCTAAGCCTTCGCAATGATGTCAGGCTCGCCCACTCCGCCAGTCCCAGAATTGGGGGACGGCTGGCGTTTTTCTACCAGGAGTGGGCGCAGATCACCTCGGACCAGTGGGTCCTGGACACCATAGAGCACGGCTACGCATTGGAATTTGTCCGTCCCCCACAGGCAAGGTTCATCTTCTCCCCCTGTGGGTCGGCGCTCAAGAGACGGGCGGTGCAGGTGACGTTGGACAGACTTCGGGAAATAGGCGCTATCGCCCCCGTGCCCTCCGGAGAGGTGGGCTCGGGCCACTATTCCATCTTCTTCGTCGTGCCAAAGAAGGACGGGTCCTTCCGGCCCATCCTGGATCTCAAGGAAGTCAACAAGTCCCTCCGAGTGGTCCGGTTTTGCATGGAAACGCTGCGGTCCGTGATTGCGGCGGTACATCGGGGGGAGTTCCTCGCCTCTCTGGATCTCACGGAGGCCTACCTGCACATCCCCATCCGCCCGGCCCATCACCGTCTCCTCCGGTTCAAGATCCTGGACCAGCACTTTCAGTTCATAGCTCTCCCGTTCGGATTGGTGACGGCACCGCGTACCTTTACCAAAATCATGGTAGTGGTGGCGGCAGCCCTTCGAAAGGAGGGCGTGCTGGTCCATCCTTATCTGGACGATTGGCTCATTCGAGCGAAGTCCTTCAGCCAGGGACAAGCAGCGGTGAGCAGGGTAGTACGGTTCCTGCAGTCCCTGGGATGGGTGGTGAACTTCTCCAAGAGCTCCCTCGTACCCTCGCAGCGCTTGGATTTTTTGGGAGCGACCTTCAACACCCGGCTGGGCAAAGTCTTCCTGCGTCAGGACAAGGCGCAATCTTTGCGGGAGCATGTACAGCGGTTCTCTGCGTTGCAAGATCCCACCTCCTGGGACTACCTCCAGCTCCTGGGGGTGATGGGTTCCACCATAGACATGGTCCCTTGGGCGTTTGCGCATCTCAGACCCTTGCAGTGGGCGCTCCTCTCCCGTTGGAAACCGATTTCACAGGACTACCAGATGATTCTCCCACTTCCGCAAAAGGCCAGGGACAGTCTGGGCTGGTGGTTGGATCCGTCGAATCTGGCCCACGGCGTGTCTCTCGACTTGCCCAATTGGGTGATAGTAACCACCGATGCCAGTCTGCTGGGCTGGGGTGCGGTCTGCGATCAAAGCGCCATGCAGGGGACGTGGTCCGCGGTGGAGGCGAAGTGGTCCATCAACCGTCTGGAAACCAGGGCGGTCAGGCTAGCTCTGCGACACTTTCTGCCGCTCCTTCGGAACCGGGAGGTCAGAATCCTATCGGACAATGCTACCACCGTGGCCTACATCAACCGCCAAGGCGGCACGCGCAGTCCGCAGGTAGCGCTAGAGGCGGCGCTGCTGATGCAATGGGCGGAGCGTCATCTCGTCCGACTAGCGGCCTCGCACATCGCTGGAGTGGACAACGTTCAGGCGGACTTCCTCAGTCGCCAGCTGCTGGACCCCGGAAAGTGGTCTCTGTCCGAGGACGCGATGCAACTTCTCGTCCATCGGTGGGGAGCCCCCCACTTGGATTTAATGGCTTCTTCAGTCGCTCCGGCGACTGAAGAAGCTCCTCGCTTCTTCAGTCGCTGGAGAGAGCGTGGCGCGGAGGGAGTGGATGCGCTGGCCCTTCCGTGGCCGTCACATCTTCTACTCTACGCGTTTCCGCTGTGGCCCCTGGTGGGCAGGATGCTTCGCAGAATAGAAAGCCATCAGGGGACCGTGATCTTCGTCGCTCCGGAATGGCCCAGGAGGCCTTGGTTCGCGGACCTGCTACAGCTGGTGATCGACGGGCCAGTCAGGCTGGGGCACCTCCCACGTCTCTTACGTCAAGGCCCAGTATTTTTCGATCAGGCAGAACTCTTCTGTCTTGCGGCCTGGCTTTTGAGAGGCGTCGCCTCCGGCGCCGGGGCTATCCGGAGGCGGTAGTATCCACACTGCTGCGGGCACGTAAGACTTTGACGTCGGTGGCCTATGTTCGAGTCTGGAAGGTGTTCGAGCTGTGGTGTGCTAGTCAAGCCACGAGACCTACTAAGGCTTCGGTACCTCAGATCCTACAGTTTTTACAGGCGGGGGTGGACAAAGGACTCGCCTATAATTCCCTGCGGGTGCAGGTGGCCGCCCTGGGTTCGCTGTTGCGTGATGGCGGCTCTCTGCTACAGCATCCGGACATTGCTCGTTTCCTCAAGGGTGTCAAGCATTTACGGCCTCCAGTATGGGACCCGTGTCCCTCCTGGAGTCTCAACCTGGTGCTTCGCTCCCTGTCGGGACCACCGTTCGAGCCACTGCGCACTGCACCGATCAAGGATCTCACCCTCAAGGCAGTATTCCTGGTGGCCATCTGTTCCGCTCGCCGCATTTCGGAGCTGCAGGCTCTGTCATGTAGAGAGAGCCTTATCTGCGTTTCTCCGACTCTGGAGTGTCGCTTCGCACCGTGCCTTCCTTCCTACCGAAAGTGGTGTCTGCATTCCATGTGAACCAGACGGTGGAATTGCCGTCCTTTTCTTCCTCCGAGCCGAAGGCTCTCCGACTATTGGATGTCCGGCGCACGCTGCGTCTCTATCTGGAGGCTACCAATGAGTTCCGGATTTCTGACCATCTCTTCGTGCTTTGGTCCGGTCCCAGGAAGGGGTCTCAGGCCTCGAAGGCGACCATTGCGAGGTGGCTGAAGGCGAGCATTGCTGCTTCATACATTGGGGCGGGGCGGACTCCCCCGCCCGGCATTGTAGCTCATTCTACACGTTCTCAGGCGGCTTCCTGGGCGGAGGCTCGCTCCGTCTCTACTCAGGAAATCTGCAGAGCAGCTACCTGGAAATCATTACACACGTTCTCGAGGCACTATCGCTTGCACCTCACCTCTTCAGTCACGGGACATTTTGGCGAGCAGGTTCTCCGAGCAGGCCTCGCAGGACCCCACCCGATTTAGGGACGCTTGGGTACATCCCACGGTCTGGACTGATCCAGGTACGTACAGGGAAAAGAAAATTATTCCTTACCTGCTAATTTTCGTTCCTGTAGTACCATGGATCAGTCCAGACGCCCACCGCGCTTGGGTTCTAATCCTGCTCGACTCTTCTCTACGGGACTGTAGTGTGATAGGGTTTTTCCCGACTCTTCAGTCTCACTGTTCTCACAGCTCCCTACACGTTGGCGTGCTGTTTACGCAGCTTCCTACCCGTTGGTAGGACGGTTACAGTTTCTATTAATGTTACACGGTTTATTGTTGCCGGTTCATATAAACTTGATCCACTAAAGGGGTTCTGTTTCTACTCGGGCTTTGATATACTCGATACTGAACTCCTGCAGAGGGTGTAGTACTATATATGGTGACGCCCCCTCGAAGCTTGTGCTGACTCCATCTGCTGGATTGGGGACATAACCCACGGTCTGGACTGATCCATGGTACTACAGGAACGAAAATTAGCAGGTAAGGAATAATTTTCTTATACTGCTTTATAGGCTGGAGGATTAGCCTGGTGGTTAGAGCAGTGGGCTGCGAGCCAGCGAAGCCAGAGTTCAAATCCTACCACTGTCCTTGTGACCTTGAGCTAGTCACTTTCTCCATTGCCTTGGGTACAGACTTAAAAGGTCATTTCCCTGTACGTACCAGGATCAGTCCAGGCGGTGGGTTATGTCCCCCGTCCAGCAGATGGAGTCAGACAAGAACTTCTGAGGGCGCTGCCATATAAGTTAGCCTGCCAAGCGTCCCTCTTCAGTATCTTTCTGACTCCAGCAGATAGGAGCAGGGGAACAGTGGTTCCCCAGTACACTGATCGATAGAGGATCGGGATAAGTGAGTTGTTTGCTTTATTTTGCATAGATCTCGGCTGTTTTCATCGAGCCCGGCCGCAAGGGGGGGGTGCACGTTGGAGGGCTCCATCCTTTTCCCCCCGATCCGACCCGCGGCCCCGCGACGCTCATTCCCCGGGGCCGCTCCCAGCCGGAAGGTCGCATTCCCCAGCGGGGCTTTTTGGAATCGGGTCGGTGGGGTGATAGCGGCGGCCTCTCCGTTTTTCGGAGCACCTCGGCGCAGCAGGACTCTGCTTTCCTGCGCTCTCCCCCTCCCCCCCCCCGGCGACATGCCGAGAGCAGCAGCATGTACCGCATGTGGGCGGCCCGGGTCCCAGCTATCCCGGGACGGCGTTTGTACTGCCTGTCTCCCCAGCGGGGAGGGCAGCTCTCAGGGGACGACCGCTCCAGCATCACGCGGTCAGGACCAGGTTGAGGGACAGCGACAGGCCCCTATCCCCAGGAACGGCAGCCATTTTGTTACAGCATGCTATGGATTCCGGATCCTCGGAGGACGAGCCGGAGGCACCTTTTTCAGTTCTTCCACCACCCCTGGTCCCTGTGCAGCCCCTGGAGGAGGGGCCCCTACCAGGGGACGCTCCATCTCGGGCCCCTCCAGGGCCACCGTCGTTTACTTCGGACTATTTTACTAATGCATAATGTATACCTGGCCAGGATGTCCAACCCTCCGGATCTCTCTCCCGGGCCACCCCCCCAAGCTTTCCAGAGCAGATCCGCTTCCCGGGGGAACCCCTCGGGAACCACTGGGGCAGGGGGCGCAGCTCCCGTTCTAGCAGGCCGGCACGTTGCAGATCCCCCCGGGGACGTGGGGGACCAGACTCGCCCACGGACGATCCCCTCCTGGCGGCTCAGATGGAAGGGGATGACCCCAGGGTCCTCCGCATTTTTCAACGGGAGGAGCTGGAGCACCTTATTCCTCATATTTTGCAGGAACTTGATATCGATCCTCCTCCAGATCCTCAGGAGCCTGCACCCCTGGCGAAGAAGGGGGATCCCTTGCTGGCTGGGCTTCGTCCACCGGTGAAGTCCTTTCCCACCCATCCAACCTTTCTCCAGTTGTTATCCAGGGAATGGGATTCGCCAGAGGCAACCCTTAAGGTCACTATTTATTATTATTATTATTATTTTTTTTTATTTTTGGTTTTTTATATACCGATCTTCTTGCATGGATACAAATCAAATCGGTTTACATTGAACAATTAAACTTGCTTGAGAGCATTACATATAACAAAGAACATTAAAATAACATGGTAATTGAAGTATTCATTTTATACAGATGCCTTGCACAAAGCCAATGAAAATTAACATTAAAAAATTAACTAACAGATGAATGCATCGAATGAAATTGGGCTAGAGTGCAATGGGAGGATAAGCAGAGGGAGGACGCGGGGATGAAGGGAAGGGGAAACAGAGGGTCCAAAAAATGGTGGATTTAAAAGGAGGGTTAGAGGGTGGATTTATACCATAAGAGCAAAACAAATCATAGTTGCCAAGGGAAGTAGACTGTGAGCAATCAGGGAAACGCTAGGCACTAGAGACATGGAGAAGCTGTATCCGCTCCCTGAGGATTTCTTGGAGATACTCCGGGTGCCGACAGTCGATTCCGCTGTCTCGGCGGTCACCAAACGCACCACTATACCAATTACAGGAGGCACGGCACTACGGGATCTTCAGGACAGAAAATTGGAGGTGTACCTCAAGTGGGTTTTCGAAGTCTCTGCGTTAAGCGTTCGGGCCGCCATCTTTAGTTCGCTAGCACAACATGCGGGTCTCTGCTGGGTGCAACAACTTCTTACCTCTCAGGACCTGCCCCCCGAGGAGACTCGTCAGGCAGACCGATTGGAGGCTGTCATTGCAAACCGGGCGGATGCCCTGTATGATTTCCTGAGAGTCCTAGCCAGGTCAATGGTGGTGGCGGTGTCGGCTCGGTAACTGCTCTGGCTCCGTAACTGGTCGGCAGACTCCTCCTCCAAGACTCGTCTGAGATCCCTTCCCTTCAAGGGCAAATTCCTATTTGGTGAGGATCTGGATCAGATCATTAAGTTGCTCGGGGAAAATGTGGTCCACAGGCTACCGGAGGACCACCCACGTTCCACCAGATCGTTCAATTCATCCAGAAGTCGTTTTCGCAATCAACGCCGTTTTCAGACTACAAGGCAACAGACACCACGGCCTCCCTCATCCCGCTCGCATTCCTGGACTTGGCCATTTCGTGGCCGCAGAGGAAGGGATGCCCCAGGGGACGTCCTCTAAGCCTTCCCAATGATGCCAGGCCGACCTGCTCTCCGATTCCCAGGATCGGGGGCCAGATCTCCCTCTTCTACGAGGAGTGGGTCCGGATCACATCGGATCAGTGGGTCCTAGATGTTCTAAAGCACGGCTACGCATTGGATTTTGCTCGGGTTCCAAGAGACAGGTTTCTCTTCTCCCCCTCTGGCTCCCCACAAAAACAGGTCATCGTTCGCCAGACTCTAGACCGTCTCCTCGCGCTGGGGGCGACTGTTCCAGTACCCCTCTCAGAAGTAGGCCAGGGCCACTATTCCATCTACTTCGTGGTACCCAAGAAGGACGGCACCTTCCGGCCAATTCTGGACCTCAAATCGGTCAACCAGGCTCTCAAGGTCCCACACTTCTGGATGGAGACCCTGCGCTCGGTCATCATGGCTGTTCACCGAGGAGAGTTCCTGGCTTCCCTGGATCTCACGGAGGCATACCTTCACATCCCTATCTTCAAGGCCCATCAACGATTTCTCCAGTTCAAGATCTTGGGACAGCACTTTCAGTTCCAGGCCCTCCCCTTCGGCCTGGCGACCGCCCCACGAGTCTTCACAAAGGTCTTGGTGGTCGTGGTGGCTGCCCTCTGTCGGGAGGGAATTTTGGTCCACCCCTACCTGGACGACTGACTCATTCGAGCGAAATCCTTGAGAAAAGGCTACCAGACGGTTGACAGAGTGGTGCGGCTACTCCAGTCACTTGGCTGGGTTGTCAACTATACCAAGAGCAAGCTTACTCCATCCCAGTCATTGGATTTCTTGGGAGCGCGCTTTGACATGGCAGAAGGCAAAGTCTTCCTGTGGCCGGACCGGGCCCAGGTGTTATGGGACCAAATCCTGAACTTCTCTGGCCTCCCCTTGTCAACAGCCTGGGATTATCTCCAAGTCCTGGGCTCCATGGTGTCCACTATCGATCTTGTACCATGGGCTTTCGCGCACATGCGGCCACTCCAGAGAGCATTGCTATCCCGCTGGAAACCAGTGTTGCGAGACTTCCAAGCCATCCTCCTGCTACCACGCTCGGCAGAGACCAGCTTTCTTTGGTGGTTGGACCCTTCCCATTTGGCCCAGGATATGCCTTTGGACGTTCCGGACTGGATAATAGTTACCACCAATGCCAGCCTCTCCAGATGGGGTGCAGTATGCCAGACGAGGTCCCTGCAGGGGCAGTGGATGACAGCTCAAGCGCAGTGGCCGATCAACTGCCTGGAGACCAGAGCGGTCCATCTAGCACTGAAGGCTTTCCTCCCTCTGGTTCGCCATCAGTCGGTCAGGATACTCTCGGATAACGCGACCACGGTGGCATACATAAATCGCCAGGGGAGTACAAGAAGTCGGCACATCTCGCTGGAGACGGACAAGCTCATGCAGTGGTCGGAACTCCATCTAGCTCGCCTGGCGGCATTGCATATCGCAGGAGTGGACAACATTCAAGCGGACTTCTTAAGCCGGCAACATCTAGACCCGGGAGAGTGGGAGCTCTCCGAAGAAGCGATGCGCCTCCTGATTCAACGTTGGGGGACTCCCCACTTAGACCTCATGGCGACAGCTCACAATACAAAGGCTCCTCGATTCTTCAGCCGCAGAAGGAAAGGGACGCAGAGGGCGATGCCCTAGTGCTGCCGTGGCCGCATCAGATTCTACTTTACGCATTTCCACCGTGGCCACTGGTGGGAAAGGTTCTATGAAGAATCGAGCGTCATTAGGGGACCGTCATTCTGGTGGTGCCGGAGTGGCCCCGAAGACCATGGTTCGCGGATCTACTCATTCTAGCGGTGGATGGACCCCTATGCCTCGGTCACCTACCCCATTTGCTTCGACAGGGCCCAATATTTTTTGACCAGGCAGATCGCTTCTGTTATGATCCCTCCTGTAGCTGTGCCACAGGAGGCATCTCACCTTTTCCTCTGGAGGCCACTCCGAAGCCAGGTCCTCGCCTACGTACTATCCAGGATTTGCTCCAGGGCCTGGGAGGCCTCGATGTGCTTGGGGCCTGCCTGAGGCTTGCTTGGCTTTGCTTGGACTTCCTGGTTCGGGCCACGCCCTCTCCCTAGGGCCCGGCCCGCAGCACTCCTCCTCAGTTATAGGGCCAGTGAGGGGCGGTCCAGGTGAACTCCTCCCAGGGAGTTGCCTGCATTCAGCAGTATAAAAGGATCTTCACTTCAGTTTCTGTTGGCCTTTGGATTGAGTTTCACAATCGTCTGTGCGGCGTCATCGATCCAGGTCCTCCGTGGTCTTCTTGTGTCTTGATGGCTCCCTGTCCTGTGTCTCTGCCTGTTGCCTTGATGTTGGTTCCAGATGTTCCTAGATGTGTGTTCCTGATCTTGATCCTCATGTTTTTAACTTGCTTCAGACTGCCAGGAGTGCAGTAAACCTCTTCAGACTGCTTGTGCAGCGCTTTACCTTTCCTGCGCTGGTCCCGCTCCTGCGGGTGTAGGACAGGGTGGTCCGTGACCTGACCAGTGGTACTGGCAGCGTAGGGCGCCTTGAGGGACAGTGCCATTGTCGCATCCCTCCACATTCCTGCTTATTTCAGCGTCTATGTCTTCGCTTCAGACCTCGTCTGTGATGTCTTCTGTGTTCCAAGGACTCTGTCTGCCCTCGTCCTCGGTCCGGCCTGCCGTCCAATGCCGTTACCCAGCGGCAGGTCCGAAAGGGCTTGGAACAGTCGGAGGACCGTTCATCAATCAACATTGCGTTGTTGGTTGTCTTGGGCGTGCAGGTCCGGTTGAGGGTCAGACCTTGCTCTCTAGTCCTTGCTTCAGCTATGCCTCGCTTGGTTCTCCATGCTCGCACCAGCTCACCTCACACGGTGTGGCTTGGGGCTCTTCCCTGGTTCTCGCCGAGGCCCAAGGGCTCACTACACCTGCTTTAGAGGCGAACGCGCTCCTCGCGCTCGTAACAGAATCCAAAGGCCTCCAAGCCCTCGGTTCGTCTGCAGCATGAAGGACGCGCTCGTAACAGCTTCTGTCTTGCGGCTTGGCTTTTGAGAGGCGCAAACTGAGGCGCCGTGGTTATCCAGAGGCAGTGATCTCGACCCTCCTCCTGGCACGCAAGACCTCTACTTCGGTTGCCTACGTTCAGGTCTGGAAGGTCTTCGAGTCCTGGTGTTCGGCACATGCAACGCTACCCGGACATGCTTCCGTATCTCAGATCCTCTCTTTCCTACAGGCGGGCCTAGAGAAGGGCCTAGCCTATAACTCTCTCAGGTTACAGGTAGTGGTGCTAGGGGCTCTGCTCCAACAAGAGGAGAAAATTCCACTTTCTTCCCATCCCGACGTTATCCGTTTCCTCAGGGGAGTAAAGCATTTGAAACCACCACTTCAAGCGCCTTGTCCGCCTTGGAGGCTCAACTTGGTTCTTTGGATCCTGGGAGGACCACCTTTCGAAATGATACGCACCGCTTCGCTCAAAGATCTGACTTTCAATCAGTGTTTCTGGTGGCCATTTGTTCAGCCCGGCATGTTTCCGAGCTCCAGGCACTCTCCTTGCAGGAACCTTATCTGCGGTTCACGGACTCAGGGGTTACCTTGCGCACGGTTCCCTCGTTCCTTAAGAACATAAGAACATAAGAACATAAGAAAATGCCATACTGGGTCAGACCAAGGGTCCATCAAGCCCAGCATCCTGTTTCCAACAGTGGCCAATCCAGGCCATAAGAACCTGGCAATTACCCAAAAACTAAGTCTATTCCATGTTACCATTGCTAATGGCAGTGGCTATTCTCTAAGTGAACTTAATAGCAGGTAATGGACTTCTCCTCCAAGAACTTATCCAATCCTTTTTTAAACACAGCTATACTAACTGCACTAACCACATCCTCTGGCAACAAATTCCAGAGTTTAATTGTGCATTGAGTAAAAAAGAACTTTCTCCGATTAGTTTTAAATGTGCCCCATGCTAACTTCATGGAGTGCCCCCTAGTCTTTCTACTATCCGAAAGAGTAAATAACTGATTCCCATCTACCCGTTCTAGACCTCTCATGATTTTAAACACCTCTATCATATCCCCCCTCAGTCGTCTCTTCTCCAAGCTGAAAAGTCCTAACCTCTTTAGTCTTTCCTCATAGGGGAGCTGTTCCATTCCCCTTATCATTTTGGTAGCCCTTCTCTGTACCTTCTCCTTCGCAATTATATCTTTTTTGAGATGCGGCGACCAGAATTGTACACAGTATTCAAGGTGCGGTCTCACCATGGAGCGATACAGAGGCATTATGACATTTTCCGTTTTATTCACCATTCCCTTTCTAATAATTCCCAACATTCTGTTTGCTTTTTTGACTGCCGCAGCACACTGTACCGACGATTTCAATGTGTTATCCACTAAGACACCTAGATCTCTTTCTTGGGTTATAGCACCTAATATGGAACCCAACATTATGTAATTATAGCATGGGTTATTTTTCCCTATATGCATCACCTTGCACTTATCCACATTAAATTTCATCTGCCATTTGGATGCCCAATTTTCCAGTCTCATAAGGTCTTCCTGCAATTTATCACAATCTGCTTGTGATTTAACTACTCTGAACAATTTTGTGTCATCTGCAAATTTGATTATCTCACTCGTCGTATTTCTTTCCAGATCATTTATAAATATATTGAAAAGTAAGGGTCCCAATACAGATCCCTGAGGCACTCCACTGTCCACTCCCTTCCACTGAGAAAATTGCCCATTTAATCCTACTCTCTGTTTCCTGTCTTTTAGCCAGTTTGCAATCCACGAAAGGACATCGCCACTGATCCCATGACTTTTTACTTTTCCTAGAAGCCTCTCATGAGGAACTTTGTCAAACGCCTTCTGAAAATCCAAGTATACTATATCTACCGGTTCACCTTTATCTACATGTTTATTAACTCCTTCAAAAAAGTGAAGCAGATTTGTGAGGCAAGACTTGCCCTGGGTAAAGCCATGCTGACTTTGTTCCATTAAACCATGTCTTTCTATATGTTCTGTGATTTTGATGTTTAGGACACTTTCCACTATTTTTCCTGGCACTGAAGTCAGGCTAACTGGTCTGTAGTTTCCCGGATCGCCGCTGGAGCCCTTTTTAAATATTGGGGTTACATTTGCTATCCTCCAGTCTTCAGGTACAATGGATGATTTTAATGATAAGTTACAAATTTTTACTAATAGGTCTGAAATTTCATTTTTTAGTTCCTTCAGAACTCTGGGGTGTATACCATCCAGTCCAGGTGATTTACTACTCTTCAGTTTGTCAATCAGACCTACCACATCTTCTAGGTTCACCGTGATTTGATTCAGTCCATCTGAATCATTGCCCATGAAAACCTTCTCCATTACGGATACCTACCCAACATTCTCTTCAGTAAATACCGAAGCAAAGAAATCATTTAATCTTTCCGCGATGGCCTTATCTTCTAAAAGTACCCCTTTAACCCCTCGATCATCTAACGGTCCAACTGACTCCCTCACAGGCTTTCTGCTTCGGATATATTTAAAAAAGTTTTTACTGTGAGTTTTTGCCTCTACAGCCAACTTCTTTTCAAATTCTCTCTTAGCCTGTCTTATCAATGTCTTACATTTAACTTGCCAATGTTTATGCTTTACCCTATTTTCTTCTGTTGGATCCTTCTTCCAATTTTTGAATGAAGATCTTTTGGCTAAAATAGCTTCTTTCACCTCCCCTTTTAACCATGCCGGTAATCGTTTTGCCTTCTTTCCACCTTTCTTAATGTGTGGAATACATCTGGACTGTGCTTCTAGAATGGTATTTTTTAACAATGACCACGCCTCTTGGACATTTTTTACTTTTGTAGCTGCTCCTTTCAGTTTTTTTCTAACAATTTTTCTCATTTTATCAAAGTTTCCCTTTTGAAAGTTTAGCACGAGAGCCTTGGATTTGCACACTGTTCCTTTTCCAGTCATTAAATCAAATTTGATCATATTATGATCACTATTGCCAAGCGGCCCCACCACCGTTACCTCTCTCACCAAGTCCTGTGCTCCACTGAGAATTAGATCTAAAAATACTCCCTCTCTCGTCAGTTCCTGAACCAATTGCTCCATAAAGCTATCATTTATTCCATCCAGGAACGTTATCTCTCTAGCGTGACCCGATGATACATTTTACCCAGTCTATATTGGGGTAATTGAAGTCTCCCATTATTACTGCACTACCAATTTGGTTAGCTTCCCTAATTTCTCTTAGCATTTCACAGTCCGTCTCACCATCTTGACCAGGTGGACGGTAGTATACCCCTATCACTATAGTCTTCCCCGACACACAAGGGAATTCTACCCATAAAGATTCAATTTTGTATTTAGTCTCATGCAGGATGTTTATCCTGTTGGGCTCTATGCCATCCTGGACATAAAGTGCCACACCTCCTCCCGAGTGCTCCTCTCTGTCATTGCGATATAATTTGTTCCCCGGTATTTATTTATTTATTTATTTGGAGTTTCTTATATACCGATAGCCGTTCGCACATCGTATCGGTTTACATACAACTAATAACTTGTGGGCATAGCCCTTACAAAGAACAATAACAGAGAGTGGAAACCAAATATACAAATATACAAACAATATATGTAATTAAATACTCTAAGCAACCATATACAAAGGGTAACTTAATTGCTGCCTGCAACCACTATACAATGGATATATGTGAATATACTAATGGGGAGTATGAAAGGGGTTCTTAGACAACAATAGTAAATCATAAAGTGAATAATTATGATGGGGGTGTCATGTTACTAGCAAAGGATAATCTAAAATATACAGGGTTAACATAAAAAAAAAGGTAGTAACAACCGTGTTGAGCCGGGAAAGTCAGCGATTCAGGGGGTGTGTTGAGGGGATAACGGAGGTAGGAGGGTGAGGGAGAGAGAAAGAGGTGGAGGGAAAATACAAAGGAGGGCATACAGAGGAAGGCGCAGGGGTGGGTTGTGGGAGAGAGTCAGATGCATGGGATATCTTAACGGTGTCCTATTGTTCGGTCTACTACAAAGGGGATTCCTGATGTAGGGTCTTCTTTATTGGGAAGAGGGAGCGGTATAGCAGTGTCCCATTGGTTATCCTCTTTCCACCATGTCTCTGAGATGCCAATTAAGTCTATGTCATCATTTACTGCTATACATTCTAATTCTCCCATCTTACTTCTTAGACTTCTGGCATTAGCATACAAACATTTCAAAGTTTGTTTTTTGTTTGTATTTTTATTCTGCTTTTTAATTGATAGGGATAAGTTAGAATTTTTTAGCTCAGGTGAGTTTTTAGTTACAGGCACTTGGACTACTTTTCTAATTATTGGAACCTCACTGTCGGGATGCCCTAATTCTAATGCATCATTAGTATCCTTTGAAGATACCTCTCTCCGAACCATGCGCTGCTGAGCGACTGTCAGCTTTCCCCTTTGTTCTAGTTTAAAAGCTGCTGTATCTCCTTTTTAAAGGTTAGCGCCAGCAGTCTGGTTCCACCTTCCCAAAGTGGTTTCCGCATTCCATCTGAATCAGACGGTAGAGCTTCCTTCCTTTGCCGCGAGTGACCCTTCGGAGTTACGCAAGCTAGACGCCAAGCGTTGTCTGAAGTACTTGGAGGTGGTCAATGACTTTCGTCTCTCGGACCATCTGTTTGTGCTCTGGTCGGGGCCCAAGAAGGGGTCCAAGGCTTCCAAGACGACGATTGCCCGCTGGTTGAAGGCAGCAATTGAGGCGGCATACATTGGCGCAGGAAAGACACCGCCGGTGGGTGTCAAAGCCCACTCTCATCGCTCTCAAGCAACCTCCTGGGCGGAGAGTCCCTCCGTTTCCACCCAGGAGATATGTAGAGTGGCCACTTGGAAGTCACTACATACTTTTGCACGACACTATCGCTTGGATGTACAGTCTCTGACTTTCGGGTCTTTTGGTCAAAATGTCATTCGAGCAGGGCTAAGGCCCACCCTCAGTAGGGAAGCTTTGGTACATCCCACCGACTGGACTGATCCTGGTACGTACAGGGAAAAGAAAATTATTCCTCACCTGCTAATTTTCGTTCCTGTAGTACCAAGGATCAGTCCAGACGCCCTCCCTCTGTTTCGTTGGTATTTACATTGGGGGTTGCTCCTGCTCGATGTACTGTCATTTATCTTTTCTGTGTCTGCAGTTTCTACTTCTCTTGGCAAGTTGCCTTTGGTTCTATTTTAGTTCATAGTTATTGGCACATGTTTTTCGCTTGATTCCTCACGTTTTCCTCTTTTGGTATGGTTTTGATAGTCTATTTACTGAAGAGGGTTGCTTGGTATGCTGTATTATATGGCAGCGCCCTCAGAAGTTCTTGTCTGACTCCATCTGCTTGACGGGGGACATAACCCACCGTCTGGACTGATCCTTGGTACTACAGGAATGAAAATTAGCAGGTGAGGAATAATTTTCTTTTATGAAAGGTTTTTTCCCCATTTTGTATCTATGGGGAAATGCTCAGTAAATGAGGCCTGTTGATTGTAAGCTACCCTACTGCACCTGAATGAAACTCACCTTGAGCTACCAATGAAAAGGCACAAGGTAAATACATCGAACCACTTTCCAGTCATTTATTTTGGTGCATTTCAGTAAATGGCTACAAGTAGTTACAGATTAAATGTAAAAAGCTTTCAACAGAAGCTGCTTTAAAATACTACTGCAGTTGTGAACAAAATCAGCATTTAAGATTAAGGTATCTTAAGTGCTTGGAGTCAAATTACTTTTCAAGCCATTGGGAGTAAACGAGGCAAAAAATGAAAATCTGTCCTTATGGCCAAGGGATAAGCCCCTTTTTCTCTGCTTTTGCTGTTGTACATGCAGGGCTATTGCCCATAATGCAGGGCGGAAGGGATAAGTCCCTATCGCTTGCTTTTGCTGTTGTACATGCAGTGCGCAGGGGCAGCCGCGCACTCTGGGTTGGGCAGAGAACGCCTCCTATTGGTGGCCTTGCAGTCTGATGTCATTAGAAATAGTCCCTGGGTTGCATATGGATTTCCGAGCTAATGTGACTGGGGATCCCGGCTAAATGAGAAGGTCCAGGACAGTGCCAGAGAGCTGGAAGGGATGTGACAGAGAAAAAAGAAGACTCGTACCGCAAAAACTGGAAAACTTTTTGTTTTGAAAGAAAAATTCAAAACTTGAAAGATATTCAGTGGAATTTGCCTTTTTTTAAATTTATGTCTGTGTAATGATAAAAAAAAAAGCCCTGGCTGCCCTCAGCCTGGTAGCCTGCAGGGATGAGAAATTCATGCCATCTTTCAGCTACAGATTGGCTCTGGTAAGTTAAGGACTGAACAAGCCAGGAGGGTTTGCCTTAGAAGAATCTGGGGCTAAGACTCACAACCCCACCCCTGAGGAGTCTGTTTGATGCTAAGGACTGACATAAAGGATCTTTTGTTGCAACCAATCAAGAGCTGGGGAGCCCAGTGAGAAGTCTGAAAAATGCCTGCACCTACAGCATGCTTTTATAATTCTTACGCTGGTCCTGCACAGACCTCAGAATAAAGGAAGGGGCTGTGTGAAACGTTTTTTCAGTAAATCATGTACAACATGCATTCTATGAAGCCAGAAGGAAGCACTCGCCGTCAGGCCTGGCACGACTGGGTGTGCACACCGTGCATTTGCACAAGGCGGCACATCTGGGGGGGGGGGTGGCAGTAGGAGAGCATGTGGGGCTGTTGGCAGAACTCGACCAGCAGTGTGTGCGCTCCCAGCTTTCCAGCTCCCCCCCTTCACAGAAAGGTCAGGGGGGGGGCCCGAAGGAAAGAGTAGCCCATGGGGCTGTGGTGGAGCTCATCCCACCATGGCCTGAAGAGGATGATGGAGGGAGCCGTGGTGGAGCCCATCCCACTGTGGCTTGGAGAACGGAAGCCATCTGTGTGTGTGTGTTTGAGAGAGAGAGAGCTTGTATGTGTGTATGAGAGAGATCTTGTATGTGTGTGTGTTAGAGCGCTTGTGTGTCTGTGTGTCTGTGTGCACGTGTGTGCCTGTGAAAGCCTATGAGAGAGAGCAAGTGTGTGTGTGAGAGAGAGAGCTTGCATGTGTGTATGAGAGAGATCTTGTATGTGTGTGCGTGAGAGCGCTTGTGTGTGTGTGTGTGTCTGTGTGCACGTGTGTGCCTGTAAAAGCCTATGAGAGAGAGCAAGTGTGTGTGTGAACGACACAGCCTCATAAGTCTTGCCTCATAAATCTGTTTCATTTTTTTCGAAGGGGTTAATAAACGTGGATAAAGGTGAACCAGTAAATGTAGTGTATTTTGATATGGAGTTCCATTTGGGGGGGGGGGTGTCAGTTTTTAAAAATATAGATTGCTGGAGGGAGCTGGGCTATTTTGATGGGCATGGGGCAGAGATTGGATGATGCGGGGCTGAGGGGTGCAGCACAGTAATTGTTCGCACAGGGCAGCAAAACAACCTAGCACCGGCCCTGCTCGCTGTGTAGTGACAAATACTTTTATTGAAACTTGCCTTCAACAGTCCCAAATTAACTGCATAATGGACAAGTATATGCGGTAAATTAATTCATTAAAGTGCGACCGTTTGTTCTGAACTTTCCTCCTAAACCGGTCCAAGCTTGAATAATGAATATTCAAGCAATTTGGAGGAGCTCAGACAAGGGAGAGAAAAGCATTTTAAATGAGCTTGCAATTATTCTGTCTCCTGATCCTGCCTCATTTGCAGTTAAAAATGCTATTTTGCAATAACAAGGATGACAGGAAAGCAATGACGTACAAATTCCATGTGTAATTTAGGTTTTCATTTCTTTTTTTCACATGCTAAAAGAAATATTGAATGGATTTCACCGATTGAATTTAGCTGTATGACTTATACTAATTTTCTATTGTATCTTTGTGCTAATTTCAGCCCTCAAAGCCAGAAAATGATCACTCATTATCAGGCTGATACAGTAAAAGTCGCGGGAGAGTAGGCATGCGCCAGCTCTCCCGGCGCACGCCCAGGCCACTCTCCTGTGTGTGCGATTCAGTAAAAAAAAAAATTCAAATTAGGGCCCGCGGTAAAAAGAGGCGCTAGGGACACTAGCGCGTCCCTAGCGCCTCCTTTTTGACAGGAGCTGTCAGCGGGTTTCACAGCAGACGCTCAATTTTGCTGGCGTGGGTTCTCAAACCCGCTGACAGCCACGGGTTCAGAAACCAGACGCCGGCAAAATTGAGCGTCCAGTTTTCAATCTGTCAGCCGCGGGCTGATTTAAAATTATTTTTTATTTTTTATTTTTAAATATTTTTAACTTTTGGGGCCTCCGACTTAATATCGCCATGATATTAAGTCGGAGGGTGTAAGAAAAGCAGTTTTTACTGCTTTTCTGTGCACTTTCCCGGTGCCGGCAGAAATTAGCGCCTACCTTTGGGTAGGCGCTAATTTCTGAAAGTAAAACGTGCGGCTTGGCTGCACATTAACTAATAGCGCCCGCAACATGCATTTGCATGTTGCGGGCGCTATTAGTTTCGGGGGGGGGGGGGGGGTTGGACGCGCGTTTTCGATGCGCTATTACCCCTTACTGAATAAGAGGTAAAGCTAGCGCGTCGAAAATGTTCGTCCAAATGCGGGTTAACAGTATTGGCCTGTTTGTTGGGTCCTTTCCTGGGAACTGCAGTCAGTTTAACACAGTTCCACCGATCATACTGTGCGCTGCTCATGTCCAGGGTTTTCTGGTTCTCCTCATCTCCCAATGGATTATGGACCTCGGCACGCCTAACTTTATTGGCATGAACATTTTTACATGTGCTGCCAAAGTCATTAACATAAAAAGGGGGGAACTGCCACAACAGTACTAATGTTGTTTGGAAAGCTGCAGGCTCCATAGTGCGGCTTGACTTCCGAACTACATTTCCCGGCATGCACTGCAGGGCGTCAATTACAAAAATATGAAAGGGCAATCTGTACAAATAGAAAAGAAAGAGTCAAAACTCTACGAATCATTGCCTGAGCTGTGCTGGTTATGAGGTTTTAAATTTGTATTTTTTAACTCCAGCATAACTACCTTTGACATGGATCTGACAAAAGATTGAAACTCGGCCTCCAGGGTTTTGTTTTCTTTCTTCTCTGGCACTATTTGTCATGTAAGATACCTCTTTGCTTGTGCTCTTGCATTAAATAGTTTTTTTTTCCAGATTGTTTCACACTGTTCTGTGGCTCTCACATTTATAAACACTACAGCGGATCACAATTATAAACCGTCTTCTATCTGAGTATTTATCTTCTGTAGAACTGATGCCATTCTTTTTGCTGGATATTTTCACTCTTTCACAATTTGGCACAAAGATGTATGAAAGTTCCCTCCTCCCCAAGATTACATTTTGCTGTGGGTGTTTTATCTTGGAATTGTCTCCCTTTTATATTTTTGCAGAATGCCCTTGGCCACCCTGCAGATTCTCTGCCTCCCCTTATCTGTATTTATCCATCATTGCTGGAGGGAAAAGCTGCCCTGCGGCTCTGATAACCAGTGGTGGTGCCTTCTGGTGATTCCCCTGCCTTTCCAAGCCTTGGGCTGCCTTTGAACTGCTCGGAGTCCTGATTTTAATGTTTTGTTCTCTTTGAGACGCGTTTGTTCAGATTAGGAGTTTCATGCCTGTGTTCATTGACGTTTTCTGACCCTCATTTGGATGCATGGGATTTTTTTTTTTTTTTTACTTCTTAAAATTAACATTTAGTTACATTCCTAGATGTCTTCTTACCCCTTTGGAAGATGGTGGAGAGTAAGGGAACGATTGGGGAGGGAGAAAGGAGGCAGTTGGGCCTGAGAATAGTGGGTACCAAGACCCAGCCTCTGCCCCAGTAATCGGAGAACGCTCATGGACATCTTATTGACCCCGCTGTCCCCGTGCTTCCTTTCACTGCCCCGGGCTCGGTCTTCTGCTTTGAATAGCATTCCTGTAGGCCAGAGGCTGCTGTCTGGGGGGATTAAAACGGGTGCTCTTTTGGCCGTGTCTTTGCAGACAGAGCGATCACACGGGGGCTGCACAGGAGCTTAACAGAGAGCGGAGTGGCATTTCTTTCCACCCCGGCTGAGAGACAATATTTATTCAGTGCTTCTGGATAAACAGCAGCCGAGCCATTAGCCCCAATGGGACAGACTCTGAGGTTGTTTCAAACAAAATAAACCTGGGCGTGGTCTTCTCTTTTTTTTTTTGTTTTTTTTCCCTAAACTAGAACCCAGACGGACTTCATTTTGAATCGGAACTCAAAGTTTGCATCTCACAGGACTGGCTCTTATCCTTCCCAGGAGATCCTCTTCCCGTCCCACACAGAACGATCCTTTTCCTAAGCTTCCAAGTAGTGATAAACCCTCACATTTATAAAGGGATTAAACATAGCATCGGAGGGCTGTGACATGGGGATAAGTTTCCTCCCAGCAGCAAGTAGACACAAAAAGAGAAAGCAAACTAACTTAACAAGGGGAGAGTAGCCATGGCACAAAGCAGTGCTTTTTTTCCGTATTTGAGTCTTGACCTGACCCAGTCAACTTTAAGTTCATCCTTTATCCATGCTCAGAGCAGCTGCTAAGCCTCTCAGAGTCCCCTCCTGTAGGAGTTCTCCAGTGCTTTTAATCAGGGGTCCATGGACTGGCCCAAGGAAGAAAGGCCTGACATTTTGGAAGAGCATATAACTTTTAAACGGGTATTTTCCTCTCCGAAGGGCATATAATGCCATATGTTAGCTCTCTTCACCCATGAGCTGCGTTGGAGTAAATCACATTGAAATGCTTGTGCAATCTCAGGATTCCAACAAGCTACCTTACAGGAATGATCTCCTTTCCCTGGACCCAGTTGGTTGATGACCCGTGGGAGGCGTTGAGGGTCTGTATTTTATATGTGCTGTTATTACATCAGGCAATTACAGTGAGGTGAACTGAGGCAGAGCAAGAGGCTATACCTTGCCTAAAACTATACTATAAACAGTGACAAGTCTTCACTAATACTTCTGTGCTCTAACCTCTGCATCCCATTACTTTCTCAACTCTGGCTGTAACACTTTCCAAAGTAATTTATAGAACGAACTTATTTTCCCAAGCAGGGTCCTCGGGGGTTTGAATTTGCTGGATTTTTGTTTTTCAGGCTAAGCCTGATTGAGATCCAGATGTGTCTTCTCCATGCCTGTCACTCTGCTTTATACAGAACCTCTTAGCCCATTCTAGCATTGATCATATAATGACAGACAAACGTCCAAGGGTCAAGCTCCATAAACCAATAAAGGAGCAAGTACTGAAACTTCTTCTATAAATGTTCAGAATCTGACCTTCCTAAAACAATATGGCCCTAAACTCTTCAGTGTTTCAATAAGTCCACACACAACCATTCCAACCTGTTACCAATTGTAATACTCTGGCTGAGCCAACCAATACTATCAACATTTCTTAATTTAGGGAAAAAATAATCAATAATATTAGGTTCCTTTTGCTTGCTTTTGCAGTCAGAGACCCCCAACTCTCTCATGTCCTTAAATTATCAGGTTCTTTATTATCTGGTAAAGGCCTCCAAGCAGGTAGGCACTTCACTGAACGTGTACTGGGATAGCCGTGTTAGTCTGGTGTAGCAAAAATAACCGGAGTCGAGTGGCACCTTACAGACTCACCAATTTATTAAAGCATGAGCTTTCGAGGACAGAGTCCACGCTGTCAGATGCAATAAATTGGTGAGTCTATAAGGTGCCACTCGACTCCTGTCATTTTTGGGAACACAAAGCTGTTGTATTCTTGCAATAGCAACAACACCGTGTCTTGGAGGTTAGGGGGTGGCTCCAGGTCAGTTCTGTTAAATATTGAGGTAAGGCTTTGAACTCCAGTCTTCAAGATAGTTCTACATTTTGAAGGGGATACTGGCATAGGGGCATTTGCAGCTTCATTTGATTTAGGGGGTAGCTGTGTTTGGATAGCACCCTGGTTCTGAGTGTGTACGAAGGATATTGTGTAAATGTAAAGGACAGCTCTGGTGTCTGAGGTCTCAGCCTGACCCACTTCCGGTTTCAAGGTCAGTCCAGCCTTTCATCTTTCCTGGATGGATAAAATGTCAGTGATAGTAAACATCATTCAGTCTTTCAGTAACACTAATTAAAGAATGCCGGCACCCTCCCTCATCAACTCATCATAACGACGGATGCATCAACAAAGGGCTGGGGAGCCCATCTCTTCCACTTAGAAACGTAGGGAGTATGGTCCCCAAGCGAACAATTCTTCAAATAAACCTACTGGAACTCAGGTCTAACAGTTACATCTATTTGCGT
This sequence comes from Rhinatrema bivittatum, assembly GCF_901001135.1. Lineage (NCBI taxonomy): Eukaryota > Metazoa > Chordata > Amphibia > Gymnophiona > Rhinatrematidae > Rhinatrema > Rhinatrema bivittatum. Next base: position 10,151,314 of record NC_042623.1, on the reverse strand, counting down.
ACACCTAAGTGCAATAGCAGCTTACCACTCAACGGGAGACAGATCATCCATCTCTTCTCTTCCTCTCATCTCGAAGTTCATGAAAGGTTTAAATCACATACATCCACCTATTCAGAAACCTCCAGTGCCATGGGACTTAAATCTGGTCCTCAAAGTTCTAATGAAAGCACCATACAAACCCATAACATCCTCGTTCTTAAAATATCTAACCTGGAAAGTCCTCTTCTTGCTAGCCATCACCTCGGCAAGGAGAGTAAGTGAGCTCCAAGCATTGGTAATCAACTTCCCTTTTCTATAATTCCACCATGATACGGTCTTATTAAAGACTCACCCCTCCTTCCTACCATTCAGTTCTGTTACACTCAAAAATCAATGTCTTTATCAAATCCAATTAAAGCTGATCAGATCAGAGCCACAGCCACTTCCATAGCGCACGTACAAGGCGTATCCCATTCAAGATATCTGCAAAGCAGCAACTCGATCTTCCATACACACTTTCACTTCACATTACTGCCTAGACCAGCAGTCCGTGGCAGATAGTGCACTGGGACTGGCAATTCTACGCCGCTTCAAAAATTCCTAATGGCTGTTCATATTGCACAGGTTGCTCTTCACCATATAAAGACTTTACACAAAAGCAACCTATGTGCTTGGGACTCCCCCCGCTGGATGGCTAAATGACCTGCTTATCAATGGAAAAAAGCAAGTTTGCTTACCGTAAACGGTGTTTTCTATAGATAGCAGGGAATTTAGCCATGCAATCCCCCTTACTTCCCTGGACAGCCATTTCTTATGACATCTACATTCACAACTGGCTTGGAAACCAACTGAGGAGATGGCTCGAGGAGCATGGGAATGCCAGCGAAGGAACAGTGCAAAGCTCTTCAAGGTTAGAGAGTAATGCTCCACCTCGTGACATCACGGATGATGTCACCCATGCTGCATGGCTAAATTCCCTGCTATCTACGGAAAACACCGTCTTCGGTAAGCAAACTTGCTTTTACGGTATAACCACTTACCAATAGTAATTAATCAGTCCTTCTGCGGAACCTACACATTCGCTTATGGCAACCGTCTTATCATAAGAACATAAGATTTTGTTCCTACATAGTAAATGTCGGCAGAAAAAGACCCAAGTGGTTCATCCAGTCTGCCCAGCAAGATTCTTTGCCGCTCTGTGCAGGTTACCCCAATTAACATAGGCTACCCTTTTTCTTAATTTCCATTCTTTGTGTTTATCCCATACCATTTTGCATGCCATTACTGTTCTTGTCTTCATCACCTTTTCCGGGAGGGTATTCCATGCATCTGTGAAGAAATATTTCCTTATGTACATTCCCACATCGCTCCCTTCCAGTTTACTAATGGGCAGTCACTCCCTCCCCATGCTGCCTTACCGGAAGGCTTCTAACACTGCCACACACAGCAGACTCATGAATAAGCTGGGCAGCCTAGGACTAAGTCCAAAGGTGGTAAACTGGATTACAAATTTGTTAAGTGATAGGCAATGGAGGGTAGCGATCAGGGCAATTATTACAAATGAGCATGATAAGTGCTAAGGCAGGAAGAAGAAACATAGAAATGACGGCAGAAGAAGACCAAACGGCCCATCCAGTCTGCCCAGTAAGTTTCACACTTTTTTTCTCTCATGCTTATGTTACTCTTGGCTCTTAGTAACCTTTTGGTTCTATTTCCCTTCCACCCCCACCATTAATGTAGAGAGCAGTGTTGGAGCTGCATCTAAGTGAAATATCTAGCTTAATTAGTTAGGGGTAGTAACCGTCGCAATGAGCAAGCTACACCCATGCTTATTTGTTTACCTAGACTATGTAATTCAGTCCTTGTTGGTTGTTGTCTGTATATAGATCCACATTTCTTCATTCCCCCTGCCATTGAAGCAGAGAGCTGGATATGCATTGAAAGTGAAGTGTCAGACTTCCCTGCCGCTGAAGCAGAGAGCTATACTGGATATGCATTGAAAGTGAAGTATCAGGCTTATTTGGTTTGGGGTAGTAACTGCCGTAACAAGCCAGCTACTCCCCGCTTTGTTTGTGAATGCAAATCCTTTTTTCCACATTCATTCACATCTTCTAGACTTTATGGATCCACAGTGTTTATCCCACGCCCTTTTGAAGTCCTTCACAGTTCTGGTCTTCACCACTTCCTCTGGAAGGGCATTCCAAACATCCACCACCCTCTCCATGAAGAAATACTTCCTGACATTGGTTCTGGTTCTGACTCGGGAAGACAGAGACAAGTGGGGCAAGTAATTCAGCAGTTGTCTCCAGATGCACCTCCTGGGCTGGCTAATAGTGGCCACAGGAGCCAGGCAGCCAGCAAAATTAAATGCTGAAGGAAGGATGGGGAATGTGGGGGCACTGACTATTCTTGCCTGGGGTGCCATGTTCCCTGGCAACACTCCTGGTAGTGGTAAATGGAAGGGGGTTTATTAATGGAGGGACTAGAAGAAAAGGCTGCCTTCTTACATGCTACTAAATCTGCAACAGGGTGGACACAGCAGATAGAAAAGACAAGTATGCTTGAGAAATAGTTGATTGTTATTGTAAGAAGCACAGCCATGCATTTGAGGCACGAGATAACCACAGAGCAGTACTTGATAGATGGTGAGGTGTACATCAAACAGGAGAGGGATTTTGGGATGACAAGGTGGTATAACAGTGCAGTGGGCAGGGTCAAGAGATGGAGGACTGCTAGGGGACAGAGCGAGGCATTACTCTGCTTTAGAGGTCAATGATGAGACCGCATCTAGAGTATTTTATCCAATGCTGAAGCTCACAGCTCCAAATGGACAAAAACAGATTAGAGACGATTCAGTGACGGGCTACCAAAATGGTGTAGCTTACAACAAAGGCCTTATGAAGTGAGACTTAAAGACTTGTAAAATAGAGAGGGACATTCAAATACCTCAAATGTACACATGATGCAGGAGAAGCATCTTTTTAGCTGTCTCTTGGATTTGATTTTAGATTTAAATTACTTATCTTTCAAATCCCTGCCCCCCCAAAAATTTTAAATCTAAGTTTGTACCTGAGACAATGGAGGATGAAGTGACTTGCCCAGGGTCACAAGGCGAGGCCTCCCTGGTTCTCAGCCAGCTGCTCTAACCACTGGCCGACCTCCCTCTCTCCATAGCTGGTGGTGTCAGCGCATGCAGTGCAACAGTTGGACTCTTCCACTGTCAGCAAACTTTTCCCCGTGGCATGTTTTAAAAATGAAAAAAACCAAAAAAAAACCCCAACCCACCCTATATTATAAATCACCTAGAAGTACAGACTTCATGGATGTTGCTGTTGTCTCAGCTTATAACACTGTCACTGTGCACAGGTTTGTCTCACCCTGCAGCTATCACGGCCAAACCTGCATTCAGCGATGGCACGGCACGGCACAAGATACACCAGCAGCGCCAGCTATACAGAGATAATTTAATCAGGCGCTATTCGTAAGCCTTACAGAGAAGTGAAGTGTGGGCGCTCTTGATGTTACTTTTCTGTACATTAACCAGCAACACAAAAGCCTTGGAAACGGAAAATCCTTTCCCGCTCGCTGCCTGGTTATCCTGCTGTCACCTTGCAGGATTGCAGCTTGTAACAGATGGCCCCTCTCCATGAAGCAGTGAGATGGAGGGGCGAGGTGCGCCAGCTGGTGCCACGATAGGCCAAACTCGCTCACGGAAGACCTTTTAAATGAAAGCTGAATCAGTTGGAAACTGAATACGTTTTACTGATGAAATATTAGGCAAGAAGAAGTTTTTAAATGCAACACACAAAGCTTCAGTCCTAATAACTACTGTGAGGACTTTTTCCGGGCAGCAGGAGTTGCTGCAAAAGGATTGGCTGCTGGGTTCTTACTTCCTCATCACGCCATGTCTTTCTATTGGGAGCACCCTACCCGCTGAATTTACAGAACGGTTGCTGCATCCTCTGCCTGGGGGACAGGCTCCTGGCCTTTAGCAGTTTCAGTTGTCTTCTTGAAGCTCGTTATTAATAAATGCACAGGCGTGGCTGAGTTCACTCTCCACTGCACCAGGCCACTGTAATTTATTAAGGATTACCCAGTAGCATGCTGTCCCAGGCATTATTTCCAAAGGCTAAATGACATGCGAGCGGGTACCAGTCGAAGTTACAATGCTTACTCTGTACTGTGGAAGACCGGTCTGCCCTTCTCAATGTGGTGTTTCCATAGAAGCAGAGCTTAACCTTTCTAAGTGCAGATTATGAAGGCATCTAATTAAATTAAAATCAGGTTTCCAGCATATCCGCACTTAATGCTCAAGTGTTACTGTGGGATTTGATGTTTCCCTGCCACTGACTGCTCAGTCAGAGACATCTCTACGAAGCTCATTTATGGGCAAACTCACAGGTATCCTATTAAAACAAAAATCTCTACTCGCTGAAGATTAGATAAGATTTCAGAAGTTGATAAAGGAAGCAACAATGTCCACCCTGCATACAATTTATAAGGTTACTTTCCAGTTCAATTTAAATTTATTGAAAGGGCTGGTCCTGCACCCCACTGGATTCCCCTCGGCGGGGAGGGGGGGGGGGTCAGTTCACCCCATCTTTTTCAATCCTAGATTCAAATTCCCTTCAATGGCAGACCAAGGCATCTCCCACTGCAAGCATTAACATCCTGCCTCCCCCAGTCCTATCCCAAATGACGTCACTGCCAGCTTTCCATTAAAGTACTCTTAATTTAATTTTTTTTTTTTTTCAAACTGACACAGAAGGCTTTTCCAGGGATTGGCACCACCACAATATTATACGACATTTTCACACCCTTAAAAAAAAAAAAAAAAAATAAAGCGTAATTTAAAAATATCTAAATATTTACATATCAATAGCATGTATATACAGATAAGACCAACGTTTCTTCCCCCAGATACGAAATGATTTAACTAATAAAAAAATCTATATCAAAATTTCCATGTTGGGGGATAAAATCTAAACAGTTACAGTACAAAAAGCAAAAGAACTCAAATACATCTTTTCATCTTTTTTTTTTTTTTTTTTGGATTCGTTTCATATGCAGGTCGGAATCGGCTCTCAATCCCTACTCCCAGCCTTTGAGCGTTTTCCACAGTTATGCAGGCTGCAAGACGAACACTTCTTGCGTTTACCCTATTTCTATGTACAGATCGGTATAAATATAGAGAGAGATCTATTGGTTCTTCTCCTCATGGGTAAGAAACAGATACAGCTGACATATTTTGCAAAAGCAAAAACGAAGGGAAGAAACAAAAAAACCACATTAGAAATGTTGGATAAGATTTGTCCAAGCACTTTTAACCGAAATGATACTGGTGGTGGCACTGGAGTCGTGTGTGCACCATCGTCTGTCCTCATCTCCTGGAGCGGCCGATGATTTAGAAGAGGACGATAGGGCACCACACACACACAATTTCACGGGAGTTTTATTCACCTGAATATGATGGAGCCCATCAAGGGGACTGCTGTGACCACCCTTGGAGACTGCTGGTTCTTCCCTATCCAAACGGTTATGTCTGCCTTTGATTTTTGTAGCCCTCACCCCAATACATGAATTTGCATTTTTTTTTCTTAATTAAAGCACACTCAATCTTTTAAGCACATTTGATTTGTAGGGTTCATGCTTACAGATCACATTAAATGCCATACATAAAAGGTGAATTTTCAAATGCAGCACATGTAAAAATCAGCACTTAAGAACACAAGAATGCAAGGCTTGCCACACTGGGTCAGACCAAAGGTCGATCGAGCCCAGCATCCTGTTTCCAACAGTGGCCAGGCCAAGTCACAAGAACCTGGCAGGATCTCAAGGGGAAAACAGATTACAAGCTGCTTTATCCCAAGAATAAGCGGTGGATTTCTGCTTATTCTTGCACACACAAAATAGCACATACACGAGTGCATGCTATTCTAAAAACTGCAACGTACGTGTGTAAATTAGAGTCCACGAGCAAATTTGAGCATGTAAAAAAAAAAGGGGCAGGGAGGGACCAAGATTTACGTAAGTTGCTGTTTTATAACCTGCCAAACTGGTGCGTGGAAGTCTTTTACTTGCGTATATTTACTCCTGCTCAATAACTGGTTTAAGTGATTATAAAAAGCGAAAAGGAGGTACACGATGCTGTGAGCTTGAGCGGACGTTCTTGCTGGAGCTCTGGGTGCCATCCTTCGCAGAGCCATAACCATCGCTGATATAAACAGCCTATAAACATCGACAGACTCTGCGAAAAGCTTCTTATGTCAATTGACAAATACATACAGCGCTCTCCTGATCTTATGCTGGCGAAATTGGTCAAAAAAGAGAAAGAAAAAGCTAAACTGGCAGTAGACAAGATGGCTGCCAGGAAGGAGAAAGGCCTGCATGAGTCCACTGCGGAATCGGCGGTAAGTGAGATAATTGTGGCAGTGACTGCTGTCCTCACCAGCAAATTAGATGCTATTTCAGCACAAATTACAGCCCTAAAAAACACCTAATTTTAGGCTGCCAACAAGACTCCTGGAAGGGAGGGTATCAGTTATAGAGGATGATGCTTTGATGGCAATGGGCAAGATGAGGAAAATGGGAACACTGCTGACTGCACATGAAGATAAGACTGATGAATCAGAAAATCAGTCTTGTTGAAATAACTTAAGATTTGTCAGTTTTGATGAGGCTACAGAGGAGCAGAGGTTAGTGGATGTCCTCACTACAGCACTCAACCTTCCTGAAAATACGGGCCCTATATTGACTGAAAGAGCGCGTAGACTTGGAACCTGGAATGCTGGTGGTAATTGGCCAAGAGTGGTGATAGCCAAATTACTTAATTTTGCACAAAATCTGCATATAGAAAACAATCGACCTTGACATATCAATCACATACGATTTGAATTTTTCAAGATTACTTGCTAAATGTATCTACAAGAAGAGAAAAGAATTTGTTCCACACTTTTGCTCAGCTCTGGTGGCCTTACAATTCCCTGCTAGACGCTACAATTATCCCTGCGGTGACAGGAAGATTTTTCAAAATCTATACTGATTTCAAGACAAGTTTGCTTGCTGCACCCCTGAGGAAGGAAGGGATTCCGAAACCCTGCAGAGTCGGGCGTTTTTTTATCAGCGAGCGGCATGAAGACCCGAAAGGAACTCTTTGACAGGACGTCTATTTAAATAGCCATACCGGCATATCGCATGCACGTACCTGAAAGGGACCTTCTTCCTAGAACATTTTTCAACGCGGCATTTGACAACACATAAATTCAGAGGACATTCCTCTATCATCATATACAAGTTAAGTATTTTACTAACTTGCATAAAGCTGAGTTATTTACCAGCTGCATAAGAGACATCAAATCCAAAAGCAACCGATGATTAAATCTCTAGCATGGTGAAGCGCTTCTAAGCTCCTGTAGGTTTCCCGATACATACACGGGAACCGGCGTGCAGTATGATGGTTGCAGGATTTTCACAGTGAATCTGTCTTATAAGTCCAGTATAAAATGGGAAATAAGTATTTATTTTAGTGTACATTGTTTTTCTCACATAAGAGGTTCTTTCTTGTCTAGACAGAGAATATGGCATGAAAGTGAGGTGCAAGTTTTTGATAAAATGGAGAAGGCTAAAAAAATGTATTGAATCCATGGATAAATTAAGTTTTGGCATTACAATGGTACTGGAGCTTGTCCATGGCAAAAGTAAAGAAACCTATTGGGTTGTTTTGCTAATAATTAAAGAAGGGAAAAAAAAAAAAAGAACCATGGAAGTAGTGTGATGGATTAAACCTGTGTTCAAGTGTTGAGAGTTTAAATCTTCAGTTAGTTCACTGGATATGATAGGCAGAAAATGGCGGCTGGACAAGAGAATCTGCAGTGGGGACAGTTGTTGGGGTTTTTTTTTGGGGGGGGGTCATCATTGACCTCCATTGCAGTTAATCAGCTATTGGGGCTTTCCTGACTGCATATAGAAACTTTACTCGGTGCAGCCCCTATTTTGGGATGCAATCTAGTTATAATGCAATGTGCCAGTAATCATCTTGATATCAGCCGACAGGAATAAGGAGATTATTTCAACTGGATGCAGTGGAATTGGATTTATCAATCTATTTAGAGATTATGAACCTGGAAAACAGCTGATGTTTTGAACAGTGGGATGCGTCTGTCTTAGAGGCGCCAATGCATTTAAAAATTTAAAGTTTAAATAATTCAGCTTTGGTTTTATAGTTTACTGTTGCTCTAATGGCTGTAAGTATTAACGGTCACAAAAGGTGGTATTCGATTAATACTGTATTTGGTATTTAGTTGCTTGTTGGATAACGAAGTGCGGGGGATGGCACTTGCTCACGCACATACATTTCTCCGTCTCTCTTTTTTGTGAGAGTATATGAATGATATGTAGGAAGGGGGAAACGATGGGGAACAGGGAAGGGAAGGGAATGGGGACGTTAAGAGGAATTGCTAAAAAGTTGTTAATAAGGAGAAAGGTTGGGAAAATGTGGTTTTGAATTTCAACATGACACGCATCTATGGATTATACATGGTCCTCATATCTACTTTGCAAAGAAGAGTATTCCATTTGGGAATTGCAATTGGGAATCTGAACAATTATCAGAATGAGTAAGCAGCTAATGAGTGTGATGGAAATGCAGCAGGGATGGGTTCTCCTGTCAAATGGGAAAGAGGGATTTCACGTATTAATAGACTAAAGAGTAGTGTGGTTCTTTTACAGGAAACACACATGAATGATGCCGAACATAAAAAGTTACGGAGCCGTGGGCATAATCACATTTTTTGTCATCAGGAACGACTAAACGCAATGGAGTTGCTATTCTTCTGCACAAAAATGTTTCTTTTGTTTTACAAAAAACTGGTCAATATGTCCTGGTTAAAGGGAAACATTTTGGGATAGTAGCCTTCATATTCGTTCCAAACCAATATTCACATTCATTTTTTACAACATTGGTAACACAACTATTAGAATTAGATCCTGCACCAGTGATAATTGGGGGAGACTTTAATTGTGTGAGGGATGTTTTGGATAAATGCTCAAATTCTTCTACTCCTAATCTATGTAGGGGCAAGGGGATTCAATATTTTTGCGATAATCTGTGTCTGATGGATATATGGAGGGTCCTTCAACCAGAGGAGAGAGACCACCCATTATGGTAGGGCGCAGGCTTCTAAATCTCGTATAGATTGTATTCTAATCTCAGAGCGTTTGTTTGATCACTTGAAGAGGGCATCCATTGAGGCCTTGGTTATTTCAGATCATTGTCCTGTTTTATGTACTTTGGGGGGGGGGGGGGGCAATCAATACCAAATTTCTCATCCAACTGGTACATGCCTGGCTGGATGAGGAATGATCCTGAATTTAAATTGTTTCTAGGGGAAAATGGCAGCAATTTGATAACGCAAATTCTCTGCACACAGAAGACCCTGTACTGTTTTGGAAAACAGATAAGGCGGTTCTCAGGGGTGACATCATCTTCTATGTTGCAGCAAAAAGGAGGAAAAGAAATAAGAATAGATTTGGAAAAAAAGAATGCTTTATTGTAAGAATCAAATGAAACAGAGGAATGGTCTTGTCCACTTCAGAAGTGCAAAAAAGTTATTAAACGAGCTGCTATTTCAAAGAGCATCGGCAACGCTATTTGCTCTTAAACACAAATTGTTCCAATATGGTAACAAGCCAGGGCCTATGCTGGCAAACCTGGCAAAGACTCAGAGGGATTTAAATTTATCTGTGGTATTAAAAATTATCAGGATAAACAGGTTATGTCCACAGCGGAGATTGGGGAAGTTTTCAAACAATTTTATCAACAACTTTACTCCACTGCACCTGACAATACAGATGCAATAAAGTCATTTTTGGCTGACATTAAACTTCCTCAATTAACGGAAGATAATCTCAAGAGATTAAATAGATTTCTGAGGAGGAGATATTATTGGTGATAAGGGAGTTACATTTGCACAAATCCCCAGGCCCAGATGGCCTTCCCTCTCTTTTACAAACTGCTTCAAACTTCAGTGGGCCCATCCTTACAAAATTTATACAGTCATATGATAGACAATGAGATAATGCCCAATACGATGAAAGTGGCAGCTATAATAGTGAAGCCAAAGCCAGGTAAGGATTTGGCCTATCCAGAGTCTTATAGACCAATATCGTTGTTAAAGCAAGACGTAAAAATTTATGCCAAAATATTAGCGAATCGCCTTAAATTGTTTATGCTTTATTTAATCTCACCAGAACAAACAGGATTTGTCTTTGGGAGACAGTCTGCTGTAAACATTCAGAGATTAAGGCTTTCCTTAGAAATTTCCAAGCATAGTAAACCCAAAGAACCCTTGTTGGTCAGCTTTGATGTGGAAAAAGCTTTTGGACTTGTGCCCACATGATACTGGGGGAATTTGGTTTTGAGGGATTCATTCAATCAGGTATTGGGGATCTTTATCAAGATCCCAAGGCTTACATATCCTTAAATGGATCAAACTCAGGAACTTTTACTTTAGGTCGAGGAACCAGGCAGGGTTGTCCCTTGATTCTACTCCTTTATATACTCACCCTCGAACCACTTGTACGTAAGATGTTATACGAAGAGAATATTGCAAGGGTTCCAGTAGGCAAACATGATCTCAAAATGATGCTGTTTGCAGATGATATCCTGAATACACTTACTGGTGCCCGCACATCGTTGTATGTGATTTTGGATGTTATCCACGCCTTTGGTAGGTTTTCAGCATTGAAATTGAACTTGACCAAGTCTGAGGTGATGGATAAAGAGGTAATCTGAGAGAGAGGTGCCCTGATTTTCCTTTACAATGGGCATCCAGATGTTTTTATTAAATCCCACCAATTATTAGAGAATTTCATAAAACATTGGGCAGCTGGAATCAGGACGTCTGGCATTGGTCAAAATGATTTTAGATCCCAAGCTTTTCTATGTTATGGAGATGGTACCATTTGTAATTCTGAAAAAAGATCTAACTTTAATTCAGAAACTTTGCTCCAGTTACATCTGGAAAAAAAGGCAGGGCTAGATTAACTATATCTAGGTTAAATGGTCCTAAAAGAGGAAGGTGGCTTAGGTTTCTCAAATCTGCATGTTTATAATTAAAGAATGGATAATAGATAACTCGGGAGACCCACTAAGAAAACCCCCAAAGTATAAGAATAACATAAACAAACACCAATAATGATCTCACTTTGAAAATATAGATGTGTATGGGCATACCTATATCCAAACCATGAATGACTGATGATTAACACTTCCAGCACAAAGTTGAGGTTATAAAGCTTCCCTTGGTATGCTTATACCTGTGCTATATGATGGTCATTCATATTCTTTGATATATAAGAGCCATCCAGTTTGTCATACTTATTGCATGCCCACAAAAAAAATCACTTCCTGCTTATATAACTCGGTCTCTATTGATTGGATTCACAGAAAGGGATTGTTTTATTAGAAAGTGTTTAGGTTTAGATTGGGATAAATCTTATTGTTTATCTATTTATGGCAATCTACAATTTGTACCAAGTCTTTTAAATAAGAAATTCCTTATCCTATATATATACAGCCTTTTAGCAATTTACAAACTGGGAAGTTACATTCTTTTGAATATTGCCATCAAAACCTTCATTTACAAAACACAGATTTCCTTGCATATCTGCAACTGAGCAGTTATATAACCACTCTGACAGCCCCAGATAAAAGAAGATTAATAATGGCTCTTTCAGCGTCTTTCTCACTTGCTTAAGAAAAAGAGAGCATCAATTATAATAATGTATAGATTCTCACATGATACTTCCAGCTACATTGCCCTACAATATTTAGCGGACATATGGTCTCGTGATCTCTAACGTGAGCTGGGGGGGTGAAGAGATCTGGGCATGTAATACACAGGTGAAGAGAGCAGTGCAAAATATATTATTTAGAGAACTTCATTTCAGAGTTTTAAATAGAGTGAGGCATCTGCTGCCAAGGCAGCCGTATTGCCTCAGTGTCTTACATGTGCAACACTCCCCTGCATCACTTGTACGTTGTTTATGGGACTGCGTACCTGTTCAAGATTTTCTGGCAGCAATTACTGCAATTCTTCACTTCAGTATTGAAGGACAATTTCCCGTGGTCAGCTGCGTCATCTTGCAGTCTAGGTTATACGGACCCTAGGCAAGCCTTGAAAAATAAGCTGGTGAAAGGCTGTTTAAGTGCATTGAAGCTCACATGACATAACGGCTAGATAATTCTGCACTGGGTTTTTCTGCTTGGAGACTTTCTATGTTGGATTGGAAATCGACGGACAACAGCTCCATTAAAAAGAAGCTCTTCTTCCAACAATCGTGGTCGGACGCCTTGAAATCTCTGCCGGCAGATTTACACGCCAAAGTTAATCGAAATCTGCTTTTACCAGATGGAGTTCTGGACAAACCCGTGCAATTTGGTCGATTCCCTTGGTCAGCTTTGCAGCCTATCCATGGTTCGGTGTGGGAGGGTCCAGATTCTTGAGATATTTTGGGAATTTTGTGTTCACCGATTTCGCTCGATCATTGTTATCCCTAATCTGTCTATTGTCATTTAACTCTATATAATAATAAAAAGATTATTAAAAAAAAAGTGAAGAAACGACCGGGTGAAGAGCCAGGAGGGAATTCACGAGCTGCAGACGGACCGGCGAACTGATAAACTAAATGGTAAAACAGGTTATTTCATGGGCCATGCGCAGGATATAAAATCCCCTGACTTTCACATGGCAAAGCCAACTTATGGGGGGAGGGAGGGTATAAAAACGTCTAATTTCTGCAAGTAAAATCTACTCGCGTATCCTTTTAAAACTGGAAGTACAAATATATCATTTGTGCACACCAATCCTGCTAAATTCCAATTTATCTGGCTAAGTAGTGCCTGTGCCGTTACTTAGGCGGACAAACTTGAACATTCGGATAAGTAGCGGCACTTATCCGGCTATATTCTGATTTATCTGCCTTAGCCAGGGAAGTCTGAAAAGCGCTACTTGTCCGTCTAAGACGCGCTTTTCATGCATCTGCCTATGTGCCGGTGTTTATCTGGATAAGTCCGAAAGCGTGCAGCTCGTGGCTTTTACATATGCAAACATTTGGGCGTGCAGACGCACTCGCATTTTATAACCTTTCCGCGCTGGTTATAGAATACAGTAGCGACTTTGCGTGTGCCCACATCCATGCGTAAATGGGCGCAGGAGAGCAGTTTCCAAAGTTATCCTGAACTCTTTTTAAGCTGATGCATTTAGGTGCAAGTGTGTGCGATGTGACATTACTTCCAGCTTCCTACTGCTGAAAATAATCATTTGTGTGGATTACATTATGATATTCATGAGATTCTCCTGCAGCTTTCACAGGTCTGGAACAAACACAGGACGGCTGAGGCAATGAAGGGCACCCGGCCTAGAGCACAGGTTTACGTGTGTTTTGGATGCGCTACACTAACCCCCGACGCAATTAGGAGATTAATGCGTCCAAAACACCCACCCCAAACAAATGTGTTGCCGAAAGCATCCATCACGTGTAAATTCCATGTAGAGGAGGCTAACAGCTATTACCCCTCAATGCAGAAAATCGCTGGGCAAATTTAACACCACCCTCGGAGGTGGTGAAAAGCCAATTCACGAGAAATAAAAAAATACGGTTCTCTGTGGTTCCTCCCACTTAGTATCGTTGTGAGACTTAAATGAGTCCTGGGGGAATTCTGCGCTACTGCGGAATTTGCGCAGAATTCTCCCTTCCCGCAGATTTCCTCCCTCGCCTCGCACAGCAGTCTCGGCTGCACTTCCGCCGAGACTGCTCTGCTAGCATGCTGAGCCTCACTGGAAGTGAGGGGAGACATTGGCGGCACGGGCGAGGTTTGCGCAGGGGGCATCGTGACACAGGCGAGGTTAGCAAGCTGCATCACGCAATGGCCAGGACCATACAGTTGGTGAGCGAGGAGGGGGAGGGGAGGGGGCTAGAGATTTTCTAGTGGGGGCTCAAGGTATGAGAGGAAAGAACGTGAATGGGGACAGGGGCAGAGGTCAAGGGAGAATTCATATTTATTTTGGGCCAGAGGTCTGCAGCTTTTGACATGTGCTCTGGCACTGGACAGCTGAGCGGACTCTGACTTCCCCCGCAGAGGTTGCGTTTAACCAAACATCATCTCCTGCTGCGCGGGAGGCGTTTGGTTAAATGCAACTCCTGCTGCTGCATGTGAGGCTTGGAGCAGCGGCGGTCATTGTCTGCTCAGCTGTCCAGTGCCGTAGGTTGCTGCCCCTGGCCTGGAGCAGGTGGAGATGTGATTGCTCCTTTGACCTCAGCTTCTGTTCTCATTTACCTCCTCTCACGCCACCCCCAACCGTGGTGAAAGAGGGAGAGGACCCAGGGGCTGCTAGTGGACCTCATCCCGCTGGTGGCTGAAAGAGAGACCCAGATCTTGAGAGTGTATGTGTGAGCCCGTGTGTCTGTTTGTAAGCCGGGGTGTGTGTGTGTGTGTGTGTGGGGAGAGACTGTGTGAGATTTGTATGTGGGGAGACAGAACATGTGTGTGACAGACGGTATGTGAGAGAAAGCATGTGACTGATAATTTGCAAAACAATAGTGTGTTACTTTGACAAATACCATAGTACCAAACGGTACTACTATCCAGCTTTGAAACTGTAAGGCACGGATTTGACCACTGCTCCTCGTTCCTCCTATGTCTACTTGACATCTCTGCTGCATTTGACAAGGTCAATCACTCCATCCTACTCTCAAGGCTGTGCTCTTTCAGGATCACTGATTTGGTGCTGGTCTGGTTCTCTTCATACCTTATAAATAGGATACGACAAGTCCAAATCGACTTCATTAACTCCCCCCTTGACCCCTCTGAGCTCTGGAGTACCGCAGGGGTCTGCTCTCTCTGCTGCATTATTTATCCTTTACCTAACTCCAACATGCTGCATCCTCAACAACCTTGGAGTTCCCTATAAAATCTATGTTGATATTCAATTCTTTTTTCCTTTCAAGGAAACATGGGTCATGACTGAAGCTTTCCTCAAAAACTGTCTTACAATCATCCAAAAGTGGCTGCACAGAAATAAATCAGCTCTCAACACATCCAAAACAGAAATCATGGTGTTATCACGCCATCCGACTGTCAACACTCCCAGCCATATCACTTTTGATTCCCACTCCATCTCCATAAGTGTACGAAACCTGGGAGTCACTATTGATCCCTCTCTCTCCATGCGCAACCATAAAAGAAATATCACCAACGCCTCCTTCTATAAACTACGACTGCTAAGTCACCTCAAGCCCCTTCTTGAATATGCAGACTTCAGGTCGGTCCTTCAATTCCTTCTTTTCTCAGGGATCGATTACTATAACTCCCTCCTGAAGGGCCTACCTCTATACGTCACTCGCCCTCTTCAGATCATACAATGCTCAGCAGCAAGATTTCTTACCAACGCTCCTATGCATGAACACATTTCTCCTATACTCATATCTCTTCTCTGGCTCCCCATCTCCTACCAAATACAATATAAGCTTGCTATGATCATCCATTCCTTAATCCATGACTTAAACTCCTCATAGCTCTCCTCAACAATAAAAATCCATGCCCCTCCCGACAACTCAGACCGTCTAACCAGATGCTATTAGTCTCTCCGCGTACAAAGCTCACGCATCTCGAGGAAACCAGACAACGCGCATTCTTCTCTGCTGGACCATCCTGCGGAACAGCCTACCTAAGACAATAAGATGTCTCCGAGAAAGATCTTTCTTCAACAAAGCCCTAAAAACATTCCTCTTCAAGAGAGCACTCCTCAACTTAGATGACAATGGACTACCCCCATCTCAACCCCCTTCAGTTGATGCTACCTAGTCTTCTAGTCCCCTCTCCTCAAACACCTAGCACTACTGAACTATCTCCGCTACATGTCTGTTCTCTCCCCCTTCCTTAAATTTTGTATCACCTTCCCCCCCTCTATTGTCTGTAAATATTCATATTGTACCCCTCTGAACAAGGATATGTTCTATATTGTACCCCGCTGTGAACATAGGAAGTGCGGGTAATAAGTGCTTTTAAATAAATAAAATAAATAAATACATGTGCAGAATTTTGCAGAATTTACAAAATGTGTGCGCAGAATTTTAAATTTTTTGGTGCAGAATTCTGAATGTTTTTGCGCAGAATTCCCTCAGGAGTATTAAAGTTACTGCTTACAGTGTTGAAAAATAAGTGTATATTGGCTCGATTTAAAAAAAAAAAATAAATTAATTCTTCTGGACACACAATTTAGATGCCCATAGCAAAGGGCGCTTAGCTATAGGCGTCTTCAGCAACCTCAGCCAGAAGAAGCAGGATAATAACGGATGCTCGTATTGAGCGTCCATTGCAATTTTGGGAGCCTGATGCATTTGAGCACTAGGGCCACACAATTCTCCCCCTAGCGCATCCTTTTTTACGCAGTCCCCTCATTTAAATACTGCGTCTGGCACCCAGGAGTTGCGGCTGCTTGCACGTTAAGAAAACGGGTGCTCAATACGTCAGCCCCAGGGAGTTCACTGTAGCTGAAACAAATGGTCTTGAATGGGGAGGGCAAGTTTGACCAATGCAAAAGTAGACAAACATTACACATGAACCATAAGACCACGGAGCTCCAAAACAATGCAGGATAACTTAACCTTGGCCCATGTGCAATATTCTTCTTCCAGCACTGTTTTTATTTCCTATAGAAACCATCCGTGGATGCACAGGAAACGTGATGGGCGATAACCTCTGATTTTTATCTTCCCTCATCAGAAGTTCCAGTTCCACTGATGTCTTATGTTAGGGTCGAGGTGGAGAGGTTGGGCTTTGGCTGTAACCATATTTCTTCAGGGTGAGCCTCAAAAAGGGAACCTGAGGGGAAAGAAGCCAGGAAATGATAACCAATGAAAATTTTGTTTCCCAAGGAGATCCTGAAGTACATCAAAGGATACAGTTTCAGAGATCTGCTCGCCTGCTACATGGAGTTTTGCCTGTGGTAGTCATGCAGACGTTCATAAGGTGCACAAGTGGGTCGTCGTTAAAAGAGGTCATCGGGGGCAGGGCTGTATTAATCACACACTTTACACCTCTCCACTGTACTTCACTAATCGTTCAGATTTACATTCATAAGAACCTGATTTTCAAACTCCATGCATGCGGGTACCCTGCGTTTAAAAATCACGTCGTTCTCAGCAAGCTTTCAAGGACGTTCCTTACTGAAAATGTACCCCCAGGTGTATCAGTAGGTGTCCTCACGGGGAAGTGCTACTAGAATGAAACTTTGCTATCTGTCACAAAATTATTTAAGGAGAACTGGGTATTTCAGCAGCTTGCTAAGATGTACAAAATCTACTCTCTTATGTAGGTCAGAGAACAAAAGGACGGATTATGTAAAAGTAACCCATGCCCGCATTATATTTCGTTGCCTTGTACATCCTGAACTTTCATGTGCAAATTACATTGCAACAGGATATTAGCAAAATGTTTCATGAATGAACTCACTTTACCAAATCCTGCTCATACTAACATGATGATGATGGCAGGAGATAAAGAGCAATCAAGCCCTCCCAGTCCACACTGCCAAGGATATCTCCCAGCTGTTAGTCACAGAGTGTGACTGCTTTTAGGATCTCTCTTCTTATCCAAGACGGGTTTTGTTTTTTGAAACTTTATTTAAAATAACTCTCAGGACAAACAGATAGCATTAATCCACACAGTAATAATTTCATTACTGGACAGTAGCTACAGTATTAACTTTCTATCCTCCTTCCCTCCGGCTCCAGTACGGACGCCAGGCCCTTTTGTACTTGTCCAGTCCTCTCCAGTATAGCAATTCCCGTTACTTGTAGGATGGTGAGAGTGAAGGCTACACCAATAATTGCTCTACATTCATGTTCAACCAGACACCAGGAATCTTGAACTAATCGACACTGCTACCATATCTGGAAATACGATCCCAAATCCGTGCTTTCCACTAAGCTGTGTCTTGTGCTTGGAAGAGTCTTCCTGAACTTGTGCGTCATGCTCCTGCTCTCGCCATGTTTGAAGACTCACCTTTCTGAAGCTGCTTTTAAATCTTAGGCCTGATTGTCTGCTTTTAGCCTCATTAACTTTCTTTTTCTTTTTATAAGAACATATGAACATACTGGGTCAGACCAAAGGTCCATAGAGCCCAGCATCCTGTTTCCAACAGTGGCCAATCCAGGTCACAGGTACCTGGCAGGATCCCAAGGAGCAGAGAGATTCCAAACATAAGCAGTGGATTTCTGCAACTCTACCTTAATAATGGTTTATGGACTTTTCCTCTAGGAACTTCTCCAAACCTTTTTTAAATGGAGCTACACTAATTTCACCACATCCTCTGGCAACGAATTCCAAAGCTTAATTATGCATGGAGTAAAAAAAGAGTTTCTTTTATTAGTTTTAAATATATCACTTAGTAACTTCATTGTGTGTCCCCCCTGGTCTTTGTACTCTTTGAAAGAGTAAACAACTGGTTAATGTTTACTCGTTCCACTCCACTCATTATTTTATAGACCTCTATCCTATCTCCCCTCAGATGTCTCTTCTCCAGGCTGAAGAGTCCTAACCTCTTTAGCCTTGTCTTACTTTATGAAATGCCCCAAGTCTCTTGTCCTGTATGCTTGTCTTATTAGATTGTAAGCTCTATTGAGCAGGGACTATCTTTTTGTATGTTTGTACAGTGCTGCGTATCTCATGAGCACTACAGAACTGTTAAGTAGTAGTTGCAGTCTACACCCTTTCCAGCATTCTAGACTGGAACTACTATTCCTAGAACACCAGGCTGGAAATACGCAGGTGCGATGAAGGATGAGAGACATCAACTCTTTCTGTCAACCACAGATTGGTATCTTTTGAGCCTTAGACCAAATTTTGACCCAGTTCTCTTGATCTAAGTAGAGCAGAAGATCTGTATTTGACATGCAAATGAGGGAAGGCGCAGTCTCACATCCTGCTACAAAGGAAATTACATTTTGATAGCACTCGAAATACATTTATTCTTAGGATCTTTAGTTAATAAAACATGTTGTAGACAATGGGAGGCTTCAGTGAGTTCCTTGCCAATTGGACATTTCTCAAGACTTTCCTCTACTGTAGCTAAGGATAATACGAACAAGGGGGGAAATCACAGACATCTCCTAGATCTGAAAAAGAGATCCCATAGCTCATTCAAGAAACAGAGACCCTTGTCCCACCATAAGTTTGCACCTGGGGAAAAAGTTGATGGAGGTAAGTTTGGGTTTTCATCGAAACGGGAGAGGGCCAAAAGATGTTCAGGTTGAATTTTTAATGGCTTCATTGCACACTAAGTGTGTGCAATGATGAGACGTGATCGAAAAAGGTTCCTAACTCACTCTTTCCCAAGGATGAGCTTAATGATACCCTTTGGCCCCTTCCTTCTCCAGAGACAGTCAAGATAAGGAGGAGGACTCTGCCATCACTTCTAGCCAGTTTTCAAGTGTGCTGATCAATATAATTTAAGGGTAGGAAGGGCCATCCCTCCATATTCCTTTGACATCCAGAGTTTGTTACACCATATAAAGCGGGAACATTTACTGTTCAAATGTGAGAAAAACATTTGTGATATATTACAAGATAAATGCTAAAATTATGTAACATCTTTAAAATACTAATCCTATCCACCCATGATATCTCTCTGCAGCCTTTGATACAGTCAACCATTCAATCCTTCTAGACCGGCTCAGGGACATTGGTATCTCAGGCACTGCTCTCGCTTGGTTCCATTCATTTCTCAGCAACAGAACATTCAAGGTAAAAATCAATAACAAACAATCTCATCCCATCAGATCTAATCTGGGAGTCCCGCAAGGTTCTTCCCTTTCACCAACACTCTTCAAAATATACCTTCTTCCTCTCTGCCTCCTCCTTACCAAGTTGAAAATCAAGCATTACATATACGCGGATGATGTTCAAATCGTCATCCCTATTAAGGAGTCCTTACAAAAATCCCTGAACAACTGCTTTCAGGAAATAAGCTCCCTCCTCGCTAAGCTTAACCTAGTCATCAATAAAGACAAGACTGAATTCCTCATCATCTCCCAAGATGAAAACCTCCTCACTAGTAAAACAACCAATCACCCAGAGGACCAATCACAGGACGAAAACCACGCTCTCCCTAACTCCCCCTCAACCACTCCGGACAACCTCAAAAACACGTCGCATGTAAGAGACCTAGGCGTTCTCTTGGACAACAAGCTGAACCTCAAAAGATTTGTCAACAATACGGCTAAGGAGTGCTTTTTCAAATTACAAGTGCTGAAAAAGCTTAAACCTCTTCTGCACGCATATGATTTTCGCCTAGTTCTGCAAGCAATTATCCTCACAAAAGTCGATTACTGCAATTCGTTGCTGCTTGGTCTCCCTGCTGTCACCATCAAGCCTCTCCAGATGTTACTGAACTCAGCTGCCAGGATCCTAACGAACTCAAAAAAGAGGGATCACATCACGCCAATCCTCTACAACCTCCACTGGCTCCCTATTAAATAAAGAATCCTCTACAAAGTTCTGACCACCATGCACAAAACCCTACACAACTTAGCACCTATTGAGCTCACCTTCCAGCTTCACCCTAATAACTCCTCCAGACTGATTAGAAGTGCATACCAAGGCACTCTTTTCGTTCCTCAAGCTAAAACATCTCTAAGGAACAGAGCCCTATCCACAGCAGGTCCTAAGCAATGGAACACTCTCCCACCTGACCTCCGACAGGACCCTTGCCAAATTTCTTTCAAGAAAAAACTCAAAACTTGGTTATTCAAACTAGTGTTTCCAGATCCCGCATATTAACCAATCAGATTCTCACCTTATTTCTCACCCAGCCCTTTCTCCCTAACAGTCTGACTTGACACTATTCGCTCTCAAACTCGCTCTTCCTCACCCTAATCCCACGTTTCCCATTTGAGATCCACAGACTCCCTCTGTCCTTTGCAAGCCTTTGGTACCTCTTCCTCTTCCTCTCTCCCTTTTATTCAACCTAGCCCAAGTACTTGAATCGACTGCTTGTATAAATGTTTTGCTATGTGATTTCAATCTGTTTAAATTATTATTTAAGTTTTGTCTAAATTATTATTTAAGTTTTAAATTGTTACCTAAATTGCACATTATGTGACTTAAAATTTTGCTTAGTTGTATCTTGTTCTTTGTAAAGCCCACCGGCAAGTTCTTACTGTTCATTGTAAACCGGTTTGATTTGTATCCAATGCAAGAATATCGGTATATAAAAGCTAAAAATAAATAAATAAATAAATAAATGACATCAGAAAAAACATATACAAATTCTAGATAACAGCAAAACAACTTCCCTCCACTGCCAAACACTTTAGGGCCGATGCAGTATCACGTGCGACAAAACATGTGTCCAAACTGGGCGCGTACATCCCCCTTCTCCTGGGCGGCTGATGCCATAGGCAAGTGAGCTGCGGTGCTAAAAAGGATGCGCTAGAGATAAACTGTGCGTCCCTAGCACCTCCGTGGCATCGGGCACCCAGGAGACGTTTTTCCGATGAGTTTTAAATGTGCCACATGACCATCTCAGGAACAACCTCCTAAGGATGCTGGAGCTTTCCAAAAGTCTGGAGTCGGTGCCACTAACAGCAAGAGAGATGTGGCCAGATGTCACCATAAAGACTGGAGCATCAGCCGGTCCATCTTTAAGATACCCGGATGACTTTGAAACGGGAAAAAAGCCACTACAGAGACCAAGAGAAAGCAGGTGATTCCAACACTGTTACACGACCGCTTTCCTCTCACTCAGAGGCTAGCAGAGTGCTCAGACCTGGCAGGGACATGGTAAAGGCAGGTGGGGGTGGTGGGGTAATAACAGGTAGAAGAAATGAAGAAGAGAACTCGAGTATTTGCTCAGTCATATGAAATTTTTCAAAGTCAAGAAGGGGGAAAAAAACCCCCAAAGCCCCCAATGGGCAACCCTAGCATTATCAGTAACACTGGTGGGCCCAGCAAGCTCGCCCCCTGTCTCCTATCAGCATGGGAGGAGCTAAACCGGCCAGCACTGTCTTTCTGCTCTGCTCCCTCAATGGGAAGGCCCGATTTCTTCGAGGCTGACTGCGTCCTTTCAGCTCCCGGGAGGGGCTCTCCTGGCTGCCCCTCCCCACCCCCGGAGTATGCTATGTACAGGACGGAGGCCTGGGTCGAGCTGCGCTGGCCTCTAACAAGGTGGGCACGTTCCTGCAGAGCGGCCACCCTGCCTCTGCCGCTCCAAACAATGGGAAGCAGAAAAATAAGAATCTTGGCTTTCATCCAAATTCTGGCAGCCAAAATGCTAACATTCAACGTGGTCTTCACTGCAGCTTGCTCCCACAACTCGGATTTGAATTCGGAGCTGAAGACCTCTCCCTTTACTTTTTGTTTTTCTTCAAACAAACTTTAAGACCATTCTCCAACAGCCCTAATAGATTAGTACAAAAGGAGAAATAATTTTCTGACCAGTTAAACGAAGGGAGCTTCCAACAAGGAGAGAGGAGAGGCAGGGAATTAGGGAGCCAGATCCCCTGGCTATCAAACCCTCCTTTAGTGCTGAGGCTGAAGCTGACCAAGGGCCATCAACCCCCTGCTCAACCAGGAGAATAGCCCCTAAAGGACCTGCCACTCCTGGATAAATTGATCCCAGAATAGCTGACTACAGGTTTTGCACCTCTGACATCTGCTGGAGACAGAGAATTACGGAGGGACTGCATGTGGCACACTGGCTTAAGTACCAGGCGAGCAGTAAAGCTTTCCTTCTCTGTCGCCATCTGTTGGAGACAGAGAATTATGGAGGGACTGCAGGTGGCACACTGGCTTAAGTACCAGGTGAGCAGTAAAGCTTTCCTTCTCTGTCGCCATCTGTTGGAGACAGAGAATTACGGAGGGACTGCAGGTGGCACACTGGCTTAAGTACTAGGTGAGCAGTAAAGCTTTCCTTCTCTGTCACCATCTGTTGGAGACAGAGAATTACGGAGGGACTGCAGATGGCACACTGGCTTAAGTACCAGGTGAGCAGTAAAGCTTTCCTTCTCTGTCGCCATCTGTTGGAGACAGAGAATTACGGAGGGACTGCAGGTGGCACACTGGCTTAAGTACTAGGTGAGCAGTAAAGCTTTCCTTCTCTGTCACCATCTGTTGGAGACAGAGAATTACGGAGGGACTGCAGGTGGCACACTGGCTTAAGTACCAGGTGAGCAGTAAAGCTTTTCTTCTGCTGGAAAAGAGAATTACGGAGGGACTGCAAGTGGCACACTGGCTTAAGTACCAGGTGAGCAGTAAAGCTTTCCTTCTCTGTCGCCATCTGCTGGAGACAGAGAATTATGGAGGGACTGCAGGTGGCACACTGGCTTAAGTACCAGGTGAGCAGTAAAGCTTTTCTTCTGCTGGAGAAGAGAATTACGGAGGGACTGCAGGTGGCACACTGGCTTAAGTACCAGGTGAGCAGTAAAGCTTTTCTTCTGCTGGAGAAGAGAATTACGGAGGGACTGCAGGTGGCACACTGGCTTAAGTACCAGGTGAGCAGTAAAGCTTTCCTTCTTGTCGCCATCTGCTGGTAGGGGAGAAAAACCCATGCATCTGGACTGCTCTGAGGGACAAAGAGGAAATGTGTTTTAAGTTCTGCCCTTTACACTCACCTCCCTATATTGCTGGGGAATAGCTAGACAGAGCTTCCCAAATCTGCACTTTTAGACTATCTAAGCAATCTAATACTAAGATCAAGACATGGCCTTGTGCAGTTTTAAGTCCCAACATTTCGGTAACAGAGACGGCACTCACACGTCTGTATTTTTAGAGGATAACGAGGGACCGTTCTTGTCAGCTTTAATTTTTCCGAGCAATTTATCAGCATTTATTATAGTGAACAAAAACTGGAGAAAAATCAGTGGAAAAATAGGAAAATTGGTTCTTACCTGCTAATTTTCGTTCCTGGAGTGCCACAAATCAGTCCAGACTCCTAGGTTTTGCCTCCCCTCCAGCAGATGGAGACAAAGCTTTACTGCCACTGCCACCTGCAGTCCCTCAACATTGAACTGTACCCAAGCCAGACATGAAAGAAACAAAACCAACTACCTGAATAACCTCCCCTGAATGAGCACTGGGAAGAGGAAACCTGGAACTGAAAACCGCGCCCACACAAAACCCTGTGTAGGAATAACCAAAACCTGTGCCATTCTTCAGAGTAATCACACAAACAGATCGAGCAGACTCCCCAATCTTCCCCTTTCCTCCAGAGGGTGGGACTCTGGACTGATCTGTGGTACTACAGGGATGAAAATTAGCAGGTAAGATCCCATTTTCCTTTCTCTGTATGTACTCAGATGAGTCCAGACTCCTGGGATGTACCAAAGCTTCCCTAAATAGGATGTGACAGAGTCCCACTCGAAGCACACATTCACCAAAGCCCATGGCCTCTGGGGCCTGGACATCCAAACGGTAAAGCCTGGCGAAAGCGTGCAACGACTTCCAAGCAGCCTCTCTACAGATCTCTTGTGGTGAAGCTGACACTCAGCCCAAGAGGCCACCTGAGAACAGATAAAATGCGCTCGTAACCCCGCCGGAAGAAGGCGACCCTGATAGATATACGCAGAGCTAATAGCCTCTTTCAACCACTGCGCAATTGCGGCCCCTGATGCTTTGTGACCCTTTTTGGCACCACTCCGCAGCACAAAAAGATGATCTGATATGTGGAAACTGTGCGTAACCTCCAGGTACTGCATCAACACGCACTTTGTCTAATTGCTGTAAATCTTTAGTGTGCGGTGCCAAAGGATCCAAATTTGAGAAGAATGGGAGTTCTACTGACTGCTTTAAGTGAAAAGAGGACACCACCCTGGGTAAAAAGGAGGGAACCGTTCAAGGAAACTTCCTCGTCCGAAATTCTCAAAAAGGGCTCCCCTACATGATAAGACCTGAAGCTCGGAGATTCGGCGAACCGAAAAGATTGCCACCGGGAAGACCACTTTCAAAGTGAGACTCTTCATAGTAGCTGTTATCCCTTAAAGAAGACTGGCCGCAGGTTCAGTCTGTCCTTCAGGGTGAGGGAACTGGGACCCCCAGTTTTCTGCCTTGTCCAGCAATGAAGGACTGAGTAACAAAGGATGCCCAACCCTCTGCTCGTCCACCTCAAAACCCCCACCAGGACCTAACAATCTCCTGGGAAGAATTCACTAGCTTATCCTGTTCCTAAGTACAGACTGCAGGTTCTGCATAATCTACCATCTGCTGGAGACAGAGAAATACTGAGGGCCTGCAGGTGGCACTGTCGGTTATGCACAGTATCAGTAAAACTTTCTCTGTCTCCATCTGCTGGAGGGGAGGCAAAAACCCAGGAGTCTGGACTGATCTGGGTACGTACACAAGGAGACAGGTTTTTTTCCATTGAAGTTCTTCCGTTTTTGGTTTTTTATGATAAACACTGATAAATTCCTGGGAAAAGTAAAATAAAAACTGAAAACGAAGGTCCCCAAGGATAATTGCAAATGACTTCACGAAGCAACACAAGCAGCTTGCTGTAATCCCAGCTCGCAGCCCTCAGACCCTGGAGCAGAACATCATCCCCTTCGAGTTTATTTTACTTCTGATGTCTGTATAAGGAATCGAGCACGCAGCATAACCTTCTGAGAAAGAGAGAGGTTGCTGGGTACAGTCCGGCACCCTAGGACTCTGGTCCGCACGTGCTCTCCTCCCCAAGGCAAACAGAGCAGCCAGGTAAGCAGGTCTGCAAATGTCTGAACGTACGGAACTTACCTTCGGGCTGATGCAGTAAAAGTCGCGGGAGAGCGGGGAAGCGCCCACTCTCCTGTGCGCGCAATTTAGTATTCAAATGAGGGCCCGCGGTAAAAAGAGGGGCTAGGGACACTAGCGCGTCCCTAGCCCCTCTTTTTTGACAGGAGCGGCGGCTGTCAGCGGGTTTGACAGATGACGCTCAATTTTGCCAGTGTCTGTTCTCAAACCCCCTGACAGCCAAGGGTTCGGAAACTGGACGCCGGCAAAATTGATTTAAAAATTTTTTTTTTTAATTTAAATTATTTTTTTACTTTTGGGACCTCCGACTTAATATCACTTTTCTGTGCACTTTCCCGGTGCTGGAAGAAATTAGCGCCTACCTTTGGGTAGGCGCTAATTTCTGAAAGTAAAATGTGCGGCCTGGCTGCACATTTTACTTTCTGTATCGCGCGGGAATAACTAATAGGGCCCTCAACATGCATTTGCATGTTCCGGGCGCTATTAGTTTCGGGGGGTTGGACGTACGTTTTCGACGCGCTATTACTCCTTACTTACTGAATAAGGGGTAAAGCTAGTGCGTCCAAAACGCGCGTCCAAACGCAGGTTAACAGTGCACTCCACCGGAGCGCACTGTACTGTATCGGCCCGTTTAAGGGTTAGTTTTCACAAACACAACCCCTCCCCTGCTATTTTCAGTAATGCACAGGAAGCCCTCAATCCTGCTAATCCTGGGTTGGCATGGTGGAAGCTCGGTCCCACTGGTGCATCTGCTTTCAAGAAAGATGCCCGTGGTAAGCGGAGGGGTGGAGAAGAGCTGGGTGTCAGTGCTGTTTCTCCGGCTGGAATCCACTTCCCCTATCACCTTTATTTTACCAACGGTAATCAAGCAGTGCAGCTAGCACCACGTTTAGCAGCTATCAAGAACCTCAAATTCAGAAGTATTCTGTTTTCTAAACTTACAGTAAGACACCCCCCTCCCTGTTTTTAAAGAACAAATTCTGCAAATTGCCATCGTTCCAGGTATTACGCTTACAAAACCAAAACCCGACATTCTCCCAAGGTAAGGCTAAGGGCGGGATTTTGCAGATTTGGGACAGGGAAAAACGTACCTGTGTGTTGTACAGGAACAGCATCTGTTTTCTCCTCCTGCTCGGCTGCCCCAACTGCTGAGAGAGGAAGAAAGAAACATTCTTTATTTCACACAGTAAATCCTTTCCTGTCGCCCCTCAGAATCTCCCCTTTACCAAAGGATTTATTTTCTTGTAATAAAATAAGAACATAAGAACATAAGAAATTGCCATGCTGGGTCAGACCAAGGGTCCATCAAGCCCAGCATCCTGTTTCCAACAGAGGCCAAACCAGGCCACAAGAACCTGGCAATTACCCAAACACTAAGAAGATCCCATGCTACTGATGCAATTAATAGCAGTGGCTATTCCCCAAGTAAACTTGATTAATAGCAGTTAATGGACTTCTCCTCCAAGAACTTATCCAAACCTTTTTTGAACCCAGCTACACTGACTGCTCTAACCACATCCTCTGGCAACAAATTCCAGAGCTTTATTGTGCGTTGAGTGAAAAAGAATTTTCTCCGATTAGTCTTAAATGTGCTACTTGCTAACTTCATGGAATGCCCCCTAGTCCTTCTGTTATTCGAAAGTGAAAATAACCGAGTCACATCTACTACTTAAACACCTCTATCATATCCCCCCTCAGCCGTCTCTTCTCCAAGCTTCTCCAAGCCTTTCCTCATAGGGGAGCTGTTCCATCCTCTTTATCATTTTGGTTGCCCTTCTCTGTACCTTCTCCATCGCAATTATATCTTTCTTGAGATGCGGCGACCAGAATTGTACACAGTATTCAAGGTGCGGTCTCACCATAGAGCGATATAGAGGCATTATGACATTTTCCGTTCTATTAACAATTCCCTTTCTAATAATTCCTAACATTCTGTTTGCTTTTTTGACTGCTGCAGCACACTGAACTGACGATTTTAAAGTATTATCCACTATGATGCCTAGATCTTTTCCTGGGTGGTAGCTCCTAATGTGGAACCTAACATCGTGTAACTACAGCAAGGGTTATTTTTCCCTATATGCAACACCTTGCACGTCCACATTAAATTTCATCTGCCATTTGGATGCCCAATCTTCCAGTCTCACAAGGTCCTCCTGTAATGTATCACAATCTGCTTGTGATTTAACTATTTTGAATAATTTTTTTATCATCCGCAAATTTGTAACCTCACTCGTCGTATTCCTTTCCAGATCATTTATATATTTATTGAAAAGCACCGGTCCAAGTACAGATCCCTGAGGCACTCCACTGTTTACCCTTTTCCACTGAGAAAATTGACCATTTAGTCCTACTCTCTGTTTCCTGTCTTTTATTTATTTTTATTTATTTAAATTCTTTTAATATATCGATTCTCAAGACCAGGTCTTATCGAACCGGTTTACAGTAAACTAGGGGGAACCAGTTAACAGAGCAAACAAAAACAAAAGTTACATTATAACAGGGAATGTGGAACTAGGCTGTTAGAGAGAAGATAGGTTAAACAAATTCTAAATGGAGAGAAGGGCAAAAGGAGGAGAGGGTGCTTTTAACCAGTTTGTAATCCACGAAAGGACATCGCCACCTATCCCATGACTTTTTAATTTTCGTAGAAGCCTCTCATGAGGGACTTTGTCAAACGCCTTCTGAAAATCCAAATACACTACATCTACCGGTTCACCTTTATCCACATGTTTATTAACTCCTTCAAAAAAAATGAAGCATATTTGTTAGGCAAGACTTCCCTTGGGTAAATCCATGCTGATTGTGTCCCATTAAATCATGTCTTTCTATATGCTCTACGATTCTGATCTTGAGAATAGTTTCCACTATTTTTCCCGGCACTGAAGTCAGGCTCACTGGTCTATGGTTACCCGGATCGCCCCTGGAGCAGCGAACATTTAAAGAGCCTGCATTTAAGAAGCTGGGGGTGGGTGGAAGTTCATCAGTGGCCCAAGTGCCGTACGGAAGAGCTCGGTTCCCTTCACAGTCCCCACCATCGTGCAACACAGACACTCAGTGGTCAGATAAAGAGCCCATGACTGCAGACTTTGGGGCCGATGCAATAATTGTGCGCTGAACAGTCAGCGCCCACGTTCCTAATGCGCTTGTGCGCCCCTGGTGCCTCCTTGACACCGGAAGCCTGCGAGCGTTGGCCATTCCGCCGGTTAGGAAAACAGACGCCGAATTTATCGACATTGGTTTCCCTAAATGGCGCACAGCCAGGGGTTCAAGAAACGGAGGCTTGTCAACTGAGCGTCCGTTTCCTGCACCCGACTGCCGGCATCTTTTTTTTTCTTTTTTTCTACTGTTTTTAGACACATTTCTTCCTCCTACTTGATATTGCAACAATATTAAGTAGGAGGCTGTACAGAAAAGCAGTTTTTTCTGCTTTTCTGTACTACTTTTAGGAGCGCGCAGCAATTAAGCCTGGTTGGGGCAGGCATTAATTTCTGAGCGCAAAAATGTACATCTTAAACGCACATTTTTTTTTTTTTTTTTGCATGCGGAGTGAATAGCTAATAACCTCCTTCACAGGCATTTTGCATGTGATGAGCATTACCTAGTTTCACTCCGCGTTGGCTGTAATCCCCTTATCGCATAAGGCCCCTCTAAGAAGCAGCCCCACTCCGCAGAGGACTGTCACTGCAATGACCGAGCTAAAGGAGCTGGGGAGAGGGACAGAAATCCTCAGGCACTTGTGACTGAAGGCTCAGGGCACCGCAGCCCAAAAGGAAGCAGGAGGAAACCTCCAGCTTCTAAATGAAGAAGAAAAAAAAAAAAAAAAAGGGTTGCATACAGGTCTCAGAGTGGGAGCGCTGGTCACAGGATGGCACTCAGCGAGGGGCAGCGCGGCAAGCACGGAGCTCACCAGCCACCAATCTCAAAGAGAAATGAGACTCTCCACAGACCAGCATCTCTCTTGTCCAGACAATGTAAGAATCATCCCAAGATGATGCCGACCAGAGGTCCCTTCTTCTGACTGGAAGGACATTCATCTTACATCACAAGTGCAAGGTGTTGCATATAGGGAAAAATAACCCTTGCTGTAGTTACACGATGTTAGGTTTCATATTAGGAGCTACCACCCAGGAAAGAGATCCAGGCATCATAGTGGATAATACTTTAAAATCGTCGGCTCAGTGTGCTGCAGCAGTCAAAAAAGCAAACAGAATGTTAGGAATTATTAGGAAGGGAATGGTTAATAGAACGGAAAATGTCATAATGCCTCTATATCGCTCCATGGTGAGACCGCACCTTGAATACTGTGTACAATTCTGGTCGCCGCATCTCAATGCGATGGAGAAGATACAGAGAAAGGCAACCAAAATGATAAAGGGGATGGAACAGCTCCCCTATGAGGAAAGGCTGAAGAGGTTAGGGCTGTTCAGCTTGGAGAAGAGACGGCTGAGGGGGGATATGATAGAGGTCTTTAAGATCATGAGAGGTCTTGAACGAGTAGATGTGACTCGGTTATTTACTCTTTCGGATAACAGAAGGACTAGGGGGCATTCCATGAAGTTAGCAAGTAGCACATTTAAGACTAATCAGAGAAAATTCTTTTTCACTCAACGCACAATAAATCTCTGGAATTTGTTGCCAGAGGATGTGGTTAGTGCAGTTAGTGTAGCTGGGTTTAAAAAAGGTTTGGATAAGTTCTTGGATGAGAAGTCCATTAACAGCTATTAATCAAGTTTACTTAGGGAATAGCCACTGCTATTAATTGCATCAGTAGCATGGGATCTTCTTAGTGTTTTGGTACTTGCCAGGTTCTTGTGGCCTGGCTTGGCCACTGTTGGAAACAGGATGCTGGGCTTGATGGACCCTTGGTCTGACCCAGCATGGCAATTTCTTATGTTTTTATGTTGATGCAACTCCATCATGGCTTTCTGTTTCAATGGCAGAGGGAAAAGGGGAAATGTTTTCAAACAGCAACCGAGCGCCCCAACCTTTACAGTCTGGGGTAGGAAAAGGAGGGGAAGCCTGATTCCCCTACTCGCATCTGCTGGAGTCAGAAGATACTGAACTCCTGCAGAGGGGGTAGTAGTACTTATGGTGACGCCCCCTCAAAGCTTGTGCTGACTCCATCTGCTGGACTGGGGACATAACCCACGGTCTGGACTGATCCAGGTACGTACAGGGAATGGGGAATTGGATTCAAACAGCAACCAATAAGGGCCCTGACGTTTACGGTCTGGGAAACTGATAAGCATGTTATTTGAGTCCTGAGAGTCAGTGCTGTGACTGTATGGTATGGAAAGGTTTTAGGGGGTCTCTGTTTTTGCTGGGGTTTGTGATACTTCTCAAAGGGGTAGATTTTCAAACCGCGCGAATTGGCGTACTTTTGCTGGTGCATCAGGCGCAAGCAAAAGTACGCGGGATTTTAGTAGATACGCGCGTAGCCGCGCATATCCGCTAAAATCCTGGATCGGCGCGCGCAAGGCTATCGATTCTGTATAGCCGGCGCGCGCCGAGCCGCGCAGCCTACCCCCGTTCCCTCCGAGGCCACTCCGAAATCGGAGCAGCCTCGGAGGGAACTTTCTTTTGCCCTCCCCTCACCTTCCCCTCCCTAACCCACCCGCCTGGCCCTGTCTAACCCCCCCCCTTACCTTTGTCGGGGGATTTACGCCTCCTGGAGGGAGACGTAAATCCCCGCGCGCCAGCGGGCCGCTAGCGCGCCAGGACGCGACCTGGGGGCGGGTACGGAGGGTGCGGCCACGCCCCCGGACTGCCCCGGGCCGTAACCATGCCCCCGGGCCCGCCCCCAAAACGCTGCCGACGCCCCCAAAACGCCGAGCCGACCGGGCCCACCCCCGACACGCCCCCCTCGCCAAACCCCGGGACTTACGCGAGTCCCGGGGTCTGCGCGCGCCGGTAGGCCTATTGAACATAGGCGCACCGGCGCGCAGGGCCCTGCTCGCCTAAATCCGCCCGGATTTAGGCGAGCAGGGCTCTGAAAATCCGCCCCAAAGTGTTTAGCAGTGGAGGAAGTCTTTTCCTGAGCTGACACCAGAATTTGAATAGAATGCTTTCATGTTGCGTTGCAATGCGCTGAATAGCAAGTGTAATTGTGTGAGTGTAGTTTTTTTTAATTTAGTGACATGGCAACAGCAAATTTTCAGGTCATCCAGCCGTGCAGAGGAATGAAAGTGCAGGAACTTTTTTCTGCCAGCAGACCAGCTCACATTCAGCAGTAGGACATTGAAACTGAGGATAAATTTTACTCTTGCGCTAAGGAGCAAATCCTTACACAGCTATACTCACCCGAACCTCTTTTTAACCTTCTCCTAGCGAGTTTTATTTGATCTTGGAGGATCTGAACCCAGTCTCTGGGGCCAGGAACTTTCTCAATATGGTTAGCGATGCAGTATTTTTCTGTGAACACTAAAGAGAAGTACAGAGAGCGACATTAGCAATTATCACAGAGCAGTCTACAAGCTCCGCAGTAAAGAAAGAGACAGACCTTCAGCTTATCACCTCGAGCACATTTATCATTATCCATAAGCTACATCTGCTCGCCTCCACATTCCTAGTGATACGGTATGGAGCTGCACCTGCACACGGATATGTGCACGGAGGACAAGGCGCCTCATCGGTGCCTCTATACCAAGCTTCGTCGTGATTTAGTGTGGCTGTGAACACGAGGAGGTGGATTCCTGGGTGCCCTCCAAGAGGAGGCGGTGAAGGTAAAAACTGTCGGAAGTCAAAAAGTGTGGAATGAAGTCAGAGGATCACTAGTGGCCATTAGAAGGAAATGAAGGCCTGGGATAACCTGTGGTAACTTTTCTGCATGGAGCGGCAGTTACAACAAGAAGGTAAGCAGCCTTGGAGATCGACAAAAAAGATTTTTCGCTTGTAGCAAGCCTATGTGAGATGAATGTAAAGGGTCTCAAAAATTCTCAAATATCACTGAAATTAAATGCCATAAATCGGTAGTTTTGTCTACCAATGCTTTAAAATAATATTTTGACTTCCTCCAAAAAATTATATAAAATAATGTAGTTGTAAATGGGGAAAATAAGTCATCACAAGGATGGTTTAATTTGCAACCAAACATGAGCTAGGAATATTGTGCAGTCACATAAAAAAAAACCAATCCAAAGCAAAGAGTATCATTACTAACCATTTATAGTTAGGTAAAGCAAGGCCCAGGGAGATAAAGTGACTCTGCAGCTTGTCATGCAGAATCCCGGAGCTCCTAGCAGGTAATTACTGGTGCCCTCCCCAACGCACCCCAGCACCTGCACAAGCTCTCACCACTTGTAATTACTGGTGCCCTCCCCAACGCACCCCAGCACCTGCACAAGCTCTCACCACTTGTAAACGCCTTTTCTGCTGACTTGTCTAGGAAAATTCAACTTGACCCGGCATCTGTTTTTCAGTCGGGTCTTGATTTTAACTCGATTTAAAGCCTGGACTGATCCCGGTACGTACAGGGAATGAGTGTTGTGAGGACTCTGTTCACCTCCCCTCCCCTCTGCTTCCAGTCTAACTGCTCAGCCATGCTTTCAACCCAAGCTTCCAATTATGAACCTACCTTTGATTGCTCCCACAATGTTCTGGTCCAGCCCTTTTCGGTTATCATTCAGCCCTCTTTTTCGCTTCCCATTGGGCAAGGAATTGGCCAACGTCTTGTCATCGAAGAACGCGCACACCAGCTTCCTAAAGAGCAGGCTTCCTGAGCGTGTGTAGTTTGACAGTATAGAGTCCAGCTGAGATTTCGGCATAAACACGCCAAAGCCTTCCGCGAGTTGCACTTCTGGCTACCGAAAGAAGACAAAGCATGATCTTAAAGTGGGACATGCATGGCATAACCTACTGCGGCAGCAGCTCTCAGCTCAGAACCGGCCTAGAGCCGGGCGCGGCGTGAATAGACGACGGTGGGCTACCCGCCTCGCCAACTGCTGCTACTGCAACCCAGTCCCGATCTGCAGGAAACATTTTCAGACTCCCACTATAATAAGCAGCTCAGCTTTTACTACGTCGTTAGTTCCATGTTATAACTTTACAGGCTTTACAGTGAAGCTGAAACGATGCAGGTGAGAGACTTAAAAGATTTCCCATCAGCGTGCACTACTTGACTGCAGGGCCCTCCTTAGCCTCAGGCTGCAGAATGTATCAAGCTGCATTGCCACTTTGTGAGGTGGAGAACTTCTGATGGTTTCGTTCTTGTCCCCAAACACGTGACTTGGAACATGACTCTGAAACACAAGCCAGAAACGCAACCCAAGCCTCCAAAAGTGAAAGGCCAGCTCACTAACTCAGTGCTTTCCAACTATTTCCAGCTGTGCTCCAGCTTACAGTTAGAACAATATCTTGATTGAAAGAATACAAAGCCTTACAAAACAAACAATCTAAACCAAAATGCAGTTGTAATTGACACATCTTGATGCACATTTACAATAGCTCTCAAAACTACGGACTTGCCGTGCAATTTAATTTTCCTGGTCTAGTATCCCTGCTTAGCATTGCGTCAGTAGTTGGTGCTGGGCAAGGGACTGTGCAGACTCCAGGGAAGGAAGGAAGGAAGGCCTGGGAGAAGAAGGGAGGAATAAGAAGGGGTTTTCGAAGTGCATGGTGGGCAAGGCTGGGGCCCCTGCTACACACCGCAGTTCCCTCCTGCAGGTTACGTATTTGCAGTTGCACAGGTGCTAGCAGGAAGACAAGATACTTGCCTGGCAACTGGGCACTAGAGACCTTGCAGCGAACAGGCCGGCTGCACAACGGCATGAACAGCTGAGTTACTGGTTTTCCAGGGGAGGGGGAAGGGGAAGGGGTCACACACAGGATCCCCTTATTCATTCTCATGATTTCTCACCAAGCATTTGCTCTCTCTCTCTCACAAGCAAGATCTCTGGAGGGCCAGATTGAGAAATTTCACCAAAAGGTGAGCAAAACAGTTGCCACCACCACTCTCACAGGCCGATGCGGTACCTGGCCGAGCCGCACGGCTCAACGCACACGTGGACGCGCGTCCATAACCCCCGATGCAAAACGGCCAAAAAGCACATCCAAAAAGCGCATCCAATCACTCGTGTAGGTAACAGCGCTCATGACATGTAAATGCATGTTCATGAGGCTATTAGCTATTCCCCATGATGCAAAAAAAAAACCAAAACAAAACAACCCCAATTTGTGCCTGACGTGCACATTTTTACTTGCCAAAATTAACGCCTGCTCGAGCATGCGTTAATTTTGGAGAAGCCCAAAAACTGTACAGAAAATACTTCTTTTTTTGTACTTCCTCCGACTTAATATCGTGGTAATATTAAGTCAGAGGAAGTACAGAAATGCAGTGTTTTCCTCCAACTTAATATCGTGGCAATATTAAGTCAGAGGAACTAAAAAATTCAAAATGTCGTCCCCCCCCAAAAAAAACAAAACAAAACGTGTGCCGCGGTCAGGTTAGGAAAATGGGCGTTCAATTAACAAGCGTCCCTTTTCTTAACCTGTGGCTGTGCACAACTTAGGAAAATGGGGCTGACAGCCGCCTCTCCCGGGCGCCCACTGCTGAGGAGGCACTGCGGGCACACGATTTCCCCTAGCGCCTCCTGTTTACCGCCCGGGAGAGGTGGATCGGCGCGATTTAAGGGAGCAGGCGCTCAACCATGAGCGCCCGTTTGACACGCACCGATATCGCATCGGCCTGTAAGATACCATTAGTGCGAGTCATGCAATCCTGCAGAAGATGCGACCTTGGCTGCATCCTGCTGCGATTATGAGAAGCATCTGGTTGTAAAATCTCAAGTAACCAATACAAACACTAATTTTACTTTTCTCTTCGTCTGTTCTCACTTATATTCCACTGTGTTGCTTTTTTCCCCCCCATCACTAGACCCTAATCTGGTCAGACTGGAGCCCTGAGCTTGGCTCAGGCTCTAAGTGTTAAAGCTTTTCCCCAGTCCTACAAAATCTTCACCAGTCCACACCATGGACAAGTAGGAAGTGGCTTTCATTTCAGAGGAAAAAACGTCTGCCAGTTCATGCACCACCTTCCCACTTTGCTAACGCAGTAGCAGTTGTAAGCAGCATCGGTTACATCGCCGCCCTGGGAGAAACCAAATGAAGGTCTGCACAAATCTTTTCTCTTTTGGACCTATCCAAACACAAACAAATTAAAAAGCAGTCAGAAGCAGGTAACCAAACGATGACATCTCTAACCTGCTGCACGGTGAACCCCTAGACCAGGGGTTCTCGACCCCAGTCCTCGGGGCACACCTAGCCAATCAGATTTTCGGGATATCCACAATGATTGCACACAAACCTCTCTCGTGCATATTTCACTGTGGATATCCTGAAAGCCAGGCTGGCAGGCTTGGTGTGTCCCTGAAGACCGGGTTGAGAACCCCTGCCCAAGGGCAAGCCTTGCAGCATCGTTCCACATTTTGGGCATTTTCTACCCTTCTCATGCCGGGAATAAGTCTCCCTAGAATAGGAGCGGGCAACTCCGGTCCTGGAGTGCCTCAGACAGGCCTGGTTTTAAGCACTTCCACGATGAACACGCATGAGACGCAGCTGCATATAAGGCAGGCGGTGCGTGCATATTCTGAAAATCAGTCCCCGTTTGTGGCACTCCAGGACCGGGAGTTGCCTGCTCCTTTTCTAGAAAGTCTGAGCTCCAGTGAGCCCACCCGTAGAAAACACTGGCTGAAGCACGCCCCCATCTCAGGCCTACGAGCCACCGCTGTCCACAGAGCTCCTGCCGCACAGCGCGCAGCGCGTGAGAGCTGCGGCGGAACGGCGCCCTTCCGCCCATCGTGCACGTAACCCTTCCCGGGGTCGCCCGCACAGACAAAACGTATTCCAGCGATGAGAGCTCGCCAATTACCTGTCACTTACCAACCTAAAGTTATGACATTTCTAATGCTGACACTGCTGTAAAAGCTTTTCTGTTGTATTATTATTATTATTATTATTATTATTAATCAGAGCTGCTGGTCTGCAGGATGTAACTTAATAAAAGAATTGATCTCCTTTTCATTACTAATTAACACTTCCAGAAAAGTGCGATTTTTCAACGTCCCCTGCATCGTTTTTCTGTCTCTTCATGTACCACTGGCCAAGCTCTCAACCTTTAAATATATATATTTTTGTTCCAACAGCATATGAGGGCAGGACCTTTTCTTCCTTTCTTTCTCCCAGCAGTTAAAATTACAATTCCCAATGATGGACTTGTAGGTGAGGGGCCTTTTATTCTTTAGCTTAACAAAGCTGGCCAATAAGTGGCCCTGGGGATAAAAAAAAAAAAAAGATAAGAACATAAGAAAATGCCATACTGGGTCAGACCAAGGGTCCATCAAGCCCAGCATCCTGTTTCCAACAGTGGCCAATCCAGGCCATAAGAACCTGGCAAGTACCCAAAAACTAAGTCTATTCCATGTAACCATTGCTAATGGCAGTGGCTATTCTCTAAGTGAACTTAATAGCAGGTAATGGACTTCTCCTCCAAGAACTTATCCAATCCTTTTTTAAACACAGATATACTAACTGCACTAACCACATCCTCTGGCAACAAATTCCAGAGTTTAATTGTGCGTTGAGTAAAAAAGAACTTTCTCCGATTAGTTTTAAATGTGCCACATGCTAACTTCATGGAGTGCCCCCTAGTCCTTCTATTATCCGAAAGAGTAAATAACCGATTCACATCTACCCGTTCTAGACCTCTCATGATTTTAAACACCTCTATCATATCCCCCCTCAGTCGTCTCTTCTCCAAGCTGAAAAGTCCTAACCTCTTTAGTCTTTCCTCATAGGGGAGTTGTTCCATTCCCCTTATCATTTTGGTAGCCCTTCTCTGTACCTTCTCCATCGCAATTATATCTTTTTTGAGATGCGGCGACCAGAATTGTACACAGTATTCAAGGTGCGGTCTCACCATGGAGCGATACAGAGGCATTATGACATTTTCCGTTTTATTCACCATTCCCTTCCTAATAATTCCCAACATTCTGTTTGCTTTTTTGACTGCCGCAGCACACTGAACCGACGATTTCAATGTGTTATCCACTATGACACCTAGATCTCTTTCTTGGGTTGTAGCACCTAATATGGAACCCAACATTGTGTAATTATAGCATGGGTTATTTTTCCCTATATGCATCACCTTGCACTTATCCACATTAAATTCCATCTGCCATTTGGATGCCCAATTTTCCAGTCTCACAAGGTCTTCCTGCAATTTATCACAATCTGCTTGTGATTTAACTACTCTGCACAATTTTGTGTCATCTGCAAATTTGATTATCTCACTCGTCATATTTCTTTCCAGATCATTTATAAATATATTGAACAGTAAGGGTCCCAATACAGATCCCTGAGGCACTCCACTGTCCACTCCCTTCCACTGAGAAAATTGCCCATTTAATCCTACTCTCTGTTTCCTGTCTTTTAGCCAGTTTGTAATCCACGAAAGGACATCACCACCTATCCCATGACTTTTTACTTTTCCTAGAAGCCTCTCATGAGGAACTTTGTCAAACGCCTTCTGAAAATCCAAGTACACTACAACTACCGGTTCACCTTTATCCTAAGAACAGAAGAAATTGCCAAGCTGGGTCAGACCGAGGGATCATCAAGCCCAGCATCCTGTTTCCAACAGAGGTCAATCCGGGTCACTCTTATTTATTTATGGCCTGGATTAAAATATAGCTGGTACATCTCTTCGAAGCCGGAGAACTAAATTTAATTCATGGCAGCTTTTAGTCTTCTTCCTAAACAGCCCAAGGAAAAGGATAAAAAGCTTTCTCTGAGCCACATGTTACAGATGCGAGCTCTTGAGCTGTGATGTCAGCCACAAGCCTACTAAGCCCACAGCGACAGCCGGCGGACATGCTCTATGACGGGACTGAGCTGGACCTTCACCTATACCAGCCCCATTCCCCGCAGGTTAAGCCCTTGGGTTCCCAGGGCCAGCAGGACTTAAGCGAATGTCCCTTAGGGTGGTCAAGGGGAGAACGTCCAGAGGCAGGCTGTGGTCAGAGAAGGCAGCAATAAGGCAGATACCAAGTTCAGGCTAAGGGTCAGGGCAGGCAGTGAGCAGGGCATAGTCATGGTCCATAGCAGAGGTCAGTACCAGGAGCAGGTAAGAATGTGGTCAGAGGCCGTAGCAGAGGTCAGTTCTAGGTGACAGGTGAGCAGGCAAGTGCGTAGTCAGAGTCCGTAGCAGAGGTCAGTACCAAAAAAGCAAGAGCCGACTGGACTGGACAAGGCACGAAGCACAACTGGGATAAGGCTGGAACACAGCAACAAACACTGCAGAAAGCAAGAGGACCTGTTGCTGAGGTGCTGGCTGGGAGCAGAGGACAGATTTAAATACCCGGCCGGCACCGGCATCTTTACCGTGCAACTCAGTGAGTTTCCCATTGCGAAGCCAACACAAGGGGAGCTGGTGCGTGCATGCGCGCCTTAGGAACGGCGAGGTGCGGCAGAGAGACGGTAATGGTCAGCGCTCCCAGCAACATCAGGGCAGGTTGGCGGTGTACAGAGTGAATGCGCCAGTCGTGGGGCCTTCCTGCAAGCAGCCAAAAGTCACAGTACCCCCCTCCCCCCCTTCTAAGCCCCCTCCTCCAGCCTCTGGGCTTAGGCTTCTGGTGGAAGAGACGATGGGATACTTTATCATCTGGGAACTTGGAGGCTAGACACAGGTTTAAGAGGAGATTCCAAGGAGTCTTTGGTTTTGGAAGACTGTGAACGAGCATCAGCCCTTTGGTCCTGTTCTGCTGCAGTGAATCTGGTCTGTGAGGCTCTTGGTCATTGTGGTGAGTGAGGACAGCCCCTTTTCTCAATGGCAGCAGTTTCTACCTGCAAGACAAAGGGCTTCAAGGGATCCGGGTGGTGGGGACTGGGATCATGAGTGAGTTCTGGTTTGAGCGATTTACATTCTTGAATGGCTTCTGTCTTCTGATTAATGAATGGGCTCTGCCCCTGAGGGGCATCTTCTCTGGAAGTAGGGCACGTGGGCAGTCGCCAGAGATGCGAGGTGGCAGGGTCTTCAGTTGTTTACTGAAGCACCAGGCCCAGCTGGTCAGGCTAGATCGTCCGAGCCACCATGACCGATGGAACAATGCTCCTGCCAGAAGGGACCCCAATTGGCAATGTACCCCAATGTACAGCAAATTGGTGGAGCTTGAGCCAAGGCAGCCCGACAATAACTGGGTTGACTTCTTTGGGTAGGACATAGAGCATGATACATTCATGGTGAAAGAGACCCATCTGCATGATGAGGGGCAAGGTGGTCAGGGTCTTGCAACTGAGCAGAGGCTTGCCATATATGGACAAAAAGGGTGAGGGGCATAGCCAGTGTGGTCGTGGGCAGGTTATATTGGTGAACTGACGACTCCTTGATAAAGTTACCACCCTCTCTGGAGTCCAGTTATACCTCGGTTTGAACGGTGGTCTCCAAGAAGGTGAAACAAACGGCTATCACCAGCCGCAGAGAGGAGGCGGGTGGTCCTTGGACTGCCTCAATGACCACACAAAGTTCGGAGGCCTTCTCAATTTTTCGGGATCGTGACTGAAGAAATGCCCCCAAACTGCACAGTTGAAACAGAGGTTACGCTGCCTCCGTCTTTGTTTCTCCTCATTCGAGAGCTAAGACCGACCCAACTGTATGGGTTCGTCAGGAGCAACCGACAACTTGGGGTCCAAGGAGGACAGCAGGGAGTGCTAAAATTGTGAGGCCAAGTAAACCAATCAGTGGAGTACTCCTTTCTCCCAAGCTAGCTCCTGGAATCTCAAGTCCACTTGGATAGCCAGGGCAATAAGACCTTCCAGGGTGGGAGGGATAGCTCGGCCTTCCAACTCATCATTTATTCTTCCCGTTAAACCCTGTCAGAAGATGACTGCTAAGCTGTCGAACCCCAGCGAAGCTCAGAAGCCAGGGTGTGAAACTATAATGCATATTTGCCTACAGTGTGAGTGCCTTGTCAGATTTGCCACAGCAACATGGCTGCAGACGAAGCCCAATCCAGCTTGTCAACTATCAGGCGAAATTGTTGTAAAAAGTTGTCCAGATTCTGCAGGAGCAGATCATCTTGTTCCCACAAGGGAAAGGCCCAGGCAAGAGCATGGCCACCCAGCAAAGAGAGTATATAGGTGATTTTAACACGGTCCAAAAGGAAGTGGGCAGCCTGGAGTTGAAAAAGCATCTTGTATTGATTGATAAACCCTCTGCATCCTTTAGGATTGCCTTCGTATCTGTGTGGTGGTGGAAAGTGTGACATGGCAGTGGCCATTTGCACTAGAGAAACCGGGAGAGGTACCGGTGCTGGGGCAGGGTTGCTCAAGATTTCTAGACGTGCTGCCCATGGTGGGAGGAGGCCAGTCAGAGAATTCAACTGGTCCTGTTGTTGTTCCACTTGAAGTACCAAGCCAGAGCTAGCCTGAGTGGGGAACGTGTCTGTCGAGCTCATGGCTTCAGCAATCTGTCATGGGTGTGAGCCCTTGTGCTGGGGTGTGGTTCGCGCAAGCCTACTAGGCCCATGCTGACAGCTGGCGGACGCGCCCTTCGATGGGACTGAGCTGGACCTTTACCTATACCAGCCCCGTGACAGGACTTAGGCAAATATCCCTTGGGGCAGTCCAGAGGCAGGATAAGGTTAGGGCAGGCAGCAATCATGCAGAAATCAAGTTCAAGCCAAGGGTCAAGGGCAGGCAGCGAGCAGGGCGTAATCAGGGTCCATAGGAAAAGTTAGTACCAAGCGGCAAGCAAGAGTGTGGTCAAAGTCCATAGTGGAGGTCAGTACCAGGTGGCAGGCAAGATCATTGACAGCAATAAAAATTACAAATTAAAAAAAAAAAAAGATGGGACTGGACAAGGCACGAAGCAGAACCAGGGCAAAGCTGGACCAAAGAGCAAGGCAGGCAGGAACAGAACACTGCAACGCACACTGCAGAAAGCAAGAGCATGTGTTGCTGAGGCGCCAGCTGGGAGTAGAGCCCGGGTTTAAATACCCGGCTGGCGCGGGTTTCCTGCTGCAGAGCCAACAAAAGCGGAGCTGGAGCATGCACGCCTTAGGAATGGCGCAGCGCGGCAGGGAGACGGCGGTGTTCTGGGTGGTCAGTATTTTCAGTGGTGTCTGGGCAGGTCAGCGGCATCCGGGGCGAGTGTGGCCAGTTGCGGGGTCTACCTGCGACTGGCCAAACATTACATGTGAGAATACATAGTACGCCCCGGCTCACTCTGTACATTTCAGTAACCAGAAACAGGATATAAGACCAGCCCACTGGGATGCTGGATCGGTCGTCTGAACATCTATGTGCTTTACTTTGTCTCATAAAGGAAACCCTGATAGCGGATACTTCCAAGACTGAAATAAGTATCCTCTCATAAAGGAAACCCTGATAGCGGATACTTCCAAGACTGAAATAAGTATCCAGACTTTTGAAGCTATAACTCAAACAATTCTCCTTGAGAGTCCTTGTTTTTGCATTCATGCACTACAAGCTTAAAGGTGGATTCTAAAAGCTGCCCAGATGCACGGGAATCTCCCATGGCACGCACATCTCACCTGATTTCAAAAAGGGGGCGTGGACTGGACAGGACGTGGACATTTTGGGGCATAGGCACAAGATGTGTGCATAAATACTTATGTGCCCAGGTCTGTGTGGGTTTAACTTCTGCTAGGGAGGTGGTGGACGTTTTAAAAAAACAGCCATTTCTGCCGGGTTTAAAGGGTCTGGAGGATCTAGCTCATAACTGGGCGAACTGGTGAAACCGGCAAGGGCGTGGATGCGCACCCGTTATAAAATACCCTGACTTACATAGTAGGAACAGAATCGGGATTTGCACGCTTAGGCACATGCTCACTTACATTTGGGCGCACAGCCAGGCTATTTTATAGCATGCGTGCAAGTTATAAAATGGTTGCGTATTTGGGCGCACAGAGACGCCAGAGTGCATGCACGCGTTTGTTTGAAAGTTACTGATCTAGATTGGACTGTTTCTGAGACTTTTCTTGCATACTGAAAGCATTAAAATATATATCTATCTATCTAACATTATCTTTGGTGCTGGTAATGACTGATGATTATAACCATGTGAGCACACGAAAGGTCAGAAGCCGTCGGATTATTCTGTGCAGCCCACGTGCCAATATGTGATGGTCACATAAAACTTAATAAGTTCTATCATTTTTTTTCTACTGTTGACTAAAGTAAAAACATTTGCTGTTGCACATGAGATCATTTGTTTGCTATATCTACGTTTTCACTTGCGTGGTTTATTTTTGAGTAAGTGACCTGGACATTAAGCACCCAGTAATTGCAAGTCTGCACATGCAACCATGCACGTTTCCTGCTGTGAAGGAGCTCTACGCAATAGTAACTCCTCCTGCGCGATGGTGCCTTTCATAGGCTGCCATCTGGATAAGAACTCAGGGGAATGGCCAGAAACAGAACAAACAGGTCTCATACGCACGCAGCCTTTTTTTTACCACCCGAGGCAACGCTTCGGAATATCAACTTACATCTGCAGAGGTGGAGGAGGACTCCAGGACAATTCCGAAGCCTGAAACCTGGTTTTCCTCCTTTGGAATGTGCTCGGCCCCCGGCAGACGGGAGCATTCCAGGCTGGCTGTCAGCTTGCTGTCGTTCGGGAGCGAGCTGGGCTTTCTGGCTACGCTGGCAGGTTTTTTCTTTTTGTTCCTCTTCCGCGAGGCTGTGGACCGCTGGGTGCAAACGCAGGGAAGTGGAGGCTGCAGCCGGTTCTGGGCAGCTACGGCAAACAAAAACAAAAAAAAAATAGCTTGAGTTACACGGGTCTGTTCCTTGGCTAAGGACGAGGCAGAGCCTGCAGACCTGTGTGCTGCAGGCTAGCAAAGAGACGTGCACCATCACCCAGGCAAAACATCAGTCAGATTATAACACTACCTGAGGGCGACCAGCAGTACAGAAAAAGCATGTTCAAAAGTTATTTTCTACATAAAACCAGGGACTGCTATGTACCTTAGCTGAGAAATGCAGAAGAGACCTCCACAGGAAAGAACTTCTGAAGTTCTCTGTTTGAGGCTGTGCAACACACTTCAAAGGGGTTTTGCGCATAGAAGTGGCAGATGTGCAAGTAAATGACGTACTCATGGATATGCCATTTTATAAATGTCGAGAGTATGCATGTTTTACATTTCACGTGCACATTTTACCACTGGAAAAAAGTGCGGACTGGGGCGTTTTGGGGCAGGCGTCAGTTGCTATTTTGGAAGAGAGTCAAGTGCATACATTGCCAAATTTATTCGCACACTTTTACACCTGCTAACTGACTCATGTACGTGAAATCAGACTTTTGGGTGGGAGATCTGGGTGAACTGGGGGAGTTCAGCTTGAAGTGCTGGAGGGTATGGGTGAACTGGTGGAGATATCGAGAAACGGGTGATTGCGAGTATACACGCAAGTATTTTCAAAACGGTATATGCGCACACTTTCTCAAATACCTGCTTCTGTGTATAAATCAGGGCTATTGCGCATATAAAGGTGAATTTTCAAAAGCAGCGCGCATAAAATATAGCACTTATTTATTTATTTAACAGTTTTTTATACCGACCTTCATAGTAAATAACCATACCGGATCGGTTTACAGTTTAACAAAGGGGAAACTAGAGTAACAATTCAAGTAAACGAAAGATAATAATAGGTAGGAATAAGTCAAAGTTGCAATCAACAGGGGGAGAGAACTTGGGAGCTTACAACAAGCTGGAAAGAAGAAAGGCCGGTAAAAGTATTGTTACCATAGAGTGTACAAGTTAAAAAACTTAAAAACGGTGCTTTAACCTGAAAGTCTCAGAGTCCATTTTTTCTTCGAGAAACAGAGTGCCAGACCGGGTAGGAATGAAGGCCAACTAGTAATTGTCTGGTGGTTCAGGGAAGGCTTGGTGAAAGAGCCAAGTTTTAAGTCTTTTTCTGAAAGTTAAAAGGCATGGCTCCAGTCTGAGGTTTGATGGGATGCTATTCCAGATAGATGGGCCTGCTATCGAAAAGGCTCTGTCTTTGGTCGTAGCGAGGCGTGAGGCTTTAGTGGGGGGAACATTAAGAGTGCCTTTGTAAATATCTCTAGTTGGTCTGTT
This sequence comes from Rhinatrema bivittatum, assembly GCF_901001135.1. Classification (NCBI taxonomy): domain Eukaryota; kingdom Metazoa; phylum Chordata; class Amphibia; order Gymnophiona; family Rhinatrematidae; genus Rhinatrema; species Rhinatrema bivittatum. The sequence goes on along the minus strand of NC_042623.1, from coordinate 10,106,461 downwards.
AGAGGAGTGGAGTTTGAATGGTATTTCCAGGTCAAGTTGAAGTTGATGATGGATGGTTTTGTGGATTAAGGTGATTGATTTGTATAAAATTCTGAAATTCACTGGTAACCAGTGAAGGTTCCTGAGTATGGGTGAGATGTGTTCGCAGCGGCTGGTACTGGTCAACAATCTTGCTGCCGCATTTTGTATCATCTGCAGAGGTTTGGTAGTGGATTTGGGGAGTCCTAGTAGAAGGGCGGCGCTGCAGTAGTCTATTTTGGTGAACAGTAGCGCTTGGAGGACTGTCCTGAAGTCGTGGAAGAATAAGAGTGGTTTAAGTCACTTATGTGAGTACAATAGGAAAATTGGTTCTTACCTGCTAATTTTCATTCCTGTAGTACCGAGGATCAGTCCAGACTGCTGGGTTATGCCTCCCTTCCAGCAGATGGAGTCAGAGAAAAGCTGAAAAGCACTCCCTAGGTAACCCGGTGTGCCACCTGCGACCCTTCAGTATAATCAATATCAAAGCAGAATGAAGTAAATTTAGCAACCAATGACTAGATCAAGCCAACTAATAACCTCTTAAAAACTATAACTTGTGACAAAAAACTGTGTCGTGTAGGTGTGCAATCTTCGAAAAATCTGCAAAGAGAAAATACAATTAGCTGAGCGGACTCTCCTGCATATGGGTGGGCGTCTGGACTGATCCTTGGTACTACAGGAACAAACATTATCAGGTAAGAACCAATTTTCCTTTCCCTGTATGTACCAGGATCAGTCCAGACTGCTGGGATGTACCCAAGCTGCCCTAAAAGGGTTGGGACCCAGAGAGTCCCGCTCGAAGCAGACTGCTGCCAAAAGAATCCACCTTCGGATACTGGACATCCAAATGGTAATGCTTAGCAAACGTGTGCAAAGATTTCCAAGTAGCCGCCCTGCAAATCTCTTGGAGCGACACACATTGGCTTTCTGCCCAGGACGCTGCTTGTGACCTGACAGAATGCGCCTTAAGACCATGTGGTACAGGCCGCCCGGGACATATGTAAGTCGAAGCAATAGCATCTTTCAACCAGCGGGCAATAGTAGTCTTAGAAGCCTTACTCCCTTTCTTAGGACCGCTCCATAAGACAAAAAGATGATCAGACAATCGAAAAGGATTAGTCACCTCCAAGTACTGCAAGAGAATCCTGCGGACATCCAATCTCCTCAGATCCTGAGCCTGAGGAGAAGTCCTATCCTCCTCTGAAAACGCCGGTAACTCAACTGACTGGTTGACATGAAAGGCCAATACTACCTTTGGCAGAAAGGAAGGTACTGCCCGAAGCGAAACTCCAGAGTCAGAAATGTGCAAGAAAGGCTCTCTACAGGACAATTCTTGAAGCTCCGAAACCCGTCTAGCCGAACAGATAGCCACAAGAAACACCGTCTTAAGCGTTAAATCCTTCAGCATAGCCCGTTTCAGAGGCTCAAAAGGAGAACCGCAAAGGCCACGGAGAACCAAATTTAAACTCCATGATGGACAGATTGCACACACCGGCGGCTGTAAGTGTTTGGCACCCTTCAAGAACCGTGCCACATCCGGATGACCAGCAATGGAAGTACCATCAACCTTACCTTGAAAACAGCTCAAGGCCGCTACCTGAACCCGGATCGAGCTATACACCAAACCTTTCTTTAAGCCATCCTGCAAGAAGGCAAGAATGTGAACAATAGTGGCCTGCTGCGGGGACACATTCAACCCATGGCACCAAGAATAAAAAACCTTCCACACCCAAAAGTAGGTGATAGAAGTAAAAGTTTTTCGAGCGCATAGAAGAGTGGTAATAACTGCCTCTGGGTAGCCCTTCTTCCTTAACTGTCTCCTCTCATAAGCCAAGCCGCTAGACAGAAGCAATCTGCCTGATCGAAAAATACTGGACCCTGCCGGAGTAGATACGGCAGATGACCTAGGCGCAAGGGACCATCCACAGCCAAGTTGATCAGGCCTGAGAACCATGGTTGTTGCGGCCACTCCAGAGCCACTAGAATAGCCAGTCCCTGGTGGGATTCTATTCGCCGTAGAACTTATCCCACCAGCAGCCAAGGGAGAAACACATAGAATGTCGGGAGGCCACGGAAGGACCAGGGCATCCACCCCTTCCGACCCGTGTTCCCTTCTGCGACTGAAGAATCGAGCCGCCTTCGCATTTAACCGAGTCGCCATCAAATCCAGCCAGGGGACACCCCACCAGCACGTCACGAGGCCCATCGCATCCTCGGACAGTTCCCATTCGCCGGGATCTAATCGTTGTCGACTGAGAAAATCCGCTTGGATGTTTTCCACCCCGGCTATATGAGACGCTGCCAGACGGGCCAGATTATGCTCTGCCCATAACATCAATTTGTCTGCCTCGGTGGCGACCGGTTGACTCTTTTGTGCCTCCTTGACGGTTTATGTAAGCCACGGTGGTCACATTGTCGGATAGGATCCGTATCACCCTGTGCCTGACCAGCGGAAGAAAACGGCGTAGCGCTAGGTGGACTGCCCTGGTTTCCAATCGATTTCTGGACCACTTGGCCTCCTGAGCTGTCCACAGACCTTGCGCCGATCATGACTGACAAACTGCTCCCCACCCGGAGAGGCTGGCATCCACTGTCACGACTATCCACTGAGGATTTTCCAAGTCCACGCCCTGAAGCAAGTGATCCGGAATCAAACACCAATCGAGGCTGATCTTGGCTGCTTCTAGCAGTGGTAAGGGCAAATGGAACTCCTCTGACTTGGGATCCCAACGGGAGAGCAATGCCCTCTAAAAAGGTCTCATATGAGCAAAAGCCCAAGGAACCAGTTCCAGAGTAGATGCCATAGAACCAAGAACTTGTAAATAGTCCCACACTGTGGGCAAAGGAAGGGCCAACAGATGCCTGACTTGGGACATCAACTTCTCCATCCTCAGCCTGGGCAGGAAAACCTTACCCACCGATGTGTCGAAACGAGCTCCCAGAAATTCTATCTCCTGAGACGGCACCAGTTGGCTCTTGGCGTAATTGACCACCCAGCCTAGGGATTGTAAACGGCATACAACCGACTGGACCACCACCTTGCAAAATGCCTCTGACCGCTCGAATGAGCCAGTCGTCCAGATAGGGATGAACTAAAATCCCTTCCTGCCGAAGGCACGCTGCCACTACCACCATCACCTTGGTGAATAGTTTATAGTAATAGTTTATAGTTTATTAGATTTTTTATACCGCCATATTGGCGTTAGCCTTCACAGCGGTTTACAATATACAAATTAGAGATAATACAGTAAAACAATTCAATAAAAGATGACAGCTAAAATTAATTAAAAGCACATAGAAATATTATAGCTGTACAAGTAAAGATAAAAATTATAGATTGCTATTCCTCAGTGTGGTTTTCAAGGGTAAAGTTAAGACAAATTAAGACAAAATAATAAAACATACATTAAATATTACACTCATAAAACATAAAAGTTAGTTAGTTCTGCCTTTAAAATTGGAATTTTGGAGCGTTTGTCTTAATACCTGTAGCTAGTCTTGCGAAGTTTGATTATTTTCGGAATATGCACATTTAAAAAGCCAGGTTTTTAAGTCAGCCTTAATACTCGCGGAGCCGTCGCCAGTCCAAATGGAAGGGCACGAAAACTGATAATGTTCTCCCAAGACCTTGAACCGCAGAAACCGCTGATGGTGGTCGCGGATTCCTATGTGAAGATAATCTTCCGTCAGATCCAAAGAAGCCAAAAATTCGCCTTTGTGGACGGCCGCAATCATGGACCTCAACGTCTCCATCCGAAAGCGAGGTACTCGCAACGCTTTGTTGACTTTCTTTAAATCCAAAAATTGGTCGGAAGGAGCCCTCCTTCTTGGGGACTACGAAGTAAATGGAATACTGACTGGTCAGACGCTCGGCCTGTGGCCATTAATCGAGACAGAGTTTGACGAATTACCTGCCGTTTTGTCTGAGACCCGCAAGGGGACACCAGAAAGACATCCCGAAGAGGGCGAGCAAATTCCAAAGCGAAACCGTGATTTATAATATCAAGGGCCGACTGATCCTAAGTGACCTTGACCCACTCCTCGCGAAACAGGGAGAGATGCCCCCCGATCTCCAGAACGGAGGAATGGGCCGGCGCACCTTCATTGGGAAGACTTGGGTTCAAAACCATGAGGCTCTGTCGCACCGGGGCTGTTTACAATGAAAGGAATGTGCCCAGGCTTGAGACCTGGCCGACGTCTGTCGTGGAGCAAAAGAGGATCCTCTACCTGTACGTAAATGACGCTGAGCCCAAAAACGACCTCGGAATGTGCCAAATGGGCGAGACTGCCTGGGCTTGTATACCTTGTTTTCTCCCAAGTTTTTAACCAGTTGTTCCAGCTCATCCTCAAACAACAGTTTCCCTTTGAAAGGAAAGGATTCCAGCTGAGACTTAGAAGAAACGTCAGCCGACCAGTTATGGAACCACAGGAGCCTTCTTGCAGAAACTGCTGAAGACATAGTCCGAGCCGAGGTACGAAGAAGATCATATAAAGCATCAGCCGTATAGGCAACCGCCGATTCCATGTGGTTCGCTTGTTCAGCCTCCCCTGGAGGAAGCTCCTGAGTGGTGAGCAATTGCTGAACTCAGCGGAGGATAGCTCTCTGCATAAGGCTGCTACAGACAGCCGCCCTCACTCCAAGCGCTGAAACCTCAAATATTCGCTTGAGTAAAACCTCCAGTTTCCTATCCTGAAGATCCTTGAGAGCTGCCCCGCCTGTTACTGGAATCGTTGTGCGCTTGGCTATGGCCGTGATGGCAGAGTCCACCTTAGGGATCTTGAGGAGATCCAAGGACTCACCTGGTAGCGGGTAAAGTTTTTCCATAGCCCTGCTAACCCGAAAAGAGGCTTCCGGAGCATCCCATTCCCAGAACATAATATGAAAAAGTAGCGCTTGAAAAGGAAAGGTTAGAGGAGGAAATCGCAAGCTGGATAAAACTCGATCCCCAGAGGAAGAATCCATCACCGGCTCAGGAGCCGGAACATCTAGCTCTTGCAGTACATGTGGAATTAGTGGGTCCAGTTCCTCCTTGCGGAAGAAGTGGAGCACCTGTGAATCATCACCCTCCACCGGAGCAGCGCTAACCACATCATCACTCAAATCCACTGTGGAGGGGAACGGGATCGCGGGATCCGGAGGCATGGTGGGAGCTAGTAGCCCCTCGTTAGGAACTGGACGAGGAAGCCGCAATCCAACACTTCCCTGTTCCCCCTCTGGCCTGAAATTTTTTTGCAGGAGGAGGCTGTGCTTCCCAGTCAGCCTCAGCTTCCATATATGCCTTGTGGAGCAGCAATACAAACATAAGAACATGCCATACTGGGTCAGACCAAGGGTCCATCAAGCCCAGCATCCTGTTTCCAACAGTGGCCAACCCAGGCCATAAGAACCTGGCAAGTACCCAAAATCTAAGTCTATTCCATGTTACCGTTGCTAGTAATAGCAGTGGCTATTTTCTAAGTCAACTTAATTAATAGCAGGTAATGGACTTCTCCTCCAAGAACTTATCCAATCCTTTTTTAAACACAGCTCGACTTACACGTGTTAAAGCCGACTTACAGGGCTACAATGCATGTAAAATCTACTCACATATCTTTTTAAAATTCGAAATACAAATACATGGGTATATCATTTGCACACACTTATCCGGCTAAATTCCAACTTATCTGGATAAGTAACACCTTTGCCACTACTTAGAAGGACAAATTTGAATTTATCTGGATAAATCACAGGACTTAATCCGGCTATATTCTGATGTATCAGTAGCAGCAGGCTCTACGTAGCCAGATAAGTCTGAAAACCACCACTTGTCCTTCTAAGTAGCACTTTTCAGACTTATCCAGCTATCTGACTTAGCTGGCTAAGTAGCGCTTTTTTTTAGACCTATCTGGCTTATGAAAAGCACTACTTAGAACTTTTCAGGTTAGTGTGGCTTGCGGTTTTTACATATGCGAGCATGTTTGCGTGCATAAGTACTCGCATATCATTTGCACGCAGGTTATAAAATACTGTAGCAGTTTTGTGCGTGCCCATACGCGTGCGTACATGGGCACGCGGGAGTAGCTTTGACAGTTATCCTCCCTCATAAGTTAGGCTCTCTGAGAAGCACTGTAATGTGGCCCTCTTTTTAAGCACCAAGGAGGAGCAGAGAGCTGCTTAGAGGAAGGACATTCTTTGTTAGTGCTGAGCCTCACCTAGAAAACCAGGTTCATAAAAATGGGGCAGCAGTGAGTTAGAATTAAAAAAAAAAAAAAAAAAGCGAGAGCTGTGTTGGATTAAAAGGCATGAGGAAAGACTGGATAAACCTCTGTGATTACCTGAAGTACAAACATGCACTACCTTCTTAATTAGGAACAGTTTGCCTAGGAAGAACAGACTTGCTGCAGGCATTCAAGCCAAGACTGTGGGGCTTATGCAATAAAGTGCACCCACCTTAGCGCACAGGTTTACGCACGGTTGGACGCGTGTTTTGGACGTGTTAGACTAGCGCCCGATGCAGTAAGGAGATTAGTGCATCCAAAACACATGCCCAAACAAATGTGAGGCTGATAGCGTCCGTCAGATGTAAATTGCATGTAGATGAGGGCATAGGAAAATTGGTTCTTACCTGCTAATTTTCATTCCTGTAATACCACAGTTCAGTCCAGACCAGTGGGCTTTGCCTCCCTACCAGCAGATGGAGGCAGAGAACAAAGCTTTGAGGCCCTGCAACATAACCAAGAGTGCCACCTGCAGTCCCTCAGTATTGACCTGTACCCATGCTAGAGTAGAGTCCATCCCCCTTTTTCAGGGCGAACAAGAAACTCTGGGTTGGGATCCCCCTGACCTGGAGTCTCCCAAACATCCAGAAAAACAGACTGCTAACCACATAACTCATTAACTTATTCACAGTTTGTAAACTTTCTGCAATTAATACCGGGACATTCTGTCTTTCGGCAGCAAAACAGGGGCGGGTCTCTGGACTGATCTGCGGTATTACAGGAACGAAAATTAGCAGGTAAGAACCAATTTTCCTTTCCTGTTCATATCCAGATCAGTCCAGACAAGTGGGAAGTACCCAAGCACCCCTAGACTGGACGGGAACCCGAAAGACCTGCGCGCAGAACACTCTCACCAAACGTCGCATCTTCCTGCGCTCGAACATCCAATCAGGAATGATTGGTGAAAGTATGAAGCGTTGACCATGCCACTGCCCTACATATCTCCTGCAGAGACACCAACTGACACTCCACTCAGAGGATTGCCTGCACTCTTGTAGAATGCGCTCACAGACCTACAGGAATAAATAAAATAAAATAAATAAATAAAAGCGGAACAAATGATCTTCTTCAGCCAATGAGAGATCGTGGCTTTAGAGGCTTTATCTCCTTTCTTCACACCTCCGAACAACAAAAAGAGGTTATCCGACCTCCAGGAAACTGTTAATCACCTTAAGATAACGCAACAGAGTCCTACGCACATCCAAAAGATGAAGCTCCCTTTCCTGCGGGAACTCCCTAGAACACTCCGGAAAAGCCGGAAGGTCCACTGTCTGATTCAAATGAAAGGAGGAAACCACCTTCAGTAAAAAGGGGGGGACCGTTCACAATGTCACCCTGTTGTTATTGTTGCGACCGTCGCTGCTCGACATCTCCACTCCGCCCTCCTTACCTCCTTGGCGACTCCCTCTTGCTCTAGTGGAAGATTGGCTGCCACGGTGTCCTTCGGCCGTCTTCCTCTGGCGTCCCCGGAGCGGCTCGATGCTGCATTCCGGCATGATTCACAGGAGCCTAGGGGTGTGCGCGCGGCCCCGACTGATGTACCAGCAGTGGCGCGAACCTCAGGGGCATCCCCATGAGATGACGTCATCCGTTCCGGATATATAAGGTCTCTGTATTCGCTAACTAATCGAGTTAGCAAGGAGATGAATAGGAGTTGGATACGTTCAAGGATTCTCTCCGAGCTACTCTGCCTCCTTGGACTTACCAGGGGTACCCGCTCCTCGGGGGCCTCGCTCTTTCTTTGTTTTTCAGGTCAGTCAGGAACCGGTACAAGCTCCTCGAGGGCCCATGTTCCCGGACTGGTTGCTGAATACTTATTCTGCCTGGAAGTCATCGCTGCCTACTACACCAGTGAGTTACTCTCTCTCTCTCAGAGCTTTCCCTGGAACCAGGTACTCGCTCCTCGAGGGCCTAACTTATTCCAACACCTGGACTACTTCTAGAGACTATTTTGTGAGTGTTACTATCAAGGTTCTGTTCCTGAACTCTGCATACCCTGCCTACTCACTATCTTCAGTTTCTATACAGCTCAGTTATCCAGGATCACTGTTCCAGTACCTGAGGGACCACAGCCCTGCTGGGTACTTCCAGCTCACTACTGCCACCTCTGGTGGTTCAATATACTGTTTAATAAAAGAACTAGTGTGTGTCTTGTCTCCATACTCTGAGCCTGACCAGTGGTCCCTCTCGGGATCTTCCCCCGGGGGCGTGGTCATCTGCCATCGACCCAAGGATCCACCCACAACTACCTCAAACACCAACAGTTATTAATACGCAGAAAAGGATTCCTGCAAGATAGAGCCTGCAGCTCTGAAATCCGCCTGGCTGAACATATGGCTACAAGAAAAACAGCCTTCAACGTCAGATCCTTCAATGACACGCCTCTTAAGGGCTCAACAGGAACACCACAGAGCACTCGCAGCACCAGGCTGAGGTTCCAGTCTGGACAGAACTGCTTGACTCCTTTCAGAAATCGCAGAACATCCAGATGGGAAGCCAAAGACCTCCCCTGCCACTTGCCTCTAAATCAACCCAAAGCTGAAACCTGAACATGGACTGAGCTATAAGCCAGCCCCTTAGACATGGCCAAAATGTAAGGAATGTCCATAGTTAGGGGGTTCAGCCATTGTGACAGACACCAAGACTCAAACACCTTCTAGATCCTGACATATGACGTAGAAGGCCTTCTAGCCTAGAGCAAAATGGAAATGACTGGATCTGAATATTCCCCTCAGGCACAACCGCCACCTCTCAAAAGCCAAGCCACAAGACATAAGCGAGCCTCCCGATCCAAAAATATGGGACCTTGCCAAATTAACCCTGGCAGGTGAGCCAATCCGAGGGACCCATCTATTGCCAGACACACCAGATCCACGAACCACAGCCGGCCACTCCGGCGCCACCAGAACACCTTCCCTGGATGCGCCTCTATGTACCGCAAGACTTGACCAACTCCCGTCGGCCACAGGTACATTACAGCATCCAGCCCCTCTGCCCCGACTTCTCTTCTGTGACTGAAAAATCTTGCCACCTGGGTCTAGCTGCTGTCTGCTGAGGAAGTCTGCTTGCACACTGTCCATGCCCACAATGTGACTCCACTACTCCTTCAGGATGAAGTTCTGCTCAAACAAGCAACTGCTGAGCCTCCAGAGCCATCCTGTGCCTCTTCGTTCCTCTTGACGATTGATGTATGCCACCATTGTTGCATTGTCTGAGAAGATTCTCATCGTCTAGCCCTTGACCCAAAGTAGAAAAGCCTCCAAGGCCCTGCAAACCAGGTTGCCTCTGCTGATGACCCAAAGACCTTGGGCAGACCACCCCTGAAACACCACTCCCCAACCCTTGAGGCTTTCATCTGCAGACACTACCACCCAATCTGGGGCCTCCAGATTCACTCCCTTCTCCAAGTTGTGATGGGAGAGCCACCATGAGAGACTGGACCTGAATACTCCCAGAAGAGGTTTAGGTAGGTGATACTCCTCTGACAATGGATTCCATCTAGACAAGAGTGCCTTCTGCAAAGGTCGCATGTGAGCAGAGGCCCACGGAACCAAATCCAACATGGAAGCCATGGAGCCCAGGACCTGCAAATAATCCCAGACCTTTGGCACTGGCAGCTGGAGCAGATGCTTCACCTGCACCTTCGACACTATCTGTGATTAGGAACACCTTGCCTTATTGCGTTACGAATTGCGCTCCCAGATACTCTAATGACTGGGTCGGCACCAGATGATTCTTTGCTGCATTTATCACCCAACCCAGTGAACTCAATCTGTTCATCACTTGCTAGATGGATCAACCACACTCCTCCTTCATCTTTGCCTGAATGAGCCAATTGTCCAGATATGGATGGACCAAAATCCCCTCTCGCCTCAAGGCTGCCGCTACCACCACCATCACTTTCGAGAAGGTTTAGGATGCCGTGGCCAAACCAAAGTGGAGAGCCCGAAACTGAAAACACTGACCCAGCACCATGAACTGTAGAAACTTCTGATGATCCCCTCGAATGGGAATATAGAAGTAGGTCTCCATCAGGTTCAACAATGCCATGAACTCTTCTCTGCGGACAGCTTCTATAACTGTGCACAACATCTCCATATGAAAATGTGGAACCCGTAAGGCTATCTTTTGCAAATCTAGAATGGGATGAAAGGTGCCCTCCTTTTTGGGAACCATGAAATAAACGGAGTACCTCCCCTGTCCCTGCTCAGCCAGAAGGACTGGAACTATGACATCTAACTTTTGTAACCTCTGTAGAGTCCCTTTTACTGCTTCCTGTTTGCTTTGAGACAAGCAGTGGGATTCTGGAAATGCCTCCCGACAGGGTGCGAAATTTCTAATGTGTAGCCATCTCTTACCACCTCCAGGACCCACTGATCTGTGGTAATCTTGGCCCAATCCTTGTAAAAGCGGGACAACCTGCCCCCTACTGCTTCCATGGAGGGATGGGCACATCTGACTTCACTGTGCTGACTTTCCTCTTCCGGTCCCCTGACTGGCAATATCTCTACAGGATCTGCGGGTACCCCAAAAGGGCTGCTGTCTACCCAAAGATGGATTCGGCCCCCGAAGCTGAGGACAGAACCACCGCATATCCCGAAAATGGAACCGGGGAGGGAAAACTTTCTTGTCGCCCCTCTTATCTTCAGGTAACTTATTTCCTTTTGACGCCCCCAAAGTCTTCATCAACTGATCCAAATCCTCCCCAAACAAGAGCTTCCCTTTAAAATGGAGATTACACAACTGAGACTTGGACCACATGTCAGCCAACCAATTGCGCAACAATAAAAGTCTGTGGGCTGCCACCACCGAGACCATGCTCCTGGCCAAAGTACACACCAAGACATACAGCGCATCCAGCCACATAAGCCACTCCAACTTCCAGCCGCGCAGACTGCATGGCACTAAATGCCCCGGTTGAGGGCTGCTCCTGAGCTTTCTGAACCCAGCACAAACAGGCCCTCTGCATCATACTCCCACAAATCGCCACTCTCAGACTTAAGGCAGAAACCTCAAACATCCATTTAAACTAAATCTCCAATTTATGGTTCTGAACATCCTTAAGATTGGCTGAACCCACCACTGGAATGATTGTCTTTTTGGTAACAGTGGACACTGCCAAATCCACTTTTGGAACCCTTAGGAGATCCAGGGTCTCTTCCAATAATGGGTACAGCTTTGCCATCGCCCGACCAACTTTCAAGCCCACTTCCGGGAACTCCCATTCCCAGTTTACCAGCTTATGGATTTAGACGCTTGGGAGACCACGCAGGCCATTCAGGACCGGGTTCATCCCTTCATTATCCTACTCCTCCAGAGCCACTTTAACCCCTAGCTCCTCCAAAACCTGGGGAATAAGGGGATACAACGAGTGGACCATCCTAGGGTCATCCCCCTCCGTTACTGGTACCTCATCTGGATCAGAGTCATCCTTATTCACATCAGGATCGGCATTTGGGTCCATATCTGCGCCCACATCCGGGGTCCACTCCATGAGGGTCTGCAGGATCCTTCTGCAGGTCATCAGAGTTGTCCAAATCCCTGGGATCGCTCTCGGCCCCTGGGCAACCGAGACCCAGATGTCTTAAGAGGTCCCCAGAGCCTCCTGAAGACACCACCTTTGACCTCTTAGCAGAGTGACATGGCTGCCTCTCTCTAGGATGCTTCCCCCCTGCTCCCTTTCGCGCTAGAAAGACCTCATGCAGGAGCAGGACAAACTCCGGAGATAACTCCTCCGGATCCTCACACTCTGGGTAGACTACTATCAGACTCCCCTCCTCTATCCTGATCTTTCGCAGGCACCTGATCGACAGGCAAGAGAGGAGGGGAATCCTTGGCTTCCCTGGCTGACGTGGACCTCTGACTGCGATCCTCCGCCAGCCCGGCTGTCAAATTCGATCCCCCCCGGGACCACAGCTGTGGCCCCCGATGACCAGAGGAAGTTCCCAGGTACGCCTGGAGTTGCTGCTGCCGCTGCTCTACATCACAAGTAGCGCGGTGAGGGCTGGCCCAGAGGGCAGCACGGCAGCAGTGGGGTCACTCCGGCCAGGGCCTGCTGAAGGAAGGCACCAGGCGGCTGAGTTCCCAGCTCATGACTACAGGGTTCTGGAAGGAGCGCGGACGCCTGTCCCCTGGCCGAAGATGGTCACTGCAGTGACCAGACTGTGTATGTTACAGGCGAGGGCAATAAATATCACTGGGCAGTGGTGAATGAGGGCTCGTGGTGCCAGATGCCAGCCCTGATTCTAACTGAACTGTAAGGTATGAATGAGCAGGAGGAAAGCCACTAAGGTCAAAAAACACAAGGAAGAAAAAAAAAAAACCACCCGGAAACGCAAAACGCTTTGAAAGCGGAAGCTGAAGCCCTAGGACATTTTATTTATTTATTTATTGAGGCGTTTTATGTAGCATCGTCCCAGAATAAGATCACAACCGCTTACAAAATCAGCGGTCATATTCTTAGTCAACAATTACATTCAGCGCCAGCATTCGTAATCTAGGTCAGCACCCACCACAGCAGATCTCTCTTTTAGTTCCTATTCGTACATATTCTTAGTCAACACGCCTGCTGATTTACGGACTACTTCACATTCATACACGGTGTAAAACGCCCAAGTATTCGTGCGGTCAAGCTACAGAGAAAGGGCCGAAAGAAGGACCAACAAATAGGCCGTAAGGGGGAACGCATTAGGTCTGGACTGACAATTTCACTTCGGACGTTTGCACAGTTAGACCAAGAAGAAAGGTCTCGCCTAGGATGCGTTTCTTCACCTTTATATGTCCACATGTCCAAGTGGCTTCCATCCCCCCCCCCCCGACTGTACCTGCTTGAATCTGCACGAACTTCCTCAAGGCCTTCAGCTCCTGCAGGATGGCCTGCAGAGTGGGCTGGCAGCTGCACGTGCAGCAGCTAGAGCCGGCCGACGGGTGCAACGCTGGCATTTCTCCTACAATAAGGAAAAGAAAATGTATGAAAACCAATAAAAACCATGAGGGGAAAACGCTCTCTCTTAATATCAGCGGGATTCTGAAGCCATGATGTGAACTGCGACGCCATCAGGGGGGACATGGGAAGGACGTACACAGGAGGCTGGGCTGCTATAGGCTCTGCTCTTCAGCGCTCCCCAGCAGGGAGCTAAGACACAGGACCAGGAGAATATTGCTTTTCAAGATCTAGACTGTATGAAACTCAGTTTTTTTCCCCAAAGGGAAGGTTAATGCTATGATGTAAAATAAAATTACATAAATAAAATCTGAAATCATCCAAACAAGATCCCAACCTGCCTTTGGTGCACGCAGTCATGAAAGTCTGGTGCAGAATTTCTAGCCAGTAACGTCCCTTCCAGATCCGCATGGGGGTTTTTACAAGGCATGAGATGGAACAATGGCTCAATTAGGTCTTACCTTTTAATTGTCTCTTCTTGAATCCTGACAGACCAGTCCAGACAAATAGAACTTGTCCCTCTTACCAGCAGAGGGAGCCATAGGGCATCTGATGTCACTTCCTATATAGCCTGGTGCAGTAGGGAAGGCATCAATAACATCTTCCACGAGCTGACTCCAGCTGTGCCATCTCTGCCCTGCTCCTGGTGACGGCTCTAAGTCCACGGTCTGCATCCACCTAACCAATGCTCGTACCACATATCCTCCACAAGAAAGGCTTAACCACCTGAAAGGCTCTCTTAAGTGCTGATTCCCCCTTCCTATTCTGTGGATCCTTTTAAGGGCACCCCTCCTCCACCTGGCGCTGCGGTCTTCCTTGTAACTGCAGTTACTGCCTCATCTAGACTAGGGAGCTTGAACAGCTGTTCCCACTGCTGTTGCTGCACTGGACACAGTTTTTCCCACAGCTTTCTTGCATTTAAAAGTTGCATCAGGACACTCCCGCTCTGCTCCTAGCATCTCCTGGAAAGGCTTCTTGGAAGGATCGGGGTCCCCTTCTTGGCCCTTCCGGTTTTGGTTGATCCTCCTCCAATTTCGGGGACTTGGGTCACCGCACATCGGTACCCCCAGTTCCTCACTCCTAAACAGCTGGCAGGGTAGGTCGGCCTTCTCACCAATTAATCCCCCTTCTTCCTCCACCGGGGAATCTCCCAGCGATTCCTCACTTTCCCTCTCTGAATGGGAATCTTCCCCTCGGGGAGATAGATGACCCCCCTTTGTACCTTACATTTTTTATACTGCTGTGGCGCTACCACCGGAGGGTTTTTCCTGCACCGTCTGCCTGTCTCTTTTGGCCTTTCACTTGACAGAAAGCTTTTATGCATTCCCAACACAAACTCCTGCTGCTTCTCCTCCTCAAGGCCCAGCGGCTCCCATTGCTTGCGGGGGAACCTTAAGAACGGCTCGGAGGCTGTAGAGGAACGGCCCCTGCTCTAGCGCTGCAGGGGATGCCGAATCAGAGATGCCCCGATGCTCTGCAGGGCCTGCTTTGCATGGGCCTGCCTCCCCTTCCAGCGCCGCGCTCGCCTCTGCCCTGGTGCAGCTCCTACCCAAGGAAGCAGCGACGCTGGCCCCGCATCTCTCACACTCCATACCTGCTCTCAGAGGAATTCTGGCTGTATCCACCAAGTCGTTGCTGTGAACCGCAAGCTGCTGAAAACTTCCGCATTTTGGGGCAGATTTTCAAAAGGGATACGCGCGTAACCCCCAAAAAGCTGCCCCAACCTGCCCCTGCGCGCGCCGAGCCTATCTTGCATAGGCTCGGCGGCGTGCGCAAGCCCCGGGACGCGCGTATGTCCTGGGGCTTCGAAAAAGGGGTGTTCCGAGGGCTGGGCCGAAACCTCTGGAACAGCTGCTGTGTGCTGAGGGACTGCGCGCCGGCAGCTGGCCGGAGCGCGCAAGTTATGCCTGCCCAGAGGCAGGTGTAAATTTTCAAATAAAGGTAGGGGAGGGAGGTGATAGGAAAGTTCCCTCCGAGGCCGCTCCGATTTCGGAGCGGCCTCGGAGGGAATGGAGGCAGGTTGTGCGGCTCGGCACGTGCAAGTTGCACAATTGTGCACATCCTTGCATGCGCCGACCCTGGATTTTATAACATGCGCGCGAATTAGGCGTAGATTTGTTCGCCCCGGGTTGCGCGAACAAATCTACGCCCGCACGTAGATTGTAAAATCTGCCCCTTTGTTTTTTGAGTTTTCCTAAAGGCATAGATCCCAATCTGTACAAATTCAGGGATCTAAGCCCACACTGCCTTGTTGGGGGGAGGGGGGGAGAAAGGAAGAGCAGCCAATTGACTGTTGCCCCTGGAGGCCACCCCCTGCTCAGCCAAGACTTCTGCTGGGGACAGGCAGTCTTGAAAGAGACCACTGCCCCAGGAGCCTCTTCTCTGCCTTCCTGCTGGGCCAGACATTGCCTACGATCTGCTGGAGGCAGAGGCCTACTGATGCCTTCCCTGCTGCCCCAGGCTGTATAGGAAGAGAAGTCAGGACAGAACAATTTTCCCTCTGCCTCCATCTGCTGGTACGAGAGAGAGAAGTCCCACCTGTCTGGACTGGTCTGGCAGGGCAATGAAGAAGTTCTCATTAACCAATCACATCTGGGTAAAACGAGGCACAGGGAGATAATGCCACTCACTCAAGGTCATGAAGCGTTAGGGAGAACTGAGAACTCTCAGGAGCTCCCGCGCTGGTGGCTCATTGCTCTGACTAAAATGGTGAGACTTTGCACAAGAGTTTCTAAGATCGCAGAATCAAGCACTTCTAGCTAATTCAGCCTCAGCTGCAACTACAATATATATCAATGATCATCTACGATCAACCTCCCTCCAGTTATTCCACGGTGACCCAGCTTTACTGTTATCTTATGACCGCACATGGAAAAACAAGACGGATAGCTGTAGAAAGCAGAAGTTTGCGAGTAGCCTATCATACCATTGGATATTACTGCAGTTTTCACTTGGTTCTGGACCGTTTTAGAGCGGGTTCC
Source organism: Rhinatrema bivittatum (assembly GCF_901001135.1). Taxonomy (NCBI): domain Eukaryota; kingdom Metazoa; phylum Chordata; class Amphibia; order Gymnophiona; family Rhinatrematidae; genus Rhinatrema; species Rhinatrema bivittatum. The sequence continues at coordinate 10,090,258 of NC_042623.1, read as the reverse complement.
GTACTGCCCTGAGTAATAGCTCGCCTGGGGAGATCCATCGTTCCAGGAAGCGCGCAGGCCGTCCCGGGGCCGCAGAGGGGAAGGTGGGCTCTGCCTGCCCCAGGCCACTTCCAGCTCCTGGGGTTCCTCCTTCAGCTTCTCTCCCTCTTTCCCGACTCGTTGATAGATCCTCCCGGTGCTGTCGTTCAGCAGCCGCCTCATCCCCGTGATCTGCTTTTTGATCTCCATGCCTTCATCACCTGCCGAAAGCGGACAAGAATTACTGAAAGTGTGGGGGAAGCAAGGCAACAAGAGTTCAGAGATATTTTTAAACACCGTGGGTGACCTGGAGAAAAAAAAAAAAAAAAGTGTTGTTACTGCAGCTAGGAAGGGAAGAGACAAAGGGCAATGACAACAAAGTAATGACAAACAGGGCTGGACCCAATGGTCATCACACTGAAGGGCATCCTCTGCAGAATGAGGCTTCAGCCTCTTCGAAACGGCATAGCACATGCCCTCAAAAGTCTGCCCGGCGCTGCTGACCCACACACTCTGCGGTTTGGGGGCCTCTCCTGACATTTTTCTTAAAACTTAAGAGTCCGAGTCTCTAGCGAAAGGAATAGAACCGTAGGGAGGGTGGTTATTTGCACAGTCGGGCCAGCATCAGCGAGGGAACAGCTTCAGGACGCAAGCGCAGGATTCCAGTTCTTGAGTGCGCTCTGCTGCCCACCGGGGAGTCCGCAGCACAGGATGTGGTGGGTTTGTTTTACAAAGTGAAAAACAACAAATTCTGACAACGCCACAGGCACCGACAGAGCAGGAGCACCCAAATCCCCGTCTTCACTGCACCCCGCTGCCATCGTAATAAAGATCAATCCTAATACCCTCCCTGCCCCAGTTACCCTAAAGCAAATCGTTTCATAAGCGGATCTAGAAAGAAATCGTTTCCAGAATTCCACCGGGGCTAAAACAAAATCAGTAAGATCCCGCTCTAAGGTTCTAACTTGTATTCACCTTGAAAGATTACCTGAAGCTCCTTACACCAAGAACTGGAGTAACTCATGGCACTTGTGTGCCGATCATCATCAGGAGCCAATGCCGTGCCTCACCGACACATGCAAGGTACATATTCTGCACAGACAAATGAAGGCTGGAAGGGAGATTCTTAAAAAAAAAAAAATACACATTCTTAAGAAATAAGAAATTTAGGGAAAAAAGGAACCCCTAGGAACAAAAAAAAAAAGGACATCACTGGAGTTAAGGAAGGGGGGTCGGTTCCTAATCTGCCCAGTACGGCTTCTGTAACGCATCCCAGAAAGCTCCACATCATTTTCCCCGGGTTGCGTTTCAAATAGTCAAATTTAAGCAACTTTTGTGCAAAATACAAAAAGGTCATATTTAAGGATCAGGCAAAATTACGTGAAAGTAAGTGCACTGGCCTACAAACAGGTTTGAAGGAGCGCGTCTTTTGCCCATGTTTCAGCTTCTGAAGGGAACGCACCGTACGGAAAAATCTTGTGCAGGAAGCCTGCAACCTCGACCCCTAACCCAGCAGCCATGTTTGATTCCTGGGAACACCGCGCAAGCTCACAGGTTCCTGGGATGGTGGGGAAGGCAAGACAGCAGCACCAGACAGACAGCCAGATATGTACTGACAGCCTGAGGAAAATGTGGGGGACGAACACAAACTCTTCAGGGCTCCCCACTGCAAGAGAACCGGTGGCTGCGGAAGAGCGGCAAATGGGTGGGAGGCAAATGGGCCTTCTAAATTTCAGAAGGCTTGGTTTGGAGAGGGAATAGATGCACTGACGCCATGCTGTCCACGTGCAGAGTCTGCATTCGTCCACTGTGGCTCAGCTTTGCTCGGATACCATCGTTTCACACCCCAGAGAGGCTTTGCATTGTCCCCGACACCCTCCTGATACTGCTGAAGGAAGACGCTGTACTCGGAGGTCTGCAGCGTTGCCTTGTGCGCTGCAGCGCTGAAAGCACATCACTTACATTTTCCTGACAGGCACACAATTATAAGAGCTTCTGACTCGCATGTCAATGACGAGCAGAGCCGTAAGACGGGCACGGATCTGCCCTGCATCTCACCTCGGCAATCTAATGTCTCTCTCCTGCAGCTAGACGAGCACTCAGTCCACTGCAATTACCTTTCAGATACAATGCAGTCACTCTCCGCAGGGCTACACAAGTGACCTGGCACAAACCCAGATGCCGGGGAGAGCTAGAATACATATGAACGTCCGGGATTGATGGAGAGGGAGAGCGAGAGAGAGAGACACACGTGTAAATACAACCTGAAGGCCCAGCAGCAGCACCAGGGGCTGCCATGCAGGAGGACCTGGGGTCCAGCTCTTTGCGCTGGCTGGGGATGCCGTGGAGGGAGTCTGAGCCACGGACAAACCACGGATGGCTGTCAGTCAGCAGGAGGAAATAAAAGGGGGCTAAGCTTAGCTTCTGTTTGGCTGCATTTTTGTGCCCTAAACTTTATTCATGATTTGATAAGAATTTTAGCGCTGAAAAAGGTGCCCTAAAATTAGCAAACCTCCATGAAAATCCCATTGAAATGAGGAGGTTGGCTAATGCTCCCAATTCAGGAGGAGTGTTGAGCACGTTAGGATGTGATGTTTTGTTTTGTTTTTTTAATGCTGGAAATTTAACTCCTGGGTCAGAGGTGGAATAAAGGTAACTCGCATTTTTGGGGCTAGTGTTAGTCTATGGCGCTGTGTTCCTGGACCCCAAACCAAAGAGCCACGTGTTCAGGATCCCTGCACCCAGGGAATAGGCTGAAAGAGAGCTGCAGACTAACACTAGCCCCAGAAACATTCCACCTCTGACCCAGAGTTACATGTCCAGCATTATTAAAAAACAAACAAACAAAAACTCTCCAGGACAACAGAGCCAGAGAGACTCTGCTCCAGGACCCCAAGTCAGGGATCCACACACTCACTCTCAGGATTTCACCAGCAGACTCTCTGTTTACTGCTCCAGCCATTCCCCTTCAGTAAACCTTCAGGAGCAGGAGAGCAGCACACACACTGCATGTGGGGAGAAAACGGAGAGCGGCTGCAAACAGACGCAGCTCAGCCTGCAGCTGCGATTCCAGGACTTGGGAGCTCCGCTGAGGTTAGAGGGAGGGAGCTGTGCCTTATCGGGAGGTGACAGGAATGTGAGAGCTGGAGTCAGGGAGGGAGGAAGGAGAAGAATGCTAAACTCACCTCTGGATGGGGGCGGAGGAGTGGAGAGAGGCAGCGTGGATTAGCAGGGAGGAGGTGGAACTAAGAGAGTGGATACGCATTATTCCTTCCTTCCCGTGCCCCTACCACCGCCCTCTAATCACTGGCGATCTCAGGGTGACCACAACTCAAAAGTTCCCAGATGTGCTCGCTAACCCACCTACGCTCCCACGCCATAGACAGGCCCCCCTGCATTTACCTATCCTGTAGAATGCCTCCTTCTGTCTTCCCTGCCGGACATTTTAAAATTTAATAATTTAATTCATAAATGCGCATTCTGCAAAGATTTCAGAGGTGGTGTCGCTCTCTCCCACTGGGAGCTGCCAGTAACAGTGCGCGGCAGCGTTTTGTATTAATTGTAATCTCTCGGGCAGGCCACAGTAACCCACATGTGATAAAACTACCTCTTCTAACACCGTTCTTATATCTTGAGCGCCCTAGAAAGGGCATAGCTTCTCAACCATTCGCAAGCAGAAGTAGGCTCTCTTCAAAACAACTTGAACCCGACTTTTCAGAATAAAGTGGGAGCCACTTTTCACTTCTGCTGAGAGATTGATGGAGAACTTATTATATTTAAGCCTTGCATATTCATCCGGCCGCAAGGAGCTCCCCTAGCCAAAGGATGTTCGCATGGAAGCCAACTTTTCAAAATGACTGGAGTGCTAAACTCAATGCAAATCAGCCCTCCCTGGACTCAGAGAGTTTGCTCAGTATCAGGAGGTACTCACGCTCCCAGGGAGCTGGCACCTATGGATCTCCGTTTTGTAGCCTCTTGGGAGAGGCAGCTAATATTTCTGAGAGAATAACAATAATCTCCATCTTGTTTTCATTTAACTTCCAAAAATTCACTTGCATCCAGTCTGCAATGGTTGACAGCAAGGTTTCTAATCTGAGCAGAAAAGCTACCAATATTTGTACATCATAAGCACTTATGTATATTTTCACCTCTAGGTGCTAATCATTTTCCCCAATGGGTGAAGAAGGTATACATCATACAAAACAGGCAACAGGAGTGACCCCTCTGAGACTCCAAATGACAGAAACATAGAAACATAGAAACATAGAAATGACGGCAGAAGAAGACCAAATGGCCCATCTAGTCTGCCCAGCAAGCTTCACACATATTTTCTCTCATACTTATCTGTTTCTCTTAGCTCTTGGTTCTATTTCCCTTCCATCCCCATCTTTAATGTAGAGAGCAGTGATGGAGCTGCATCCAAGTGAAATATCTAGCTTGATTAGTTTGGGGTAGTAGCCGCCGCAATAAGCAAGCTGCACCCATGCTTATTTGTTTTACCCAGACTATGTTATTAGCCCTTATTGGTTGTTTTTCTTCTCCCCTGCCGTTGAAGCAGGGAGCTATGCTGGATATGCGTGACGTATAAGTCTTCTCCCATGCCGTTGAAGCAGAGAGCCATGCTGGATGTGCATCGAAAGTGAAGTATCAGGCCCATTTGGTTTGGGGTAGTAACCGCCGTAACAAGCCAGCTACTCCCCGCTTTGTGAGTGCGAACCCTCTTTTCTTTTCCCCTGCCGTTGAATCAGAGAACTATGCTGTATATGCATTGAAAGTGAAGTATCAGGCTTATTTGATTTGGAGTAGTAACCGCCGTAACAAGCCAGCTATTCCCCTCTTTGTGAGTGTGAATCCTTTTTTCCACATTTCCTCTTGCTGTTGAAGCTTAGAGCGATGTTGGAGTCAAGCCTGTGTATGTTTATTTAATAAGGGTATTGACTCCAGGCAGTAGCCATCATTCTGGCGAGTCACCCACTCTTCATTGGCAGCCTCTTGACTTTATGGATCCACAGTGTTTATCCCACGCCCCTTTGAAGTCCTTCACAGTTCTGGTCTTCACCACATCCTCCGGAAGGGCATTCCAGGCATCCACCACCCTCTCCGTGAAGAAATACTTCCTGACATTGGTTCTGAATCTTCCTCCCTGGAGCTTCAAATCGTGACCCCTGGTTCTGCTGATTTTTTTCCTTAGGAAAAGGTTTGTCGTTGTCTTTTGATCATTAACACCTTTCAAGTATCTGAAAGTCTGTATCATATCACCTCTGCTCCTCCTTTCCTCCAGGGTGTACATATTTAGATTCTTCAATCTCTCCTCGTACGTCATCCGATGAAGATCCTCCACCTTCCTGGTCGCCCTTCTCTGTACCGCCTCCATCTTGTCTTTGTCTTTTTGAAGGTACGGTCTCCAGAACTGAACACAGTACTCCAGGTGAGGCCTCACCAAGGACCTGTACAAGGGAATAATCACTTCCCTTTTCTTACTCGATATTCCTCTCTCTATGCAGCCCAGCATTCTTCTGGCTTTAGCTATCGCCTTGTCGCATTGTTTCGCCGACTTCAGATCATTAGACACCATCACCCCAAGGTCCCTCTCCTGCTCCGTGCAGGAGAGGGAATTTACCTCCACCTTCTGCCATCAGAAAATGTTCCAGGCATCTCAGAACCATGATCCATCAACCACAGCAAAAACTGCTGGTGGCCGACTGTTGAAGGCCACCAAGAGAGCTAATAGTGCCAAACAGCCTGAGCCAGGAGCATCATGAATCGGGGAGAGTGATACTGTCTCTGGGCAAAAGCTTGATTGTACCAAGTCTAACCCACCTGAACAGACAATATCCAACAAGGCAATGATCTGTGCAGTCTGGGTAAACAAGCATCGGGGTAACTTGCTTGATGCGGCGGTTACAACTCTTAACCATTAAGCCTTATGCTCACCTTTGATGCAACTCCAACATTACTCTCTGCATCAATGGCAGGAAATTTGAATCAAACAGTTACCAACAAGGGCCCTGAAACTGGTGGATGGTGAAACAGATAAATATGGGAAAATAAGTGTGGGAGCTTGCTGGGCAGACTGGATGGGCCAATTGATCTTTTTTTGCCGTCATTTCTATGTTTCTATGTAACAGTTACTATAGATTCTATCAATTTAAAGATGATAGCATGATTGGACACAGACTGAAAGCTGGCACAGTACACTGGATCTAGAGATGGTATTTTAAGCAAGGACTTAATTAAAGCTGGTTTGAAGGCCTTCGGAAAATAACCCTGATCAAATGAACAAGTCAAAAATTCCAACAACTCAGCAGGGAGGCCTTTTAATAGCCAACCTGGGCAGAGGTCCAAAGAACATCCACTCTTCACTAGCTTATCCAGTCATCTATCAAAGGTCTCCCATCTCAACACGCTCAAATGAAGGAAAGCGAAGCCTCTGTGCAGGGCCGGTGCTTCCATCAGACAAACTAGGCTATCGCCTAGCACGGCAAAATCCTGCCGACATGAGTCCCAGAGTGGTGCTGTGCCAGAGCCAATACTGCCAAAGAATGAAGGGCTGTGCTGGAGCTCCTGCCACCGATAGGAGGGCGTTCTCTGCTGGAGAGGGGTGCATGACTAGATACTTTTGTATCGGCCCCGTCTCAGTGAATCTGATATCCCAAGTAGCCCTGTACCAGAGGCCTTCTCCAGTTCTGTATCACTGAACATAAGAACATGCCATGCTGGTTCAGACCAAGCGTCCATCAAGCCCAGCATCCTGTTTCCAACAGAGGCCAAACCAGGCCACAAGAACCTGGCAATTATCCAAACACTAAGAAGATCCCATGCTACTGAGTGGCTATTCCCTAAGTAAACTTGATTAATAGCCGTTAATTGACTTCTCCTCCAAGAACTTATCCAAACCTTTTTTGAACCCAGCTACATTAACTGCACTAACCACATACTCTGGCAACAAATTCCAGAGCTTTATTGTGCATTGAGTGAAAAATAATTTTCTCCGATTAGTCTTAAATGTGCTACTTGCTAACTTCATGGAATGCCCCCTAGTCCTTCTATTATTCGAAAGTGTAAATAACCGAGTCACATCTACTCGTTCAAGACCTCTCATGATCTTAAAGACCTCTATCATATCCCCCCTCAGCCTTCTCTTCTCCAAGCTGAACAGCCCTAACCTCTTCAGCCTATCAGTATTCAAGGTGAGGTCTCACCATGGAGTGATACAGAGGCATTATGACATTTTCCGTTTTATTCACCATTCCCTTCCTAATAATTCCTAACATTCTGTTTGCTTTTTTGACTGCTGCAGCACACTGAGCCGACGATTTTAAAGTATTAGCCACTGTGATACCTAGATCTTTTTCCTGGGTGGTAGCTCCTAATATGGAACCTAACATTTCTTATCTTATGTTCACAGTTTTATCTAAAAATGGTGGGGATTCAGCTGACGTCACCAATATCAGCTAAATCACTGGCCATGCGCTGGCTGCATCGGGAGTTAGCTTGTTTTTGGCGCACCTTTCCTCTTAGCGTCTTCTTTTTTTTTTTAATCTCCCGATGTATTTGCATTCCATGCGCTGGCTGCATCGGGAGTTAGCTTGCTTTTGGCGCACCTTTCCTCTTAGCGTCTTCTTTTTTTTTAAATCTCCCGATGTATTTGCATTCCATGCGCTGGCTGCATCGGGAGTTAGCTTGTTTTTAGCGCACCTTTCCTCTTAGCGTCTTCTTTTTTTTTTTTTAATCTCCCGATGTATTTGCATTCCATGCGCTGGCTGCACTGGGAGTTAGCTTGTTTTTGGCGCACCTTTCCTCTTAGCGTCTTCTTTTTTTTAAAAATCTCCCGATGTATTTGCATTCCATGCGCTGGCTGCATCGGGAGTTAGCTTGTTTTTAGCGCACCTTTCCTCTTAGCGTCTTCTTTTTTTTTTTAAATCTCCCGATGTATTTGCATTCCATGCGCTGGCTGCATCGGGAGTTAGCTTGTTTTTAGCGCACCTTTCCTCTTAGCGTCTTCTTTTTTTTTTACTCCCAATGTATTTGCATTCCATGCACTGGCTGCATCGGGAGTTAGCTTGTTTTTAGCGCACCTTTCCTCTTAGCGTCTTCTTTTTTTTTTAAAATCTCCCGATGTATTTGCATTCTATGCGCTGGCTGCATCGGGAGTTAGCTTGTTTTTAGCGCACCTTTCCTCTTAGCGTCTTCTTTTTTTTTAAAAATCTCCCGATGTATTTGCATTCCATGCGCTGGCTGCATCGGGAGTTAGCTTGTTTTTAGCGCACCTTTCCTCTTAGCGTCTTTTTTTTTTTTTAAATCTCCCGATGTATTTGCATTCCATGCGCTGGCTGCATCGGGACTTAGTTTGTTTTTGGCGCACTGTTTTACTCATGTTTTATTACATCAGGCTCGGGTGCAAGGTGGGTTAGATGGGAAGAGAAAGGGGGGAATCATAATGTAAAAACCTCCCCCAGCAGTTGTGAATAAAGGTTCAGGAATCTATTACCCCATGAAGGGCTGGTTCTGATTGGGCTGGAAGCTCCAAGAAGCTGACATAAGCCACAGGGCAAAAATGTACTTAAAAAAAAAAAAAAAAAAAAAAACATCAATATACCAGAATCCTTAGGGTCAGATTCAGACTGAAATTTTCAATCACAAAAAAACACCACAGATAGAGCCAACCTGATGACAGGATTTGAGCTTTCCAGCTCCAATACAGTCAAACATTCAATTTAAATCCGACCCTTAGCAAGATGATCCCAGGCCAGTGGTTACAAACCAAGGAACCAGGATTCAAATCCTCTCTCACCCGCTGGCATTCCCTGTGAACCTGGGCAAGTCTCTTTCTATCCCATTGCCTCTGGTACCCACTTAGACAGTGAGCTCTTTGGGAAGAGTCATCATAATTGAAAAAATGTTGTTAAACTGCCTTGAGTTAAAATGTGGAAAGGTGGCCTAGAAATACAAATAATATTAATTTTACTTTAAAGTTTCTCAGAGGGGGATGAAAGTGGAAGGAGGGATGACGAATGCAGTTTTAGGCATGTCAGAAAAAAATCCACACCCTCTGTGCAGTATTTCAGAAGTACCACTGACAGGCTATAATATGCACCCTCTATCAATTACAAACGTTACTCCTAAGTCATTACTGGTTTTGAAATTCATAATATGCACCCTCTATCAATTACAAACGTTACTCCTAAGTCATTACTAGTTTTGAAATTCTTTCAGCAACTTCCCAGCAATTATTCTGGGCGTCACAGATTATCTCCTACTCTCAGGATTAGGACTGGTTTAATGCCGGCTGCGATGTCGTAAATGGCATCTCGCACACTGCGTGAAGACATCGGATGCCGTGCCATGCGAGATCATCTGAACCTGGCTGCTCCCAGGGGCTTGAGATTAAGAACTGCAGAAGTAATAACTTAAGCACTCGAGGGAGGTACAGGCATTACTACTCACTTGAGTACAGCCCTCCGGGATTACACAGGAAGATAGGATATGGGGGGGCAGAGGTACATTGCATTGATCTTAACACATTTTCTGGCAATAAACTCAATGTAATTTTGCTATGGCAATGTCAGCAGCAATGCTGCAGAGGTGAAGGGACATTTTGATAAGACGGCACATTAATTCCTTATTCCACCCAAGGCAGGGAGCAAAACCAAACAGCCCGTTTCCTGGAAACTGAATGTCTGTTACCCAGATGTCAAAGATGTAATGCCTCAATTACACACACTGCTGCCAGTGAAGCATCCCGGTGACTAAGCCATGTGAACGGGGTGAGCAGAACTGCACCGTCAGCAGCTGGCTCCCTGACTGAGAAAAAAGCCTTCTGTGGCGAGTCCTAGTAAACACTTCTGCCTGGAATTACAGCTTTTACTAATGCTAGTAAAGGACAGAGGAGCAATTTAACAGCTCTGCCCTACTGAACACCCTGCAGTAAGAAATGCAACGTCTCAGTAATGTTTGTCAGTTTCGGCCCCCGGAAAACGTTAACATTCTGTGTTTTTTTTCCCCTAGTTTTGAAAAAGCAGCATGCCAGGACTTCCGGGAGGTCACTCACGAAGCAGCACGGAATCCGAACCCGGGGCTGGCTAATTTACAGAAACGTTTGTAAATCTTTATAGGAGTCCTGGTGCGGAATCAGACCTGGCTGAACTCGAGACAATGAAGAGAAACTGAAGCCAAAACACAGCACCGAGGAGGAGGAAGTTTCCAAATGAGTGCCAAGCATTAGCACTGTTTATGAAGACCCTGGAGAAATTACCCAGGTCTTCATTTCCCATGGCCACATGCAGGCCTTTTGCTTGGAAATCTGGAGAAGCCCTAAATCGGTGCCATGACTGTTCCCAAGGAGCTGGACCTTTCGCCGTCAGAGGAGACAAAACCCGGCATAGGATGGCCCGCGCTGGGACTCGGCCGCTCACTGCTCCTCCCTCATGCAATACCGCAGATACCACTTGATCCCTGGCTTTACACTCACTTCCTCACTGCTTTTAAATCCATGGAGAAACTGCAGCTTTGAAATGTTCCTTTGTGTCTCCTCCTTGCAAGGCCTCATCACTCCCCCTCGGGTCCTTCCTGCACAGCTTGTACATTTTATCTCCAATGTTAAGTTCCAACACCTGGGATCAGGCCCTGGGATGCACATCCAGTGCTATTCGAGCATTCACCACCAGGTGCCGCTAGCAATCCTGTACTCTTACACTCCGTCTCCCTCCCTCCCTCGTAGGGGCACCCTCCCTCCTAGCCAACTTACAAGGAGAAAGCGTCCAGGTCAGATACAAAGCCCAGCTCTCCTGCTTGGGCTAGCAGTACAGTCCCTTTAAAATCATTTTTTGGGACAGCAGCGTATTTCACCCAACACAATAGTTAGGGGGACACAAATATACATTTAATTAAAGCAAAGCAATATAACAATAAAAAAGTGTGTGTGTGTGTCTGTGTGTGTCTGTCACCGCCTTAGCTCTAAGACCATGTAACCCACACACCTGAGGCTGGGCATGCACACAGAGGGGACTGCAGAGTCTTTTTTTTTTTATTCTCGGGTACAGTTTAGCTGATTGAGTGCACTTTGGTTCCTGGAGTGTCTCTTTTACTGCCATGGTCTATGCATGCATGAGGAGCATCCAGCGCACACACAAGGGATGCAAGGCCCTGGCAGTCTCCCAGATAGCAGGATATGAAGGCAGCAGCCCACACGAGGTACAGAATGGACAGCACCGCTCTGAGGGTCTGAACGCGGTTCTGGGGCCCAGAGCAGCCGACATGGTCCCACAGTTGGTTCTAGCAGGTGAGGTGACAGAAGAGGGCAGGGGTAGGAGAATGGGGTACATTTGCACAGCAGTGGTCCTTGCAAGACCCAGAGACCAGATACACAGATAGGAGAGGGAGAGATTTGGGGACTGAGGGAAGACGTGGGATGGCTAATGTTAGTCCATCAGTTTTGTCGGGTACTCTCTGCTACCAGCTATAAATAATTTACCTAAAAATTCAAGATACATTTTGGGTTCCAACTCTGCTGTGACTCAGTGCAAGGTAACATGAACAATCTCTGCCTAATCTGTGATTAACATTATGGAAGATACTGCTACATTAACAAAAAGGAACAAATCTTCAGCTAATACAAAAAAACTAAACTAACAGTGGGGTCCGTGTATGTTACTGGCAAGGGGTTCATCTCTCATATCTTAGAAGGGACAGAGAGGCCTCCACAGCCTTGGGCTTGGACCCTACCTTGGTGCTACAGTTTAGGATACAAACTTCCTTCCAATCATAATCTCCGAGGTGGCACCCATATCTTAACAGCTGGTGTGCAGCTGACCTGCTCAGTCGAGTACATCAATAATCAGGTTTCTGACCCAGGCGCAAAAGATTATTTAATTCATCAAAACCAACCTCTCCTTATTGAAAACACCCATCTCCCAACACTCACGCACCACTACCATCCAGTTCAGAAAACCCTGCTCCAAAGATGTCTTCATTCTATCCCTCACCGACACCCTCAACGATCTCGACTTATCCAACCCTGAATCTGCCCTCTCCAAGTGGAACAACATCACCAATGACATTGCCAACAAAATCTGTCAACCTAACAACCCCTCTCGCAGCTCTAGAAAACCATGGTACACCCCCGAACTAAAAAAACTTAAACACGACCTAAGAAACACCGAAAAGAAATGGGGCACTAATCCAGCCCCCACACTTCAGGCCTCATACAAAACAGCCCTTGCCCTATACAGAATCTCTATCCTTAACACCAAGCGCGACTTCTACGCTGTCAGAATTCACAACTTTCAATACAACGCCAAAGCCCTCTTCTCCTATGTTTCCGACCTCACCAAGACTGCTCCCCCTCCCATCCCTGATAACGACACCAAATCCATGTGTGATGACCTTGCCCACTTTTTTCAGGACAAAATGTCTAAGCTTATTTCCAGCTTTCCTCCCTCCACCTCCCTCCCAAACACCCCTGCTAAAATCCATCAAGCAACCTTAGACTCCTTTGAGCCCACCTCGTCCACTGAAATAGAAACCCTCCTTAAGAAAATTAAACCTGCATCACATCCCACTGATACCACCCCCCCTAAATACCTCCTGACAATCCCCAACCTGATATCCAAGCCATTAGCCAATATCATCAATTGTTCCATCTCTTCTGGTTACGTCCCCTCCTCTTTAAAACAAGCCATTGTCAAACCTATCCTTAAGAAACCTAATCTCAACCCCTCCGAACCGTCCAACTATCGACCTATTTCAATTCTCCCCTTCCTAACCAAACTATTGGAAAAAATTATCAACATCCAACTCTCTGATCACCTTGAAAAATACAATATATTACACCCCTCTCAATTTGGCTTCCGCAAATTGCACAGTACCGAAACTCTCCTAATCTCCCTCACTGACACCTTCCTTAAAGGTATGGATAATGGCCACTCCTACATCCTTGTCATGCTAGACATCTCCTCCGCCTCTGACACCATCAGCCACAAGATTCTCCTAAACCGCCTATCTGAAATTGGCATTGCTGGCACCGCCCTTCTCTGGCTTAAATCCTACCTCGATAATAAGAACATAAGAACATAAGAAATTGCCATGCTGGGTCAGACCAAGGGTCCATCAAGCCCAGCATCCTGTTTCCAACAGAGGCCAAACGAGGCCACAAGAACCTGGCTCTACACAGTCAAAAATTGGTAACAGCGAATCTGAACCCATCAACCAAACTCGTGGTGTACCTCAAGGCTCCTCCCTATCCTCCACCCTTTTTAATATATACATGCTACCCCTCTGCCATCTCCTATCGGATCTAGGACTCACTCATTTCATTTATGCAGACAACGTCCAAATCCTTATCCCCACTACTGAATCCATCTCTAAATCCCTTAAAACCTGGGAAACCTGTCTAGCTTCAATCACCCACCTCCTCTCTAATCTTAACCTCTCCCTCAACGCCTCCAAAACTGAACTCATTATCATATCATGCAATCCCAACACCTTGACCTCCACTGACAACAACTCCCCACCCCCCTCAATTCCTATCTCCCAACACGTATGAGACCTTGGCATAATTCTAGATAACCAACTGAACCTCAAAAAGTTCATAAATTCTACCATAAAAGAAGGCTACCACAAATTTCATGTCCTCAAAAAACTTAAAGCCCTCCTTTACTTTAATGACTTCCGCACTGTCCTCCAGGCCATAATATTCTCCAAATTAGACTACTGCAACTCCATCCTGCAAGGTCTCCCCTCAGCCACCATCAAACCACTCCAAATGCTACAAAATGCCGCTGCCAGAGTTCTCACTAACACTCGCAGGAAGGACCACATCACCCCCGTTCTTAGAGACCTCCACTGGTTCCCTATCTCATTCAGAATCCGCTATAAGAATCTCACCATCATACATAAGACACTACATAACCATGACGTTTGCTGGCTTGACGACTCCCTTCACTTCCACTAGACCTACCAGATCCACATACAATGGCTCACTACACATCCCCCTCACTAAACCCCCCCCCCCCCCCCCCGCCTCACCGCCACAAAAGAAAGCGCACTATCTATAGCAGAACCCTCGAAGTGGAATGACATGCCTCCGGACCTGCGGCTGGAACCCTGTTCCCACAAATTAAAAAAAAAACCAACTAAAAACCTGGCTCTTCAAACAAGCTTACAATAACCCACCCCCCTCAGCTCTCTGCCTTTCCAACCACAAAGCTGTATATATTGACTCTGTAAATTCCTAGTTTATAATGTATATATTGACTCTGTAAATTCCTAGTTTATAATTTCATAATGGTATAATGTTATATATCTATTTTCTCCTTATCTAGTTCTACCTTGTTAATTTGCCTTATGTTCCGTTTTATGTACTGCACAATTCTATTTTCACATATTGCTTCTTCACCTGTTACATGTAAACCGATGTGATGTCCCTCGAACATCGGTATAAAAAAGCCACAAATAAAATAAATAAATTAATTCACAAGGAAAACTGACACTGAACTGGAAGCGAGAAAGTTCTGGGGCAATCTGAAACAAGAACTGCTGCTCCTCAGAATTAACCACAGACTGCTGCAAGGCTTCATGCACCAATTATGGACTGAAGGAAAGTGACCACTGTACCAAGAAGCTGCTGGACGTCTTTGCTCTCCCCGTTGACATCACTGCTGTAGCCCAACACTTTATACACGTCATGAAAATCTGGAACAAAAACAGGGTCACATTTTAAAAAGGTCTGTTTGATCACTTACTGTATACCGTATCTACAGAACAAGTACATTTTTCCTGTACTTACCCAGAAAATGTATTAACGATTGGAAAAAGGTTCTCCCTTTTAGTCTGGCCCAATTTTAAGAACTAAATGATTAGAGAGATGCAAGCTGTTTTGGTCAGCACTTCTCACATATCAAATAAAATGCTCCATGTTGACTGCTGTATTAATCCTGGATTAAATAAGAATGAATGCTTCCTTCAAAGCCTCATCATACCAAAGGCTGCATAGCATAATGTGGCCAAGCTGATAAAATACTACACAAGCCCCCTCTCTGTAAGAACTGGACCCGGATGCAACATGTTTGTTTCTTATAAGGAGGGCTCGTGACCACCATAGCAGAGACCTTAGAGCCTCATTTAGCAAGCATTTTCCCCACAGAAAAGCCTTAGCAAATCAGGCCCTTAGTTTGTTGTAAAGGAGAACCTTTATGAACCTGGAAGGAATCAGGACCTCATGGGGTATTCACTCACCCCAGCAGTTAGTTTCTCTTCTTCCTACATCTATTTCCTGCAGCATTAGTCTGATAATAAAAGATGGATTTCATGATCTTTATATATTTGGCATCTTCTTGTTTAAAAAAAAACCAAAAAAAACTCATCTGGCAATTCCCATAAAAAATGCATTTGCTCATGCCTAAACCAGTGTGCCTAAATCTATCCTTAGGGGCCTCCAGTTGGTCAGGTTTTCTGGATATTTATAAAGAACACATGGGAGGTAGATCTGCATGCACCACCTCCACTATACGCAAATACAGCTGGGGGTTTCCAAGCGAACTCTCAAGTAACTGTAACGTGTCGCTGATCTTTGCAGGCAGCTTAGATTCATAACTGTGGGAGATCAGGCAGTCCATCTCCCCCCCCTGCCTAAACTAATCTATTGTGCATGGACCAACATTACTGTGCTGGGTTTCCTATGAACTTACCCAACAAGCAGGCAATGCAGTGCACTTAGCTTCTTGCCTTACAGAAGAACTTCCACGACAACTTTTTACCTCCAAAAAGTCAATGATTAATTCCTTACCCCTCAGGTAACCAAACTAATGGCAGGCACTAGAACAGGAAGAAATGTCATAATGCCCTGTCTCTCTGCCTGCTGAAGTAAACAGTACAGAGCTGTAAGGCATAGGGCCGGATTTCAGCCAGTCTTCCCATTTCAGCACAGGAGTACAAAAAGGAGACAACCAATCAGGCCCATCGTCTGAAAATGTCTCCTGCGACCATCATTCAGTACTACTCAGGGAGTGCAGTCTTGCTTAAAAATTTAAGGACTTGTGTAATTATTTGTTTACAATGTGATATTTTACCTTTCCCCAAAGGACCCAAGGAGGGAGGAAGGGAAGAGAGTGTGTGTGTGTGTGTGTGTGGGGGTGTTTAAAATTTGATGTCCTAGTAAGTGTGAGAGTTATAAATACGGTTCTAACAGGCAGAGAGTCTGCTGCATGGCCTGCAATATTTCTTTACTCTTAGCTGGGTGTATTTTAGAGGCAGAATGTGTTTGCTCACATTCAGGGCTCATATTCCAGTGAAAGCTCACAGGTGCATCTAAAAAGATCCTGTCTGGAGGCAGGAAGATGGACCTAGGCCCTTTCCATTATTTCTACGATTTCATTTATTGAGGCATATTTATTACTCATTAATCCTTACAGTGCTATAAAATTGGGGGGGGAAGGGGGTAAAAAAAAAAAAAAAAAAAAGTCCATTGACATCAACCCACTTTCAAGCTACAACTTCTCTTGAGCAACTGTGCTCGCTTCATCTCAGCTTTCTGCATCCGAGTCCAAAGTCCTCTTCCCGGCCAAAAGTGCCAGAATTCTGCACCCTCTGCCTCCCAGTTTAGCTGCCACTTCACATCTGCCTTCTCAGGCTGCAAACTTCACACCCCCATGCCCATATTTTTCGTCTCCCTTCTCTATCTGTAAATCTGCTTTCCGTGCGATATTTGAGAGAGCAAAGACTGGGATTTGGAGTTGTAAGCATCACCCATCATCGATTTGTGAAGTGGACTGGGGGCTGCAGGCAAATGGGCCACAAAAATCAGACAAAAAAGAAAAAAATTGAAAACAAGGATTTCCTTATTTTTCCCCCATCTTTTCCTGGATTATTTTGTCAGGATCTTGGTCCAATAACCCCCACCTGACAGTGACTGTATTAGACATGGGTTTACAGTGAGACACTGCTTTTTATCCTGCCCTGTTAAGGCATAGTCATACACTATATTTATGTGCATCTCTTACACTGTGTGTGATTAGAAAGCACTTTGGGATATTTGTACACAAGCTTATATATATTTAATTCAGTTCCAGTTCATAAGAAACCCTCATTCTGCCAATCCCTGCTCGCTTATTCTGATCCATCACAGCAGTGTAATTAAAGCGCTGCTTACTTTGCTGTTTCCATGGTTAAGATTTTTATTTACAAAAAAAATATTTGGAAGCTTTCATTGAAAACTAAACTATTTTACATCAGGTTTGTTTGGGGGTTTTTTTTTAATGTATTTTGGGTTTATGCACCAGCTTTCCACCTGCATGCGAAAGGTTAAGTGACAATACTGGTGGGTTTTTTTTATCTTTCCCTGCTGAATAAAAGGTGTGGGAAAGACAAGGAAGGAGTGGAGTGGAAACTTGTGACACTTTGCCCGGCCTGGCCCGGATCGTGCACTAAGCGGGGTCGGGGGGAGGCTCAGTGCCCGCACTTGACCTTCGATGGGGGGGGGGGGGAGGGAGTGCGCGCGCACCTGTCCCCCTCCCTCCGGGGTCCCGACCTCCCCCCACCCTTTCTTCTTACCTTCGTTCACCAGTTTAAAGCTCTGCGATTTCCGGCTCCGCTTCCTTTCGGAGAACTCCATGGGGGGAGGAGAACGAAAGCTACAAAACAGCGGCGAGAAGTGGCGGGCGGCGAGCTCCGTCCCCCCCCAGTCCCCGAATAAAGTCCGGCCCCGCTGCTCGGCCCCCGCGCGCACACAAGTTGAGCCCCCTGGCGGCTCGCGCCTCAACCCCGGCCGAAGTTTGGGGGGGAGAGGGGTGGGGGCGTCGCGAAGCCGCCGCCGCCGGCCCTGGGCTTTGGGGGTCACTGGTAAACAGAGGGGGAGGGGGAGGGGGGCCGGCCTGTCACTGCCCGGGACCTCGCTGCCACCTGCTGGGGGAATTGGGCTCCCGCACGGGGGCGGGGCCGCCGGCGCGTCACTCCGCGCTCCCGCGTCACGTGCGCAGGGTCTCGGCTTCGGCTCCGGGCCCTGGGAGCGCGGAGGGGGGCGGGGCTTGCGGGCGCTGGTGCGCGCGCGCGCACACGTGAGGGGGGGCACGGCGCCGTCGGGCCGGAGAGAAGGCGGGGCGGGGAAAGGGGGGGAGGAGCCCAGGGAAGGGCCCGCCCCGCCGGCTTCGCGAGACGCTGAATCTCTTCCCCGCTCGGCGGCTTTTACTGCCGCTCGATACCTTTAGAAAAAGAGAATGTAAGGGCGACTCCGGACCCCTCTATCCTAGGCATTTCAATATCTCCAACGCTTCAATGCACAGGATGCAGGATGCCAGCCTCTTCCAAGGAGGGCACATAGGATGAGGGTGGAAGGGGGAGCGCTCAGGCGTAATCTGAGGAAATATTTCCTTACAGAGGGGGAGGTGGTGGAGAGAGTGAGGATTAGTAGGAGGGAGAGGGAGGAAGGGGGCACAGTGAGGAGTAATCTGAGGAAATATTTCCTTACAGAGGGGGAGGTGGTGGAGAGAGAGAGTGGATTAGTAGGAGGGAGAGGGTGGAAGGGGGCACTCAGGAGTAATCTGAGGAAATATTTCTTTACAGAGAGGGTGGTGGGGAGAGAGTGGATTAGGAGGGAGAGGGTGGAAGGGGAGCACTCAGGAGTAATCTGAGGAAATATTTCTTTACAGAGAGGGGGAGGTGGTGGAGAGAGAGAGTGGATTAGTAGGAGGGAGAGGGTGGAAGGGGGAGCACTCAGGAGTAATCTGAGGAAATATTTCTTTACAGAGAGGGGGAGGTGGTGGAGAGAGAGAGTGGATTAGTAGGAGGGAGAGGGTGGAAGGGGGAGTACTCAGGAGTAATCTGAGGAAATATTTCTTTACAGAGAGGGGGAGGTGGTGGAGAGAGAGTGAGGATTAGTAGGAGGGAGAGGGTGGAAGGGGGCACTCAGGAGTAATCTGAGGAAATATTTCTTTACAGAGAGGGTGGTGGTGGAGAGAGAGTGGATTAGTAGGAGGGAGAGGGTGGAAGGGGGAGACTCGGGAGTAATCTGAGGAAATATTTCTTTACAGAGAGGGTGGTGGGGAGAGAGTGGATTAGGAGGGAGAGGGTGGAAGGGGAGCACTCAGGAGTAATCTGAGGAAATATTTCTTTACAGAGAGGGGGAGGTGGTGGAGAGAGAGAGTGGATTAGTAGGAGGGAGAGGGTGGAAGGGGGAGTACTCAGGAGTAATCTGAGGAAATATTTCTTTACAGAGAGGGGGTGGATGGAGAGAGAGTGGATTAGTAGGAGGGAGAGGGAGGAAGGGGGCACAGCGAGGAGTAATCTGAGGAAATATTTCTTTACAGAGTGGGTGGTGATGGAGAGAGAGAGTGGATTAGTAGGAGGGAGAGGGTGGAAGGGGGCGCACTCAGGAGTAATCTGAGGAAATATTTCTTTACAGAGTGGGTGGTGATGGAGAGAGAGAGTGGATTAGTAGGAGGGAGAGGGTGGAAGGAGGAGCACTCAGGAGTAATCTGAGGAAATATTTTTTTACAGAGAGGGTGGTGGTGGTGGAGAGAGAGTGGATTAGTAGGAGGGAGAGGGTGGAAGGGAGAGCACTCAGGAGTAATCTGAGGAAATATTTCTTTACAGAGAGGGTGGTGGAGGAGAGAAAGTGGATTAGTAGGAGGGAGAGGGTGGAAGAGGGAGCACTCGGGAGTAATCTGAGGAAATATTTCTTTACAGAGAGGGTGGTGGTGGAGGAGAGAGAGTGGATTAGTAGGAGGGAGAGTGGATTTACAGAGAGGGTGGTGGATGCATGTTCCCTGTACGTACCAGGATCAGTCCAGGACACCTGGGTTGTGACTCCGCACCAGTAGGGGACTGATCCTTGGTACTACAGGAACGAAAATTATCAGGTAAGAAACTAATTTTCCTTTACGGCTCTCCAGCAGAAGTGGTGGCAACAAGGACAGTATAGGGAGGTTACCACAGACTCTGTACCCTAAGACACCTAAAACCATTCCTCAACCCCCATGATTTCAGAACTGTACTCCAACTTCTTATCTTCTCCACCTTTGACTACTGCAACTCCTTACTAATGGGAATACCTCTCTCAGCCCTCAAGCCACTCCAAATCCTACAAAACTCAGCTGCCAGAGTCCTAACCGGTACAAAAAGAAGTGAACACATCACACCAATTCTGACAGCACTTCACTGGCTACCCATCAACGCACGTGTTGCAAACAAATCAAGGACTATAATACACAAAATCCTAAATAATGATAATCAAGGTCTTAACTCACTAAACATAATCCCTCAAAAGCCTGCAAGAAACCTGCGCTCCAATAACTCTGGTTACCTAAACATTCCCCCTGTCAAAGATGCACATCTGGCAACCACAAGAGAAAGAACCTTCTCAATTGCCTCACCCAAAATGTGGAATACCCTACCTAAATTCTTACGAATTCAACACGACCTAAAAACATTCAAAAAGGACTTAAAAACAATAATGTTCCGCAAGTTCCTCACTGACTTTCAATCATCTAATAATCCCGACTTTCAACCAAACTCCCAATCGCTTACCCCATAACTCACCCCATCTCCTCCTATTCCTTCTTCCCCTCCCCCTCTATCCTAATATTATCTCATTCTGGACTCGATATCCATTTCTCTGATATTGTTTAATGGTTCAAATGTTTCTGTACCGCTACTCATTTGTTAAGAATCTGTTTACTGTTCTTACTAATGCTTAGTTACAAGATATTGCACACTTTTGTAAACCGTTATGATGGCTCAACCGAATAACGGTATATAAAACTCATCAAATAAATAAATATAGAAAGGAGGGAGTGATGGGCATTGTGAGTTAGATAAATGAGGTGCATTGGCAGACTGGATGAGCTAGCTATACCTTCTTTTTTGGCTGTCAAGTTTATATCGGGCCGAGACGGAAAAACACGTGGGAGATCCGGCGAGCGCACAGGCCACTCTCCTGGGCACGCGATTCAGGAGGGTGGCCTGTGCAAATTAGGGCCCGTGCTAAAAGGAGGCACTAGGGACCCTAGCGTGTCCCTAGTGCCTCCTTTTTGACAGGAGCGGCGGCTGACAGCGGGTTTGACAGCCGTTGCTCAGTTTTTTCGGCGTCGGTTCTCAAACCCGCTGACAGCCACAGGTTCAGAAAATGGATGCCGGCATAATTGAGTGTCTGTCTTCCGATCCGCGGGCCGCCTGCGGATTTTTTAATTTTTACTTTTTTTTTACTTTTGGGGCATCCGACTTAATATCACTATGATATTAAGTCGGAGGGTGTGCAGAAAAGCAGTTAAGAACATAAGAACATAAGAAAATGCCATACTGGATCAGACCAAGGGTCCATCAAGCCCAGCATCCTGTTTCCAACAGTGGCCAATCCAGGCCATAAGAACCTGGCAAGTACCCAAAACCTAAGTCTATTCCATGTAACCATTGCTAATGGCAGTTTGTTCTGCTTTTCTGTACACGTCCCCGGTGCCGGCCTTTGGGTAGGCGCTAATTTCTGAAAGTAAAATGTGCGGCTTGGCTGCACATTTTACTTACTGAATCGCGCAGGAATACCTAATAGGGCCATCAACATGCATTTGCATGTTGCGGGTGCTATTAGTTTCGGGGGGGCTGGCAGCTCCTTTTCGACCCCTTACTGAATAAGGGGTAAAGCTAGCGCGTCCAAACCCGGGCTAACAGTGCGCGCCACCTGTATGTTTGATTTACTTCCTGCTGCAGTGCCAGAGACCTCGGTTGATCCTTGACATTGCCCTCATTCTTTTGTAATTAATGATCCTGCTTTCTTCAGCAGTTATTGTTTTTTGTCTCTATCACCTCCACTGGGGGATTGTTCCATGCATCCACCACCCTTTCTGGGAAGAAATGTTTTCTGAGCCTACACTTTAAAGCCTCACATTATGACCACTTAGAACTTCTTCTTGACTTCGAAAAAGTAACACAGTAACGACGGCAGAAAAAGACCAAACGGTCCAGCCAGTCTGCCCAGCAAATTTTTTTATGGTAGTAACTGCTGCTCTATGCAAGTTACCCCCATGTTTCTTTTAATGGTAGTTACTGCAGCTCCGTGAAGTTTATCCCCAAGCCTTATGTTAATGGTAGTAATATTTACAGTCAAAACCAAGCAACTGTCAAACCCATAACAAAATTACTGCTAGCAATATTTGTACAGGGTGGACAGCCTTCTTGCTAATGAAGACAATGTTGCTTAGATGTGTTTTGCTTTTGGACTTGGCTCTAGAAGTTTTCTTTTGTACTGTGCTTTCTCCCTAATGTCTGCATATCAGAACCCTGGACCATAAAAGTTGGGGTCCAGCGTTAGCTGTCAACTGAATCCAGTTCCCCTTTTGCATACAAAAGATGATGTCTGCTTAATGGCAAAAAGCATTACCAGCTCATAGAATTTACCATAAATACTTTTGTGGGTGATTATCTTTTGTATGCTGTTCCCCTTTGTGCATTGATGTAGTTTGGGAACATTGCCTTAGCTTCCTTTGTAATGTGCTAATATTCAATAGACCACACAAAATCATAAATCCAGGCCAAATATGGCCCACGGGTTCTATCAGGCCAATACAGAACACGCTATTATTTTTTTTATAATTCTTTATTTATCAAGTTTTTCACAACTTACATACCAGGAATTAACTCCTTTCAGAAAAATCAATGTCAATAGGAAAACAATAATATTCTGATTAACCATTATTTCAGCATAATAATTAACGACATTTAAATTATAAGAAAATTCAAATTAGCAATTAGGAGGCGGTAGGAGCAATAACAAAAATAGGAAATAAGTCCACAAGAATACTTGGTTCGTCGTGGCGTCTGCATCAATTCTTCTCTTTCACACCGTTTCTGATGAAGTTTCCAAAGGGGTTTTCCCAGCTAGAATGTTCGCATTGTTCAATAAACTTTACATTACAAAAAAAAAAAAAAAAGAAATGTCTTCATTTGATCGGGTTCAAGAAACATATAATTCACATTCTGATACCTGATGCAAGCCTTGCAGGGATATTTCAGAGTAAATCTAGCCCCTATTCTAAGGGCTTCTGTCCGCATCAGAAGGAACTCTTTCCTATGTGTCTGGGTAGACTTAATCACGTCTGGGAATATCCAGATAGGGAATCCATAAAAAGGTACTTGTCGATTTCTGAAAAACAGTCTCATAATATGATTCCGCTCTGATAAGAATGCAAATGAAACTAGGAGAGGTTTCCTCTGGCTTATTTGATGTTCAGAAGACATTTCCAGTATATCAGTAAGATTCAAGTCAGGACTTTGTTGTTCTGATTGAGAAGCTTTTTGCAAATAGAAAGCTTTTACTATGACCGGTAATGCTGAATCAGGAATTTTTAAATTTTCCTTCAACTAAAGTTTGAAAAGTTCCAGTGGGGCTATTGTTTTAATTACAGGAAAATTAAGTATGCGTAAATTATGTGCCCTTAGGGCATTTTCAACTGTTTCTAATCTTCTAAACGTTGAATTCTCTGAAAGAATTAATTTTTCTTGTGTAGCCTCCACTGTAGAAATTCTCTTTTCCAATGCTTCCGTTTTATTAGTATACTTGGATATTAAATTATTATTTATCAAGGCCTGATTCTGAATTTCAACCATTGTCTTAGCAAGAGTTTTTATCGATGTCTCAATTCCACTTAATACACTCCAAATTCCCTCCAACGTTATAACATCAGGTCTCAGAATAGAGGGAGTCTCTGAAATCATACGAAGCTGGCTTATTCCCTGTACTTCATCGGCACCCTCTCTTAACCCAGTACCTTGTGTAGAAGTTATGATGGCTGCTTCCAAATCCCGAGGAGTTGAAGTCCTAAGTGGGTCTTCTAGACCTGCAAGTTGTTCTCCTCCACTCTCTCCTAAGGTCTCCCCTTCCCGGGTCTCGCAGTCATCATTTCTGGCCATCATCATGGCCGCGCCGGCTTCAGTCGAAGCGGGGCAAGGCACTGCAGTGTTTTGAGGGGGGGCAGGTTTTCGCGGTGATCCGGGGCTTAGAGTAGTATCAAAGGTCAGGGAGGTCTGCGCTTGCTCCCGCGCCATACCTCCAGCGACCTGGCTGTCCGGATCGATCGATGCAGCTCCAGCGAAAAAAACCGGGAATAGTAGGCTGTCGAGGGTCGACCACAGGTGAGTTAACGCTCTCACCTCTTAGTCGCCCTTTTCTTTTTGTATGCGGCATATTTTTGTAAAAAGTAAGAATGAAGGAATTCGAAATTAGACAGCGTTCCCCTCCGGCGTTTTAAGCTGGTTCACGCCACGGCGGCCATCTTGCCTCCCTGAACACGCTATTATTACCCCTTATACAGTAAGGGGTAATAGCGCGAGGAAAATGCCCGGCCAGTCCCCCCAAAACTAATAGCGCCCGCAACATGCAAATGCATGTTGATGGCCCTATTAGTTATTCCCGCGCCATACAGAAAGTAAAATGTGCAGCCAAGCCGCACATTTTACTCTCAGAAATTAACGCCTGCCCAAAGGCAGGAGTTAATTTCGGCCGGCACCAGGAAAGTTTACAGAAAAGCAGAAAAAAATGCTTTTTCTGTACACCCTCCGACTTAATATCGTAGCAATATTAAGTCGGAGGCCCCAAAAAAAAAAAATTATATATATCATAAAAAAATTGCGGGTTGGAAGGCGGACGCTCAATTTTGCCGGCGTCCGTTTTCTGAACCCATGGCTGCCAGCGGGTTTGACAACCGACGCTGGTAAAATTAAGCGTCGGCTGTCAAACCCGCTGACAGCCGCCGCTTCTGCCAATAAGGAGGCACTAGGGATGCACTAGTTTCCCTAGCGCCTCCTTATTACCGCGGGCCCTCATTTGAATACAAAATCGTGCGCCCAGGAGAGTCAGGAGAGCGGGCGCTCGCCTTGGAGTGCTGGCTCTCCCGCGCATTTTACTGTATCGGCCCGTATATTTGATACTCCTTATAAATCAAATTATTTAGTGTAAAATATTTGGATATTAATGAGGTGAGGACAAGAATGACTTTTTAAAATATGTTTTTCCTTAGGTTTAAGCAAATTCATATTCTTATTTTTCTTTTCAGGTTCAGTGAAAATGTTTGATTCTCAGAACACAATACATGATCAATAGGTGAACTGATGATTGTCATGCCCATAGTCATTCATCTTGATTCTCCCATAAATAGTCATACACCTTGATTTCTTAATGTTTAGACTTCAGCGGCATTTTCGTGCATTTTCCTGCGTAATAGTCTGACTCTGCGCCCAGTTTTTGGATGCTTAGTTGGGCGCCTGCTTCGGTGTCCAGCTGGTAGTGGCATCTATTTGAGGTGCACGCATACCTGTATGCACAATCTGAGCGGCATTGAGGGCGCTCGGTGTTATGACTTGTAGGTGTGTGGGCCCTGGGCCGAGGTGAGGGAGGAGCCCTGTGAGCCTCACCGTCAGGAGGCGCGGTCTCAGCGGATGTCAGATACAGCTGTAGAATAGAGTCTTTATTAGAGAGATAGAAAGGCACAGCCCGCGGAGCGGGGGGTGCAGTGAGAGTAGTAAGTTCTGAGCTGTGGGGTATACCTGGAGGAAATACCTCAGACGTGAAGATCCAGTAGTGGCCCGCAGAACAGGGTACGCCAAAGAGGTCTCTTCCAAGTGGTGGTGCGGTAGTAGCCTGCAGCCCAGGGTACACCAGAGAATTCCTCACACAGAGATAGAATGTTGGTGGCCCGAGACTCGGGAAAACGGGTGAGGTCCTGAAGTGATTTTGCGGTAATGGCCTGCAGTGTAGGGTATACCAGAGTGGTTCCTCACAAGAGACGACACGGTAGTGGCCCAAGGTACGGGGTACACCGGAGAGGATCCCACAATGAGGCTGGTACAGTAGAGGTCCGTGGAGTCAAGATACTCACAGAGTGAAGTTCCAGGATAGGTCCCGGGGTATGGGAATAGACAGCAGTCCAAGGCAGAAGGCCCTCCGAGGAGCGGATAGCCAGAGACGAGGAAGGGCCCCCGAGGAGCGGGTACCCAGAGCGTCTCATGTCAACGTGCAGTCACTGGAACAGGAAGTCTGTAAGGATGAAGCGGATTCAGCAACGAGGGAACTCCTTGCTAACTCGTCAGTGGGTAGGACCAGCCAGCTTAAGTACAGCAGAGCGAAGATGTCACCCGGAGGGGACACCCCCGAGGTTCCCGCCTTGACGTGTGCAAGACTGGCCCGTGCGCGCCTAAGTGATCTCAGAGGAAAGATGGCAGTTGGCAGTACCCACGCTGTCCCGGGAACGCGAGGCAGGTCGGCGGTAGCTAGCAGAGGCCGCTACTCTCCCCAATGATGACAAGGCAGAAAAGAAAAAGGTGAGCATTAGTGGTCGCAGCCGTCTGCGACCGGGCATAACACTCAGTTTTTGGGTGCTCATCAAGGCACAGGCTTGTACGCCTAAATTTTGGACGCCTATTTTTTAAAGTGTGAATACAGCTTATCGCACACTTTTCAGTCGCTTGTTAAAGCATATTAACAGACTGATGGCGCCTTTAGCAAAGAAACCTAAGTGCCTTACCCTCTGTGCTGCCTGTTATGTTCAGGCATCTCAGCCTGGCATTTCCTCTAACTTGTGTCAGTGCTGCTTGGAGGCTCAGGCGGAATTGCCTTTGTCTGATTTTACTAAGCCCGGTTCTTTCGAGCCTGGGTAAAGACGTGTCAGAAGGGGCGCCTGACTTTGGAAATCCCATAATTGGTTTGTCAGCGGGGGAAGGTAGTTCAGTGGGCACAGGACAGAAGCCTCCTGGTTTTGGCATGGATCGTTCTGCCTTTTCTTGGATGGAATTTTTTCAAGGATTGCAGACCTTTCTTCAAGCGCAGTCCTCTGCCCCAACCAATCTTGCCAGAACAGAATCATAGGTGGTGAACTCCCGCACGCCTGGTGCTGCGGTTAAGCGTCGAAGTACACCTAGATCAGTGGCCGGTCTTCCCTGATAGCATGGTGATGAGACCGATCCTTATTCCCTGGAGGATGGGGAAATTCTTCCAGGATTGGAACCGCTTAGAACTATGTTGCGGTTCTTTCATAGAGATGAGTTACTGGCTCTGATTTCCCAGACATTGAAGATTTTGGGAGTACCGGAGGTTGAATCCATGTCTGAGCCAAAAAAGATCCCATTTTGATTTCTTTGCGTAAAGCCTCTTATTCTTTTTCCCTATTATGGAGGCCATTCAAGAATTGATTGATCTTGAGTGGGAATCCCCAAAAGCTAATTTCAAAGGGAATGAGTCTTGGAAGGACTGTACCTCCTGAATCCAGCTGTGAGAAAGCAATTACGTTTTCCGAAAATGGATGTGCTTGTGTGTGCCGTCA
Organism: Rhinatrema bivittatum; assembly: GCF_901001135.1. Classification (NCBI taxonomy): domain Eukaryota; kingdom Metazoa; phylum Chordata; class Amphibia; order Gymnophiona; family Rhinatrematidae; genus Rhinatrema; species Rhinatrema bivittatum. Next base: position 10,062,944 of record NC_042623.1, on the reverse strand, counting down.
TCAAGCGGATAACTATCCCTGTAGAGGGAGGAATAGCCTTGAAGCATGCGCACAATAGGAGGATTGAGGCCATCCTTAAACAAGCATTTGAAGCAGTGGCAATGATCTTGCAGGTAGCTTCTTCTTATTCCCTGGTGGCTCACTCCTGTTTACTTTTCTCTCAGGAGGTCGATTAATCTGGGATGAATTCCAGGGCAGTGATGGAGCCATCTTTTTGGCAGATGCGGGGTGCATTTTGCTCCATACCTCAGCCAGAGGGTGCCTTCATTAATACAGCCAGGCATCAGGTGTGGCTGAGAAATTGGTTTGCTGATGCAACCGCCAAGTCTAGCCTTATGAAGTTACCCTTTAAAGACTTGCTCTTGTTTGGGAGTGAGTTGGAGAAAATGGCCAATAAGTGGGGCGAGCCCCAGGTTCCCCAGTTGCTGGATGATAAGAAGCAGCTTCTTTAGTATGAGAGGTCGTGTGAGGGAATCCAAATGTTTTTGACCCTACAGAGGAGCGGCCTTTCAGAAGACTCAACCTTTGGGTAGGTCCCAGTCCTTTCATCACAGACAGCCCAGGTGGGGCTCAGGCTTAGGTAGTGGAACCCCCGAGCCTCCCAATGAAGGTGTGCTGACCCATCCCCGGGAATAGGAGATGGGAGTCACCGCTCTCTCTTTTATCAGAGGCAGGTTGAAATCACGTCAGACCAGTGTGTCCTGGAGGTGATACGAGATGGATATGTGCTGGAGTTTTGCAGTGTTCCTCTGGACGTTTTCATGATGTCTCCCTGCCACTTCCCACAGAAGAGGTAGGCGGTGGAGGGTTCATTGTCAAGGCTTCTCATTCTGAGGGCTGTGGTTCCAGTGCCCACGTCTCAAGAAAATATGGGCCAATATTCCATTTATTTCTTTGTGCCCAAAATGGAGGGCTCTTTTTGTCCCATCCTGGATCTCAAATGGGTCAACCGTCAGTTGAGGGTGACTTAATTTTGCATGGAAACTTTGTGCTTAGTAGTGATAATGGCAGTACAGTCGGGGGAGTTCCTGATGTTTCTGGTTCTGTCCAAGGCATATCTGCATATTCCCATCTGACTAGAATATCAACATTTTCTGCAAATTACGATTTTGGTTATGGTGGTGGTGGCGGCGGCAGCAGAGTTGAGAAAGGATGGGATTCTAGTCCACCCATACTCAGACGACTGACTGATTCAGGCCAAGACTTTGGAAGAGAGCCTCCTGATGTAGCACAAGGTAATCTCCTTGTTGCAGGAGCTCAGTTGGGTGGAGAACCTGGCCAAGAGCAGTCTTCAGCCATCTCATTCGTTAGACTATCTTGGGGTTCAATTCAACACTAAGCAAGGCAGGGTATTCCTGCCAGAGGGTCGTATTCAGAAGTTGATGGCCTAGGTGCATCTCTTGATGAACACAATACGCCCGACAGTGTGGTGCTATCTACAGGTGTTCGGATTGATGGCAGCTACTCTGGAAGTGGTACCATGGGCGAGGGTGCATATGCGTCCTCTTCAGCACTCCCTGCTGTCTCGTTGGAACCCACAGTCTCAGGACTATTCGATTCAGCTTCACCTGCCAATGGAGGTCTACACTCACATGCAGTGGTGGTAAAAAGCGGATCATCTGAGAAAGGGGGCTTCCTTAAGCTCACCGGACTGGCTGGTACTCACAACAGTTGCGAGCCTCCAGGGTTGGGGGATTCACTGTCAGGAGCTGACAATGCAAGGGTGATGGAGTGCAGAAGAGTCTCTCTGGAGTATCAATCAGCTGGAAGCCCATGTGGACCAGTTGGCATGCTTGTTGTTTGGCGACTGATTGCAGGGTTGAGCGGTCTGAATAATGTCAGACAATGCAATGACAGTGGCTTACACTAGTTGGCAGAAAGGAACCAAGAGCCAGCAAATTTCGCAGGAAATATCCCAGTTTATGGAATGGGTGGAAGTACATCTTCAGGAGATCTCAGCCTCACACATTGCAGGAAAAGACAATCTCAGCAGCGTCTGGACCCAGGAGAATAAGAATTGTCAGATGAGGCATTTCATAAGAACATGCCATACTGGGTCAGACCAAGGGTCCATCAAGCCCAGCATCCTGTTTCCAACAGTGGCCAATCCAGGCCATAAGAACCTGGCAAGTACCCAAAAACTAAGTCTATTCCATGTTACCATTGCTAATAGCAGTGGCTATTCTCCAAGTGAACTTAATAGCAGGTAATGGACTTCTCCTCCAAGAACTTATCTAATCCTTTTTTAAACACAGCTATACTAACTGCACTAACCACATCCTCTGGCAACAAATTCCAGAGTTTAATTGTGCGTTGAGTAAAAAAGAACTTTCTCCGATTAGTTGTTTTTTTTTTTAGAAAACGGTTTTTATTAGTTTTCAACATACACAATACATTGTCAAATATAGAGCAGGCATTTACCAAAGTAGCAAACCCCCCCCCTACCCCCACCCCATAGTCAGCCCTATAGTCTCTGCCAACAGTCCAGGGGTCCCCATGCCCATAATCAGTCTCCAATAGTGCTGGCGTCTCAAGCATTCAAAATGTGGCTGCGAAGCCTATGTGGTAGCGATTGAATATATGCGTCCCAAGTACGTAGAAAACAACGATCCCGTTGAAAGGATGTAGTCGCCCATTGCTTGTCCATCAACATCAACTGATGAAATTGATTCCTCCATTGCCAATGCAAGGGGGGAACAACGGCCTTCCAGTTGCAAAGGATAGTTTTTTTCCCCACCGTAAAACCCTTCCGCAGGAGCAGGTGTGGGCCCTGTCCCCGAAGAAGGTCCATTGGGATCTGTCCAAACAAAATCATACAAAGAGAACAAGGAAGCTCAACATCCAGGAGCCTGGAAAGGTATATAAGCATTCGCGACCAGAACTTCCGCACCAGGGGACACTCCCAAAACATATGAAGCAGTGTGCCCTCAGCCTTCTGACACTTCCCACATATTCCAGTGGACACTAGCTGATAGTATACCGCCCTAACAGGTGGGATATAGGCCCTCCACAAGAATTTAAATTGCATTTCCCGGTAATATGCATTAGAGGAGACAGTAGATAAATGACGAAAGCTGCTCCTTATCATAGCTGCCGTTACCTCAGTCCGACCCTCCCTGTGCCACCGAGTTTCTAACACCGTGGCTATGTCATTCTTTTGTTTCCCCATTAGTTTTTTATAGAACTGAGATAATGTGGGGGACTTTGAGGCAGATAAAGCAAAAAAAGTGTCCAACGAACCGAAATGGCTCGGCTCCCTGCTGGCAGGGGGTAGGGAATAGATATAATGACGCACTTGCATATAGGAGAATACCTGCGTCGAGGGCAAGCCATATTGCTGTGTTAACAAGGAAAGAGATGACAACCTGCCCTCTTCGTCCAACAAATGGCCCAAATATTGAATGCCCCTATCTATCCATACTTTGAAACTAGCGTTTTGGGAGCCCGGGGAAAAGTCAGGATTCCCCCGGAGGGGCAATAAATAAGCACATACACGGGGAAGTTGCAGGATTTTCATTGTGACCCTCCACGTTACCCTAAAGGGAGCAAATAGAGCCTCCACAGGGGGAGGATAGGCAAACCCACCATGACCCCCCTGCAGTATAAACCCCAAGTCCACCGGGGCCACCATAGCCTGTTCTGCTGGTAAATTCAGATAGGCCGATTTACGCAGGAGCCAATCCCTAATAAGGTGGAGATTGCCCGCTAAATTGTAGAGACGGAGATTGGGCACCCCCAAGCCACCAGAGCCCCACCTCGTTTGCAAGCATCAAAGGGGTATACGCGCCCGCCGCCCCTGCCACAAAAAACCCCGCAGAATTTTCTCCAATTGTCTGATATCGGATCCATGTAAAATAAAAGGTAAATTTTGAAATAAAAAGAGCCATTGGGGCAAAATAATCATCTTAAAGAGATTAAGCCGACCCAAAAGAGATAATGGCAAAGCCCGCCACGCCTCTAAACGCTCCCTCGTTTTCTTCAAGAGCGGGGGGACATTACTTTTGTATAAGGAGGGTAATTGAGTGGGAAGAAAAATACCCAGATAACGGATCTGAGAGGTGGCCCATGTCATCGGAAAATCAGACCCCCAACTTGCCCTAAGAGACAAAGGAAATGGTATGGCTTCCGATTTCCCCGGGTTCTCTCCGATTAGTTTTAAATGTGCCACACGCTAACTTCATGGAGTGCCCCCTAGTCTTTCTACTATCCGAAAGAGTAAATAACCGATTCACATCTACCCGTTCTAGACCTCTCATGATTTTAAACACCTCTATCATATCCCCCCTCAGCCATCTCTTCTCCAAGCTGAAAAGCCCTAACCTCTTTAGTCTTTCCTCATAGGGGAGCTGTTCCATTCCCCTTATCATTTTGGTAGCCCTTCTCTGTACCTTCTCCATCGCAATTATATCTTTTTTGAGATTCAGCGACCAGAATTGTACACAGTATTCAAGGTGCGGTCTCACCATGGAGCGATACAGAGGCATTATTTATTTATTTATTTAAGGCATTTATATACCGACTTTCTTGATACAAATCAAATCAACTCGGTTGATTTGATTTGTATTTGTATGATTATGACATTGATTTGTATGATTATGACATTTTCTGTTTTATTCACCATTCCCTTTCTAATAATTCCCAACATTCTGTTTGCTTTTTTGACTGCCGCAGCACACTGAACCGATGATTTCAATGTGTTATCCGCTATGACGCCTAGATCTCTTTCTTGGGTTATAGCACCTAATATGGAACCTAACATTGTGTAATTATAGCATGGGTTATTTTTCCCTATATGCATTACCTTGCACTTATCCACATTAAATTTAATCTGCCATTTGGATGCCCAATTTTCCAGCCTCACAAGGTCTTCCTGCAATTTATCACAATCTGCTTGTGATTTAACTACTCTGAACAATTTTGTATCATCTGCCAATTTGATTATCTCACTCGTTGTATTTCTTTCCAGATCATTTATAAATATATTGAAAAGTAAGGGTCCCAATACAGATCCCTGAGGCACTCCACTGCCCACTCCCTTCCACTGAGAAAATTGTCCATTTAATCCTACTTTTTGTTTCCTATCTTTCAGCCAGTTTGTAATCCACGAAAGGATATCGCCACCTATCCCATGACTTTTTACTTTTCCTAGAAGCCTCTCATGTGGAACTTTGTCAAATGCCTTCTGAAAATCCAAGTACACTACATCTACCGGTTCACCTTTATCCATATGTTTATTAACTCCTTCAAAAAAGTGAAGCACATTTGTGAGGCAAGACTTGCCTTGGGTAAAGCCATGCTGACTTTGTTCCATTAAACCATGTCTTTCTATATGTTCTGTGATTTTGAACTTTAGAACACTTTCCACTATTTTTCCTGGCTGATAGTGGATTGCTGGGCCTTCTGTTTCTGGCCTGCTGGCGACTTCTCGCACTGCAAAGGTTTGTTTATTCAGCTGCAAGAGAGATCCAAAGTCCCTGGGCATTGATGCCCTTTTGCAGGAGTGGCCGGAGGGCAAGTTGCTGTATCCCTTCCCCCCATGGCCCATGTTAAGCAAGATGATTCGGAAGATCGAGAGTCACAGGGACATGGTAGTTTTGGCGGCACCAGATTGGCCAAGGAGACTATGGTATGCAGATCTGTGAAGGCTCCTGGTGGACTCCTCCCTCTGGTTTCCAGCACACAGGGATCTGCTGTGGCAGGAACCAGTTCTTCATGAAGATCTGACTCAATTTTGTTTTACGGTATGGCCCTTGACAGGGCTCAGTTGCTGAAGTGTGGATATTCTACTGTGGTGATTGCAACTTGCTACGAGCAAGAAAGTTCTCCACTTCCTTAGCCTATTGTTATAGAAGGGAACGCTAGGAGAGCGGTCTCATCTTGAAGGGATTGTGTGCCCTTGGGCCTCGGCACGACCCCAGACGAATCCAAGACAGCAATAAGGGTTGGCGAAGCGTGTCCCAGCATGGGCGAAGACAAAGTCTGACCCTCTGCTGGACCTGCATGCTTCTGGAAGCCAACAACAGTCCTCCGACCATTCCCAGCCCTTTTGGACTTGCCGCTAGGTATCAGCAAGAAGCAGCAGGCCGGACTGAGGATGAGGGCAGACGGAGGCCTTATGACACAGAAGACTCAATATGAGACGAGAAGACTCTGGATATGCACCAGGAACTTGGAAGACTCTAGACGAGACGAGGAACTTGGAAGAGTCTGGATGAGACGAGAAGCTTGGAAGGTTCGAACATAGGCACTGTCTTTCAGGGCACCCTACACAGCCAACCTACACGGGCGGACCCAATGGGCTGGTCGCAGACCACTCTGTCCCACTGCACGCCCTACACAACCTGAAGAGGCTGGTCACAGACCACGCAGAGAGCGGGACACGTGCAGGAAGGGAATCCAGCTGAGACAAAACTCCAATGACGAGGCTAGGTGTCATCTGGAGAACCACAGGAGCTGGAGGGTCAAGAGGACTCAGAAGCACAATAAAGGAATCCAGCTGGGACGAAACTCCAATGACGAGCCTAGGTGTCATATGGAGAATTACAGGAGCAGGAGGGTCCGGAGGACTCGAAACAAGCGAAGGAGGAGCGAAACCTCGGAACATCAGGAAGCCTGGACTAGGAACCTCGGAACATGAAGACATGGAACATCAGGAAGCCACAGGAAGCAACAAAGACTCAGGAAGCAAGACGAGACATGGAGCTCCAACGAAGAATGAAGATCGGACGGAGCGCTGGAAGACAACTTCCAGAGACAGGAAACTCCAATGCAAGCCAACACAGGAGTGCAGGAGAAGCCCTCTTATAGGGCTGAACCAGGAAACAGTCATCAGGTGGAGCCTGGGGCATATCTGGCCGCGGGCCCTTTAAATCTTGAGAAGAGGCACGTGCCGGCGCCTAGAAGCAGGAAACAGGAAGCTATGCAGGACCATGGCCAGCAGCCCTGCACAGACGCCGACGACAGGAGAGCAGGGCTGGGCAGAGGAGCAGGCCTCGACGTCAGCAGTGGCGCCTGCTGCTGCAGGAAGGATCAAAGGCGGCTCCGGCTGCAAGGGAGAGACCGGGGACTGTGGCCTCTGGCCGCGAAGATGAAGCAGACGTCGGCAGTGGCCCCAACCACGTAGAGACATGGTGGCAGGCCTGCTGTGCCAGCGAGGCACCCCGAAGTCCACGGCTCTTGCCGCGGTGAAGGAGGCAAGCTGATTGCGGCTCCTGCCGCGAAGAACGTTGGCGGCTCCGGCCGCGATGGGAGGGGCAGCACAAGAGGTGAGAGGCCTGCTCGCGGGGAATAGCTCCGCGGGCAGGAATCATAACACCTATGTGCGAGTTTGGCGAGTGTTATAGACTTGGTGTGAAGATCGAGGGGCTCTTCCTTGTTCGGTTAAGATCCCACTCATTTTGGAATTTTTGCATGATGATGTGAGTAAAGGGTTGGCCCTTAATTCCTTGAAGGTACAGGTGGTGGCTTTTGCCTGTTTCAGGGGTCAGGTGAATGGTGGACCTTTGTTGGCTCATCCAGATGTGGCCTGTTTCTTGAAAGGAGTGAAACATCTTCATCCTCCCTTGCAATTACAGGTGCCCTTGTGGAGTCTTAATCTGGTTTTGGATTTTTTAGCGGGCCCTACTTTTCGACCAATGCGTGCCCTCTCCTTGTAATTTCTGACCTTGAAAACAGTGTTTGTTGTGGCAATTTGTGCAGCGCGTAGTGTATACGAACTGCATGCTTTGTCTTGCTGTTCCTTCGAGTGACTTCAGGGGTAATACAGCTGCGTAATGCTCCTTCCTGTTTGCCAAAAGTGGTTTTGGATTTTCACGTGAATCAGTCCATTTCCCTGCCGTCTTGGGACAGAGAAAGTGATGTGGAGGAATTTCGCCTGTTACGGCCCTTGAATGTCAAGAGGGATATCAAGAGTTATTTGGAGGTTTCTAAATCTCTCAGGAAGACAGATCACCTGTTTGTTCTCCACAGTGGAAATAAGCTGGGTGAGCCAGCGTCACAGGCTACAATAGCCCACTGGATTAAGGAGGTAGTCATGAGCAGCCGTTGCCTAATCAGGTTAGGGCTCATTCCACTCGAGCTCAGGCAGTGTCATGGGCGGAGGGAGGTTACATTGTTGTCTCCCGTCGACATTTGCCAAACTGCGATATGCTCCTCCTTGCACACCTTTTCCAGGTATTATCGTCTGGATGTGCAGGCCCTGGAGGATGCAGCCTTTGCACGTGCAGTTCTGGCTGGACCACGGGCAGCATCCCGCCCTGTTCGGGAGTAGCTTAAGTACATCCCACTTGTTCTCGATTCACCTGTCTAAATGCTAAGAAGTAAGAAATTACTACTTACCTGATAATTTCCTTTTCTTTAGTATAGACAGGTGGATCCACCTTCCCGCCCTTGGCTGCCGGCAGGTTGTGCTATTGTCCTCCTGTGAGGCTGTGTTCCAGGGGTTACTGGTAAGTGTTAATCCAGTCCTTAGACTAGTGTTTATACATTTTTTGTCTGAGCTCAGTGATTTCCTGTTGGCTGAATGCCAGAATGGTTATCTGTTAATAATTTTTTTGTTAGTTTGTCGACAGTTGGCTTTTGCAGAGAATACTGACAGGCTGATGTCACTGCAGCGGTATATATACCATGATGTCAGCTTTGCTCCACCTCCATCTGCTGGTAGAGGTTCATAACCCACTTGTTCTGGATCTACCTGTCTATACTAAAGAAAAGGAAATTATCAGGTAAGTAGTAATTTCTCGTTTTATTTTATCAGTATGGAGGTCAAACTACTGTTTTGTAATTTTAGGCCTGGATTGTGACTGAAGTCTATATAAGTCTATTTAAATATATCCAATATATCCAATATATAATAAGATTAATGAGAGACCATAAACTCTTCAAAAAAAGCCTAAAAACATGGCTTTTCAAAAAAGCTTTTCAAAATGAGAATGGGGAATAGGTAGTACTAAGAAACTAGAAAAGGACTTATACACACAGGCAAAAGTCACCAGATAACATATATGCGTTCTTTACCTTTATTTTTATCACACTTAAGTTTTAAGTTAAAGCTCCCTCTGCCCTTCCCACCCAGCCCTATCCCCTGAACATTGTTTCTCTCCTTAATACTCCTCCTCTAAAAGGCCACAGTTTCCCTCGCATCACACCCATCCCTACCATTTCCCCCCTTCCCTCCGCTTCTTTCCCCTCCCCACTCCCCCCCCCCAAAATTCTTCTGCCTTACCTTCCATTGTACAAAATTTCATATATCAACTTAATATTGTTTTTTAGTTAATGTTGATTATTTAACCAATTTTATTAGTTCATGTTGATTTTCTAACCAATTTCTACGATGCTCGTTAGCAGTATAAAAAAAAAAAAAAAGCTTCCTACATCTTTTATCTAGCTATCCCTCTTTCAGTGTTCATTGTAATTTCCTTTCTCAGTTACCTGTAAACCGACATGATGTGTTTTACGAATGCCGGTATATAAAAGCTATAAATAAATAAAATAAAATAAATAAAATTACAGTATATCACATATATGGTTAGCCCATAAAGGGAATTTCAATACACACTACATATAGGGGCGGATTTTCAGAGCCCTGCTCGCGTAAATCCGCCCAAAACCGGGCGTATTTTCGCGAGCAGGGCCCTGCGCGCCGGTGAGCCTATTTTACATAGGCTCACCGGCGCGCGAAGAACCCCGGGACTCGCGTAAGTCCCGGGGTTTTCGGAGTGGGCGTGTCCGGAGGCGTGTCGGGGGCGGGGCCGGAGCGCGCGGCGTTGCGGGGGCGTGTCGGCAGCGTTTTGGGGGCGGGTACGGGGGCGTGGCTACGGCCCAGGGGCGTGGCCGCGCCCTCCGTACCCGCCCCCAGGTCGCGGCCCGGCGCGCAGGAGGCCTGCTGGCGCGCGGGGATTTACGCCTCCCTCTGGGAGGCGTAAATCCCCCAACAAAGGTAGGATGGGGGTTTAGACAGGGCCGGGCGGGTGGGTTAGGTAGGGGAAGGGAGGGGAAGGTGAGGGGAGGGCAAAGGAAAGTTCCCTTCTAGGCCGCTCCGATTTCGGAGCGGCCTAGGAGGGAACGGGGGTAGGCTGCGCGGCTCGGCGCGCGCAGGCTATACGAAATCGATAGCCTTGCGCGCGCCGATCCAGGATTTTAGCCGATACGCGCGACTACGCGCGTATCTACTAAAATCCAGCGTACTTTTGTTTGCGCCTGGAGCGCAAACAAAAGTAGGCTGTTCGCGCTCGTCTGAAAATCTACCCCATAGCTTATAATATTTTGAATCATGTATCTGAACAACTTCGGCACCCTCTGTTTAAAGTAAAATCTATTTCAAATTTATTCATGTGCCTATTTGTAAACCGTTGTGATGGTATATCACTAAACGACGGTATAGAAAAGTTTTTAAATAAATAAAATAAAATAAATACATTGACTATAAATTAACTATCAAAGCACAAATTGTATTTTATGGTAACCCAGTGATTTGAGCAGCAGGCTGTGACACAGGGAAGCCTGGGTTTAAATCCTGCTGCTGCTCCTTGTAATCTTGGGCAACTGACTTCACCCTCCATTACCTCCAGTACAAACTTGGATTGTAAGGCCTCTGGGAATAGGGGAATCCCTACAGTACTTTGAAGTGCCACAAAAGGCAGAATATAAAATTTAAAAAGCTGGAGGGCTAAAACCAGGGCGGGATGCTGCCTGTACAGTCTGCTGAAGAAATCCGCCTGCAAGCTGTCCACTCTGGCTACTTGGGAAGCAGCTATTTTTATTAGACGTTTCTCAGCCCAAACAAATAGTTCTTGCCCTTCCAGCACTACTAGACATCTCTTCATTCCGCCCTTCTGGTTGATGTACGCCAGTGTCGTCGCATTGTCCGAGAACACTCACACCGCCTTGTCTTGAATGAGTGGAAGAAACGCCAGTAAGACTCTGCGCACTGTCCTGGTCTCCAGCCTATTGATGGACCAGGTCTCCTCCTTTGATGATCACTGACTGAGGTGGACGTTAGCAATCTGTAGTGCGAGTTTAGCAATCTGTTGGCGTTCATGGTAGTTGTAGGTGGATCCTTGGGCCGGTGGCAGATGAGCACGCCTCCGGGGGGAAGATCCCAAGAGGGACCACCGGTTAGGCTCAGAGTATGGAGTCAGACACACACTAATTCTTTTATTAAACAGTATAATGAACCACCAGAGGTGGCAATAGCGAGCTGCCTGGATAACTGAGCTGTAGAGAAACTGAAGATAGTGAGTAGGCAGGGTATGCAGAGTTCAGGAACAGAACCTTGATGGAAACACTCACACAATAGTCTCTTAGAAGCAGCCCAGGAGCTGGAATGAAGTAGGCCCTCGAGGAGCGAGTACCTGGTTCCAGGGAAAGCTCTGAGAGAGAGATGGTAACTCACTGGTGTTGTAGGCAGCGATGACTTCCTGGCAGAAGTAGTATTCAGGAACAAGTCAGGGAACGAGGGCCCTCGAGGAGCGAGTACCGGTTCCAGACTGCGATCTGAAAAGCAAAGAGAAAGCGAGGCCCCCGAGGAGCGGGTACCCCTGGTAAGTCCGAGGAGGCAGAGTAGCTAGGAGAGAAATCCCCGTCCAATCCCGTCCTTGCTAACTCCATTCGTTAGCGATTTCAGAGACCTTAAATATCCGGTGAAGATGATGTCACCTCAGGGGGACGCCCCTGAGGTTTGCGCCATTGCTGGTAGATGAGTCGGGGCCGCGCGCGCACCTTTAGGCTGCTGGGAAACATGGCGGATTGCAGCGTCTAGCCGGTCCTGGGATGACGGAGGAGAACGGCACGATGACGCCGCGGCAGCCAAACTTCCAACAGGCAAAGAGGGAGTCGCCAAAGAGGTAAGATGGGCATAGTGGAGACGTCGGGCAGCGACGGTTGCAACACTGACCCTGGGCCAATTTGCCTTGACAAATCGCCCCCCAGCCAGAAAGAATGGCATCCGTGGTCACCACCACCCAGTTGGACACTTCCAGATCTATCCTTTTCTCCAGAATGTGCTGAGACAGCCACCATGAGAAACTGGACCTGGCATCCTCCTGCAACGGCAAAGGAAGCTGAAATTCCTCTGAAAGCAGATTCCAATGGGATAACTGCGCTCTCTGCAGCGGGCGCATGTGAGCAAAGGCCCATGAAACTAATTCCAGCGTAGAAGCCATGGGACCCGGTACTTGCAAATAGCCCCAGACTCTGGGAACCGACAGACGCAGAAACCGAAGTGTCTGACTCTGCAACTTGACTACCCTCTCCATAGTCAGAAACACCTTCCCTATCTGGATATCGAAGCATGCCCCAGATATCCCAATGACTGGGCTGACTTCAGATGACTCTTTTTCAGATCCTTCACCCAGCCTGACGACTCCAGGAGCTGCAGGACCCGCTGGACTGAGCGACAACACCCCACTTCCGACTTTGTCCATACTAGCCAATTGTCCAAGTAGGGCTTCCTGAGTGCTGCCGCCACCACTACCACCATCGCCTCTGTGAACGTGTGCTGTGCTGTCTCCAACACAAAGGGAAGGGCCCGAAATTGGAAATGCTCCCCCAGGATCATGAACCTCCGGTGCTTGGCCCGAATAGGGATATGGAGATAGGCTTCTGTCAAGTCTTATGTTCTTATGTTCTTAAGTCCAACAACACCAGAAACTCCCCTTTGCGCACTGCCGCTATCACCATGCGCAACGTCTCCATACGAAACTGCAGCATCCGGAGGGCAGCATTGACCTTCTGCAGATCAAGAATGGGCTGAAAAGTCCTCTCCTCTTTGGGCGCCACGAAGTACACTGAGTACCGACCCTGTCCCCTCTTCTGAGGGGGGGCACTTGAACAAAGGCACGCAGGAGCTGTGGCTGTTGCAAAGTATCCTGCACCGCCTCTCGCTTGTACCAGGAGACGCAGTGGGAGATTGAGCAGATGAGAAAATTCTAAGGCATGGCCGTCTCTTACCACTTCCTGATGTGATCCTGGTCAACTCCTCATAAAAGAGAGACAGCCTCCCTCTGATAGCCGCCGGAGAGGAGCGGACCAGCCTGCCTTCATTGACCCATCATACTTCCGCCTCCTCCCTGGGGTCCACCGTCCCTCGGAGGTCTGTGTTGGGCTTGAAAGGACTACTGCCTGCCAGAATTCTGTTTCTGCACCGCCAGCCCTGGGCTCCTGCCAATGTGAAACCTCCTTGCCTCTCGAAATCGAGTTCGTGGAGGAAAAGACTTTTGGGGGGTTTTCCTGCCCTCAGGCAACTTATTACCCTTCAACTCCCCCCAACTGCTTCATGAGCTGCTCCAGATCCTCCCCAAATAGCAGCTTGCCCATGAAGGGGAGGTTAGACAGCTGTGCTTTAGACTGCACATCTGCCGACCAATTTTGTAGCCATAGAAGTCTCTGTGCTGCAACCGCAGAGGCCATACTCCTGGTGTGAGAAATAATAACTCTATTCCCTCTCGGGAAAGATAAGACTGTGAACAGAAAAGCTTCATTGAAAGAAATCTTTTATTGTAACATTTGCAAACGGGTGCTGGCTGCCAGCAGATGTAAGCGAGCAAGCACACTCTCTTTGGACAGACACTGGCTTCTTATACTTTTCTAAGCTTTGGTTTTTTAGCTTTGCGGTTAGCATATCCTGGCATTTTTCTTACCTTATTCTTGCCACCTGTGAAGGCTTCTTTTTCTGTTTCTACCGACAAGTTTTTCTCTGTCTCCACCTGCTGGTGCGGAGTCACAACCCAGGTGCCTGGACTGATCCGGGTACGTACAGGGAAATAGGGATCTCTCTTATTTTGACATTGATATTTGTTTAGCAAAGCTATAAAGACACTTCTAGAGTCAGTTCTTCCTACCCTATTCTTAGCAGCATTCTGACTTTATAGCAGTCATAGAGTAGGCCTTTTCAAAATCAAACACATAAAGCAACTTAGAACAACTTATATCTGTTATTTTCTATGTAATAGCAACATTTAAGCTGCATTTCTCACACTGGCAGAAGTCCAGATCATGTCATACAGGGCATCCGCCACATAGGCCACTCTCGCTCCCAAGTGGGTAGCTTGAGCCACCTCAGCTGCCCTTCCCAACCGCTTATTGTGTGCCTTCTGTACCCAGCACAAGCAGGCTCTCTGCATCAAGCTTCCGACAACCGCTGCACAAAAGCTCAAAGCTGAAACCTCAAACAGCCTCTTAAGTAGAGTTTCCAGTTTCTGATCCTGGATATCCTTCAGAGCAGCCGAACCTGTCACCGGGTTGGTTGTCTTCTTGGTAACTGCAGAAACTGCCACATCCACCTTGGGAATCTTCCACGACTCCCAACATTTGTTCCGGCAAGAGATATAACTTAGCCATAGCCCTGGCCACCTTCTAGCCTGCTTCAGAAGATTCCCTCTCCAGATCCACCAACCTCTTCACCTTCTTAGGAAATGGAAAGGCCTTAGGGGGCCCCCATAATCCCTCCAGGACTGAGTTTACCCCTTCATTATCTGAATCTTCCTGAGCGACATTAATCCCTAGCTCATCCAGCACCTGGTGAATTAGCAGGCCCAGCTCATCCCTACGGAACAGGTGGACCTCCCGAGGATCTGGGCCCAGATCCTGCACTGCACTAACAGGATCCTGGTATGGATCCTGCATCGGATTTACCAAGGTGCTAACAGGGTCCATGTCCAGATCCACTGGCCCTCCCTGCATCTGATCTGGATCATCCATCTCATCTGATGTGCTTTCTTCCAACGCGGACCGATTGAGACCCAAGGAGCACAGGATCCCTCTGGACTCTGCATGCCTCCGATCCCTAGGCTTCTTAGCCGTCCTGGACTTCCTGGGCAAAGGCCTCTTGGTCCCTGCTCCCTTCCTGGCCAAACAGGCCTTATGGAGCACAAGGACAAAATCTGCTGAAAAGGTTCCGGATCCTACAAAGAAGGGTATGAGTCCACGTCCCCCTGCGCCTCTTCCCTTCCCCTGCCACCAGCAGGGCCGTGTTCCGTGGGAAACAGCGTGGGAGGGGCTCTGCAACAGCAGCCTGACTTCCAGCACATGCACACAAAATGACTGCCGGCTCCTTTGACCCTCCCCCCCCGGGGCCTTCAGAACTGGCCCAGCTGAGCTCGAGCTTCTGCCGCCCCGCAGAGGTCCCAGCCTCTCCTGAGATGTATTCCTAGCAAAACACAGTTGAATCGAGGTGAGCCCGTCTTGAACTGCAGCTGCGACAAACTTTGCCACGCTGTGCGGGAGGGGGCATGCTGGCACGATTGAGCCTAAAAATAGCCCCTGCTGACGCGAGGAGAAAACGGCACTATCTGGTGCTGAAACAGCCCTTGGGCCCAACCAAGGAAAGAATCCCCCCCCCACACCCCCCTTATCTGTCTCCCGACAGAGAACAAATTCAGCCGCTCAAACTGCCTCAGCCCTGCTCTCGATGCTCTTCTTCCTGTGTTCAGCTTTTTTTTTTTTTTTTTTAATTTTAAACTTAAAGACACGCATACACATGGGGCCAGGGAAGAAAACTCAAATACTTCCCTGCTTCAGAAGGAGACTAAGCGCTGAGGGAGTGAGGGAACCAGGACCCCCTGGCTTTCACTCCCCTCCCCCTCGATGATTAGGGCTGAGCCAATCCCCCGCTTGCCCTGCTCTACCTGAGCAATGGCCCATGAAGGAACCTAACACCTCAGGGAGCCAAAATCTCCTTATAATTTTTTTATTTTTTTTTAACTCCAGACTGCAGGTTTGCACCTCCACCATCTGCAGGAGACAGAAATACTGAGGGACTGCAGGTGGCTCCTCCTGCAGCAGTGCCTCAAAGTTTTGTTCTCTGCCACCATCTGCTGGTAGGGATGCATAAACCCACTTGTCTGGACTGATCTGGAGTATGAACAGGAAGGCATTTTTGCTTCAGTTTAGTGACTGGACTGTGTACCTCTGACCCCTGACCCCCAAAGTAATACAATGTGCCTGACTTTGAGCACATTTTTGTGTGTACAGCTTTACTTCTGATTTAGCATACAAGTGCAACTAAAACTGTGCTCAGAAATTAGGACTCCACCATTCAAATCTTATATTAATCAATGTACTCATGATTTCTTATCGCTGGAAATGTAACTCTGTATCAGAGGTAGGGCTACTGTAAATCTATGGGACTGAACTTGGTGTTTTTGTGCAAGGGGATTCTATATGCCAGTGTGTCTGCAGACCTGATCAGGTGTGCCACGGAAAAGTCACCACTGTCTGATGCTCAGATCCAGGTCAGCACCTGAGTTGTCTTCAGCAACGAGTGGTAATTCTTAAACATGCAGGAGCTTTCTAGCTACATTATGAGCCTGAATGTGTGGTAATTAACGGACAGTCTGCAGGGCACTCACAGCTGAGCCGTTTTGTGCAGCACACACATTACACAAAACAACAGGTCCTTATATTCTCTATCTTTTAAGTCTTTGCACCCTCTGTCCGATTCCCAGGCTGAGGGAGGCAGGGAGAGCATTCACTTAAGTGGGATGTGACATTCTGCGTTTTGGAAGTATCAGCAGTGAAGGAACTCTGGCAGCTTCAAGAGGCAGCCAAAGTCATTAACTGATCTGGTCTCCTGCACTTGTACATAATAGGTTCAGCCAAAGCAGATCTCTTTCGGTGCGGCCTTCATTAGAGGCCCACCACAAGAAATTTCGGTTTACCGCGGTTCGGGTATTTTTTTTTCCTGGCTACCCCGAATTTCGGGTTATTGTGCACTAACCCCCCCCCAAAACAAAATTTCCTTCGTTTTGTGGGGTGGCCGAAACAGGACGAGTTAAGACAATTTCAACGTCCTAGACGAATGCACATCCCTGTGTAAATGGAGTTGGTCCATTGTGATAGCTTCCTGTATGTCTTTGTCTCTTCTCTCCTTTGTTTTACAATTTGGAAGCGAGACTGATGGGGTTTTCGGTGCTTTCCTAACTCTTCTTTTGGCTACATGAATCCTCTCCAGGTCAGCAGTGTGGTGGGTGGGCTACACATTTTTTAATGTAGGTGTGCCATGTGCTTGAGAAGGATGGGAAACAGTGCTACCCGCTAGAGTTTCTGCGTGCTTCCGTGTAGAAAGCATGGGTAATTTATATGCTGATGCAATAAAAGGTTTATTTGATTTATTATCTGCCCAGGATTGTTATGTGCCACGTCCAATTTAAATGTTGTTATATAATTTGGTGGAACAGATCCCCTTCATAAGAAAGCGGTGGCAGAGCACTGGTCCTGTAAGAATTAACCAGCGCCTCCCCTTGGCTTCCCGGTCTAGTTGTTCTGCTTCTGCTGCCCACGGAGGACGGAAAGGGTTCGATAAACTTCCCTGCAGCTCAGGGTGGACGGAACCATCGTCGCCGCTCCCTCTCTCCCTAGTGAATCCCGCGGGCGGGCCGCCATGACAGGACCCAGTGCCGGGACCCGCAAAACCTCGCCCGGCTGCGTCACCACCCCCGTAGGCCGTCCATTAGTCTGCGCATGCGCTGCAAGGTCAGACCCGGAAATCGCTGGTGCTTCCACAGGTACAGCCGCGTTCCTTCCGGTTCCGTTAACTGTGAACCGGAAGCCGGCAGCGGTCGCTGTATGGCGGTGGCCGCGGGGGCGCCCCGGAGAGACCATGGAGATCCTGAAGGCTGAGATCGCCCGGAAGAGGAAACTCCTGGAAGAGAAGCAGCTGCTGGTGGTAAGGGGCAGGGGGCACAGGCCTCACGGCCCAGGGGTTCATCGCCCTCCTTCCCGGCCCAGCTGGCGCTTTTGCTTCTCTCCTCTCAGATTCGTGCCAGTGAACATGGCAGAGTATCCGCTTTATACGTGGCCAAAAAAAAAAGTTGTTATGCTAAGATCCCTAAGGATAGGGTAACTTAGGCAGCGTTCTTGATCATGTTGCCTGGAAGAAAACTCTGCGTGATAGAAGACATTGTGGTCATGATCCTAGTTTGGGGTTGGGAGTGGTTATTTATCTCCAGCTTTTAATTGATCAGTACTTACATGTAACAATGTTCTGATGTGCTCAACGAGAGGCGCAGGCTTGCAAACGTTGTTACATTAGGCATACGTGGTACTTATACAAAATTACCGACCCAACGTATCATTCAGCATTGAATGCAGTCCCTAATCACTGGCACTGACACCTGTACAGAAGAATACCAATAATAGAGTATCATGGCAGGGAAGGAGCTGATCACCTTTCAAGGAAACTACAGGTAACTTCAGCCTCGCATACAACAAGCCCTGAAATACATAACCACATTCAAAACTGTACCGTTGTAAAACGTGTGTACACATTCATTCTCACATAAGACCATGCTTTCTGAGATCATCCCTTCACATCTCTCAGCAATTCAGCAGAACTATTGAATCATGATGCACAGTCTGTTGGATACAGCCTCACCACCTGATACATCTTCCTCCTCCTTGGCTGCCTCAAGGCCTGAGCTCTTGTCTTCCGTGCTTGAGTAAGTGGGCAAAGACAAACAATGCCGCTTGTGAGATTGTGCAGCACACTATAAACATTTCTTGCACTTTTCCAGGTGAGAGGAGTAAGACATTTCCACTGTGATCTGGACATCCTAATGTAATTTTTAATAGTCCAAAGATGTGCTGGATAACTGCCCTAGAGGAATGGTGAGCAATGTAGCCCTTTCCTGAGGCATTCCCTGAAGGGCAGTATATAGACAAACTAAGTGGCCTGTGCCACTTAGGTGATTTTACTGGGTGGCTTGTCGAGGATCAGCCACAGAATGTGAGTGATCACGAATTGTGACAGCAGCCTGTTCAACTATGTACATAACTAATCCGTGGTTGGCAGAGGTGCCTAGGTACTGCTCTCAGGAGAAAAACTGCTACTAGCATTGCAGCGAGTGCAGGACTGTGAGCCAAATGTGTTTATAATCCCACCCCTAGGAACCCTGTGGGAAAAGGCAGCAGGGTTATCACAGGACTGTGAGCATATACCAGTTTACAGTAGTGGGTCTGCTCTGGAATGCAGTGCCTTGCACTCCTCTGTTGATTGCCCATCCAGGGGTGTAGGGGTTGCCATGTGAGTTGAGTTTTCTTGCAATTTTTAAAGGTTGGTTTAAGGAAGTTGGAGCAAGTTGAGTGTATTTTATAGTAGTCCACGTCTGATGTATGCCTTTTCAGGAGTGAGGAGGCAGAGAAGGATTAGGAGTAGCTCTCCACAGAGAAGTGAAAGAAGCTCAGAGAGAACTTTCCCTGTCTTCTTCTTCTTAACCCCCCCCCCCCCCCCCTCGTGCTATGAAGTTAGCAGTGGGTAGACTTAGGCCTAATGGAGGAAGCATTTTTTCATGGAAGGGATGGTGGATACATAGAATAGACTCATAGTGGAGATGGAATAAAAAACAATATAAGAATTCAAGAAAACCTGAGATGATCATGGAGGAACCTTGGGTGGGGGTGGGGGTGAAGGGGGAAGCCTGAGGATCTGTGGTATTGCTGCAGGAAGAGAAAATGATCAGCAGTCTCTCAGCCATCAAATTATTTCTTTTCTGAAGTTGGCTAAGCAGATGTTCTTGTGTTGTAAACCAGAGCTGGTTGGTGAATTGTTGAATAGAAAATGACTGAAGTGTCTGTAGAACAAGTGGTAGAAATATAGAACATGATGACAGACTCTACAACCCATCCACACCTATTACTTTAGCTTTACAGTCCCTTCCTCTGTGCTTTTCCAAGCTTTCTTGGATTCTGACACTTCCCATCTCCACCCCCTCCCAGACATATTTCCTTAGATTACTCCTGATTTTGCACCCTTTCACCCTCAATCTCTTTTCCATAGAAAGAGACCTGTCTCCTGTGACATTTAATCCCTGGAGGTATTAAAATTTATTTATTTTATTTATTTACGATTTTTATATACCGATGTTCATTTCCAAAAGAGATATCACATCGGTTTACAATAAGGTACAATAGGTAATTCACTATCCCCTAAAAGGGCTTACAATCTAAAATTTTTGTACCTGAGGCTAAGAGATTACAAAAATAAAACCATCAAAATTCTTAACAATTAAGCAAAAGGTATAACAAGGAGCATATTAAAGAAATAACACAAAGGGTTGCACGAAGGGGAGTGCCCCTTTGTCACACCCCTTCTGTGCGCGGCGCCTGCTGGCTTGGCGCCTTTCAAACTGCCCGGCTCTGTTTGCGATGATGTCAGGGGAGGGGGCGGGTCTCAGAATCATGACTTTCCCCACAGAAATCTCTTCTCAGTTTCAAAGGCAGTTTTTTTCAATTTTTTTGTCTTTGTACCTTAGATGTTAGCTGTTACAAGGTGATCAGCACTGGTGGGTAGCCAGTATCATGTCTCCCCTTTCCTCCAGGGTGTGCATGCTTAGATCTTTGTTAACGTGCCTTCAAATACACTCTGACTTTTTATTTTATCCAGGAAAGTAAAAAATATTTCAAACGCAGCGATCTCACCAAGAAAGAGGAGGAGGCATATCTGGAGAAATGTGGCTTCAAGGTACAGATTACACATTTTTATTTCCTCTGTAGATATCAAAATGTTTCTAAGTTTGCACCTGGATATGAAATGTTTTGTCAACGTGATAACAAACTGTTGTTCTCTTGTTTGATTTGTCAATGTCCTGCACATTAGCCTGTAAGTGAGAAGCCAACAGGAGAGGTATGAGTTTCAAACAATTTGACTTCAGGAAGAAGTGTGCATGACCCACAGCTATTAATTTTGTGCCTAATGGTTTGGCTTTTTAGTTTGTGACTAGCATGGAAATGGCTTAGGAGCAAAGCTTTGTATATATATATATATTTTTTTTTTTTTTTTTCCTTGTGCACTCCTTAGGTATTAACACTGGATCTGATCCCATCCATTAAAATCATTAAACTAATTAAGGCATTTCTTCAATTATCTTTGATACTGTTTGGGTGTTCTGTGCCCTGATCTCCTCTGTGGGCGATTGAAGCTTGTGATTTAGTAAACTCAATTGGTCCTCTTCTTTAATGATCCAGTGCTAAAGAGCTGATGCACTGCAGTATTTTGCTGCTTTTAGATTATCTGCCACCGAAGAGAATCAATGCTTAGCTTGTTGAACAGTGAGAAACAAATGAAGCAGCTGGAAGGCCTTAGTTTTCCCCTCCTTGCATGAGAGAAATTTGTTGTTCAAACTCCTTGAAAATGCAGAAATCCATTGGTAAGCCCTGCGTAAAGACGCGGCATAGCTGAGTCGCTTTCAAAGCGTGGTGCTCTGCTTCCGTGATGAGTCCCAGGCCTTTTGTAGTATTTCATTTTTAGTGTTTGTATCCCCTGAAGTTTCTTTTGTGCTCTGAAAGTCTTCAGTTCAGCTCTTGCTGTCCCTGGCCATGAGGCAAGCATGCAGTAGGCCTGCTGTCATGCCAGTTAGTCCGTGCCATTTGTTTTCTTGGAGCACTTATTGAAATGGTAGGAATGAGTGAGTGGGTGGCCTAGCAGCTGCCTAGTCATCCCACTCTTCCACAGCAACGTTTCCAGCAGACTGGATGGGCTATATTGGTCTCTTTCTGCTGTCATTTACTGTGTTACAGTGGAAAGACGCTTTCATCCATTGTTGGGGATCTTTGTAGCTAAATGAACTGCAGCCTCTGGGTACAGCTACTTGGAATAACTCTGTTCTCATCTCCTGTGCCCACAGCTTCCTCTCTCCTGGCATAAGGATGTACAAAATATGTATTCATTGTGCATTTTTGAATATTTGATTTTAGGATGCATTTATTTGCATTTTACTTTATAATCTATCAGGAGCAAAGCTAACCTCAAGGAAAAGTTAGATATCTGGAGTATGACTTGCTTAATTCATACACACTATGTAAATTTGTACATTATTCTTATACTGTAAGCACCCTCTCCTGCTTTTGCCCTTCTCTCCAGTTAGAATTTGTTTAAACTATCTTTTCTCTAACAGCCTAGTTCCACATTCCCTGTTATAATGTAACTTTTGTTTTTGTTTGCTCTGTTAATTGGTTCCCCCTAGTTTTATGTAAACCGGTACGATAGGACCTGGTCTTGAGCATCGGTATATTAAAAGAATTTAAATAAATAAAATAAATAAATAATGAACGTTGCATAGCTGAAGGGAGGGCTGTGCTGAATACACATTAGAATTCCATTTAAGCCAATGTAGAACATTCTTTAAATGTTGTTTTTGAAGAGTTTTTTTTAAATCTAAAAATAAGGCCAGAGGTATGGTGAGCTTTTGCTGCTGGGAAATCCTAGCTTCTATTTATTTATTTATGTTGCATTTATAATCTGCTACATTCAAATGCTGTTGATCTGTGTGACTTGCAGCTTAAAAAACATACATAATCGTTGTCATATCACAAATCAGCATCAAAACATACAAATGTTAAAAATTAAGATACAGTAAGCTTCTTTAAAAACATATGTCTTTAAAATTTTTCTAAGAAACTTCAGCTCCTTCATTTTTCTCAATTCATTAGAAATAGTGTTCCACATCTTTGGTCCTCCTATAGAAAAAGCTTTGTTTCGCATTTCCTGGTACTCATAATCCCTAAAACTTGGTTCCATTAAAAGATTTTGTTCTAAAGAACGTAAGGTTCAACTGTTGTCATAAGGTTGAACTAATCTAGGTGAGGAATAGCCTTCAAAATGCAAAACTTTTAAACAACAATACCAATATCTTGAAGCGTTTCTTTCTTTAACTGGCAGCCAATGCAAATAATGTAAGGTTGGTGTTATATGCTTATGTGGTCGGGATCTCATAATCATTCTAGCTGCTCCATTCCTGACTAAATGCAGCACCCTTAGTAACTTCTGTGGTAACCCTACATACAGGGCATTGCAATCATCTATCTAACTTATTACTCAGATCCGTTAGACAAAAAAGGCTTTAACTGTCGAACTACATGTAACCTTGCAAATACTGCTTTTGCCATTTTCTGTATTTGAAATAACATTCCTTTTTAAAATAAATTCCTGCAGTTGTTGCCTTGCTTTAAAAAGAGACAACTAAGCTGGAAATTCTCATCCTGCCTCAGGATTGCTGAAGTGAGGCTGGAAGCATAGGTCTGACTCTGCTTAAAATAAAATGCTTCCGATTGTGGGAGAGGTGCTGCAATGCCATTCTGTCCTCTGCCCATGCTGCATGAATTCAGCACCGCCAGCTGAAGAACGGACCTTCAGCAGAGCCTCGTGCGGGCGCGTCGCACTGATCCATGTTAAGCATGAATACAACATGGATATCTGAAGAGCAGATCTTCATAAGAGGCCCGTGAATGCTACTCCTTGATCCACGTGAAGCATGAATACAACATGGGTATCGGAAGAGCGGACCTTAAGAACATAAGAACTTGCTATGCTGGGTCAGACCAGGGGTCCATCAAGCCCAGCATCCTGTTTCCAACAGAGGCCAAAACCAGGCCACAAGAACCTGGCAAATACCCAAACACTAAGAAGATCCCATGCTACTGATGCAATTAATCACTAACCAACCTCTTTCCCTTTTCAACAATTCACCAACTCGAGCGTACAAGGGAATCCTTGTGCGGTGGTAATCTTGTACGGAGGTATTTGATGAGGATAACCGATTTGCAGTTATCCTTTCTTTTACCTCCGTCTATTATTCTTTTTATTAAGGTCAAAAATATTTTTTAGGTGCTCTTTCGTGCTTTTTTTCTTAAAATCCCTTCTCCCCTGCTGCTTTTCCGACCCACTGCTAAGCTTTTGCATGAACTGATGCAATTAATAGCAGTGGCTATTCCCTAAGTAAAATTGATTAATAGCCATTAATGGACTTCTCCTCCAAGAACTAATCCAAACCTTTTTTGAACCCAGCTACACTAACTGCACTAACCACCTCCTCTGGCAACAAATTCCAGAGCTTTATTGTGCGTTGAGTGAAAAAGAATTTTCTCTGATTAGTCTTAAATGTGCTACTTGCTAACTTCATGGAATGCCCCCTAGTCCTTCTATTATTCGAAAGTGTAAATAACTGAGTCACATCTACTCGTTCAAGACCTCTCATGATCTTAATGACCTCTATCATATCCCCCCTCAGCTGTCTCTTCTCCAAGCTGAACAGCCCTAACCTCTTCAGCCTTTCCTCATAGGGAAGCTGTTCCATCCCCTTTATCATTTTGGTTGCCCTTCTCTGTACCTTCTCCATCGCACTGATCCACGTTAAGCATGAATACAACGTGGATATCTGAAGAGCGGACCTTCATCAGCACCTCGTGCGGGCATCGCACTGATCCACGTTAAGCATGAATACAACGTGGATATCTGAAGAGCGGACCTTCATCAGCACCTCGTGCGGGCATCGCACTGATCCACGTTAAGCATGAATACAACGTGGATATCTGAAGAGCGGACCTTCATCAGCACCTCGTGCGGGCATCGCACTGATCCACGTTAAGCGTGAATACAACGTGGATATCGGAAGAGCGGACCTTCATCAGCACCTCGTGCGGGCATTGCACTGATCCAAGTTAAGCATGAATACAACGTGGATATCTGAAGAGCGGACCTTCATCAGCACCTCGTGCGGGCATCCCACTGATCCACGTTAAGCGTGAATACAACGTGGATATCGGAAGAGCGGACCTTCATCAGCACCTCGTGCGGGCATTGCACTGATCCACGTTAAGCATGAATACAACGTGGATATCTGAAGAGCGGACCTTCATCAGCACCTCGTGCGGGCATTGCACTGATCCAAGTTAAGCATGAATACAACGTGGATATCTGAAGAGCGGACCTTCATCAGAGCCTCGTGCGGGCATCGCATTGATCCACGTTAAGCGTGAATACAACGTGGATATCTGAAGAGCGGACCTTCATCAGCGCCTCGTGCGGGCATCGCACTGATCCACGTTAAGCGTGAATACAACGTGGATATCGGAAGAGCGGACCTTCATCAGCACCTCGTGCGGGCATCGCACTGATCCACGTTAAGCATGAATACAACATGGATATCTGAAGAGCAGACCTTCATCAGCACCTCGTGCGGGCATTGCACTGATCCAAGTTAAGCATGAATACAACATGGCTATCTGAAGAGCGGACCTTCATCAGCACCTCGTGCGGGCATTGCACTGATCCAAGTTAAGCATGAATACAACGTGGATATTGGAAGAGCGGACCTTCATCAGCACCTCGTGCGGGCATTGCACTGATCCAAGTTAAGCATGAATACAACATGGCTATCTGAAGAGCGGACCTTCATCAGAGCCTCGTGCGGGCATCGCATTGATCCACGTTAAGCGTGAATACAACATGGCTATCTGAAGAGCGGACCTTCATCAGCACCTCGTGCGGGCATTGCACTGATCCAAGTTAAGCATGAATACAACATGGCTATCTGAAGAGCGGACCTTCATCAGAGCCTCGTGCGGGCATCGCATTGATCCACGTTAAGCGTGAATACAACATGGCTATCTGAAGAGCGGACCTTCATCAGCACCTCGTGCGGGCATTGCACTGATCCAAGTTAAGCATGAATACAACATGGCTATCTGAAGAGCGGACCTTCATCAGAGCCTCGTGCGGGCATCGCATTGATCCACGTTAAGCGTGAATACAACATGGCTATCTGAAGAGCGGACCTTCATCAGCACCTCGTGCGGGCATTGCACTGATCCAAGTTAAGCATGAATACAACGTGGATATCTGAAGAGCGGACCTTCATCAGAGCCTCGTGCGGGCATTGCACTGATCCAAGTTAAGCATGAATACAACATGGCTATCTGAAGAGCGGACCTTCATCAGAGCCTCGTGCGGGCGCGTCGCACTGATCCACGTTAAGCATGAATACAACATGGCTATCTGAAGAGCGGACCTTCATCAGCACCTCGTGCGGGCATTGCACTGATCCAAGTTAAGCATGAATACAACGTGGATATCTGAAGAGCGGACCTTCATCAGCACCTCGTGCGGGCATCGCACTGATCCACGTTAAGCGTGAATACAACGTGGATATCGGAAGAGCGGACCTTCATCAGCACCTCGTGCGGGCATCGCACTGATCCACGTTAAGCGTGAATACAACGTGGATATCTGAAGAGCGGACCTTCATCGGAGCCTCGTGCGGGCATCGCATTGATCCACGTTAAGCGTGAATACAACGTGGATATCTGAAGAGCGGACCTTCATCAGAGCCTCGTGCGGGCATCGCATTGATCCACGTTAAGCGTGAATACAACGTGGATATCTGAAGAGCGGACCTTCATCAGCACCTCGTGCGGGCATTGCACTGATCCAAGTTAAGCATGAATACAACGTGGATATCTGAAGAGCGGACCTTCATCAGAGCCTCGTGCGGGCATCGCATTGATCCACGTTAAGCGTGAATACAACATGGCTATCTGAAGAGCGGACCTTCATCAGCACCTCGTGCGGGCATCGCATTGATCCACGTTAAGCGTGAATACAACGTGGATATCGGAAGAGCGGACCTTCATCAGAGCCTCGTGCGGGCGCGTCGCACTGATCCACGTTAAGCGTGAATACAACGTGGCTATCTGAAGAGTGGGTTTTCATTGGAGACCTGTGCAGGTAGGGTTGTTGCGTCTATTAGGTGGTGGTGTAGGACCCCAAAGCTTGGGGACATCATAATCGGCAGCGTAGAGCCCATCCCACCAGCAGCTGAAGAAGGAGAGACCCAGTGTGAGTGCATGAACAAGGGCGTGAGTGTTAGAGGAGAAAGTTTGTGTACCCCTCTCCCCCACTAATCCACAACAGTTGCAGGGTGATTTGAAATCGGGTATGCAATGGAGAGGATTTTTTTTTTTATCCTTCTTTGTTTTAATATTGAGTGTTTGTGTCTACTCTTTTGAAACATTATTGGCATTTGGGAAATTTTGTAGAGTTTTTATTGATAGCTTTGAAATATTTATTTTAATTTTTGATTTCTATCCTGCAGTCTCGGCCCACATTGGGTCACCCAGTGCGGTTTATCTTGTATTATTGCATTCATTATACTTTAAATACAAGTCAGAGAAACAAACCAAAGGCACAGCCCGGGATAGAAAGCAAATCAATGCTTAGAGGAGGCTGTCCTGCAAGCGTGGAAAAGATTTAGGCCTGGGGAGACTGCAGGTCAAATGCTAACTTAAAAAGACGGGCTTTAGAGCCTTTTTAAAGGTTTTGGCGTGGTTGATACTGCGCATTACAGACAGAAGCGAGTTCCAGAGTCAGGTCCGGCTATCAAGTTTTATGACTGTTCAGCTATTATTTAGAAATACATCCTACATTTTTATTATGTTTGATTGTTAACACAAGCAAAATATAAATACCCAAAATGTAAAATAGATTAAAAGAGAGAAAATAATTGAAGCCAAGCAAACCAGTCATAACCCTCCCATTCTACATCACCACAGCCCAATTAAATCTAGACATTGCCCCTTTCCAATATTAAAAACTCTTCGCCTCTTCCAAACACAGCATCTTCTGCCAAAAGCAGTGCAGACACCATCTCCCAGCAGCAGATGGAGACAGAGAGCTCCTTTTCACTCTGACCCCATCTCGCTGCAGAGTAGCAGGAGGAGCTGTCGGCAGTTCTCTGCCTCCGGCAGATGATGGTGTCTGGATTGGTGTTGTGAAAAGCTCAAGGCAGGCTTGCAAGGTGCTGACCCGCTGGTCTCCCTGGGCCGAGCCAGGACGGAGTTGGGGAACTCCGTGGAAGACAGTCGGGTCTGTTTGCTGTTCCTTTCCCTGGCAAAATCCAGCTCTCTTCAGGGACTGGTACTGACTGGCTTCATTGCTGTGCAGCATTGGGAGAGCTTTGAAAAGAAGAAAAGGAAAAGCCCAGTCTTCTTGGGGTGCGATGCTTTGAGCCCCAAGGCAGTGACTCAGAATTGCTCCCCCCCCCCCCCCACTCTCCAGCGCTCAAGCATATTGGAGAGGAGCAAAATGTGTCCAGTGTGGGGATTGCTGCCAGCGCAGCCTCGCTGGCTCCTTTTGTAAGTACTGCGGTGGGGGGGGAGCCCTGGCAGGAACCTAGATGCCATGTTTAGCCCAGGAAGTGCTGGGAGGCACTGGAGTGATGGGAGAGGAAACTGGTCAGGCTGCTTTTGAAAGAGCCCTTACCGTGACCGGCTCCCCCCAGGGCAGACCCTCCCAGGGCATCAGGCATGGGGGGCAGAGTATGGGCCGAGCTGTAGGTCCCGGCACATCCAGTTCCCCTTATTGAATTATTTCATTCCACATTTTCCTCTCCTCATTCACACGTTTCAACTCTTCATCCCTTGCCAAACCGAGACTTTGCCCTCTCTCCTTCCATGTTTTTCCATCTCTACCCCTTTCTGACCGCTCTCATCACCTTTGTCTATTCCTGTATCTCTTCCTCCTTCCTCTCTTTAAATATATCCTCCCTGTTTCTCACCTTCTCACGTCTCTGCCCTCCTCCTGCTGAGGTTCTCTTTGCTCCTCTCCCCCCCACCTATGGCCTCCCTCCTCTTTCACCTCCCTCAGGTTGTCCTTGCTCTTCTTCTTCTCTCCACTCATCCAGGTTCTCCTTGTCTCAGATCCTCCTCGCTCCTTTCTCCCTATCCTATTCTTAGGGCCTCTGTTTTCACAGTCCTGTTCCCCTTCCCGTGCTGCAGCTCCCTGAGTCCTTCCTGCCCGCCCCGTCATTCTGATCCATGCCCCCCCCCTCCCCCCAAGATGCGCACCAGAAGGCTGCGGGGGCATGGCAGAAGATAAAAGCAAGGCTGACAGAGCCACCGCAGCGTCCATCGTGCTGCAGCGCGACGAAGGAAGGGGAGGGCCCTGTGAGTGTGTAAGAGAGACTGAACATTAAATATTCCAATAATTAAAAAAAAATGTTAAATTGTCTCTGGCGGATCAGTATAGATTCACATAATCTAAATACAAGTAATATAGGCCATGACATCTACACAAACATTAACAGTAAATTAAGATCACAAGCTAAAAACAGCCCTGCAACTGTCCTGAATCCTTATCAGGACATTAAGCCATAAATCTCTCCCCCCCCCCCCCCAAACACCAATAAAACACAGGTAATGGGAGTGCATCTTCAGAAGAACTCCATGCAGGAGTCCCCCTAATACACACCCAGCATGATTACAGCACAGACAGCTGTGGATCTTCATCAGAGCCACGAGCAGGTATCTCACTGATACAGGTGAAGCTTGAATACAGTCACTGTATGTAAAGCATGATTACAGCACAGACAGCTGTGGATCTTCATCAGAGCCCCGTGCAGGTATCTCACTGATACATGTGAAGCTTGAATACAGCATGGACAGCAAGCAGATGTGTCACTGTGTGTAAAGCATGATTACAGCACAGACAGCTGTGGATCTTCATCAGAGCCCCGTGCAGGTATCTCACTGATACAGGTGAAGCTTGAATACTGCATGGACAGCAAGCAGATGTGTCACTGTATGTAAAGCATGATTACAGCACAGACAGCTGTGGATTTTCATCAGAGCCCCGTGCAGGAATCTCACTGATACATGTGAAGCTTGAATACAGCATGGACAGCAAGCAGATGTGTCACTGTGTGTAAAGCATGATTCCCTGTACGTACCCGGATCAGTCCAGACACCTGGGTTGTGACTCCGCACCAGCAGATGGAGACAGAGCAAAACTTGACGGGCTCCCTACATATAGTAAGGTGCCACCCACAGCCCCTCAGTCTTTCTCTGTCTCCAGCAGATGGGGCAGGTCCACCCACAGTCTCGGGGATCCTTGATTTTGTTTTGGCTCGGGGTAGTCAGTCAGGGGTCTTTTTGTATTTAATCCTAAGTAGTTAGGGCAGTGTGTCTTCAAAAAAAAAAAAAAAAAGAAGAAAGAAGACATAAAGAAGATAGAAGTCTCCCGTCGGTGGAGCCTCCCAGGAGAGTGGAAGGTCCTGAGAGAACCATCCCCTCCAGGTCGAGGCCGCTGCTGAGGGTCGAGGACCCGGCCTGTGCTGGCAGCAGCGTCGGGGGTGACACCGGGGAGCCCGGTTCACT
This sequence comes from Rhinatrema bivittatum, assembly GCF_901001135.1. Lineage (NCBI taxonomy): Eukaryota > Metazoa > Chordata > Amphibia > Gymnophiona > Rhinatrematidae > Rhinatrema > Rhinatrema bivittatum. The sequence continues at coordinate 10,033,025 of NC_042623.1, read as the reverse complement.
CACCCCCGCCGGAGCTGAAGACTGCAGGACCTCGGCTAGCGCCTAAGTAAAAAAAAAAAAACAAAAACTTAGCGGTTTCTTTGGTTTTACCTTGCGGCGCTGGCTCTCTCTCCCTCTTCGCCGTCGTTCCGCCGTTCGAGTGCGATCGCCTAGTGGAAGGGGGGCGCGGGGTGGGGAGCCCGTTCGTCGCTGCGATGCCGAGAGGGTCAGCGTGCCGCGCGCGTCTGTCCAGGGACGGTGTCTGTTCCAGCTGCGTCTCCGGCGGCGAGGGCTCGTCGGCGGTCGCCCGGGGGGGGTCGATCGCGGGGTGCCCGTTCGCCGTCGCGGGCCGGAGGCTCGGAGCCCGCGTCCTCGGACCCGTTCCCGCTTAGCGCGGGAACGGAAGCCATTTTGTCCAGCGTGAGGGAAGCCACGAGGAGGGCACTCCAAGATGGCGCCCAGCCTCCCTCGCTGTCGCCGCAGCCCAGGATTTCGGGGGGAGAGCCTCCGGGACCCCGTGGGTCGGGGAGCCCGAGTGCAGTGGAGGGCTCCTCCGGATCGGAGGCCTCATTTTCAGAAGATTTCTCGCTGTTGCTCCAGAAACTCGCCAAGTATAAAAAAATCGCGTCTAAAACCTGGGAAAGCTTCCGGGGGGAAGGAAGCGTTCTCCCGGCCCCGGAAGAGAGCCGTGCGGACCCGGGACGCCCGGGGTGGGCCACGAGAAAAGAGACAGCCGCGTGGCGACCCACAGGAATCGGAGTCGGCGTCCACCGCCTCCTCGGACGATGAAGCGTTGTCGGGAGCCCCTGAAGGCCAGGAAGGCCATGAGGACGAGGGGCAGGCCCAGCCGGGAGCCGGCAAGGGGCCGCAGGCGGCGGAGGGTGACGACCCCAAGGTCGTCCGCCTGTTTCGTAGGGAAGAACTTTCTCCCCTTATCCCGGCTATCCTGGATGAGATCGGAGTGGATCCTCCACCTGTGGAGTCCCAGCAAGGGGTCAAGATGGATCCGCTGCTGCTGGGCCTGGCGGGCCCTGTGCTTGCCTTCCCTTGGCACTTCTCGGTCTCAGATATCTTGTTCCGGGAATGGGATACCCCGGAACTGGGGCTGAAGGTGAGTAAGGCTATGGACAAGCTTTATCCCCTTCCAGAGGATGCTCTGGACCTGCTGCGCCTTCCACGGGTGGACGCGGCGGTGTCAGCAGTGACGAAGAGGTCCACCATCCCCGTTACGGGTGCTACGGCCCTCCGGGATATCCAAGATAGGAAGCTGGAGGTGCAGTTGAAGAAGATCTTCGAAGTGTCCGCACTGGGAGTGCGGGCAGCCATGTGTAGTACCTTTGCACTGCGAGCGGGGCTCCGGTGGGCCCAAGTCCTGCAAGCGAACGCCGACCTCTCCTCAGGGGAGGCTACTCAGGCGGATAACTTGGAAGCGGTGATTGCCTACAGCGCTGATACGATGCACGATTTGCTCAGAACATCGGCCAGAGCTATGGTATCGGCGGTCTCGGCGCGTCGTCTCCTCTGGCTTCGCAACTGGGCTGCGGATGGGGCTTCCAAGGCTCATCTGGGTTCTCTACCCTTTAAGGGAAAGCTCCTGTTTGGAAAACAGCTGGACGATCTGATGCAGTTCCTGAGCGAGAATAAGGCTTTTAAGTTGCCGGAAGATAGACCCAGGCCTCGGTCGTCCTTCTTGGCAAGAAACAGGTTCCGGTCTAACCGCCGGCAGCGGCCACAGAGGGCGACGGGGTCAGGTCAGTCCTATCGGTCAGGATCGGCTAGATCATCCTCCTGGTCGCAGTCCTTTCGAGGAAAGAAGTTCAACAGGACTGGTGGACCCTCGTCCGGCTCAGGGTCCAAGTCGGCCCAATGAAACGAGACGGGTCCATTCCTCGTTGCCGCCCACCCTCGTGCCTTACGTGGGCGCGCGGCTCACCTTGTTTTACGAGGCATGGACCAGAATTACTTCCGACCAGTGGGTCCTCGCTGTGATAAGAGGCGGTTACGCGTTAGATTTTGTTCGACTCCCGGTGGACAAGTTCCTCGTCTCACCCTGCAAGGCTCTCGTCAAGCGCGCCGCTGTCCGGACCACCCTCCGGCGTCTAGAGGACCTGGGCGCAATTACTCCTGTGCCGCAGGATCAGCAGGGCACGGGAAGGTACTCCATTTACTTCGTGGTCCCAAAGAAGGATGGAGCTTTTCGGCCCATTCTCGATCTAAAGGGCGTCAACCGGTGCCTGCGGGTGCCGCGGTTCAAGATGGAGACGATCCGCTCGGTAATTGCCGCGGTTCGTCCGGGCGAGTTCCTCGCTTCTCTGGACCTTACGGAGGCGTATCTTCACATCGGGATTCAGCCAGCGTATCACCGGTACCTGAGATTCTGCATCCTGGGCAGCCATTACCAGTTCAGGGCTCTTCCCTTCGGCCTCGCCACGGCTCCACGCACTTTCACCAAGGTGATGGTGGTGGTGGCTGCCCAGCTCCGGAGAGAAGGACTGCTGGTGCATCCTTACTTAGACGATTGGCTCATCAGAGCCAAATCGGAGGCCGAGTGTCGGCAGGCGATTGCCAGGGTCTTACACCTCTTGCGGTCCCTCGGTTGGGTGGTCAACTTGTCCAAGAGTCATCTGCAGCCTACGCAGCGGTTGGAGTATCTGGGGGCCCTGTTCGACACCAAGAGGGCCATGGTGTCGCTGACTCAGGAAAGAGTGGTCAAGCTCCAGCGACAGGTGCGCCACATTTTGTCCATGCGGTGCCCGCTGGTTTGCGATTACCTGAGGGTCTTGGGTTCCATGGCGTCGACCCTCGCTCTGGTCCCTTGGGCATTCGCTCATCTGCGACCGTTACAATCAGCGTTACTTTCCCGCTGGAAGCCGGTTTCGGAGGAGTTCCATCTTCCGTTGCCCCTCACGCCCTGTGCCAGGGCCAGTCTGCACTGGTGGCTCTCCCGGGATCATCTGTCCTGCGGGGTGTCTCTGGTCATGCCCACCTGGACGGTAGTGACGACGGATGCCAGTCTACTTGGCTGGGGGGCGGTCTGCGGAGGCCGCTCGGTCCAGGGGCAGTGGTCGAGCCAGCAGTCAAGGTGGTCCATCAACCGCTTGGAGACAAGGGCGGTGTCGTTGGCCCTGCAAGCGTTCGCCCCGTGGATACGGGGCCAGGCGGTTCGGGTGCTCTCGGACAACGCAACCACGGTAGCGTATATCAATCGTCAAGGGGGCACGAGGAGCCAGCAAGTGGCGGAAGAGGCAAGGTTGCTCATGATCTGGGCGGAACAACACCTCAGCGGCTTGGCGGCGTCTCACATTGCAGGTGTGGACAACGTTCAGGCGGATTTCCTCAGCCGGCATCGGCTGGATCCAGGCGAGTGGGAACTACCAGACATGGCGTATCGCCTCATCTGTGCCAGGTGGGGAACGCCACGCCTGGACCTGATGGCCACCGCTCACAACGCAAAGGCCCCACGGTTCTTCAGCCGTCGGAGGGAACGGGGCGCAGAAGGAGTCAATGCTCTAGTACTTCCCTGGCCCACGGACGTGTTGATATATGTGTTTCCCCCGTGGCCGCTGATAGGCAAGGTTCTTCGCCGAATCGAATTACATCCGGCGGACGTGATCCTGGTGGCGCCGGAGTGGCCAAGGCGCCCGTGGTTCGCGGACCTCATTCAGCTGGCGGCGGAGCCTCCGCTTCGGTTTCACGGGGCCGCATCTCTTCTGCGACAAGGACCCGTCTGTTTGGAGGATGCGGATCACTTTTGTCTCGCGGCATGGCTTTTGAAAGGGCGCGCTTAAGGACTAAGGGGTACTCTGAGGCTGTGATTGCGACCTTGTTGAGGGTTCGAAAACAGTCTACGTCCTTAGCCTATATGAGGGTGTGGACGGTTTTTGAGGACTGGTGTAGTACTCATGAGGTGGATCCTGTACGTCCCCCGGTGCCGGGGGTCCTCGCCTTTCTGCAAGAGGGCCTCGCGAAGGGGCTGGCCTGGAGTACCCTGAAGGTCCAGATAGCTGCGCTTGGTTGTCTGCGCGGTAAGGTTCGCGGAGTGTCCTTGGCGTGTCATCCGGATGTGGTGCGTTTTCTTCGCGGGGCGAAGCATTTACGCCCTCCGGTACGGAATCCTTGTCCGTCTTGGAATTTGAATTGCGTGCTCTCGGCGCTTGGGGGAGCACCGTTTGAGCCTCTTAAGCGGGCGACGCTGAAAGATCTTACTTTGAAGACCGTGTTTCTAGTAGCCATCACGTCGGCTCGTCGGGTCTCAGAGCTGCAGGCCTTATCCTGTCGGGAACCGTTCTTGCGATTCTCGCAGGGCGGAGTTTCCCTGCGGACGGTGCCGTCCTTTTTGCCTAAGGTGGTGTCCTCGTTTCACTTAAATCAGTCAGTGGACCTTCCAGGTTTTGAGGTCGGGGATCAGATGGACAAGGGGATGAAAGAGTTAAGGAAGCTCGACGTTCGCAGGATTCTGCTTCGGTATCTGGAGGTTACGAATCCTTTCCGGGTTTCCGACCATCTGTTCGTTCTCTGGTCCGGGCCTCGCCGGGGGTCTGCGGCGTCGCGGGCCACGATTGCGCGTTGGCTCAAAGAGGCTATTAGCTCCGCATATCTCCTTCACGGCAAGGTGGCACCTAGGGGGCTTCGTGCTCATTCCACTCGGGCGCAAGCCACGTCCTGGGCCGAGGTCTCTCAGGTGTCCACGCAGGAGATCTGTAGAGCTGCGACGTGGAAGTCCTTACATACTTTCACTAGGCATTACAGGCTGGATGTCCAGGCGTCTGAAGCGCCGGGGTTTGGAGCGAGTGTCCTCCGAGCGGGACTCTCTGCTTCCCACCCTCGGTAGTTTGCTCTGGTACATCCCAGGTGTCTGGACTGATCCGGGTACGTACAGGGAAAGGAAAATTAGTTCTTACCTGATAATTTTCGTTCCTGTAGTACCACGGATCAGTCCAGGCTCCCGCCCGTCTGTTTGGTACGATGAAGAGAGAGAGAGTCCGCTCGTTTGGTTATTCGTACTGCAATTGTTCCAGTTCTTGGCATAATGCCGCGTGCCTCTGGTCTGAAGTTTTCGGTTTCCAGCCAGGGGGTGTTTGAATTGGTTAAAATTGTTCTAGTTAGTTAGTCGGGCACTGGTTGGCTTTGACAGTTCGTTCGACTGAGGGGCTGTGGGTGGCACCTTACTATATGTAGGGAGCCCGTCAAGTTTTGCTCTGTCTCCATCTGCTGGTGCGGAGTCACAACCCAGGTGTCTGGACTGATCCGTGGTACTACAGGAACGAAAATTATCAGGTAAGAACTAATTTTCATTTACAGCACAGACAGCTGTGGATCTTCATCAGAGCCCCGTGCAGGTATCTCACTGATACAGGTGAAGCTTGAATACAGCATGGACAGCAAGCAGATGTGTCACTGTGTAAAGCATGATTACAGCACAGACAGCTGTGGATCTTCATCAGAGCCCCGTGCAGGTATCTCACTGATACAGGTGAAGCTTGAATACAGTCACTGTGTGTAAAGCATGATTACAGCACAGACAGCTGTGGATCTTCATCAGAGCCCCGTGCAGGTATCTCACTGATACAGGTGAAGCTTGAATACAGTCACTGTGTGTAAAGCATGATTACAGCACAGACAGCTGTGGATCTTCATCAGAGCCCCGTGCAGGTATCTCACTGATACAGGTGAAGCTTGAATACAGCATGGACAGCAAGCAGATGTGTCACTGTGTGTAAAGCATGATTACAGCACAGACAGCTGTGGATCTTCATCAGAGCCCCGTGCAGGTATCTCACTGATACAGGTGAAGCTTGAATACAGCATGGACAGCAAGCAGATGTGTCACTGTGTGTAAAGCATGATTACAGCACAGACAGCTGTGGATCTTCATCAGAGCCCCGTGCCGGTATCTCACTGATACAGGTGAAGCTTGAATACAGCATGGACAGCAAGCAGATGTGTCACTGTGTAAAGCATGATTACAGCACAGACAGCTGTGGATCTTCATCAGAGCCCCGTGCAGGTATCTCACTGATACATGTGAAGCTTGAATACAGCATGGACAGCAAGCAGATGTGTCACTGTGTAAAGCATGATTACAGCACAGACAGCTGTGGATCTTCATCAGAGCCCCGTGCAGGTATCTCACTGATACATGTGAAGCTTGAATACAGCATGGAAAGCAAGCAGATGTCACTGTGTGTAAAGCATGATTACAGCACAGACAGCTGAATACTGGATTTTCCTAAGAGCTCCATGCTGTTTTTATATAAAGCACAAACAACTAAAGAGAAGGTTTCCCTCATAGCCCTTCTCCCAAAATGTAGGCCTTTATTTAGATATATGAATACAGCACACAGAGCTGAAGAGCAGATCTTCATCAGAGCCCCATGCAGTATCACACTGATACTTGTAAAACATGAATACAGCACAGACAGCTGAAGGGCAGATCTTCATCAGAGTCTCATGCAGGCATCACACTGATACACATAAAGCATGAATACAGCATGGACAGTTGAAGGGCAGATCTTCATCAGAGCCTCATGCAGGCATCACACTGATACACATAAAGCATGAATACAGCACAGACAGCTGAAGGGCAGATCTTCATCAGAGCCCCTTACAGGCATCACACTGATACACATAAAGCATGAATACAGCACAGACAGCTGAAGGGCAGATCTTCATCAGAACCCCTTGCAGGGGTCACACTGATACACATAAAGCATGAATACAGCACAGACAGCTGAAGGGCAGATCTTCATCAGAGCCCCTTACAGGCATCACATTGATGTACAGCCTCTTTTAAACAAACGTTTTAAAGCTACAAGAAATATATTGATATGAAAAGGAAAGGAGACCTAGGATCAAGAGGAAGCCATACAGCTGATGTATAACGTGGTTTGGTCAGATTTGCCACTTTGAGTGGCTCTGAAGTCTTCTGATTTTCCAAAGCAGCAGCCATCCCTTTGTATGAGAACTACCGTATCGTTAGTCAGTGGTGTAGCAGAACGAGGTGCCCTGTACGGCTGCTGTTTTCTCTCTTTCAGTCCCAGTGCTGCTGTTTGCCTCCTGTGGGGGCCAGTTTTGCTCCTGGTGCCTTACTCCATCTACATCCCCTGGGAGCCTGCAGGGTAGGATGAGAAGTGGTGACAGTGCACGTGTTAGTCTCCAAAGCTGGGTCTGGGTGGACTTTTTTGCTTTTGAGCCTGTGCATTGTGGACAGAATCCTCTGCCATACGTCTGGGTACATTCTCCGGCGTTCTAGGTCTCTGATTCACAGTTTTTCTCCCTGTTTATCCAGAGAAGCTCTAGCATGCGTATTAAGGGATGAGGTCAAACACATCTCCTCAGCTGATTTGGTAAAGCAACAAATAAAAGTCACCGTTTCAGTATAGTTCAGGGGGTGTTCTCTAGTCCCTTCCAGGATCTGATGCTTCCTACTTTCTGATGAAGAATCGTGTGCAGGTTTGCATCTGATGCAGCCTCCTCTTGCATGGGACGGGCACTTTAGTGCATATTCTGAAAGCCGGCAGATAAAATATCTGCACTTGACTTGTTGGTGACAGTGTGCTACGATGTAAAGGCAGCAGGCCTGCCTGCCACTAAGTCATAACTCCTGGCTACGTAAGTGCATGGCAAGGGATTTTGATGCAGGTTCATATGAGGCTGAAGTTTCTCATCCTTCTGCTAAAGTATTAGTAAGAGAGCTCACGGCGGCCAAACTAAATTCAGTGCTGTTTTAATTTCCAGGGAGCTCAACTTCCATCAGCTGCTGTGGCAGGAAGAGAGGTCGGGGGTGGGGGCAGGATATTTGTCTGATGTCCGAGCTATGCTTGCTCTTAGGTTCTGGAGTTGGCTGTCGGCTTGGCACATGGTGTGGTTGGTTTCACGCTTTGGCTGACAATGCTGGTGCCTTCAGAAGGTGTCGTGCATCTCGTCCTGTGTGACCGTCTTTCCCCCTCACCTGATTCCCGGCCTCGGCCCTTAGAAGCTGTGGCCCATTATCTGAAGCTTACCGGATTCCTATGTCTGTTTCTTCTCCTTTAGCGTAACAAGACTTGGCAAGTGCAGCACCAAAATGTTTGAAAGTAATTGAAAAGTTCAGTAGAAGCCCACACTTTCTGAATGCTGATGGTGCTGGCTTGGTCTGAAGTTATTTTTGCTATGCCCAGATTGCCTTTGAAGCATGAACTGTATGTAGATGCTCTACTGGCTTGTAAAAAAAAACCCCACTGATGCAAACTACTTGCTCGTCTGAAGCTAACTGGCAGAATTAGTGATTGCTTTTTCTCAAAGCTATTAATTACTCTGAAAATGAAAGTACCCTGAGGGTAGCTGAATTCATGTAGCGCAGAGAGCAAAAATATCCTTTTTCTCTCTATTGCACTTACCCATGTTTTATTGATGCAGTATTTGCTAGACCTTCTCCTGTTCTTTGAACAATCTCAGTTAGTACAATAACAAGCAGAGGAAATGCAAGGCTGGTATTTGGGAGAACCGAGGAAAGTAATGGAGGCCAAAGCCAAGGTCTGTGATGAGAGGCAGAGGAGAGAGAGTGGTAATTAGGAAAGAATTAACAAGTAGTGGTAGGGTGAAGCTCTACCTCCCTTGATTGTGTGTCCCGTCCAGAGCGTTGTTAATAAGAGCAGCTCTTTCTCTGCAGGCATCGTCAGATGAAGAAGCTAAGCCGCCATCGTCTTGTAATCCAGTTCTGGAGCTGGAACTGGCAGAGGAGAAGTTGCCCATGACTCTCTCCAGACAAGAGGTAAGAGGTTCATCGTCTTCATCTTGACAGTTGTGCTTATAAACCACAGGCCTGAAACCCAACATGGGAAAGGCTTTGGTGTCCTTTCTTCTCTTGCCAGCTTGTCTTGGGTTTCCCCATTAAGGAAGTTTATATTTAGAAAGTCTTTAGACCATGTAAAAGTTGCTTAAAGGTAACGGATGAAGGGAGAAGGCTGGAGTATTACCCGGGCTCTCTTGCTGTTTTGGCATCTGAAATGAAGCTGTAGATTTCCCTGGCATTCCCTCGTTTTGCTGTTCTGTTTTTGATCATCTCTCAGACTTTCTTTGACTCTGTTTCCCCGCATGAACTGATGGTAATTTACATTCTCTGATTCGCGTGGAGCCATCCTGGCGGCTATGCTGCGATCCATTCCTGGCTGAAGCCTTCCACTTTCTGCTCGGGGGCAGCGTTCGGAGTCCCTCCGTCATGAAACGGCGATGCCTAGTGTTTGCACGGAGGGCCCAGAAAGAGCCCGTATGCAGGGCTTCCGGGCCGGGACTGTCGGTGAAGTAAGTTAGGGCAGAGAGAGGCCGAGCCATCTGATGCAACCAAAGCAATGGTGTGAGTGTAATCAGTGGCACAGAAGTGCTGGGGAAGGGAGGGGATATAAAATAGGGGGAATGCCTGGATGATTGCAAATGAAGGCTTCTGGGACCAGATTCCTGCTTCGCCAGAGCTGGAAAACTAAAGTTTTGGAAAGAAGCTGCCCCGTCATGTGATCCTGTGCTGCAGGGAAGCTCCGGTCCGCACGTCTTCCATTATTTATTTTGGACGTCCATCGTTGCTCATCATTCCTGTACTCTTTTCTTTCCTCTTCTGTTCTCTCTGCTTACTTTCTTGAATCTCCCTTTCTCTCAGCCTGCTTGTGTCCGGGTGCATTATTCACGGGTGAAGCCGCGTCGGAGCAGGCCAGTGACTTCAGTACAGACGCAGCATTGCCTCTCGTATTCACGTGAAGCCTTCAGCTGGTGTCTGGATGTGAGAGCCGGGCCTGGAAGGGAAAGGCTATGAGGAGGCTGTTTCCAGCAGTGAGCTGGGGATGAAAGAAGCCAGGGGTTCACATAACGATTCACTGATAAGTCAGGCTTTGTTGATGAAAAGCTGGAGCCAGCTTGAGGCATAGTCCTGCCCTTGATGCCCTGGATGTGTCAGCTGAAATGAATTTACATTTTTTTTATTCCAAAGTGGATTACATTCAGGTACTGGAGGTATTTTCCTGTTCCCTTGTACGTACCAGGATCAGTCCAGACTGCTGGGTTATGCCTCCCTTGCAGCAGATGGAGTCAGAGAAAAGCTGAAAAGCACTCCCTAGGTAACCCGGTGTGCCACCTGCGATCCCTCAGTATTCTCTGGCTCCAGCAGATGAGAGGATGGCATAACCTGCGGTCCTGATCCTTATTAGTATTTAATGATTCTTGAATAGTTATTAGGCACAAATAAGTTTCTACCCTTATTTCTCTGGCTAGATCAACTTTTACTGTAAGTTATTAAAAAAAAAACAAAAAAAAACTTGTCATTGTTTTGAATACAGGCAGGCAAGGCTAGGCCTCTGTACCCGGAGAAAGTTTGCCCTTGCCCAGTGACTAGGGGGCAGATTTACCGGTGGGCCGGTCCCTCTCCCCCCTCTTAGACAGACCCAGAGACGTTTTCATTCCTCTGGTGGGTGCTGTAGTTGCAGGGAAGCTGATTCCCATGCTTACTGGCTGACTGACACAAACAAAAAAATAAATAAATAGACATCTAACGAGAGAGTTTTCTCCCTCACGAGGTAGTGTTTACCTAGTTTCGTCAGCCCTAGCCTGCCGCTATTCTCCCGGGCCTCCGGACGGGGCAGAATTATTCACTCTCCTGCGCTTGTTTTTTCGCGCGTTTGCCATGCCGCGCGGGTCCCAGTGTGAGGCCTGTGGTGAGCCGGCGTTGCGGCTCTCCTGCGAGGACCTCTGCTCCCGATGTATTCCCGGGGGTGAGGGGCCCTCATAGCGGCCAATTTCGCGCCCAAAGTCGGCCCTGCAGCGCTCCCGCAGTGCGGGAGCAGGTCAGCCCATTCAAAGACAGAGGACGCCCCCGCTTGACGCAGGAACAGCGACCATCTTGCCTGCTTCAGGTCCTGATTTTCAGGACTCTGAGATCTCCCTCCGCTTTCCCGGCCTGCTTTGAGCCCACAAAGGCCATGTTTTACACAGCCTGCCTTAACTCCACCTCCAGCCTTGCCTTCGGATCTGGCTTCTCCTGCGGGGGGGCCCTTAAAGCAGCAGCACCCATTTTCCTCCCAGTTTGTCTTGCTGCTCCACAAGGCATATATGGAGGCTGAGGCTGATTGGGAAGCACAGCCTCCTTCTGCAAAGAATTCCAGGCCGGCGGGGGACCAGGGACCTGTTGGTTTGCGGCTTCGCCGTCCAGTTCCTACCAAGGAGCTACCAGCTCCTGCCACTCCTCCGGATCCCTCCACAGTGGATTTGAGCGATGACGTGGATAGCGCCGCTCCGGTGGAGGGGGGTGATCCACAGATACTTTGCTTATTCCGCAAGGAGGAACTGGACCCTCTAATTCCACATGTACTGCAAGAACTAGATATTCCGGCTCCTGAGCCAGTGATGGATTCTTCCTCAGGCAATCCAGTGTTATCCGGTTTATGGTCTCCTCCTCTAACCTTTCCTTTTCATCCGAAAAAGAACTTGGGAGAAAACAAAGTCTACAAGCTGCCTGAGGATAAGCCCAGACAGTCTCGTCCTTTCAGCACGTTCCAAGGTAGTTTTCGGGGTCAGCGCCGTTTACGTACAGGCAGGGGATCCTCTGTTGCTCTTCGACAGACATTGGCCAGGTCTCGGTCCTGGGCTCATTCCTTTCATGGTAGGCGGCCCCAGCGCAACGGCACATCTCATGGCTTCGCCTCCAAGTCTTCCCAATTAAGTTGCGCCGACCCATTCCTCCGTACTGGAGATCGGGGGACTCCTCTCCCTGTTTCGCGAGGAGTGGGACAAGATCATGTCTGATCAGTGGGTCCTCGATATTATAAGTCATGGTTACGCTTTGGAATTTGCTCGCCCTCTTCAGGATCTTTTCTTGGTGTCCCCTTGTGGGTCTCAGCAAAAAAGGCAAGTAGTTCTTCAAACTCTCTCGATTACTGGCCCTGGGGGCGATTGTTTCGGTGCCACAGGCCGAGAGTCGGACCGGTCGTTACTCCATTTACTTCGTGGTCCCCAAAAAGGAGGGCTCTTTCTGGCCGATTTTGAACTTAAAGGAAGTCAACAAAGCATTGCGAATACCTCTGTTTCGGATGGAGACTTTGAGATCCGTGATTTTTTTTTTTAATTCTTTATCACTTTCCAAATAATAAAATAACCATATTATTTGTATACAGAACAACATGGTAGGTTAAGAATATGTATACACTTAACACTATACTCTAAGTCAAACATCATCATTATTAAACCATCCCATTAATATATCAAACAACCTGGAGGGGTTTTGGTTTACTGAGATCCGTGATTGCGGCTGTCCACAAGGACGAATATTTGGCTTCTTTGGATCTGATGGAAGCTTATCTGCACATAGGAATCCGCGCCCACCATCAGAGGTTTCTGAGGTTCCAGGTCTTAGGAGAACATTATCAGTTTCGCGCCCTTCCCTTTGCTCTAGCAATGGCTCCGCAAGTTTTCACCAAGGTTGATGGTGGTTGTGGCGGCGTGCCTTCGGAGGGAAGGGATTTTAATTCATCCATACCTGGATGACTGGCCCATCTGAGCAAAGTCGGAGACACTGCAGACTGGCAGTCCAGTCTGTTGTACAACGCTTACAATCCCTGGGCTGGATCGTCAATTATAACAAGAGCCAACTGGTGCCGTCTCAGGAGTTGGAATTTCTGGGAGCCCGTTTCAAAACATCGCTGGGCAAGGTTTTCCTACCCAGCCTCAGGATGGAGAAGTTGATGTCCCAGGTCAGGCGTCTGTTGGCCCTGCCTTTACCCACAGTGTGGGACTATTTACAACTTCTTGGTTCTATGGCATCTACCATGGAGCTGGTTCCTTGGGCCTTTGCTCATATGAGACCTTTCCAGAGAGCATTGCTCTCTCGTTGGGATCCTAAGTCAGAGGAGTTCCACTTACCCTTACCCCTCCTGGAACCAGCCAGGGCCAGTCTCGATTGGCGGTTAATTCCGGATCACTTGCTTCAGGGCATGGACTTGGAGAATCCTCAGTGGACAGTCGTGACGACAGATGCCAGCCTCTCCGGGTGGGGAGCAGTTTGTCAGTCCCGATCGGCACAAGGTCAGTGTACAACTCAGGAAGCCAAGTGGTGGTCCATCAATCGATTGGAAACCAGGGCAGTTCGCCTAGCTCTACGCCATTTTCTTCCCCTGGTCAGACACAGGGCGGTAAAGATTCTATCCGACAATGTGACCACCGTGGCTTACATAAATCGTCAAGGAGGTACAAAGAGTCAACCAGTTGCCTCCGAGCCAGACAGATTGATGGCATGGGCAGAGCGCAAGCTGGCACTTCTGGCGGCATCTCATATAGCCGGGGTGGACAAGGTCCAAGCGGATTTTCTCCGCCGACAGCATTTAGATCCTGGCGAATGGGAGATGTTCACGGATGCGATGGACCTTGTGATCCACCGGTGGGGAGTTCCCTGGGTGGATTTGATGGCGACTCACTTGAATGTGAAGGCGGCTCGCTTCTTCAGTCGCAGAAGGGAACACGGATCAGAAATGGTGGATGCCCTGGTCCTTCCATGACCTCCCGGCATTCTTCTCTACGTGTTTCCCCCCCCCCCCCCCATCCCCCCATGGCCGCTGGTGGGAAAAGTTCTACGGCGAATAGAATTCCACAGAGGACCGGTTCTTGTGGCTCCGGAGTGGCCGCGACGACCATGGTTCGCAGACCTGATCAACCTGGCGGTGGACGGTCCCTTGCGCCTTGGTCATCTGCCGAACCTCCTCCAGCAGGGCCCAGTATTTTTCCATCAGGCCAATCGCTTCTGTCTAGCGGCTTGGCTTATGAGAGGAGACAGTTAAGAAAGAAGGGGCTACCCGGAGGCGGTTATTTCCACTCTTCTCCGCGCTCGAAAAACTTCTACGTCTCTCTTACCTACGTTCGGGTGTGGAAGGTCTTTGATTCTTGGTGCAGTAGGTTTGGTGTGTCCCCGCGGCAGACCACTAATGTCCACATTCTTGCCCTCTTGCAGGACGGTTTAAAGAAAGGTTTGGCGTCCAGCTCCCTCCGGGTGCAGGTAGCGGCTTTGGGTTGTTTGGCTTGCTTCAACATGAGGAATACCCAGTGGACCCTACTGTCCCAATAGCGGCAGGCTTTCCAGGATCTTGAGGCTCCTGTCTTGGTCACTCGCCCTCTAAGAGTGTCTCTTTCCTGGTGGGAAGATCTATCCAACCTGGAAAGGGGGCTTCCCTTCAAGCCCCCCTCTGCCTCAGGTGATTCTCACCACAGGTGACTCCCCTCACAGCTGGGGGAGCTCATGTGAACGATAGCCACATGTAGGGTCTCTGGACTGCCTTCAAAGCCCACTGCCAGATCAACTTTCTGGAGCTTTGGGCAATGTGATACACCCTGTGGGCGTTCAGAGACCGGTTGTCATCCAAGGAAGTCTTGATTCCAAGTTGCAGTGTGGTATATCAACAAACAGGGGGCATGGGCTCGTCCCTTCTCTGCCACAAGGTGGTGCAGGTGTGGCCCTGGGCTCTCTCACAGGGCATGTTGCTCCAAGCGGCTTACCTACTGGACCATCTCAATGTGCTAGTGGACTGCCTGAGCTATTCCTTCCAAACACATGAGTGGTCCCCCAACCCGGAGGTCGTGGCCGCACTCTTTTGCTGATGGGGGTACGCAGGATATATATCTCTTCGCCTCCCCACTCAACCACAAGGTGAGCGAGTTCTGCTTCCTGGCGCCAGGGGACGGTCTTTCAGCCTGCAATGTCTTCTCCCTCCACTGGGAGAAGGACCTGCTGTTTGCGTACCCCCCCTCTACCGCTCCTCTCGAGGACTCTGCTGAAGCTTCAGCAGGACAGGGGAACCATGATACTCGTGGCCCCGACAGGTTTGATATCCACTCCTGTGGGACCTGTCGGTGCGAGCACCCATCCGGCTAGGGACGGCGCCCGTTCTCATCTCACAGAATCAGGGCACCCTGCGCCATCCCAATCTCCGGGCTCTGGCCCTCACGGCTTGGACGTTGAGCGCCTAGCCCTCCAGCACTTGGGGCTCTCGGCCTGCGTCTCCAAGATCCTGGTGGCGTCTCAAAAGCCTTCCACTAGGACGTCCAACAGTTTGAAGTGGAAAAGATTCTCCATTTGGTGTTTGGGTCATGCTTTGGATTCTTTCTCATGCCCCCTTCCCCGGCTGTTGGACTGTCTCCGGCATATATCAATCTGGACTTCAGACGAGCATGTACCATCGGTGTTGCTGGCACGCCCGTTTCGGTCCAGCCTTTAGTGGGCTGCTTCTTGCGGGGCCACCTCCAGCTAAAACCCCTGCTGCGGCCTCCGGTTGCATGGCTCTGGCGCAGCTCATGCGCCCTCCTTTTGAACCGCCGTAGTCCTGCGACCTGAAGTTCCTCACCTGGAAAATTATATTCCTGGCGACAATCACTTCGGCTCATAGGGTCCGCAAGCTTCAGCCGCTGGTCCCGTACACTCCATGCACGAAGTTCTTCTACGATCGTGTGGTCCTATGAATGCATCCTAAGTTTCTGCCTAAGGTCATGACTGATTTCCATCCCAATCAGTCCATCGTCTTACCCACCTTTTTTCCGAGACCTCATTCCCACCTAGGGGAGCGAGCTCTTCATAACTTGGACTGTAAAAGGGCCTTGGCCTTCTAGCTGGATCGCATTGCAGGCCATAGACCGTCTACCCAGCTCTTGGTGTCCTTTGATCCCAACAGGCTGGGAGTGGCGGTGGGTAAGCAGACCTTGTCAAACTGGCTGGCGGATTGTATTGCCTTTTGCTATGCGCAGGCAAGTCTCCTGCTAGCCAGCAGAGTGAAGGCTCGCTCTGTGCGGGCTATGGCGACGTCGGTGGCGCACTTACGTGCAGTCCTCGTCGTTGAGATTCACCGGGCACCACCTGGAGCTCTCTTTACATGTTTGCATCCCACTACTGCCCGGACAAAGATGGATGCTAGGGCAGCGCCTTCGGTCAGTCCAATCTGTGCAACCTGTTCCAGTCCTGAACCCCCCTCTTCGTGCTTCTGTGGGAACCAGACAGTTGCCTGCTGGCCTACAGCGCCTCAGTTGTGCCTGTTGGCACCTTGTTCGGTTGCTGCTTGTATCTCCAGCTCATGGGGACAGTCACCCATATGCGAGGACTACCATCCTGCTTGTCCTAGGAGAAAGCGCAGTTGCTTACCTGTAACAGGTGTTCTCCTAGGACAGCAGGATGTTAGTCCTCAGGAATCCTCCCCACAGGGTGGATTCTCTTTCGGTTTGTTTTATTTTTTGCTTGTATTTTTCTCTGTTTCGAGACTGAAGGGGGACCTCGAGTGACGCACGGATAGCAGCAGGCTGGGGGTGCTCAGTCTGCTGGTCAAAGCTTCTAGAAACTTTGACAAACGTTTTCCATGCCAGGCTCCATCGACTACCATCCAGTTTTCCTAGGAGAACACCTGTTACAGGTAAGCAGCCGTGCTTTCTCTGGGGTCTGCCTGTTATCCTTCCCCCCTATCCCTTCTGGCTTTCTTCCCCTGAGCTCATGCCACAGATACACCAGGCTTACGCAGCATTATTAAAGTTGCCTTATTGAAAAAAAGAGAGAAACAGTAGACATCTCTTAAATTCTCCCCATACTCCAAGGTCCTTGGGGCAGCTTGGGACATTGTGACTAGGTGCATTATCCTGTACAGTGCTGTGTACACTCCTGCTAGGTAAATATTGATTCCACTTCTTTTTAAGCAGTGCTGATTTGGCCTTGGAGGAGAATGAATGGTGTTACCTGTTTTTTGCAGGTGATTTGGAGGCTGAGAGAGAGAGGTGAGCCCGTCAGATTGTTCGGTGAAACGGATTACGATGCATTTCAACGTTTGAGGAAGATCGAAATTTTAGCACCCGAAGTCAACAAGGTATGCAACGGTGATTATTAACTGTAATCTGCTTGTGTTTTTTCTTCCCTGTAAACCTAGATCGTGACTACAATATTTCAGAATATCGTATTTGATATTTCCCTGTCTTGCCTGTCCTGCCGCCTCCTGTCTTTGTTGGGAGGGTGAAATGTAAGGTGGTTGTGATGCTGCACACAGTCAGGAGGTATCTGGGGGAATAGCAGATGCAGCTCCCTTCCTAGTCCCAGATGACCTTTGACTCTGGGGCCTTCACGTCATAGCAGTGCCCTCGTAGGACCGTGCAGAAGTGCAGCACTCAGAACAGCCTAGGAGCTAGGAATGTAAATACTGTGGTTATTGTTAATGACCTCAGCTCTTCAGCCACTCTTAGGCCACCTCAGACTGAATTTTTCTTGGGGGCTGACGGCAGCAACTGACTGAAGACTCGCTGCGCTTTTGTTGAACGAGTCCAAACCGTGTAATGTAGCGGCCATAAGCTGCAGCCTCCGATATCTTCCTGTGACTTTCAGTGTCAGAGCTGTTCTTTTTCAGAGTTTATTTTTTACATCTTACCCTTATAATAAAAAATGTATTTATTACTATGTAAACTGAATTATTACTTATCCAAAGAAGCCATTGCTTGCCTTTTCAGTTATAGCAGCTAGAGGTTTTCTCATTTTCCTTCTGTACGTGGGCTTTGCAAAATCCACTTGCCCGGGGCAAGCGGGTGGTGCTGTCCAGGAGGAGGAGGTGGAATCTTTTGGTCCCAGTGGGAGCCTGGGGGGAGAAAGTGGGCTGTAGCAGGTTTTGGGGAGAGGGGGGTAGGAACGGAGGAGAATGAGAGGGCTTGGGGGTAGGGGAGAGGAGGAGGAAGAAGGGGGAGAGGGGCAGGGGTTGGGAGTGCATCTGCATGAAGGAGGAAAGACGAGGGCTGTGTGTGTGTGTGTGGGGGGGGGGGGGGGTCGGTTGAGGGGGTGCACTGTCCAGGGAAGAAATGCACTTGCACTGGTCTCCTGCCACCTGTTGGTGGGGGGGGGGGGGACTGCTGCAGGTATAGTACATTTCAGTCTCCAAGCCATTTTTCAAGCCCTGTCTCTACTCATTCGCCACAAACTATCAAGGCTTGCAGAATAAGGCAGCAAGATGGCAAATGCTGGCCAGGACTTCTGCAGGGTTGACCCAGTAGTCCAAAGGCATTGCTGCCTGCTACTCCGCAGGATAGAGGGTTAAGGGCTGAGAGCCCCCTAGAAATGAGATGGCAAAACCCCCTGCTGCCTCTGTGAGAAGGTAGTGTGGGCTGAGAATAACATGGGGAATGGTTGCCTGTGGGCACAGGGAGTCTGTCTCTCCCCTGCCATGGTAAGGGAGGTGGCAGGAGATGCAGTAGAAGGTTAAATAGCCCCTGGTCCATCAAGCCCAGCATCCTGTTTCCAACAGAGGCCAAAACCAGGCCACAAGAACCTGGCAATTACCCAAACACCAAGAAGATCCCATGCTCCTGATGCAATTAATAGCAGTGGCTATTCCCTAAGTATAATTGATTAATAGCCATTAATGGACTTCTCCTCCAAGAACTTATCCAAACCTTTTTTGAACCCAGCTACACTAACTGCACTAACCACATCCTCTGGCAACAAATTCCAGAGCTTTATTGTGCTAATCTGAGAGAATTCTTTTTCATTCAACGCACAATAAATCTCTGGAATTTGTTGCCAGAGGATGTGGTTAGTGCAGTTAGTGTAGCTGGGTTCAAAAAAGGTTTGGATAAGTTCTTGGAGGAGAAGTCCATTAACGGCTATTAATCAAGTTTACTTAGGGAATAGCCACTGCTATTAATTGCATCAGTAGCATGGGATCTTCTTAGTGTTTGGGTACTTGCCAGGTTCTTGTGGCCTGGTTTGGCCTCTGTTGGAAACAGGATGCTGGGCTTGATGGACCCTCGGTCTGACCCAGCATGGCAATTTCTTATGTTCTTATGGTCCAGGAGTGCTGGTAGCACACGGTTTTGCTTCTCCACTTGGGGGTGGTTGCTGGTTGAATCTTGTCTGAGGAGCCCAAATGATTGTAAACATTCAGAGTGGGTTTGTGGCACTGCCAAACTGGAAAGGTAGGGTGGGAGAGGGTTTAGCGATCTTTGAGGAGAAAGGATGATGAAGTTATAGGCATAGATGCTAATTAAAAATATGGGGAGTGCGTCTGATTTTAGCAAACACGTGGCGTTAAATAACCAATCAGAAAAAGCTGATTTACTGTCCAGTATCATTTTGTTCCCTAGAAGTGGCCCGAGTTAGAGATTCTGTGCCCCTTCGTAGCAGCTTAGCTTGAACCTTTCCTCTGATCTTCTTCCTATGGCGTCAGGGTGTCCGCTTCCAGATCTGAGCCGTTGTCTGGCGTTCGTGCTCAAGCTACGGATTCTTTCTTCCCAGTTGGACGTTTGTAGAGCCTGCGGCTCTGTTACTTCCAGGCTCCCTAAGTAGGAGTTGGCATCAGCACAGTGACAGTGGCCCCAGCGTTTCCTCCACACCTGAAAGATTCCGGGTGCCTGAAACGGGACGCTTGGTACCGGACAAAAGGCCTGGGCCAGAGTGAGATGTGGCGGCTGCAGCCCGTGATTGGGAGGGAAGAAGCAGGAGAGAGGGCAATAACTGGCGATGGAAGGGGAAAGCAAAGAAAAGAAGCACAAAAAAATGCCAAACTAACCAAGATCAAAACCAGAAAATAACCTGAGCCACATAAAAAAAACAAAACACCTTTCCTTTGTGCCCGAGTTTTCCGTTTCCCAGCCCTGCCGGATGTCATTAGGCAGTGTCTGCCCTGCTGTACGGTGCCAGAGAGGCCGCACGCAGGAGGGACCCTGTGTTCCTCCACGCCGGTGCGCAGAACGGATTTCCACCACCCTTCTTAAAGGCTGAGCTGAGCCACGTGCACCGTCTGATGCCTGC
Organism: Rhinatrema bivittatum; assembly: GCF_901001135.1. Lineage (NCBI taxonomy): Eukaryota > Metazoa > Chordata > Amphibia > Gymnophiona > Rhinatrematidae > Rhinatrema > Rhinatrema bivittatum. Next base: position 10,013,281 of record NC_042623.1, on the reverse strand, counting down.
CCACGCTGCTGCTAGCCGTGGCTTCTATTTGTGCCCAGCGGGAATAAAGAATCGCACCGTGCGATGCCCGCCCACGCTGCTGCTAGCCGTGGCTTCTATTTGTACCCAGCGGGAATAAAGAATCGCACCATGCGATGCCTGCCCACGCTGCTGCTAGCCGTGGCTTCTATTTGTGCCCAGCGGGAATAAAGAATCGCACCGTGCGATGCCCACGCTGCTGCTAGCCGTGGCTTCTATTTGTGCCCAGCGGGAATAAAGAATCGCACCGTGCGATGCCTGCCCACGCTGCTGCTAGCCGTGGCTTCTATTTGTGCCCAGCGGGAATAAAGAATCGCACCGTGCGATGCCCGCCCACGCTGCTGCTAGCCGTGGCTTCTATTTGTACCCAGCGGGAATAAAGAATCGCACCATGCGATGCCTGCCTACGCTGCTGCTAGCCTTGGCTTCTATTTGTGCCCAGCGGGAATAAAGAATCGCACCGTGCGATGCCCGCCCACGCTGCTGCTAGCCGTGGCTTCTATTTGTACCCAGCGGGAATAAAGAATCGCACCATGCGATGCCTGCCCACGCTGCTGCTAGCCTTGGCTTCTATTTATGCCCAGCGGGAATAAAGAATCGCACCGTGCGATGCCTGCCCACGCTGCTGCTAGCCTTGGCTTCTATTTGTGCCCAGCGGGAAAAAGAGTCGCACCGTGCGATGCCCACGCTGCTGCTAGCCGTGGCTTCTATTTGTGCCCAGCGGGAATAAAGAGTCGCACCGTGCGATGCCTGCCCACGCTGCTGCTAGCCGTGGCTTCTATTTGTACCCAGCGGGAATAAAGAATCGCACCGTGCAATGCCCGCCCACGCTGCTGCTAGCCGTGGCTTCTATTTGTGCCCAGCGGGAATAAAGAGTCGCACCGTGCGATGCCCACGCTGCTGCTAGCCGAGGCTTCTATTTGTACCCAGCGGGAATAAAGAATCGCACCGTGCGATGCCCGCCCACGCTGCTGCTAGCCGTGGCTTCTATTTGTGCCCAGCGGGAATAAAGAATCGCACCGTGCGATGCCTGCCCACGCTGCTGCTAGCCGTGGCTTCTATTTGTGCCCAGCGGGAATAAAGAGTCGCACCGTGCGATGCCTGCCCACGCTGCTGCTAGCCTTGGCTTCTATTTGTGCCCAGCGGGAATAAAGAATCGCACCGTGTGATGCCTGCCCACACTGCTGCTAGCCGTGGCTTCTATTTGTACCCAGCGGGAATAAAGAGTCGCACCGTGCGATGCCTGCCCACGCTGCTGCTAGCCTTGGCTTCTATTTGTGCCCAGCGGGAATAAAGAATCGCACCGTGCGATGCCTGCCCACGCTGCTGCTAGCCGTGGCTTCTATTTGTGCCCAGCGGGAATAAAGAATCGCACCGTGCGATGCCCACGCTGATGCTAGCCGTGGCTTCTATTTGTGCCCAGCGGGAATAAAGAATTGCACCGTGCGAAAGAGTCGCACCGTGCGATGCCCACGCTGCTGCTAGCCTTGGCTTCTATTTCATACCCTGCACTTGTACCCAGCAACCTGTAACGTCTCACTGCACTTGGTCCGCTCTTCAGGTGCTAGGAATCACAGGAACAAAGTAACATAGAAGTCCCTGGTTTCAGCCTCCTCAGCCTTGTAGCCCGAGAGTGACCACCAGCTCCTTCCTTATCATTTTATTTGAAATTGGGATCCAAGATGTTTACATCTTTTCTGGAATAGAGGGCTTGCAAGTCCATGAGAACTTCTCAGCGTCATTGGTTACCTTCAGGGTTTGGGTCTCTCTCCCACCCTCTCTAATTTGTATGTTTCTCCCCTAGTCACTCTAATACAAAGCTTGGGCTTCAGCAGTTGCATCTACATTGATGATTTTCAGCTTTTGTTCTGTGTCTTTCTGCGATAGCCGTTGGCTTCACTCATCCAGAAAGGTCTAAGGCTATCTGGTTAATTTCTCATTTGCCATCTCCGGTCGTGGTTGGCGCACCCATTTCTTCAGGCGTCCATCTCGATTCTTCATGACATTTTCCCCCATCATGTTTCCACTCTCGTTCAGTGTTCCTACATTTCATTAGACGTCTTGGACCATTTTGACCACTCTCATACTTAGGTTAGATCACTGTAATGCCATCCTCCACGGTCTGACTTCTTACCTCATTCGCACACTTCAGACAGGTGAGAATACAGCTGCAAAAATAGTTTATTGTAAGAAAAAAATACAATCCTGTTACTTACTGCTTAGGGAACGCCACTGGCTTGCAGTTTCATTTCAAGATTGCTGCTTAACCTTCAAAGCTTATCGGTGGGGCACTCCCTCATACCTAGCCGGTCTTCTCATTCCCCATCGGCATTGTAATTGTGGGTGATAACCGTTCCATAAGTTATGACTCAAACTACATATCAATACCGTGTTCACTCTGAATAGCATGAGCTCACGTTGGGGGAGTTATGGGTTTTGAAAAATAATTGCCAGGTTCTTGTGGCCTGGTTTGGTCTCTGTTGGAAACAGGATGCTAAGCTTGATGGACCCTTGGTCTGATCCAGCATGGCAATTTCTTATGTTCTTATGGAGATTTTAATTGCAAGAATAGAAAAATAGAAAAACATTATTCAGAGCAAAACCGGTATTGCTATGTAGTTTGAGTCATAATCTATAGAACGGTTACCCCCACAGTTACAATGCCAGACACCGGAGTTAGGGAGCTATTATTATGCTTCCCCGTGTGGTTGGTTTATATTCCTAAAAACTTACCTTTTCACACAAGGTTTCCCAGAATAGGTTTTGCTTTTGTTCTATCAAATGTTATGACATTCATTGAATTTATTTCTTATATTCGTTTTTAAAGATTGTTTTTATGATTTTTAAATATTAATATTTTCTGATTATAATATTTTGTGTTCTCATTTTCCTTTGTCTCTTATTTGTTTTTATAAATTTTGCTGGTTTTTAAATGTTTTTTAATTTGTACATCACTTTGATTTGCAATTGTAAGAAATGCGATCAATCAAAATCAATAAACCGAATAGCAGTTTGAATGGACAGAAGTTCTCTTCTCAGCCCCAGTATGTGTGTGAGCAGAGTAACATCAGAGCCTGGGGCCTCCAGCTGGAGCTGCCACTGCCGCCTCATTTTTCTTGTTCCTATGTTCAGGGCATGTGCCTGGGTAAAATCTAGCATTTAATATAGAGAATTTTATCTGCAACCAGAACCTTTGGGGAGAGTAACATTGCAGTGAACGCACAAATAGTTACAGGATTCTGACCACTTTTAGAAATGTAAGGGAGCTCATCCGTAGGGGTGCTCTAACATCTGTTTTAAATATTAAAAACACACTTTTACTTTTGCCACTGGATGTGTGGCAAGAAACGATTGCTGTAATACAGCGCCGCAGACCCTCTGGAGCTGTAATACTTGGGTTAGAGCTGCTTTCCTCCTGCCGGGCTGCATTGCAGAGCCTGTGCTCCAGGAGCAGCTCTCTTAGCCTTCAGTAAGAGCTGAAAGGAGGGGACAGAGAGTTCAGGAGCCAGCGCTAGCTCCACAGATTCAGAGAGGGTAACTCCTTCTTAGCTGTTACATGAGGGTTTTCAGGATATCCATAATGAATATGCATGAGGTATGTCTGCATACAGTGAAGGCAGGGCATGCAGATATACCTCGCACACACATTCATTGTGGATATCCTGACAACCAGGCAGGCCCATTTGTGGCACTCCAGGACCGGAGCTGCCTACCCCCACTATTGTTTATTGGCCTGTACTCATCTGAAGTGCTTTTTTAAAAGCCACGGCTTGGATGGTTAGAGACCTGTGCCCTTTTTGGTTCTGATGTGACCAGTGTGTCAGGAGGTGCAGAGCTGATCCAGCCCATATCATTGCCTTTTTTTCCTCATTCTGTACTTAGGGTTTGAGGAATGACCTGAAGGCGGCCCTGGATAAGATTGATCAACAGTATTTGAATGAACTGGTGGCTGGTCAGGAATCAGGCGAGGAGGACACCCAGAATGATCTGAAAGTTCATGAAGAAAACACAACCATTGAAGAACTGGAGGTACAGAGTGGCACAGAATGTCTAGGACAGAAACATTTCACTAGAAAAGGGCCGTGCCTGGGTTCCTGGTCTAATATTTTTATTATAACAGCCACCATTTCATGTTACATTGCTTTTTCAACTTAATATTTCCCTAGTGTGTACCCAGTTGGACTCAGGCCCAATGGGTTATGCTCACCTGCCAGCAGATGGAAACGGAGTCAGGTTTCAAAGCTGACGTCACCCTAGATACACCCCTGCAGTGACCTCAGCCCTCCAGTATTTCTGTCTCCAGCAGATGGTGGATGTGCTTTCCCTATGGGGATTGCTGTACTTTGTGGAAGAAAAAATTCTACACTTAAATTGGAGAAAAAAAATTGAACACCACTCTCCTACAGTGATACCTAAAGGTCCCTCCCCCAGTTGAGAATTCCTGAGGCGATTTCCGAGATCCCTCAGAAGTGTGCCTTGGTCCGGTAGCCAGTTCCCGGAATGGACTTGCAGGAAGCTGAGCGATCTGGTGACTGCCAAAGCCCTCTCCCCCCACAGCCGGAGACAGTTTCTGTACTCAGCCAGTAAGTGCTGAGCCCAGGTAAGTAAAAAAAAAAAAAAAAAAAAAAAAAAGGGATTTACCTCCCGATTCAGAGATATTTGGAGGGGTTTTCGGTAAGACTTCCTCAGGTCTCCTTGCTTGGCAGGCCATACCAACGTTGTTCCCAATCCCATTGGATTAAGGGGAAGTGGGCTTCTGAGCGGGTTGAGTGCCCCCCCCCCCAGGTTGGGCTAGGCTTGGTCGACACACTTCATGATAGGCCATGGCGGCACCATTTTGCGCACGTCTTTGGGCATGTTGTATAGCCCTCCCATAGGACATTGGTACGCACAGTGCATCGGCTCTGCGCATGCACTGCACACACAACTTTGTGCGCGTAAATACACGTACAACCTACTAAGCGCAGAAAACAGGTAATGCCGGGTGCACGGGTTGTGTGTGCTTCTCGCTGTGTCTCGCCTAGGCGCCCAAAATCAGTGCACATAAAGTTTTTAAGCATGAGCCAACAGAACACACAGTTATCGCCGCCAATGGTTCCAGCAGCCAAGAAACATAAGTGCCTTTCTCTCTGCGCTCCTGGATTCCAACTTATGTCAGTACTGTGAGGAAGCTCAGGGAGAATTGGCCTCCCCGGACTTTGCTAAGCCCGGCTCCTCCCATTCAGAGAATGGGTTAGGCACAGCTTTAACTGGAAGTACTCCGGATCTGAGTACATCCGTGACTGTTATCCATGGGAGAGGGAAATTCAGCGGCACCAGCAGTACCTCTTGGATTAGACATGGACCCGTCTACCTTCTCTTGGGTAGAAGTTTTCCAGGGTCTTCAAGCCTTTGTACATGTGCAGTCTGCTACTTCACTTGCCCCATCTGGACGGAACCTCAGCTGGTAAGCCCTCACTCTCCCAGTCCTATCGGCAGTCCTCAAGGCATGCCCTGCCTCATCAAGGGTGTCCCTGGCAGGGACCTGGACAGCACCGATGAAGAGGAGGATATGGATTCCTTGGAAGAAGGCTTAGAACCATATCGGACCATGTTACGGTTTTTTCCATAGAGACGAATTGCCGGCTCTGGTTTCTCAGACCCTGAAGATGCTGGGTATTCCTGGGGCGGACTCTATGATGGAACCAAAGAAGAACCCAATTCTGATTTCCCTACGGAAAGCCTCTTGCTACTTTCCAGTACTGGAAGCCGTTCAGGAGTTGGTTGACCTGAATGAGATGCCCAGAAGCAACTTTTAAATGGGAATGAGCGTTAGAAGCTCTATACCCACTGGATCCGGCAGTGAGAGAGCATTTGCATTTCCCTAAAGTGGATGCACTGGTCTGTGCCATCTCTAAGTGAACAACTATCCCAGTGGAGGGAGGAGAGGCCTTAAAGATGTGCATGATAGACGGATGGAGTCCATCCTTAAACAGGCCTTTGACGCAGTAGCAATGACCTTACAGACTGCTTCTTGTTGTGCCCTGGTAGCTCGTTTGTGCCTACTTTCTCAGGAGTTAATTCCAGAGCTGTTTTGGAACCTACCGCCAGCTCTTTAGCTGACGCGTGCTCAGATCTAGCGCGTACTTTGGCCAGAGGAGTGGCCTCAATGGTGGTGGCCAGAAGACAACTATGGCTGCAGAATTGGTCAGCAGACGCAACCGGCAAGGCAAATTTTACAAAGATGCCCTTTAAAGGATCACTCCTTTTCAGAAGCAAATTGGAAAAGCTGGCCAGTAAATGGGTCGAATCTCCAGTTCCTCAGCTACTAGAAGATAAGAGAAAGCAGTTATAGCACCACTCGCCTAGGGGTCGATCCAGGGGCTCCCAACGCTTTCGCCCCTATAGAAACTTGACATTTCAGAGGTCTCTGCCCTTTGAGAGGTCTCAATCCTTTCGTAGTCGACAGTCCAAGAGAGGAGCAGGCTCGGGTTCAGTTTCATCCTGAATCCCTCAATAAAATTTTGCTGACCCACCCTCAGAACGAGGGGAGAGAGGGGGTTGACTGTCCCTCTTCTACCAGTGGTGGGTTGAGATCAATTCGGACAAATTGGTACTGGCGGTCATAGGAGAAGGATATGCGCTGGAATTTCTCAGCACTCCTCGGGACATATTCATGATGTCTCCTTGCCACTCCCAGCACAAGAAGCAGGCAGTGGAGCCTACTCTTTAAGGCTCCTCAGGGTGAGGGCTATAATCCAAGTACCTGTGTCTCAGGAAAATACGGGGCTTTATTCCATCTATTTCATCGTAACCAAGAAGGAAGGTTCCTTTCGCCCCATTCTAGACCTCAAGAGTGTCAACAGACATCTACAAGTGAATGAATGATTTCTGCATGGAAACCATATGCTCCATGATAATGGCCATACAATTGAGAGAGTTCTTAACCTCCCTGGACCTATCTGAGGCCTACCTAAATATTCCAATCCATCAAGAACACAGTTTCCTACGCTTTGTGGTACTGGGTCGACAGTATCAGTTCCAGGCACTGCCCTTTGGCCTAGCCACCACCCCCAGAATGTTTACCAGGATTCTGGTGGTCGTAGCGGCAGCATTGAAAAAAGAGGGAATACTGACGCACCCGTATTTGGACGACGGGTTAATCTGGGCCAAGTCCATAGAACAGCGTCTCCTGGTAACCAGCAAGGTGACCACTTTGCTTCAGGAAAGTGGCTGGGTCATAAACCTGGGCAAGAGCAGTCTTAAGCCTTCCCAGTCCTTGGAATATCTGGGAGACTGGATCGACTCCAAGCAGGGCAAGGTCTTCCAACCATGCAGATAAGGAAGTTGATGTCCCACATACGTCATTTGATGAGCACGATACAAACGACGGTGTGGAGCTATCTCCAAGTCCTCTGTTTGATGGCAGCAACCCTGGAAGTAGTGCCATCTGTGAGGGCACTCATGCGACCACTAGAGCACTCACTACTGTCATGCTGGAACCCGCAGTCTCAAGACTATTTGATTTGCCTCCACTTACCGATGGGAGTATGCTCTCGGCTCCAGTGGTGGCTGCAGGAAGCTCATCTGAGCAGGGGTGTACCCCTGTCCTCCCTGAACTGGCTGGTCTTTGCAACAGATGTGAGCCTCCACGGCTAGAGAGCTCACTGGGGCTAGAGAGCCTCCAGGGCTAGAGAGCTCACCATTCTTGCCTCCATTAACCAGCTCCTCACTGACATGCACTTATCCCTCAACCCCCAAAAAACTGAACTCCTTCTCACTTCTTCCAAACATTCATCAACACCCATACCCTCTACCCTCTCCTCTACCACTTTCCCATCCAATACACGAAACCTGGGTGTTATACTTGATAACAAACTCAACTTCAAACCTTACATCAAATCTATCCTCAGTAACTGCTATTTCAAACTTCAAACCCTTAAAAAACTCTAACCCTTTCTATATTTCTCTGATTTCCGTACTGTACTCCAATCTATTATTTTTTCGAAAATTGATTACTGCAACTCTATCCTCCTTGGCCTTCCTGCCACCTACATCAAACCTTTACAACTCCTTCAGAACGCCACCGCACGCATCCTCACAAATGCCAAAAAGAAAGACCACATCACTCCCACTCTTGTTGATCTCCACTGGCTTCCCATTCAATCACGCATCATATACAAAACTCTTACCCTCATTCACAAAAGCATCACCAACGAACATTGCAACTGGATAAACCCACCGTTCCTACCTCTCACCTCCACAAGCCAACCCGTTCCTCCCTACGTGGAACTCTAGTTTCCCCCTCTATAAAACCTACTAGACTTATCTCCACAACCAACAGAGCCCTTTCTCTCGCCGGCCCCACCCTTTGGAACGCCATGCCTCTAGACCTACGCACTGAAACCTCCACACCCATTTTCAAAAAGAAACTCAAAACCTGGCTCTTCCTCCAAGCCTACCCCCTTTCATCCTCGCCTACTGACCCTCCCCCTCTTTGACCTACTTCTAACATCTACCCTCTCTAGCCCTTTTCCCGTCTTCTTTCCCCCAAACAAGAACCTGCAATACCTACAAAAGCATCATGGAACTCTGTATCTAACCTTCTCCTGTTTGTTATTGTTTTTTACTCTCTCCCCGCTCCCAACCTATGTTACTCCCAGTTGAATCCCTCCTACTAATTTATCTAGCCTTTGCTTTGTTACTGCGTCTTATTGTTCTCTGTTCTTTGTAAAGGCAATGCCTATATATACATTGGTTAGTAAGTTACTTGTAAACCGACACGATGTGCAAACGGTTGTCGGTATATAAAACTGTTTAAATAAAAGAAAATAAATAAATAAACTGTCAGGAACTGATGGCCCAGAGACGTTGGACCGAGGAAGAGGCCCTCTGAAACATCAACCGCCTGGAAGCCCGAGCAGTCAGATTGGCGTGTCTACAATTCAGCCTCAGACTCCAGGGTCAAGCGGTCTGCGTAATGTCAGACAATGCAATGACTGTAGCCCACATCAACCGCCAAGATGGCACCAATAGCCAGCAAGTGTCAAAGGAGATAAATCTCTTTATGGAGTGTGTAGAAATACATCTACAGATGATCTCAGCCTCCCACATCACAGGAAAAGACAATGTCCATGCAGACTTTCTAAGCAGGGAGAGTCTGGATCCAGGAGAGTGGGGGTTGTCGGCCAAAGTCTTTCAGCTGATAGTAAATCCCTGGGCTTTCCCATCCATCAACCTGCTAGCCACATCCCAAAATGCAAAGGTTCCCCAATTCTTCAGTCTCAGAAGAGATCATTGGTCCCCAGGGATCGACGCTGGAAGAAAGGTTGCAATACACCTTCCCCTGCTGGGCAGGGTCAGTCACAGAATTGAGCACCACAGGGGATTAGTCCTACTGGTAGCTCCAGATTGGCCCAGACATCCGTGGTATGTGGACATGCAGAGACTCCTGGTGGAGACCCCACCCCTGTGCCTCCCACCGCACAGGGACCTGCTACAGCACGGATCGGTCCTTCATGAGGATCTGACTCTATTCTGTCTTACGATCTGTCTTACGGGCTGGCCCTTGAGAGGGCTCAACTGATGAAGCGAGGATTTTCAGCGGCAGTAATTGCCACGTTACTCCGCGCGCGGAAGTTCTCTACATACCCTAGTGTATTTGTGGGTCTGGATGAGGCCTGGTGCGAGGAATGCGGTGTTTCTCCTCAGACGGTCAAAATCCCACTATTTCTGGAATTTTTGCAGGACGGCTTGAATAAAGGTTTGACCCTTAACTCCTTGAAAGTCCAGGTAGCGGCGCTCCTGTTTCAGGGACGAGGTGAGCGGAATCTACCTGTCAGCTCATCCAGACATGGCCTGTTTTCTGAAAGGGGTGAAGAACCTCCAACCACCCCTGTGGAATCTTAATCTAGTATTGGAGTTTTTGGCAGGGCTGTGCAGTCTTTCCTTGCATTTATTAACCTTGAAAACGGTGTTCCTGGTGGCTATATGCTCGGCACGTTGCATCTCTGAACTGCAGGCATTGTGTCGGGAACCGTTCCGGATGACTCCTGGAGCGTTACAGCTTTGTACCGTTCCATCCTTCTTGCCCAAAGTAATCTGAGTTCCATTTGAATCAATCCTTTTCGTTGCCATCCCTAGATAAGCAGAAAGATGCGGAAGAATTCTGCCTCCTCCGTTATTTGAATGTCAGTAGGCTTTTGGTGCAATATCTGGAAGCTTCAGAATTGGTCCGAAAGATGGACTGCCTGTTTGTTTGTCCTTCACGGTGGAAGGAAGCAGGGCGAACCAGTTTAGCGGCTACCAATGCTCACTGGATTAAGGAAGTGGTCACGGGAGCCTATGTGGAGGCAGGAAAGCCATGACCTTCTCAGGTTAAAGCATTCACTAGGACTCAGGCAGTCTCATGGGCGGAAGCGAGACTGCTGTGTCCCGTCGATATCTGCCGAGCGGCGACGTGCTCCTCCTTACACACCTTCTCCAGTTTCTATCGCCTAGTTGTTCAGGCCCGGGAGGACATAGCCTTTGCAAGGATTGCAGGTAGCCTTCCGCCCTGATCGGGAGTAGCTTTTGTACATCCCATTGGTCCTGCGTCCATCTGTCTGCACGCTAGGAGTTGGAGAAATTACTTACCTGATAATTTCGTTTTACTTAGTGTAGACAGATGGACTCAACATCCCGCCCATGGCTGCTGAAGAATGGTGCCAAGGATTCGCCCATGTAGTGGATATCTATTCCAAGAGGTTAGGGGTAATCCATCATCCAGTCCCTAGATCAGGGCATCTATATTCTTACTGGGATTCGGTGTTTGGTTGAGGATCGTTATGGTTATCCATTTTTAATCAAGTTTTTTCAATAGTATGTCCTCATTGGCTTTTGAAGAGAATACTGAATGGCTGAGGTCACTGCAGGGGGTATCTAGGGTGACGTCAGCTTTGAAACCTGACTCCGTCTTCCTCTGCTGGCAGGGGAGCATAACCCATTGGTCCTGAGTCCATCTGTCTACACTAAGGAAAACGAAATTGTCAGGTAAGTAATTTCTCCAGTTAATTAAATCCAGCAATAGTTAATGCATAAAACGATTCACGTTTATTTATATTCAGCGGTCTGTTATACCCTCCTTGTCCTTCCTTCCCCTCTCTGCCTTAAATATTATCTTAAATCATCTTCACAAGACCCTACCTCACCCTAATCCAAGATAATTCAAGGTATCTTGTCATAGTTATTTTTTTTTTAATTTGATTTATTTTCAGTCTTTTAGGCACCTCAAAGCGGATTACATTCTGGTACTGTATTTCCCTGTACCCAGAGGGCTCACAACCTGACAAGCCGGTTCTGTAAAGTGCGCACTTTTTATCACTGGCTTGGCCACGTGTTTGAGGGGCGTCTGTTACCCCTTGTACTGTACGGGGTTTAGTGCCTCAAACACGTGGCCAAGCTCCCTGAAAACTAATAGCGCTGATCACATGCAAATGCTTGTTGATGAGACTATTATTAGTTAATCACCCGGGATAGTGAAAGGAAAATGTGCGGCCAATCCGCACATTTTACGCTCTTAAAGGGCAGGCGTTAATTTAGGAGCAACCCAGGGAAGTGCACAGAAAAGCAGTATTTTCTGCTTTTCTGTACACCCTCCGACTTAATATCCTAGCGATATTAAGTCGGAGGAACCAAAAATGGAAAACACAAAATTTAAAAAAAAATCTGCCCACTGGTCCGGTTAGGAGAGCAGACGCTCAATTTTACCTGCGTCTGTTTTCCTATCCGGAGGTTGTCAGCGGGTTGGGAAAACAGACGCTCGTAAAATTGAGCGTCAGTTTCCTGAACCCGCTGACAGAGCCAACTCTCCTGGGCCAAGGAGGCGCTAAGGGCGCGTAATCATCCCTGGCGCCTCCTTTTAGTGCGACCCCCCCCCCCCCTCGTTTAAATATCTGATCTCGCGCCCAGGAGAGGTGGCTGGGCGCGTGTCGGGAGAGCTTGGAGCGCGCATTCTCCCACTCTTCTTACTGAATCGGCCTGTGAGCTTGTACCTGAGGCAATGGAGGGTGAAGTGACTTGGCCAGGGTCACAAGGAGTGGCCAGACAAAACAGCCAGGCCAGCATATTGCATGAAAGGGTAAAGCCATGTCACTTGTGTCATTACCCATTCCCTGTACGTACCAGGATCAGTCCAGACTGCTGGGTTATGCCTCCCGTCCAGCAGATGGAGTCAGAGAGAAACTGAAAAGGCACCACTGATATACCCTGGTGCGCCCCCTGCGATCCTCCAGTATATCTCTGACTCCAGCAGATGAGAGAGCATAACCTTGCGGTCCTGATCTCCTGTAAATTGAATTGTGAAGGGATTTCCCTATCAGGTTTGACTTAATATAGAGGAGAAATCCTGTGACTAGATCAGTTAGTGATTTGTACCTAATTTGGTAATAATAAGTGGAGCCATAGCAGGCCAGGCAGGGCACTGCCCTACAGCCTTTTCCCGGGGTTTTTTTCAGTCTTACCCAGTGAGAGGAGGGGAGGATTAATCGGTGGGCCGGTCACTCTCCCTATCCGCCTCCTGAGAAGTTTCATTCCTCGGAGAAGAAAGTTCAGTCGGGTGTGCTACACCCCCTGCAGGCTCCACCAGCCACTTGTCTGTGAGGTACTTTAGCTGCCGGTGGCAGTGCTATTAAAAAAAAAAATAAATAAATAAAATTTAAAAACGAGGTAATTGTGTCCACTGCCTGCGTTCCTCACTGTGGTCTCCGGAAGGGGTGGCTTGTCACCCAGCCCTTACTCGCGCCGTTTTTTGGTGTTAAAAAAAAAACAAAAAAAAACCATGCCCCGAGGCACTGTTTGTACGGCATGTGGGGAGCCGGGCCGTCGGCTCTCCCGCGAGGGCCTTTGCTCCCGGTGCCTTCCCGGGGGTGAGGGTTCCTCGCGGGGGTCAGCCGCGGCCGGGAGCTCCCCTTCCCCGCGGCGTGGGGCACGGCCAGCGTCGGCCAAATCTCGGCAGTCCACGCTGCCGATACCGGGGGCGGCGGCCATTTTAGAAAATTCGGCGGCCATTTTAAATGACTCGGATCGCGATGCGGTTTCGTCAGAAGAAGGGGATGACTCCCCCCCCCCTGTCCCCACTGGATCTTAGCCCCCACGGGTTACCAGGGCCTGTTAATTTGCCACCTGTGGGAGCAAAAGGAGGTTCTTTGAAGAGGCCTCATCCCTTTTCCTCACAATTTGTACTTTTGCTCCACAAGGCTTATATGGAGGCCGAAGCGGAATGGGAGCAGGGTACTCCTGCCCCAGATAAACGGGGGAGACTTTCTACTGGTCTCTTTGACTTGGGGGATGCAGCCCCGGCTCCTCCTCAACCTCCGCAGCAGGCTGCTCCAGCTCCTTCGGCTCCCCCTCCAAAACCTCCTCAGCATGTAGCTCCGGCCCCCCTTTCACAGGATCTGTCCACGCCGGATCCTGATATGGATGTAGGGGGTACGGACCCGGTTGAGGGGGATGATCCTCAGATACTCCGCTTATTTCATAAGGAAGAACTGGATCCCTTGATTGCCCATGTTCTTCGGGAACTAAAGATTCCAGTACCCCAGGTTGACTCCAATTCCCAGCCAGGGGATTTTGAATTAGACGGGCTCCGCACGCCTGCGCATGCCTTTCCTTTTCATAATAAACTGTTTCAGCTTGTATCCCGGGAATGGGATAATCCGGAGGCAACTCTTAGGGTCGGCCGCGCTATGGATAAGCTTTACCCTCTCCCTGCGGATTCCTTGGAGCTCCTTAGGGTGCCAAGGGTGGATTCGGCGGTCACTGCCATGGCTAAACATACCACCATTCCCGTAACAGGGGGTACGGCCCTTAAGGATCTTCAGGATCGGAAGCTGGAGACGTTGCTTAAGCGCATCTTTGAGGTTTCGGCTTTGGGAGTACGGGCGGCCGTTTGCAGCTGCATGGTACAAAGGGCTACCCTTCGTTGGGTACAACAGATGTTGACATCTCAAGATCTGCCTCCGGATGAAGCAGAGCAAGCAAACCGTATAGAATCCGCGGTGGCTTACGCCGCGGATGCCTTTTATGACCTCCTCCGCACTTCGGCCCGGTCTATGTCTTCGGCTGTGTCGGCACGGAGGTTACTCTGGCTGCGTCATTGGGCGGCGGACTCTTCCTCCAAGGCCCAACTCGGTTCCTTTCCCTTTCGGGGCAAGTTGTTATTTGGCACCGAGTTAGAAGACCTTATCCGATCTTTGGGGGAGAATAAAGTGTTTAAGTTGCCAGAGGACAAGCCTAGATTTTTTCGCCCTTCGGGTACCTTCCGCGGACGGTTTCGCGGGCAACGCCGTTTTCGCTCGGGAAGGGGGTCCTCTTTTGCTACCCGACAGCCGTCTCCGCGTTCCCAGTCATGGACTCCTTCCTTTCGTGGTAGAAGGCCGGCACGCGCAGGGGCGTCTCATACCTTCGCCACCTCTAAGGCGGCTCAATGAAGGGACGCCGGTCCATTCCTCCGTCCCGGAGGTAGGAGGACGACTCTCTTACTTTCGGGAGGAATGGGCCACAATTACCTCAGACCAATGGGTCCTCGACATTATATCTCACGGCTACGCCCTAGATTTTGCAAGGCCCCTGCGCGATTTGTTCCTTATCTCTCCCAGTGGTTCTCAGGTAAAGCAACAGCGAATTGCTCAGACCCTGGAGCGATTGCAGGCGCTGGGTGCAAACGCACGGGCCGTTATTCCATCTATTTCATCGTTCCCAAGAAGGAGGGCACATTTCGGCCAATTCTGGATCTCAAGCGAGTCAACAGGGCGTTGCGCATACCGCGGTTTCGGATGGAGACCCTGCGCTCGGTCATAGCGGCAGTACACAAAGGCGAGTATTTGGCTTCCTTAGATCTCACGGAGGCTTACTTGCACATAGGGATACAAGAGTTCCATCAAAGATTTCTGCGCTTTATGGTCCTGGGATCTCACTTCCAGTTTTGTGCTCTTCCGTTCGGTCTGGCGACAGCTCCGAGGGTGTTCACCAAGGTAATGGTGGTGGTGGCGGCGAGTCTTCGGAGAGACGGAGTGTTGGTACACCCGTATTTGGACGATTGGCTCATCCGAGCAAAATCGCGACGTCTCTGCGAAGATGCGATTCAGGCAGTCCTTCACCGGCTCCACTCCTTGGGGTGGGTGGTCAATTACACCAAGAGCCATCTGATCCCCTCCCAGAATTTGGAATTTCTGGGCGCCTCGTTCGATACGAAAGTGGGAAAGGTTTCTCTCCCACAGGCAAGGATGGAGCGTCTGATGGCGCACGTTCGCCGTCTCCTCGCTCTTCCCCTGCCTGTGGTATGGGATTACTTACAGGTTCTTGGATATATGGCATCCACACTGGATTTGGTTCCGTGGTCATTTGCGCATATGCGGCCGCTACAGAGGGCGCTTCTGTCTCGTTGGGACCCCAAATCGGAAGAGTTTCAGATACCTTTGCCACTCTTACCCCCAGCGAGGACCAGTCTACAATGGTGGTTGGATCCGGTCCACTTGCTCCAAGGCACCGATTTGGATCCGCCTCAATGGATCATTGTCACGACCGATGCCAGTCTGACGGGCTGGGGAGCAGTCTGTCAGTCTCAGTCCGCTCAGGGACGTTGGACGCCTCCTCAGACCAAGTGGTCGATCAATCGTTTGGAAACAAGGGCGGTTCGCCTAGCATTACAGCACTTTCTGCCTTTGATTCGGGACAGAGCAGTTCGGGTTCTGTCCGACAACGCAACCACGGTAGCGTATATAAATCGGCAAGGCAGTACACGGAGTCTACCGGTAGCAACCGAAGCCAGCCAGTTGATGGTGTGGGCAGAGCAGCACCTGTCTCGGATTGCGGCGTCCCACATCGCAGGCGTCGACAACGTTCAAGCAGACTATCTCAGCCGGCAACGACTAGACCCGGGAGAGTGGGAACTATCTCCCGAGGCACTCAGACTCATCTGTCGCCGGTGGGGAACTCCCCGGTTGGACCTCATGGCAACTCGTTTGAATGCCAAGGCAGCTCGCTTCTTCAGTCGCAGAAGGGAACACGGGTCGGAGGGCGTAGACGCGCTAGCTCTTCCCTGGCCTGCGCACGTTCTTCTGTATGTGTTTCCACCGTGGCCGTTGGTGGGGAAAATATTGCGTCGCATAGAATCCCACACGGGACCCGTCATTCTCGTAGCTCCGGAGTGGCCGAGGAGGCCGTGGTTCGCCGACCTCATCAATCTAGCGGTGGACGGCCCCTTGCGGCTCGGTCATCTGCCTCGACTCCTTCGGCAGGGTCCAGTATTTTTCGACCAGGCCGATCGCTTTTGTCTAGCGGCTTGGCTTATGAGAGGCGGCAATTGAGAAGGAAAGGATATTCCGAGTCGGTCATTACTACTCTTCTGCAGGCTCGTAAGCCCTCTACCTCGGTTGCTTATGTCAGGGTATGGAAGGTTTTTGACTCCTGGTGTCAGGGTCTGGAAGTGCCGTCGCGGAAGGCTACGGTGTCTCATATTCTGACTTTTTTGCAAGAGGGTCTAAAGAAGGGTTTATCCTATAATTCTCTGCGTGTGCAGGTAGCGGCCTTAGGCTGTTACCGCGGTAAACTTGACGGAGTTTCCATTGCCATGCATCCGGACGTTGCACGATTTTTAAAGGGAGTTAAACATTTGCGACCCCCGGTGCGACCTATCTGTCCTTCTTGGAGTTTAAATTTGGTTCTCCGGGGTCTTTGTACTTCTCCGTTTGAGCCTCTACGAAGGGCTACTCTCAAGGATCTCACTCTCAAAACTGTTTTTCTCGTCGCTATTTGTTCAGCTCGCCGAATCTCGGAACTTCAGGCGTTGTCTTGTAGGGAACCTTTTCTCCGTATTTCTAATTCGGGGGTTTCTCTACGTACCGTTCCTTCGTTTTTGCCTAAGGTAGTTTCCGCCTTTCACGTCAACCAGACGGTGGACCTACTGGCATTTGCGGTGGACGGGGCTGAGGCGTCGCGGCAACCGGAACTTCGCAAGTTGGATGTTCGAAGGACGCTCTTGCGGTACCTGGACGTTACCAACCCCTTTCGGTTGTCTGATCATCTGTTTGTCTTGTGGGGTGGTCCAAAGAAGGGAAATAAAGCTTCAAAAACTACGATTGCACGCTGGTTGAAAGAGGCGATTGTGTCTACTTACATTTCCCAAGGTCGCGCCATTCCGGAGGGTCTTAAGGCTCATTCTCTGCGCTCCCAGGCGGCGTCGTGGGCAGAGAGTGGGTTTATTTCCTCGCAGGAAATTTGCCGAGCGGCTACTTGGAAGACATAGCACACCTTTGCGAGATATTACCGTTTGGACGTGCGCGCTCTGACGGTGGACTCATTCGGCAGTGGTGTGCTTCGTGCGGGACTGTCAGGGTCCCACCCCGTTTAGGGCAGCTTGGGTACTTCCCAGCAGTCTGGACTGATCCTGGTACGTACAGGGAAAGGAAAATTAGGACTTACCTGATAATTTTCATTCCTGTAGTACCAAGGATCAGTCCAGACGCCCGCCCATTTCAGTGAAGAGTGTAGAGTCCCGCAACTGTTGTTTTTTCGTGTTTTTCGGGTTCTGTTTTTTACGGGCACTTGCTTGGTTTCATGGTTTCCTCGTTTTTTCCACATGTTCATATACGTTTCATCTTTATATTGAGCTAGTCACAGAATTTGCCATTGTTTTCTAATTTCATACTGCTTTGTTATGGATTATACTGGAGGATCGCAGGGGGCGCACCAGGGTATATCAGTGGTGCCTTTTCAGTTTCTCTCTGACTCCATCTGCTGGACGGGAGGCATAACCCAGCAGTCTGGACTGATCCTTGGTACTACAGGAATGAAAATTATCAGGTAAGTCCTAATTTTCCTCTCTGCACAGAAATGAATTCAGCTCTGTCTTTAACCGGGCGAGTATTTAAAGCATTGCATGAGTTTTGGGTGTCGTATTCACAGGAACGTCTGCCAGCTTTGTCCTTTGCTGCATTTGTATTCTCCACATCCTCCAATAGCGAGCCCCTGTGCATCTTGACCTTCAGAAGACCTTTTCACAGAAAAGTAGCTTTAAAGGAAAATTAGTTTCTTACCTGATAATTTTCGTTCCTGTAGTACCAAGGATCAGTCCAGGACACCTGGGTTGTGACTCCGCACCAGTAGATGGAGACAGACTAAAACTTATATGCCCCTGTGTCAGTCACAGCCCCTCAGTCATACGGAATGTCAAAGTAGAACACAACCAGAGAACTAAACTAGCTATAAACCGCTAATAGAACGGGGAAAGAAATACCCCTCCTGGAAACGGACTCTCCAATCGAGAGAGCCAAACAAGCGGAACAGAGTAATTCAGAACAAAGAGCGGACTCTCCATTACTTCAGCGCAGCACTGCGGGCGGGATCCTGGACTGATCCTTGGTACTACAGGAACGAAAATTATCAGGTAAGAAACTAATTTTCCTTTCCCTGTACGTACCAGGATCAGTCCAGGACACCTGGGATGTACCAGAGCAAACCTACTGAGGGTGGGAAGCAGAGAGTCCCGCTCTGAGACCCCTCTCTCCAAAACCCCTGGAATCGGTAGCCCGGACATCCAACCGGTAATGCCGGATAAAAGTATGCAACGACCTCCAGGTAGCCGCCCTGCAAATCTCTTGAGGCGACACCGGAGAAGCTTCCGCCCAAGACGCCGCTTGAGATCGAGGCGAGTGAGCCCGCAGCCCCACAGGAAGCGGTTTTCCCCGCACCAAGGACGCCGAACCAATGGCCTCCTGGAGCCAACGGGCGATCGTCGTGCGTGACGCTGCGGCTCCTTTCTTTGGACCAGAGAACAGAACCAACAGATGATCCGTAACCCGAAACGGATTAGTAACCTCCAGGTATCGAAGGAGGAATCTCCGCACGTCAAGCTTCCGTAATTCCCTCGCTTCTGGAACAGAGGAGCGGGCAGCTCTACCGAGTGATTCATGTGAAAAAACGACACCCCTTTCGTTAGAAAGGAAGGAACCGTCCACAAAGACACTCCGGAATCGGAAATACGCAAGAAAGTACCCTACAGGACAGGGCCTGTAACTCGGAAACCCGCCGTGCCGAGGCAATCGCCACCAAGAACGCCGTTTTTTTTTTTTTTTTTTAAAGCGAGATCCTTAAAAGTTGCGCGTTTCAAGGGCTCAAACGGCGCTGCGCATAGAGTGGAAAGAACCCCATTGAGGTTCCAAGACGGACAAGGGAGACGTAATGGGGGCGAAGGTGCTTAGCACCCCGAAGGAAACGAGAAATATCCGGGTGAAGAGCCAGGGACGTACCACGGACCTCACCGCACAAACAACCAAGCGCCGCCACTTGGACCCGTAGAGAACTGCACGCCAGACATTTGGCCAGACCTGCCTGGAGGAACGCCAGAACGTCGGAGACAGAAGCCGAAGTGGGAACCACCCCACGCTGCACACACCAGTCCTCAAAGACCACCCAGACACGGACATAAGCCAGAGACGTCGACTGCTTCCTGGAACGCAGCAGCGTGGCTACCAACGCATCTGAGTAACCTGTTCTCTTCAGCCGATTCCTCTCAAAAGCCATGCTGCGAGACCGGAGTGATCCGCATCCTCCAAACAGACGGGGCCCCGATGGAGCAAGCCCGCCATTCCTTGGAGCCGAAGGGGTGCCGCTACAGCCAGTTGGACGAGGCCTGCGAACCACGGCCGGCGCGGCCACTCCGGTGCTAACAAGATTACGGTGGCCGGGTGCAACTCTATGCGCCGTAGAACCTTGCCGATCATCGGCCACGGGGGAAACACGTAGAGCAGCATATCCGTCGGCCAGGGAAACACCAACGCATCGACGCCTTCCGCCCCCCGTTCTCGCCGTCGAATGTAAAACCGCGGGGCCTTCGCGTTGTGCCACGTGGCCATCAGATCCATGTGGGGCACACTCCACGTTTCGCAAATGAGAAGAAACGCTTCGTCCCCCAGCTCCCACTCTCCGGGATCCAGGTGATGACGGCTGAGAAATCCGCCTGAACGTTGTCGACTCCCGCCATGTGAGATGCTGCTACGTTGCTGAGATGTAGCTCCCACCAGGCCATCAAGCGCTGAGCCTCCTCCGCCACCTGGGGGCTCCTGGTCCCGCCCTGGCGGTTGATGTATGCCACGGTGGTCGCATTGTCCGATAGCACTCGGACTGCCTTTCCCCGCAGCAACGGTAGGAAGGCTTGCAGGGCCAGATGGACCGCTCTGGTCTCTAGGCGATTGATAGACCACTGGGCTTGCGACGCTGACCATAGGCCTTGGACCGAGCTCCCCAGGCAGACCGCTCCCCAACCGGAGAGGCTGGCATCCGTGGTCACCACTGTCCAATTGGGCACCCGAAGAGAGACTCCAGAGGACAGACAACTGGGATCCAGCCACCAGAGCAGGCTGGACCTCGCGTGGCCCGCTAGAGGAAGCGGTAGATGGAATCCCTCCGAGACCGGCTTCCAGCGGGATAGTAAGGATGACTGTAAAGGTCGCAGATGAGCGAACGCCCAGGGAAGCAGCGCCAGTGTTGAAGCCATAGGCCCTAGGACCGTAAGGTAGTCGCAGACCCGCGGTTGGCGGAGAGACAATAAGCGCCGTACTTGGGCTTGCAGTTTGCACACCCGGTCGTGCGACAGGAACACCGTGCCCTGCTTCGTGTCGAAAACAGCTCCCAGATATTCCAAGGTCTGCGTGGGTGTCAGATGACTCTTGCTGAAGTTGACCACCCATCCTAGGGACTGCAGAAGAAGTAGGACCCTGGCCACTGCCACCCGACACTGATCCTCGGACTGCGCCCGAACCAACCAGTCGTCCAGGTACGGATGGACCAGGAGACCTTCCCGGCGCAGCTGCGCCGCCACCACGACCATTACCTTCGGGAATGTACGGGGGCCGTCGCGAGCCCAAACGGGAGCGCTGGAAAATGATAATGCCGTCCTAGAATGCAGAACCGGAGAAAGCGTTGGAACGACGGCAGAATGCCTATGTGAAGATATGCCTCCGAGAGGTCCAGGGAGGCTAGGACCTCGCCGGGCCATACCGCGGCGATGACTGAACGAATCGTCTCCAGTTCAAAGTGAGGAACGCGAAAACAGCGGTTTACCCCTTAGAGATCCAGAATTGGTCCGGACGTGCCGTCTTTCTTTGGGACGATGAAGTAAATGGAGTAACGCCCCTTGCCGTGTTGGCTGACCGGGCCGGGGGAAATAGCTCCCAAGCTTTCCAAGCGTTGGATGGTGTCTAGCACCGCCGCCTTCTTTTTGGGGCCTTGCAGGGTGAGACAAGGAACTTGTCCACTGGGGTGCGAGCCAAATCTAACGCGTAGCCGTGTCTTATCACATTGAGGACCCACCGGTCCGTCGTTACACCGGCCCATCTCCAGTAAAAATGACAGCAACCGCGCCCCGACGTTGGGGACGGCGAGCTGAGGCCGCGGTGGGAGGTGGGCCGACCAGCTTTCATTGCAAAGACTTGGCCCCTGTGATCGCCCAGGCTTCCCCTTGTCTTCCGAAACGCTTCCCCCGAAAGGAACTGCCGCTGCCACTGCGGGGTACAGACGGAGGAAGACCTATACGATTGTCGGAGGCGCCTCGCTGACCCTGGCGAGATCATAGCTCTGGCGGCCGCCCGGAGCAAGTCATACAAAGCATCTGCGGCGATCCGCCTGCCGCGCCTTCTCCTCCGACCGATCCGCGATGGCCTGGAACACCCGAGCCCCCCGGAACCCAACACGCAGCGCACGCGACTACAAATCAAGGCAGACACCTGAAAACACTTGCTCCAGCTGGAGTTCCCTCCTCCTATCCTGGATATCCGTGAGAGCGGTCGCTCCTGTAACCGGGACCGTTGACCTTTCAGGTACCGCCGACACCGCTGCATCCACCCTGGGAACCCGAAGAAGCTCCAGGGTATCTTCTGGCAATGGATACAACTTGTCCACAACTTGTCCATGGCTTTACTCACTTTCAGGTCCAGCTCCGGGGAATCCCCTTCCCGGAAAATATATCCGCAGCTGAACAGAGGAACGGGAAGGCCACCGCTGGGCCGGAGAGCTGGAAAAGACCGGATCCAGCCTGGCTCCCGGTCTAGACTCCACCTGTGGGACTAGTCTGGGGTCATCTCCATCCACTGCTGTACCAGTGCTGGTACCTGGCAGGCCTGACCCCTCTACCTCCGGCTCATCAGCGCCCCCCCAGCCGGGGCTGCGTCCGGGGCTGTGTCCTCCGAACAGGAGGACCCGGAGTCCTTCTCCTGCGGTCTGCTCCGCACCGGGCACTTCTGCTTTGGAGGGTCGGAGGGCTCCTGAGTCCGTCTCCTGCGGTCTGCCCCGCACCGGGCACTTCTGCTTTGGAGGGTCGGAGGGCTCCTGAGTCCGTCTCCTGCGGTCTGCCCCGCACCGGACATTACTGCTTTGGAGGATTGGCGGGCTTCCCAGATCCTTTTCCAGCTTTCCCCCTCTGCTGCCTAGATCTTTTGCCCTTCAGGACCGTCCGTAAAAGGAACGCGAAAACCGAAGAAAGAAGGCCTCCGAAACAGAGGAGGCCCCCTCCGCACTGACCTCAACCAGAGAAGCAGCCCCTCCACCCCGGGGGCTCGCTGCTGCGGGAAAAACGCCGGAGGGAGACCTCCATTTGCTAAGACCTGTCTCGTGGTCTGGACAAAACTGCAGCTAAAATGGCCGCCGTTCCCGCGCACAGCGCGAACGGAACAGCAGCGCTATCCCTGCCTGCTCGTTGCAGGGTGGCCCCGACGCTGGCCGAAAACAAGGTACCCCGACCTGACTCTGACCGCCCCTATACAGGCGTGCGCGGCAGGAGGCTCCACGTGGCATCCCCCACGCGACCGGCAAGTGCCCAGGGATCTCCGCTAAAATCAACCCCCCCCCCCACGGAACGAAGCCGCGAAGGACGGAGAGCCGGCATCCCCTACGCGACCGGCAGGAGCCCAGAAGGGATCTCCACTAAAGTCAACCCCCCCCGGAACGAAGCCGCGAAGGACGGAGAGCCGGCGAGGCGAGGAAGCCGCAAAACAAAACAGACCTTTTTTTTTTTTTTTTTTTTTTTTTTACTACTTGCGATTGCCGCTTGGACGCTGTCCCTGGTCCTGACCTGCCTGCTCCAGCGGGGGTGAGTGAACCGGGCTCCCCGGTGTCACCCCCGACGCTGCTGCCAGCAAGGGCCGGGTCCTCGACCCTCAGCAGTGGCCTCTACCAGGGGGGGATGGTCCCCTCAGAACCTCCCAACCCCCCTGGGAGGCTCTCAGGACGAGGGAGTCTTCTTTCTTCAGATGAACAAAGGCCAAAACTAAATTCTTCTTTACTTAGAAGAAAAAAATTGCCAAGAACCAAAATAAAGAAGGAAAAATTCCAGAAAACCTCACTAACTACCAGAATCAGTGCAGGCAGAGGCTGTGACCGGACCTGCACCATCTACTGGAGACAAAGACTGAGGGGCTGTGACTGACACAGGGGCATATATGGCTCCGCCCACAAGTTTTAGTCTGTCTCCATCTACTGGTGCGGAGTCACAACACAGGTGTCCTGGACTGATCCTGGTACGTACAGGGAATGAGAGTTTTGAACCCACGGTTGCTTTAACATGTTCATGGCCTTTTTTTTTTTTTTTTTTGTTATCTTCTGTAATTATTGACTCTGGGGGTTTCTCCACCCTTGGCCAGCAGCCAGCAGACTGGTAATTTGGCACTGGAGCAGAAAATTTCCTTCCTCTCTGGTTTATGAATGTGGCAGGGCAAAGCTTAAATTGCACTATTTATTTATTTATTTATTTATTTATTTATTTATTTGAAGCTTTTATATACCGAGGTTTAGCACATGCCTTCACCCCGGTTTACATTGAAACGAAACAATGATACATAGAACAATTTGAGAAACAAAAGTATATGCAAATAGCATATGGAGTAGGTTGTAACAGGAAATAACTAAAAATAACTTAAGTCAAATAACGAAAATGAAAATAGAAACGAAAAACGAGGAAGGTATATACAAACTCGTGCTCTGAATACAAGAAAGTATGAATGGGAAAAGAAGGAAAAAAGGGGGGGATGGGGTAGGCAATGGAAGGAGGAAGGGGTAGGTATGGAGAAGAGAAGAGGGGAGAAGGATGGGAGGCTTAAGGCATCACAATTGTGGATTGCTTAAATTATCAATGAAAGTCTGGCTGAAGATCCAGGTTTTCAGTTCTTTTTTGAATGATTTGTGTTCGATGATAGTGGTGAGGTAGCATGGTAGGGCGTTCCAGAGTTTTGGCCCCGCTATGGAGAGAGCTCTATCAATTTCCTAGTCAGATCCTGAAGGATAATTGGTTTGTATCCTCAAATTAAGAGCATTTTGAGATTGCAGCGTATGAGTGTGGAAGAGTATGGAAGCCTTGCGTTCTGAGTCGCACCTCCTCTGTTGGAAAGGGCCCGCAGACCACCTGCTTTTTTGGGCAGTGCTGGTTTTATTCTAAGGAAACATCTGGCCAGGAAAGGAGCGAGCCTGCTATTGCTCGTGTAGGGCCCAGCATTACCTGGGTGGAGCACTGGGTTGCAGGTGATACGCATTTGCAGGCGCTGCGTGCGGGTTCTGTACTTGCTTTCGGTTGGTTGAACTCCGTAGTACCGGTCAGAGAATGCTGAGTACAAAGAGTATTTTACATTTTTTGGGCCCGACAGTATCTTCCTGCTCCTTTGTGCTTCCAGCTCAGTCATGACCAGGGCTGCTGTCTGCCGCCATGAGCCTTGATTCGCAACCACCTGGGGATTTTTCTCCTAATCTCTATCCCAGTCCCTGCATCGAAGGTTCTCTTCTGGGTGCTGCGCACCATGCGTCACACGCCAGGACTCCTAGGACCCTGTGATCGTGAGCCTCGTGTCTGGCCAGCAGGTCTCTGGGTTCCTTCAGGTTTCATGTGAGTCCTGGTCCTGCTGAGGACTGGATTCAGGACTACAGAAAAGTAAAGCTGCAATACCAGTACATATTTATTTCTTTAGACATTTTATATACCGTCATTCCATGAATAGATCACATTCATAATTATAACGCAACAGACAAAGATTGGTTTTTGAGGTGGTATTCATAGGCAGGCAGTATCTGTCAAGTGAAATTTTTCTAGTACATAAGGCCAAGTGTAATTAAATCGAAATGATAGTTTTCACATCTTAGTCAGTGGGTTGTTTTGAGAATCTTTCATTCTCTCATTTGATTTATTCTTCATGATTCAATTATTATCCTTTGTGCTTGACTTTGTGGCTCTATATAGTCTGATGTTTTTAAGTTAAATTATATGCATTTTTGAATAGCTATGTTTATAATTCGCATTTAAATCTTTCTATCCTGGTAAAATCCGTAACGTCTCGCAAAGAATTCCAGAGCTTTGGACCCGATATGAAAAACACGCGATCTCTTATTTGCTTCAGATGTGTGCTCCATATTGTGGGAATAGTCAATTTATTTTGAGATCTTAGTGTTCGCTGAGAGTTGTATGGTTGTAGTGTCTCCCCCTAATAAGCTGGTGTTATTGGAATGAATGATGATAAATATTATCATTAGTACTTTATAATACATTCTGGATTGTACTGGTAACAAATGCAGTGACATCAGCGAGGGAGTAATGAGATCATACTTCCTAGATCCTATTAATAGTCTTGCTTCAGCATTTTGTAATTGTTGCAGTGGTTTTAGGTGATTTGCTGGAAGACCTAGTAGTAAGGAGTTACAGTAGTCAAGATTTGAGAAGATTAGAGTTTGCAATACAGTACGGAAGTCCTGAAAAGTGAATGGTTTCAATCGATGTACTATATACAACTTGGCGTAACCTGTCTTAATTTACTGATGTGCATTTTCACTGTGAGGTTCTCATCTATCTGTTCTCCTGAATTCCCCTACTTGATTTGAGGGATTCATTTGAAAGTTACCTGGGTTTAGGGCAGGTGGTTTCACTATTGATGAGTTTCTACTCAGCCATATGATTTCAGTCTTTTTAGGGTTTAGTGTTGAAGGTAGAGAGTATCAAAGCTGTATTTTCAAATGATCTGGTGAATGCAATGTGAAACTGTATGTCGTTATTCCTAGATTCCTCAGTAATTTACACATCTGTGTAAATGTTGAATAGTGTTTCTGAGAGGGTTGAGCCTT
The DNA here is from genome assembly GCF_901001135.1 of Rhinatrema bivittatum. Classification (NCBI taxonomy): domain Eukaryota; kingdom Metazoa; phylum Chordata; class Amphibia; order Gymnophiona; family Rhinatrematidae; genus Rhinatrema; species Rhinatrema bivittatum. The sequence continues at coordinate 9,987,154 of NC_042623.1, read as the reverse complement.
GAGGGACACCTGTGTCACACTGGAAACTATCAGATACATGGGTGCTCCGTTTGACTTGGACTGTTCTGTTAGATAGAAATGAAGCGAACCATCTGAGAAACCCTGCCGTCAATCCCAATGTTTCTCATTTGATTGTATAACAAGTTATGGTCCACAGTGTCAAAGGCGGCCGTTAAGTCAATTAGCACAAGACAGTAAGATTCATCTGCATCAAGTCCATTAATGAGGAGTAATGTCTCTGTTGAATGATGTTTCCTAAATCAAATTGATTTGGGGGGAGAATATTTTAATCTTCGAGGTGATTTGCTCAAAGATGACACTCAGACGGTCACAAAACTGGCAGACAGCAATGTCATACTACAACCATTTCAGATGTACCATCCTCCCTCAACGTCCCATAATAGACTCGTTGTTACATTTACGCAAATGTGTGTTTAACATATCATATTATCTTGTTCTTTAAAGGTCAAAGTTTATATTGTATCTGTTATTCAAAAGCTACATGGTGTTATTACTGTTAACTGTTCTAAGCTGTAACATGTTGTTTTACCTGTAAACCGGAGTGAAGGCAGCTAGCTATACTTCGGTATATAAAAGACTTTAAATAAATTTGCAAGTTGGGATAATGCTGCTTTCTCAAGAACTTTTGCTAGAAAAACCAAATTGGATATTGGGCAATAGTTGTCCCAATCATCAGTTCTACCATTCTTATTTTTTAGCATCGGCTTTATCACCATTTGTTTTAATCCATGTGGAATAATTCCTTCTGATAGTGAATGAATAAGGTTGTGATTGTCGGCATGATAACTCCGTGTACTTGTTTCAAGGAATGGGCTGGAATTGGGTCATGTGGGTGAATGGCAGGATTAATTTTAGTAATGATTTGACTAATTTCTAGCTTCGATTCTCTATCAAATGTTGACCACTTAACCATGCCCTTTGGGTCTTCAGGTGCTTTTGTTGAGAACAGATAGGGAATTGTGCTTTCAACTTATTTATTTCTGTCGAAGAATGAGGTGACTTATTCATTGCAAGAGGCCTTTGTGAAGTTGTAGTTTCTCAAGATGGAAGAAGTTGGGTCTTTAATTAAATGTTTAACAACCTCAAAGAGCGGTTTAGAATTGAATATAATCCTGGGAATCTGTTTAGCGTCATCTTTTTTTGCTTTTTTTGGTTAGTGTATGATATTTTGTAAGGAAAGATTTTAATTTTCCTAGGGATTCAGCAGATGGGCATTTCCACCATTGTTTCTCTAATTTTCTAAGGCTCCGTTTAGTGCTTTTTAATTCCTCATTGTACCAGGACTACTTATGTTTGGGGTTATTCTTTTCTTTGTTAATAGTTTTTGTCTGGGCAGGACTCAGGTTTTCAGCTATGTCATTGACCATCTTATCCCACAAACCAAATGCTGATGTGGAGTTGGTTTGATTTAGTTCTTGGAGCTTATTTTCGTTTGCTTCAGCAAGTACTTCCTTCTTTCTTTCTTCTGAAGATAATAAAAATGCATGCTTATTATCTATACTATTATGGATTTAGTTGGTTGGTGATGGCTATTTCCGCTTTTATTAATTGGTGATCAGACCAGGGCAATATCGTGTGTGAAGTATTGATTAGGCAATTACTGGTATTAGCGAATATTGGGTCTAAAGTAACTAACATAATCGCATTTATTTAATATGCATAGGTCTTTCGGGGACCGGCAGTAAGCACGGCTGTGTAATTCCAGCTGGCTACCCTGGCCTGGGGTCACCATGGAGGCCACGGTCTACACTGCCCAGCGGGGAGGAAGCAGTTGCTAGTGATACCCTTAAAACATGAGTATAGCTGAAACCACACAGAGAGGGTGTGGGGAAAATTGGGATAAAATTGAGAGCATGCTTTTCTATTCTTAAAAAGTGTCTGTTTCCTGGGTCAGTGAGGGCTAGAGATGCTGCCAAGGCTGCATTCACAGGACCGGAGTTTGGGCAAATGGTGCCCTAGGTGAAAAGTGCCCCCTCCCACCCCGGCCTCTCTTCGGCTGTGGTGGGATGGGATCTGCTACGGCCATGCCACCATGAGGTGGGTGATGCTGCCAGTGCGCAGCACGTCCCCAAACTCATGCCATCCCGGGCAACCACCCAGCTTGCCCACCCCAAAATCTGACCTTTTGTGTTAACAGCCTTGGGGGTGGGGGGAGTCCCAGTTCCCTGTACGTACCCAGATCAGTCCAGATTCCTGGGTTTTGCCTCCCTGCCAGCAGATGGAGACAGAGAGTCTCACTGTCACTGTACATAACCCAGTGTGCCACCTGCAGTCCCTCAGTATTTCTCGGTCTCCAGCAGATGGTGCAAAACCTGCAGTCTGGAGAGAGAGAGAAAAAAAGATTAAAAGACAAAATTTCTGGATCCTCCCAGGGGATTGTGAGGTCCTGGTGGGGCCATTCCCCCTGGTTTGAGGCGGACAAGCAAGGGGGTTGGTGACCCTTCTGATAGCTTGGTCCGGAGGTCCGTGGGGTGGACAATCTGGTGGTCCAGATCCCTCATCCCCCATGAGACAGCGGTGGAACCTGCTGGCAGTTCTGCACTGCAAGCCCAGTGGAGCAGGAAAGTCTTCCTTTTATACTGTTTGTCCTGGGCTGGGTCGCTAAAGTTCGGTGAAAGGAGACTGATATTGCCAGTGGTTTGGCTCTTTTCTGATCTGTCATGCAGCCTGCACTCCTGGAACCGTAACCTCTGCACCAAAGGGAAAGTATTGGTTTCTATGGATCTTTATTTGTTCTCAGAGAGTAAAAAAAAAAAAGAGAGAACAAGGAACGAGTTAGAGGAATCTGTGCAGCAGCGAGGTACCAGGGTGGGGGAAACTACCTCAGCAGCTCAGGGAGCTCAGCGATGAGGTTTTTCAGCATCTTCTCTGCCTGCAGAGGATACCGGGGGTTGGCTCTGGGGCGCTGAGGGACTGTTCCCCTGCTTGCAGTTGAGGTGCTGCTGCAGGTGCGGGGAGAAACAGTATATGCATGCAGCCAAAGCGGCATGGCGTTTGGGGGTCTGCATAGAGCATGACTGCACTGGTAGAGCAAGCCTTGCGGGTGATGGGGTCTAGCGCTGAGGCCTTCCCTGTCAGCGCGGAAACGGTGGCCATTTTTTATTCCCTAGCAGCATCTGCGGGAGAGGAAAGGGAATCCCCTCCTCAACTGTCGCTGGTAGTGCCCTGTCCCGCAGAGAGGCACTGAGGAGGAGACCTGTTCTCGTAGAGGTCTTCTGCCGGTTTTAATTTGCTTATATTCAAAGCGTGTTTAGTGGGATGCTGGCTCTTGGCCCCAGTCTCTATGGATTCTCATCCGGTCAAGAGGCCTAAGCTGTTGAGAAGCTCTTCAGGCCAATGATTTTCAATGCCAGATGTTAACGGATGCCTAAATGCACTGAAGTTGCAGGCAGGCTTTGCTTAGCTGTGAAGTAGGCCGCAGTAGCGGTTCTTTTCCCTCGTGCATAGGCGTGTGCACATTCTCGTCGCGTGGCGGTTGCATGCGCAGAGACCTGTGTGCATAAGGCTGTGACCTAGACTTGAGCGTGTATTTGCACACATCCTAGAGGGGTGTGCATGTATGCCTGGATGGCATTGGTGTGTGCACACGAGGCCACCTAGAGCTGAAATTCAGGAGAGCTAGGTGCCAGAGTCGAACAGGCTCAAGCGCCTTGCTATCTGTGAGGCTTGCCATTTACTAGCAATTCAGTCCTCACTCTCTCTCCATTTATATCAGAGCTGTTAAGAAGCTCAAGTGATTTGACTACTACGGCTTTGCCCATGTTGGAACAACCCTTCTGCCTATGATGTCTCTGGAGGGGAGTGGAGTGTAAAGTTAGGCAATGGTCAGTTCTCCTCCTCCCTTGATTCCAAGGGCAGAAGCTTTCCTGAGAGAGAGAGGTTGGGGAGAGCAAGTTTGGACCTATGGGCTCTGGTTATAGATTTATCATCCTCCTGGATGAAATGTTTCCAGGGCCTGCAGACCTTTCTGCAGGGGTGCCTAGCAATGGCGAAGCAACTTATTATGTAGGGATCAAGTGATCAGGCCTCATTTTTGTCAGTTACAGTGGGCAAAAGCTGCAGGGAGGCTGTCCTGGTAATGTTCAAGGGGGTGTAGATCATGAGACATTGGAGGATTCTAATGGGGAATTAACTTTCTCACCTCTAGAAGAGGGAGAAATTGCATATGACTGAGAGCTGCTTCGGACTCCGCTCAGATTTTGTTTTTCACAGAGATGTCTTGCTGAGTTTGTTGGCTCAGACCCTGAACATGCTTAGTGTGGCTGGAGGTCAATTTTAAGTTAAATATCCTGTGTCTTTTCCTCACGTATCCAATTCAAGAGATATTGGCGTTAAAGAAAGTAAATGCGGCTTTCAAAGTTCCCCGTTTCCGCATGGAAACTCTGAGGTCCAACTTTGAACTCCATCATAGCAGCAGTACAGAATGGAGACTTCTTGGCATCTCTCGCTTGATAGAGGCATATCAGGTCATAGCACCACAGATTCTGGAGATTCATGGTCCTAAGGGAATATTTTCAGTTTCGAGCCCTTCCCTTCGGCTGGCGACGGCTCCATGTACCTTCACCAAGGTGATGGTGGTGGGGGCAGCTGCATTGCAAAAGGAGGGTGTGTTGGTATATCTGTATTTGGATGACTGGCTCATTCAGGCGAAATCAGATGACCTCTGTCAACAATCAGTACAAAAGGTACTGATGCGCTCGAAGTCACTAGGATGGGTGGTGAACTTAGCAACGAGCCATTTAGTCCTCTTACAAACTCTAGAGTATCTGGAAACTCAGTTTGACCACTGGCGGAGAGAATGTTTCTCCCAGAGAGAGAGTGGTGAAATTGCAGAGTCAGATTAGGGATCTGCTAGAGAGCTTTCAATGCCCAGGGTCTGGGACTATATATAGGTCCTGGGTTCTACCACATCGACATTGGAATTAATGCATTGGGCATTCACATATATATGGCCTCTGCAGGGGTCTCTTCTCTCCAGCTGGAATCTGTTATTGGAAGAGTGTCATCTTCCTCTTCATTATAGGGGGAAGCTTTTTGTGGTGGCTTACTCGCACCAATCTCGAGCATGGTGTGGAATTGGAGATTCTGAATTGGATAATAGTCACCACCGATGCAAGCCTCTCCGGATGGAGGGCGGTGTGGCAAGATCAGTCAGTACAGGGCCAGCGATTGAAACAGGAGGCCTCATGGCCTATCAGTCGATTAGACATGAGAGCAGTGCATTTTGCATTGCTTACCTGTCTGCCAAGGTTACGTGGCCTTCCATGGATCCTATCAGACAACATGACGACTGTGGACTACATCAACTGTCAAGGCAGAACCAAGAATCAGGCAGTGGCTCAAGAGGCCCGGGAGTTGATACTTGGAGTGCCTGGCAGTATCTCACAACACCGGAGTGAACAACATTCAGGCAAATTTTATCAGTCAGAGAAAGTTAGATACCAGGGAATTGGAGCTGTTGGAGGCAGCAATGAGTCTCATTCAAGGAAGATGAGTGTATCTTGACCAAAGAGAACACCAAGGCATTGTGGTTTTACAGCCTCTGAGCAGAATACGGTACAAAGGAATCGGAGCCCTGGTGCTGCCGTGGACTCTAGAGATTCTTCTTTGCCTTAACTTCCGTGGCCTCTGGTGGTCAAGGGATTATGGTGGATAGAGAAACATCTGGGCAACGTGATGCTGGTAGCTCCAGAGTGGCCACATCGACCATGCTTCCCAGATCTGAGCAACATGGCCATAGACTAGCCCCTGAGGTTCGGTTGACTGTTTTCACCAGGGCCCAATATTTTGGGGTTCGGCAGCTCACTTCTGTCTTGTGGATTCACTTCTGAGAGGAGACGACTGAGATGGAGAGGATATTCTGTAGCAGTTATTTCCATTTTATTGCAGGCTAGGCGACCACCTACATCTTTGACATATGTGTGACTTTGGAGGATCTTCGAGTCCTGGTCTGCTGTTGACGGAGTGCAGCTTCAATCCTTTCAGGCTATGGTGTCACATATTTGGCTTTTCTACAGACAGGTTTTGGTCAAGGGACCGGCCTTTACCTCTCTGAGAATCCAGGTAGTGACACTGGGTTGTCTCTGGGGTAAGGTGAATGGTATCCTCTGTCAGCACATCCAGATGTTATACGGTTCCTTCAGGGAGCTAAGATCTTGTGTTCTCAGGTGCAGAACATTTTGATCATCTTGGAATCTGAATCTAGTCCTTAGAGAATTGTATGAGTCTTGGTTTGAACCACTAAAGAGAGCTACCGTTAAGGACTTGACTCTTAAAGTGGTTTTCTTGGTGGCTATTTGTTCAGCCAGGAGAATTTTGGAGCTCCAGGTGCTGTCGTGTCAAGATCCCCTCCTACAGATGTCTGATTTGGGGATATTGTTATGCATGGTGCCTTCTTTTCTGGCTGAAGTAGTCTCGGTGTTCCATCTTAGACAGTAGATTTGGATTCCTTTATGCCTCATGCAGGGGAGCTTAGGCTCTTAGATTGGAGGCATGCATTATTGAGATATCTAAAGGTCACTTATTTCCATAGATTGCATCACCTCTTTGTAGATCGGATCACCTCTTTGTACTGTGGAGTGGTCCAAAGAAGGGAATAAGTCGTCTAAGACTACAATTGTGTGGTGACTGAAGGAAGCAATCGAGTCTACTTACATTTCTAAAGGGTGCCAACTGCTGGGGGGTTTAGAGACACACTTGATGTGTACTTAGGCAACTTCCTAGACTGAGTCACAACCGGTGTCTCCACATGAAATTTGCTGGGTGGCTACTGGGAAGTCGTTGCACATTTTTGCGAGGCATTATCGTTTGGATGTTGGGGCTCCGGCTTCCATGTGCTTTGGTGAGAATGTTCTATGAGCAGAACTCTCTGCGTCCCACCTGAGTTAAGGGGAGCTTAGGCACATCCCAGGAGTCTGGACTGAAATGGGTACGTACAGTGAAAGGAAAACTGGTTCTTACCTGCTAATTTTCATTCCTGTAGTACCACAGATCAGTCCAGAGACCCACCCGTTTTCTGGGGGGGGGAGAGTCCATCACTCATATCGTTGCTTTATAAATAGTATGAGTTACTGGAGTTTTTTTTTTAATGCTGATTGCTTACATTATATTTGGGAGACGAGTTTTCCATTGTCTTTTTGGTCAACTTCACCTTCTTCTGGCTCATTGGAAGGGAGTGAGTTTGCTTAGAAGTTTGCTTCGAAATTTAAGGTGGTTGTTATCATGGCTTGGGTACAGGTCAATACGGAGAGACTGCAGGTGGCACCATGGGTTATATACAGCGTCAGTGAAACTTTCTCTGTCTCCATCTGCTGGCAGGAAGGCAAAACCAAGGAGTCTGGACTGAACTGTGGTAGTACAGGAACAAAAATTAGCAAGTAAGAACCAGTTTTCTTTTATCACCCAGTGGCGATGCCCTGTGGCCATAGGGCTTGTGATTGCAGGGTTTTGGAAGGAGCTCGGGTGCATGGCCCCTAGGCCGAGGTTCTGTCATGGCAGTGGCTACTCTAAGTGAGGTGGGAGGGGAGAAATCCCTGAGCCGCAGTAAAGGAAGGCTCAGGGTGCCGTACTCCAATGGAGGCTGCAGAGAACTGGCAGGGCAGTCCAAAAAAACAAAATCAGGGTAAAAACATGAGAAACGTTTCAGCGGGGAAAAAAGGGAGACGGTTATGTGAAGAGGCTGGTGGGATCTGCTGCTTCAGGCTCTTCCTCGTACTGTGTGTGAGGTTAAAAAAGCAGCTCTTGGGCACAGCACTCCCAGTCTATTACGCGGCGTCCTGGTATAAGATCTGTATAGCACCAGTTATTCCCCCTCTGGTAACTCCTGCTCCCGTAGGCAGTTATATTTTTCCGGGTTACTGTTAAGTGCGTAAGATGCTTTTTGGGCTTTTCTTTCAGGCTCTGGGCGAATCCTTGGGACAAGGTGCTGATGATGAAGACATGGACATCATCACCAAAGTGCTGAAGGTGAGGAAGGCTGGAGCTGGCCGCCCGGCTGCGTGGCAGAGTCCAGCGGCTGTTTCATGAGGATGTAAAACGACCCCACGGGTTCCCTCTCCTGTTCTTCTCTCCTTTCATTCGCTCCCTAGTTCCCTTCCCTCTGTTTTCTGTGCCGCACCCCACAGCATGCACCAAGAAAGCTTTCCTCCAGCAGCGGCTGCACTCACTCACAGCTGCTTTGTTCTTTACTTTCCTGACCCCTTGTTTTGTCTGCTGCCATCTTCCACGTTGTCCCTGTCCTCATTTACACAGCACTGTTCTTTTCTTCCCCTCACCCAAGGCTGCTTCTCCCTCTCTCGTTTTGGAGGGCAGATCCCATCCCATCCACAGCCTGAAGACCTTTCTCCTTTTCTCTGTGGCCTGCGGGCATGGACTCTGCCAGGCCACAGGCACTCATCCTCCTCTTGGTTGGGTGGAGCTGTGGAAGGGGAAGTGGCTGGCTTGGCTTGCCCTTGGCTTGTAGTTTATAAGGCTAACGAGCTGGGCTTGAACCAGCTAAGGCTCTCCCATTGCTGCCAAAGCCTGCGCCCTCCCGACAGTCCAGTCCACCCCTGCATTGTAAACCCAATGAACGGCACATTGCCTTTGAATCATCTTGAAAACACACGCAATCTGATATGTTTTTCTCCTTTGAATGCAGAAAAATCAGCCCACTCTGCTTGTTTACTTTTCGGGGATATATTGGGGACCTGCATGAAAAGACACGTTAGCAGCTTTTTATTTTCTGGCTTTCCTCGAGTCGGCTTTCTCCTAAGGGGCCACCAGATGGTGCTGGGCTGTAACGTTCTTCCTCCCTTTCACAGTTCCTGCTGGGCGTCTGGGCCAAAGACTTGAATGGGAGAGAAGATTACGTGAAGCGTAGTGTGCAAGGGAAGTTAGCCAGCGCCACCCAGAAACAGACTGAATCCTACCTGCGGACTCTCTTTAGAAAACTGCGCAAAAGGGTGAGTGCCTCGGGCGGCTTTTGGTTTGTCTCGTGAGCCGTTTGTGTTAAACATGTTCTCGGAAGTCCCTTTTCCAAATGCTGTTAGTTCATGAGTGCAGGGGTGTCCGGCTCGGGGTTTTTCATTCTTAACAAAAGGTAGAAACGGGGCTTTTAAAGTAAGCTTTTTTTTTTTTTTTTCTTTTAATATCAAAAAGTTGGTGCACAAAAGGCCAGAGTTAAGAGCACTAGAGTTTCAGAATCAAAGCAGGAAAAAAATCCTAGTTATGCTAAGCCTATGTAATGTGATTTTGCACCTCTCCGTTTATATGTCAGAGGGATTGATTTATCTGCCTGACCTGGGGTGGGCAGGGCAGGTGGGCATCCGCGTACATGGATTACTGCACTGGTGGGCAGGTTGAGTTGTATGCACACGGGGGAGGGGCATCGTTGAGGACAGACCACAGCACGGGGGGGGGGGGGGGAATGGGAGTGTGCACACAGACGCCCTCCTCTAAACCTCATTCTTGTTTGCAGACCCTGCCAGCGGACATTAAAGAATCCATAACTGATATCATTAAATTCATGTTGCAGAGGGAATACGTGAAGGTACGTGCACGAATGAAAGTCCACGTTGGGCTGGAAGCGCATGTGCTGAGAGCGGCATGTGCGGCCTTCGGGTTCCCAAGGGGAGACTAGTAGGAGTTATAGAAAAATAGTGTTAAACGCAAACACAGGGAAGAAGAGGGTTAGATTTGGCAGCAGATAGAGGGATGTGGATGGAAGGAAAGCCCGATATTCTGAGCAGCGTCTTTGGCCATCCTGGGAGGGAGCTGGCAGCGGAGTTTGCTCATTAGCCATCCCCTTGCCAGCAGGGGCCTCTCTTGGTAACGGGAGCTGTGAGCCGAAATCTCAGAGCTAATATTCAGCAGCTGTGTGTCTGACCGGCTTCAGGACAGGGCGGACGGGGGAGACCACGGGGTGTGGCTGCCACGAAGAGAGGGCTTGAGCTGCGGTGAATCCCACGTGCAAGCAGGATGCCAGGGCTGGGAGAATGCAGTCCTGTGGGAAGTCAGAAAAAGGAGGAGGAAAGAGGTTTTTGTGTTCCTTTCTGTGCAAGTATCGTCCAGCCCATCCCCCCCCCCCTTGTTAAGGAGGACAATTCTTTAACAAGGCCGGAACATTTTTTCAGCGTCGTTGCGCTTTTGCACAATATTTTATTTCCCTGTACGTACCAGGATCAGTCCAGACCGCTGGGTTATGCCTCCCCTCCAGCAGATGGAGTCAGAGAGAAAACTGAAAGCACCCCCTAGATATACTGGTGTTTTGGAAAGCGATCTCCGGCCTGCCAGCAGTGATAAGTAACATCGCACTACCGGTGCAGCAAATCCCCCAACCCAGACACACAGTCGTTCCCCCCCCCCCCCCCCCCGCTTATGTCTGTAATATATTTTTGTGGGTATGGACTGACTTTTCTCACACAGACTGGGAGAAAACTGTTGGTAAGTTAGGCTCTTTGTCTGCAGTACAGAGCGATTCTGTGTAGTCATTTGGGGGTAGATTTTATAAATTTGCGCACACTCGTACTCTTGTTCGCGCACCAGGCGCGAACAAGAGCACGCGGGATTTCAATAGATACGCATAGCCGCACATATCCATTAAAATCCGGGGTCGGCGCGCGCAAGGCTGCCCAAAATCGGCAGCCTGCACACACCGAGCTGCGCAGCCTGCCTCCGTTCCCTCCGAGGCCACTCCGAAATCGCAGCGGCCTCGGAGGAACGTTCCTTCGACCTCCCCCCCCCACCTTCCCCTACCTAACCCACCCCCCAGGCCCTATCTACACCCCCCCCACCTTTGTTGAACAAGTTACGCCTGCTTGAGCAGGCGTAACTTTGCGCGCGCCTGGCCGGCTGCCGCGCGCCATGTTCCGGTCCCGGGGCTGGTCCGGAGGCCTCGGCCACGCCCCCGGATGACGCGCCGGCTGCATCACGCCCTCCCCGACACGCCCCCCCGATGACACCTCTATCATATCCCCCCTCAGCTGTCTCTTCTCCAAGCTGAAAAGTCCTAACCTCTTTAGTCTTTCCTCATAGGGGAGCTGTTCCATTCCCCTTATCATTTTGGTCGCCCTTCTCTGTACCTTCTCCCTCGCAATTATATCTTTTTTGAGATGCGGTGACCAGAATTGTACACAGTATTCAAGGTGCGGTCTCACCATGGAGCGATACAGAGGCATTATGACATTTTCCGTTTTATTCACCATTCCCTTTTTAATAATTCCCAACATTCTGTTTGCTTTTTTGACTGCCGCAGCACACTGTACCGACGATTTCAATGTGTTATCCACTATGACACCTAGATCTCTTTCTTGGGTTGTAAGTTAAATGTAAGACATTGATAAGACAGGCGAAGAGAGAATTTGAAAAGAAGTTGGCTGTAGAGGCAAAAACTCACAGTAAAAATTTCTTTAAATATATCCGAAGCAGAAAGCCTGTGAGGGAGTCAGTTGGACCGTTAGATGATCGAGGGGTTAAAGGGGCACATAGAGAAGATATGACCATCACAGAAAGATTAAATGATTTCTTTGCTTCGGTGTTTACTGAAGAGGATGTTGGGGAGGTACCTGTATTGGAGAAGGTTTTCATGGGTAATGGTTCAGATGGACTGAACCAAATCACGGTGAACCTAGAAGATGTGGTAGGCCTTATTGACAAACTGAAGAGTAGTAAATCCCCACTATACAAAGGAATCTGAGCTCTGGTGCTGCCGAGAACCCAAGGAATTCTTCTTTGTCTTCCCTCCCGTGGCCTCTGATGGACAAGCATTATGGCGGATAGAGAAACATCCAGTCAACGTGATTCTGGTAGCTCCAAAGTGACCACATTGACCATGCTTCCCAGATCTGATCAACTTGGTCATAGATGGGCCCCTGAGGTTCGACATTGGTTGATTATTTTCCACTAGGGCCCAATATTTTTGGGTCAGGTGGCTCACTTCTGTCTCGCGACTTCACTTGTGAGAGGAGTCAACTGAAATGGAGGGGTTATTCCAAAGCGGTTATTTCCAACTATATCCTTGACGTATGTGTGAATTTGGAGGATCTTCGAATCCTGGTCTGCTGCTGATGGAGGGCAGCCTCAGTCTGTTCAGGCTACGCTATCGCATATTTTGGCTTTCCTACAGAAAGGTTCTGGTCAAGGGACTGGCCTTTAATTCTGTGAGTGTCCAGGTAGCGACATTGGGTTGTCTCCAGGGTAAGGTGTTGTTTGGTTCCTTCAGGGAGCTAAGAACGTGTGTCCTCAGATGTGGAACATTTGTCCATCTGGGAATCTGAATCTAGTCTTTAGAGGATTGTGTGAGGCTCTGTTTGAACCACTAAAGAGAGCTACGGTTAAAGACTAGATTCTTAAAGTGGTTTTCTCAGTTGCTATTAGTTCAGCCAGGAGAATTTCGGGGCTCCAGGTGCTGTTGTGATGAGATCCCTTGCTACAGATCTCTGATTCAGGGGTATCTTTATGCATGATGCCTTCTTATCTGCTGAGGTAGTCTTGGCGTTCCATTTTAGTTAGACAGTACAGCTTCCTACTTTTATGGATTTTGATTCTTCTTTGCCTCATGCAGAGGAGTTTAGGCTCTTAGATTGGAGGCTTGCTTTATTGAGATATCTAAAGGTCACTTATGATTTCCATAGATCGCATCTCCTCTTTGTATTGTGGAGTGGTCATGAGAAGGGAAATAAGTCTAAGGCTATAATTGTGCGGTGGCTGAAGGAAGCGATCGATTCTACTTGCATTTCTAAAGGGTGCCTGCTGCCAGGGGGGTTTAGGGGCACACTTGACTCGTTCTCAGAGGACTTCCTGTGCTGAAACACATCAGGTGTCTCCACGAAATTTGCTGAGTGGATACTGGGAAGTCATTGCCCAGTTTTGCTAGGCAATATCGCCTGGATGTCGGGGCTCCGGCTTCCAATTGCTTTAGTGAGAGTGTTCTATGAGTGGAACTCTCCACATCCCACCCGAGTTAAGGGGAGCTTAGGTACATCCCGGAAGTTTGGAATGATCTGTTGTACTAAACGAACAAATGTTAGCAGGTAAGAACCAATTTTCCTTTCTCTGTAGTATTCCAGATCAGTCCAGAGACCCACCCATTTACTGGGGAGGAAAGTCCGCCGCTCGTACTGTTGCTTTGTGTATAGTGCGGCATTGTTGGAGGTTTTCAGTGCTGATCGCTTATGCTAAATTTGGGAAACAAGTTTTCCATTGTCTTTTTGGGCAACTTCACCTTCTTCTGGCTCGTTGGAAGGGAGCGAGTTTGCTTAGAAATTTGATTGTTGCTGTCATCTTGGCTTGGGTACAGTTTAGTACTGAGGGACTGCAGGTGGCACACTGGGTTATGTACAGCGTCAGTGAACCTTTCTCTGTCTCCCGCTGATTTTCGATCCTGTAGTACCACAGATCAGTCCACGCTACCTCAGACTGGAATCACACCTTGGGGTGCAAGGAGCTGGATCTTCCTCGCCTGCTCTTGCTGTGGTCCGGATAGGGGGCTATTCCTGTGCACCAGTGCCCACAACTTCTCCTCATCTTCTGTCAGGGAAGATACCTTCCGTTTTTATAAACCCCTGTATTTCTCCCAAGAGTGTATGAGTGCGCCTACCAGAATAACCTGAAGTAATCTCCAGAACAGCAAACCTCGAGGATGCAGGAGGATCCAAATTCATACAACAAAGTGGGTCTGTGAGAATCATTTTCCCATCTAGCTGACAGTCTGAGTCTCCAAGTTAAACCTGCATCATGAAAGTACACGTGGGGGATAGGGATTTCCGTTCCAAATGGTGTCAGCTGGCAGGAGATAGCACCCCCCATTTCTGAGGGCAGATGTGTGGGTAGTCACTTACCTCCTGCTGTGTGTGCGCAGGTGTTCTCCCCTCTGGACGGAACAATCTTGGCATGTTTGGGCTGTGAATCAGCACATCCTGAATCATTTGGCCTAGGCTCCTAATCTCTCTCGTCACCGATGACTGTCGGAAACTGAGTCAAACCTATTGTGTATATGAGAGTAGACCCCGAAGTGGCTCTGCTGCATGTGCGCACACTGCCACACACACACACACAACTTTTCTTTTTAACTCCTGACTGTGTGTTATGCTGCTGGAGTTTTGGAACCACATCCTGACTCCTTGGTGCTTGGTGGTTTTGCAACCCTGGGGAAATCCAGCTGCTGGCACAAAAGCTGAGCCCCTCGCAGGCTTTCATTTCAGTCTGTTGCAGCTTTGAACAATGGAAACGTTTGTTTTGGCTTTGATTATTTGCCAGCTGCTAAAAACCACTCCCAATCTCCCTTCCTAAAGTCCTTTTGCAGCGCAGAGAGCTCTGGTAGCACTCCCTGGCTTTTATTTACAGCATCCTTTCTTGTCATATTTTTGGATGTTCCATGAACTTCTCATAAAACCCCTATCTTCCTTCCTCCCGGTTCCAATTCCAGTCGCACGATGTTACAACGTATTTATGCTTTAATACTTTATATTATATATTATATTATAAGTTTTATATTATAATGCTTTTATGCCCTAATCCCCCCTTCTCCAGTTCTTACAATGTTATTTTGCTTTGTTACATTATATACTATATCATATGTTATATGTTATAACGTCTTCATGCTTTAATACCTCCTCCTAGCCCCATAATGTTATACTGTTTTATGTTATCTCATATACTATATTGTGTTATTTTTATTGTTTTATGGTATATTTATTGTTTGTTTGTTTTTTCCTTCGTTTTATGTACTGCATAGTCACGACTTTGATATACTGTTTCCTCACATGTTACATGTAAACCGATGTGATGCTCTGCGAACGTCTGAATAGAAAAACCTATAAATAAACTGACTTGAACGTGCTTCTGTGGGAGACCAGGACAAGCCAAAGGGGTGTGCGATGGGGGTCCCTGTTTCAGTTGGAACTCCTCCCACTGTATTCATTGCTTTAGTGTCTCCTTCCCTTGTTTGCTGTTATGCACATCTTAGGATTGGTTCTTTCTTTCTGCAGGCTAATGACGCCTATCTCCAGATGGCCATTGGCAATGCCCCCTGGCCCATTGGCGTCACTATGGTCGGTATTCACGCCCGTACTGGTCGTGAAAAGATTTTCTCCAAGCACGTGGCTCACGTTCTGAATGACGAAACCCAGCGGAAGTATATTCAGGTAAGTGGCCCGTTCCTGGTGTGGTGTGGCGGGATGGCAGTCCCCATCCGATGGAGCCCGGCACGGAAATCTTGTGTCAGAGTTTTCAGAACGTTGACTTGCGTTATACCATGCGTCCACATGGGGTTTCTTCACTGTCTCTGCGCGGAGCCCGTAGGTCGTGATCTGAGCCTTTCTACCTCTTTTTTTTTTTTCCGGAGTGTTGTGCTTTTTTTTTTCCCTCTTGTTTTGGCTGTATGTCGTGGGGTTCCCTCATAGTTAAGGGTTTTTGGCATTTTGTCTGTTTCATTTTGTGGTCTTTCCTCCAGGCGATGGAGCCCTTGGTGGCATTGCACACCGTGCCTATCACTGATCCTCATGCTATTGTCTTCTGCTTGGGAGCATTGCATGATGTCCGGGCTTGTTGCAAGCATACACAGATGACCCCTTAAAGATACTGGTCTGTCTTGGATCTTATGAACTGGAAAATCTGTCCATCGGCATCAACACTGATGGACCAGAGAGTTTCCACACAATTTTGGCGCATTATTTTCTCTGGTAGGGACCAGCAAAATGTAGTGAAACTTGAGCAAGCTTTTTTTTGTCTGAGTAATAATGTATCTGGTCAGATAAGTGACCAGAGCCAAGGCTAGGATCGGCATCTGTCAGGTAGAATGGGAATTGCTTCACTCAACCTCACTATTTAAACTTAACTGCTGTGGTTAGAGCTGAAGCTGTCGGAGGCATTGAGAAACTCCTTTTCCTTATGAATGCACGTAAAAGATAACCACCCACAATGTAATATTGTAAGAAGCAGCAAGCACTCTAGGGTTGCTTTCATGGTGGAGGTTTAGGAGAAGTTTGAAGGTGCTCCACCTTCTCAGAAAGTCAGGTTGTATTGCACACGGTGGAATTGGATTGGTGTGTGCAGTGTGCACGTGAGGCTTCCTAGGGACTCGTATCTAACGTGTGGTTGCTCTTGGGACTTGGATAGTTTGAGGGGAGCACCTTACTGAAGAGGAACATTTGGATTAGCAGCAGCGTGAGGGTTACCCAGTTTACCTGGGGGATATTTTCAAACAGCCTGCGTGCGTGTACAAGTGTTTTCAAAGCGAATGTTGCTTGTAAGTTGGCTTTGAAACTCCTTGGGTACCTGGCCCTGTACATCTGTTCATACCCCAGATCAGTCCAGACGAGTGGGTTTATTCATCCCTAACAGCAGATGGAGGCAGAAAACAAACTTTGAGGCACTGCTGCATAGCTGAGAATGCCACCTGCAGTCCCTCAGTATTTCTCTGTCTCCAGCAGATGGTAGAGGTGCAGACCTGCAGTCTGATGGTTAAAAAAGATTTAGCTTAGTGTTAGTAAGAAGACAGAAGAGTTGAAGACGGTGCTCCCAGAGGTGTTAGGTTCCTTCAAGGTCCATCTGTCTGGGTTGGAAATCCCTGGCCAGACTCTACCCTTGATTCCAGGGGTCCTGGTTCCCTCACTCCCCCTGAGGCCCTCTCACCCAGGCCAGCCGGTTGCAGCTTCCAGGAGCATACAGAATCAGGAAAGTATACCTTTCTTTTGGTGGTTCTGGCTTGCTTAGGAGGATGTCTCTTTAAGAGGTGCATTTTGTGTAAAGTAATTTTCAGGCCTGTTCTCTGTTGCTGATCGGGGGTAATTTGCCGGCTCGGTGAGGGGGTGAGTAAGGAACTGCATGGCTCGAGCTGTGTTCAGCCCCTGGAGCTGGGGCAGTGGTGGCGGTGTTTCTTCTCTTCTGCTCAGGTTTATTTTTAGCCACCGGCTGCTTTTGATTGTGATGCCGTCTCCCGCTGAGTGCGGGAAAGCCTGTCTGGCCTGTGAGGGGAGGTGCTTTCGCCTCATTGTGGCCCTTCTCTGCCCTGGCTGTGCCTCTGGAGGCAAGGGAGCCCTCAGCACAGGGATCAGGGGGCAGCTACACCCATGCTGCAGGCCCTGTGCAGGAGGCCCCGGGGGGGGGGGGCGGGGGGGAGAGATGGCGGCCATCTTAGCTCCACGTGGCAGGAGTCCTGCCATGGATGGGGAAGGTAGGATCTCCCCTCCCTCGCTTTTTCCTGTGCACCAAGAGTCTGAAGAAGGGGGAGACATGTCAGCGGACACAGGGGAGGACCCGGCACCCACGGAGCAGGGAAACCGTGACAGATTTTCCGCAGCAGGGTCGGCAGCCTTGAAGGATGTCCAGGACCGGGAGCTGGAGTTCCTGTTAGAGACTGTTTGAGGTCTTGGCTCTGAGCCTTAGTTGTGATCTGCACTAGTCTAATGCAGAGGGCTTGTTTGTGCTAGGTGCAAAAGGCGCAGGAGAAGGCCAAGGGGACCTCTACAGATTCTGGCCAGGATGCTCGGTTGGAAGTGGGGGTGGCCTATGTGGCAGATGCTCTCTAATATGCTTCACACTTCGGCTAGGAATATGGGGTCCGCGGTAGCCACACAAAGGCTCCTGAGGTTACATAATTGGTCGGTAGATATTTGGTCACAGGCACAACTTTGTAATCTCCCCTTCAAAGGAAAGTTGTTTGGGGAGGACCTGGAGAAGCTGATGAAGCATTTGGCAGATTCTAAAGGGAATAGACTGCCCTAGGATAAGGGAAATAAGAAGACCTTCCCGCCTTGCACTCGCTTCCGTGAGATGAGATTTCGCTCCAAATGTTCTTCCGGTTCTACGCAGAAGCAGGGTTCAGGAAGTCAACAGTCCTTTCGAGGCACCCGTAGGCCGGCCAGAGTGTTCCGGACAGGGTTCCAGAGATGCGAAGCCCGTCCAGTGAAGGCAGGCTGGTCAACTCCTCCCTGGTGGCTGTCTGAGGAAGTTGTCCCAGTTTTACGAGGAGTGGACCAGAATCACTTCAGACCAGTGGGTGCTGGAAGTAATAAGGGATGGCTGCGTTTTAGAATTTTCTCGATCCCTCCAAGAGGCCTTTGTGGTGTCCCATTGTGCTTCGCTCGTCAAGCAGGTGGTGGCATGGGACACTCTTCTGCCACTGCAGCAATTGGAGACCATCATCCTGGTGCCGCAAGAGGAGCACGGTCGGGGAAGGTATTCCAAGTACTTCGTGGTTCCCAAGAAGGAGGACTCATTTTGGCCCATTCTGGCTCTGCAGAGGGTCAATGTGGCCTTGCGAGTGCCACACTTTTGGATGGAAACGTTTCGGATGGTGATTGCAGTGGTGCGCAAGGGAGAGTTTCTGGCCTCCTTGGATCTTATGGAGGCATATCTCCATATTCCCATCAGATCAGACCATTAAAGGTTTCTTAGCTTCATGGTGCTAGGAGAGCATTTTCAGTTTCAAGCTCTTCCCTTTGGGCTGGCTACTGCTCCAAGAATGTTCACGAAGGTGATGAGGTAGTGTTGGCGACCCTTAGAAGAGAAGGGATACTGGCGCATCCATACCTGGGCGATTGGCTCATTCGGGTGACGTCAGAGGTGGAGTGTCACTGTTCCATTCAACGAGTAACAGAGCGTCCGGAGTCCCTGGGCTGGGTGATAAACTGGGCAAAGAGCCTTCTGGAGCCATCCCAGTTCGGCAGGGTGTTTCCTTATTCCAGAAAGGGTGCTCAAGTTGCAGTTGCAAGTGGTTTGACTGAGGACCTGCTGGTCCCCAAGGTCTGTGATTACCTGCAGGTGCTAGGGTCCATGACATCCATACTGAATTTGGTGCCATGGGCTTTTGCGCACTCCTGTCCTGTTGGAATCTGTTGTCTGAGGAATTTCAGCTGCCGTTTG
The DNA here is from genome assembly GCF_901001135.1 of Rhinatrema bivittatum. Lineage (NCBI taxonomy): Eukaryota > Metazoa > Chordata > Amphibia > Gymnophiona > Rhinatrematidae > Rhinatrema > Rhinatrema bivittatum. The sequence continues at coordinate 9,968,290 of NC_042623.1, read as the reverse complement.
CTGCCACTCCAGTAGGAATCCAGGCGAGCACTCCTGTCCCTTTGGAATCTGTCATTGGAGAACTTTCAGCTGCCGTTGCCACTCCAGGAGGAATCCAGGTCCAGTTTAGAAAAGGGAGTGGATCTGGAGGTTCTGGATTGGGTAGTAGTAACCAAGGATGCCAGTCTCAGCGGTCAAGGATCTGCAACCCAAGGGGAGTGGTCTCCAATGGAAGCATCCTGATCAATCAACCATCTGGAAACAAGGGCAGTTAAGAGGGCACTGTTATTCTTTCTTCCTCAGACTCAGGACGGGTGGTACATGTTCTCGGACAATGCTTTGGTGGCTTATATCAATCAGCAGGGCGGAATGAAGAGTTGATTGGTGGCTCAGGAGTTTCACAAACTCTTTTACTGGGCGGAACTTCATCTAGAAACTCTTGCAGCCTCTCACGTGGCAGATGTGGACGATGTGCAGGTGGATTATCTCAGCAGACAACAGCTAGACTCGGGAGAATTGGAGCTGTTAGCGGAGGCCTTTGCGCTTGTTTGGCCAGTTCGATCTCATGGCCAAGGTGGCCAAGTTCTTCATCCGCCAGAGGGAGTTCGGCTCCATAGGGATCAACACCGTAGTTCAGATGTGGCCAGAGAGGCTCCTGCTAAGTCTTTCCCCTGTGGCCGCTTGTAGGTCGGGTGTTGTGACGCATCAAGCAGCATCAAGGATGAGTGATCCTGGTAGCGCCAGAGTGGCCGCACCATCCGTGGTTTGTGGATCTGTTCAGGTAGCGGTAGATGGGCCCGTTTGGTTAAGCTACCTAAGGGGGGAGTACTATGTTGAGGACCCATCTTGTTGGAACAGGAGGATTGCTTCTGTCTAGCAGCTTGGCTTTTGAGAGGTGATGTTTCCGCTTGAAGGGGTATTTCGAGCCAGTGATTTCTACTCTTCAGGCTAGAAGATCCTCCACTTCTTTGGCATATATCAGAGTTTAGAGAGTGAGTCCTGGTGTGGGTGCATGGTGAAGATCCCTTACTGGCGAGAGTTGCTCAAGTCTTGGCTATTTTGCAAGAGGGCTTGTCTAAGGGTTTATCTTATAATTTGCTCCGGGTTCAGGTGGCAGCCTTGGATTGCTTCACGGGAAGGTTGCAGGGACGACCTTTAGGGTCTCACCCAAAAGTAGTACGTTTTCTTAAGGGAGCGAAGCATTTGAGTCCTTCAGGCCATAGGATTTGTCCATCCTGGAATCTTAATTTGGTTCTTTGAGTGATGTGTGGTCCTCCTTTTGAGCCTTTAAGAAGGGCTTCTTTGAAGGACCTTACCCTGAAGACTGTGTTCCTGGTGGCGACTTGCTTGGCGAGACGAGTTACTGAGCTCCAAGCCTTATCATGCAGAGAGCCTTTTGAGAATTTCCAATGATGGTGTCTCGTTAGCCAGATAGTGGAGTTGCCAGGGTTTTCACACCTGAAGTCTGATTCTCCCCATGCAAGGGAGCTTCATCTTTTCGATGTGCATCGGGTTCTCCTAAGATATCTCAAGATGACTAATGGATTTTGGTGCTTGGACCATCTTTTTGTGTTATTTACTGGACCAAAGAGAGGTTGCAAAGTGACTAAGAGTACGATTACTCAGTGATTGAAGGAGGCAATAGTTTTGGCTTATATTTGTAAAGGGGGATTGTAGGTCATAATGTAGGTCAGAATTTTCTTTTTAGCCGCCATGTCCAGTGTTTGCGCTGCTGCTTCGAGATGTCCAGCGGTGGTTGAAGGGCTAGATGAGGTTAGATGCAGGTGGATTTAATGGGAATCAGCGGGAGCTCAGGAATTAAGCTGCCATCTTGGCGCGTGACGTCAGCGCCCCCAAAATACCTCCTTTCTGACCTATGTTATTGAAAAATGACTGTCCATTCAGTCCTTTCCCAACGCTGCCATGTTGTGCAAACAACCAGTCTTTTCAAGTCAATTATTAGTCTAAAATAAATACATTATAATCACAAACCTCACTCATCACACACTTTTACAAAAATGTTTGTGTATCTAATATGATGTGATTTAAATGTATTACATCGTATACATGAAGGAATCTCTCTCTCTCTCTCTTTGTCAAAAGATACAAATAGATACGAAGATTCCAATTTGGAAATACTCACACTCTCACTCACTCTCACTCTCTGACTCTCACTCTCTGACACTCTCTGACACACTCTCTCTCTCTCTCTCTCTCTGACTCTCTCTCTTTCTCTCTGACTCTCTCTCTCTCTGGCCCTGCAGAGCTACTCCCATAGTTAGAAGTTTGATGGGGTCTGGATCAGGAGACGGACAGAGAGGAGGCCAAAGACTGGAAGATGTTGGCGGCAGCAGCACACACCTTGTGCTCCGTAGCATTCAGCGTCGCACTCCCACTGCTGTGCAGCTGAAAATCCTCTCCTGTGCCGCAGGTTGCTTACCTCCGATCTAGAAAATGCTCAGCAGGAAGATATAAGTTGAATTGGTGCGCAACCCTGCACCAAGATCCCATTATGTGTCCTGTCTTTCTGAGACAGGTTTCGTATATACCATGGACATTTCAAGGTTCCTCATATTTCTCATCAGCCTATAGTTGTCAGATTAATGAAAGGACTAAATCATCTTAAATCTCTGATTAAAAAATAAAATAAAATCTTCTATATCCTGGGATGTAAATGTAATGCTTAGCTGCTTATTTTTGTAGCAGTACTGGACACATGCAGCGCTGTATAATGGTGATAAGTATTCAGGTATAATAAGTCCCTGCCCTAAAGAGCTTATCATCTAAGAATGGAAGATAAAGCGACTTGTGCAAGAAGCAGGATTTGACATCTGGCTTCCCTGATTCTCAGTCCCTTGCTCTAACCTCCTCCCGGTGCAGCTGTGCCTCAGCTCATGAAACCGCTATTTGAACCTTTGGTGAAGGCAGAGCCTCAGTTGCTTTCTTGGAAAATGTTATTTTTAATAGCTGTTATGTCTGCCTGAATTGTAACCGTGCTACAGGCCTTGGTATCATTCTCTCCCTGTACTCACATTTTCCACAATATAGCAATTTTGAAAACTCGTACTAAATTTTCTTCCAAAACTGCTCTCTCGGTTTTATTTCAATCAATCCATTGTCTTGCCAATATTTTTTAGCAAGATTGCATGTTGACAAAGGCGAAAAGGCTCTTCATACTTTTATTCTGTTTTAGGAATGAAAGTCAGGCAGGGTTTCTCGGTTGCAAAGAGAACTCTTTCAGCTTGGATATCTGATTGCATCTCTTACTGCAAGCCCATCATGTCAGAGCTATGGCAGCTCCCTTAGTACTTCTTTGCATCATTAGAGGACAAATGCAGCGCGGTCACTTGGTCTACTTCTATTGCTCATTACTGCCTAGAAAATGCTTCAAGTCAAGAGTAACTTTGACCAAGCAATTTTAAAAAGTCTATTTAACAAATTTCTTAAAATTTACTCTGGCATAAGTATGGGTTGCATGGTCCTCAGATAACATAACACATTTCCTCATATAAACAAATGTCCATGCAGCCCTAAGCTTGGGAGTCTCTGTTTGTGTGGTGGATTCTGGTGCTACTTGTCCATGGAGAAAGCAAAGTTTCCTAGCGTGTAGCCAGATGGACTCAGGACCAGTGGGTTATGTGTTCCTCTGCTAGCAGATGGGAGACGGAGTCAGATTTCAAAGCTGACGTCACCCTAGATATAGCCCTGCAGTGAGCTCAGCTCTTCAGTATCTCACCTAGCCCCCAGAGTGGCTGAAAGGCAGCGGTGAAGGTAAAGCCCTCTCTCCCTGCAGGTGCAGACCGTCCTGGCACTCGATCGGTAAACGCCGAGACCAGGTAAGCAGAAATCTTTAAATTCAGGAATCCGGTCTCCGGGGCTTGGATTGCCGTACTGATTCCATTTTTTCTTCCGGCGAGGTAAAAAGGGAGCACAGATCGGGTTGAGCAGCCCTGACTGGGCTAGGCCCCAAACCGGTGCAGGGGTCCACACACGTGGAGACCCTCGGGCGCCATCTTAAGCGTGGTGGGTGTCTGCGCCATTTTTCCTTCTCAACTGGTGGTACGCGCAGGGCAGGCTGGACGGCCGATGCGCCCAACTTGGGCGTATCCAATATAGATGTGCGCACACAACCGGGTGCAGCCACGCTTACAGCTGCACATGCGCATTGTGTTCTCGCGCATAACTACGCTCACATTGAAGCACATTACCTGTGTGCCTAGATATAGAGACAATGGCACCAGTATCCAAGAAGCCCAGAAGGCACTCTCTTTGCACAGCCTGAACTGGAATCTTGCCTGTGTCATCATTGCGAAGAAGCCCAGGAGGGACCAAAGCCTGGTCCCTCACTGTCTGAGAATGGGTCCGGAACTACTACATACGATAGCACCCCGGATCTAATCAGCTCCGAAATGGCATCTCCACAAGAGGGCACCTCAGGGGCCGCTACTCCGACTCCCCCTGGGGTTAACATGGACCCAGGGACCTTCTCCTGGCTAGAATTTTTCCAGGGCCTGCAAGCCTTCGTTCAGGCACAATCAGCCCCGGCTGTGACTCGGGTTCAACCCCTGCCGGAAGCACAAGATCCTCCCGGCCCTGTTCGGATGCCTCGAGATATGTCTCGCCTAACCAAGAATTTCCCGGACGGGGACCCGGATACCTCAGATGATGATGGTGGCTCTCTGGAAAAAGGAGAAATCCCTCCAAGCCTGGAACCATAAAGAAACCATGCTTCGCTTCTTCCACAGGGATGAATTACGAACACTTGTTTCCCAGACTCTGAAGACTCTGGGGAAGGATCTGGCAGAACCAAAGAAGAACCCCATCTTGGTGTCCCTTCTTAAAGCCTCATGCTACTTCCCAATGATGGAAGCCATCCAGGAACTGATTGACCTGGAGTGGGATGCCCCAGAGGCCAGCTTTAAAGGAGGTCAGGCCTTGGAAGCCTTGTACCCTCTGGACCAGCAACCAAGGAACGCCTGCGTTTTCCGAAAGTGGACACCATAGTCTGTGCCGTCTCAAAGTGAACAACCATTCCCGTTGAGGGAGGGGCTGCATTGAAGGATACTCAGGATAGACTATTAGAATCCATCCTTAAGCAGGCCTTCGACACAACAGCAATGACACTCCAGATTGCGTCCTGCTGCGCACTGATGGCACGTTCCTGTTTGCTCCCCTCGAGAGAGGCAAACAATGCAGGAACATATACCAGTGAAACGATTGAACCTGCAGCAGCCTTCCTGATGGACGCAAGCTCAGATCTGGTGCGTTCCTCAGCCAGAGGAGTAGCCTCAGTAGTGGTGGCTAGAAGACAGTTATGGTTGTGGAATTGGTCTGCTGACGCGACCTCTAAAGCGAATCTCAAAAGGATGCCCTCTAAAGGATTTCTCTTATTCGGATGCAAACTGGAGAAGTTAGCCAGCAAGTGGGGCGAATCTTCAGTGCCTCGGCTACCGGCGGACAGGGGTAAAAGATCCCAGCACCCCTCCCCCAGAAGAACTAGGGGCGGAGGCTCTCAACGATTTTGCCCCTACAGGACTTCGCAGTTCCAAGCACCTCATCCCTCAGGAAGGTCTCAGCCATTTTGGAACTGACAAACTAAAAGAGGAACAGGCCCGGGGGCAGTCTCCGGCCATACTCCCTAATGTGAATGGGACGACCCATCCACAGGAAGTGGAAATAAGGGGTCGACTTTCCCTCTTCTTTCAATGATGGGTCGAGATCACATCGGACAAATGGGTTCTAAACATCATTCGAGAAGGTTACTTTCTGGAGTTCCGCAGCATCCCTTGGGACAAATTTAGTGTTTGGGTAATTGTCAGGTTCTTGTGGCCTGGTTTGGCCTCTGTTGGAAATAGGATGCTGGGCATGATGGACCCTTGGTCTGACCCAGCATGGCAATTTCTTATGTTCTTATGATGTCACCCTGTCACTTCCACACCAAGAGACTGGCAGTAGAAGCCATTCTGACAAGATTACTCAGTCTGAAGGCAATAATTCTGGTTCCTACGCCCCAACAAAATACGGGTCACTATTCCATCTATTTTATTGTTCCCAAGAAAGAGGGATAATTCTGACCCATCTTGGATCTCAAGAACGTCAACAGTCATCTGCGGATACTACACTTCCGCATGGAGACTCTTCGCTCCATAATAATGGTAGTACAACGAGGAGAGTTCTTAACCTCCCTGGACCTCTCCGAAGCCTACCTTCACATTCCAGTACATCAAGATCACCAGCGTTTTTTACGCTTTGCGATACTGGGTCACCATTACCAGTTTAGAGCGCTACCCTTCGGCCTAGCAACTGCCTCCAGAACTTTCTCCAAAATTATGGTGGTCATGGCGGCAACACTGAGAAAGGAAGGGATCCTGGTACACCCTTACTTGGACGACTAGCTGATCAGGGCAAAGTCTTTGGAAGAGAGCCGGCAGGTGACCAGCAGAGTCAAGAACCTACTGCAGGATCTCGGTTGGGTCGGGATCAAGAGCAGTCTGCAGCCTTCTCAGTCTCTAGAGTACCTGGGGGCCTGTTTCGACACCAAACAGAACATAGTCTTCTTCCCTCCCCCGAGGAGAAGGAAGCTAATGGAACAATTACGACGATTGATGACCAATGCATGTCCCAAGGTATGGGACTATCTTCAAGTCCTCTGGCTCATCGCATCAACCCTGGAGGTCGTTCCTTGGGCAAGGGCTCACATGCGACCACGCCAATGCTCCTTACTGACATGCTGGAACCCACTGTCCCAGGACTACTCAATTCGCCTCCAACTTCCAGCAGAGGTACGTTCGCCTCCAACTACCAGCAGAGGTACTTGGTGAGGCCACACCTGGAGTACTGTGTTCAGTTCTGGAGACCGTATCTACAAAGAGACAAGGACAAGATGGAAGCGGTACAGAGAAGGGCGACCAGGAAGGTGGAGGGTCTTCATAGGATGACATACGAGGAGAGATTGAAGAATCTAAATATGTACTCCCTGGAGGAAAGGAGGAGCAGGGGTGATATGATTCAGACTTTCAGATACTTGAAAAACTTTAATGATCCAAAGACAATGACAAACCTTTTCCGTCAGAAGGAAATCAGCAGAACCAGAGGTCACGAGCTGAGGCTCCAGGGAGGAAGACTAAGAACCAATGTCAGGAAGTATTTCTTCACGGAAAGGGTGGTGGATGCCTGGAATGCCCTTCCGGAGGAAGTGGTGAAGTCTAAAACTGTGAACGACTTCAAAGGGGCGTGGGATAAACACTGTGGATCCATCAAGTCTAGAGGGCGTGAATAAAGTGGAGGCATTCAAACACTGCACGGAGCGGCAGTAGCCACAGAGGCATTCAAACACTGCATGGAGCGGCAGTAGCCACAGAGGCATTCACGGAGTGGGATGCCAGTGGCCAGTAGTTGGTGTTCCACCTTCAAGGAGCGGAAGGATGGAGGGCTGCTATTTCCAAAAAAATAAATAAATAAATAAAACAAAACAAAAAATAAAAACAGGGGTGGGTAAGAGTATGGGGCAAGGGGGTGGCCTGCTTGTTGCAGCGGTTGCTACCCCTAATTGAGCTGGATGTCACTTGGATGCAGATACAGATCTGCTCTCTAAATTGGGTGGAGGGGAATTAGGGCTGGAGGGTACTGGAAGCCAATAGTAACAGGTGGGAGAGAGAAAAAGGGAAAAAAAATGGATAAAGTGCGTAGCTTGCTGGGCAGACTTGATGGGCCGTTTGGTCTTCTTCTGCCGTCATTTCTATGTTTCTATGTATGTTTCTATGTTCTCAGCTTCAGTGGTAGCTGCAGGAAGACCACTTAAGCAGAGGAGAAAGCCTATCCCCACTGAACTGTATCGTGCTCACCACTAATGCGAGCCTTCGAGGGTGGGGGAGTCCATTGTCAGGATCTGATGGCCCAGGGATAATGGAGCAAGGAAGTGGCGGGATGGAACATAAACCGCCTGGAAGCTTGAGCAGTCAGACTAGTGTGCCTGCGATTCAGCCACAGACTTCGAGGCAAAGCGATTCGAGTAATGTCGGACAACGCTACAACCGTTGCCTACATCAATTGCCAGAGAGGAACTAGGAGCCAGCAGGTGTCTCTGGAGATAGATCCTCTCATGGCATGGGCGGAGATAAACCTACAAGGGATCTTGGCCTCCCACATCACAGGAAAAGACGTCGTCTCAGCAGACTTCCTCAGCAGAGAGAGCCTGGACCCGGGGGAATGGACGCTGTCGACCACAGCCTTCCAAATGATAGTAAATTGCTGGGGCCTCCCAGCCATGGACCTACTGGCCACTTCTCTCAGTGCCCAAGTCCCCAGGTTCTTCAGCTGCAGATGAGAGCCACACTCCTAAGGGATCAACACTCTCGTCTAGACCTGGCCAGAGGAAGACTTACCTTACACCTTTCCCCATGGCCACTACTGGGCAAGGTCATCCGCCAGATAGAACACCACAGCTGACTAGTTCTACTAGTGGCCCCGGATTGGCCAAGATGCCCATGGTACGCAGATATGCAAAGACTCCTTGCGGGGAGCTCTCTGTGCCTACCTCCACACAGGGACCTTCTCTAGCAGGGCCCGATTCTTCACAAAGAATTCTCTCTTACGGTCTGGCCCTTGAGAGGACTCGCCTGAAGAAGCTTGGTTACTCGAAGGCCGTGATTGACACCCTGCTCAGCACGCAGAAGTTCTCAACATTTCTGGCATACATTCGGATCTGGAGAATATTCGAAGCCTGGTGCGAAGACCGCGGGGTATCCCCATGAACGGCCAAGATTCCCATGATTCTGGAGTTCTTACAGGACGATATGAAGAAGGGGTTGTCGCTCAACTCTCTCAAGATCCAAGTGGCAGCCCTCTCCTGCTTCAGAGCCGAAGTGAACGGAATCCGTCTTTCAGCTCATCTGGATTTGACCCACTTCCTAAAAGGGGTTAAGCAATTGTGGCCACCCTTAAAGTGGCTGGTGCCCCTATGGAACCTCAATCTGGTTCCATAGGGGCACCGGCCCCTATGGACTTCCTAGCAGGGTCTTCCTTCAGACCAACGCGCGATCTGTCACTACGCCTCTTAACATTGAAGACGGTATTCCTGGTGGCATTATGTTCAGCTCGTTGCATCTCTGAACTACAGGCATTATCCTGTCAGGAACCATTCCTTAGGTTCACCCCTGGAACCATGCAGCTGTGCACCGTCCCCTCCTTCCTACCAAAAGTGGTTTCCGAGTTTCATTTGAACCAGGCCATCTCCCTACCATCTCCGGATGAACATAGGGACTCGGAAGACTTGCGCCTTCTTCGCCATCTAAATAGTCGGCAATACTTGGAAAGATTGGAACCTGTGCGCAAAATGGATCGCCTGTTCCTTCTTCACAGCGGGAAGAAACAAGGAGAAGCGGCCTTGCGGGCAACCATCAAGGCAGCCTGCATAGAGGCAGGAAAGCCTTTACCACTGCAGGTTAAGGCTCATTCTAATAGGGCCCAGGCAGTATCTCTCTCACTCACAGCTCGATCCAGTATCGTCCGCTCGAGGATTGCCCGTCTGTAACGTGCTCGTAGCGCACAATTCGGGCGCGCAAGGCAGTTCGGCGATACAGTGTCCAGTTTCACGCGTCCGTATCGCTTCTGAAAACAGACGCATAACCCTTTCCGCACCCGGCATGTAAATGAACGAAAAAGCTGTATAATGAAGGAATTAGCTATTCCCCTGCGATACTGTAACGGGCGCTGATATTATCTCCTCCGTAACCCGCTGTTCTGCCGCGGCCTTAACCTGCTAGTTTACCGCCTCCCCCTAGTAGGAGTTAGTGTAGTGTAGTGTAGGGTAAAAACATTGCTTACCCGCCCTGGTCCCGTCAGGTCTCCTGCAGCCCCGTCCGGTCCGGACGGGGCTGCAGGAGACCGGACGGGACCAGGGCAAAAAAAAACAAACGAAAAAGTAGCAAGGCTCGGGCCTGCTATGGTAAGTGTAAAAAGTGTAAAAAACAAAAAACCTGTGTGTTATATAAAAAAATAAAACAATTTTAAATACCTGTCGGAGGGCCGTGGGTCCAGGCGGCCGGTGGGCGGCCGGTGGGCGGCGGGCAGCCATCAGCGGCATCCGGTAGTCCCTTCTCCCTTCCTCCCCTGCCTGGATGAGCGCCAAAATCGCACGGGCGGGTCGGCAGCGGGGGGGGGGGGGGGGGGGCGGCAGCAGGATCCGGGAGCGGCGGGTAGGCAGCAGCGGGGTCCGGGGCAGCGGCAGCGGGGGGGGGGGGCGGCAGCGGGGGGGCGGCAGCAGGATCCGGGAGCGGCGGGTAGGCAGCAGCGGGGTCCGGGGGTGGCAGCGAGATCCGGGGAGCCAGCAGCGGCAGCATGTTCGATCGCGCAGGCAGGTAGGTGGCAAAGTAAAGATGGCCGCCTGCACGGGAAAATCGTGCAATTGGCCGCTGAAGACGTGACGTCACGACGTTTGGCGTCACGGGGTGTGACGTCACGTCTTCAGCGGCCAATTGCACGATTTTCCCGTGCTGGCGGCCATCTTTACTTTGCCACCTACCTGCCTGCGCGATCGAACATGCTGCCGCTGCTGGCTCCCCGGATCTCGCTGCCACCCCCGGACCCCGCTGCTGCCTACCCGCCGCTCCCGGATCCTGCTGCCGCCCCCCTGCTGCTGCCCCCCCCGCTGCCGCTGCCCCTGCCCCCCCGGACCCCGCTGCTGCCTACCCGCCGCTCCCGGATCCTGCTGCCGCCCCCCCCCCCCCCGCTGCCGACCCGCCCGTGCGATTTTGGCGCTCATCCAGGCAGGGGAGGGAGGGAGGAAGGGAGAAGGGACTACCGGATGCCGCTGATGGCTGCCCGCCGCCCACCGGCCGCCTGGACCCACGGCCCTCCGACAGGTATTTAAAATTGTTTTATTTTTTTATATAACACACAGGTTTTTTGTTTTTTACACTTTTTAAACTTTTTTACACTTCCTGGTGCCTGTCATTTCAAATGTCATTTGAAATGACAGGTACCAGCGCACCCAGGTTACTGTATAGGCGCTGTTACAGCGCCTATACAGTAAAATGGGTTGCGCGGGCATAACCCTTCCCTAACGCTTCACAGCCGCGGCATGCATTTGCATGCGATTAGAGGAGAGTATTGGGGAGTTAGTGAAGAGAACTGTGCGTGCGGGGAGGAAGGGTGCGCCTGACACTACCTCACTGTTTTTACCGCGGCCTTACTGGATCGAGCCGTCAGTGCACAATTAAACTCTGGAATTTATTGCCAGAGGATGTGGTTAGTGCAGTTAGTGTAGCTGGGTTCAAAAAAGGATTGGATAAGTTCCTGGAGAAGTCCATAAACTGCTATTAATCAAGTTGTCATACAGCAAAATTTTAAATCCCTTGGCTTGCAAAAAAACGGAGGTTACGCACATGGCTGGGCCTTGCGCGCATCTTCAAAGGGGCCCAGCCACGCGCGTAACCCCTGTTGCGCGCCGAAGTGCTGGGCCCAGTTAAAGGGGTGGTCCGGGGGGAAGGGCGGGGTGGGGGCTAGAGGCGGCCGGTACAGCGGCCATTTGGCACGCACTAGTTGGTACTGCAGTAAGCAACAAAATAAAAACATTGACAGGTAGGAGAAAGAGTTTAGAGGGGAAGGGAGGTTAGGGTAGGCGGTAGAGAAGATCCCTCCCAGTCCGCTCCTTAATTGGAGCGGACTGGGAGGGAACTGAGGAAGGCCTTGATGCATCACCGCACAGAAACTGCAATTCTCTACCCCCCTTGCGCATGCCGCATGCGGATCACAAAATCCACCGTGCATGGGTATGCGCCATTCGTATTTTATAATACGCGCATGTTATAAAATACATGCGTCCATGAGTGCGTGCTGGGTCCCACGCATACATGAACGCGTGCGCGTGTCTTTAAAAATCTACCCCTTAGGGAGTAGCCACTGCTATTATTGGCTTTAACAGAAATGTGGGGGTAACCTGCACGGAGCGGCAGTCACTACCTTGGGAAGTTTGCTGGGCAGACAAGATGGACCATTTTGGTCTTTTTCTGCCGTCATTACTATGTGACTATGTTAATGTTTGGGTAATTGCCAGGAACTTGCAACCTGGATTGGCCACTATTGGAAACAGGATGCTGGGCTTGGTGGACCCTCAGTCTGACTCAGCATGGCAACTTATGTCCTTAGGTGCTGGCTGGTGTTCTTTTACCCATTCATTTTGAATAAATGCAGTGAGCATGCCTCCAACAGAAAATGTGTATTTTTGGAGCATGTTGTTCAGAGCCATTAGTACCATAGTAAGAAATGAGCTTCTGAACTACATTTCCCATGATGCTTGGCACTTTGTTGTTTCTGGTCTCTGCTCCAGAGGAAATGTGTGTCAGCTGCAGCTTTTCACTAATGAGAGAGAGTGATCTTCCACTCCGAGAGAAGGAAAGGAATGATAATCCCCATGGCGCTGCTTTTATCGCTCCTGTCTAAAAATTAAAATCAAGTGATCAGTAGCCATCTGGATCATGGAGTCAGCAGCACATTTGTATGAAGTCACTTATTGTGCTCCCCTGCTTTTGTGCCATTTTGTCCCCACAGCTGGACTTTGTGTAGGGCACTGCAGTTTTAGTGTAAAGACAATTTGGTGAATCCATATTTGTGCTTCTGCCCAGCATTGCTCAGATTATGAACTCTCTACAATATTTCTTTTTTTCTTTTTCTCTCCCAGGGGTTGAAGAGGTTAATGACGATATGTCAGAAGCATTTTCCAACAGATCCATCAAAGTGTGTGGAGTACAACGCATTGTGAGGTCTGCAGTGGGGAAACGGGAGGCGGCCGAAACTGAGACGACCCAGGCCGCACCGTCACTAGCACTGGAAGTGGGGCCGGGAGTGCGGTGCCCCTGCCAAACCCCAGCTCTCTGTCCCGCTGGCTTAAAGAAACCTGGCGTTGACTGCTGCCTGGAGGAATGCCCGCTCTCAGTCATTCATGGAAAGAACGTCCTCGTTCCTCTTGGACAGATGGGGAAGAAAGATTTAGAAGCTGGCAATATTTTTTTAACATAAGGATTATAGCAAAATTGGGTAGAGCTTTTGAACTTGCAGTCTGGAATATCTGATGTCAGTCTAGAACTATATAAATAGTTTATAATTTTATATTTATAATTTTGACTTTATCTGAGTTTTCCATTCTCATGCAGTTTGGAACTCTTTATTGCCGTTCTCAGCTCCCAGGTTTTCCAAGTATGCGCCTTTTTCCTTTTAATGCATCTTTTGTGAATTCTTGTGCTGCGAAGGGTAAATAGGTTTGAGTGATGTAAATATAAAGAACTTCTAACTCTGTGTCTGTAATTGTACTACAAGGGGTCATGTGCTGCCAGGCCCCTGGTCTGGGCCTGTTTATTCATATCCCACCCTATTGCAATACTACCACGATTTATTGTAAAACTTTGTCAGACATTTTATAATGTTCAAATTTAAAAAAATAAAACATTTCCTAAAGAATAAGTCTGCCACTTTTACCTCTTTGATAACCTCGCTGCCCTCTCCATTTCAACATTCAGTTCCTTATTCTGGTATCTGCTTTCCAAACGTATTACCTTATCAGTATTTATCTCAGTTTTTTTTAAACTGCTAATTTAGAAAGCAGATCTGGTCCGCAGTGTAAGTCATTGAAATGCAAAGATAAAAACATAGGATAATATAAAAAAAAAAATGCAATAAATAAAACAATACAAAGTATCAGGACTACGATAATGGTCAGGAACCCATCAGTTGCCACCAAACTAGAATAAAAAATAACCAGACCTTTGCTTTTTTTTTCTCTAAAAGCTAAATAATGTCTTTCCAATCTCACTTCCCGGGGTGCTGCATTCGAGCGTTCTGGACCTATGACTGCAGCCCTCCTTTCTCCTCAGTACCATTTTGTGTATCTCTTGCCTCGATGGAACCTGGCAGAAAGCTTTATTCATGGTGCGGAGGTTGTGGGCAGGAGCATAGCTTCGAATGCTTTCCTGTAACTATTTGGCTCCCACCCCTTGTAATGCCTTAAACATCAAGGTTGCTATCTCCCTATCTACCACGACTTAACCGTCTTGTGGCTTTGCCGTAATAACTAAATGACAGCCATCATGAAGATGTCAGCCTGATCGCTTCCGGAAATGGCAACACCAGCAAAGCTTGCGACTGGCTAAGGTCCAGAACTGCTGAAGAGTCTCTGAAAATGCCTTTGTAAGCACATGAAAACCTTAAATCTGAATCTCATTTCTATTGGCATTCGGTGAAAGAATGCACCGGAAGTCCAGCTGCAGTATCCTGCAGCAATTTGTCTCCGAAAGACCTTGATGCAAAGCAAAAGGAGCAAATACTATCAGCGCTGCTGGGATGATTAACCTGTTCTTGGTTCTTTGGGTTTTTCAGTCTTCCTTGTTGATGGACTCTAGGATTGACTTTTACAGGTCTGAGAGAGGATCTATGTGGTCACGGTACTAAACCAAACCCTTCCCCCTTCCTCTTAATTTTGTGAACCTGGATCAGTTGTCAGTTCTTGGGATCTCAAAACTGACTCCCGTATTCCTTCTTTTACAACTGTTTGGATTGCTTGAAAAATTGCAGAACTTTTTAAATCATCCACAGGACTTCCTAGAGAGCCACTGTGGATCTCTGATCCTGAATTATCCTTCAGGCTGAGGAATAGGAAAAGCAGATGAAATTTAGAGGCAGAATGTGGAGAAATCCTTTAGAGAACTGGATCCTGAGTTGAGCTGAGAGAGGGAAGCAGGAGAAGGGCAGAATTGGAAACTTGGTGATTCTGAAGCAGGTCTACGCCCCCTGGAAGGTGCTGACTAGCAGGAGCTCAGTACTTTGAAGACTGCCGGATTTGGTGGGTACTACTGTCTTTTATTTAAAGGTTTCTGCTCTTTGAGAGAAGTGCGGCAGCCATGAAGAATGATTTATAAGGAGTTCCCTGATTTGGGTCTTGTGGGAGGAGAGAACCCGTAAGAGATGCATGAATATTGCTGCGCCATGGATTTAAGGAGGCAAGAGTGTGGATGCTGTTCGGAAGTCTCTAGACTCCTTCTCATGGCCGATGGACGTTGGGAATGTTATCTAGGCCGTGCATCCATGACACCTTTTGTAAATGCAAGCACCCCCTGCCCACCCGAGGATGTTCATGGATTGACTTGAAGGGTGTAATTAGAAAAGCGGAGGAGCGAACAAAGTTCCTACCCTCGGCTTCTGTACTCATTTTCCAAAAGATTGGCACCTGCTTTTTCTGGCTAAACCAATGCGTGCTGTTTCCTCTCCTGACCAAAAGGCCTCCACGAGAAATGCAGATGGGGCCAGGAACTTCCTCCGCTGTAACTAGCGATCCTCCAGCGCCGCAGCCCCGCCCGCTGTCCTCCTCCAGCGCCGCAGCCCCGCCCGCTGTCCTCCTCCAGTGCCGCAGCCCCGCCCGCTGTCCTCCTCCAGTGCCGCAGCCCCGCCCGCTGTCCTCCTCCAGTGCCGCAGCCCCGCCCGCTACCCTCCTCCAGTGCCGCAGCCCCGCCCGCTGCCCTCCAGCGCCGCAGCCCCGCCCGCTGTCCTCCTCCAGCGCCGCAGCGCCGGAGCCCCACCCGCTGAACACATAAGCTCTGGAATTCATTGCCAGGGGATATGGGGAAAGCTCTTATTCCCTGTATGTACCTGGATCAGTCCAGACTGTGGGTTATGCCTCCCTTCCAGCAGATGGAGTCAGAGAAAAGCTTGAAGGGCACCCCCTCTTAACCTGGTGTGCCTCCTGCATCTCTCCAGTATTTATCTGTCTCCAGCAGATGGAGGTGGTGCAAGCTCTGCAGTCTTGCCCTGATCTTGGGGTTTAAGCAGTCTCTTCTTTAAAACAAGCAAACAAACAAAAAAACAAAAGCAGGACAAAGTATAACCTCCCAGGGGGTAGGCAGGTCCTGCTAGGACCATCCCTCCTGGTTAGCAGGTTTGAGGAGCTGGGGTTGGTGACCCCGTGCTAGCAGTTGGCCGGCAGGCATAACTTGAGAGATAAAGGTACGAGGGTTTGTTTTTTTTTTCGGGCTGGGGAGCGGGACAGGGAGGGGAAGGTAGGAGGAGGGGATGGGGAAAGCCAGCTTGTCTCCCTGAGGGCTCGGCGCGCGCAAGGTGCACCCCCTTGCAATTTTATAACATGCGCGCGGCTGCGCGCGCATGTTATAAAATTCTCTCTCGTAGGCAAGGTTCAGGGCGGGCCTCTCTCGTAGGCAAGGTTCAGGGTGGGCCGCTAGCTTCACATCCGGATGTGGTGCATTTCCTCAAGGGGGGTTGAAACATCTAAATCCATCCTGTGTCTCCCTCATGGAGCCTTAACTTGGTGCTTAGAGTCTTGTGTGATCTGCCTTTCGAGCCTATTAAACGTGCCACATTAAAGGACCTCACTTTGAAAACTGTATTTTTGGTAGCAATCTGCTCAGCTTGAAGGATCTCCGAGATACAGGCCCTCTCTTGCAGGGAGCCTTTCTTGCGCATTACGGATTCGGGAGTTTCTCTTAGAATTGTTCCTTCCTTTTTGCCAAAGGTGGTCTCAGCCTTTCATTTAAGTCAATCAGTGGAGCTCCCGGCTTTTTCACATATCTCTCTAGATGTTCCACATGTGAGGGAGCTGAGGCGCCTGGATGTTAGAAGAGTTCTTTTGTGCTATTTGGAGGTCACCAATCCATTCCGGATTTCAAATAATTTGTTTGTCTTGTGGAGCGGTAAGAAGAAGGGCCATAAAGCGTCTAAGGCAACAGTTGCGCAATGGTTAAAAGAAGCTATTTTGTTGGCTTACATTTGTAGGGACCAGCTGGTTCCCGAGGGCTTGAAAGCCCACTCTATTCGCTTCCGGGTGGCTTCTTGGGCGGCGTGCCAGCTGGTATCGCCACAAGAAATTTGTAGGGCGGCAACCTGGGAGATGTTACATATGGCTCGCCACTACCGCTTGGACGTATAGGCTCTGGATGTTAGCAATTTTGGGAGTGGGGTCATTGGAGCGGGACTCTCAACATCCCACCCTGTATAGGGAAGCTTTGCTACATCCCGGGTACGTACAGGGAAAGGAAAATTGGTTCTTACCTGCTAGTTTTCGTTTCTGAAGTACCACGGATCAGTCCAGATGCCCGCACTTTGTGGGGGTTTTAAGGAGATTTTCATGAGTGTCCGCTTTGATATTCAATGTTATTGCAGAAGGCTACAGGTTTCTTCTCTTTATGGTTTTGGCATATGTTCTTTATACCAGTTGTAGTTCAAAGTTTTGTTTTGTCCTTGCTTGATCCGTTATCATTCTTGTTTTGAGATGGGGGGAGGGGGGTGCCATTCAAGTTTTTCTCTGTCTCCATCTGCTGGAAGGGAGGCATAACCCAGTCTGGACTGCTCCATGGTACTACAGGAGCGAAAATTAGCAGGAAAGAACCAATTTTCCTGTGTAGCCGTGTTAAAAAAAAAAAAAAAAGGTTTAGACAAGTTCCTGGAGGAAAAGTCCATTAACCATTATTAAGGTGGAGCTGCAGCAATTCACTGCTTAGTCATGGGATGAGCAGCTTGGAATCTCTCTATGCCTTGGGATCCTGTCGGGTACTTGTGACCTGGCTTGGCCAGTGTTGGAAACAGGATACAGGGCCTGATAGGCACCTCTGTACATAGTTGTGTCTCACCTAAAGGTGGATGTGTGCGGACCTCCAGCTGAAGTTGCTCTTTAAACAGCAATGCGAGCAAACGTGAGGGCTTGAGGTAAAACTCTGACAGGCATCTTGCTATGACTGGTAGATGTGGGAGCAGTATTCTAGTGTAAATACACCGGGACGGCCAGTGATTGCGTGTAAAGACTTGATTCTGGGAGTGTCTCCCCTTCCACCCTGCCATCACAGCTAAAGTCCATCTTGTCCTCTGTATCGCATGTCAAAACCGCTCCGTTCCATCAGCATGCATGGAAAAGCACTGCACGGAAACAGAAGAAGCAGAAAATACTTTCTCACGGCCTCGTTCTGTAAGAGTTTGCAGCTGGTGGGAGAGCCAGCCTGGGTCCCTGGAGTGTCGCTCTGGTTTTTATCACAGATGAAGGCCTCTCACAGTTACAGTTGCTGAATAATGGGTTGATGTTGACTTTTATAGTCTGTGGAGGTCCGTTTTCAGTCTAATAGTTTCTTTCTGCTTCCGTGGGCTTCCACCTCCATTAGAGCCGACCTCTCTTGAGCTACGGGGCCGTGGACTTTCATTCAGAAGTCCCTGAGGGGTGGAACTCCCTTCGCCCATGAGCCTGAGGCTTCTTCCAGACTGTGGTGATGCAGACCCCCAGCCTGACCAGTAGATATCACTGTTGAG
The DNA here is from genome assembly GCF_901001135.1 of Rhinatrema bivittatum. Taxonomy (NCBI): domain Eukaryota; kingdom Metazoa; phylum Chordata; class Amphibia; order Gymnophiona; family Rhinatrematidae; genus Rhinatrema; species Rhinatrema bivittatum. Next base: position 9,950,017 of record NC_042623.1, on the reverse strand, counting down.
CAGAGACTGGGACGCCCTCCCTCCCAGAGACTGCAACTGCCATTAAAACAGTGAGGATGTGGACATAGCACCAATGACAGACTGAAGAAGTCTACTCAACCTTACAAATTATTTTTATTTTACGGTGCTAAAGTTACAGGGTTATTGATGTGCATGTGTGTTTTTTTTAACATTAGTTCTCCTAAATATAAACTTTGATCCTTTGAATATATTTTCTGGATTGACCCTGGGCTTGACTGTACTGTGCTGTGTGGTGCAGGAAAATAAAGTTTACGACAGTTGCCTGTTTGATGGAGCCAAAAGAGCTCCGAGCACCGCAGGGGTCACAAGCTCCAGGCAGTTATTGCTGTTGCAGTGACCCCTGCTGGTGGAGGAGTGGAACTAAGGGTCTTTCTTGGAGATGGCTTTCCAGTCCTTGTCCTGCAAGGGATCCTGTGTCAACGGGGTAAATTGTTGGGTGAAAATGGGGGCTTAAAAAAAAGATAATTAAGGGTTAACTTGCTCGTAGAGGCAATGGCAGAGTGAGGATTTGCACCTAATCCCTCCTTCTCGTGCGCCCTGTAAGTTCAATGAAAGAAAGGACACCTGCAGCAGGCTTGCAGGGGAGATGTAGGAGCCCAGACTGGGGCAGATGTCATGCATGCATGGGACGGACATGTGAAGGGAGAGAGAAGACCGAACCGTAAGAGCTGCGACAGTTCAGTAAGCAGGCAGAAAGGGATAGACAGGGTGGGCCAAGGGCGTCCTTATCTGCCCCCATTTTCCACGTAAATACTGCATTACCTTTCTATCTTTCACTAATAAGGTAACGTGGGAAAGTGTGCGTCCCTTCCATACCGTCGCCAAGAGATGGGGCATGACCCAATCAACTGCTGTTCATGCTTAGGGCAAGTTGCCTACCCAATGCATTCTTCATTTCCTTTTCACTTGGGCACGTTGCCCAAATATTTTTCTTTAAATGTTTCATCCTCTTGCACGGTACTCGTATATTTAATTGAGGCATAGACTGTGCCACTGTAATTTAATGAGAAATAATTGCAATTGAGCTTTCTGGGCTGCAGACAATACCCCTGGAAGCCATTGTGATCAAATAAAAGCCTCCGGACCAGCCCCTGGGTTGCGTGATGGCGCGCCAGCAGCCCGCTGGTGCATGCAGATTTACGCCTGCTTTTGGCAGGCGTAAATCTGCCAACAAAGGTGGGGTGGGGTCGGTTAGGGAGGGGAAGGTGAGGGGAAGTGGAAGGAAAGTTCCCTCGAGGCCGCTCCGATTTCGGAGCGGCCTCGAGGGAACAGGCAGCGCGCGCTGGGCTCGGCGTGTGCCGGTTGCACAAATGTGCATCCCCCTTGCGCATGCAGACCCCGGATTTTATAAGCTACGCGCGTATCTTATAAAATCCAGCGTACTTTTGTTTGCGCGTGTGTAAATTTATAAAATCTACCCCTATTTTCTGAGGTCTTGACTAAGCAAAGAATTACAATTTATACAAGAATGAAATGGAGCCATCTTAGTTTCCAAGCACCTCAAATGCCAACGATATCATGTTAAGGCTCACCTAGTGACAGAAGACGACTAGCGGGCCCAGCTATTCCTGCCCACTCTAAAAGGGATATATTCCAGCTGCCAGCCATCGAGCAGGAGTACCTGGAAGATGCTACTCTTTATCCAGGCCTGTTTCCCTGTACGTACCAGGATCAGGCCAGGACACCTGGGTTAACTTGTCCCATATATTCAGGGGGATAAATAGCCTGCTGACTATTCCTGCTTAAAGTTATGCGGTTACATGTAGCCGGATAATTGAAAAACCTGACCCATTGTGTTTGACTATAGCTGGCTAGGTTTTTAAGTTGTGTGGCCGGATAACTTTCTACTTGCCTATCTGGATAAGTAGCACTGAAAGAGAACAGCAAAACAGAACGGTGTGGGCCAGTGTCCTAATCCCCCCCGAAACCAGGCTGGGAGTGAGAGAACATCGCACCAGCTCCCGGCACTTCCTCTTTAGTATTTACAATCTGTTTTTGACTCCTGGTAAGACAAGCACTGGAAGCGTAAGCTGCGGGTTGCTTTCTTCAGTGCATGACTGAAAACCTGGCGTAAGGATGGGCCCCCTTTTCAGTTTTTTCTCTGACTCCATCTGCTGGAAGGGAGACACAACCCAGTGGTCTGGACTGATCCGGGTACGTACAGGGAACTTCAGTTTCTCCATTGATGGTTGTTTCAACCAACGGGAGAGCAGGGGTGAATGGAAGTGCTCACCCCCCCCTAAGGAAAAATGTAAACTCCCATGGAAAACCAGAAATGTGAGGCTGAGGATAAAGCAGGGGCGGAGGTTTGATAAGATGCAGCCTGGTGCTATGGAGAAAAGAAGTAGTTGAAGGACTATTTGCACAAATACTCAGTCTAGGCAGTAAAATTTCCAATCCGCTAGCCCCGCTGGTGGAGGTGGACCTCGCCGTTGTTGCTATCAGGGAGCCATGGGTGAATGTGCATCAGGAATGGGCTATGACTCTTCTGGAAGGAGCGGGGAGATGGGGTGGGTTACAGATTTTGGCCACACAGTTCCAGCCCCGCCTTTTCTGATTCATTCCCTAACTGCTGCAGGCCGTGGCGAAGGCTGTGGACCGCGTGATAGTTCTTAACGGGAATGGGGGCGCGCTCTTCTCCCTCATGCAGAAGTTTTTTCTCCTCTAGGCAACTTTCAGCGTTGCACCTGCTCTTTTCTGGACATACATTTCCCCTTCAAAACGATGCCCCTTGCCGTTTCTCTCCACCTACATTTTATGGGGGTAAAAGGTGCAGGTAAATGTAACATAAGAACAGGCCACACTGGGTCAGACCAAGGGTCCATCAAGCCCAGGATCTCGTCTCAAACAGTGGCCGATCCAGCTCACAAGTAGCCAAAAGGCAGATAGAGTCCAAGCTGTGCACTGTGGGTCAGCAGCACCAGTGATGCCAGGCAGCCCTCGATCCCCCCCACCATGGACTGACCACACTGCTGCTCAGGCAGGCTGACCTGGGCCCAGCTGCCTTGAACTCTGCACCCCAGTGTGCTCCTTTAGCTGTAGGGTACTTACTGAGTTATCATATTAGGCAGCCTAAAACAGTGCACCAACAGACTGTGGTGGCAATCACGGAGAGCTACCTGACCAGTGGGCAACCCAACCCAGGTGGGCTAAGTGAATTACGCAGTCTCAGCTGCTGTGACCTATACAGTACATGAGATGACTACTTCTGGTGGGTTTGCATTTAGCAAGAAAAAAAAAAAGAAAACCTCTGTACAGGAAAACCAATTCCTACTTTTCAATTAGGTCCTAGCACCATGCTTTGTACTGCAATCCATGGCCTCTTGCACGGAAGAAGGGATGCAGAGCAGTCCTCACTGATGCTACTCAGTGCCCAATAAATGCCCATCCACCGCCTTGTTCTCATCACGCTCTGCTGCTGGTTATGATTGAGCATTTCCGAGAAAAGATGGCGGCAGCCCTCGGCCGCGGCGGGGAGCTGGCTCGTGTGGTACGGGGCTTGCGGATGTGCGGTTTCAGAATGTTTTATGCGATGCTGGCAACTAGGATCATCGTTTTGGAAACCACTTTGGTTACATTATAACGATGCAGAGAATTCCTACTTTAAGACAATTACCCACTTATTAAACGATTAGTGAAACACAGGCTGCCTCCCGAGTACGATCTTTTCCCTACGACGAGCAAGTCCTCTCCCCCGCCCCCCCACAGACGTCTCGTATTTTAAGAGCAGGCAACTTAAAATGAGAGCTTCTGAAGTTCTGAATGTTGTCCAGCTGTGAGCAACGATTACAGTGCACTTCATCTTTCTTTCCTAGAAGGATTTCCTGGCAGCTCCTATTTAATTACAACAATGTTAATTTCAAAGGCCTCAGCCCTCTTCCCCTTAAGAGTTTCCAGCACCGGTTGCAGCACCGGGCTTTTCAACGTGATTTGGCATCTGGTGGGAAGAGGGATTAAGGAGCGGTCACTAATTTCACAGCCTCTACTACCTCTGCTCAGAAAAACATGGGTCAAATACACAAAACCTTGCAGCACGAACCAAAAGGCCACCTGCATTATCCCCAAATGGTGCACGAAGAATTGTAATTTGGCAAAGTTGGAATATGAATAGGTTTCAAACCACACCTGCTGGTAAACAGAGGGGGAATGGAGCTCGTGATCTTGTGACCTGTTTCTAATTCCTAGGAAGGATCCAGTAAAGCAGGGGGTGGGCAATTCCAGTCCTCGAGGGCCACAAACCTGTCGAGGTTTTAGGATATCCTAATGAATATGCATGACAGATTTGCACACAACAGAGGCAGAGTGCATGCAAATCTCTCTCATGCATATTCTTTAGGGATATCCTGGAAACCAGACTGGGTTGTAGCCCTCGAGGACCTCATGTGCACTGATAAGATGGAGACCAACAGAAACTGGATCCTCCCATAAAATAAATATAACCCAAAACGTATTTACCTATTCATACCCAGTAAAATGGGGGGCTAGCTTGCTCTGGTTTTCAATACAGCCCGATCCAGTCCTGATTTTAATCGCAGCACATACTTTTCTTTGGGAAAACTACACAGCCATGCATGCATTAGTGTAACGCCTGGCCTGGTGCAGCCTGTCCTGAAATAATGGAGACAGCTGGCCAGCCTAGCAGTACAGGACAGCAGTGCACTGAAATCATTACCCTCTGGCAGGCCATGGCAGGTAAGCTGGTGTGCATGGTCCAGTTTACAGTGAACAGGTGCCCCCACAGCAGAGAAAGAGGACCAATCTGCAAACTAAATTAGCCTCCTGCAGCATGGCTGGGGCAATCTATAATGCACTGCAGACAAAGGGAAACTTTGGTGTCTAGCGCTGACAATCTACCAGCTCCTTTCAGCATAAAAATGCTAGTAAAGGAAGGAAGGAGGGGGGAAAAGCCCTTCCACTGACAGGGTCATGAGAATGCAGTCAGGCTTTTCCTGGAGAACCTTCAAGGCATTTCATTTTGAAAATGCTTTAATAAGGAAGTGTTGACAACAGTGTTTTGCAAAATGTAAAGGTACTATACAAATTCTTAATACAAAAAGAATAAATTAACAGCAGAATTCTTTTAAAAAATCCTGCCCCTCTTTCTAAAACATACAGATATTCTTGTTCGTCATCGATTACAGTTGAACAGAATCCAGGAAAAGCATCGCACATGCGTTACAGTCCATTCGTTTCAGGAGCAACCTCTGTAACTTTTCCTTTTATTTATTGATTTTTCTCTCTTAAATTTCAAACTAGATTCCATTTTTCACAACTGGTAATAAAACTATTGACATTAATATATGTAAAACTTTACACCTAGTTAACTAAGCAGTAACTGGTCTTTTGATAGCACCTGCTAGTTTCCAAAATTAAAAAAAGTTAATGCAGAATGAAAACAAATTAGAATTGTATTAACAGCATGTTCAACACTCATCTGCATAAAATATTTTTTTTTTCTGGTTTATTTAGACCCTGCCTCTCAACTTATTGTGGCGTAGACTTAACGCCCACCCATTGCTCGGCCCAAGGGCACTTGTTCCCTCCATCCTAAGACCACGATAGGCCCTTTAATTACTCGGGGATGCGGCTGTAAAATAAAAGAAATCATGGTTCTCAAGTGCTCCTTTACGAGGGCCTCGTTACACCTCAGCACCGTGCCAAGACAAGTTAATCGCGCGTGATTAACATTGCTCGCTGTATTTGCGTGTAACTGAATTCAGTTAAAAACAGTAAAACCTGTTCTACTTAATTTGTCTTTCCTACCATCCTAGCCGACACACGCTTTTACTGCATAATGACGCGAGCTGCTCGAAAACCTTTTCATCTGCCTCCAGTTCGTACTCCAATGAATTGGATGCAGCAAAACAAAACCAAAAAAAATAAAAAAAATTTCAGATTAACATCTGTCATCGAGATTTGGTAGAATGAAGGTTTTTTTTTCGTTGCTTGTTATTCTAAATGCAATGTCACGTAACAAGAGTTCTCACTCTCCCGGTATTCTTGGACCACACACACATCGCTTTGTCTCGTCTCCTCTTCACACGGTAATCCCCCTCCTCTCCCCCACCCATCCCCGGAGGCCTTTCCACCCTCTGCCTGTAGCAACACAAAAAATACCCTGGAGAGAGCAAAGCGGACCCTGGGCACAGGGAAAGGATTTGGGGCCTTTTAAAGTCCGAGGGCGTTCCGGGCTTGTTGATGACCTCGCTGAAAGCTCGCCGCCGCCGCAGCCTTCGTGACTCCATCTTGTTTTGTGGTGCTGATTGCTCCATCTTGCAGCGCTGGTTAGCAGACGCACACCTTGGCAGTCTGTGTGTGTGGGGGTTTTTTTTTTCTGCTTTGTTAACAGTGCAGGTCGGGTCCCTTGCTGTGCCGAGAGAAGCCCCTTTTGCTACACAAGTGCTATAAAGTGTGATCTTGTGACAGTTTGTACAGATCAATGTGCTTTCCTCTGATTTCATGTAAACCGCTTGGCGAATAAATAGGACATCTAGTACTGGTGGGTTCCATTAAGAGGACGGCTTTTGGCATTTTTCATTGTTAACTGGCCACAAAAAAAAAAAAAATAAAATAAAATCAAAACAGTCAAGAGATCTTGGTGCTTTGCTTGTCATCAGCCCCGGAGATGCCAGTGTTTGTACCTGCTCTCGTCAGCCAGAGGTCCCCGCGCTTCTCAAACCAGCACACGGCATCAGTTTCATGAGCTTTAAGTAAAGAAATAAAACAGATCAGCAGCACCGGGCCAGAGGCTGTTGTGGCTGGAAACGCACAGTTCAGAAGAGATGTCTTTTCAGCAAGCAGCTGCAGGAACTCCTACCTTCCTGGCTGGTTCGTTTTTAGATCTTTGGTAGCATAAAATTGATTGTGATCATCTGGCATAGCTCCGAAATGACAGCTTTGTATTGTTTTACACGCAGGTCCCCCCCCCCCTCTAGAACCCCTCCCCAAAGCCAGGAACGAAGACCACGACAGCCGCCTCTGCTGCTCGGGTCGGTGGGACTTTCACATTTTCACACGCCAGGGATCTACGGAACGGGGGCCGTTTCCATCCTGCCCGCTCCTTTCCCTCGTCGACCAGGCCGGGAGAGTTCTCAGTACTTTCCCCACGTCTGGCCACGCCCCCCTTTCTTGGTTGTAGGCGCGGACACCGGGGTCCAGGAAAAATCTCTGCTGCGTCTCAAAGTGAAGGAACCTGCATCTGAAGCCGGCGTGTGAGGGCGACCGCTTTTGGGGGTAAAGGCGAATGAGAGGCTGTGAGGTGATCTCCGAATGGCATTGACGTGATCAGGCTGAGGTCAGGGGTTCACACTAGAGTCCCAGGCTTGTTTTTCTCCTGCCCATACCACTGGACATCTGCTAGATCTGGATAGAGAGGAGAATCCAGGTAACAGCTGTCATATTTCCTGGAAGAGACAGGAGAGAGGGTCAGTTTGAACAAGACAGCCCAGCAGGTCTTTAATCCCTCACCTACGCCCCGGAGTGAAACAGAGGAAGGGTTGGCCCTCCACCCCACTGGCTTCGCGGGAATGTGGAAGTGAGGTGCCACAATCCTTAAAGACCAAGTCGGCCACTACCGGAAAAAGCTTAGCGTGAACAGCTTGTACCACAGAAAGCGAAGAGAACTGAAGGTATGTTGCAGGCACTTCTGAAAGTAACCTTGGCATAACACAATGACAAATGTACTTTTTCCCCCATTTTTAAGGACAGAAAAATCAAGGGCACACCTGTGAAGCGATACTTTCATTAAAATACCCTGCTCTGCTCAGCAGGTGTTTACCAACCAGGGTCTGGATTCTTGGCTTCAACAGCAACGTAAAAAAAATAGCAAAAGATGTGCAGCCTAAGCTTTGGGACCAGACTGGTTTGCCTCTGAAGGTCACACCCGAAGAGGAGACCCCGTGCGTGGCCTCGAAGACTCAGGTACATCATCATCATCACCTTTGCGTTATTCTTACGTTGGACCCGACAAAGGATTTCTCTCACAACCAGGGTAAAGTATTGTGGTTGCTGCGTTAAGTCCCCTTGAATATACAGAAATTAGGGTCAACCAAAAAGGCTGCAGGTGAGACCTGATGAAGGGGGCCGAACTCTCGAACGTTGGTCTCACCTAGAACGTGTTGGCTGACTCACCATCTGCAAGGCGCCCTGCTTTCTGAAGAGGGATAGGGACACCCACAAATCTTTTTTTCATATTATAAGACTCCAGGCCACGAAGAGCCTCAATATGTGCCTGGGCATGGGCTGTTATGGGACCTGGTTCTACTCTTCTTTCTGCCGTTCGCTCAGTGCCTCATCTTTTGTTGAACCAAGATAACATGGAAGGTGTTGGTAGATAAGAAGCCTCTCAGCCCACCCAATCTGCCTTGTTGGCTCTGCAGAGTCTCTTGAACTCGATCATCTTCTCTTGCCCTTATCATCCCCTCCTTGTACGTATCTCAAGCATGCTTGCATTCTGTGCTAGGGGATTCTTCACTAAACACGGCACTTCTGAAGAAGAGCCGTTTCTATAAAAAGTAACTTCATCTTGGGTCCACAGAGGAAACCCCATCAAAGCAGGGCTTAAACTTCTAACAAGCATGCTCCAACTGAAACGTGCAAAATTAGTCTCAAAATCTACAGTTTCTTGCAGAGTAAGGAAGAAGCAGGGCCGACCTGAGTCTGCCCATGCTGTGGGGATGCTGCGGAGGTAGAGTTCACAGCCCCAGTTGGGGAACGTGGCCTTGCCATCGCTCAAACGCGACACCTAATAGCCAGATTCAGGATGCACATGTACTGGGTTCAAAAGGCACTGTGGTCCCATGAACCCTGGTCCTGGACTGTTACTGCAATGGGCGGGACCAAGACCATGGAAGCTCCCGCCCACAGCACACCTGAGTCCAGGTGTGTGGAAATAAGGAGGCTCCCAAGACCTGCAAACCATTTCTGCTGTCACAGGGAACTCTGCTTTCACGCATGGGTGATGAGCGTTGTACATTATCTAATCCAGTGATGTGCTAATGAGTTCTAGTCATGGCTCTGCTCAACTCACTTAAATTGGGCTGCCGTCGCCCCTGGGGGAGCCCCCCCCCGCCCCCAAACACATCACCGGATCTCCATACAGACAAAGAGCGGGCTTCCCCATCCCCCTTACTATACCTCTAGTCATCAGTACTTTGGTGAGTTGCAGACTCAGACTCATCCATATTGGGTGAGTTTTCTGTTGCTTCTCTGAACATCGGAAAGCAAAGGAAGGAAGAGCAAAGACAATGTTAAAGAGAGGACGTCATGAGGCCGTTGTTAAGAGGAAGACAGATTCAGTCCTCTCTCAAGACATAGGGGTTAGTGACACAACACACATCGCATGCAAACGGTCACAAAGGCATTTGACTTTTGCTTGAAAATAAACTGTCAGTAAACCCGTGTGTCCTAGTTTGTAAATTTAACCTTTGGTGGTTTTGTAACATTACTAATCACAAGCCTGAATGTAGAGTGTGTGAGAGTGTGTGAGTGAGAGTGTGAGAGTGTGTGAGTGAGAGTGTGAGTAAACCTTACTCCTTGGACATGTGATTATCGTAGGCCTGTGCTTTGATTAACTCCCTTTAGGCCCATGAAGCATGGGTGCAGAGACCTTTGGTGCAGGAACATAATAAGAAGGGAGGGTGGCCAGAGATCCATGAAGGAAGATGAGACAGGAACGGAGATCAGCCAAACATTAAACCCCCCCCCCCCCCCCCCAAAAAAAACATCATTTCCTGACTCTGCAATGGAATGGAAAATCTTTCTGGCAAGATCAGCCAAAACGTAGCTGGAGGAGCTACTTTTCTAATAAGGAGTGCCTTCGGTGGCGGATGGATCTCCATGCAGTACAGCACTTCCTTCTCCGTGGGGAGAGAACACCCCCCCCCCCTTGCAAACTGGAAGGGAGGGCCACACGCCCGTGGGCGGGTAAAAGAAATCAATGTTAGCCTCAGTGATTACTTTGTCCGTTGCTGTGGTGTCCCTGATCTGCTGACCTGTGGGCTTCACTCTAGCCAGGTGTGTACACACACATTTACATACATGTATGCATGCACAAACACGTATCTAAACAAGGACACACGGACATCCACGCACAGTTTCACTCTACAAAAAGCAGTTCTGAGGGCAGAGGAGAGAACTGTTTTAAATTAATATTTGTATTCTCAAAACTGGTCAAGCTTCTTACTAAATTTCATCTTCAGCAAATATCTGGTTGGCTTTGAGCTCTTTGGAAGGGGAAGGGGATCAGGTGCAGACAATGAGGGCTCTGAGAATCAACGCAAGGCCCACTTCAATTTCGGGCCAAAGGAGGAGAAAAAAAAAAAAATACACACACACAGCCTGCAGCTCAGTTTGCAGAGTTTTGTAATCCTGGAACGCGAGAAACGTTACAGAAAAAGACTGTGAGAGGAACATCCACCAGGCCTTCTGCCTCCGGTCCCGCGACTCCGATGACGTCCCCATCTCGCCACAGCCACCGTCCTTAGCTGCTGCCAATAAATCATGGCTACAGCCTGGCTAGTGAAGGCCCGAAGACGGCCGAGTAATAGCCGCGGCTCCCCTCTCCCCGGGGGCTGGCGAGCACCACCATCTCTGCAGCCCCAGTCCTGGCCAGCCTGAGGGAATCAAACCCGCATCCTCCACAGCAAAGGGAGCTGCGCTTGCCACCAAACTGACCCCACTGTTTGCCCAGTTCTTAACATTTTGCATTTTCAAACGAAGCTCCAGCAGCACTTTCTTCGTGCAGAAAGCTTTCACTCGCACAGTTTTTTTTTCTGTGAATTCTTTTCTCTTTCTGAAATAAAATCCTTGGTCAAAATGGCCCTCAAAATACAAACTCAAACAGGATATCCACGTTGCATGCAAATCTCTCTCCTGGACGTTCACTGCAGATATCCTGGCAGCCTGACTGCTTAGGTGTGCCGCAGGGACTGGGACAGACAGCCAGGAAGGGGTGGAAAACAGGAGGAATGGGTCTAGAATCCAGCAGCTAAGATCTAATTTATTTATTTATTTATTTATTAACTTTTATTTACCGACATTCGTGAAACACATCATGCCGGTTTACATAGAACTCAATTGGGAAATACAGTATAACAATATAACAGTATGACATTGAAACAATAGGATGTTACTAAAACGAGAAGCAACAAACAGAAAAACCAAAAGCAAAATACAACAAAATAAAATAATGTTAAAGGAAAACGAGGAGTGTAGGTTTGAAAGAAGGGTAGGCAGGGGGGTAGGGGGTAAGGGGTAGAAGGTAGGAAGGGTGGGAAAAGGGGGATAAGTAAGGGAAAAGAAAGGTATAGATTGAGGAAAAAAATGCAGGTTAACAAGAGCAGAATCCGGGGGTGATTATAGCCAATGACCTCAAGGTGGCCAAAACAGGTGGAAGTTTGAATAAAACAAGTTACCAACAAGGGCCCTGAACTTGCTGGTCGGTGAAACAGAGAAGTGTGGGAGCTTGCTGGGCAGACTGGATGGGCCGATTGGTCTTTTTCTGCCGTCATTTCTACATAAGGTAACGGCAAAGCCAGAAAGCTGCTCGGCTGCATAGGGAGAGGAATGGTCATTGGTAAAAGGGAGGTGACACTGCCCCTGTGAAGGTCCCTGGTGAGACCTCACTTTGAAGGTGGGGTCTCCAGAACTGGGCACAGTATCTAAGGGATAGAAACAGGAAGGAGTCTGTCCAGAGGGAGGCTGCTGAAATGGTCAGCGGTCTTCCTTCTAAAGCATATGGGGAAGGACTTAAAGATCTAAACATACAGACCCTAGAGGCAAGGCGGGATAGGGGAAATATAATAGAGACAGTCAAATATCTCAAAGGTCTCCATGCACGGGAGGTGAAGCCTTTTTCAACGGAAAGGAGGCTCTGGAATGGTCCTCTCAGAACCTGCCAACCCCCTGGGAGGCTCTTGAGCTCAAAGAAATTTCTGCTAAGTTCTCTCTATTTTTTTAAACTATTCCCACAGATGGAACTGAGTAAAAACCTAAACCTTTTTTTTTTATTTTTTAAATTGTTTAAGACTGAAGGGTTTTGCACCTCCACCATCTGCTGGAGACAGAGAAATACTGAGGGACTGTAGGAGGCACCTCGGGGCATAGGACAGAGTCAGTCAAAACCTCTCTGTCTCCATCTGCTGGAGGGGAGGAAAAACCCAGGAGTCTGGAAAGATCCGGGTACGCACAGGGAACGAGGGATCATAGAATGAGGATGAAAGAGGTAGATTTGGGAATTTAAGGAATTCTGTCTTTACAGAGAGGTTAGTGGATGCATTCGGAGGTGGTGGAGACAGGGTCAGTATCTGAATTCAACATGGGATAAACAGTATCTGAATTCAACATGGGATAAACCCAGAGGATCTCTAAGCGCATGGTAGGAATTGTAGGACTGCGCACTTGGTGGGGCTTGGCAAACTAGATAGGCTGTGGGGTCTTTTTCTGCCATCACGTTTCTCCATTTCTATCAACTATTTCCGTTCTTTATCCAATTTCTTTCTGGCAATCTAAACTTTGTAGGTGTAGCCATAACAAATGCTTCAGAGCCATGATCCCGTGTGGCTCACCAAACACAGAGGAAGAGGACTAAAACTACAAGCGTTAATACACTTAAAACAGAGAGGACTCCGTCTCCATCAGCAGCCAAGTGTAGATCAACCCACCACAAGCAAGATGACCAGCCCAAGCTGCGCTCACGTTGCAAGCATCCCATGGCATCCATGGTGGGACTTCCAAGCTGAAGTCAGCCATGCTGGGTTGTGAGGATTAGACCCCAGCCCGGGTGCACCGTAAGGCACCAGGCCACAGACTGAGCGATTCCGGCATTCAAACACCAAGTACAGATAAAGCATGACCCGCGTCTTCATGATCTCATCAGGGGTTGGGCATTGCTATTCACCGACATCATTTGAGTTGATAGCCAGGGCCATAGCAACATTGGCTATAATTCTAACTGGCACAGCTGACCAGCTTCCTAGGATACTTACATTAAAGGTGCTAAACAAACCATTTTTCTGCACCCTTGCCTGTGTGCAATGCACTATGTGCTTTTCGAGCCGATGCACCATAATAAGAATTCACCTTTAATAAAAGTGGCGTGCGTGCCAGGTTAGTCACCCTGTATATGTACATAGAAAGGTGAACACAAGCCTGATGCAGGGAGCTGAGCTCTCAAAAGCTCAGCCACAGACGTATTACGTTAAGCCAATGAAAAGGTCTCGCCTCCAACTTGTTTGGTGCCATTTACTATTTCGACAAGCGCCTTGTAACTCACCCCGTCTGCCAGGCAAGGATGTGGTGGGGGCTGCTGGGTGGGGTAGCTCCAAGCTCTTTAGATGGTGTCGAGTTCCTCTGACTGTGAGGTAAGGCAGCTGGGAAGCAAAGGAAAGAAAGAAGAGTCAAAAGGTGGTCAAGGAAGTCTAGCAACGTGCACTCAGCAGGTCAGACGAATGCCGACAAGCAGCGACGATAAAGGACATTTGTATTTGCTCTGGGTTCAAATCATGCACTTTTGGCTGGGTTTGGCAGTCCAAAGAGAGGAGAGCTTTCAAAAACCACCCTGAAAGGTGCTCACAGCCCAAGAGCGAGCTGGTTAGGAAAGAGAGAACGGCATTTAAAATGTACAGAACGACAGAGAAACAAACTTATTATGAGGTCCAAGCTGGGCCAGGTAACGCTCATGCCCCAGTTTAGAAAAATCTTTATATCGAGTTCAATATTCAAAACGATTTGTCTGGCAAACTCGGGACATAGCTGGGGATTTAAATGAGCTTCCCCGCTCATTGGACTTAAACTTATCCGGGTAGCACCGAGTATTAGGGCTCTTCGTCTTCAGAGCAGGTCCAAACCTGCCTGGAAAACTGCGATTTTCAAAGTATATTCAAAAGATAAAAGTGTCAGGCACAGAGTCCCAGCCTCCCGATTCCCCCTCGCCCTCCCCTCCCAAAAAGGTCTGAAACATTTGTGAGCCTGAGGTGCGCCCCCACCCTCCTCCCTATATTCAGCCCGTTGCTCATCCCCACCCGGCGCCCCCAGGAGCGCCGGGCGTCACTGGGAGCGGGGGCGAGCGTGCTCTGCACCCGGCGCCCCCGGGAGCGCCGGGCGTCACTGGGAGCGGGGGCGAGCGTGCTCTGCACCCGCTCCCAGTGACGCCCGGCACTCCTGGGGGCGCCGGGCGTCACTGGGAGCGGGGGCGAGCGTGCTCTGCACCCGGCGCCCCCAGGAGCGCGGGCGTCACTGGGAGCGGGGGCGAGCGTGCTCTGCACCCGGCGCCCCCGGGAGCGCCGGGCGTCACTGGGAGCGGGGGCGAGCGTGCTCTGCACCCGCTCCCAGTGACGCCCGGCACTCCTGGGGGCGCCGGGCGTCACTGGGAGCGGGGGCGAGCGTGCTCTCCACCCGGCGCCCCCAGGAGCGCCGGGCGTCACTGGGAGCGGGGGCGAGCGTGCTCTGCACCCGGCGCCCCCGGGAGCGCCGGGCGTCACTTGGAGCGGGGGCGAGCGTGCTCTGCACCCGCTCCCAGTGACGCCCGGCACTCCTGGGGGCGCCGGGCGTCACTGGGAGCGGGGGCGAGCGTGCTCTGCACCCGGCGCCCCCGGGAGCGCCGGGCGTCATCTGGGAGCGGGGGCGAGCGTGCTGAGCGCCGGGCGCCCCCGGGAGCGCCGGGCGTCACTGGGAGCGGGGCGAGCGTGCTCTGCACCCGGCGCCCCCGGGAGCGCCGGGCGTCACTG